>NW_026555085.1:18222142-19592500 GCF_021234165.1 Pteronotus mesoamericanus | reverse complement strand
TAATACTAAATATACATCCATTCAATAATGGGGCCTGAGTTCTAATCTAGACTTCATTTGTGAATCAGTGGCATGACTTGGAGCATGCTTCTTAACACTCTAGTTTCCTGTAAAAATCAAATACAGCAACACACCTATTAGAATGGTTAAAAGAAAATACAGCATACAGAACCAACTGTCAGTATAACGAGCAACTGGATCTTTCGTACATTCCTGGTGGTAATACAACATGGTTACAACAACCCTGGAAAACAGCCTGGCTGTTTCCTATAAATTGAACATATATTCATTATATGACCCAGCAATCACACTCCTGGGTATTTACCCCAGAAAAAGGAAAACACTTTATATAAATCCTGTACATGGAAATTTATAGCAGCACTGTTCAAAATTGCCCAAAACTGGAAAGAATGACAATGATAAATAAGCAAATAATCACATACATAATTACCACATGAGATATGAGCCATTAAAGAATGAACAGTGGATAGATATAAACCCTATGCGAATTTAACATTGAAAGTATAATGTGGCGTAAATAGGACTGGACAGAGGGACAGAGACCTAAGTAGACAACATCATCTGTCATCTTAAAGATTTAGTTCTTTATCCTAAAAAAGCAATGGAAAGTTCTTCAAATTTAATAACTTTAAATATCAATCCAAATATAAACTTCCATTTAACAGTTTCAAAAGATCATCTGTCTATAATATAGGTTGGAGATTACAGACCAGTAAGAAGATCGCAGCAGTATGATAGGCTAAGATGGTGGTAGCTTAAAGAGTGTCCAGTGTGATGGACAGACACCAGATTTACTCTGGTTTAAAAATGGACTGGACATGGTGACAGATCCAATATATGACAGAAAGAGATATATCAGGTGTAATGCCCAGTTTTCTGATTGGAGCTATTTAGTTGATGTATTGATGTCATTTACTGAGATGTTTTTGTTTTCTTGTCATGAGTGAGCATTAGTTATAAGTAGTCTATTGGGAAAATTAACATAATACAGACAAGGTGATTGTATTCAGAAAACATGAGGAACTCAGTTATTTTGGAATCTTCTTAATTAATTTTTTTCTGTAATAAACCTTGTAAAATCTTTATGAGTACTGATTCAACTGGTCCTGCTTGATTAATATCTTCTTCATTACTTCCTCTTTTCTTAAAGAAAGAAGGTCCAGGATTTTATTTTTCTGCCCATAACATCACAACTACCGTTCTTATAACATCCATCATTAATTAAAATTGGGGGTGGACAAAAATGGACATACCAAGCTGAAAGTCATTCCAAGTTGATAATTTGCTATGGTTTAGGGTGGGGAGAGGAAAAAAGGTAATTGTTTCAGAGCCTTTAAACACCTGGAGCATAGTGTTATTTATGATTGTTTGAGAAAAGATAAATGACTTTTCATGAGAACTCCTGCTGTGAAGGTAGATAACTTGTTCCACTGCTCTGTCCACTCATTACTACTGAATGTTAGTAATGCCTTTTCAATGAGCAATGCTCCCTTAGACAGAATCTGTAACTTGGGGGATGGTTGTATATACATGTTGCAGAAAGTTTAGGAAGGGAAAAGTGGGTATACAAAATCATTCCATTCCTAATACAAAGGTCAGGATCAAGAGGGAGTAGTACTTTTTTTTCTCTTCCTTCCCTTTCATTATTCTTCCCTTCCTCCCTCCATGCCTTTTCCTTTCCTTCCTTTGCTCACTCCTTCCTCTTCTTCTCCTCCAACCCTGCCAGTCTCCCATTTCACACTTTATTTCCTCTTCATTTATCCTTTTTTTTTCTTCTTCCAATATATACCTTAAGTTTGAAGTAAAAGATAGTACAATTACAGAGAAATAATTTAAATAGCTAACAGTTATAAAGCTGGGCTTAGTACTTTTTATATATTATCTTTTGACAATCAAAGGTTGCTGATCTAGGGCATCACTGTAATCCTCTGATATCAAATGGCTGGTGTTCCAAAAAATGTAGGGTCATTTTTTTCAAGTCAATTCACAGAAAAGTAATCCAAAAATTTTTGCAAACAAATTGAATGACTCTCTTTCTAAACGATTATTTCAATTGCACAGATTCATACTATTATATTGGTTTTAGGCAAGTGCGTGGTCCTTTTATTATTTGAAAATAACATGGATACAATCCACTGTTACTGGAACCCTCTCCTTCTGATAGAAGGAATGTAAAGTTTGAATGAATTACAGAAATTTATGGGTGTTTAACACCTGGCCTGGGGTTTTGGCAGTCCTAATAGGAATTGCCATGAGGAACTTGCAACCCTCTTGAACCTCATTACTAGACCATACTCAGGAAGTAAATGAAACCAATTGGAGCTTTGACAAGGATACTAGTTGTTAACACCCAGAAACTGATATCAGAAACCATCAAGGTCTCTTCAGATCCTGGAAGAAGACATAAACCTATAGAAGTAGCCTGGAATTGAGGGCAACCACATCTTTGTCATTTTGTTTCTAAATAGGCCTGAAAGGTAGTGTAGCAGCCACAGACTGGTGGGGAGCAGTACTTAGAAAGGTCTTAAACTGTTGGTCACCCACATTAGGTTGTTTCCTCCACTGAAAACTATTACAGCTGGTGTGATTTACAGTGGACAAGACTTTCTAGTCCACATCTCTCAGCTCTGAGCATATAATTCTCTAAAGTTATTTTTTTTAGGTAAAGTCTGACACACCAAGTAATGACAGATTAAAGGAATGAATTACAGTGGTTCCCATCGAACACAATTGAAAAAATTATATTCCCAAATGTTCAGCTAAATGTCTTTAGATTTTTAAAATCCCACCTAGTCCAGGGAGTTCTTTCTGAATGTACACACCATTGAAATATCTAACTAACACATTAACAAATAGACACGTTTAATTCTATCACATATTTTGGTTTAACAGAATCTGCAAATTCGATGAAATAAAATATCATCTTCACCTTCTAAGTATTTAAGTATTAATACTGAGTTTGGTGAGAGTGAGGAAACCTGAAATTCTCATACTATGCTAGTGAAAATATTAATGACGCAACAATTCTGGAGGGCAATTTAAGCAATATATGTCAAGGGGCTTAAAAATATGCATTTGAACAAGTAACTTTATATTTGATCACATAGAAATGAAGAAGGATACAAAACTTTATGCACCAATATATTTACTAAAACAATATTTAAACTCATGTATATGCACACAAGTACGTACTCACACACACGAACAGAAAAAATCTATGTCCTTATTGAGAGGATGTTGGCTAAATACAATAAGCCTGTCTATGGCAGTCTTGCATAATTTAAAAATGTGTAATAATAACATAGAAAAATGTTCACAATATAATAATATCTAACATGTACTTAGCTCCTATCAATAATCGCCAGATAAAGAAATATGAACAGAGTCAAAGTGATTTGCCAGGATGACCCAGGTTTAAGTTGGGAAGAAATATCACAAACCCAGAATGGTTTGAGTCCACAAGCCTTGTACTTATTCACTAAAATATTAATAATATTTTTTCCTCTGGATAATAATAATATAGATGTTTTGAAAATCAGTCTTTGTGGTTTGCATATTGTCTAAAATTTGTGCTCTACACATACTATTTTATAATCAGAAAATTGTCATTTAATACTTCAAATTTGAAGAGGACTTTAAAATGTCAAATGTCCAGTAATTGTGCATCACCACTGAAAATATCATTAAAATCTATGCAAGATACTTTAATCACATATTTTATAACTTGCCTTATAACATACACTCTCTTTATCAGTTAACTAATGGTTCCTCTCCATATTTCCCCTGATTGTTCCTGTCAAGTCTGTTCTCCTAAAGTGATCAGCAGTTTCTGTAAGAGATGCATTTAGTGCTCAGCAAATACTCATATTCTCTTCGACATTCTTAACATACTGCTATACTGCATGCCAAGAGACTGTGTGGGTGTACTGATGCACAATTCATTCTCACCAATGAAATGTGAACAGAAGTAAGATACATGGTAGGTACGTGATCAGGGGTCATATGTCAGGCAGTTTGGGATGGGCATGCCTCTCTACAGTCTTTTCTTCTACTCCAGTGAAATTCGATAGAGGACTCCCAAGATGATAGAAGACGTTGGCTCAACAGATGGAAGGAGCTTGGGACCTTGATAAATGCAATAACAGAATCTCTTTGTTGACCTGCAATGAATGGCATTTTAATGAATGATTAACACTTGACTATATTAAGCCACCAAGATCACGGTGTTATCATAGTGGCTTATTCTGACCAACACACCTATCTATTCCAAACTTCAGAACAATTACCTCCTCAACCATGAAAAATTCCCTAATAATTTTTCCAAACTGGTTGGCACACCTCCCTCATATGAAGCATGGTATTGGGTTGGCCAAAAACTTTGTTTTCTGTAAGATGGCTCTCGTGTTACTTAGTTGTCTTTAACTTCATTCAAAACAATTTTGTTAAACTGTATTGTGACAGCTGTTATATCAGCTTGCATTAAAAAAAGACATCAAAATTGGTGAATTTTTGTGTAGCCATTTTAATATTGAAGATGGAGGAAAATATGCAACATTTTTTGGCACATTATGCTTTTTATTATTTCAAGAAAGGTAAAAATGCAACTGAAACACAAGAAAAAGATTGTGCAGTGTATGGAGAAGGTTCTGTGACTGGTTGAATGTGCCAAAAGTGATTTGTGAAGTTTCATGCTGGAGATTTCTCGCTGGACAATGCTTCACAGTTGGGTAGCCCAGTTGAAATTGATAGTGATCTAATCAAGACATTGAGAACAATCAACATTATGCCATGTGGGAGAGAGCTGAGATATTCAAAATATCCAAATCAGTAAAGTAATTGGTGAAAATTTTAAAAGTGTGTTTTTCTTTTATTTTATGGAAAAAGAAACCATACAGATATTTTGGCCAACAAATACTTTTTTTCTATAAGTTTTTATGAGTAATGGTACTAAAAGGGATGGTCCACAAACACTTTGTTTCCCATATACCATGAAATAAGGAGCCTGCATCAGGATATAAATAAAAGTAATTCTTTATTAGTAAAATCTGAAAAAGTGCCATTTCGGTGCATCTGAGATACTAGCCCAAATTTTATAATATCAACTAGTGTTCAAAAATTAGGAATTCCTTCAAAGAGCTGTGAAGATATTTTTGTTAAGTAGTGATATTCAAGGAAAGATACTTACTGAAATGGACTTGTAGTCACTCAACTGTTTAGTGAATAATCTTTCTGTGCCTAGCACTGGTATGAACTTTGTGGGACTTATAAAGGAAGTCAAAGAGACAGACCCTGACCTTAAAAAGTAAACAGTCTAGTTGAGGGAGATAAATGGATGATACATAATATCACAGCAGAACATTTAACCTCTAACCACGTGACAACACAGGGATTACAAAAGAGAGGTCTATAAGCCTCCGTAAGAAAACTAATAACTCTGAATGCATTTTCCATTGTTGAATACTCTCCATATTTTGACTGATCTATGCTTCATTATTCCTGCACACTTAGAAATAATCTTTAGGGTTAAATGGGAACCACCTGGGGGGGGGGGAATTTCCTTTTGTGAAATCACTTTGTCCTTAGTGTGGGGGCAGAAAGACCTGGTAGATAAATAGGTAGAAATCCTTATCCTGAGGGATATACTCTCAAACATCCATTCTGCTATCCTCTTGGTGTCCCTTTCTAGTGCATTAATGATCAAAGCCCAGCCCACAAGAGAAGTGGTATCTTTCCCTTTGAAGAGCTAGTATGCAATTAGTTCCTTGTAAACTTCTCCTTCTCATTCTAATACAAAGGCAGCATGGTAAAGTAGGCGTCACCCTATTTTTTTCTAACTCTTGAATGTAAAATAAAGGGGAAATATGAGGCCCAGTGGGCAATGGAAGATGCAAAATGAAAAGCCACTCATTTGCCCAGAATATTAGAAGAGAACTAGGCGATTATCTATTCAATGACTCGATTTTGCAAATAAAGAAACTGAGGCCCAGGGTGGGAAAATGATTTTCCAGAGTCACTCAGTGTGTCAGCGGTGAAGATAAGAACCAGAGCTTTGAAACTTATGTTTTTTCCCATAAGGCTCTTAGCCTGAAAGCCTAATGACTTGACTCACTGTTTCTTTTTGAAGATCAGAGAGGAAACACTAAGAAGACAGAAATAGCTAAGGGATCCCTGGCTCTCTAAGTAACCCAGAGCCTTACTTATTGGAAAAGGATCCAAACTTCCCCCCATTAGCCTTTTCTTCAGTCCTATATGGAATTTTATTAAACACAATTATCAGGTACCTCAAGTAGGAAAATCAATAAAAAGCATAACTCCTTTCTCCAAAAAGAAGGAAAATAATTGGCTTTGGGCAGAAAGGAATGATGGTGGCCTGGAAGAGAGGAGGTATCAACTCTAGGTCTCATGACTTCCTTTTTTGTTTCTGTTTAAATTATACCTTATACTTATCTCCATGCTGACACTTATTAAAATACATTTATTATAATTGTCTAGGTGCCTGCCCCTTAACAATACTCTCAGCTTTCTAAGAACGGTTTCTCCATCTTGGCACCATTGACATTTGGGGCTGGATAATTCTTCACTGTGAGGTTGTCCTAAGTGTTGTAGGATGTTTAGAAGCCTCTCTGATGTCTATACAGGAGATGCCAGTAGAAGCCCTCCTAAAGTTATAACAACCAAAAATGTCTCCACACTTTGCCAAGTATCTCCAGGGATAGTTGGGGAGAGCTTCCCCATTTGGGAACTTGTCCCTAAGCATGAAGACAATGTTTTAATCATCTCTGAATTCCCATTACCTAGATCAGTAACTGACTCTCCACCAATATTTTACCAGTGAATTCAATAATAAATAAAAGTGTAGGAGCTTAAAGTTCGACTCTTAGAAGTAATGCAAAAACTAAATTTAGTAGACAGTATATGAAGAAACACTTGCCTCCCCCTGCAAGGAAAAAAAAAAGTTTCCTTGTGGAGTTCCATCTAGTTCTATTATTAACTGTAAAATGCGTATTTTTATTTTATTTTAAAGAAATGTTTACAGATTTTAGAGAGAATGTAGCAAGGGGAGAGAGAGAGAAATACTGATGTGACTGATAAACATCGATTGGTTGCCACCTATATCTGCCCTTACCAGGAATTGAACCTTCAACATTTTGCTGTATGGGACAATGCTCCAACCACCTGAGCCACACTGACCAGGGCTAAAATGGGCATTTTAATTTAGTTGATCCTCACTAGTGATTTTCAAAGTTTATATGCATAAGAATCAACTGAATTCTATCTGGCAACACACACTTGATAGGTCTGCCTATGATGCCATTAATAATTGTGTGTGTACGGGTACGTGTGTGTGTGTGCATGTGTGTGTATGTATATAATTTCCATCTATTGTTACGAGTAGCAGTCCTATTCTGGGTCTCGGCCAGGTTCATCTGGGATGCTAAATTCCAGGTGGTGGGTGATGATTGTCACAATAATCAGTTTGCTCTCTGGAGACAAAATAAGTGACAAAGACATTCATAGGTTGCGCAAGGGTGGGGAGAAATGAATTACAGAACTTATCTGTCACCATTCTCCCAGCTCTGATAACCCTGGTGCCCTTAATGAGAAAGAAATACCAAGGTCCAGCTGGGGATTAAAGCCAAGCCTCCCAGGCCCCCTGCATGTCTTATACCAGCCACTCTCCCAGACACAGACCATGCAGAGCTCCAGAATCCAAGCCCTCAGGGCTTGGCCCTGGCAGTTGGACTGGATTAGAAGAGAATGCAAATCCGACTCCACCAGGAAGAAAATACACTGAATCTGGGGAGCAGGCACCTCTCTGCTGCATTGTTTGCAATGATCGCTGCAGTTTGAGAAGCACAGATAGCAGCCCTGGTAGAGTTTTCCTGTACTTGCCAAGCTCCAGTTTGAGTTGGAAATTCCATTTGTCACTGGACCCCTTCAAAAGCCAGTCTGGAGTTAATGGGAGATTGATTTTTAGTGAAAGTGGAAGTGGGGGAGCTGGGAGGGAGGGTTTGCATGGACAGCGGAGGAAGGAACTGCTGGAGGGAGTGAACCCAGAGAGGGGTGCCAGTGAGGAGCAGCTCCCTGCACTTTGCCTTCTGTATGTGTCTCTTTTAATGAGGTCCCCCAGTATCGCAGTGTTTCCCTGCAGGGCGAAGAGGATGGAAATGTGACAACAGCTTCATTAGAGGCCAAAGTGCAAGAGGAAGCCCATGGGCTCCTGTGCCTACAGTGCCTGCCATGCCTCTGTGGTGGCAGTTAAGTCTCCACCTCTCCCCCTCAGAAAGGGCTTATTAAATGAACCAGTTCTAAGCTTCCATATACGACTTACAGAAACCAAAGACTGGAGGCCCGTGGGCCCTCCTCCAGCCCTGTCTTCTGTCACTAATTCTCCATGACCTTAGGCAAAGTATTTAACCTCTCTGGGTCTCCATTTTCTCATTGGTTAAATAAGGACAAGTCTAATACTCAGCCTAGCTAACCTTACAAGACCATTTGAGGATGAGGAGAGTTGAGCAATGAGACAAAATAATATTTCTCTCCAAGATTTCTAGGGAAGGGTGGGGTTGTATATAGAGGACTCCAAGGAACTCACATGTACCCAGCTGGGAAGCTCTTAAGGAGGCCAAGATTCAGTCCTTTTCATCTCTGAAGCCTTAGCATTAGCACGGAATAATAATAGTTGCCCTTGATTGAATGCTGTACTGGGTCCCATGCCCTGCTCTTAACATTTTAGGAACATTAGCTCACATAAACCTGAAAAAACATATGAGGAAGGTCCTTCTAATATCCCCACCTAAGAAAACTAGAAATTTTCAACACGGCTGAAGGAGATAACATCTATGTCCCTGCTCTTGGATTTGGAAAGACCTGTGACTGCTTCAATCAATGGAATATAGCACAATTCAGGCTTATGATCAGGATAATGGGTCAATAAAGCAATGTAACCTCCAGCTTGTCTTCTAGAGGGGTCTCTGCCCCCGGGGCTGTGGACCAGTATTTGTCTGCTTCCTGTTAGGAACCCTGCTGTGAGCAAATCTCGCCTGAGCTCAGCCTCCTGTCTGCTGTGTCCCCTTCCCACCCCACCCTTCGTCTTCCACAAAACTGGTCTCTGGTGCTAAAAAGGTCAGGGACTGGTATCTAGAGTGTTCATACATGGAGCCTGAGCAGTCCAATAAGGACTATGACCACCCTGAAGCTGCCGTGATGGGACAAAGCCAAGCCATGCGGAGAGGCCACAGGTAGGTGTTCTGGTGAGCAAGTCTAGTCTTCCAGTCAACCCAGCCAGCCCGGGCACTTCCAGCCATCAGTCACCCTCAGGTTTCAAGTCCTGCTCCCTTAGGTCCCAGCCATGATAGAACAGAGCCAGCCATCCCTGCTGCCTGTGAGCCCGATCCTCAGAAACACGAGCAGAGTAAAGCAGTTGTTTCTTGGCACTACCTTTTGGTGTTAATTTGTTACATAGCAGTAGCAACTGAGACAGAAAACAAAGAGAGGTTTGGGCCTAAGGCCATAGGCTCATAGACTGAGAAGCCAGGGTTCCCGGGCAGTGGCTCCTGCACTCATGCTCTCAGTCACCGGTCCTTCTACTTCATCACAGCGGTTGTGTCAATATATGCCCACTAAATGGATGAAAAGAGTTCCGATCAATAATGATTACTAACATCAACTATTTGTATTGATTTTTGTAAAGATACAAATATTTAAATTACAAATTATTTAATGTGTATTTTATACATATCAGTCAAAAAGAATTATTTATTGCAGCTATTTTAATATAACACCTCATCGCTAATAACTATGCTTTTAGAAACTCTAAACTGATGAAAATGCATGAACTCTCCACAATACAGCCACCTCTAGAGGGACCAAAAATTTCACATATTAACATGCCAAAGCCAGTCGTGTGCATACACCCAAACCCAGACTTCTTTTAGATGTGTGGCCTTTTTTCTACCATAGAATCCAATAGGAATCTCTTCTCCTTTGTTTAATGTCACCTTTTTTGGAATCCTTACTTTACCATTCATTATAGTACAGAGTACCCTATTACAAACTACCAGCCATATCAGTTGGCCATGGGGTCAGAAATAAGCCTTCTACTCACTTGAGTCAACATTATTATTCAAGACACTGAGAGTTAAGTCTGATCCTCTCCATACTCCAGCTCCACATCACATAACAATGCATTCTCACAATCTAAAAAGAAAAAAAAAATCCCTGATTTTCCTTTATTTTCTCAGCCCACTGAAGTTCATTGCATTTTAACTTCCCTTTAACAAGTGGGAGAATCTAAATTATGGTATTGGTATTGGTTTCCCTGAACCTCAGAGAGAATACAGAGGGTATGGGTACTCTTCAAGCTAAAGAAGAACAGGAAAACCTTATGGAAGTGTAGAATCACTGTGCTAGATTCCAAAGTCTGGAGGAATCTGTCACCTTATGATTTCTAAAAGGACGTATGGCCAAGATGTTGCAACCCTCAGACGGCAGAAATATCATGGTTTTCCAGTATAAATGTATTTTCTAGTCTATGCAACTGAGAAGATATTAATTCAACACTTGTCACCTGAGACACAAGATACTGGGACAATTTTTCCAGTCTTGTTTCATGAATATCTGCTCATAATTTATTTCACCTTCACCTTTATCATGCCCTCTGCATGGAATGTCTTCTGTACCCAGATTTCTCTGTATTCCAAATTCTGCCCTGTTGTAAGGTCATGTTCAGGTTCAATAATTTTCACCCAGCATCCCTTTCCCAAATGGCTTTAACTTCTGGATTCTAACAGCATTTGTTCTAGTTATTGTCTGCATCTGCCATTTTTCATATAACATGTTAACGTGTCATTGTCATCATAGACATCCTTCTTCCCCACAAAAACAACAAGCCATGTGAGGAATAGAGAGCTTTCTGAGATTTTACACCTATCATTGGTGATTGTGGCATTGGCACATGCTCATTACTTGTTAGTCAACAGAGAACATTTGAGAAAGTCTACTTAGGCAAGGTAGGAAGAGAGGCCAGGTGAAGGGATAAAAAAGAGGGACCCCGATCCTGTCTCTGTTGTAGTTGATAGACTATGGCCAAGGCATTTCCTGTGTTCATAACTAACTCAGTGTCCTTTTCTATAAAAGCCTTTGTTCAGGCATGATGGCTTCTGAGTCCCTATGCAGTCCTACTCTGAGGTCCACTGGTAAGTGTGTGCAATGCAAAGAAGCAGTCTTGCTGCTTTAGCACTGCATGCTTAATCGTTCATGTACACAAAAGGAGATAAGTTCTGAAGTCTTAGTGACTGAAACCCATATGAGTAGATTTCTTATTTGTATACAGTATAATCTGAGGCAGCAGCTGGGCTCTGCTCCTCATAGCCGGTCGGGGTGCACACTGGTAGAGATTGTTCTGGCAGATTTAGTGAGATTTCGAAAATCTCCCTGGGATCAGGAGCAGAGAGGATCTGCATGGAAATAGGGTTACTGGACAAAAATACAGGATTCCCAGTTATATTTGACTTTCATATAAGCAATGAATAATTTTTATTATAAGTATAAGACATATACTGACATGAAAACTCAAATTTAATGAACATCCTGTGTTTTTATTTGCTAAATCTGACAACTTTGCTGGGAAGTTTTGTCAAGCCTTAAACTGATGCTCATTACTGTCACTAATCATTCATCAGAACTCTGTTACATAACCCCACCGAGGTGCAAGGGGTGCTGGGAAGTGTAGCCACAGCTGGGCAGCTGCTTCCCAGCAAAAACTGTACACCAACCATTTAATGTTTCTCTAGAGGACAGCTCACCACCTGTGCCACTGCATAGTATCACTATCAAGCTGGGTGAATCAAAGGGAAAGCATATAGTAACTTAAGATATTTTTTTACCAATAATCACAAAAACTTGGCATTCTTAAACATAAATGGGTTGAGGGTAAAATTTAAGGGACTAGGTATTTTATCCCATTCTGTGCTTAAGAAAATGGAGCTTTATCAGGACAGTTAACTTACCAAGTGGAGAAAAAAAATCACAAAATTCAAGAATTCTTCTTTTTTGTTTGTTTTAATTATCTGTTTTCATAGTATATTCTCATTTGAAATACCCTAGAATGTCATTTTAACTTAATCCAATTGTTGTTCTCTATGTTAATTCAGGGGTCCTATTTTTCCTCTTCCCCATATGATTTGAATTGACTACTGGGTATTACACTAAGATATAAGATAAAATTTTATTTTCCTAAGCAAAAGTTAAAATTAACTGGTACTATATAAACTGCCCACTCTTCTTTACTATGAAGGTTATGCCAGGACTAAGCCATTACAATGTAGAAAACATCTGAGCTACTGTGGCTAGCCTCCAAGAAATAGAACAGGCTATAATGTCTGAGAGCTAATATGGAGTTGGGGATGGATGGGCCAGACTACAAGATGAATGGAAAGCAGTGTGGTTTGTAGAGTGCTCGAATTTTTTTCAAAAGGAATTTTTTACCCCAGGCCAGAAGCCTTTGTGTCAGGGAGACTGTCTCATTTCTCTGCTCAAAGGCTGTCAGAGATGACTGAGATTTGAGAGTAGTTTCTGATGTTGACGAGGTCAAGAGAGGCAGCACTGCGAACCATCAGTCACTGCGTCAGCGGTGCACCGAGGAGACACGTGAGCCCTACAGTAAAACCTGGAAAGCTATTTTCTCCGGAGGAACAGAGGAGAAGGGGGAGGTGCAGATGAGAGAAAGGAAGAAAAGACACAGGTCAAATGGTCATCATGAAGTTTACCACATTAGTATGCAGCTGGAATCAGAGAAACTTTCTCAGTCCCAACTGGGAGTGTTCTGAAGAAAGAAGTTGACTAGAGGCAAAAATCATATTAATATCTCTGTGCTTAATCAATATAGAAAACCCTCCAATGTACTTTTGCTAGGATGCTTTATAAAGTTAGGACCTACAGTGATTCTAATTCCACCTGATTACATTTGCAAACAGCACAGGTCAGAGATGTCCAGACTTAGATGGTAAGAACATGGTAAAGGCAGTGTATTCCTGCCTCAGGGATCAGCTGGGTTTGCATAAAGCTGGTCAGGCTGCTGCTCAATCACCCTTTTTTTCAAAGTCACTGGCTCAGTAAAAGTAAGTCTCAGTGACAGGGTAATGCTTCTCTCTGGGAAGGATGGACCAGTTGAAGCTGCAATGTATCATCTCTGTAGGTTAAACCCCTAAGATTGGGGCTAAAGCCATGAGTGGTGCCTGAAGTCTTAAATGAAAATGTGAGAGCTTTCCAGATTTCAGTGTCCGTTTGGGGTTAAATGAAAAGAACATCTCAAATCCAATGACTTGGCCAAATATCTTTACATCCTTTCTGAAACTTCTGAGGCTATGTAAACCAACAGGACATATAGAGTCTATACAGAGATACAGAGAAAAGGTAGCTTTATATTAGAAATACACAGAAACAGTTCCCAAAATGAAGGATGATTCTTTAATTGCATTTATCTACTTCAGTAGCTCTCAATCAGAGGGGGACATTTAGCAGTGCCTAGTATTTTTGGTTGTCACAACTTGAAAGAGTTTTGTTACTGGCATCCAGGGGATCGAAGCCAGAAATGCTGTTAAACTTCCCATCTCAAGTTGCCTGTGCCCCTTTCCAAAGAATCATATGCTCACCATGTCAATAGTGCTGAGGTTGAAAAATCATACCTCACTGATGTTAAGATACACGGGCTGTCAGATGAATAAAAGCCTCTCTGTCATCTAATTCATTATCCTAAGATCATGATCTAGGGCTCATATACTGTTATTCCTGGGCACTTCTTCTTGCCTTTATTTTATCTTGTTTCTTGTTCCTTATTTTTTTCTGCCTGAAAATATTGAAATTAAATTATTTTATTTTTATTCAGTTTTGAATAATGAAGGGGTCTGTTTCTTTTATTCTTCATAAAAATATTAGCCTAGCCCTGGATGGTGTGGTTCAGTGGATTGAGTGCTGGCCTGTGAACCAAAACGTTATCAGTTGGATTCCCAGTCAGGGCACATGCCTGGGTTGCCAGCCAGGTCCCCAGTTAAGAGCATGCGAGAGGCAACCACACACTGATGTTTCTCTACCTCTCTTTTTCCTTCCTTTCTACTCTCTCCAAAAATAAATAAATAAAAACTTTTTAAAAAATGTTAGCTTACTGAGAGTTGATAAGTGGAACAATTTGGTAAATATGACTGTCAAACTTTTTGGAGATGTGCCAACCTGACATCAAAAGATCTAATAAGTTTAGATATTCTGAGAGTCTAATACTGAGAATGAGGAACCTGGAAAAAGCCAAGTGAACTCTCTCTACCCTCACTCTTTGGAGTAAAGGGACTGGAGTGAGATTTAGAAAGTTTTCCATTTCTCTCACATTTTAAGATCCCACATTCTGCACTACAGGGGGAGTTTAGAGCTCATGTGAGAGCCCATATTAGCCTGTTTTTGAAGCTTTATGTTAATTTAAGTCCTCTTTTTTAAATACCCCTTTGGACTTTTCAGCATTACTGCTTCTAGTGTTTCATCTGTGTTTCTTCCTGCAGATCTTTCAAGTGGAAATTCATTTTCTTTTTGCCCACCTATTGGTCTCATTTCTCTGTTGCCCCCTTGTATGCACAATGCTCCTACATTTGGTAGCATCTGCACATTTTTTTGACTATGTTCCTAGTTCCCTCAACAAGATCATAAATAAAAATGTTAAATAGCACTAAACCTAACGCCACCTGTCCCCTGTGGCACTCCACCAGGCACCTTGCCCAACTGGGTACACTGCCGTGTGTCTTGACTTTGCTTCCCGTTTCTTGGCTGAAGTTCTTAATTACTTAAAAGGTAATGTGGTTTCCAATAGTTGTTGTCATCCTCTTTAAAACTACCTATATTTTAAAATATTTCCATTGTCTTTTCTTGGTGGATGAAACCTCAGCAGTGGTTCCAACCATGCAATATTCTCTCCCCCAACACTCTAAGTAAGTTTTAAGTAATCTCTAGGGTGAGTCTTAAAATACCATACTTTTTTCAAACTTAAGTCAGAGATGATTAAATTGTCAATGTGCTCAGCTGGGTTCTTCCTTTGACTTTGTACAGATTGATTCTTTGGCTCGCAGGAAAAAGTTATTTCTATTCCTACTCTCTTCTCCTTGTTGTCAAATAATAAATCCAAACATATTCTATTCTTCTTTCTTCAGAGAACCACTGAGATACACCTGAGGCAGGTATACCATAGTCATTCAATGTTCTGTGGGACTGTGCAAAAGGGCATCTGATGGCGTGAGCAATGTGCCCTTCAGAGGAAGCTGTCCATGCGATTCTTGTCCTGAATGAAAACTTGTCAGAGATTCCCCCTTTTACAAAATAATTGCTTAACTGATTTTTAGAGAGAGCAAGGAAGAGAAGAAAGGAGGGAGGGACAGAGGGAGTGAGGGAAGGAGGAAGAAAGGGAGAGAGAGATGGGGTGGGGGTAAAAGAGAGAGAGAGAGAGAGAGAGAGAGAGAGACATCAATTTGTTGTTCATCTTATTTATGCATACATTTGTTGATTCTTATATTTGTCCTGACTGGGGATCAAACCTACAACCTTGGTGTATTAGTAAATGCTCTAACCAACTGAGCTACCCAGCCAGAGCCCCTTTTTGGTTTTGAAAACTGGTTGCCCTGAAACAAGTTTCAGAGAGGCAAGTTAATTGAAGATGCCAATTATTGCAATGAAGTTCCAAGATCTTTGACAATAAAAGCCTTGATATATAAGTCACTAATACGTTTTCTGCAAAATAGCAGGCTGCTATGTAAATCTATGACTATTTTTCTAGATTTCAGATTATATCATTCTGTTACTATTCATAGTAACAGATAACTATTCATTCGAATAACTATTACTTCCAGGCCTGCTGTGGCTCATGTGCTGTTCTAGGTGTTGAAGATTGAAGGCTGAACAAAAGGAAAACATCTTGCTTCTTTAAGGCCTAAAATTAATGTTGTCCAAGATAAACTAATAGGCAAGGAAATACTGGTGTTTTCAGATAGTGATAAGCATTACATTGAGTATAAATTAGTGCAAGGAATAGAGAATAATGTGTGAGGGAATAAATTGTCTATTTTAGGTAGGATGATGAGGGAAGGCCTGCTGCCCTCAAGGGCAGCATTTAATAAGAACCTGAAGGAAAAGAAGAAGACAGTTCAGTGAAGATCTGGTGGAAATGCTTTCTAAAGTTCAGTGGCTTGAGACAGCAACGAATCTATCATGGCCAAGAAAAGCAAGATCAGTGCAATTGGAGGAGAGCAAGAAAGAAACAAGTTCTGAGACGTGGACAGAGGCCAGGTCATTGAGACCCTGCAGCAAGAACGGGGAAGGATTCTATGTTAGCTTCTTGAGGCTGTCAAAATAAATTACCACAAACTGGGTGGCTTAACATTACAGAAAAATTTCTTCCACAGCTCTGGAGGCCAGAAATCTGAAATGAAGGTGTCATCAGGATTGGTTCCCTCTGCAAGATCTGAGGGACAGTCTGTTCCATGCTTCTCTGTTAGCTTCCAGTGGCTTTTGGCAATCGCTGGCTTGTAGACACATCACTCTAATCTCTATCTTTGCCTTCCACTTTACATCTCTAGTTTCCAGATTTTTGTTTTTCTCTTATATGGACACCTGTCATTGGATTTGGGGCTCACCCTAAATCCTAGATGATACCACCTTGAGATCCTTAATTACATCCACAAAGACCCTTTTTACAAATAAAATCATAATCACAGGTTTCAAGAGTCAGGACATAGACATATCTCTGGAGGGACAGCACATGGTTCAACCAAGGAGCCAGAAGAAAATTCTACCATGGGTTGAATCCCTATTCAACTTGATCTGGTAAACTGAAGGATCATTCTGTCTGAGGTATAGAACATCTGGCAGGAACAAGGTGAAAGCATGGAGACAACATGTACTTTCCCATGGGTCCCACTGCTTCCCATTTACCCTTTTGTTTTTGAGTAGCAAGGGATCAGGACAGTTTAATTGTAGCATCAAAGCAAGAAGGAAGAAAAAAAATGTTTCTTTTCTTCCCGTATGTGGAAAAGACTGTGACTCTCCCATCACTAATGCCCTAGAATGACAGAATAAATAGTAAAATACACCAGAGTTTCAGATAAAAAAGCTCAAGGTTAACCATCTACATAGCAAAATGTTCATGCACTCATGTCGTAAAACACTATCATTATAACTGCCAATAATAATGACTATGAGTGCTTACTAAGTTCCAGGGACTGATGTTATTGCCATATGTATATATCATTTTTCACTGAATTTTTGCAATATAATATATCATTAGTTCTCTTCTGCTTCTAAGGTCCTACAATTTGAAAGATTCAAATAGAGAGTTATCATAAGCTACAGCCTGGACTCTAAACACTAATTTATATCATCAAAATCAATAATTCCTTTTACAATTTTAAATGTAGTATCATTCTTGAATTGAATATTTCAAAAATTGGATTTCATCTGAACTGTAGATTCAGCTCAAAACCCAATCTAATCACCCAAACAGCAGCCATGTAGATGCCACTGTTTACCACTGCTACAGAAAAGAATCTGCGGGGAAAGTAGTGCTCATTATACTTCCCAGTGGTCTATCTTATTTCACATGTGAGTGGTCCTTTCCAACATGGAAGAGTGCTTGGTGCACCATACCTACTTTTTGCTTTAAGCCCAGAACTAACCCTAGAACTCCTGAATCCTACCCAGTTCTGCCTTCTTTTAATATTGCCTCTGTTTTGGTGGAAATAAGTTAATAATAATTCTGTTATATTTTTATTTAAAAATATCTACAATATCATACTTAGCAACACTTAGTGAATTGATGATCACTGGTAGCTGATATTATTCCCTAAAATGATGCAGCCAGCCAGACTATGTATCTCCTGATAGAAATACACAACACAACCCATGAAATAGTGTTATTCTCCTGTTTCCCAAAAAGTTTAGTCTGCAATGTTCAAGATTCTAAATCTATCTATCAATTCACAGGAAATGCAAGACATATTCAACAGCACTAAGTGGATAAAATCAATAAATTCCAAATGGTGAGAAACTCCAAGGGCAATTGATTGAATTTTATTCAAAATACAAAAATTAAAGAAGGAAATTATAGATAAAGAGAGACTGAAGAGAAATATCAACCAACCCCAATGTATGGCAAACAAACAGACCACTAACAAAATATATTATATAATCATAAATTACAAGAAATACAAGGGACAGAAAACACAGCCAACAGCAGCATAACTGGATGTTGATTAAAAATAAAAAAAAATTATTGTTAATTATTTTATGTGTGACAGTAACATTGTGATCACATTTTTATTAATTACTATATACATATGAAAACATAGATGAAACAATAGACAGTTTAATTTCAAAATAATCTAAAGGGGGAATTATTCCTGAAATAAGATCAGCCATAAATGTATTACTGTGGAATTGACTAATGGATACATCAAGATCATGGTACTGTTCTTTTTTTATGCATGTTGAAAATTTAAAACACTAAAGTTAAAGAAAACTTAAGTTCAAAACTTACATAAATATAAAATAAATGTTATATATGCTCATTGTAGAAATTCTGAAAAGCATGGAAAAATATTTAAATAACTTCACATAATTATTCATAATGGTGCTCCATTAGATTAAGTAGAAAGTTCTCTAGACACTGGCTGCATCCTTTTCAAGATTGTGTTCTAATCTGAGTCCACCAAATAGACCAGAGAGTTTTTGTGAAGTTTGAATCAGTTAATCTCTGAAAACATTTTTCCTTAGGTTGCTACATGTTTCCATATCTCCAGGCCAAAACACAGGTACTATTCAAGAAATGTGTTCTCCTTGTATGTAAATAAACTTCAGTAGGTAGCTGCAGAAGAGCAAATCTCAGTCCAAGTTTTCAGACCAAATGTTTCAGAGCAAGATCAGTCTCCAAATAGACACCTGGATTGAAGCTTTAAGGCTTTCACTATAGGGCTCTTGCTTCACTTGGATCTTGTTCCCTCCTCCCCGATCTCTTCTACAGATAGGCTAATTCCATGATGAAGTGTCTCTTTCAGTGACTTGGAGTTTACTCTCATCTGGAGAACATACCAACCAAACAACGAATTGAAACAGGTACATAGAATTTCATGACAGTTGCAGCCATTTAAGATGCTTAAGCCACATGGGTTGGGGGATCAGCTACAGTGACTGGGGAGCTCTGCCAAGTGTCCACACAGAGTGCCCTATCTCTTCACAGTCAAACCCTGTCATAATGAGCTCACAAGTGCATGCTGGTTTCCTTCCTGTGGCAAGCATCTTTCTGGCTGCTGCTTCTGCAGCAAACAGCTGTGGCACTTGCCACTTGGATTAACACAATTTCCCCTTTCTAACAAGATTTTACTCTTGAGTAAAATAATTTTTCTCAATATGGCTTTAGATTTCTTCTACATACACAATCAGTTTTCAGTGAAGAGCAATTTTTTTTTCACATTCAGAAGAGATTTATTTTAGGCATTTAAAGACAAATATGGACATTTTTATTATTATTACTTATTTCTTTACACAAGCAAGCAAACAAGTGAAACCCAACAACTTGGAGTAGATTTACAGTGAGTTTTTCCACCCTCTTTCTTGCCCTGGAGCCTGATGGGACTTGTGTGTCCTTGGAGGAATGGCAGAGGGAAATGCTAGAGGCCAATTGCTGATTTTATCATTCAAACACAAAATTTGTTACACCAGTTTATCGGTCACAGGGAAAGCAATTATATTGTGGTTCAATTTTCCACTCAATGGCTGTACTGGGGATCAAAGTCAGTTTTTATGATGGGAAAAATGCTTCGCTATTTTATTTGTTACTTAAAATAAAGAAGTACCGTTATTATAATGCTTTTTGAGGTTTTGTAACCCCCAACCCCTACTCCTTCATGAGATACAGTGAATTATTTTGGCTTTCTCCATCCCTTTGATTAAATAATCAGTTTTCTTCCCATCCGCTAAAGCGTGTTTTACTGTAGAAATGAAATTGGCACGGTTTAAGGCAACACAACGTTAGGACTCTAATCATAGCCACAAAGGGCAAAACCTGCTCTACATTATTTATTCTTTTCTAGTCTGGTACTTTTTCAAAAGAAGCAAGTGATCATTGTAATGGCTTCTGTGTGTGTGTCTCTATTACCATGCATTGTTGTGACACATGTTTACTCTCACCCATCTTCCATGTGAAATACTGTAATTAGCTCCTTTTGTGCTATAAGAAAAAAAACATTTAAGTGTCATTGGGTGTAGAGAAGGAGTCATGTGGAATTTTAAGTAAAGGTTATATGTTTTAATTTTAAAAAATAGGCTATTTTCTCTTCATTTATAATTTTTACCTCTTATTGCCTCACTTTTTCTCATTGAGAAAATTAAAATAAGTAAAACTGAAACTTTCAAAATAAAAAATGTTATTGTTTTTCTAAAGATCCAAACTAAGGACTAGCTGATTACTGATGCTTTTTGTTAAAAAGTTTCCATTTTTAAACCCAGAAATTCAGTAGATGAGAACCTCAAACAATTGTGCTATAAGGCTACAGTCTGTAATAAAACTGAACAGCTAAGTGAAAACTAATACTTTCTGTTGCACACTTTTTCATATTTGCTAAAAAAAAACAGAGATAAGTGAAAGTGATTTCCCTCTTTCAAACTATATCACGTGTGCCTTTACATTTCTAGCTGGTTTCTGCTTTTACAGTTTGATTGTGATCACCCTTATTTTTTCTGGTCTCCTGCTAATTGCCTCCAGGCTCAGAGTTTTACAACATATCCCCTGAATCCAGGAGCAAGAATTCTGGAATCTGCTACAGGTGAATAATTATGGCAGTAGCTGAGTGATGGTCTAGCTACCCACGGGGAAACTTTTGTCCTCACCGTGAAGCTTCAGGCGAAAACAGCAGAGATGAGTGTGAGGCCCCATGAAGGTTTGTGAGGGGACACCAGCAAGTGCACCCTGGGGGCGGCAGCACCCCAGGCCGGCTGTTGTCTGCCTCCCTCACTCCTTTTCTGTCCATCCTTGGGGCTTATGTCTGGGTTTTTATGCGCATTAGGTAGGATGGCTGCTAACTTTGAGAGTAGGAGGGTCTCCCTCTTGGCGGTACCCATACAGGTTTTGTCCTTCCATGAGTTTAAAGTGTTATGTTTTGGTTTGGTTTTGTTTTATAACATTGAGTTTTATGACTTGGGACATGACACTGGGCTTCAGGAAAAAAAAAGCACATATCTGCACCTGAGAAAGATATGTCTGGGAACTCCAGCTACTGTTTATTAAAAAGTTTATTGTGTGTTAGGTTCTATTTATACATTATATATTATATCCTTGGAGTAATCCTACAAGACACAGATTATTAACCTCATTTTTTTTAAGATGAGAAAGTGTAGGCCTTAAACTATTCTTCAAACTACCCTTAGAACACTTACTTACTATACAGTAAAGAGTATATAGATAATAATATTAACCAGGTCAAATGTAATAATACAGTGCGGTGATGGCCAGAGGGAAGGAAGGTGGGTCCTAGGTGGAGCTGCAAAGAGGCAGGGGGAATAGGGACATCTGGACTAGCATAAAAAATAAAAATAAAAATAATTATATTTTTCATCTAATCTTAAACACCATCTTCCAAAGCCTTAAGTTAATTTTTTAATTTTTAATTTTTTAATTTATAAATCATGTTTATTCCATTGCAGTTGTCTCAGTTTTTCCCCCTTTACCCTCCTTCACCCATCCCACCCCCACCTCACACTCCCACAGTCAATTCCTGCTCTGTTGTCTAAGTTAATTTTTAATTTTTTACCTTTACATACTCCAAATGCTCTTAATTATAAAGACCTCTAAATAATTTAACCAAAATTTTAACTTATTTTGACAAAGCAGACTAATGCAAGTTTAACTTTTCCAGAAAAGTCTACTGCTTAGATAGTGTTCTGAACCCATGAATATATTGCCTTTGCCATCTATATATCTATAGCTATATGTAGTTTTATTTTATCAAACACAATGTAACTTTTTAGTGATGGGCAGAGTGACTAAGTACTGTTCATTAAAATACTGTTTTAATTTAGATGCTGAAATGTCAAATAACTAGACCAACTGTTTTTCCTTCCTATTATTTTTAATGAACTTTATGCTGAGTCCTATTCATCTTGTGATAATCCAGTCAATCAATTAATAATTTACCTACAAATGGTCAGTTCAAGCCAGAGGCAAAACAACCTGATTTTGCTTGGGACATTGAAAAAAGTAATTGGACTGGGATTAGGTGTCTTAAACATCTAGCCTTTAAAAACAGGATTATCTAAATGGAATATAGTGAAAGTAATCCTGCTTTACCCCATGTTCCCAATGGGTTCTCTCTACATATAAATTAGTTGGTTGTCATGACACTAAACTCTTAATTTAATGCAACATAAAACTATAAATGAGATGAGTTCTCTCTACTATGATATTATGATGCATTTAAAATAACATTTTAAAACTTTCTCTGGATTGTGAACTAAATTTTAAATGGTCTATTTAAGATGTTCCTTTCTATTTTATAATTTTACATTTACTTTGATGTATAAAAGCTCCAGTTCTAACAAGAACACAAACTGAACACCTTGTAAATCATTTAGTTACCCTTCCCCTTTAAGAAAATCTAAAATGTAAATATCCAAATTTAGAAAGTAGATGGAGGGGACTGGTAACAATTCTATTTCTTTGGAATTTTTTCCTTTACCTACGGGATAATGGATTTTTTAAAATTCCAAGTTGTACTTGTTCATTTACTTCAGTACTTATTGCATTTGCATTTTTATTATCTGTTTACCTGTTTTCATTCCTTACTATGCAATGCCCTTCTGAAGGGCAGGATCCCAGATTTTTTAAATTTTTTGTTACTCCAGTATTTAATACCTATAAGGAACTCAAATATTATTGTAGTAGTGAGGTAATTAATAAAATCAATATGATTTGAAACCTAACTTTAAAGAAATATATGTACTTTTTCCTTTTTTCTTAATCCCTACACCCCTCAGATACACTAAGCTCTGTTTATAAATTAGTTCCAACCTTTTCTTAAGAATGTTTTCAGTTATAGAAATTCTAAGCTTATTTTTTATAAAGAAATACTATGGAGCTAGATTCTTCCCCTCTGAGAAAATTTCCATAGAATTACAGGAAGAATGAACTGAGCCAAACAGCTTCTTCTGCAGTTTTCAGAGTAAATACTTTTTTCTGTCTTTTTTCTTCTGGTAACTCAAAGCAGTAAATGAAAATAAGTAAATGAAATATTTCACCCCCCAATACTTCAAGTCCTACAATCACAGACTTCTATTTACAAACACTGGATTTCAAATAGCGTCATCAGTAAATAAGGCTGCCATATCAAGCTTAAAAGCATAGCTGATGAGAGACATGATGATTGCTTAAAATATCCTAAGGGTATGAAAACTAAAGTGGAGAAAGAATTATTTAGGCATAACTAAAGCATAACTAAAGGGAGATATAACTGGATGGAGAAATACTGTTGTTTTTTTTTTAAGAATAATTTCAGAGAAAGAGTCAGTATATATATTAAAAAAATTCCTCAAACTTTCTTAACAGTGTATTGACCTGTGGAATTGGTTCTAATGAAAAGTACAAGAAAACAAAGCCATGAATGCTTAAAACTAGACCAAAAATTATCAAGGACAAAGCAAAGATGAAGACAGCCTCACACAGGTAAGAGATGTGTAAAAGTGATGAAATAAAGTCCTATTTTTAAGCATCTTGATTTCAAGAAATGAAATCCTGATGCTCATTCTAATTTTATTTTCCAAGAAAATATGCTAAGCAGAGTACCTATTAATAATTTCTAACAGCCCTTCAGGTAAAATTCTACTTTACATCCACAAATTAGTGATTGTTTATACACCCTCCCTCCCAAAATGACATTCTATTTTATCCTCAAAATAACTAAATAAGTAAAAGTTATGTTTGGAATTTTTTCCCCCACAATCTATTACTCTCTGTATAGAACCCTACTTAGAATAGCAAAAAAATAAAGATCCATTGTTTACTGCTCCTCCTCTCCCCCCCCCCCCCCCCCCACCAGCTATAAAAGCATCATGACTTTTCAGCCTGTAAAATTTAAATGAGTTGAAGGCATCTCCTACATGGGAATCTGTGGTGCTGGCTCTGGGTCAGAGAGAAATTTTTCAGTAAATCTGCACCTAGGGTAAGGAAGGGAAGCCTCCCTATTTTTTTTCCTTCCATTTATCTCTTGTTTCAATTGCAGAATGGATAAGCAAGAATTTTCTATCTTTCTCCTCTCAATTTTCAAAAGACAATGATTTTAGATAAAAATCAGAGATGTCATATGGTCCACAATTTCTGAATATACGCAAACAAGTGTTATACTTCCATATGCCAGCCGGGTTGGCTCTCTGATTGTAATGATGATCAATTATGGTTAAAAGACCTAGAAAGGGTGCTCCACAAAATAGTTAGGTTAGTGCTGGGCCACCTGCCCTGCAGGGTTTATTTCTCCTCTTGGTTTAAATGATGATGGGCAAGAGCTACATTTGCCACTCCTTGTCCCTCTGCTACTTGCATTTTTACTGCCCTTAAACTTTTCCCTAATTTTATTACATACTAACCCTTGCTCCATTCCTTAATGAACAACAATGGATTTCAAATGCAGTAAATAATTAAAGATAAAGTTTGGAGTGTGTCTTGGGCCAAAATTGGCTTATTCATTTGGGGTAATGTGACAAATCCATGAATTTGATAGACTATTTGATTAAATAAATTAGTATTTACTTGAAGCTATGATGTGAATGGTATATGTAAATCTAAAGTTTGAAGTTGTTGGGTGGCATTTAAACTCCTTCTCAAAAGAATTCTAGTCTTAAAATTAAGGTGAAATTAGAAATTTTGAGAATTAATGTCTATTTGCCTTATTATCTATGTGACCTTGGGAAAGTTATTTAGCCTTAGTTTCTTCATCCTTAGGGTATGTGTATATGGTGAGAGTATGCATTCAAATGGGTAAAGAGACCTAATAATCTGTAGTTTTTTGGGGAACTTTGTAACCACTGCATGAGATGTGTACCAGAACCTGATATTTGCTTAAGGAATAATATTGTGCTGTATGTATTTTTGACTAGAATTTGTCAATTTAGTAATATTAAATACTTTATTATATAATTAATACTATATTACTTTACTATGTAATTAACAATACATATATATCATTTAATGTATTAAATACCAAAGTGGAGGTCGAGGTAGTTAATCGGAAAATATTAACATATTTAAAGTGAGAGACTATTATAATTTGAACTCAGGAGTAATAGTGCAAATAAAGAAGATGGTCTATTTATGAGAAATATGTGTATGACTGTGTGTGTATATATTGTATATTTATGTTATAGTGGGAAACACCAAGATTTTTAGCAGAAAACAATTATAAATCATCTGATCCCACCATCAACTTTACAGATTGAAAAGCTAAAATAAAATGTCTTAAAAAGCCTCAAAGATACAGAAAGTATTAGTAGAAAGAAAAAGAAATTTCAATCATTTTACCTGCTTTTTTTAAATTTTATTTTAATTTATTTTTTCAAATACATTTGTCTCTGCCTACCCCCCACCTCTTTCCCTTGCCCCTCCCTCCTCCCCTCCCTCAGCTCTTCCCCTTTGGTTTTGTCCATGAGTCCTTGCTATATGTTCCTTGACTTTCCCCTTCCCTTCCTTTTCCCCGCCCCCCTCCCTCCTTCCCTCTTGTCTCTGTTGATTTCTTTTCCTTTCAGTGTTGCTGGTCTTATTTTCCTTGCATCTTTGTATTGTTGGTTAGGTTCCGCTTATAGGTGAGATCATATGGTATTAGTCTTTCGCCCCCTGGCTTATTTCGCTTAGCATAATGCTCTCCAGTTCCACCCATGCTGTCATGAAGTTTAGTAGTTCTTTTTTTCTTTCTGCTGCGTAGTATTCCATTGTGTATATGTACCATTACTTTTTGATCCAATCATCTACTGATGGGCATTTTGGTTGCTTCCAACACTTGGCTATTGTAAATTGTGCTGCTATGAACATGGGGGTGCATAGGTTCTTTAGTATTGGCGTTTTGGTGTTCTTAGGGTATAGTCCCAGCAGGGGAATCACTGGATCAAAAGGCAGTTCCATTTTCAGCTTTCTGAGGAAATTCCACACTGCTTTCCACAGTGGCTGCACCAGTCTGCATTCCCACCAACAGTGTACTAGGGTTCCCTTTTCTTCACAGCCTCGCCAGCACCTGTTGTTTGTTGCTCTGTTTATGATGGCCATTCTGACCGGTGTGAGGTGGTACCTCATGGTGGTTTTGATCTGCATTTCTCTGATGGCTAGTGATGCTGAGCATCCTTTCAAATGCCTCTGGGCCCTCTGTATCTCCTCCTTGGAAAAGTGTCTGCCCAGGTCCTTTGCCCATTTTTTGATTGGATCGTTACAACAAATAAATCCCAGAGCAAGTAGAAGGAAGGAAATAGTCAAGATTAGAGCAGAACTGAATGAAAAAGAGACAAAAAGAACAATTCAGAGGATCAACCAATCCAGAAGCTAGTTCTTTGAAAAGATAAATAAAATTGACAAGACTTTAAGCAGACTCATCAAGAAAAAAAGGGAGAGGACCTAAATTAATAATACCAGAAATGAAAGAGAAATAACAACTGATACCACAGAAATACAAATGATCGTCATTTTACCTGTTTTTTAATTCAACCTCGGTTCCTTATTTCTTTAAGATTCAGCTACGTATTTTCTAAATGTAAATAAAACTACCTGTGCTACCTGCCTCCCAGAATTGTTGAAGCAATCTACCTGATTAGGTAACGTATTTGTGAGCACTGGTAACTTGTAAAACACGCAATGTACAAATTATTGTAATTTCTAAGTCTGGTGATGCACTTTCCATTCTTTGCACTAGTGATTCCAGGAGAGAGGGGCCTCCCCCTCCCCGATGAGCAGATCTGTCACCCTGCTAGAGAAAGGGAGCAGGGCTGGTGTCCACAACCTGCTAAAGTCGGGCTTGGTGGGTTGCCATGTTCAGGGATGTTTGTGCTTCTCACTCCTTCATGGAATCTGAGAGATCATGTCTCACTTTCTGCCCATGGGCCAAAGGGAAAAAGAAGTAGATAGGTAAAAATAGATAAAAATGAGTGATAAAAATGAGTAAAGTATCAGGGCATCAAGTGCCCTTTAGGACGGAGACAAAGCTTGCAAATAAATACCTAGAAGTATTTATATATATCACCCAGAGAAGCAATTCACATCAAAACTGGTACATTGGTCCTGGTTTACTAGAAAAGTCAGAAACTTTTTAAGTTACATTTTAAACATCTTTATCTATCTATCTATCTATCTATCTCTCTTTGTCTGGTTGTGTAGAAGATTATATGGCACAGAATTACCACTTAGTGAATAAGTTGAGCCCTAGGTTCATTTAATGAATATAAGTGAAAATAACTTTTTTGGGAGGGAAGAGTTATAAAACAAAATTCTCTGAGTGCTACCAATCTGGGAAAATAAATTCCTTGGCAAAAAACAAAAACAAACAAAAAAAACCACTAGTGTTCTCAAATTTATTTAAGATTTGAAAGTTAAGCTTGACTATACCTCTATCCTCCACAAAATTTCCCTGAATCAACTACAGGCTCCTGCAGAAAAATAAAGCACTGTGCATAGGCATGCATAAAGAATACATTGGGCTATAGAGAAGAAAATGAGATTGGGGCCCACCACTCAAATATATAGAACTTTGTAATAGATCTCAAACAACAACAATAACAAAAACAAAATAACAATCTAAATAAAAATATTAACACAAGAAAAATCATGGTAACATATGATAATAATCTATAAACTGTGAAAAAGCTTTTCACAGGACACATCTTTCATGTTCAATAAAAAACAGAAAAGGAATGTGTGTGGTTATGTGTGTGTATAAGGTCTATCCAGAAAAAAATCTAGCCATTGTTAATACAATGAGAATTATTTGCATGACATGGGTATAACATGGCAGCCAAAGAAAGTGGACTGGAATGCACATGCATGAACAATGATGACTTCACTCTACTATTCAGCAGGGACGTAGACATGGTCGAGTGAGTACTCATACTGTGTGGCCCGTTGCCTTCAAAATGACTAAGCTAGTAGAGCAACAAATCTGTATCAAATTTTGCATTAAGCTTGAACATTCCTCTGTGAAACTATTAGGAGATTCAGGAAGCTACATCTGTGGGCAACAGGTGATTGGCAGCTTCATCATGACAACATGCACACTCATGTATCACGTCTCATGCAGAGTTTTCTGGTGAAACATGAAATCACCCAGATGACCCAGCCCTGCCCTACAGCCCATATTTGGCATCCTCTGAATTCTGGCTTTTCCCAAGATTAAAATCACCTTAAAGAAGAAGAGATTTCAGACCATCAGTGAGATTCAAGAAAATATGGCAGGGCAGCTGATGATGATTAGGAGGTCTCAGGGTGCCTACTTTGAAGGGGACTGAGGTCTTTGTCCTTTGTACAATGTTTCCTATATTTTGTATCTTCTTCAATAAATGTCTCAAATTTTTCATAGTGTATGGCTGGATACTTTCTGGACAGACCTTTGTATACCCACAGACCACAGTCCTAAAGCGAGTATGTTGGTCAATGTGGACACAGTATAGTCATTTCTATCAAAATTAGGAACAAGGTAAGGATGCCTACCATCTATACTACTGTTTATTGGGCAGAAGATATTTTCAATACATTTGGACAACAAAATCAACTAGAGACATACAAACTGGGGTGGGAGGGGACAGTTTTGCTTTTTGAGGATACTATGGTCACTGGAAAAGCCTACAGCAGAGATTTTTAAACCATGTGGCCATGGTACATTGTTGTGCCTCAAGAACTTTTAAAATATACAACACCTGATTATTTAGCAGGAGCACTGACCTCTTTTCCCTTAGAGTATCACAAAAAGAAATGACAATGGCCAACACAACAAATGCCATCTGGTATAAATGCCCTGTCTTGGACCATAAATATATAGGTCATATAGTAGAGTTGCATCTTATTAGTTATGTCACATAATAAGGTTACAACTGACTGGTTAATTCTTGGCAATGTAAATCCTTATATAAAAGAGTAGGCACCTGATTCTTTAAAAATTCATTTTGGAGCAAAAAAGGTACATAATTACTATTATTATTTTATGTAAATCAATAAAAATTATACCTATTTTTTAGGTTGGCAAAAATATATTATTTGGTGTGCCACAGGATTTTAATAATTAGTTTATGTGTGCTATGAGATGAAAAAGGTTGAAAATTTCTGGCCTAGATTATCAAATGATAAAAACTACTCAGACAGTGAAATAATTCAGTAAGTAGCAGGGTATAAAGTTAAAATACAGAAGTGAACAATCTGTATATACAATAAGTTAGAAGATACATTAGTAGAGAAAAACACATTCTCAAATACTTGGAAATATACTTAACAAGAAATGTGTAAACCTATATGATAAAAACTTTGAAAGATCCAGAGTAACTAGAAAGATATTTTTTATCTTATATAGGATGACTCCACAGCATAAAGATATTAATTCTCCCTATGTTAATAGATAACTTAATATCAATAAGTGCAATGTAAATCGATGAACAATATTATGGAATTAGACAATATTTCTTATGAAACTAAACATTTTGTTATATAAAAATTATATGAAAAAATAAACATGAAAGAATAGTTAAGAAAACACTGTAACAGAAAAAACTAAGTGGGGAATTATCTAAACTTGTCATTAAATATGCATTCAAACATGTATGAATAAAAAAGTGTTGTACTGGCATGTGGATGCTCAGATAGGACACTGGAAGGGAGTAGAAAGTTCAGAAATAGACAAGTACCTATGGGAATGCAGAATAATGAAGGTGGCATCTCAAATCATTGGGACAAGCATGGTGCTGCAACGATGGTATAACCATTTGGAAATCAAAACAAATTAGATCTATAGCTAATACCATGCACAAGAGAACATTCCAAGTAGTCTGAGATCAAAATGTTAAATTTGAAACCATGTATGTATAGAAGAAAAGAGATAAATTCCTGTATAAACTGAATATAGTTAGGAAAAGCATTTTTATAAATTCAAAATACAGAGCTAATAAAAAAGTGATAATTTAACTACATAAACATAAAAAAACAGTTTTGCATGGCATAAAAAAGCATAAACAAAGCTAATGCCTATTGAAAAACATATTTGCCATGATACCTCGGACAGGGGTTTGATCTCCAAAATATGTAAAGAACTCACATGACTCCACTCCAGGAAAACAAACAATCCAATTAAAAAATGGGCAAAGGAACTGAGCAAACACTTCTCCAAGGAGGACATACAGAGGGCTCACAGACATATGAAAAAATGCATATCACCAGCCATCAGAGAGATGCAAATTTAAACCACAATGAGATACCACTTCACACCAGCCAGAATGGCCATCATAAACAGATCAACAAACAAGTGCTGGCCAGGATGCAGAGAAAAGGGAGCCCTGGTGCACTGTTGGTGGGAATGCAGACTGGTGCAGCCACTGTGGAAAGCAGTTTGGAATTTCCTCAAGAACTTAAAGAAGGAACTGCCTTTTGATCCAGTGATTCCACTGCTGGGATTATACCCTAAGAATCCTGAAACACCAATTCAAAAAAACCTATGTACCCCTATGTTCATAGCAGCATTATTTACAATAGCCAAGGGCTGGAAGAAACCTAATTGTCCATCAGTAAATTAGTGGATCAAATAACTATGGTACATTTATACAGTGGAATACTATGCACCAGAAAAAAAGAATTCCTATCCTTTGCAATAGCATATATGGAATTTGAGAGTGTTGTGCTAAGTGAAATAAGCTAGGTGGTGAAAGACAAATACCATATGATCTCACTTATAAGTGGAACCTAATGGACAAAACAAACAAATGAGCAAAATAGAACCAGAGAAAAGGAAACATGGAACAGATTGACGGGCCAGAAGAGAATGGGGAGGGGGAAAATGGGGGAAAGAAGGGGAAAGGTCTAGTCAAGGCACATGTATAAAGGACCATGGTAATGGACAACAGGGTGGGGATTGACTGAGGGAGCAAGGGGTAGGGGGAGCAGAACATGGGAGAGCAACAGGGGAAAAAGTGGGCCAACTGTAACTGAACAACAATAAAAATAATTGCAAACATATATCAAAGATAATGAACCAGTATTATATATATGTATATATTACATATGTGTCCATGTCATATATCTTTTTAAAAAATTTTTTATTGTTCAAATACATTTGTCTCCATTTTCCCACCACCACTTTCTCCTTCCCCACTTTGGCTTTGTCCATGGGACCTTTATACATGTTCCTTGATTTGAATCTTTCCCTTCTTTTCCCTGTTACCCCCCACCCTCCTTCCCTCTTGTTACTGTTGGTTTCTTTTTTTTCAAGGTTGCTGGTTATATTTTCCTTACTTGTTTGTTTTGTTTATTATGTTCCACTTATAGGTGATATCACATGGTATTTGTCTTTCGCCACCTGGCTTATTTCACTTAGCATAATGCTCTCCAGTTCTATCCATGCTGTTACAAAGAGTAGTAGCTCTTTCTTTCTGCTGCACAGTATTCCATTGAGTAAATGTACCATTGTTTTTTGATTCACTGATTTACTGATGGACGCTTAGGTTTCTTCCAGCCCTTGGCTATTGTAAATTGTGCTGCTATGAACATTGGGGTGCATAGGTTCTTTCGAACTGGTGTTTTGGGATTCTTAGGGTAGAGTCCCAGCAGTAGAATTGCTGGTCAAAAGGCAGTTCCATTTTTGGCTTTTTGAGGAAATTCCAAACTGCTTTCCACAGTGGCTGCACCAGTCTGCATTCCCACCAACAGTGCACCAGGGCTCCCTTTTCTCTGCATCCTGGCCAGCACTTGTTTGTTGATCTGTTTATGATGGCCATTCTGGCTGGTGTGAAGTGGTATCTCATTGTGGTTTAAATTTGCATCTCTCTGATAGCTAGTGATGTTGTGCATTTTTTCATATGTCTGTGAGCCCTCTGTATGTCCTCCTTGGAGAAGTGTTTGCTCAGTTCCTTTGCCCATTTTTTAATTGGATTGTTTGTTTTCCCGGAGTGGAGTCATGTGAGTTCTTTATGTATTTTGGAGATCAAACCCCTGTCTGAGGTATCATTGGCAAATATACTTTCCCATATGGTTGGTTCCCTTTTCATTTTGCTGATGTTTTCTTTAGCCATGCAGAAGCTTCTTATTTTGAGGAAGTCTCATTTGCTTACTCTTTTCTTTATGTCCCTTGCTCTAGGGGACATACCGGTAAAAATATTGCTGCTAAGAATATCTAAGAATTTTTTGCCTACATTCTCCTCTAGGACTTTTATGGTATTGTGACTTATATGTAAGTCTTTTACCCATCTTAAGTTTATTTTTGTGTATGGGGTAAGTTGGTGGTTGAATTTTGATCTTTTGCATGTAGCTGTCCAGCTCTCCCAACACCATTTGTTGAAGAGGCTATTTTTATTCCATTTTATGCTTCTGCCCCCTTTGTCAAATATATCTTATATGCTTGTATGAATCTATATCTATGTCTATACCTATATCTGTGTGTGTGATGTTAACAATGAGGGAACAAATCATAGACAAAGGATATGAATAGATAATTTACCAAAAAAGAAATAAAAATTAGATCTTAAACATATGAAAAAGATGTTCAAATTTACTTCTAATAAGAGACATGCAACATAATAATTAAAAACAGAAATGCATCATAAAGCTATTTTGAGTTGCTATTTATCACCCATGTGAGTGACAAACATTTTCAAAACTTGACAATATGTTCTATTGGCATGGGAACTGGGGGATAAGTGAAAATGCAAATTAGTACAACCCTGTGGAGGATAATTGGTATGTCTAATAAAACTAAGAAATTATAAAAAGGTACACCTACCACCTACAAAAATATACAAATAGATATGCCAAAGTTACTCATTTCATCATTGCTTTAAATGACATGATAGGGGTACAACCTAAATGCCCAAATATTGGAGAATGTTTAGAAATAACTATGATATATTCACACAATGGAGCACTATGCAACTGATTTTTTAAAAAATGAAGTGATATGATGTTATTTCCAAGATATATGGTAAAGTAAAAAACAATCAAAATGCAGAAGAGTATCAATAGTATGCTATCTTTTGTTTCAGACTGTTTAACTTAGTAAAAAGTGAAGTTGTTCTTGACCCCGCTAAGCCAGATACCTGTTGCATTCAAGGAAGGCACATATACAAGATTTTTCATTTTTTCTCAAATCTTATATACCTAATGGTTTCTCTTTAATTATGAGAAAGCTTGCTCCAAATTGCTACACACTGTGAACACAGTGGGAAAAGTCATGTAAGAACCAACATAATGTCCTCAGTATATTGATATTATTCTATTTTACCAATAGCATATGATCAAAAGAAGGAAGAAAATGCAGTTCAGCAGAAGAGACTAAACTGCTAATAATTAGCACTGTTTTGAAGAAATGGGCTCCCCTAATACCAATAAAGTGAATTAGAAACCCAGCTTTGTCACTTGCTAGCTATGTGGCCACGAGCTCAAAACTTAGTTTTTCTAAGCCTCAGCTTTTAAATCTGTAAAAGCAAGATATTAACAACGCTTACTTCATAGACTTGCTGTGAAGATGAAATGAGATAATGCATGGAAATGCCTAGCGTGCACTAAATAAAAGTATGTGTTAGCACTGTCTTTGTTGGCACTGTGCCCTCTCTTTGGCTATGTCACAGACTGAGCTCTGTATGTGTATCACACAGACACTAGGCACGCACACGAACAGAAGCACAAACAAATATGATCAAACACTGTCCAGTCGTATATTTTACAGCTTCCTCTCTTTTTTGTAAAGCTTGATAATCTCAATGTACTTTGTACAATGGATTCTTATTCTGACTTTGCCCATAACCTTCCTCCCACCTAGAATGTCCTGCTCCCTGTTTTTCAAATCTTATCTTGAGTTCCTAAACATCCCTTCAGCCCTCACAACACCACTCACAACCCACTGTGCTTTTGTAGTTCATCTAGAACAAGCTTGAGTGGATTGACTTGTAAGGTTCTTCAGTGATTTTTTTCTGTGTTTACATCATTACAGGAACAAGCTTTTTAAGGTCTGTGAGAGTGGGAGCCATCTTTCATTCCTTAATGTAGCCACTGCAGCACCAAGCAGTATGTGTCATGTATTGTCGATTATTTACAAACCCTTATCAAATTGAGTTGATTCAAAATGCGTCTCACTATATTTTGTAAATATGTTTCAAGCATAAAGGATCAGGTATTACATAGCAGGGCAGCAAAACTGACTACATATTTATAAAATCCCACCCCTGAGACTTTATGATGAGGAGTTTATGAATTATATTACACAAATTATGCCAACATATAATTTTGTCTATTAACCTCAAGGGGATGTAATACTGTGGAAAATTTTTGACAGGTTGTCATATTTCAATCCAAGTTATAACAGATTCTGACACTTTAAAAATCTTGATTTAATATGCCAAGAATAGACAGTGGCTGTCACTGATGGTCTTGTCTGTTTGAAAGTAAATTCGTTCCTCAGGGTCATAGCATCACATCTCAGCAATGAGATTTCAACACTGGTTCTGATCCAGGTCAATGAATAAGATATCATCCATCCAGGTTTTCCATAGAAATAATAAATGTATTGGGGTTTTCTCCTCTGGCTATTGGGTTCCTTTCCACCTCCACCTCCCAGTAGTTTAAGAAAAATATGGCAAAATTCTAGATAGAATTAGGACAGAATAATTTCTTAATCAAAATCTAATTCTCCTTGGAAATCAGGCTTAAGACAGATGCAAAACAGAACAATAATAAAATAATAAACTGTATCACATGGTTTTGGTTATATTAATATAAAATGAAGATCCATTGGTAATTTAGAGTATTTCTATGTAACTAAAATGTACTTTATGTGGTAAGAAAAATAATGCCTCCCCCAAAAGTCCACATCCTAAGCCCCAGACCCATGAATTTGCAGATGTGATTAATTTCAGAACCTTGAAATGGCAAGAGTATCTTGGGTTAGCCATGTGAGCTCAGTATACTTGCAAAAAGTGGAAAACAGAGGCATAAGAGAGGAGTCAAAGAGAGATGTGACTGTGGAAGACTGGTCAGGGAGATGCCAACTCCCTGCTACTTTTGAAGATGGATAAAGGAGGCCATGAAGCAAGAAATGTAGGAAGCTTCTTTGAAGCTGAAAAAGACAAAGAAAATGATTCTTCCATAAAGTCTCCAGAAAGGAAAATAGTTCTGCTTCCACCTTGATTATAGCCATGAGACCTGTGTTAGACCTCTAACATGTAGGACTATGAGATGATGCATTTATATTGTTTTAAACAACAGAGCTTGTGGTAATTTGTTATGGCAGCAATAGAAAACTAGTATGATTTACCTGCAGAATGGTGTAATCTCTAAGAAGACATGAACTTTGATCCGTGTGCTGCTCATTTCCAAAACCTAAAATAATGGAACAGTGCTTGGTCCATAATATACACTTAGTATATATTCTGTAAATAAAATACTGAAACAGCCCTGTATTTTATCAAACCAGTCCCTGTATATTATCTACACTCACTCTCATAATTTAGTTCCTTATATTTAGATATCATAAGCATACATTACATTTTATAGATAAAGAAATATTTAGTAACTTCTTCAAGATTATCTAGATCTTTAGGCATATTGTCAAGGCTTGAGATAAGGTCATCTGACTTTCAATCCAGTGACCTTTTTCGCATGACAACACAATTATCCAATTGCAGTTTCTAAAAGAAAGAAAATGGATGGATCAACAGAACTCAACTTGATTACTGATTATTAAACTCAACTAGTTTAGCTCAATCTGTTTCCAGGAATGTGTCTATAAAAAGGCTATCACTCCAATTCCATTTGACTTTAAAGGTAATTCAAATTAGAAAAAAAATGACAACATCACAACTTAAGAAATGTGTTGCCATTCCACTTAGAAATTTCATCAAAGGAAAAAGGTGCCCCCAGTTCTTTCTACAGAGCACAGACAGTATTTGTTGTGGCGGCTCCTAGAACCAGGCAGTAAGGAAAGGCAGCCACAGCCCTACCAAGCCCAGAAGTTCACACCAGAGCAGATAGGCCTACTATCCCAGAACCAGGCCTCCACTGTCACTTTGTGCACAGGAATGTTTCTTGGGTCTTCTTTGATTCTACTGTAAGATGCTCTCATGGCTATATTAGTCTGCCACAGCATAACATAATGTCATAAAACTTACTACTTTTATGCAACAAAAATCAGTATTACTCACGGTTTCTGTAGGTCATTAATGTAGAAAGGGCACAGTGGGGATGATTTGTTTTGCTCCATAACATCTGGGACTTCAGCTGGACAGTTCCAGAGGCTGGAGGCTGCAGTCACCTAAAGGCTTGACTGGGCCTGGAGGATCTTCTAACGTGGTTCACTCACATGGCTAGAAAGTCAGTGCTAGATGTTGGCAGAAGGCCTCAGTTTCTTTCTACATGGGCCTCTCTGTGTGTTATTTAGTGTCTTCATGGGTGGCATCTGGCTCCTTATAGAGTGAATAATCTACAAGATCAGAGTAGGAGCTGCAATACGTTTTTATTACCTGAAGCTACATACCATCATTTCTGCAATATTCCACTGGTCACAAAAATAGCCCTGATTCAACCTGGCAGAAGACCACACAAAGGCATGCACACTAGGAAGCAAGTATTATTGGGGGTGCCTTGGAATCTGGCTATCACATGGATAGAATCAAACCACTTTGCTCTTAGAAAACATCTGAACAAGTCCTAGAGCCAACAGATTGACTACTCTGCTAAAACAGAGTGATTAAAATTGTATACCTTGTCAACCTTAGGTTTCCAAGAGAAACCACCCTTTCCCATTCCCCATCTCTATTGCTCATGCACTCCACAGGAGCTACCTTTCCTCCTATGAGGAGAATATAAAATACGAATTAATCAAGGTAAGCTAGGAAGGAAAAGGACTGACCATAACAAATAAAACTCCAGATTTCAGTGGCTTAACAATAAAAAGTTTTTTCTTCTTTTAATTAATGTTTTATAGAGTAATGAAGTTTTTTGTTTATGCAGGGCATCTCTTAAGTGATAAATCAAGGGTCCATGTTCTGCAAATGACCACCATTGTGATTGCAGAAAGGGTGACAAGTGTGGGGTGGAATTGGCCAGTGTGATTTATTGTTAGACCTGCAAGAAGTGTACATCATTTTTACTGGAGCTCAGTCATATGGACCCAGCATAACTGCAAAGAAAGTTGGGAAATGTAGTCCTTCAGTGTCCAGGAGGAAAAAATGTATTAGTGGGAATCTAGATAGCCCACTAATGTTTCTGTGCCATGCTGAAATGCCTAAGTAAATCTATCACCTTGATGTCAGAGAGATCTTTTTGAAATAGGCCTTATTTCATCATGTTAATTCTCTGTTTTCAAGCCATTACTCAGGACAAAGACTAAGCTGCATAGCAAGGCATCCAGATCCAAGGCCCTTGATCACTGGCTCTCACTACTTCCCCTGCCACACCTCTAGCCATCTTTCTCTGCTCTACACAGCTCTATTCTATTTCTCCTGGGCCACTGCTTCACATTGACATTAGGTTCTAGTCCTGGCTCTTAATGGAATAATGACTTTAAGCAAGTGCTTTAACTTCTAAGCCTCAGTTTCATCATTTATAAAATGCAGAATATTATCCACCTCACAGTTGTTATGAAGATTAAGTGAGAAAATACACGTAAAGCACAGCACCTGGAGCATAGAAGTGACTCAATAAATTCTGGTTGTTTATTTAATTATTTTCCTTCAATTTCTGCTATGGTGTTAAGCCAATGTACTTGAAGAATAATAATATACCACATTAATTATTATTAATTCAAATTTCCTATTTTGAGACAAAGTTTGACAGAGTGATTGAAAGTTTGACTCAAGTTCAGTGACACATCTTAGCTCTAATCCCAAGTGTTACCATTTTCTTGCTTTGTGAGTTTAGAGAAGTTATTTAGCCTTTTGCAATCCCAGTTTCCAGAACTGTTAAACCTCTTAAGTAAAGATAATAATTATAATCATTTCATAGTATTTTTGTGAGGATCAATTGAAATTATAATGTAAAATATACACTTTTTTGGTTTCTGGTTCATAGTAAATTGCTTAATATATAATAGCCATTATTATTTTCACTGCTACATTTATTGAATTCTTACCATGGGCCAAGTATTATACTAGATGCTTTAACCTTAAAATAGCCTCTTTTTTTTCAATGAAAAAAATGTGAGCTTCCAAAAGTTAAGTCACTTTCCCAAGATCGCACCATAAATACAGGAAAGTCTGGATTTATGTAGTTAAGACATAAATACAGGATAGTTTTACTCTGGCATCTGTGTACAATCTCCCAAATTGAGTGCACATTTCTCCAAAGGTTGGTGTCTTCTGTGGGGGTACTTAAACGTAATGAAGGCATACAACCCTGCTTTGACTTTAGCAGAATGGAAACCTTGATTTCTTCAATTAGAGTGAGTGTAAAATCTAGACTACAGACATACTCCACTACAGCATGACTTCCAAGGGACCCACACTGACATATCTCCGGAGACACTGTGCATGGATGTCAACCCTTCTGTAAAGAAGCCAAGAGCTATATCATGTGCCCTTTACACTTTGGTTGATATTCAAACTGCTTTAGGAAGCAATACAAGTTCTTTTTAAATTTCTTATTCAAGAAAACTACACTTGTCTTGCCATGGGATTTGTTTTGTCAGGACCTGTCCCTTGAAACTTTCAAGTTTCATTTTATTTAGCTTTGTTCACCTGCATGTTTTGACCTGAACTGGTCAAATAGATGCTAAGATGTAAAACACTTAAAGAGGTAGTCTATGACATACCTAAGGACTATCATCCCAACAGTTACTCACAACTTCAAGGTATTGATTTGTTGTTGGAGGTAAATTGTTACGTAAAAGGTTGCCTGGCAATTCCTCCATCCAACTTCAAATATAACTCACTTCTTAAGGCCTTTGGCAATTCCAAGTGCACAGAGACTGCCTGTGGGCTAGCACTGCTCATTCTGTACATTGTTACATAGTGACTTTTGATATTATTCATTCAATCAATATTTATTGAAAAAATTCTCTTCCAGATGGTGTTCTGGTGCTCAGGGAAGGTAAGACAAAATCCCCTACCTTCCTGGAACTTACACTCTAATAAAAGAGGCAGACACTAAATTTGTAAATACTTATAAATGACAGTAGAAAAAGAAAACTGGGTAAAGGCAAAAAGATTTATGGAGAGAGAGCCATGCTTAGTAGGGGTATCAGGAAGGGTCTCTATAATGAATTATCAATTTGAGCCAAGATCAAAATAAAGTTAAGCTGTGTGAATACACAGGTGAAGAATGTTCAAAGCAGAGAGAAGAGCCCTATACTGTTTACACATACAATGTGCTCAGGAAACATTAAAGAGGTCAATGTGGCTGAATCCCAATGAAGGATGGGAAGAGGAGTAAAAAATAAAGTCAGGAAAAGAAGGAAATGTAAAAGCAGGTACAACTGTTAACTACAGTCATCAAGTTGTACATTACATCCCCAGTACTTATAACTAGATGTTTGTACCTTTTGACCACCTTTATCCAATCCCCCACCTTTGGTAAGGACAAGTGATTTCTTTTTTTATTAGTTTGATTTTTTTTAGATTTCACTTATAAATGAGATTGTATAGTATTATATTGGTCTTTCTCTGACTTACGTACCTTAGCATAATACTCTTAAGGTCCATCCATGTTGTCACAAATGGCAGGGTTTCCTTCTTTTTTATGGCTGAATGACATCCCATTGCGTGCATGCGTGCGTGTGTGTGTGCGTGTGTGTGTGTGTGTGTGTGTACATATCACAACTCTTTATCTACTCATCCTCCAAGAGACAATTAAGTTGTTTCCATGGCTTGGCATCGGGAATAATGCTACAATGAACATGGGGATGCTGGTATCAATTTGACATGGTGCTTTTGTTTTCATCAGATACAGTCCCAGAAATAGAATTGCTGGATCATATGGTAGTTCCACTTTCAATTTTTTGTTCTTTGGCTTCAATGTTATTTGTAATGGTATATGCTTTATTTACAAATGCTATTGTAAATAATCACCAACCAAGAGAAGATGGGGAAGGGGAGCAGAGAGGGTGACAGACATCAGTAGAGATAAACAGCAAGGATTGGAACAATTGCCCTAAATGATATTTCTTAGTAGACTCCAGAGCAGACTTTAGTTGAAAAAAATGCATAAATTTTTAACAAGAACATTGGAACATGGGATAGCATAACCTTAGGTATAGTCTTGACACTGCAAATAAAATTCTTAGTGTGGAAAAACATCCTTTGGAGACACTAGAGAAGTCTTCCAAGATTAGGACAAATACAATACAAGCGATGGGGTGGCTGGATCTGCACATCTGAAGAATGCTGGTGTGGTAAGGAGGGTGGGCTCTAGAAAGTCAGCATAGGACTAACCTAGCGAAAGAAATATGATTAGAGGTAGAGATTAGAAAACTACACTTTCTAAATGTAAAACTATTTTCTTTATTACAATATATATAAATTTACAATTTATATTTTTATATATTCTTAAATGACATCAAATAATACATGTTAGTTGCTTTTTTAAGTGCTGGCTTTTTTCTTTCTCATGCTTTGACATTTCTTGTGTACCTTCTTCTTCCTTCCTCCACCCATATTCCTCCCACCTCTATACTACAGCCCCAGCCAGGTATCTATAGTTGTATTAAAATCACAATTCTTTTTACTTTTATTTTTACCAAGGCTTTAAGATCACATAGTCAAACATACACATATGTTTATCTCTGTGTGTTTTGTCTATATGACATAGTATTACTACCTATATCTTTCTTCTTTATTTGCTGTTTACTCATAAACCCTTCTCCCCAAGTCAACTGGTAAAACTCTAGTTTATCCTTTCATAGCTACAGAAAATTGCATGGTATGTATATATCATCACATAGTCTGCTATTCTTCTATTTACAATCAATCTGGTCTTGGTTAAAAATTTTTACCCTTCCTCTAGACTGGACATGTAGTCTTCTATAATTTCCTTCTAAAGCATTTATTATCTCATTTAAAAACGTTTAAAGCTATTAATTCATTTGAATGTCAGTTTTGGATATCTAGATTGGTAACTATTTGTACCACCACTATTTATTAAGTAACGTATCTTTTCTCCCTGAATTGATTATAGGTTGTTTTAAAATATTGAACATCCATAAAATAGTAATATTTCTTGTCTACTGGCCTATTCATCTACTGTGATGCTGTTACTATATTTATCTGATTACTGTAACTATAGAATACATTGTCATGTTGGCTAAGGCAAGCTTCCCCTCAGTATTTTGCTTTTCATGGTATTTTTGACTATTATCATGTATTTATTCTTCCTTTAGATGACTTAGACAATTCTCTCCCAATGCTTGGATTCTAACTGCAATTACATTAAATGCACATACATTAAAACTTATCTATGATATTGTCTTCTCATTCAAGTCCATGGGTATATTTTTCCCTTTGTTCTAGTGCTGTCCTTGGGTAGGATTTTATACTTTCATCCATATATTTTCTGAGCCTTTCTTATTTAGGTTACCCTTTAATGTTTCATGATTTCTCAGATCTTGTCTGGAAGCTACTTTTGCACAAGGAGCCTACCCTTGTTCTTACATGTACTTATTTGGGGTAACTCAGGGAAAGTGCTGATGGAGATCATAGGTGAAAATAAATCCTTCCAAGACACCCTGGGCACTTCACTTGTCTGGGTCTCTCCCAAGCTACTGGGTTTCTGAGCACAAATGGGAAAATTAACTAGTGTTGTCTGTCCTGAGTATCTGGTCTGTATGGCTTTGATCATAGACATTTTGAGTTTCAAATTATTGTCATTTTAAATGCATGTACCACGTGTGGTCTCTGTGTTTTCACACAGGTGGTTCTCAGGGAATTATGCCAAATGGGGCTTTGGGGCATTTTTATTTAAAGAGTTATTGTGGAGCATAGAAAGACTAAAAACACACATACCAATATTAATAATATTTCCATGGTAAAAAAAAATAAGATATTCACCGTAGAATTTCCTACATGTGTAGATTAACTTTAATGGCAAAAAATAAAAATTAACCCATTAGCTATGACTCTAAATTCCTATGCATAAATATGTTTTGTTTTTTATTTGTTAAGCACCTGTGCTAATAAAATCCTTGGATTCTGAGTTTGATAGCAGTCTTAATAAAAGTAAGATTATAGAAGCAGCAATAAAACTTATCATGCATGATTAAGTATGGAGGGGCAAATTAATTTGGCACAGCTTTGACAGAAAATTTCCCTTTGTTGTGCTTATATGCCTGTATTTTGTACGAATTGCTTTTTTGATTCCCAGTTTAATCATGCCTTTAAGCTGATGAGCTACATGCTGATGGTAGAATATCAAACTCTATATGTTTACTCAGGAAATACATAGGGGTCAGAGCAAGCACAGAGTCCCATACTGCCTATGGCATTTACACAAAAAGGAAGACCTAATATTTTGGGGGAAAAAAAGGATTATTCTATGTTTGAAATATCTTTTTTTAAAAAATTCTAATTTTAGTCCTTTACTATCAGAAGATAATGCTGACGCCTGTCTAAAAAGTATCCAACTGGGTACTATGAAAAATAGAGATATTTATTGAAGAATATACAAGATACAAGAAATGGTATTCATAGGACAACAATACGTCAGTCCCCTTCAAATTAGGTGCCTTGGGACCTCACACAGTTCTCCAGTCAACATTAGTGGCCCCATTGTTTTTCCTGAATCTCCTCAATGGTCTGAAATCTCTTCTGTTTCAAAGGTGATTTTATTTTTGAGAAAATCCAGAAGTCACAGGGCACCAAATCCAAGCTGGAGAGGGGCTGAGTCACCTGGGTGATTTGATGTTTTGCCAAAAAACTGCACAAGATGTGATGCATGGGCCAGCGTGTTGTCATGATGAAGCTGCCAATCGCTAGTTGCCCATAGCTGCAGCCTTCTGAATCACCAGAATAGGTCCCTCAGTGAAATGTTCAAGCTTAATGTAAAATTTGATGCAGATTTGTTGATCTACTAGCTCAGTCATTTCAAATGTGACATCCACACCATACACAAGCTCACTCAACGGCATCTACTGCCCCCACTGACTGAAACAGTGAAGTTGTCATTGTTCACTCATGTATATTCCAGTCCACTCTCCTTGGCTGTTAGATTACACCGATGTTACAAATACTGCTCTTGTTATAGTAACAATGGCTGGGCTTTTTCCAGGCAGACCTCAAATTGTTTTCCATCATAACCCTGAGTTCGAAAAAATAAAGTTGATAAAGGGTTAAGGAAAACTGATAGCAAACTATACATCTGACAGTCTCCCCTAAATGGTCATCTACTATTCCATGAATAGATTTTGAGGAGCATGGAAATTTGGAGACAAAAAGATGGCAGTCTTCTATGAGAAACAGTAGGAAATTCAGAACAAGTGTTGAATTTAACTTCCATCTTTTTGAGATCATCAAGATGCTTATTAGCAGCATAAAATGTGCTGTTAAATTATTTTTGGAACACAATAATTTTCCAAGTGTATATGCCTCATGATATAATGATGATAAGACATAATTGAGAGGACAGAAAATTATGTTTATATGTAATGTATAATGCAGCTACCTAAAGACGAATTGGTAGAACTACTAGTTACCTGCTTCAGTGTTTTGGAAATGTCCACATAGAGTTTCATCTTATTCAACTGTGTTTTTTCTAGTTCCTCTCTTATATGCACTGATCAAAGAAACCATAGTCAATATCAGCTCCTAGGAAATATAATAGACAATCTAGGTTAACATATGGCCAGTTTTAGCCCAATTTATTTGTGGGAAAATGATGTCACTTTCTTTGCACTTACTTCTGTAATAATACTTTAAATTTACTTTGATTTACTCTCATTTGAATTGCATCAATGACATAGGATTTTCTGAGATTTCATGAGAGGCTTCATTCTCATGCATGCTTTTACCCTATACAAATTGTTTCACAACTGAGAAATAATGATAAATATCTTAGATTAGGAAGCCTGTCTTGACTCAATAGGACTAACTGACAAAGTTTTTATCCGATTCAGTTTTAATTCTGATGCATTGCTTCTTCTGGGGAAGGAGCATGTACATTCTAATTTGGAAAAAAAAAAGACAAGGAATGAATGTCTGAGTATGTGAGTATAAGTACTAATTAAGATTATAGTAGGCAAGAATAACACTTTCTGCATGGCCAAACTAAATCCTATACAGCAGTCCAAAACTGATGCTTGAACTATGGAATTCACAGGGAAGTGGCCCAGAAACAGAAATGTGTTTTAAAAAGAGAAGTACTCTTAGCAAACTCTTTCTGACTGAAAATCTTAGTAAGAACAATAGTAAGGGCTATCATATAGTTTATTATCCAAATCAGGACATTTTTGAGAGTGAAAAAGGGATAGTATAATTACACCAGAACATCAGACAAACAAGGAATGTCCCAGGCAAACCAAACCTATTGATCATGTCCGTATTATCAAAGATGTACTTTGTCTTGAAAGAAACTGTTTTTATCAAGCTGCCCTGAATCTTTCTTTGGTACAGGAAATCTTCCTTTTAAATTATCAACATGGTGGTCATTATGCCTCTAAATAATAATGGATAACATTTATTTAGTACTAACCCTGTGCTCTTAGCACAAATACATTTCAACATTGGGCTAAGAATTTGTATGTGCACTATCTCATTCAGTCCTTACTTGCTACTTTTAGGCTTATTTTGCAGTTGAAAAAATGGAAGCACAGACAAATAAGTAAAATGCCAAAATGACTGCCCTTTATTAAAATGGCAAAGCCTAGCTCTAAATACAGTTTAACTCCATAATCTACACTCTTAAATAGTACATTTCATTCTTTCATCACAGTTACTTTGAGAACACTAGAATCATGACTGTGCATAATTTCTCCTTCCTGTGGCCACAGCAGACACTGTCAATCTACCCCTGTAGTCCTTCCTGCGGAGGCCCTTTATGGACACAGAGCGCTTCTCAACACAGTGCTGTAGGAAGGGACTATCAATGTTCACATCTTTCTGACCTAGAGCTAATCCAGGCCCCTACTTTTACAAATGGGAAAACTGAAGCCACTTTGTTCTTGCTGAGAATGACATTTGTATTGTCCACCCAACGTTGTTACCTACCCCTTTTACCTTGCCACATAAACCTTAGTTTTTCCTCAGCTCTTAGGCAGTCACATGTAACAGGGAGGCGGGGCTTACTCTAGGCCCAGGGCATAAGACCAGATAAACCAAAGCTGGGCATGTTATCAGCATTCCTCCTACCAGTGGCCAAGTTTAGGAATGAGCACAGGATGCAATTCTGCCAAGGAGATGGGAGTCTAACTGGCCAGAGAGTGGGAACTCAAGAAATCTTCTTAAAAAACAAACATGAGAAGATGCAGTACATCCTCTTCATTTTGCTTTGGGACACTACAATCCTTGTGGGAGAGAATCATTTAAGATGTTGTTAGATGTAAAACACAAGTCTAAAGACACCAATTTCTACATCATATGGATGATTAAAAAGTGCTGTATTAGTTTTTTATTGCTTTGCAACAAATTCCCAAACTTATCAGCTTAAAAGAGCACACATTTATTACCTTTTTCCATGGGCCAGAATTCTAGGTGTGCTTTAGCTGAGCCTTCTGCTCAGAGTGTCATGAGGTTATAAGTCAAAAGTATTGGTCAGGATGCATTTTCATCTGGGACTCAACTGGGGAAGAACCTACTTCAAAGCTCATTAATGATGTGTACAGAATTCATTTCCTTGCAGTTACTTTACTGAGGGGACCATTTTTTTTTCTGGTTGACTGAGGGGCCCATTTTTTTCTGGTTGTTGGCTAGAGGCCACTCTCAGGTTTTATAGGCTGCCCACAGGTCCTTAGAGGCCATCCACAATTTCTTGCTACATGGGCTTCTTCAACATGGTCACTTATTTCAGTAAGCCTTCAAGAATAATTTCACTCTGTTTTTCTGCAGCTATTTCTGGGAAAGAGAAGGAGCATACTTATTTCCACAAGTGAAAACAAACTTAGGTGTCTGGCTTCAAAAGTGGCTGGGTAGTTTCTCAGAGGTGTACAAGTTACCTTGGACAAAATAAGTAATGAATATAAATAAAATATTCTCTCTTGTTTTGTGGTCAACTGTAAAGAGCAGAAAAGGTGAATTGGTTCCAGAGTAGGTATCAAACATTCGTACATTCATTTTTTGTGCATTCATTCATTCCTATATTTATCCAACAGCCATTAAGTGGGAGCAGGAGAGAGGATAGGAGCTCTGGCAGATGCAAAGATGAATCACACACAATCTAATTGGAGCAGAAAGAGTAAAAAATATACAATTAAATATAAAATAACAGAACCTACTGAGTACCTTAAAAGATGAATGTGCCTTGATAAGGACCAATACCTGTTTTCATTGTCACTAAATGCTAAGCTTACCTAGACAAAAAAGAGCTTTCATCCATAAAGAACCCAAAAGTAAATCAGAACATCCAAAAACAGGAAGAGAGAGAGCTTTCCAGAGAGAGAGAGAGAGAGAGTTGCCAAAGAGAAGAAGAAAAGCATTAAGGATATGAGCATATAGCAGCAGAGAGCTTTCAGAACAAAGTGACAGGAGAATAGCACAAAAAGCTACAGATTCAAAATGAGAAGGATGCAAAGGTAGTGAATAGAAAAAGGATGTGCCAGAGTCCATTACATTCATATTAGACATTTTTCATGAGACCTCAACTCACATATGTCAACTCATAGTGATTGATAGGAATTAGGACAACTAGTAGATAGATTTCTGTATACAGTATGAATTTAAATAAAAATAATGTTATTGGAATTCGTATTATTATAATTACCACAAATAAAAGAAATATTAAAGTTATTTGTAAGAAAACTCCCTTAAACATAATGAGGTGATATATCATATTTGTTCATGGGAAAGCAAAGCTATTCTTATAAAATGAGTCCTTTTCCTCTTTCTCTCACTTTCCTCTCTTCCCTGTGCTTTTCTTCTAAATTTTATTCATCTGATAGACCTGTCTATAAACACCTCTCAGTCCTTCAGTATCTCCTTTAGAAGCACCTCATCTCAGTGAAATACAAAGTTCTTATCGTAAATTCTTTTAAGTTGATACAATTAATTCTAAGACCTAGTAAAATTGTAATTGAAGTAACTCTGGACATGAACCAGGAGTCAAAGCTTCACTCCATTGGGGCATTAATCTTGGTTCATAGTGTGGCCTCTAAAATCAGGATCCTAAACCACTTGGATAGTGTCCAGCAAGGTCTCAGAACTTAACTGTGTAACTTAATTGGCATTTAAAATGCATTCACTTGCTCTCTACCTCAAGTTTATGCAATACTCACAAACTTAAAATGTGTGGCCTTTATGGAGTTTAAAATAGAAGATCTTTGAGGATGTGTGTATACATGCATGCATGTGTAAAATATTATGCTATAATGCTATAGTCAAACAGATTATGTGGGAAATACATGAGTTAACAGACATTTAGCAAAGCAAATCATTGGATTTGTGAGCACCTATCTTGATGCCTTTCATAGTTTCTTAAATGTGTGCTTTTGGGATAAATTTTCCTTCCTGGTCTTCTATTTCTTGCCAAACACTCATTCTTAAACTCTTATAGATCCCTATTTTAGAACACAATACAATTCTTACAGAGATTGTCATTAATGTTCAAGACAGCAATAAACATTATTCCACTGGGACCCCATGTGAAGCCCATTTATAAAGAAAAGATTAATTTTATGTGCATATCATTTTAAAAAATGTAGATAGTTTGTGCTAGACCAAATAAACATGCAAACATTTTGCAGCTCAAATTTTAATCCCTAGTATGGGAGATGGAAGGAGCAGCATAAGCCTATAGTGTTTGGCAAGCAGTAGAGAATAAATGAATGAATAATGTTTACATTTATTTTCTGTCTTTTCATAGTTATTATCTTCAGACATATTATCAGGATACTATAACCATTGCTTTAATGATGTCTTAAGTGGGCAAAATATGGTGTTAGTTCCATTCTGAAGAACAGCTGCCCATTCTCACTTTCAATCCCAAAGCAATTGGCCACTGAGCCCACACATTTAATGAATGCCTGTTTTGTGCCAGGCATTGGTTTGGAACTTACTGAAAATACAAAGCTGAATGAGATATTGCAAGTCTCTGCCCTTGATGGTGGTTTGTGAGGTAGAGGGGGACAGAAGATGGCAAATGGTGGGGTGTACAACACATATGTCAAACTTACAAAAAGACTAACCAACACTCAAAATCTTTTGCTATTAGGGAAAAGAAGATTGTAACAAGGGTATCAAGCACTGCATATATATTAGAATGGCTAAGACTTTAAAATGACAATACCAATTGCTGGTGAGGATGTGGAACAAAAGGAACTCTCATTCATTGTTAGCAGAAATGCAAAACAGTACAGTCACTTTAGATAAAAGTTTGGCATATCATAAGGAACTAACTAGCTTTTATCCAGCAGCTGCACTCCTAGATATTTATTCCAACTGGCTTCAAAATGTAGGTCTACACAAAAACTACTACATGTGAATATTAATAACAGATTATTCATAATTGTCAAAATCTGGAAACAACTGAGATGGCCTCCAACAGGTGAATGGTAAGCAAACTGTGGTAGATCCACACAATTCAACATTTAGTCATAAAAAGAATGAGTTAACAAGCTATGTAAAAACATGGTTTTATACCACTGAGTGCCTATTGCTAAGTGAAAGAAGGGAAACTGAAAAAAAAAACCCTACATTGTGTATGAGTCTGTCCATATAACATTCTAGAAGAGGCAAAACTATGGAAATGGTAAACAGATCAACGGCTTTGTAAATAGAAAGCTGTTTTAAAATAAAAAGCTTATGGGGGAAAAAATCCCTTAAAGGATGAAAGGGTAAGTTTGGGGAAAAGATAACAGTTCATTTTTAGACTGGTTGTATTTGAAATGCTATGAAACATTTAGATGGAGATATTCAGGTCTGATCAAGCTAGAACAAGGGTTTCAAAGGTATGGTATCAATTAAAAATAAGATTATAAGCAGGATTCAGGAACTTAAGATTGTTGATATTGAGGTAATCCTTGTCATACCTTTGTGTAGAATTTTACAACCATCTTGATTTAGTAACATCCCCACACAGAGTATTTGGCATTTAATGACTTACATTTCAAATGACATATGGTATCTCAGTAAGTTCAGTTTACTTCTGTTTTACATGTTATGCCTTGTCTTTCCTAAAATTAAAAACTATGGAACCTTGCCAGTGTATACCTCCATACCCCAGTGCCTTACAGAACACTAAATTCATAGTAGGCACCCAACAATTTCTATGAAAATAATAAGTGGATGTTTGAACAGATGGGTAGATAGGTAGAGATGGATGGATGAATAAATAAATATATTCTATAGAGACCATTAATTTCTCTATAAAGGATGGTAGTGTCAACCCGTAAGACAATTATGAACAATAATTTTATATAGTTAGAGTTGATGTGAATTTGCAGATCTTATTATAATGGACAAACAGACTAAATTTCTTCAAAATATTTGAGATCCCTATCCCTAGAGGTGGATTGAATGGAAACCAGATTTTGCACTGTGGTTGCTATGACTTGAATTGTGTCCCTTAAATAATATATGTTGAAGCCTTAACCTCTTAGTACCTCAGAATATGACCTTATTTGGAAACAGATTCTTTACAGAGATAATCAAGTTAAATAAGCTCATTAAGGTGAGTCCTAATTCAATATAATTTATTTCCTTATTTGAAAAAAGGAAATTTGGATATAAGTATGTGAAGAGGCACAGGGAGAAGACAGCCATCTACAAGATAAGAAATGTCTGAGGCTACAAGAATTTAGGAGAGAGGCATAGAACAGATCCTTCCCTAGCACCTCAGAGAAACATGACTACAGATTTTGGACTTCTAGCCCCCAGAATGGTGAGACAATAAATTTCTTTTCTAAGGTACCCAGTTTGTGGTCTTTTGGTATGGCAGCCCAAGCAAACTAATACAATCATGAAGAAGATATTTTTGGTGGGGAACAGAAAGTTCTAAATGTACATGTGTGCCTGTTTTCCTTATTATGAGAAACATTTCTGATGTATTCTTTTTACAGAACTGAAAATAACCTTAGAAACTTTTAACAAACTCACAACAAATAGAACTTACCAGTTCTGAGGATATCAAGTAGATAACATTTCTGAATCATTTTGATGTCAAGGGAAGGAAAAGGGGTAGAAGACAGAAGTCAGAATGGGGTTGTGAAAGGGATTGTTTTAAATATGCTTGCAAGCTAAGAAGAAGATCCAGTCTACAGGGAAAAGAAGAGGACTGTATGAGTGACTTACTTGCACAGATGAGGTGGAATACAATCCAGTGCAGGGGCAGCATCCTAGACTGTGGACATGTCAAGTCCTAGTTTTCTTTTCCTTTCTTTTCCACATTTCTGAAACTTTTTTTTTAAACTACAAAAACCCAATAATAAAACTTGCCAAAGAGAAGAATTAGGGGTGATTAATCTTATTTTAAAAGAACCTTTTAAAGAGCATGCTCCCCTAAGTGCATTTAAAGGATTTTTAATATTGAATTTGCACTCTACTTTTTAAGGGGCAAGTCTATTGCATAACACTGGGTACATCTGTACACAATTATACAGTACAGAGGTAAAGAGACATGTGGCTACAAAGTTAGGCCTATAGTTTTGTAATTTAAGGTATAATGTAGGGCATTCTTCTGAAAACTTAGACTTTAATAATTTGGGGAGATTGTTTTGTTTAATTTTATCCTGGCAGGACTATGAGGTGGAGGTTGCTGACATGTTAGAATATTTTCATTTGAGTTGATGTTGCAGCTGTCTGAGAATATTTTGGGTTGTTTTTTTTTATAAATTAATAAGCTCAAATGTAATTTTGGTCTCCTTCACTGCCTCTGTGCTTTTATATATTCTGTACAAGTGCCTCAATGTTCCATTCTATTTTAACTATAAAATATAATAATGCATTAAAGGGGGGTGGTAACGTTTACCATAAAGTTATAGTTTTTCCACTTTGCTTTCCAAATCCATTTAAGTTACCAGCACAAAGCATAGTTCCCTTATAATGCTTATGTTCATAGAAAAAGCACATAAATATTTCATCCACCAAACTGGTTCATAAAGAGAATGTAATAGGAAGGGGTATTTTAGGTAACATCAGTACATATGTGTAAACCTTATATAACTTAGGCCATAAATTACAGGATGTCAAACTCCTTGTGCTGAAAAGTTCATACAAACTTCTTAATAGATCAGAAAGAAAAGCACCTGCTGGCAACCCCTCCCATATAATTATGATATTGCGGAAGTTCCTGCTTTTCCTTACAAGAAAATGGAGTTTAATTAAATTACAGTTCCATATAATACCAAGAAAAAATTACAGGTAAAAGATTTAACCAATCACCTGCCATCCTTACTATTCAATGATAGCCATAATCCAAATGCGGCTACTGAACACCTAAAATATGGCTACTCTTAATTGAGAAGCGATGTAGGTATAAAACAGACACTCATTTCCCAAGACATACAATGCAAAACATCTCATTAGAACTTTTTTTATATTCATTACATCTTGTAATAATATTTTGGATATATTGGATTAAATAATACTTTTTATTGAAATTAATCCCATCTGTTTCTTTTTACCCTTTTAAACGGAGCTATGAGAAAATTTTAAATTACACACATGGCTTGCAATTATATCTATAGGATAATGCTGATCTAGATGTTTCCAAATGTTACATGCTTTGTAATCCATAGGGGATAAAATAGCTGGTGGCTTATCTGCCATAGATAGTTTGCATTTTATTATGACTAAGGTCGCAGGTTATAAAAACAGAGTGCCTGTCTCCACATTCTGATGCTACTTCTTAATAGTAACTTCTTTGCTGAACCTTAGTTTTCTTAGTAGGAAAATGAGGATGATAGGAGCACCACCTCATGAAATTTATTATGAGGGCTTAATGAGAAAATGTACATCATGATCTTATTAAAGTGCCAGTCTTGTGCAGCATTCAAGAGCTGACAGACATCTTTTGTTTAGCCAGTGCAATGTTTTGTTTTTTTTTTAAATTTGAATTTGATTGCCTATGGGTAGAGCATATATTCTCCATTTTAGCAACAGGCCTTGCCATTCTTCATTGTTCATACGCAATTTGAATTGTCCTTGTCCTCAGGACATTTGAACTTATGAAAGTGCCATGGAAATGTTCCATACAACCCCATTTTATCACCAGACCAGAGGAATATCAAGTTAATTAAAGATTCTAACCAAATAAAAATTCACTTGGTTAAGGTAACCAGCTTCCTTTTCTCCCTTCCTTCCTTCCTTCTTTCCTTCCTTCCTTCCTTCCTTCCTTCCTTCTTTCCTCTCTACAATATTCAATATGCTCCTCTTTCATTGAGGTCCCCAGGCACATAACAGTAATATAAATTACTGGCATTAAATTATATTATAATAGCCCAAAGACATATGACGTATTCCCCACCAAACAAGCCTTACAGCAAGCCTGAGAGATAAAGTATCTGAAGTTCTTTCAGGTCAAAAGAAGAAAGGAGGGAGTTAGCATGCTAAAATAGTCCATTAACATTAATTTAGATGACTAGTGTCCAGTTGATAACTGTGGCAATTATGCAATTAATTTAAATATCCAGATAGTTTCTAGAACATTGTTGTGAAGCTGGAAATCTGACAATGTTATTACCTCACTTTTCCTTTCCCTTCCTTTATCTTTTTCATGAACACTTGAGAGTAAAACCTACACACAGATTATGTACCTTTAGACACAATCCTTAATCTACTTGAACACTGAGTTCCATTAAAAATGACCTATAAGGCCCTAAATGGCCTGCCACACCCTTGTCTCTTACTATTGCCTTAGTTCAGTCTCTCTGTATCATAGTCACTCTGGTTGCCCAATTGCTCCTCCAGGAGTCCAAGTCTGCTCCCACCTCTGAGCCTTTGAACATATGGTTTCTTCTGCTTCAAATGCTCTATCCATAGAGATCCACCTGCCTCCCTAGCCCCTAGCCTCTGTCTATCTTGTCTAAAACTGCACTGTCACTGCAATCCTAACACACTCCTTTCTTTCACATAATATGTATTTTAGTTTTCACATAATATGTATTGCTATCATTCTACACATTTTACATATTTTCTTTTTTCTAATTATCTATATTTTATGCTAGAAGGTAAGCTTTTTGAAAGCAAGTAGTTTTTTTATTTTATTGATTTTTGTATTCTTAGGACTTAAAGAATTAAAATATATAATAAATGATGATATTTGTTAAGAAGTAAAATAATGTAGGAAAGGAGGATTAGGTATATGTGAGGGGTTGGATATGTGGCTAGGGAGGCCCACTCTGAGAAGGGTCATTTCAGAAAAGATCTGAAGAAGGTCAGGGAATGTTCAGGTCCAATAACTAAGGGAAAATGATGCAAAAACCCTACATAGAAGCAGACTTGACATGGTATACCCTGCATAAATTGCACTTGTCAAATAAATAATTTTTTAAAGCACACTATACCAAACATCTCATGTTAACGAATTGGAAGACTTATTGCTAACATGGTAATATTCTCCAAGCTGATCTGCAGTTTCAACACAATTCTTCTCAGAGTCCCATCTGATTTCTTTGTAGAAATTAACAAGCTGACTTAAAAATTCAGCTGAATAGCAAAGAATCCAGAGTAACCAAAACAATCTTGAAAAGGAGGCACAAAGTAGGAAGACTCACACTTTCTGATTTCAAAGCAAAGCAACAATAATTAAGACAGTGTAGTACTGGTACAAGGATAAATATATAGATCAGTGGAATAGAATTGAAAGTCCAGGAATAAATCTATACATTTAAAGTCAGCTGATTTTCAACAAAGTTTATATAGCCTTTTTAACAAATGGTGCTAGAATAACTGGAGAGCCACATGAAAAGTTTATTTGGACCCTTACCTCACACCATATACCAAAATTAACTCAAAATGGATCAAAGACTTAAGAGTTAAAACTATGAAATCTTAGAAGCAAATATAGGGGTAAACTTTGATGACCTTAGATTTGACAAATAATTCTTAGACATGACATCAAAAACATGAGCAGCAAAAAAAAAGATAAATTGGACTTTATCAAAATTAAAACTTCTTGTGCTTCATAAAACACCATTTAAAAAAGTGAAAAGAAAACCCACAGAATGGGAAAAAATATATGTAACTTGTGTATCTTTTAATGGACTTAAATAAAGTCAGAATACATAATAAACTAATACAACTCAGTAATAAAAAGACACAACCAAGTTACAGAATTGACAAAGGATATAAATAGACATTTCTGCAATAAAGATATACAAATGGCCAATAGTGCATGAAATGAGGCTCAAAATCATTAGCCTTCAGGGAAAAGTGAATCAAAAACTACAATGACTTCCCACTTCACAGCCACTGGGTTGACTAGAATCAAAAAGTCAGATAATAACTGTTGGGGAGAATGTGGAGAAATCAGAATCCTCATACACTGCTGGTGGGAATATAAAATATTGAAGCCATTTTGGAAAATAGTCTGGCCATTTCTCAAAAGATTAAACAAAGAGTTAACCATACAATGCAGCAATTCTACTCCTGGATATATAACTAAAAAATTAAAATATATGTCCATACAGAAATTTATACATGAATGTTTATGGCAGCATTATTTATAATATTTCAAAAGTGGAAACAACTCAAATGTCCATCAACTGATGAAAGGATAAACAAGTATGGTGTATCTATAAAGGGGAATATTATTTAGCCATAAAGGAAATAACATTGTATGCATGGCAAAAACTTCTACAAGTAAATCCAAAGGAAAAACTTACTAATTGGAAAAAATTTTTGTAACATTTTTTTATCCTCACCCAAAGATATACTTATTGATTTTAAAAAGAGAGGAAGGCAGAGAAGAGGGAGAGACAGAAACATTGATGTGAGAGAGAAATATCTACCAGTTGCTTCTTGCATGCCCCCTGACCAGGGACCAAGCCCGCAACCTAGGCATCTGAGCTGACTGGAATAGAACACACAGCCTTGTGGTCTACAGGATGAGGCTCCCAACAACTGAGCCACACCTGCCAGGGCATTTGTAACACATTTAAATCTCTAAAACATAAGGGGCTTAAATAAGTAAGTAAGAAATATAACAATAACCCAACAGATAAAAAGCTGGAAAAATGCATTAATAGAGAGTTCGTCATGAAAATAAAAAGAAATGGCCCTTAAACATATAAAATTATGTTCAAATGAATGCTAGTCAGGGAAACATAAATTTAAACTATACAAATACCATTTTTTACCTGTCTGATGGTGAGTTTATGTGAAACAACACTTTCCTACACTGCTGGTGACAACCTAACATAGTACAAGATCTATGGAAGGAAGTTTGGTAATATCTAAAAACATTTTAAGTGAATGTGTCACATGACCCAGCAATTCAATTCTGAAGAACTTATGCTGCACATCCTTTTGATATGTCTAAAATGGTCAACATGAAAAGTCATTTATTACAGCATCCTTTGCAACAACAACATTTTGGAAGGAAGTCCTAAAATTGGTCAAATATATTAAAAAACAGCCATACACTGAAAAAATAGGCAGGTAAAAAATTAGGGACTTCTTCATGTACTAAAATGGGAATGATCTACAACAGTGATTTTCAACATTTTTCATCTCATGGCATACATAAACTATTATTAAAATTCTATGGCACACCAAAAAACATACTATATTTTTGCCAATTTGACAAAAAATATGTATAATTTTGCTTCATTCATACTGGATGGCTATTATTGTGTCAGTTGTTGTCAGCTTTTTATTTGACAGTTTAAAGGAAAAGCGATCAGTGCCTCTAACTAAACAGTCAGGGATTGCATGTTTTAAAAAATTCTTGCTGTACACATTTGAAAATCACTTACACACAAGATCAAAAAAGTGATATCAACAACAGTAACAGTAGCCAGCAACACTGGATGATTTTGATGGAATAGAAACTATACTAAGTGCCTTATATGCATATTGACTTAGCCACATACTGTCACATTTCCCACATTACAGATTTAGAAGCTGAGGCAGAGCGAGGTTCTCTGAAATCAGTTAGCTAATATTTTGCATAGCCAATATTTAAACTCAGGCATTCTATCTCCAGTGTTTGCTTTTAAAAGAAGTATACAGTACTTGCCCTTCCAACTGAAACAAAAAAACCAAGATGTAGAATAATTTTCTACTATTTATATATTTTAAATACATGGAAATGTCACTATATGTGTATATATGTCACACTTAGAACATATACATACTCTCTTATTTATGTATGAATTATTTCTGGAAAGATATCGAGAAACTGGTATCATTGATTGTGTGGGAAGGAAAACCAATGTTTAGAGCACAGGAGGGGTGGGGGAGACTTTTCAATGCGTACTCTCTTATACCATTTGAATTTTAAATCACTTTGTGAAAATAAGACAATTTAAAAAAAAACACCTTTTCTTTTACTTAACTCTATGATATTGTAAAGCATACATCTCAGAGATATCACCTCTCTTTTAGCCTATTTTAAACCTTAATAATCCTTAATAGACAGGTTTGGACTTGGCCTCTGTTTGACCCTTTAGCAGGAAGGGTCATACAAAGGAGAAAATGCCCCAAATGGGAAGGGGATAAGAACATTGTCTTCCAAAGATGTGAAGAAAAGGCAGTGTTCAGAACTGGACAAACAGTACTCTCTGAATATATAGTTACCTGAAACACCTTCTCTTAACTCTGCAAGCTCCAAAGGGAATCTGAGACAGGTCTGTATCCAAAAGGCACTGAGCTTACAGGACCTAGGATGGTGTGTCCTTCTATCCTAATATTCATCCTCAGCCGAAATATATACACACACATCTAATATATACACACAGAAGTCATAAACAACCACCTTTTCTGATTCTTTCCTAGAATGTACCCCCTAGAAGTACATGACCACATAAATTACATGAGCTCAGTTTATCACATCTAGGGATAGTAAAGGCATATGAGATCATTAATAGACAGAATGGGGAAATTCTTGGCTCAAGATTTCATTATCACTATCCAAATATTGGCTGGAATATTAAAACAGGATTCACTTTAACAGTTTCAAATAGCAGACAGCTCAGTGAGCATCCATTATTTTGCCTCATACTGCAGAAATGATGATCATGCCTTCCAAAGTAAATCAGATTACATGGCTTTATTATTTGTTTATGCTTTCATTGTTTGTTTTTAGTAATCTAACATTAACTTGAAAAGTCATCTAACAGGGGCACAAAATTCAGTTACATTTATTAATTTACTTAAATATATTTACTAATTGTTCAACACCAGACACTGTTTTGGTCAGTCAACAGGTCGAAGTCTCTACATTCATGGAATTCACAGTCTGATAGAAAAGAAAATAAACACATTAATAAATAAGTAATAAATATCAGATGAGATTAAGTGGTATGAAGAAAAATAAAGCAGTGCAATTAGATAGGCAGAGAAGGCAGTCAGGAGAGGGGGAAACACTGTTTTTGATCAAGTGGTCAGAGGCAGGCTCTACGAGGAAAAGACATTTACACAAGCACCTGAATGAAGTGGAAGAGGGAGGCATTCCAGGTAAAAGGAGCAACATATGCAAAGGCCTTTCATGAGATTCAGTTTGATGAGCTCAACTGCCAGCAAGAAGGCATACAGGTGCAATTCAGAGACCAAGACAGAGATAAGTTAGGAGAGGTAGGCAGGGAACAGATTTTTGAAGATCTTGAGATGCCAAATAGTTCAAGCATGAAAAGAAGTCACTGAAGGTTTTGAACTGGAAATTTATTTATATTTCTCAACATCATTCTGATAATAGGTTGCAATGAGGCAAAACCAGAAGCAGGAGATCTAATAGGAAGCTATTCCTATCAGTAAGACAAGAAATGATGATGATAAGAGCAGATGTTGAAGTGAATACTGCCAGATATTAAATATATTTCAAATGTAGTCTTTCTCAGAAGTGTGATGAGATTTGAGGGAAAATGGGGAATCAAGGATCACAGCTCCTTGGAGAATCAAGATGGTGGAGGAGTAAGTGGAAGTCACACTGACCTCCTCCCAGGGCCAATCTGGAATTACAACTAAATTGTGGAGAAGTCACCTGGAACAAACAACTGAATAATAGTGAGAGAGGGGCCTTATAACCTCAGAGAAGAATCAGCTTTAGTGAAATCTAACGGGTAAGGAGTGTGATAGAGACCCACGAAGGTGCGCGGGATGCCCACAGGTGGCAGCACCAGAGGGATGTTGAAATGGCTAGTTGGATCCCCCTGAGGACAGCAAGGTCTAAACCATAAGCGGGAATCTCCAGTCTACAGCACTAGAGTCCAGAAAGTACACAGATAACAGCCATCTGCGAAAAGCGGCAGGGTTGTTCTCTGCCAGAGACAGGCGGCTGGGGATGCGAAGAGCTGTTTAAAGGGTCAATGTATAAATTTTTATTTGCAGACACTTACCCTGGTCTCTGGCAAAGGTGGGACAGAGTGAGCTGGAGACCTGGAGGAGAGACTGGGGAAGGAGGCTTTGGGGAGAGAACTGAGAGAGCAGCTGGCAGGATCCCGGTGCTGACTCATCTTCCATGCGGCAGCAGCCATCTTGCTCAGGCAGACCATTCCCTTGAGCAGCAACAGTGTCAAAGGACCCAATAACCCCGCCCCCAGGAAGGACTCCTCCCCACCCTGAGCTGTCTAAGCCAGCCTGCTGAGTGCGGAGTGACTAGATTAACAGCTGAAGGAGACAGACAAAGACAGTAGATTCCTGGAAATCTCGAACAAACTGCCTAAGATCAGACAGGGAAAACATCTGACATCATCAGAGGTGGATCCAGAAAGAAAAAACAGCAGTCTCCTACCATAGAGGTTCACATCACAAAGTCAGGAAATCAAGACATAGCAATTTAAGAAGCAGAAGCAAAAAAAGAAGAGTCTCACAAACAATGGTGAGGCTCGAAGGAAAAGGAGGAATCCCCACAAAGAGAACTAAATGAAATAGAGGCAAGTAAACTATCAGATATTGAGTTTCTAACAATGGTTCTAAGGAGGCTCAGTGAGCTCAGTGAGCTCAGAGAGAATTACAAAAACTACAGAGAAACTATGAGGAACTTACTGCAAACTATATCAGCATGAAAAAGGACATAGAAACTATCAATAAGAGACAAGAGGAAATGAAGAATACAATTTCTGAATTGAAGAACACAGTAGAAAGAATCAAAAGCAGGCTAGATGAAGCAGAGGATCGAATCAGTGAGCTGGAGGACAAATTGAAAAAAAGCTCTGAGAAAGAGCAAGAAAATGAAAAAACACTCAAAAAGAATGAGGAGGCATTGAGGGAAATTCAGGACAACCTGAAACATAATATCCATATAATAGAGATACCAGAAGAAGAAGAGGAGCAAGAGATAGAGAACCTGTTTGCAAAGTAATAATGGAAACCTTTCCTAATTGGAGGAAAGAAAAAGTCTCACAAGTCCAGCAAGCACAGAGGATCTCATTCAACAGGAACCCCATGAGGCTCATTCCAAGATGCATCAAAATTAAAATGGCAAATATCAAAGACAAACAGAGAATCCTAAAAGCAGCAAGGGAGAGAGTGGTAGTAACATACAAGGGAGCCCTGATATGGCTAGCAGCTGATTTTTCAAACAGAAACACTGCAAGCCAGAAGGGAGTGGCAAGAAATATTCCAAGTCATGAAAAGCAAAGGCTTGCAACCAAGATTGCTCTGCCCAGCAAGGCTCTTAATTAAAAAGGAAGGTGAAATAAGGAGTTTCCCAGACCAGGCTAAAAGAATATGCCTCCACCAAACCAGCACTGTAAAATATGCTAAAGGGACTGCTTTAAGAAGAAGAAGAAGAGTCTATGAATACCCAGTTTCTTTCACAGTCACCAATATATGATATTACCAATATTTTTAATACATATTAATCTGATTGTGACAATGATGTGTTATTTTAATTGTCCCTTTATTATTTGTTGAAACTAAACCTGTTTTTGTATATTTTTTGCCTATTTCTATTATTTTTAAAAAGTTTTAAATGACTTTTTGGTATTCTTTATCCATTTATTGATTAAAGGTTTATAGAATTTTTTTGCTCTAAAAAAAAACCCAAAGAACTATTAACCCTTCTTTAGATGTGTGGCAAATACCTCACCATTCTATTACTTGTCCTTTAATTTTTTTAATATGTATATTACTATATAGTCTTAAGTGCTTAATATAGTCATATTGTCAATATTTTACTTTATAGTTCTGGGTTTGAATATTTTACTTCAGGGTAAGAAAAATATTAGTTTGTATTTTCTCCTATAACTTCTTAGATTCTACAAATTGATTTTTAACTCACCTGAATATTTCTTGTATAATGTGTGAAATAGGGCTCTATACTTGTTTTATTTCAAATAATAGTGGTCCATGAACCTTATTTGTTGAATAAACCTTATTTTACCCATTGATTTGAAATGTCAATTTAATAATATATTACATTGTTAGATAGATATATACATTTGTTTCTAGAATGCTCATTATATTTCATTGATCTACTTGATTATTTCTGTGCTGATGTCATGTTGTTTTAATTGCTGAGTCTTTGTAATGTTTTAAATTTTTTAATATTTTATAATTGACTTTGACATTTTAAAAATATAAATAAATACATAAGTAAAATCAATCAGCATTTGAAAGAAAGAAAGAAAGAAAGAAAGAAAGAAAGAAAGAAAGAAAGAAAGAAAGAAAGAAAAGAAAGAGAGAGAGAGAGAGAGAGAAAGAAAATCCTACCTTTTGTGGCAACATGGATGGGACTGGAGAATATTAAGCTAAGTGAAATAAGCCAGTAGGTGAAAGACAAATAACATATGATCTCACCTATAACTGCAACCTATTCAACAAAATAAACTAATGAACAAAATAAACCACAGGCATGGAAACATGGAGCAGACTGAAAGTGATCAGAAGGGATGGGGAAAGAGGACAATGGTAGAAAGAAGGGGAAGGGACTAGCCAAAGAACATGTATGAATGACCCATGGACATGGAGTGGAAATTGACTGTGGGAGCAGGATTTGGGACTGGGATGGGTGGAGGAGGGCAAAGGGGGAAAAACTGAGACAACTATAATAGAATAAACGTGATTAAAAATTAAAAAAATTAAAAACATATAAAAAAAAAGGATCACAGCTCACTTTTTGCCTGAATACCTAAACGAATTAGTTATGATTGAGGAGTGTAGGTGGAGAGCAGATTGGGAGAGTGGGCTTGTTATAGAGTTCTGTACTGGGTATGTTAAGTCTGAGATGCTTACTAAACATGTAGGTTAAATAGGCAGTTAAAAAGAACATTCGGGAGCTCAGTGGGCAGATAGTGCTAGGGAACTAAATTTTGGATTATATGTTGATGGAATTTCCTCTCCTAAAAAGAAAAATGTTATATAAAATAAGCATGCTCATGGGAAATTTAAGAATACATTGCAGCACAATCAATCAGACTACAAACACTTGGAAGGCTGAAAGTGGTAATGTACACAACTTTTGGTTGCAGAGATTTTTTAAAAATATTTTTTACTTTTCAGTTATAGTTGACATACAATATTATATTTGTTTCGGGAGTATACCCCAGTGATTAGGCATTATATAACTTACTAAATGATCATCCCAATAAATTTCATACCCATTGGACACCATACATGGCTATTATAAAATTATTGACTATATTCCTTATGCTGTACTTTACATCCCCATGACTATTCTATAACTACCAATTTGTACTTTTTAATCTCATCTTTTTCACCCATCCCCCGACTCCCCTCCCATCTGGCAACCATCAGAATGTTCTCTGTATCTCTGAGTGTTACTGTTCTGCTTGTTTGTTGATTTTGGTTTTTAGATTCAATTATTGATATATATGTATTTATTGACATTTTATTGTTTGTATTTCTGATTTCTTCTTCTTCCTCCTCCTCATCCCCCTCCTCCTCCTCCTCCTCCTCCTCCTTCTTCTTCACCATTTAACATTTCATGTAATACTGGTTTGGTGGTGAATGAATTTCTTTATATTTTTCTTGTCTGGGAAATTCTTTATGTGTCCTTCAATTCTAAATGGTAGCTTTGCTGGGTAATCTTGGTTGTAGGTCCTTGCTTTTCATAACTTTAAATTTTTTTTTGCTAATCCTTTCTGGCCTGCAAAAATTCTGTTGAGAAATCAGTCTTATGGGGGCTCCCTTATAGATATTTGCTTTTTTTTTTGCTGCTTTTAAGATTCTCTCTTTCACCCTGGTTGGTGTGGCTCAGTGGATTGAGTGCCAGCCTGCAAACTGAAAGGTCACCAGTTCAATTCCTAGTCAGAGCATGTACCTGGGTTGTATGCTGTGTCCCCAGTTGGGGGCGTATGAGTGGCAACCGATCAACGTATCTCACACATCAGATATTATTCTCCCTTTCTTTCTCCCCTTCTCCTCTCTCTAAAAATAAATAAATAAAAGCTTTTAAAAAGAAGTTCTCTCTTTAACCTTTGCCATTTTAATTATAATGTGCATTTGTGTGGGCATATTTGCATTCATCATGTTTAGAATTTTCTGTGTTTCCTGGATTTTTGTCTCTATTTCCTTCACCAGGTTAGGGAAGTTTTCTGTCATTGTTTTTTCAAATAAGTTTTCAACTTCTTGCTGTCTCTCTTGTCCTTCTGGCCCTCCCATGATGTGAATGTTGACACACTTGAAGTTATCCCAGACACTCCTTACACTATCTTTTTATTTTATTTTTTTTCTATTGGGTGTTTTTTGTTTCCTTATCCTCCAAATCACTGTTTTGATTCTTGGCTTCATCTGCTCTACTGTTCATTCCCTGTAAATTATTCTTCATTTCAGTTATCCTTTCTTCTTTTTTTTTTGTTTATTGTTGTTCAGTTACAACTGTCCCATCTTTTTCTTCATTGCTCACCCCTACCTCCCTACCCCACTCCCACAGTCAATCCCCCCAAATTGTCCAAGCCTATGAGTCTTTTGTCTGTGTTCCTTTGCTTGCCCCTTCCCCTACTTTCCCCCATTTTCCCCCTCCTCTCTGGTCACTGTCAGTTTGTTCTTTATTTCCAAGTCTCCGGCTTTATTTCTTACTACTTCTTTTTTATGGTTTCCATGTCCTTTTATATGTTGTTGAAGTTTTTTCTAAATTCACATAATCTTATCCTAAGTTCATTGAGCATCCTTATAAGCAGTGTTTTCAACTCTGCATCTAGTAGATTGCTTGTCTCCATTTTGTTTAGTTCTTTTTCTGGAGTTTTATTATGTTCTTTCATTTGGGACACGTTTCTTTGTCTCCTCATTTGGGCAGCCTCCCTATGTTTGTTTCTATGTGTTAGGTAGAGGGACCGTGTCTTCTTGGCTAGGTAGTAGGTGTCCTGTAGGGTCCAGTGGCACAGCTCTCCCTTCACCTAAGCTAGGCACTACAGATATACTCCCCATGTAGGCTGTGTACACCCTCCTATTGAAGTTGAGCCTTGACTGCTGTTGGTATGCCAATGAAAGGGATTTATCCCAGGGCAATCATTTGCAAGGACTGGTTAGGACCACCATGGAGTTTCAGCTGTTTAGCAGCCCACCATGGAGCAGGACTTACTTGAGTGGGCTCTGATGCTTCCTGAGTCGGCCCCTTACATGTGTTTCTTGTGAAGATGGTTGGCTGTTGTTTTGATGTGGTCTGAAGCTGTCCACCCAATCTACTGGCTCTGAATTTTTGGGGGGTGTAGGCCAAGGTCAACTGCTGCGTATTCTGCCCATGGCCACCCAGTATGAGCTACAAAGTGATCTGAAGATGGCTGCTACTTGCATTGGGCTTGGAGGTACCCAGGAGAGGCCAAGTTGTGAACGAAGGCTGGGTGCTGCTAATGCCAGGTCTGTGACCACTTAGTGAGAGGTACAGGGCATGCTGAGTCCAGATGCTGCTTTTCTGAGAGATTTTAGGAAAGTATGAAACATAAGTAAAGACGGGCCATTCTTATAGAAAAGCCACTGTAAACAGCTTGGGTGGGCCTGCAAGTTGCATGGACTGGGGTCTCTGGGAATCACCAGGGCTGGGCGAACAGTGATAGCTAGGTTGATGGAGACACAAATATGGTGCCTACCTGCTGGCTCTGCAGGGACAGACACATCAAAAGAATAGTGGCCTCTGTAAACACCTCTATCTGGAACAAAGATGCCCCTTCAGCTCTTGCCCTGACGCTAGACAATTCAGTTCCTCTCAGTATATCCCTGGTACCTTTTAAGCTGCTGCCCCAGTGCTGGAACTCAGAGGTCAAGATGGCAGCATGGGTAAATGCAGTACTTGCATGCTCTCACACCACAACAGAATTATAACTGAACTCAAGAACAACCATCATTCACAACTACCTGAAATCTAGCTGAACAGAATTCCTACAACTAGGCATATAAAGAACAAGCCACATCGAGACTGGTAGAAGGGACAGAGACATGGAACAGGCTGGTCCCGCACCCATGTGTGGTGAATAAAAATTGGGACTGATATCTCAGTTGTGGAGGTTCTCCCTGTGGAGTGAGGAGTCCCAGCCCCATACCAGGCTCCTCAGCTCAGGGTTCCAGTACCAGGAAGAGAAATCCCCATAATTTCTGGCTCTAAAAATCAGCAGGGGTTGTGGTGAAGTGGGAAAGAGGGCTTCTAGAATCCCAGACAGTTCCTTTTAAAGGGCCCGTGCATGGACTTACTTGGATTCCCTCCCTCTGAGTCCCAGCAAGAGAATTTTGTTAATGAATAACTAAAATCACCTGGGCACAACGTCTGAAATAAGAGTGGTCAGGATCAAATTCTAGCTCTACCATTTATGAGTTATGGGACTTTGTTATTTAAAATCACTATGCCTCAACTTCTCATTTATGTATATAATATGTAACAAATGTATATGACTTCTTATCCAGGCCAGTTCCTGTGTCAGACTCTAAGGCAAATAGTCGTGAGCAAAATAGATATGGTCCTTGCCTCAAAGAGCTTACAGTCTAAAATGAAATGGGCTTTTCCTTGAGTTAGGTGAGAATTAGAAAAATTACATGTTTAACAGGTTAACATTATGCTAGCACTTAGCAACCAGTTCATAACATTAGTTTTGTAGTTTTAGTTATTTATTATGTATTAAACATAAGTAATTCCAAGACTTTGTATTGAGAATCAGCAACAAATAAAGCTATTTTTATTAAGACAATTAAAATATAAAATGGAAAAATATTCAATTAAATTAAAATTACATAAATGCAAATTGAAAAAGTGAAATATATTTTTAGGGGGACAATATCTGTGGAAGGGAAGAGATACAGGTTTCTCCCAATATCCAAAAATAGAGCATTCCTATGAAAACTTTTGTAAGCCAAAATGGCATGAAGTGAAGAAGCAATTACTGTTCATTTATATGAGAAAATTTTTTTAATGTTTCCAGACCCAAAAATAACTTACTAAACCTACCAAATAATATATAAAACCTAAAATAACACTATCATAAAGTGAGAGCAGAAATGATATGATAAAGACACAGCCTATAGGAAGTGGAAGTAATGCACGTTGACTCTATAATGGCTCACTACCAAATGATTTCTGAATGCTATTTTTGTTTTTTTTATTTTTTCATACAAATGAAAATGCTCTTTGGATTTTTTTTATTAATGAAAACAAGTACTAATGTAGGTATTTTGTAAAACTAAAGCGGTATAAGTTGAACTTTTAAAAAACAGGAGATGCCTGTAGTCACTTCCATCCACTGGTAGTCAGTACAACTTTTCTGGAGGGTAGTATGGATATTTATTTTTTAAATATATAACTCATATGTTTCTGATTGGAAATGTGTTTTCATTTTGATGGAGTAATTCCATTTCTAACACTATTTCCTTAAGAAACAATTAAAACATATCCTGAGGATAAATATGAGAGATCACACTCCCCACATACTACAAACTCCATGTGGGCAATGACTATGCCTGATGAACTCTCCAAAGTCAGGTCCCCAGGGTCCAGCACAGCAGCTGGCACTAAGTAGGCACTCAATAATATTTATTAAATGAATGAACAAGTAAATAAGTATGCAAAGGTTTATAGAGAAGGATGTTCACTTCAGTGTTTTTATAAATTGTGAATAATGGAAATTCTCAATGTTCATCTGCAGAAGATTGTTTAAAGCTGTCTATTCCACTTAGAATAGAAGCCACATTTCTTCCCATCATCGAAAAAACTTATGGGACTCGATTTCAAGTCCATGGTCAGTTGCCATCTCTCTCCCTTTTCCTCTTGTGTACTCCATTCCGAACACACTGTGCTCCATGTTATTTCTCAAACAAGCCATGAACAACCTCAGCTCAGAACCTTTTAACTTATTATTTCTTCTGCCTGGACATTCTTCCTTTTGACAAGAACATGGCTTTCCATGTCTCAGATCAATATCAGCTGCTGAAGGGGCCTGGCCACCCATCTTATACAGCAATCCCAACCCCTTTACCCTGCCACATTACCTTGCTAGATTTTTTTCTTTTACTTATAGAGCAACACTGGTAAGAATCATTGAAACTGTTGAAAGAGTGATATAATGTCCCCCGAAAATGAGGCTTTGCTACTCATGATATAAAATGTACCAAAATTCCAGAAAAGCAACTTATTTCTGCAGTGAGGCCACTTACTTATTTCTCAATGTAAATTTACCTAAGAGTAGAGACAGGACATTCAGTTTTGTTTTTTTTTAAATGGGTAGAGCCTACTGATCTGTGGGTAATTGGCCTGCAGAAACATGGGAAGCTACAGACATGGGAAGATAAATGATACAATCTTCCTTTTTTTTATTGTGAAAGACAGCTCTGTAAATAAACACACACAGCCCCTCATGTAAATAGCTTGCATATTTTAAAATGAAATAAATGCATATTAAGTAAATATAGTAGAAACAGTGAAAAATAAAAGGAAATTAATATTCGATAGGAAACAGGATATAATCAAGCCACCTTTGAATTATGTTTTTTAGATAAGCACAAACAAGACCTCAAGCCAAGTGAGCTTCATTTACACTATTTACCTTTTTCTTCAATTAAGATGAGAGAAGAGATTTAAAATATGAATCCCAGGCAATCCTTTCCTTCATAAATATTAAAATGCCAGCAATGTTGGAATAATTAAGGCTGAACAGAAACACAAATGGCCTTCAAGTTGCAAGTCTTCAAGTTGCAATTCTCCCAGTTTCAAAACCTTGATGTTCTCTTACCAGGTCAGAAGAACACCCTTAAAGAAATTGGTTTCAAATTACTACAAAAATGTCCCCAGCATCAATAGAAAATAAAGTTCATTCAGAGCTTCAGAGGTCACCCTTTCAAAGAAATATAAGAATGTTCCTACAAGCCCTGAGCTCACAAGTAATCATATAACTAATGCTAAATAAACTAATCTTCAAGGGGAATAATCATAGGGTTAAACTTTGTTGTTCTTTTTTTCTGATTATTCTTACATTAGAATTAAATGAAAATCTTACTTGGGATTTCCAGCCAAAAATCCCACCTTGAAGACTTTTTTAAAAAGAACTCAAAAGACAAGATAAGTCCCATCCAGGCTGGCTCCAGCTGGGGTCAGAGGAGGAGACCTGCAGGTTTCCCACCTGCACATTCCCGCTCTCAGAGGATGGGCCCTCAGTAATGACACATGGTGAATTCTCTCTCTCTCTCTCTCTCTCTCTCTCTCTCTCTCTCTCTCTCTCTCTCTCTCTCTCTCTCTCTCTCTCTCTTACAGGATTTTTGAGAACCACCAGAGATGAACCTTCCTCTCCTTTTTGAAAGAACAGGCTACAGGCTATTTTAGGTTTCTGCAGAGAGGACCACATCGTTCTCATGAATATGAAAAACTGCTGGTACCCTTGAAGACCAGAGTAAAGGAGTTCCAGACCCAAGCACCAGCTAAAGAATGGGAAAAGGATTGGGATTAATCAGAACTGGGGTGGTTCCCTTAATATATATATTGCTCTCATTACGATAATAAAACATTCCAGGAAGTAAGTTGCCAGGGAGAGAAAAGAAACTCTCTCCCCACCCCCTCTTCTGAAGGAAGCAGCAGAGTCTCCTTGCAGAACGACAACCCTGAGGATACAGCAGTTGTCTTCAAATCTGTGACCATAAAAAATCATTATCTCTGTGAAATACAGCAATTTGGGAGATAATCAAACGGTGACCAGGGGGCAGAGCTGCCAATCTGAAGGATTATGCTCCCGCGCGCCTGCCTGCGCCTGACCTTCCTGGGAGCCAGCTGTCGGTGCGGCGAAGACGCCCCATCCACTCCGGGCACATTCATTAGGCTGCCTTCGGTGCGTGAGCCATTTGCATAACACCCCGGCTTTCTTAATTAGTACTTCATTTCTCCCTTGACTTATTTCGTGGCGAAGTTCACTGTCCCCCCTCCTTGATTCCCTCTTCCCTTACAGAAATCTGCGAAGGGGTGGAGGAGATGGGCCGGAAGGGTGAGAGGGAAAACGAATACGACTTGCAAATTAAGGCACTGATAATTAGTCTATTAATATTTTCAGATTTGCGTGAGGTTTCTTCGTGGAAAAACTAGGAAAAGAGGCTGCTTGGGGAGAAATTTATCCTGACAACTTCTCATTCCTCTCTGCACCGATGGGCTGTGGGAGGGACAGGTGGTATACGTGCAGTAGCCTCCTTCTCTGCACCCCTACGCCCACTTACTTAAAATACACCCCACCTGGGGTTGAAAAGTTTTTGGTTTTAGAATTTCAGAATTAGAGTTAATTCCATCAGAGGGAGGGATGATGCCAATCCACTCATCAGTTGAGCTGGTCTAAATTCTAATGGGGGTTGGGAGAAAATTGTCCTGGTAGTTTCATATATTTCCAATTTCTTATTCCAACCTCTTTCTTGCTGGATTATTATATACAAGTAAAATGAAAATAAGAGCAAGTATATTCAACATGTAATTATTATAGTCTGCCAGTATGCATAATTCAGACCCAAACAAAACCAATCCACTCTTTTCTTAGAGCAATGGTTTATTTTACCAGTTCTGAGGAGTAGAAATGCTTCAGCTTCCCCATGTGATAGCCATAGCCTATGAGATTAGAGAATCTTGGATTCTGCTCGTGAGAAGAAGGCAGATTCTGTCACAGGGGCTCAGGAGACCTCCTACAAGAAAATAGAATGTGACCATTATTAAAAGCCACAATAAATGGAACAGGTTAGTCCTGAGATGTATGAATCACATCAATATAAATCAATAATTATTCCTAAAAAAGTCTCACTATTTCAACCAGCTTCCTTTTCTTTAATTAGTTTAACTCTACAAAGTAAATAATTCTCTATGCATTATTATACACACGGGAATTCTTTTTCAACCAAATACCTAATAAACCTTGATCCTTATGAAAAGTGTACTGTTAGAGTAAGCTGGAGAGGTAATAAGAAATCATAAGTCCTCATGAAGTTGCAGTCTTATTGAGGAGAAAAGACTAACTCATAAACAGGATATCTGTCTTTGATGACAGGTTAACGTCATGAAGAAGAGGCCATGGCTTTGTAGATTGAGCTGGAGGTGGGAGGTCACCTGTTGGCTGCTATTGTAATGTGACTCCCAGGACCATTAAACAGAATATATTTATGAACATGTACTGTCTCTGCACATAGAGCAAGAAAAATATTTTCTTCCTGTGTCTTAGCTTCCTCATCAGTATACGGATGAACCTAATCTACTGCCAGTAGTTTTTAGAGGATTTACCTGATGCTTCTCAATATCAATACGAAGAGTAATTGGTGAATGTCACATGATATGAATGACCCAAAATTTTACTCTTTGTTTCCATGATTAAGAAAACTCCAAATGAAAAGAAGCCAAAACGTAAACACAAGAACTTTCAAGTATAGTTGCCTAAGGGAAAAAAGTCTTTAAGGCAGACTTTTAAATGTTTTAGCCACTGAAAAAAAAAATAACCACTTTCATTTCTACCACATTTGTGGTAAATATGTTAATTTAAGTCATGATCATTTTGAAAATTCTTAACCTATTTTCTTTAAATAGGGCTTGATTTTCCTCCTTCAGTGGGCTCTGTATCTAAGCCAAAAAACATAAAATTTATAGCTTCAGCGCAAATAGTACTTGACAATACAGAGGGAGTGCTTTTTAAAAAATCCCTTGTAACCCCAAACCAGCTGAATCTGTTTTGCTATGACTATTAAGAACATACACACATACATACAAATAGACACAAATAAATAAAATTAAAAGAGATATTAAACATTATTCAAGAAAGAACATTTCAATTTCCAACCATTATTTTGAAGAATGCTATAAGCAGCCCAAGGAAATAGTTTTTAAAAATGAATATATATATTTAAAAATGCTAATACACATTCAGAATTTTTCTTTCCAGATGATTTTTCTTAAAATGTAAAATTTATAAATTAAAATTATGTGAACAATATAGGTTTTTCATATATATGCATATACACTTGTATTTAGAATAAACCACATTTATATATGGAACAATATGCAAATGATAATTTTTATGACTAACAGATTCTCTTTAATATGTAATCATGCACACATGCATAATTTATAAGTAACATACCTATTCACATTTCCAAATCCATTTCCTTTTTATTATTTTTTTAAAATTCATTCTTTATTTTCAACTGAAATCAAATCATTCTTTCACCAGGGACTTTTTCTTTTCTTTTAAAAAAATATGAATGCAGTGTTGAATTCCTACAATTAACTGTAAGAATTCCATCTGAAAAGTTAAAAACACAGGGCAAAGGAGAGGCCAAGAAGTTATGTTGGACGTGATATATATTACTTATGAGCAATAAGAGGGGTAAAATAGTATGCGAAGAGATCATTTGAAATGTTAAGCTTTGAAATATTCGCCCATAATGTTATTTTAACATAGTTGGTTGCACTGAATGGATGTGACTCTCTGTCCCAAGTGATACTTTCTGTGAACATAAAGTGTCTGCAGGTGTTTGCCTCCAGGTAGGTCACTGAAAGACAATGCAAATGAGGACAATTTCCCCAGTAGCAGCAGCCGCAGAAATTAACAAGCAGAAACCTGGTAGACACTGGCATCCTTCTCTATAGCAAGATAAGTTTCGGGGCATTTTAAAATTTGCCCTCCATTAACTCCTGGATTACCCCATTCCTCATGTGCACCACCAGTTCATAAGCCAAAAAACTAAATATAAGAAATTCTCAATTATCCACTTATAGAATATTCACTTTACATTTTATTCAGGATATATTTGATATCCCACACTGGCCACAGGCTTCCATCAGCCATGTGTTTGCCTGTGCAGTATATGCCTCCCTGTCAATCGGCCAGCCCTTTGGCAAATAATTAATACAGCTTAAAGTAGGCAAACCTCTGACCACCCTCTCCCCGTAAAAAGTCATATAATACGTGTCTAGTTTAAAAAATAACTTTTTGCAGCAAATCTTGTTTTAGATTATTACTTCATATACTAGTTCCCTCTGACCACTTTGTTAGTATAGATTATTGGGAAGAGGTAAAAGGGAGAAAAAAAGATTTTACATAAAAGTCAGACTTTTTAAATTTGCATTACTCATTTAATTCTTTTCAAGATTCTGTGAGTTAGATATTAATGCCCCCATTTCACAGATGAGGAAAACTAAGGCACACATGGTTCAAATAATTCCCTGAATGTTAGATAGCTAAAAAACAATGACATCAATACTTGATGCCAGGCCCCCCTTATTCTAATGTCCTGGGGGTTTTTTCCCCCCACAATGAAACGTGGCCTTGTATGCATATGCAAAGTTTCCAAATGGTTTGAGAAACTGCAAAAGGAAAGGCATCTACAAAAAGGCAGCATTCACATCTAATGACAAAGCTCACATATGATTTATGATGGGGTTAAGGCCCAATAAGTCCACATCAGTTGAAAATAACATAAGTCAAAAATTCATTTAATATCCTAGCCTACCCATCATCATAGCTTAGGCCAGCCTACCTTAAACAAGCTCAGAACAAAATAGCCAGTACATATTGGCAATAAAGTGCACTAGGGTTGTTTATATCATGAGCATGCCTGCCTGGGAGTCCTGGCTCGCTCCCTCTGCCCAACATCGCAAGAGTATCCTACTATCACTAGCCCGGGATAAGATCAAAACTCAAAATTCCAGGTACACCTTCTCTTGAATGCATATGGCTTTCCTACCATCTTTTTAAAGTCTAAAAATCCTAAATCAGGGACCATCTGTATGTAATTCAACATATATAATGAAATCACTCAAACTTAACGACTCCCTAGAATGACATGACATGTTCACCTACAGCATGACTGCTAGTCGAGTCCCAGCAATGCAGAGGGAATAGAGGAGACACCCTCCTGCACATGTTCTAGCATTTTGACCACTCTTTTTTGTACATTTCCTCATAATACATGCCACTGCTCCTAAAAAAAATAGGACCTACAATTCTACAATACTGAGCAATGAAATGTCCTGCTACAGAACTGCATAGCAACCAGATGTCCATAGTGGAAGGTCTGGGAAAGACAATTAAATACAGTACTTTCCCTCCAGGGCAGTATTGATCAAAGGAGTAACACATATACATGTTTCATCATTCAAATGCTAATGAATCTATAAACCTCATTATTTCTTATCTATCTTTGAGTTTCCACAGCAGTTTTTGATAACGTATCATATTTATGCTAGTAATATTTGCACTTTTTATTTGAATTTTCTAACCCAATAACCAGGAACCATTAGTCAAGAAAAAAACATTACGTGAATGTAGTACCAGAGCATGCATTCTATGCAGATTGAGAATAGATACAAACTTTCTAAGTCTGCTTGAAGTGTAACTGGTGTCAAGCAAGGATTTTTACTAGGTAGAACAACAAAAAACGTTTATTCAGTGAGACACTAGAAAACATTCCCTATGTGAATTTTGAAACTCTCAGAAGATACACACTAAGAAAATATTGAAAATATTGTGTTTTCACACTTAATCAGAGATCTTAGAAGGAACAGCTAACTAGATCATATATCAGTGCAGAAACTTTCTTTTCTAATCATATCCTTCTCTTTCTTTACTACACTTTTAATGTACTTTTTGTTGTCATTGTATGTTTGTTTTCAGAGAGGCAGTGGGATTATAATTTGGAAACACTAGAACATTTTGAGTCAGAAATTTCTGGGTTCGGATGTGTCCTACTCTTTACTTATAAAATGACCTTGAGCAAACTAATCTCTCTGAGCCTCAGTGTTTTCACCAGTAAAATGGGGCTACGAATCATTAGTGCTAGCTCCACATCCTAATGTAATTGGCTCAGAATTCCTGAGATGTAGGCTTCTTCTATGTGAAATGTAATTAATAGATACTTTATGGGGTATTGCAAGGATTAAATGTAATAATAGATACACACACCTAGCTTCGTAGTGAGTGTCCAGCAGGTTCTGAATAAATCAGTTGTCAGTAATTTCTGCTAGAAATACAAGCTCATGGAAGAATATTTGTAAAATATCCATAGTTAGGGATAATCTTGGTATTTTTGTTGTACTATCTTCCAGCTTTTCTTTTTTCTATGTATATACTTTAGTATGTAGCTGACATTATCCATAGGTTCATGGTGGTTCTAACTTGTTATATAATAAATGTCTTCCATTATAAATTCTTTATAATTATTTAATAGTAGTATAATATATTTTGGGATAAAATATAAGTAATTTATTAAATTAGGATTTTGCTATTATAAGTATTTTATTATATTAGCCACATTTCTGAATATTTCTGTTTAGTTCTATTTTCCAAATGGCTTATATGTAGCCTTGTGCTAAGAGATACACTGAATCGGAGCAGTTGGGGGAAGAAATACAAAAAAGGATAAATTTCCCCGGCAGCAGCAAAAGAGAGTAAAGAAAAATACAATATTATTACAGTGAAGTGTAAAGGAGAGAGAAACTAGAAAAATGCAACATGGAGATTTTTTCAAAAACCCTATAGTTTGACAAACATATTCTATTATAAAGTACTGACTAGAAAATTTCTGATGTCTCAGGGAGTCTGTACATATTAAGAAAAAAACCCTTAAAACAGATCTGCAAGCCACTGCATCAGTACCTCAAGTGCCGGAATTTTGTACATGTTTAAGGAGGGGTCTAGAAAACATTAGAAGTTTATAGATCCGAAAATTAGGCATGGTCCTAAAGTCCTTCAGAAGTGCACGAGAGTCCTCCCACCTATGTCCCTACTTACTTCTTGGTTTTCTTTTAATGCAGAATTCGTGGTTAAGAACTCCCCAAGGGTATGTTTTTCTGATACTGATATAAATTGGCTAGATTCCCCAATACAAGTAGCTACACTTGTTAAAGTGTAAATAAAACAAAAAGGCATTAAAATTACATGTCAATAGAGAATATGAATGAGAATTACCAACCACCATACCTTCACTTCCCCCTTTGATAAAAGAAGCCTCATGTCTAGATTCCAATTGGGCAAACCAGTAAAAAAAAAAAAAGAGAGAAAATGAGAAGTAGAGAGAGGCCATTGAGCTTGGATCACCAGGTGGAACATCTTATTTAAATCATCCTGTGAGTGGAAATGCATTCCTACTAACTCACATTTGGGGACTAGGGTCAGTGTAAGGGACCTTCAGGGTTAGGCAATCCATTTTATTGGGTATTCTGGGAGGGAGGCTCTTGACAAACCTGCGTATTTGAAAAGAAGTGCAATCTACCTATTTCTCATTCCTTCCCACCTAATCCACAACAGATACTTAGGAGAGCTTGTATTCCTCATGTTCAACAAGTTTGTTCATTTTGTCATTATCAGAAACCAGGTAAAATTTCCTTCTCCTCCAGCCTTTTCCTCACATATATACCTCTTTACTGGCCCTGGGGTTTTGTCAAGACAAAATTATTATGGAGCCTGCTGTAGGACTGGATTTTTTTATCCTATTGATCTTTATATCTGGAAGTTGCCGTTGTAGCAGTGAATTTCTATTTATTGGAAGTCCCCTGGGCTTGTGGCTTCACACCAGATACCTGGGGAGGGGAGTGGAGAGAGATCTCCTACTTGGACCACATGGGACACAGACCAAAGTACAGCAGGGTGCCCAAAGAAAAGATAAAAATAAAGGACTGGGGATATTTCATTTGTATCCATATCTTCAGATATCTCTATAGCCATCCATGTATGGTTATAATATAAATAGCACATGTGTTACATCAAGGAGTAACAGAGTATAACCCAAGTCAAATAAATCCATGTGAATATTCATTATAACACTACCTTCTACTTATAAAGAGTTTACCCCTAGCTATCAAAACCCTAAACTTACAAGATGTAAGACTGGCACACAATTAGAAGTGGTTACAAATGCTAGCTCAAGTAGGTGATTGTCTGTCTCACAAAGTCGATACTTGGGCCATAGTTTTAAAAGCCCTAAATTTCCCAACACTGAATGTCTTGACAATTGTGCCTCCAACTGTCAATTGTCTGACACTTGTGTCTCTCAATTCAGGAACTCACAATCCTATTCTATAGCCAAACTTGAAAGACTCATTGATATAGAAAAATTAACATATATCTGAGAATCTGTTTATCATTAGTCTAAAATGAAGTCTACTTAGTTCATGTATTAAATTTCCTCAGAATGAAACATTTATTGTATCTTTTGACAGAAAATCCCTTTTCTTTCTCTTTATACTCCTGTCATCATGTTATTTTAGTGTTTTCCACAGTCACCCCACTCATTACACTCTTTCTGTCTTTGTTTGCTAATGTTACAGTCATGAACTATTGTTGTTATAAATTATCTTCTAAAATTAAACTGAGGCAACCAATCTCATTTTCAGCAAAAGATGTTAGGTTTGGTATAGAATACAGTATCAGATGTGAAACAACAGGATTTTATTTGCTATTTTTAGTCTATTTATTGGCTTTTATTGGCATCGTAATAACATTTGGGCAAGATTATATTGCGTATTTCTAACACAATTATTTAAAGGTTCACATTTAAATAGCTACTATTAATACCATTAATGCAAATGAATATTAGACACAGTCCCACTGATTTCTACAATTGAGAGAAGCATTGGGGTGAAACATATTTTATAAGTGAAAGAAAACATTTTCTCAGAATCTAGCAATTTGTAATATAATAGCCAAAGAATTATTTTCTACTCAACTTCAGAGATATGAATGAATAGAAAAGGAGGGTCAGAGAGGTAAAAGGAAAGGAGGAGAGAGGAAGGAAAAGATAGGAGAGACTGAGAACATGAAAACAATGATTTTGTTCTTTTCAAACATGGGTAACTTTTTATTATGTGTCATTTCTCAGTGGTAAATATTAAACTTGGCGGTCAATTTTCAAGACTAACACCCTTTGAGAATATCTTTAAATTAATACATTTCCATTTTTTTTACTATGTCCTATGTCTGCTCTCTCTATTAGCTGGGCTACTACCTTTATGCATTTATTATTTTGTTCGGCTGTGGCTTATGAGAAGACACTCCAATCTTGGGTCTCATTAGGAGAAACCAGCTTACCCGATGATATTTATTTCAACAAGTCACTCATTCACTGGACCTCTATATGCACCCATATTCTGCTATATTACTCTGAGCACATTTTAAATGATTAAATCATTTAAAATTAACTGGCTCTTATAAAATAAGGTTATTTTTCTGCAAGAATTTAAAATTATCATTCATTTAAAAAGAGATATGATTATCTAAACCAAACCAGCACTGAAGTTACAAAGCAAAGATGCAATAACTATGCACATTCACCAATAATTTTCAGACTATGAATGATCATGTAAGACATAGCTTATTGTACTGAGCCACTTTTATCCAAGTTCATCAAGTGTTCATTTTAATAACATTCACTGCCTTACTTCCACCATTTACATTTAAATACAAAACTTCTTTTTGTGATTGTACTAAAGATCTTATATAGAACCAAGGAAAATTACTATACAAATGTCATTACCTAGAAGTTTGAAATTCCAAGACTACAAAAGGGTTAATTAATTACATTATCTGTAGCATTACCTTGGCCACATTCTGCCTGGAAGGCATATGGATCCACTCAGCCACTGAATTTGAAAGAGCCGTGTCCTTTTCATGCAGAAGGAAAAATCATCAACTTCACCCTCTTCCACCACCCCCCAACATAAGCACTAGATATTTCTTTTTTACCTGATTATTGTGCTTTTGGTGAAATAATTGAAATTACCAACATTAAGTACCAAAATATTTCATACCATCCTGAAAATCGTACTATTGCATAATATATTTCAATCCATGTTTATTTACTGAGCTTCTATTATGTTCTAGACAAAGTGCTAGACATTGGAGTGGGCTGGGGAGATTCAAAAATGAATGAGACTCAGTGCTCACTCACCAGAAACTCTAAGATCATAACAAGTTAAGCAAAAAAGAACATTGAAAAAAGCATTCCAAGATTTGATTTGTTAAGAAATTAGTGGTGCTGTGTAAATTATTTCCTTAGCTATTGATGTAGTCCAAATTAGTTCTATAATTTGTAGTCCAAATTAATTCTATAATTGTTCAGCTCATTTGGTACTTTCTTTTCTTTCCTTCCTCTTCCTTTAATTTTACTCCTTCTGTAGGTCCTTTAGTTCTTTTACCCTTTCCCCTCTAATTTGTACTGGTTTTCAAAAAAAACAAAAAAACAAAAACAGAGGTCTCTAAAAATGCAGATAATATCATAGAAAAAATGCCAAAAGGCAAAGGGAAATTTAAGGTAGACAAGTAAATTAAAATGGGACAAATTGGTATACTAAAGTGTATACCAGAAACTCCTTGAATACAAGTATAGATGGCAAGTGGGCTTTGAGTTCTCTAGTGGCCAAAGATAAAGGAGGCATAATGCCAAATTTCCAATATATTGGCAGCATTTCTGCATCTTCTAAGAAGCTGCACAACTTTTCCCAGAGGTAAACTGGAGAGAACATTCTTCTTGAATCAACAACAAGGGGATGTCATGTGGAGTACCAGACAGTATTCTCTACAATATGCAATCATCTGGCAGAGTGCAGTTTTTGAGTATAAAATGTCAAAAATTTTGTTGCTATAATATGGTTATGAAGGGACTGGAAAACTCTGAAATGTAAATCATGTACATCATGAGATTTCTGTGTATGTGTGTGTGTGTGTACACACATATATAAATTTAACATTTTGAATCAGGTAAATGTTGTCTTAACTTAGAATGTGTTCTCTAACTCCATAATTCTTAAGAGTAGAAGAAAAGAAAATCAACAGAGAAAAACTCCTATTATATGAGTAACTCTTACTCTATCTCAAAGACAAAAAAAAAAAATAGACAACGAACATGACTGCTGAATTAACAGCTTTAGAAGATAAGCACTGAAGCTTAAGACAGAGCTGAAGATAAAGACCAAAGAAGACAACAGAAGGTTTCTGGTGAGAAAATTAAAGTGCACTATTCAAAAAATAAAAATTGTCTTCACACTTCCCTGTCAAGTACAAATTGTCTAGGAAGTTCTCATGGATGAATAAGAGATGAGATTATCTGAAGCTGAAGTAAAGTATTTACATTTAGTATATTACCAATGCAGTTATAATGAGTGTAGCTTCTGAAAAACTACTCTGCGTATAGCAAATTTTTCTAAAAAGTACACATACAACTTTTTATTAGACCAGCAATATTTTCATTGAAAAGATCAAATGTTATTTTACTTTCCATTTACAAAATTTTAAAAATTTTGTATTTAATTTCTACATAATTATTTATTCTTATTAATTTTTAACTAATATTTTTGTCAAAATTATTATAGGTTTAACATTTAAATTTTTATACATTTTTGTTTTTATTGGGCATTCTATAATAGGCTTATACTTTTTAAAATTTTTATTTGCTTTGAGAATTTAGTGTCATTTTCATGAATCCTGACTATTTTAAAAAGAAAAAAAATACTGTGATCATTACCAATGTTCTAAATTGCACATTAAAAATACTAAACATGTTCTTGTCCGTTTGTCCCGGGGTCACAATCATCACACAACCTGAGATGTGCTCCGTGGTTTCCACTATCAACTCTAACTCTGTCTCAACTATGCACATCATTTTCACCAACCATCTGAGTTTGAAAACTCCCCAAAATATAAAATAAAAACCCCCAAAACTTTATGACTTCACTAAATAAAACCTGTTCTACGCACTTGTCCACCACGATCAAATGACTCCTTACCATGTGATTATGTGAAGTATTTGAAGACTCAGAGTTCCATGAACATTTACCACAGATATAGTGATAAAACTGTAATGTCTACAGTTTCGTTGGAAAACATGGAATTCAACATAAAAAAGAAACACTGGATTGTTTTCTTTGTTCACCTGTAAATTTACATCTGACTATTAGGCAAATCACCAAAATTCTTTGTCTTAATTTCTTCATTTTGCATATTGATCTGCTGAAATAACATTTTCTGGTTTTCAGGGATGCTATGTAGGATAACCTATTCATGATTATTAAGTGACTATAAAATGTAAATGACAAGTATTTCTTGTTTCCAGAGACTGAATTTTTTTAAACCTCAATTTCTGGTAGCTCAGTAAGAGGATATAGTCCTTTGTATAGATGAATTAGGTTAAAGTAGTATAGGCTAAGTAGTGAGTCATACAGCACTAAAACACCTAGATTTGGTCAAAATTTGTCTTTTTCCAGATATCTGATCTGCATGAGACCCAATAACTAGTTGAATTATATGTATTTATTACACTAATGAGCTCTGTAGTTATCATATAATTGCAGTTATATGTTTATAGCAGGGATTCAGGCATTCAGAACATGGTTATATACCAAAAGTACAAAAATTCTGCACAAATTGTCATTTCAAAACTAAAAAACAAATCAGACAGTTTAGGTGAAAGTTCAGTCAACCAGCTTGGTGCCTTCTAGGTAAGACAATTTGCCAAAGGACTGAACTTCTATTTTATGTTTCAAGGATCTCTGTTGACTCCATAAAGGGAGTCAGAGAGAAAGGAGGCTTGCTGAGATGTATACTTTGAGTAGAGCCCAATAAGTAAGTAAAGGAGGATACATTTCCTGAACACGGGTCATTTTCCTTGTTCTTGAGTTGAGCATGACCTAGAGATAAATCACTTTATCACCTCTTTAGAAAACTTCTCAGGTCTGCTATTTCTTAATTTATAAAATGGGAAGACTTCCCAGAGGAATCATGGCCTGTCACCTAGAAAATGTTTGAGCTCCCTCATAGTCACTAAGCAGCATTTATTGAGTGCCCACTGTGTGCTTAGTACTATGCAAATACATGGTGTCAGATTAACAAATCACAGGCTGCAAAATAATTTTTTAAAAACCCTCAGATCCATTAATATTCCATGCCATATGGTAGAGAAAGGTCTAAATTCTATTGCTTTTCCTTTTACAGATAATTTATGAAAAAAATGAAATATTAACTAGGAACATGGTAGAGTGGCTTTCTGTTTCGCTAGAAGATGACAAATGAAGCTGCATAGGCATACATTTGAATAAGGAATTATCAATCAACCTCAAACTTGACCCACAGCTGTCATCCCTATAAATTAATGTTTACCATTTTTAAGTATGTGCAGGACATCTGGAAACACACAGGCTGTGGCTGGTGAGACATTTCCAAGAAATAGTATATCAAAAGCTAATTATAGCAGCAGCGAGCCCAAGTGTCATTTTGTTATGGTGAATTATAGACGGGGAGCTCTGTCACCGCAAACTGTTATTCATAACTAAATCATAATGCTTTTAAGTTTTAATTAATCTGCTTAGCTTTAGTTGCAAGGGAGAAGCTTGCTTAACTGTTAAGCCACCGAGGCTCTCTCGGGCTACCCTGAAACTGCATCTGAGCACCTGAGGGAGCAAGACCACATTATCAGCCTGACGTTGCGTCTATTAAAGAGAATTTCTTTTAATATGACAGACTCTGAGTATTTCTCTCTATTTCATTATCCAAAAACCAATTAATTTTCCATAAGAGCACCAAATTAATTACAAAATACTATGGAAATCAGAGATATCCCTCCTTCCCCACCATTATGGAAATGCCAAGCCCCTTGGCAGCAAAGTCCTTCGAAGGTACTAGTTTTTCTCCTTAGTTTAATATTTTATTTGTGATATCGGAAACACTCTTAAGAGCTGGCATTTTTATTTCTCCTTCACATGACCTATTTCTTCCCCTTGCTTACCCCATCCACACACTTTCCCTTGAATCATCTTTAATCATCCTTACCTCATAGGATTTAGTTGCAAAAAGCAAATTTTTTTCTATAAAGAAAATCCCTCTTATTCATTGTGATCTCTTGGGTCTTCATCTTGTCTGGCCAACTGTACTATGAACTATTCATGGTCAGGGCCATGTTTTAAACTTATTCTATACCCACACCTTCTGCTGCCTGCCCTTGGTATGAACATCTATTCTGAATCCATACTAGGGATTTAGTAAATTCTTGTCAGTTGAAATAAATCTAGTTTTAATTCACAAAGAGAAATTAAAATGCATTGAACTTGCAATCCAAAACAAACCCAAAAGAGAGAGTAACAGAGACAAAAAGTTTCTTCACCAAGGCACCCGCAGGAAAAATAATGGCCACAACTTATGGCTATTTAAAATTCTGTTAAGCAAACAAACATTTTCCTTTGGAGGAATTTATGATGAGCTTGTGTATTAAAAGGGGAACAGTGAAAGGAAATGTAAAAAATATGAACAGGGGATGGTAAAATTTGATCATAAATTTTAATTTTACCATCTCTGAAATAAAGGCATTAGCTAATCTTCCTTTACTTAAATCAGTGGAATCTTTCTCATAAGAAATAGTAAGAGGACCCTCTCTCTCCTCAAAAGTTGCGTGGATTGAAGCAGGTCCTGGTCCTGTATTGCCTTCTTGGGCTTCCCTTGGCCCAGGGGTAACTCCTCCATTTTGGGGGGGGGAAAAGGCCTTGGTCTCTGAAAATCCTGTCTGAAAATGACTGGGAAAGTCTTCCTGGGGAAGAGCATCCATCACACGTCATCTGTTTCTCTGAAGCACCCAGTACAATCACCCAGAAGGCATTTAATCTACATTTTATTGATTTAGCACTAGGGTCAGTGTCTTTCATTGCTTTCCATCTGGAATCACTGATTTATTTCTTAGCATACATGCCTATATTAGCTTAACTGAAATTTAAAAGTACAGCAAGTATTTTCCTCATATTTTTAGTCACCACTTACCTAACTTGGCCTCTAGATGAGTTTATGGTTAAAAATACTATCATTTATGCAGCAGTAAAAAACAGTCATTTAAATAAAGGCTCTTTTTCAAACAGTCTTGAAAGAATCATGTGATCTCAAAGTTGTACAAGAGGCAGGCTAGGCCATCTTGGCCTTTTTCCCTGGGAGGCTCAGTTTCCCTTTATTTAAATGGAAAGCCCCATCGGTATATTGCCTGACTACTAAGGAAGGCTTCTTCCAAACTTCAGAGACTACAGTGCTCTGGCTATAGAGGTAGTCTTCCATTCCACATATCAAATAATGCAGCCAGTGTTATAGTTGCTTCCTCAAGAAAAAGATAGAAGAAGCGTGTACATATTTAATCCTAAATCAAAAACAGGAAGACAAAAGACTTAATGTGCTTCTATTCAGCAGGTAATTTTCGCCAGTACTTTAAAACATTACTCTGATTTCATGCAGCTCCATTAAAGTGTCAATGATACTTTGAAGCCACAAAACATAGTCATTTAAATAAAATTAAAAAGATTATGTAAGGTGCAACAAGTTTTTGTATACCCTATTTCTAATAAGAAAATGGAAGCATAGATTTAGTGACTAACAATGTAGGGTCATTCTTTGAGGCAAGAATTCTTTGGCTCACTGGGGCTTGCTTTCTTCCAAATAGGTTTTCTCTGGATGTTTCTGGGATGCAAATATATATAGATATGCTTTTCTAGATCTCAATTGACAGGGATGTTTATGACTTTCTGAGTTATTTTAGCTCTAATTTTACCTCAATAATGATATTTATTTTTATCCTTGTCATAAAACAAAAATAAATTAAAAACAAGAAAAATAAGCCTTTGATTTTATTTCTAATACTAAAGAAGAGCTAATGCTGACATAATAATCGCTAAAACGCTGCTTAAATCTGCATCTGATTCACAGCCAACATCAGAGGACAAGTTCCAACAGCAGTAGGTAAATAATTAAAACATTTGGAGACATTAGGTTCATATTTTCTCTTAATAAAATTACATTTTTGAGCTTACAATTTTGAGTCTTTTTTGGATGACCTCAGCCTAAGGTACTCCTGAGTTAAGCACTCCTTTATAATGTGTGTTCCTTTAATGTAAAAACAAGAGCTGATGGGAGGTAATTTAGCTTAGTTCTTACCTTTGTGTCAGTTCGTGGCTCAGAGTGAGAAATGTTTTTTTCCCCATGAGTCCAGCAGATTGTTTCACTTGTGGAAACACAGGAATAGGGGACACATAACAATGAGGCCTGCTGGAGGCAGCAGCCCCTGTCTGTGTCATGTCCCATGGTGACCATGAGACTCAACCGAAAGGATGTTTCGAAGCGCATTATCTGCCACAGGAAGTCATCTTTTATGAGGAGGTAGTTAGGAAGGCCTGGACATAACTCAAATTTCAATGGACCCCCCCATTCCAGAGTACCCGATTTTAGCAAACAAACCATAGATTATAATTCATCACAGGCTGATTATCAGACCTATTATACAAATAAGGAAACTAGATACAGCAGAGTTAAATCACTCGCCTAAAGTCAGACAGTTAAAAAGTGAGGGACTGAGGTACACTATGCTCTCACAATCAATTGAGAATAATAAAAATCAGATTAATATTTCAAGTTTATTTTGCCAGGTAAGTGAGCTTTGAGGACTAATCAAGGATCCTGTGAAAAGGCCCAATGTGATTTTACAGGGCCAGCATTATCTAAATTCCAAAACCAGATAAAGACACTACAAAAAAAGAAAATTATAGGCCAATATTCCTGATGAACATGGATACTAAAATCCTCAACAAAATATTTGCAAACAGAATATAGAAATACATCAAAAAGATTATATACCATGATCAAATGGGATTTATTCCAGAAATGAAAGGTTAATACAACATTCACAAATTGATGTATGATTCACCACTTAAACAAAATGAAGGATAAAAACCACATGATCACACCAATAGATGCAGAAAAAGCATTTGATAAATCCAGCACCCATTTAAGATAAAAACTCTCACCAAAGTAGAAAGAGAGGGAACATACCTAAACATAATAAAGGGCACATATGACAAACCCACTGCCAGCATCATACTAGTCAGGTAAATACTACAAAAATTCCTCTTAAGATCAGGAACAAGACAGGGATGTCTTTCACCTCTCTTGTTCAACATAGTACTAGAAGTTCTAGACACAGCAATCAGACACAGCAATAAAAAATAAACAAATAAATGACAAATAAAGAAGAAGAAATAAAAGGAATCCAAATTAGAAAGTAAGAAGTAAAACCGTCCTTATTTGCAGATGACATGATACTTACATAGAGAACCCCGAAGAGTCCACCAAGAAACTACTAAGACTGATAAATGAATTCAGCAAAGTAGCAGGATACAAAATTAATATATGGAAACCAGTTGCATTTTATATGGCAATAAAGAATCAATGGAAGGGGTAATTAAGAAAACAATCCCATTCACAATTGCTTCAAAAACAATAAAATACCTAGGAATAAACCTAAGCGAGGATGTAAAAGGTCTGTACATAAAAAATTGTAAGACACTGAAAAAAGAAACTGAAGAAGATACAAAAAATGGAAGCACATACCATGTTAATGGATAGGGAGAATTAACATCATTAAAATGTCCATACTACCTAGAGCAAACTATATATTCAACACAATTCCTATCAAGATTCCAATGTCATATTTCACAGAACTAGAACAAATATTTCAAAAATTTATATGGAACCACAAAAGGCCCTACACAGCAACAGCAATTCTGAGAAAGAAAAAGGATGTTGGAGGAATCACACTACCTGAAATCAAACTATACTACAAGGCCATACTAATCAAAACAGGCTGGTACTGGCATAAAAACAAACACATAGATCAATGTAACAGAATAGAGAGTCCAGAAATAAACCCACACCTTTATAGCGAATTAACATTTGACAGAGGAAGCAAGCACATACAATGGACTAAAGATAGTTTATTCAATAAATGGTGTTGGGAAAATTGGACAGATACATGCAGAAAAATGAAACTAGACCACCTTCTTATACAATACACAAGACTAAATTCAAAATGAATTAAAGAATTAAATATTAGACCTGGAACCGTAAAAAATAAAAATTATGGAAGAAAATACAGCAACAAAATCTCAGATGTTGCTCATAGCAATATTTTATCACATATATCTCCCCAGGCATGAGAAACAAAGGAAAATATAAACAAATGGGACTGTAGCAAACTAAAAAGTTTTTTCACAGCAAAGGAAAACATCAACAAAATAAAAAGACAACCCACAGTATGGAAAAGTATATTTGCCAACACATCTGATAAGAGTTTAATATCCAAAATCTATTAAAAAATTTCTAAAACTCAACACACATGCACAATAAAACAATTAAAAAATGGGCAAAGGACCTGAACAGACTCCTCTCCAAAGAGAACATACAGATGGTCAATAGAAGTATGAATAGATACTCAATGTCACTAATCATCAGAGAAATGCAAATTAAAACCACAATGAGGTATCACCTCACACCTATCAGAATGGCTATCATCAATAAATCAACAAACCACAAGTGGTGGCGAGGATGTGGAGAAAGGGAAGCCCTTTTATACTGTTGGTAGGAATGCAGTTTTGTGCGAACACTGTGGAACGCGGTATGGAGAAACCTCCAAAAATTAATAAAGGATCTGTCTTTTGATCCAGCGATTCCACTTCTGGGAATATATCCAAAGAAACCCAAAACACTAATTCAAAAGAACATAAGTACCACTGTGTTCATTTCAGTGTTATTTACAATGGCCAAGATATGGAGGCAGCACAAGTGTCCATCAGTAGATGAGTGGATAAAACAACTATGGGAAATAATTTAATACTACTCAACTGTGAAAAAGAAGAAACTTTTACCCTTTATGACATTATGGGTGGACCTGTAGAACATTATGCTATGTGAAATAAGCCAGTCAGAGAAAGACAAATACCATATGATTTCACTCAAGTATGGAATCTAATGAACAAACTGAACTAACAAGCAAAATAGAGACAGACTCCTAGGCACAGAGCAGGATGGCAGCTGAGGTGGTGGGGGGTTGGGGGGTGGAGTGATTGAGCAAAAAGGAAAAAGGATTTATGAACATGGACAACGTGGTTATTGCAGTAGGGGTGAGGTGGGTATAAGGGGACTAAAATGGTAATAGAGAAAATAAAATAAAATATATATTTTTTAAAAGGCCTAGCACGGTTTGTTACCTGGAAAAAAAATCTAACATTTATTAATATCCACTCTGTGGCCTCCATTTCTTCCTTGTCCCCTACTCTTCTTCTTAGTCCTTGTGGTTATGCTTCCAATCCACACAGGAGCCTTTCTTTGGATTTTCTCTAACTTCAACATGCCTCTCTAGAGGTTCTGACACCTGAACAATACAGGGAGTGCCAGATGCGGAGACCTCACACAGTTAGACAAGGGGAAAATGATGTTTTTAATTTTCTTTGAACTGCCCTTTTTGCCTGCCAACCTTTGGGTGGTCCTCTTTGCTATAGAAAGATGTATATAGTCAGACCTAGATTTTTCCCTGGGTTGTAATAGCACAGGATCAGCAACGTGTGCATTTTACAGCCTCAACTCCCTTTCAGTCATGTCTCACCTATATGCACAGATCCACAGTCTTCTTCAGCTAACCCCACAGTTAACCATTGGGATACTGAGCACAATTCACACACCCAGGGATTACCTTAAGCGAGTCCCTGTAGGATTCTAGGCAGAGGATCCTTCTGTGGGTCACACATTTTTGTGGGTTTGCTTAATCTCTGAATTTATTCCTCTTCTCAGCACCATTTAAACATTTAGAAGTCTTGACAACAATTAAGTTGGCTCCTTCCCTTTTAATAAAGTTCTTTTTAATTGGTTTTGGACTGATGATTACTACCCTCTGAATCAGCTCTTTAATGCAACAGTTAGAAGAGTGGATTTCTTTTGCTAGTGAACTGCCTGTTCTAGGATACAGTCCTCTGTCTTTTGTGAAAAATTTCACGCCCAGCTCTCAGAACTCTTATACTACTCTGTCCAACTCTTATAAACTCTAAGTTTGGGTAACTAAAGACATTCATTATTATTTCTTTGCCTACTTTTACTGCTTCCCCAGAATTTTTAAATGCTTTTTTTTCTTAGATTCATCAATCTATTACACATACCTCTTATTATTTTTTGAAGTGGCATAAAATTCTCTTCACTGCCTTATGGACTTTCTTTTTTCCTAAGATTGCTCTTATGTCTTAAAAATGACTTTTTTTTTGTTAAAAAATGTATATAATATCTGTTTTCTCAAAAATGAGAAAATACAAACATGAATACAATTTTTTAATCCAGATTCTTCTATGCCAGCACCCATTTAATATCCACATACAAAATATATGCATTTTTTCATTTAATAAAATGTTTTAGGCATACCATACTTTTATATTAATAAATAGAGTCACATACAATGCTTTTAAGTTTATTTCTTCATTTATTTAGAGAGAGGGGAAAAGAGCAAGAGAGGAAAAGATACATAGATGTTAGAGATCTTCTCTATGTTCCCCTACTGGGGACCAAACCTGAAACCTAGGCCTGTGTCTTGACTGAGAATCAAATCAGTGACCTTTTGGTTTGTCAGATGAAACCCAACTAACAGAGCCACACCAGCGAGGGCAGTCATGTACAATTTTAATGATGGCATAATTATATGGATATACCATATTTTATTTAACCCATCCCCTTGTTGAACATTTAGGTTGATACTCACATATATTATGAAAATAGTATTAAGCATTTCTATTGCTAAACATTTTCCCTTAACTCTATTTATCCCTTAAGACAATCCTAGAGAAGTGGATCACTACTCTATGCATTTTTAGGGTTTTTCTTGCAGACTCTTTAATTTATGTTTCAGAAAAGTATATCAATTTGTATTCCCATATTTACTCTGTAAGTGTAAATTTATCCAAATTGGATATTATTTATTTTTCTTCCAGTGTTATATCATTAAAAATCACATTTTCTGAATTCTTAAAGAGAATCAACAAATTTCCTGTGTTGTAACTCTTTATTGCTTACTAAGTGATTCATGACTAAGGTGACTGCTTCTGCTGTCAACTCATTCTCCTATGTCCTAAAGAATGTTTAGGTTTGACTCGGTTGCAAGTCTAAAAATTTATGTTTAAACTGTAAACTATACCAAGACTCTTGTTTTCTTCCAAGTATTTAATCTGAAAATATGATTACTATTGCTTTCTTTCTGGTGTAGAAACACTTTTGCATTCTATCTTGCCTTTTGGGAGACTTTCCATATCTATCTGACACCCCAGTGATAACTGAATTTTCTGCTGGTCTCATTTTCTAGTTATGATCAAAGCCTTTTTCCTGGTTAATGTTGCAGAAAGAATATAATCCCCAGGCTCAGACCCTTCTACACACCTACACTTCCTTCTTACTGTAGATTCAATGCATTTTTTACTTTTTTATTCCTTTTAGTACTAGTTTTCATGATCAGGTGAAGCTCGTCTTCGTGATGTTTGTAGTCAATATCAGGATTTCTCAACCTCAGCTCTAGTCAAGGCTAGATAACTCTTTGTTGTGGTCACTGTCCTGAGCATTGGTGTATGTTTAGCAGCACCCCAGGTCTTAACCTACAGATGCCTCTAGTATCCTACAAGTATAACAACAAAAAATGTCTCTAGACATTGCCAAATGTCCCTTGGAGGCAAATCACCCCATTGACATCCACTAGTCTAGGGGATATAAAACTTCTAACAAGTTAACATCATCTTGGGTTCTACTAAAATAGGACATGGTGTCCTTCTCAAGGTAGACCAGTGTCTTGAGCTCTTGTCAGTAAACATCTCTCATGTTGACTCTAATTTTTTGTCATACATTTTAAGATACCTACACAACACACAGGGTTTCAAAGGTAGAGTAACTCAGAAGTGAGAAAGATCTGGAGATTGCCCATAGAAGTTCTGGTCAGTGGTCTGAATTCACTCTATTCACAATATTGGGGCTTCTGCCTAAATCAATGCTTCCTATTATTTTTTTCTTTCAAATAAATACCTGCTGCTCCTCACTTTGAAAGTCCTTTAATTTTCAGGTTAACAGGTTTATAGAAGATTCAGAAAAAGCTATTTTGTACTGCTTTAAAAGGAAGAACCAGGTAAAAGGTATAGAAAAACACATGTAAACTTACTATAAAGAATGGGGTTCCACAGAAGTTGATAAATTACTTATCACTGTAAGTTTAAGCAGATATGAGATCACAGTGTTGTTGGAAGGAAAGTCTATGGTAGAAGAATCTAGAATCAGATGTTATCTAAGGTTGTAATTCTAAGACCCAGACTACCTCCTTTTATTAAAAGCAGACATGTACCATCTTTTTCAGCAGTATACAGTTTTTTTTTAATATACAGTATATGCTGTAATAACCTGGGTGGCCTCGCCCAGCACTGGTGTCTTCCTGCATGGTGCTGAACTTCCAAGGATCCCCGAACAGCACATCCCCCTCCAGGCTGCTTAAGGTCAGCACAGTTTTTGATTCACATTCCCATGACACTGTATGAAGCACCAGGCAGCAAGTAGCTCCAAGTTTCAACATACACAGAAAAGAGAAAGGCCCAAGTAGAAGGGTAGATAGACTAGCTGGGCTTTCCTAACACATTGGGCAAGATGTCCACTCCCCCCAGCATACTTTTGGCAGGTCACTTCAAGCTGAGCACACCAACAAGTTTATGACTCTGTCCAAAGAGGCTTAAAAAATCTTAAGACAACACAAATATTTACATAAACTTTAAAATGATTTAGCTTTTCTTAATATTAGTTTCACTTTTACACAATTATGGACCCATAGAACCTGGGTTTATAGCCTTATATTTTTCTCTAGCTTTTTCATAAATTTACCTCATATTATTCCCAATGCAAGTATAAGCTCTTTGTAAATAGTAAATTTGTTTCTCTCCCATTCTCCTAATACCTATATAATATTTCTTTACAGTATTTATTTTTACTATTGGTTGTATCTACATTTGTTTATGGATGGACTTTTTCAGCTTCTCTGCACAATATTCTCAAGTCACTGAATGCTAGAAGGCATGGGATCAATCCGCAATCTGACGAATAGCACATGCTCATCAGCCACTAATTTGCTTGCAATAGTCTTCATATCCTAATGCATCAGTCACAGTGGTGGGCTGCAGGCATGTCCTCAAAAATACTGTGGATTTACATTGACTCCCATTCACTCTAACATTTTCTGAATTCAACAAAGAGGTCAGTTATTTCCTTTTTTAAGGATGAAAAGTTGCATCAAGTTGTTAAATGAAATAATCAGTTAGTTGACCTTTTTTAAAAATCACCAGGTAAGCACATCCTGAAGTAAAAAAAAAACTCTATTAACTTTTGTTTCCCATTCGTTCCATGTCTTGGCTTCCTAGCAGACTGTAAGATTCCTAAATTCAAAACTGTTTCTTGGTTTAATTGCCCACAGTACCGAGTAGAGCATGATGTACACATAGGCCCTTGGTTAGTGCCACACTTCACATCCCAAGTATGGCAGCTCCGCAAAAGAGAATTGCTCTTTTCTCAGTCGCCTGGGACTGGCTCTTCGGGTGCTATTTCCAGAGATATATGATCCTTAGATGCCACCAGTAGGGGAAATCTAGAGCAAGGTGTCAGGACACAAGTCTTTCTGTCAAGCTTCGATACTTTGAACAATAAGTGTATGCCTCTAGCCCTTGTTCTCTCACTGTATCTTATATCTGATCTACTTACCTCTCATGTAAAGCATGGTGATTAAGATCAAATATTCTGGGGCCAGGTGAGTCCAATCCCAGCTCAGCCACTTACTAGTGACTTATGCAAGTTACTCAATTTCTCAAAGTCTTAGAATCATCATTATAAAAATAATTACAGTAATAACACTTTCCTCATGAGGTTGTTATGAGAATTAAATGAGTTAATAGGTGTTGAGCACTTCAAATAGTATCTGGACATAATGAGCTCTTTTATTTTTTTATTTAATCTTTATTGTATTTTTTCCATTACCACTTAGTTCCCTTATATGCCCCTCCACCCAGCAATCATCATACTGTTGTCCATGTCCATGAGCCTGTAAGCTCTTAACTAGAGCTACCTTTCATATTGTGCATGGGAGAATTAAAAGTGCTCTGCAATGTCAGGTATGATGACTAAATTCCCCCTTATGCCATAGTTCTATCAAAATCTGCCTTCAGAAATAACTTCCCCATCCACAGGGTGATTGTCACGATAACTAGCATTTTGTTATGTAGCATTAGACAATAGGCTGCCTCAGTCTTCTCCCTTCACCATAAAGAAATATTGAAATTTTCCAACTTTCCAGAAAGGAAATAAGCTAAAGATCTACAAATCAGGTGAATAAATACAGCTTTACAACAACAAACTGACAAGCTAAATTCCCTACAAAATTCATAAAGAAATGCTAAGACACGATACATTGATGTGCTTGATCTTGAATCCTGTGTTCAGACCAGTAAACAATGACGTTCTCAGAATTGCTGACCCTCTCAATCTATTCTGTTAAGGAGAACAACAAGGTAATGACCATGGTCTATGCTCCCTGCCTCCCATCTCTCTCTGTTCATTTTTATTTGGGGTAAGGAGGCTCAGAGGCTAGTTGCCTGTTTTCTTTAAGGTTGAATTCTTCCCTTCTTTTTTCTTTTTTCTTTTTTTTATTAGAGGGCAGAGCTCCTTCCCAAGTCAATGGAGTCCTCAGACTCGCTGGGAGGGGGAGGAGAAGAAAGAATGAGAACTGTGAAAAGCTACCCTTAAAATCAAATGAAATTTCAATTGAATGACCTGAACTAGCAATTTTAAGGAGCAAATGATGAGATTCTGTATGGAGGGTGAAAATGCAATCATCACTGATGGATTAAAATAAATAGTGCAGTGAACCTTCGTCCTCCTCGTCCCTGGGCCTGAACCCCCCTTCTCTTGATAAATACACAAATCTACACGGGTATACACCATTTCAGAGGGTAATTATCCAAACTGTCGAGAACAAACAAAACAAGTGCAAATGTTATGTCCATGTTTAATGAAGACTTTGGAGTGGCTCAGTGAAGTGAAACCCATTCTGCTCCGGTCATGCTTTCCCAGCTTCTGACCCCTCATACATGCAGCCAATCAGGGGCTTCATTTGAAATTCAGAGGCTCTGAGGCAGGGATTTAATAACAAAACTGGCACCTGTCACTTTCTCTATATCTCAACTGCACTCTATTGCTTTAACTATTAAAAACAACTCATCTAAGGGAAAATATAAAGCTACTGTCAAGAAATATTTACTCTTTAGACCTCCAAAGATGTCTCAAAAAGTCATGAGGTATGTACTTTTAATTGCAAAGAGAAAACAGCTTCCAAAGAATTATTCATGTGATTTAATTTCCACTGCCCCTGTCTATTTTTATTTAACTATCTTAATTATATGATAATTTAGCATTCATGTCTCTGCACACACAAACAGCTATCTTCCTATGATGGCTAAAACTATAACATAGGTATGTATACATGAGTATATATGTGCATGTGTGTGTACATTCTTGTATCTCAGGCTTCAGGGTAATGTAAGGTACAGTTTAGTCTGAAATTATTTTTTGAAATGCTGATACTTAGTATCATGTGAACAAGATATATAACACTCACATGTTTAGTTTCATTGTTGTAAACTGGTAAAATGGATGCAAAGTAAACATCTGTTTTGAAGTCTGACTTAGATATCTACATGTAGCTATGTAGTCCTGAAATAGATTAAACAAAAAATAGCTTCAGAAAGGCATGTTATTGCATTTCTTAGGATCACAAAGACTTTTTGAGCATTTCTAAATGGGTAAAACAAAGAATCCCTCCCACCCCCATAAAGACTCCACCACTAGGAATAAAACAGAGCAAAGAATGGTGGCTGTAGTATTCTCACCATTAAAAGTATCTGCTTTTAAGATATTGTCACTTTATCCTAATTTTAGCGCCTTCTCCTAGCCAATCCCTTAGCAAAACAAATGTGAAAAAAATAAATAAAAATAAGGGCAAACTAGTCCTACTCAACTAACTTAATATCAGTAGCTCAGTTTCTGAGCTACCTGTCACATATACAAATTTTTATATATTTTTCTATTTTGTTGTAGCTTTCAAGCCTCTGGCTCCCTTAAATGTTGTAACTGATTTATCAACACTAGGATTCATAAACTAATAGACTTCATAAAACATCTAAAATTCAGGATCAAGAATAAATATGGTGGAACTTCTTTCATAGAAAATCTGTATTGGGATTATTTCATCCCAAGAATCTGTGAATGATTCAGTGAGAAAAATAATTTGATAACTTCTTCCATAGCAGAATTGAATAAGGGTAAAGATCAACCAATGAAATAAATGAGGAATAATTTTACTTATGCCTCTAATCAAGAGTTGGAATTACAGTACTATTTTTGCCTTTTTTTACTTTCTTGATATGGACATTTAGATTAGATTAAAAGTGACCACTTCATTGTGAGACTGGTCTAAAAATATTTCTGATCTATCCTTTATACCAGCAGTAGAATTATGAAAATAAAAAAATTAATTGAGAGTAAAGCTCATAATTCTTTTCTGACTTAAATATCTACAGTATTTTTACCCATCCTTTAGAAGTGCTGTTAGGAATCATATTAAGAGTATTACATTACAGTGATAGGGAAGGGATCAGAAAAGCCCAATTCAGGAGGATCCAAGATGGCTACAGAGCAGCTAGATGCTCTGCCCACTCACTCCCAGACCGGACTGGTCTTGCAGCTAAACCACAGATCAATAAACTCCAAAATCCAACTGAGAGTGAGTGAGAGTACATGTGAGTGCATGTGTAAGCAGATGAGTACGTGGGGTGTGTGCATGAATGGGCAGAGTCTACTCCCTTGCAGGGCACTCAGGAGCGGGCAGTCCAGGCTCTCCTAGTGGAGCAGCTGCCACTGCCACTGCCCAACCTGACACATTTGGCTATACAGATTTGGGGCAGGAACCATTTTAGGGTTTTAAAATATCCTCCCCAGGAAGAAGCCACGGGGGTGCCCACACATCTGAACCCAGATGTCCTTATGCCCTCTGTCCCAGCAGGGTCGCACACTCTGCTGATGCCAGCAGCCAGGATATATAAGAACTGTGGTACTTAACTGCAGAAGAGGCTGTCATTTCCCTGACCCCAGACTCCACAGGAACCACAGATGGGACAGGATCTGACTGAGGAAGCTGCGGTTCAGCTCAGGAGCTGCAAGCTCTGGGGACAGAGGGAGACAGCCAGGGTGGTACTGGCTGTAGAAAAAGCATGATGGCAACAGGCCTGCCTGAAGCTGAAGAAGGGAGTGGCAAGAGTAGCCGGCCACTGCACTGTGTAATAGTATCACTATAGGACTCTTCCCAGCACCATCGGGATAGCTCCAGAGAGAAACTTTATTTAAAATTGTTGGAAGCTCTGGCAGGCTGTGGCCAGCCCTGACCAAGAGAGACGTTGTCCTTTTTGGGGAAGAGTAATGTGTAGAGAACAGGCTCCCCAGGGCTCACTGCTACAGTGAGAGGGGCCACACAGAAATTCCTTTAAGAGAGGAGCCGAGGTGAGACTCCACACTCTGCAGGGACCCTGTGTTCGTGTGCACTTACCAGGCGCTGAACGCCTGAGATTTGCTCTAGCCAGGCAGGCCCCCTCACAGGCAGGTGTCCCCAACCCTCACCTGTAGAAATACAGGCTCTGATATCAGTGAGGCCGGGCTCAGGGGACCCTCCTGGGCGCATATCTGCAGGAGAAAGATAAAAGCTCTGAAAAGGCCTTTTGTACCAGACCCTATGAGCTACACTGTTCCTTGGGCCCTGATCCACTAAAAGTAGCAGAGCAGAGAGAGTAGAGACAGGCGTAACAAGGAGGATTCAGAGCCCCACCCAGCCTCTGCACCTAGACAGAGCTGCTGCCTGTGCCAAGCAGGAAAGAGCTGCCCATTTTACATAGATTGACCCCTAACAGGAAATGGACAGCAAATTCACCAGAAACCATGCATTACTGGAAAGAACCTGGGACAGACCAAGTCATGTGGTGAGGTGGTAGGGAAACATTCCCACCATCTTCCCTAAAAATTGAACAGTTTCCCTCAGGGGTGGCCCAGGGTTCCCACCCTCTCAATTGTACTAGATGCTCCTTCTGGTGACAGGTTAAGAAGGTACTGGTAGTTATCTTGAGTCATTAAATGAACTACTCCTGGGCCCTAGGCTGACAAAAAGCCAGCAGGGCAGAACAGTAGGGGCCAGCCAAATCTGAAGGAAATCCATGGATCACCTGTAGTCTTGAATAGGCTGCCTAGGGCCAGACTAGGACACCATCTGGCATTATCAGGGGCAGATCCAGAGAGAGAAAACAATGGTAAACACTGGATTCTACTGAGATGAATTCCACCACGGTCTTCTTCATTATTTGTGTTATTTTCTTTTCTCCATAGCTTTTTAACATTCATTTGTTTTCCCTTAAGTCTGTGCCTATTATTTCACTAGTCATTTCTATTTTAATTTATTTCAAATGTCATATTTTGCTCTTCCCTTTTCTTACTCCATTTTACCTTCTTCTTTCCTCTTCTTATTTTTGTTTTAAGTCTTATTTTTCCTCTGGCTATGACTTGTTTCTATTCTGTACTCTTACAATTTCTACCCTCTCCAGCTTCTGAAAACCATTTTTCTTGTCATTAGTCATCTCATGTTCTTTTTCCTATTCTTAAAACACCCTTATTCTCTCTTCACCTTTATCATCTTTGCTCATTTGTTGTTGATATGGTGGTGGTTGTTACATTCCTTTAATTTTATTCCTTGATATTTACTCTTTTTGTATTTCAAATCTCAAATTTTACCATTCTCCTCTCTTACTCCAATTTGTCTTCCTCCTGTCCTTTCTTTTTTTTTTTTCATTTTAAATTTTATTTTTCCCTGTCAGCCTGGTTTTCATTCCTCACTCTTAGTATTTCTTCTCCCTCTATCCTCTCAAAATCGCTTTTCTTTCTTCTAGACATCTCATAAGCTTTTTCTTTTCCTTTTTTCCTTCTTATTCCCATTCCACTGGTATTAATCTTTGCTTATTTGTTGTTGATATTGCTGTGGTGGATCTTCTTCTCCAATACGTTTTCTAATCTTTTCACAATTATTAAAATTTTTTTAAATGTCATACTAAACTCTTCCCTTTTCTTATTCCATCTTGCCTGCTCCTTCCTGTTTCTTAATTATACTGTAAATTCAATTTTCTTTCTTTCTTCACCTTGTTTCTATTCCCCACTCATTATTTCTCTTTCCTCTACCCTCTCAAAATCATTTTTATTTCAGTTAGTCATCTTATATCCATTTTTCATTTCTTATAATAATCTTAATCTCTTTATACCTTTATTAATATTTCCTCATTTGCTGTTGATAGTGTGGTTGTGGGTGGGGGTTATTACTGTTGAGCTTGGGTTTTGTTTCTTGGGTTGTTTTGTTTTGTTCTGGCAGTACCCATTCAACATCATACAAGATGTGGTGACTCTCAGATAGTTAGAAAGAGGGAAGAACCTATGATATGAATATTATTATTCCTTCTAGTATATTCTTCATTTTAGATATTGTATTCTTTGTTTCAGATATTGTATTCTTTTTGAGTAGAAAACTCAAAAACATTCAAATACATAGAGACTGAATAACCTGTTTTAAATAATGAATGGGTTAACAGTGCAATCAAGGAAGAAATCAAAAACTATCTGGAAATGAATGAAAATTAACAGACAACAGCCCCAAATCTATAATATACAACTAAGGCAGTCCTTAAAGGGAAGTTCATAGCTATATAGGCCTACCTAAGAAAAGTAGAAAAATCTTAAATAACCAACCTAACCCTACATCTACAAGAACTAGAAGAACAGAAATAAACAATGCCCAAAGCAGAAGGAAGGAAATAATCAAGATTACAGCAAAATTAAATGACAAAGAAACTAAAAAAAAAAAAGTTCAAAGGATTAATAAATCCTAGTTTTTTGAAAAAATAAACAAAACTGGCAAGGCTTTAACCAGACATATCAAGAAAAAGAGAGGACCAAAATAAATAAAATCAGAAACAAAAAAGAAGTTACACAGAAATACGAAGTATTGTAATAAATTCCTTAAACAACTACATGCCAAGAAATTAGATAACTTGTGTGAAATGGATAAATTTCTAGAAACATACAATTTTTCAAAACTGAATCAAGAAGAAGCAGAAAGCCTGAGTAGACTGATAACAACTAGTGAAATCAAAGCAGTAACGAAAAACTCTCAACATACAAAAGCCCTGGACCACTTGGCTTCAAAGGCAAATTTTACCAAACATTCAAAGGAGAACTAACTCTTATCTTTCTCAAACTATTCCAAAAAATTCAAGAGGGATGACTCTTAACCCCTTTTTACAAAACCAGTATTATTTTAATTCCAAAACCAGGTAAAGGCACAACAAAGAAAGAACTATAGGTCAATATCTCTAATTAACACAGATGCAAAAATCCTCAACAAAATAGTGGCAAACCAGATCCAGCAATACATTAAAAAGGTCATATACCATGATCAAGTGGAATTCATCTGAGAATTGCAAGGACTGGACAATATTCACAAATCAATAGACTTAATACATCACATAAACAAAAGGAAAGACAAAAATCATATGAGCATATCAATAGATGTTGCAAAAGCATTTGATAAAAAGTCCAGAACCCATTTGTGATAAAAACACTCAACAAAGTGGGAATGGAGGGAGCATATCTCAACATACTAAAGGTCATATATGAGAAACCTACAGTCAACATCATACTCAAAAGGCTAAAACTAAAAGATTTCCCCATAAGATCAGGAACAAAGCAAGGACATCTGCTTTCACCACTTTTATTCAACATAATGTTGGAAGTTCTAGCCACAATGATCAGACAAGAAAAAAAAATGTATTTGAAAAAATGAATTAAAATAAAAAATAAAAAATAAAAAATAAAAATAAAGATAAAAGAAAAAGAAAAAGAAATAAAAAGACATCCAAATTGGAAAGGAAGAAGTTAAACTGTCATTGTTTGCAGATGACATAATAGTGTACATAGAAAACCCTATGGTCTCCACAAAATCTACTCAACCTGATAAGTGAATTTGGCAAAACAACAGGATACAAAGTCAATATTCAGAAATTGGAGGCATTTTTGTACATCAACAATAAATTATCAGAAACAGAAAGTAAGGAAAAAGTAGGTTTTTTCTTATTCTATTATTTTTTCTTACTCTAGCAAGAAGAAAAATAAAGTATCTAGGAATAAATTTAATCAAGGAGGTAAAAGACCTGTACTCAGAAAACTATGGAATACTGAAAACAAAGATTAATGAATATACAAATAATGGAAGAATATACTGTGTTTGTGGATTAGAAGAACTGACATTATTAAAATGTCCCTACTATCCAAAGCAATCTACAGATTCAATACAATCCCTATTAACATACCAATGGCATATTTCACAGATCTAAAACAAATATTTCAAAAATTCTTATGGATCCCAAAACAACCCTGAATAGCCTCAGCAATCTTGGAAAAAAAAAATAACAAAGTAGGAGGGATCACAATACCTGATATCAAATTGTGCTACAAGGCCATGTAATCAAAACAGTCTGGTTCTGGCATAAGAATAGACACATAGATCAATGGAACAGAACAGAGAGCCCAGAAATAAACCCATGTCTTTATGGTCAATTAATATTTTACAAAGGGGGCATATAATGGTGTGAAAATAGCCTCTTCAATAAATGGTATTGGGAGATCTAGACAGGTGCATGCAAAAAAATGAAACTAGACCATCAACTTACGCCATACACCAGAATAAACTCAGGATGGAATAAAAGAGCTAAATATAAGTCATGACACCATAAAAATCCTAGAGGAAAACATGGGCAGTAAAATGCCCAATATCCTATATAGAAATATTTTTGCTAATATATCTCCTAGGGCAAAGGAAATCAAGGAAAAAATAAACAAATCGGACTACATCAAATTAAAAGCCTTCTGCATGGCTTAAAAAAAACACCATCAAAATGAAAAGGGAACCAACTGCACTGGAAAACATATTTGCCAATGATACCTCAGACAAGGATTTGATCTCCAAAATATATAAAGAATTCATATAACTCAACAACAGGAAAACAAAGAATCCAATTACAAAATGGTCAAAGACCTGAGTAGACACTTCTCCAAAGAGGACATACAGATGGCCCATAGACAGATGAAAGAATGCTCAACGTCACTGGCCATCAGAGACAGATGCAAATTAAAACCACAATGAGTCCTGGCTGGTGTGGCTCAGTAGATTGAGCACTGCCCTGCAAACCAAAGTTTCACTGGTTTGATTCCTAGTCTCAGGCATATGCCTGGGTTGTGGACCAGGTCCCCAGTGGGGGTGAACAAGAGGCAACCACACATTGATGTTCCCCCCCTTCCTCCTTCCCACTCTCTAAAAATAAATAAATAAATAAATAAATAATCTTTTAAAAAACCCAAATGATATACCACTTTACACCAGTCAGAATGGCTATAATAAACTAATCAACAACAAGTGCTGGCAATGTTGTTCAGAAAAGGGAACACTAGTACACTGTTGGTGGGAATGCAGACTGGTACAGCCAATGTGGAAAACAATATGGAATTTCATCAAAAAACTAAAGATGGAACTGCCTTTTGACGCAGCAATTCCACTACTAGGATTATACCATAAATATCCTGAAGCACGAATTCAAAAAAACCTATCCACCCCTAAATTCATAGCAACATTATTTACAATAGCCAAGTGCTGGAAACAGCCTAAGTCCCCATCAATAAATGGTACATGGTAAATGGTACATTTACACAACGGAATACTTTGCAGCAGAAAGAAAGAAGGAACTCCTGCCCTTCATGACAGCATAGATGGAACTGGAGAATTTTATGCTAAATGGAATAAGCCAAGCAATGAAAGACAAATACCAAATGATCTCACCTATAAGAGGAATCAAATGAACAAAACAAACAATTGAGCAAAATTGAACCAGAGGCATGGATACAAACTGACAGTAACAAGTGTAGAAGCAGGGTAGAAGGAAGGGGAAGGGACTAGTCCAGGAATATCTATGAATGACCCATAGACATGGACAACAGGGTGGGGATTGAATGCAGGAAGTAGGGTGGGCTTGGCGGAGAAGAGCAAACGGGGAAAATTGGGGGAACTGTACTAGAATAACCATACAATATTTAATTAAAAATATTCTGTGCAAAAACAAACAAAAAAAAAAGAATGGAAAAAGAAAAGTTCAACTAATACTTTGGCCTCTTGTGCCTTCCATACTTTATGGCCAAAAAATGTGGCTTTTCAAGTGATAGTTGTCTGCTTTCTAGATAAGTCTAAGTTTGTTTTTAGAGAGGGGAAAAAGAAGCTTCAGGTGAACCTTTATACTGATAGAGGACAGCCTTCCATCTGGGCAAGGATAAGAGTTATGTTCTTATATTTTCATAGCAGAATGGCAGCTCCTGCCTGCACATATGGTATCTCAAGCATATGGATCTTTGTTTAATCAACGACCCAGAATATAGGCACTTCAGGCAGTTTTCAGGAAATTCAATCTTTAATTGCCTTTGTTCTTGTACTTGCTACAGTCTTGTTTGGAGATATTCGATATTTAGGGAAGACAGTATAAGTAACATATTAACACTCTTCTTTTAGGATCTCTGAGCTCCATACCTACAATAGTTATTTAGGTTTTCTCTATTTTCTTAGGTTTTTGCAGAAAAGATTTCAATAATCTAAGCTGTAATGTTATGCCTTCCATTGTTACAGAAATCATAGAATCAGGACCATTTAAAGACCACTTCTGAAGATTCGAAAAGATGTCAGAAATGAACTCAGGTGCACACATCCTTGCTTACCCCAAACCCCAAGATATGACTCAAAATACATAGAACTATGTATAATAACAGATTTATTTATTGAAATGGTTATGAGTATAGATGTTATGAATATGCAGATAAAAATAAAAACAGAGAAAGAGAGCTAGAGATATATATTCAATTATAACAATAATGGGAATAAGAAGGTATAGCATTTTGTAATAAGAAATTTTGAAGAATTCTAGGAAGATTGAAAGAAAATAGGATTGAGCTATTAAAAGAAAAACGTAACAACAATATCCATAAGAACACATATGCTGAAGTGGAAGTGGTTTGGGGAATACTTCATTCTTGAGACAACTGAGACATGGAGTGGAATAGGGCCCCATAGCAATCATTAGAGCCATTATTTGAGAAATCTATTCAGAGCACCTGGGGCATCCTGGCTTTTATCCTTCCACAGCTTATCCTGAGTAGGTTGCCACATGGCATTTTGCTCAAGGCTAAAGTAGTTATTCTGGATACTCAGTGCAGGGAGGAAGAGAAGCACCATAGGGACTGAGGGACATCTAAAAGAAAGGGGGAAACACTTAACCCAGAAGATAAGCTACTGGGACACTTGTTCCAATCCTACACCTTGCCCCAAGGCAATAATCATCCAAAAATAAGGTATTGATTAAGCATTAACATTCATGAATAGATGAAGAGTAATTCACAAACATAACACAAATACAAAGATGAAAGCAAACAAGGAAGAATCACCAGGTATTTAAGTTTAACCATGAATAACACCAAACTAAATCAACTAAAGAACTCACACATGAGAAAAGAGAATTAATAATGCAAACTTAAAAACACTTTTTAATGTCTTCATGACTTCCATAGAGATCAAAAAAGCTACATTAACCATTCAAGAAAACACAACTAGCGATCTTGAAATAAATATTCTCAAAAATTTAAGCATTTTAAATCTGTGGAATAAACAGCAGAACAGACATAGCAAAGTTGGGAAGGGGTGGGAGAATAATTAAAGAGAGTCAAAGAATTCTCCCAGGATAATTACTAATAGGGATGCAAATAATTAAATAAATATAAAGACACATTGAGACCATGTCCAAAAGACCAACAGCTACATAAGAATTCTAAAGAGACAGAGAAAATGGAAAGAGTGAATGAGGAAAAACTAATAATAGTAGAAAACTTCCCAGAGCTAAAGATAAACAATATTAAAGGCTTCAATACTGAGTAGAATCATTCAGTAAGGGATTGAGAAAGTAGTTATCTTAAGAATGTTTTGGTAAAATTTCAGGAAGATAATTAGAAAATTGCAAAATATTTTGAAAAGGGGAGTATTGTCCACAATGCCAAAATAATTGGACTGGCATCTGACTTCATTCTGACAACAATGGGTGCTAGAAGACAACAAAGCAATAGTCCCAAAGTTTAGAAATAACATTACCTTGACCCGAAATTTTATGCTCAGTCAAACTAGCATTCAAGTGTAAAAGCAAAACAAATTAACTGCTTATAGCAACTTACTTTTTAAAAATGTTACAGAAAGTTACATTCCATTAAAACAAAATTATACATAGGAAACTATTTTAGATACTGAACACTTAGAGTAAAGTCTGAATAAATTCATATGCATAATGAAAAGAAATAATCTGTAATTAAAATCTCAAATAATCTCAGCATAAGAAACAGAGAGGAGAGAGATAAAAGCATGCTAAGCTTCTTGTCGTCTTCAGAGAAGTGAAATATACTGATTAAATCTAAACAATGGCAAAAAAAAGTTTAAATACGTATACTACAAGTTTATTCAGAATTTTAGAAATAGAAGAAAATTAGATAAATAAGAATAATTTAATAAATCCATCTACAATCAGAGTCAGGAAAGAAGGAGAGGAAGAAGGGAAGAAGAGAAGGAAAAGAAGACCACAAGGCAAATAAACACTTATCAACAAGACTGACAAGGTCAAATCCAAGCACAGCAGTAATCACTTACATCTCAGCTTATGAAACCCAAATCTCAGATCCAAATACAAGATCTGAAATAATAAATTACACAGAAGAAAATATAGGTACCAAACTTATGGACCTCAGCCGTACAGGACATTTTATGAATTTGACCCTACAGGCAAAGGGAGTACAGGCAAAAATAAATAAATAAATGGGACTATATCAAATTAAAAGCTGCTTCTGCACAGCAAAAGAAATAGCTAACAAAACAAAATAGCAGCCAAATGAGTGGGAGATATTCGCAAACAATTCTAAAAGCGATTAATGTCCAAAATATGTAAAGAACATATGCAAGTCAACACCAAGCAAATGAACAAGCCAATTAAAAATGTGAAGAGGACCTGAACAGACATCCCTCCCAAGAAGCCATACAAACAGCCAATAGATAGATGAAAAGATGTTCAACTTCACTAGCTGTTAGGAAAATGCAAATCAAAACTACTACCACCTCAAAACTGTTAGAATGTCTATTATCAACAAGACAAGTAATAACAAGGGTTGGAAAGGTTGTGGAGAAAAAGGAACCCTCAAGCACTGCTAGAGGAAATGTAAACTGGTACAGCCACTATAGACCACAGTATGGTGTTTCTTCAAAAAATTAAGAATACAGTTACCATATGAACTAGCAATCCCACTTTTGTATATCTACCTGAAAAACCCAAAAACATTCATCCTCAAAGATATATGCACCCTTTTGTTCTCTGCGGTATTATTCACAGTGGCCAAGACACGGAAACAACCAAAATGCCCTTCGATAGAAGAATGGACAAAGAAGATGTAGTACATAGATAGATACTATGGAATACTACTCAGCCACAAGAGAAGATGAAACATTGCAATTTCAGAAAACACAAATGGACCTTGAGGACATTATGCTAAGCAAAATAAGTCAGAAAAAGTGAAGAACCATACCATATGATTTCACTCGTGTGTGGGATATAAAACTGAAATTCATAGACACAGACAATAGTACAGTGGTTACCAGAGAGAAAGGGGTGGTGGTAGTAAAGGGTAAAGGAAACCAAATATATGATGATGGAAGATGGTTTGACTTTGGGTGGTGAGCACACAACGCAATACACAGATGTGGTACCATAGAAATGTACACTTGAAACCTATACGACCTGTTAACCAATATCACCCAATAAATTTAATATAAATAAATAAATAAAATTAATAAATTCTATTAAAAAAGAAACGGGCTGGGTTGGAAAAACACAATAGCTTACAGATAGTACACATAAACAAACATGAAATCTCTGAATATAAAAACATGAAACTTTACTCAAAATTAGAACACAAGACTTAATATCTGCAGTGTTTATAAAGAAAAAGTTTAACTATCCCTAGACTATGTTAATCAGAAAAGAAAAAGAAAAAGAAACTACCTACTAGAAAATTGGTAAAATATGTGAACAGTATGTCAGAAAGAAAGCATGGGGATCATGCAAGATTAAAAATGGGATATGATTTACATCCATCAAATTGTTAGAGTCTAAAAGTTAGCAAAAGAAAAATAATAAACATCTTTATGTTTATTAAGTGGGGAGCTATTAAAGAGGTTACAATACATCTATACTACAAAATAGTCTGCAATCATAAAAAATGTTGTACATTTCTAAGCAATGATGTGATTGAAAAAATCCCCAAAAATACCTGTTGTGCCAAAACTCAAATTTTAGAAGACAGTATGATCCTATTTATATAAAGAAGAATAAAATAATCTGTGTGTACACAAATAAATAACTAACTATATAAATAAATAAATAGGAAAAGAATTATAAGGAAACACAGTAACAACAGTTCCTTTTGAGGAACGAAGTAGGATCAAGTGTAGGTGGGATAGAGTTAAGAAAAGAGAAAACTTTGGCTTTTTATTCCATATCTCAGTATTATTTGAACACAGTATTATTTGGATCTTTGCTATCATCATGTATGCATTTATGCATGAACTTCTGTAACCACACATAGGTATATTATGTAAAACCATGATGGAAAATATCTGTTAATTTTTTCTCTTATTCATTTAGCATACATTTACTGAGAACCTATTATGTTCAAACTATAATGACTGATGCATAAGGAGTGCAAAAATGAGTGAATCAGTGACTCTAAAGAAAGGGAAATACAGATTTTATTTACATTAAAACAAGTTTATTAGGGTGGGGCCTGATGGAAACTGATGCTGGAGCCAGTTATAGATACCCACATGAAAATATAGGAATAAGGTTATAACAATATAGGTGAAGTTGTAGGAATTATACCAATGCCAACCTTGAGTTAAAAATAGTTTATCTTTTACAACAAACATATTCACACATACATGTGTGTACATACAAAAAATGCAATGCTCAAACTCTCAGTTTTGATGTTGCTTTGTTATTTTACTCAAAGGATCACAAGCCAAAAGAGCTGGAAAACAGAGCAATGCTCTTAGCTTTTGATTGTGACAAAACCAGGAATATGTATAATAAAATTTTATTATTTTCTTCACTGAAACACATTTTGTTTCTTTCTATACCTTAGTTTCCCCACTTAAAAGTCCACATACATGTTTGCTCTCAGTACTGTGTTGCTTATTGTCATTCAGAGAAACAAATAGTCAATTTAAGTGTCATACAATAGTTCATCCAGGGTTCCTAGGTATCCAGCTATTAGATCTGAAGAGAGTATTGGTAAGGCTAAAGAGTACTTAATTTATTTTTTTTTTATTTATTTATTTATTTATTTTTTTATTAATTTATTTACTTTTTAAATACATTTGTCTCTGCCTTCCCCCCTTTCCTTCCCCCTCACCTCCTTCTCAGTTATTTTAATTTGGTAGGATCAGCTACAGGCATGGAGAGTACGAGTGAAAATCAGAAAATAATACAGTAGAATACATACCCTTGCTTAGTTCCTAAGGCTGTGTCGAAGATACATGATCTTGTTTTTATATACTATTTGGGTTTAAAGTTGGTATATTATAATGAATAATTTAATAAAGCTACAGCCTAAATGCAAAAGGGAAAAAAAACAAAATGTAATTATAACCTTGTGAAATGCCTTCCACAACAGCAAGAAGTCTTAAGGGCAAGTGGATTTAATAGATTCAATGACTAGCATATCATAATAATTCAAATTTGATTTTCTTTCTTCTGCTTTTCCAACCTTGAAAATATTGCTTATTGTTTCAATAAATATAAAAAATGCTGAATTTGGATGGTAGAATAATATTGTAAATTTGAGTTGGGGATTTATTTTACTGCTAGTCTTTATATACCAACTCAAAGTTTTTCCTCAAAATTAAGATTTTCCATTATCTAAAACTGATGATGTAAAAGAAACCAGTAAAAAACAAAAATTATAAATTTAATAAAAGCATATGATAATTATGTGGTATGGTATAGCAACTGAACATTTTAGGTAGTTAATTTTGTTAAATAAGGAATTAAGCCCTGCTTGTTTCAACCTATTTGGAAAATCTATAAAAAGTACACCCACTCCTCCTCCTTCTTAATAAATAAAATTAAATTTCTTGCCAATTGAGAACAATATTCCTTAAATGTGCCCTGGTAGGAAAAACCACAGTTGGCAAGGTCAAAGCTCATTAAAAAATAACAGTGAGTTAGGATTAAAATATTAACACTGAGTACATATGCAATGTATTTTCAAAAGAAAACAAATTCTTAAAAGTAAATGTATACAAAAAATAGAATTGCCATAAAACTCTTTTCATAAATTACTTTCTTATGTAGTGCAAGAAACATTCCTGAAGAGCAGATTCTCTTCTAAAAACTGTACTTTTTAAATTTTCCCATCTAGCACCTAATCGCTTAAAATTGGAGGTCTTTTGTACTTTGCATGTTCTCTTGTTTCAGTTTTTCAAGTCTCAGCAACATGTTTTATAACCACGTTTTCAAAGATTATTAAAATGCCCAAAATATACACAATTAGATGTACAAAAAGTAAATTTATTTCTGCATTTGACATTTACTTCTATTTCATCCCACAGACGGGGACTCCATTTCAGTCAATTAGGGACTTCACTCTCTTCTTGTGATGGAGTCATCATATAAGAGTTCGAAAGTGTTCAAAGGAGCATATGGTGCCTGGTGTATCCTCCACTCTCACAGGTGCACTCTGACAGAGCCACATATCCATTCACTGCGATGCTAGCCATCCACACAGGTCCCCTATATCCTTCCTTTTCTAGAGTCCATGGCTTTTCCAGATCCAACTATTGGGTACTTGGGAAACCTGCAGCTTGAAATGTGGGAAACTTCTTCTTGATCCTCTGAGGCACCTAGATACTTTCTGCTGCTCCAGTGAGTGACATACCACAGGGTACTATGAGAAGCTTCCTCTAGATAGTCTGCCTACAGAGACAACCATGTACACATTTATGTCTCCTCATCATTCTGGGAATGGGGAAAGTGTAGTGCTTTTCTACCTTTGCCCACCTTACTCTGTGGTTGGGTACAATTTTCCTCAGGTCCTCAAACCTATCTGGTGGTTTTGTCATTATCCTCCTCCCAGAGTTGCTTGGATGGTATGACAAGGAGCTCTCAGGAACCTACTGCCATCTCAACTCTCTTCACATCCCCTCTGAACTATCAGAAGTATTACACCATCTGGGCAGTGGCCCCTCCTCAGAAGTTTGAGTACCAGCTCCATTGGGCCCCTTCTCAGAGCTCCTGAGCTAACAGAACAAAATTTTCAGGAGTTTGAGTTTCGACCTGTGTTACCTCTCCTGTGAATTTATTGCTCCTAGTAATTCCAATATCACCACTCTCTTCCCCTGGCTCTATGAATGGTAGCTGCTTCCTGAAGTTCTTATATCTGTATTACCACAGTGTTTTGCTTTTTCAGTCTTCCATCCCTTATTTAACAATTTCCTCTATTAAATTCTCTCTGTTGACATATTGTGTGCTGTTTCTGATTTCCTGACCACAACATCTCCATGAATGTCTTCATTTAATACTTGCCTTCAGTAAATCCCAAATGACAGAGAGCATAGGAGGGATCACATTCAGCTGGTATTGACAGTATAGCAATGTTAGCTGATTTCCTTCAACATCTGTTATGATTAATGCGTTTTGAAGTCATAGTGGCTGTTAAATATTTTGAATATCAACAATGCCTGTCACTGCACACTCTGAGATAATCCCTTTGATATTTAGTATTGCTAATGTCTGAAATTTAATTTGTATGTACTCCATTTGCCTGTAAATGTTACTGGCAGACAAAAGTCTGCTATGTTAGGATTAAAGAGTGACCAAGATTTCTGGTCTGACTTTCTTGAATTTGATATTATATAATACAGGCCAAAGGAAAGTGCTTACTAAATCACTCATAATGCTTGTTGCTTAATGCCAATTTTATTTGAACATGAACAACTTCTGAACCCAATGTTGAGTCCGTGTTTCTAACTCTTTCAATATGCTTAATTGTATTCATGTCTGAGATAAATATGCAGCCTCTGTGGTCCTGGTGAAACTGAGGCAAATGGGGGACCGCATGGTATTAAGAGTATGAAAATGTGACCAAAATCTATCTACATGGTCATAGAGGTTGCATTGAATTGAATGTATCTGGTTTTTTAAGATGACACTTTGTGGGTTCAAGGAGGTCACGTCTTTTCCAAACTTTGTTATTTGCCAGATAAGAGAGCTCCTGAAAATCTCCAACAATGACCAAATTTGTGAAACTTTACATTTGTAAACAGAAAATCTTCCAAAGGAAATAATTTACATAGTCTCCCTATAGATTTTTATATATATATAAATAAAATATAATAGCTTTTGTCCCGAATCAGTTACCCCCACAACTGATTTCTCTCATGGAAATCTGAAAGCCACCTACAGCACAGCCATCTAAAGTGACTGTAAAGAATGTTGCTGACTCAGATTTGGTGGCAATGGGTTCCAGGATTAGGAAATAATATTTGGGAACCATTTTATTGCTAGGAGTTGATGATACCTTGTAGTGTGGTAAATAATGATGGGCAGCACGCACTGAGCACACGTTATGTCAGTTCTAAGAGCTTCCCATGCATTGACTTATTTAACCTTCAAGGTAATCCTATTATTATCATCATCGTAAGAATAAGTAACAGATTCATAAAGTTACACAACTCACATAAAACCGCACAGCTCATAATTGGTGCACACTGGATTTAGACCGATATAGTTTCAATCTACATCCACACACTCCACTCCAGCACCATGCTGCTTGTGTTGTAGCCATCAAGGCTCACGTGTGGTAATTAGTCCCCTTTCTGAAATCTCTAATTTCCAAAGAATCATCAGGATTTCAACACTGAATTTTATATGTGAAAAAGGTAAAATTCCTATGCCAAAATATTCTTACCCATATCTGAAAAAACAAAGTAACATACCTAACACTTTTATAAAGAGTTAATAAAGAACCCTTTATTCGTGAAGCTTTAGTGAAATATTTTCGATAACATCAATCAACCAATCAATAAGATATGGATTAAGTTTATCTGGAAATACATCCAAGTTTATCTACTTTTTTTTTCTTTTAAGGAAAACACATCTGGGATTTCCCTATGCCAAGAATGTTTGGAAAATAATTTGAACTGCTCTGAATACTTAAAACAATGCCATGTCTCATCCAACCTCACAGGTGTTCGACCTGAAAAAAAGGAGATACCAAAGCACCGCAATAACACAAGGATGTTTTACAATACAAAGGTCTTTGTATAGTCAGAATATACCAAGACCAAGAGAAAACTTTTTTATATATGGGAGATTTTGTGTGATTTGTTTCACCACATTTCAATTGTGTTTTATTGGGAAGAGAAAAATATTGTAGTATAAATCATCCATCAACTAGCTAATGTCTTTCATCAGTCAGCAAATTATTAAGTTACTTTAATTGAGTTTACCACTTGAAATTAAATGCTTTGTTTTTATTATACTTAGTTGATGTTTTCTGTGATTATGGAGACTATCAAAATATATTAGTTTGTCAAAGCAAAAACCTTTTTAAAAAAATTACATTGGCTTCAAGGAGATAAACTTTCTTGGAAACATACTGATTTATCTTTGATGATCAGTGAAGGAAGGACATTATTTAAGTAGTTCCTTGATACAATAGGATTTTATAATAGCATGATATTTTCAGTACCAGGATTTGAGCTCTTACAGCTCTGAAGAATGCTTTTCCTTTTATGGCCAGCTAGAATAGTGCTTGCTGTTTTTACGTTGTTGTATAAAGTTGCATTCATGTACATAATTTGGGATCTAGTTATGAAATTCACTAGCTTCTATTAGCTGCTTGAATTTTTGTGAACTGGAACAAGGAATTATTGGGGATTGTTATTTAATTAACTAATTTTATTTACTTATTCATTTATTTAAGTTTAATTCTAATTACGTATAAAGCAATATTTTAATCTTTTAACTTCACACACACAGAATAATTGGTATCTTAAATCAGAAGTCTCATATATTTTTGTTTATTTTTTTAAGTTAATGGGGCAAGAACAAACAGGAAACAGTTATAAGGTTTTTTTAGGTGATTAGATACTTCAGTCAGAGACCTAGAGAAATTTTCCTAAATTGTACTTAAGTTTTTTTTTAATCCATATAGAATTTATATATCATAGAACTCACCATTTCAGGAGGGACTTTTTCCCCAGAGTTATTGAAAATAATTGACATTCATCATTTGTGTAAGTTTAAGGTGTATAGCATGACGATTTGGTTTACATATATTGTAAACCACTCAGAAACTTAGGAGTGGAGTTTCTGGGCCATATGATAACACTATGTCTAAAGTTTTGAGAAACTACCTGTTTTTCAAAGAGGCTGCACACTTTTCTTTTTGCACCGGTAAAGTATGAGAGTTCCAATTTCTCCTCATCTTTTCCACCACTTGTTATTTTATATTTTTTAAATTATAGCCATCCTGGTGGATGTGAAGTGAAAGCACTTAAAAATAATTATTTTCTTATTTCTATGTCATTGCATCAAAAATGACTTGCTCCATTATCAAATAGATGTTAAATACATATCATTTTCTAACACAGATGGAAAATATAATTCAGAAAATATTGTGCACTTGAACACAGATAAATCTTAAACAAAAACTATAAGCCAACCCTCACTCACTGATTATAATGCAAAAATAAAAATAAAAACAATAAAACCACATTAACAAGCCCTTATATTATCTAAAGCCTACATAAAGCCTAAAGACATCTGACAATTGAAAGAAAAAAGTCTTCAAAATAATTCATGGGTCATGAAACAGATAAGGAATTTTTAAAAATCTACAGGTGAATCATTATGAAAATTCAACAAATAGGATAGATCAAGATGTATATGATGCAGCTGTAAAATCTTCAGAGGAATTTTATAGCACTAAATACTTTTTTTTTGGTGAAACAGGAAAGCTTGAAATAAAGGGGACTAAGTTTTAAATTAAGAAGTTTAGTTAAATAATCTGACCAAGGACACAAAGTTGTTGTATGGTAAATACAGAATTTGATTCCCATTATTGACTACAATGCTTATGCTTTTGCTAGCACACCATACTGTCTTTCAACAAAGTTTAAGTAAGATGTATGCAGAGTACCTGGCATATAGTGGGAGCAAAACAAAAATTAATTTTATTATCTTCTAAAACTATCAGATAAATATTAAACTTATATCCTTAAGAGAAGTAGAATGAAAACAGTCTAAGTAGAAACTCTCTAATGAAAGAATATTCTTTAATTACAAATCATTTATGCAAGTGAGTCTTATTTGGAGGAGACAAAGTCAAACCCTTAGGTATCCAATTCAAATGTAAGGACTTTAAAATTTACCAAGTCCTTATTCTTCATTTTTATTAGCCTTTAAAAAAGAAGTAAGCAACAACAACAACAACAACAAAAAACCTTCATAGACACAGACAACAAACTGTATGGTGAACACCAGAGGGAAAGAACAGTTGGGGGGAAGTAAGAGAGGGTATAGCAGAGATAACTGGTGTTGGAAGGAGACTTGACTGGGGGTGGTAAACACACAATTCAATATACAGATGATGTATTATAGAATTGTACACCTGAAGCCTATATAATTTTATTAACCAATGTCATCCCAATAAAGCCAATACTTTTTAGAAAAAGTAAAAAAAAATAATAATAAAATAAATTAATTAAGAAGTTTAAAAACTATAAAACAAATCCAAATAAATAGAAGAAATTAATAAACTAGGACTTTGATACTTGAAAAGGAGTAACAATAAAGATTATGTAGCTAAAATCATGCTTAACATTAAAATATCAGAAGTCTCCATTAAAATCAAGAACAATATAAGAGCATGTGTGTTCATGAACATACAAGTGTCCTGTATAGAAAAGGATTAAACACGGTTGCTTTTATTAATTATGTGACATTTCCCTAGATAACTTACAAAAATAAGCTAAAAACCATTAGTGCTAATTGGAGAATTTAGCAACGTAGTGGAAATTAAGTCTAACGTAGAATTACAAAAAGCTATATAGAGAGGTTTCCTGTCAAGATGGAGGCATAGGTAAACAAACTGTGCCTCCTTGCAAAACTACAGCATAACTACGGCTAGACTACAAAACAAATATCATCCAGATTTTTCAGAAAATCAAGTTGTATGGAAGTCCTGCAACCAAAGATTTTAAAAAGCCATATTAATCCAGATGAGTAGGAAGGGCAGAGATACGGACATGCAGGGTGAAGTATCCAGAGATGGAGAGGTACAGAAGAGACGTGGAGATATGGATGGACAGTCTCACATCTACATGTGGTAGATAACAATCTGCAGGGACACCTTAGGAGTGAGGGATCCCAGCCCTAGACCAGACCACCCAGCCTAGAGTTCCAGCTGGGATAAGTCCTCATAACTTCTGGCTGTAAAAATCAGTGGGGGTTGGAGTGATAGAAGAAACTGCAGGATTCTCAGAAGATTCCTCCTATAGGGCATACAAAGGACTTAGAACTTTTGCAGATGCACCCCTCTGGGATTCAGCACAAGAGCAAGAGCTGGAAGGGCACCAGCGGCATACAGGGAGGAATCGAAGTGACTGATACAGGTCAAGTGCCAAGAGACAGCTCCTGCCAAAGGCCAGGCATTAGCACTGTCCCCTCTCTAAGCCCTCGCCCACACAGAACCAAAGAGCAGTGACATGGGTTGTCATGACTTAGCGATTACCTAAGGTTCCACCCCCACAGAACTTACAGGTGTGTCTTTCTACAATAGGCTATGTTACCAAGATAGAGAGTCAAAGCAGCTTTACAAAATACACAGGAAAAAAACAAAACAAAACAAAAAAACCACAGATAGGCTGCCAAATTGAGGAAACAAAGGAATATGGCCCAAATGAAAGAACAGAACAAAACTTCAGGAAAAAAAAAACTAAACAAAATGGAGATAAGCAACCTATCAGACAAAGAGTTCAAAACATTTGTTATCAGGATGCTTAAGGAACTCATTGGGTACTTCAATAACATAAAAGACCCAGGCAGAAATGAAGGTTACTTTAAGTGAAATAAAGAAAAAGCTACAGGGAACCAACAGAAGAGGGGATGAAACCAATAAATCAAATCAACATTTTAGAAAATAAGGAAGAAAAAATTCAAAACCTTCAATCAGAACAGCAAGAAGAAAAAAGAATTCAAGAAAACAAGGCTAGAATAAGGAACCCCTGGGACAGCTCCAAAAGTATCAACATCTAATTCATAGGGGTGCCAGAAGGAGAGGAGGAAGAGCAAGAAAATGTGAACTTGAAAAAATAATGAAAAAATACTTCCTTAATTTGGTGAACAAAATAGACATACAAGTCCCGGAAACACAGAGAATCCCAAACAAGTTGGACCCAAAGAGGAGCACACTAAGACATATCATAATTAAAATGCCAAAGGTTAAAGATCAAGAGAGAATCTTAAAAGCAGCAAGAGAAAACAAGAGAGTACCTATAAAGGATTTCCCATAAGGCTATCAGCTGATTTCTCAAAAGAAACTTTGCAGGCAAGAAGGGACTGGCAAGAAGTATTCAAAATAATGAAAAGCAAGGACCTACAACCTTGATTACTCTGTCCAGCAAAGCTATCATTTAAAATTGAAAGGCAGATAAAGTGCTTCCCAGATAAGGTAAAACTAAAGGAACTCATAATCATCAAGCCCTTATTATATGAAATGTTTAAAGGAATTAGATAAGAAAAAGAAGGAAATCAAAACTATTTACATTAAAATAGCAACAAATTCACAACTGTCATCAACTGAATCTAAAAAACTAAGCAAACAAGAAGAACAGGAACAGAATCATAGATATGGACATCATTTTGAGAGTTACCAGCTGGGAGGGAGAAGGGGAAGAAAGAGGGAAAAGGTGCAGGGAGTAAGAAGTGCAAATTGGTAGGTATAAAGTAGAGGCATGTTAAGAACAGTACAGGAAATGGAGTAGTCAGAGAACTTATATGTGTGACTCATGGGCATGAATATTAGCGGGGGTTGCTGGAGGGAAGGGAGGTACCAGGTGGAGGGGAGCAAAGGGTGAAAAATTGGGACAACAGTAATAGCATAATCAATAAAATGCATTTAAAAACTACATATGCAGTGCAAAATCATTTATAGTTCTAAATGCAAACACACACATGCTCACACACACAGACACACACACCAATGATTTATTTTTAATGAATTCCAATATAGGTATGTAAAAGGACTAAAAAGTGTAAAATAATTCATCCAACATGTGTTATTGCCTATAGAAATGGAGATAGAGAACAATAATATGGTAAAGAGAAGATCAAAAAAGAGTTAACTTTATTTTTAGAATTTATTTTAAAATGGAATACTTTCATATACTACTTGTACTTTTAAAATGTTAGGGGTGCTTTCTCTGGGTGGGACAATATGGGTGAATACTATTTCTAATAAAACTAAAAGGGATAATTGAGAGAAAAAAAGGAGAGAAGGGAAGACAGCAGTGTAAATAGTTACATATATATATATAAAAGATACCAAAGATCATCCCCTGGTATATTGTTCCTTTTTAGGGGAGGAGGTGCTCTAAGGAAGTGGCAGGCAATGATATGGTGAGAATCACCCTTTCATAAGTAACTTGAGATAAGCTTATGAGATGAATGAACCCTGTATTCCAAGCTTTCCCATCACCCAGTTCAGACCAATTCTTCCATCTCATTGGTGTCTTCATTTTTGAATGACCAATCCAATTTCATTTTCTAATTTAAAACATATTCTAAGGAAAGCACCTGTGTACCCTTGGTGAAATACAATGTGTTATCTTTTCCTGGCAAGTTTTATCCTCACTATTGAATAAAACCTAACATTAATGGCTACAACGACACATGGAGAGAATGCTGATGCTTTTCAGGGTCCTCTGAAGTTTCAACAATCGGTATCTTTTTACTTAGTTACTTGAAAGCTGGTCCCTCTCACTCTCATTAAAGGGGAAACTTCAGATGCCAATAAGTCAAGTCATCGCCTTCATATCTCACAAAGAGCTAGGATTAAAATCTGAATTCATGACTTCTGAACTCTCAGTCTTGCTTCAGTAAGATACTCCGAACAACTTTCTTTCTGATCTCTTCCATTTGCCTAGCATATCTCTTTTAAAAATCCCCTTTTCACTTTAACCCTCTTGTTATCATTAATTGATTCTAGATGTATTGCTGCCCTTATCTCCACGGGCCTGACAGCTTTAACTGATGTGGTATTGCAGCACTTCCTGGACAGCTTTGTCATAGCCCACATCGAGCTTACATGGAGCCTCAGTAAAGGTTTATCAGTTTGTTTCTCCACCCTTCTCTTTCTGAGGATTGCAGTCTAGAAAGTTATAATCATTATTGTCCCCAAGACTGTTTTGGCCCATTACCACTTTATTGTGTTTTAATATTTTATCTTGGTCTTACTTGATTCCTTAATATGCTCCCACAGCGTTTAATTCTCTGGTACTGTTGTGTTCCATTTTCTAATTTTTACTCTACTATGTACACATCATCACATGGACAATATTATTAAATCTATCTCTTGTTATCCTACTTTTAATAAAATCTTACCTGTCAATAAGCAGGATATCTAACACAATTTCTCCTCCAATTACATTAGCTATGGTTGGTAACAGAAAGTCACAGTTCTCCAATTCAGTAACTCCTTTGATCCTTCATGGGTCTTTAGCCCAGCAGATGTCTGGGGAATCCAAGTCCCTTTGGAGTTCAAGATTATGAGGGTTCAACTGACCTCAGCAGCTGGTTTTCCCTCACCTACCGTTTCAATGGCCTATAGCAGATGCCCCATAACATTGTCTTTGTTTTATATGTTTTTCTTCTCTTTCTCAATCTCCTAAACCCAGAGAGCTCTATGCCTCTCCAATCTCTACATGACTAGGAAACTTTCTAGAATATGTAAACATTTTCAGAAAAATGTTGTCATTCATATGGCTGCTGGTATTGAGGGTTTTGGTTTTGGTTTTGGTTTTTTGAGCAAAGCGTGTAGTGATGATGGTCAGAGAAGAAAAGTAAATCTTACTTTGTTATCATTATTGATATCATACTCTTTATTCCAGATTACCCAGTGCCAGGTCAGCACTGTTGTTCTCTGAGTCAGAAGTTTATTGACTTTGCACCCTACACCCTCCAGACAGAAGAGAAAAAGCTTTGCTCTGCAAAAAATTGCTGAGGTCCCACAATGCTGAGTTGTGAGGCAATCGTACTTCCTAACTTTCCTCAGGCACCTGAAGAGAGCAAATAAGAATGTTCTATTTTCTACCCACTTATTAGGAACTACTGTACTTTTAACAACTATAAACTAAAAGATATACTTGAGCTGCTAAATTCAAGATATTTCAGTCCAGTGTGCTCCAATAGCAGATAATAGAAAACCCATGCATGTAAGTTTAAATGAAATTTCTCTGTAATTAGAATCCAAGCAATATTGTGCAATGGAGTGATCAGGGGCTCATATTTTGGAGTCAGAAAGCTTATAGTTTGAACCCCGTCACTGTCTCTCACTATGTGTGCTTAAGTAAGTCAATAACCACTTCAGGCCTCAGTTCAATATTCACTAAATTGCTGATAATAATAGCAATTTACCTCACAGGATTATTTTATGGATTAAAGAATATAATCTGTTTAGAGTGCTTAGCACTGTTCTTAGGATATAGTAAGAACTTCATCAATATTATCTGTCATTATTACATGCTCTGAAAATATAAAATTATTTTAATATTAAAAATACCTAATTTATGTCACTCAATTGCAAACATTTTTTGAAGTTCATCTTCTTGGGATTATATCAATTTGCTATTTATTAGGAAAATCAAGAGGTGACTATGTTTCAAAAAACAAAACAAAAAAATATGCAACATTACTCACTTAAAATCAAATTCTGCCTTAGGACAGTCTGCCACCAAATGAATTTTTACAGATTGTGATAATTCTCTGTTTAGCATCATAAAGTCAGAGAATTTTAGAATTGTAAGATATCAACATAAAATTTATTAGTAGTACTTTGGGATTTCATAAAAATATCACAGTAAGTTTTATGAATGATTCATCCCACATCCCCATGCGGGAGGCTAGCATTACTTCCAGTATTTCAGAGGATTGCTAACTGAGGATTGGAATATTTGCAATGACACAAAGCCATGTTAGTATATCTCTGATGAGAGATTTATTGGGTTTTCTGAATGCCATCGTTCCCAATCAGAAGGAAAGTACTACCTCATGTTCCTGGAGAGAAACTACTATATATGGCACATTCCTTGAGATGTATAATTCCATCAGTGTTAGTGGGAAAATCACCAAGTTTCTACATTATCTCCTTGCTGATTAACTGAGCTAAACACTCCACAGTAAAGCCTCAGGACCCTTCTGGGTTGCTGAGGATCCCATGAGTTCAGAGGTCCCCAGTTCCTAAAAGAAATGTCGGGGCAGTGGCTAGAGAAACCTAGAGCTCTCCTCAACTGTACACTTGGTGAAAGTACAAAGTTAACAATAAACCCGAAGTCCTCTTCTTGGGACCCTGAAGGATAGAAATTTCATTGGCAGGTCCATAGGACAAGAACCTGGAAACAAAAATATTTCTCCAAGAAGTTGTAATCTCTAAAGAAGATACTTGCTCCATAAACCCGTGTTAGTCCAGAAAGTGTTTGACATCTGTCTAGTGACTTGTACAGTTATAAAATAATTGCAGTCTTTCTGGGATTAGGAACAAAGGCAATTAGATCCATGTAGCAATGATGAATGTAATGGTAAGAGCTTCCCCTTACATTACTACAATAATTCTCCATTGTTTCATTGCTTTTATCCCTTCACCACTTCAGTTTCTCCATCTATCAATGAAAACCATAATCCTTAGGAAATTTCCCCAAGAGGAATTGTGGAATTATAATAGACAAGTAACGTATATGTAAATGTCTACTGTTATCTATTTCCTTGGCAATGGAGGAGAATAGAAATAATACAAATAAAAGCAGACAAGAAATAAAATAGGGGTAATAAGCATAACAGAAATCCATAGGTAGTTTCAAAGGCATTTATTTTCACATCTAATGTGAAATTAGCCCATCAAGTATTTTCCCAGAGCTGCTAACAAATAGCAAAGTACAGGAGGTTAAATCATACTTTGCACTTTTCTTTGCCCACCCACCCATTAGAATTGCTATGCTTCGAATCAGATGGAAGATATTAAGAAGCGGAGGCTTAAACTATTCTCAGTAGAACCAATCAGCCCCTAATCAGATTTCTATGCAAAACTCAAGACAGAGAGATGCCAAATATCAGCTCTCTCTTGATGCGGTCTCAGCTTTGAGGTTAGTTAAGATTTAGGAACAGAAATGATCATGTCTCCTATTTCCAATTTCATCATCCAAAAGTGTAAGGCAGGATTTCTCAACTTTCACACCATTGACATTTTGGGCCAAATATAATGTTGTAGAAGTTATCAATAAGCTGTTTCTCTGTATTCCTGGCCTCCATCCACCAGATGCCAGTAGCATGCCCCTGAGATGTGGTAACCAAAAATATCTCTAGACAATGTCAAATGACCTGAGGGGGATACCCCAAGTTGAGAACTGCTGGCATAGTGGCTATTTTTTCCCTTCTACCAATTGTAAGTGACTTCTTCATTTCTTGTCCTTTAAGAAAAATCCCAGCAAAGTTGACATAGGTTGCCCCGAGTGCGCCTCTCTTCAGTTTGCTTTCAGTCTTGGTCTCCCTTCCTCGCTCTCTCCACATCCATACCTGCTTTCAAGCACATACACATGCACTTAAACCTTTTATCTTCCAAACCTGAATGTTAAAGATGAAAAGGAGCCCATGGGTTTATGCTGCCACATTACCTTGTAAGCCTTTTCAAACTTATAATTCAGTAGATAAAGGTTGTGCAGTCATGTGGTTTGCCGATTCACTGTTCGAACCAGATAGTTGTGCCGTGCCATAGTTTCAGCCAAAATAAAAAATTTAAAGCAAAAAGCCCAATGACTCTCCCATATAGTTAGCACTTTACAGTCCAATATGGAACATTCTTTTCTTTATGAGCTGTGTGCTATAAAGAAAGTGTATAGAAAGATGTTTAATGTGTTGTCGAGAGTAAAATTATTAGCGTATTATATATGATGCAGTCATATAGCAAAAGAGCTGAAGCTTGTGTTTGCCCTTAAAGGAGATGCAGTCATATAATAGAGAGCCTTAGAGCTAGGGTTTACTGTACTTTGGGAATTAATCACATAAACTATAAATTGGGTTCAACAGGCTGGCTGGGTAAATAGGCGCAGCTAATGAGGACACTATGAGATCTTATAAGAGAGCTGACTGCCCCAGGACAAATAGTCCGTGGCGCACCTGATGGAAAGCTAGAAGACATCAAAGCATAAAGGATTAGTGCTCTCACAGTGTTGAGAAATGGCCGGGGGGAGATTCACCAACTTATTACCCACATCCAAGCTAATCCTGTTATCTGCAAAATATAACTGTGTTCAGGAACTGCCGCCACCTCAACTTGCAGGAGGATAATTCTGCGTTTACATGAACAAATGTGCAGAAAATTTTCATCTGACTACGAAAAATAGAAGATGATTAAAATTTTTAAAGTTTTTTTCTCCCTTTCACATTTGGCTGCATGTATGAAAGCACAGAATTCAAAAGCTTCTGTGTGTATAAGGGGTGTAGCTGGGACGGGGGCAGGGAATGGGAAGAGAGATCTGCAAAGGAGCTACTGTACTGTTCCAAAACTGCTTGTCAATGAAATGAGTATCCCTGGAAGAAGGGACACATGTCAGTGGTAGTGAGCTCTGTACTAATTTCAAACAGACTGAATTTACCTTTTCAAAGCACGCATTCAAGCACTCCATCTGAAAGGTAAAAGAATTAATCAAAGGAGAACTCAGAGACTGCCCAGCCCCTCTGCTGCCCTTCCCTGCCCCAGGAGCTCTCTCAGGGTATTGATTTTTGGGGTGACACCCACCTGATCCCAACAGATGATCTCTGCAGGAGAAAGGGGCAAAACTCCTGAGCTCCCTGCCAAGCTGCCTTGGGGAAAATGGCTTCCTGGGCTAGAGCTGCCATTCAGTCCAGGCTTCTTTATGCAATCAAGGGTCACATTGTTTGGAAGCAAAGTGCAATTTACCTCCAGCTTCTACCACTTGTGAAGGCAGAGGGTGAGAAGGAAGCTGGCTCCCCCATTAGCCAGCCCCCATCTCCCAGGGCATGCTTTCCCTGTGTTGCTTCCCTTGTCTCACTGAGCTAATAGTAACACAGCTTGTAGGTAAGTGAAGAGGTCAGACTGCCCACCTATCTGCAGGGCTAAGCCTATCACAGGGTCTTGCTCACTGGAAGCAACAGGGAAAAATTGGGACAACTGTAACAGCACAACAATTAAAACTTTTTTTAATAACTTATTTTTTTTTAAAAGAGGAACTTAAATGGTTATCAAATGAGCCTGAGAACATGCCAAAGATCTGAGTGACTATTTCAGCAAATAACACCCTGTGGAAACCTAGAAAAGTATATATTTTTTAATATAATGTTACATCAGCGTAAGTTCTGCAGAATACCTCCAATCTTACAGAAAATCTGAGAATCACAGTTGTATTATTTGCCTGAAGAAATAACAAAAAAAAAAAAAAAAAGATCTTTGAAATATTCCATCTTCATTCTGAACAGACGTCTCTGTTGTAATTAGAATTTCTGAGGATTAATGGGCCCAGGCGCCCCGTCCCCAGCCCTCTTCACTCTGCCCCTTTCCTTCAATTCACTTTCCCCTCAGCTTCTAGACACCACTCTACGGGTTTTTTCTGTTCTCTTTGAATACTCACTCTGTCTCTCATCAGACTTCTCTTGCTCTTCCCACATACCTCCTGGAAGTGCTCCTCTCTCTTATCTTCATTACAGGCTTCCCTGTTTTTCAAGATTTCAGTGACTTAATATCACTAGTAATTCCTAGAGCTTTCTTGTTAGCCTTGCCTTTAAGCCAAAGTCCCTGTGTCCGTTGCATCAGCGTTCTTCTGAATACTGCACACTGCAGCAACCACTTCCACCTCGGACTGCACATATCCGAGATTTAAGTCATCTTCATCTCCTAACCAGTTTCTCTTCCTACTTGAGGACAGTGGAGTCAAGGATTTTAAGTTTTCCGTATGTCAAATGTTGCAGTCATCTTTTATTTATCCATGTCAAGCATTATAACCCCATAACAATCCACTTTCCCTTCAAGTCTTCCAGAATATTCCTTGAGAATGCCTGCTTCCTCTCTCATCTTGCTCCACTTAAACTTGCATTACTTCACTACTCCTTTGACTTTTTTAACTCTAGGAGATTTTCACTCAGCTTTTTCATAAAACTTCCACAACACATGCTGCTTCATATCCTGGCCCATGCAGAAATTTCAGGCTTTGAGTGAAATTGACCAGAGTCCATTTATTTACAGGGTTATCAGAGGCAAATTACATAGCCTTTCTGAACTTCATTGCCCCATCTGTAGGATGGGAAATGAAGCCCTACTTTCTGCATTGCTCTGAGGCTTACCTATGATGAACATTTACTTAAAGCACCTAGCCAGAGTCTGGGGTATTATAGGTGCCCTATTCATGTAATTCCTGTCTCTCTTGTTTCTCTCTCTCTCTCTCTCTTTTTTTTTTTTTTTTTTTTTTTGGTGGTTTGTTGTTAATGAGATGCCACCTGAAACCCAAAAACTTCAAACCTAAATGCAATTTTAGGTAATTCAGCCCCAGTCTCCTGTTCTAGACTGTGCCCTCAGCTTTCCTCTCCCTAGCCAGACGGCAGGTAATTCTCCTTCCTGTTTTAGCTAGTTTTCCTGATGTGCCTCTGCCTCTCCATAGACCGAGGCCACCCATTCTTCAGGAACCAAATTCAGTCCCTCCTCCTCCCTAAAGCCTGAACAAACCAGTCCCTCCAGGATCGCTCCTCTCCTGAACTCTCATCACCCTCAGAGCCTCCACCACACAGCTGAGAATCTGTACTCCTCAGGCTGCTGAGCAACCATGATGACAAGTAGTCCTGCCCCCCTCACTTTACAGAGGAGGAAGTTCAATATCAAAAAGGTCTAGTGATTTATAGAGTCACATGGCACATTTCTAGCAGAAGTAGAAGATTACTGGTACTTACCAGGTAAATTTTAAAATATATTTTTACTGAGTTTTAATAATTATGATTGTATTGCTCTTGTTAATCTAAGGGCAAGCTATCTATGCTTCTTTATAACATCTAAAACACACACACACAAACACATGCACATACATGCATTTGTCACACTCACCTCAGCACAGGGCACAATGTAGGAACTCAATAAATGCTTGGAAATTAATTTGGGTTTATTATCACAAAAAGATTAATCACTACAAGACCTGTGAGCCCCTGTCATAGGTAACTTTGAGTGATTTGGAAATTCCTACTCATAAGATCTTTAAACAAAGAGAGAAAATTATCTAGTTTAAATGAACCACTGCCTGAAGGCAGGGGGATAGATTGGCTTTAGGAGTTTCATTTCATAGCTATAATCCTATGATTATCTCACTTATATCCCTGGAAGGAAGATAGAAGGCAGGTTGAAAAGGAACCATAAATCATCTTCCAATTTTCCGTGGGCTCATGAATCCCAGCCCTGCCTACCCTCTTCTTCTTTACTCAACAGCTTTCCACATTTCCATGGTCAGCATGTAGGTCACCTGCCCAGAGCACCGCCACCTATCCCCTGCCCTCAGGGCTCCTGAAGCAAATCTCAGGCTCAGAAAAAAAACTGAAAGCCATAATGGTCGAGCACAATTTTTAGAATTAGCCAGACCTGGTTCCTAGCTGCATGGCTTTTGGCAATTTGCTTTCCCTCCCTGAGCCTAAATTTCCTGCTCTGCAGCATCAGGGCACTGATGTCCCAAGGTTTTGTGAAGACTAAATGATATAATACTAGTGAAGCTCATGTCCCAATGAGAAGCTGCTTTGGACATCATCAGACCTGCTCTGATACAGATGCTCCTGAACTGGTCATTTCAGTCTCACTGCCTCTGGGGTGAGTTGATAGATATTCCTGGTAGGAAAGTCATACCACTATTGTTCCATATTCCTCAATATCACGTACTCAACAAAAGTCTTGGGTACCAGACAGATATAGGAGACTGTTCCGATTCCTCCTAGTAGTGTGGGAGATCATAAACCAACTCTTCTGAACTAGAGACCCTATTCTCTTCCATCTCTTACAATTTACAGGCTCTTCAAAGGGTTTTTCCTTTTACGTGAATCTTTTTTCTTCTCTTTTCTTTTTTGGCGGGGGTGGGGGAGGAATAGTACTGGAGTCATGATAATGGAATTCCTCCCTCTCTTTACCTTTTTTCCACCAGGGCTACAGCAAAAGCATCCATGTTAGAGAAGTAGCCCACATGTTCTTCCCCAAGACATAATTTGAGAAAATTTAAGGTATTCTGTAAAATAGAGAGTGGAAAGGATGAGATTAGGGGATGCAGTTCCTTCATCTTTTTAGAGAAGTTTTATCAGAAGAACATTTTTTTCTGTGATTGAAACACTTTCATCACCAATACCTTCAACAACAGACATGTTTATTTTACTGAGTTGCTTATTTGATTTCTGGAGGATTATAAACAAAAGCCGGCTAAGTTCCCTTCTTTTTAGGAAATGTGCAAGCTCTTCTGATGTGCAGAAGTGTGACTGCACCTCCTGCCTACCCCACTCTTTGCTCAGGAGTAATATTCCAGGGCAAATGAGAAAATAAGCTGCTTCTCTCCCCAAGCTGCCTACCTGGCTTGTGTTTGGGGCAGTTGATAGGCCCTTGAAGAATCAAGAAACCCTAGATGGTACCCAAGAAATTCCCAGGGCGGCACCATCCTGGGCTCTCATCTCCCCACCCTGGGCTGGCCAGTCCGCACAGGTGTTGTCCGTGGGAGAGCTGCCCTGGGTGGGACTCGCACCTCTGCGCTCTCCCAGATGGAGGTCAGCACACCCCTGAGAAATTCATATTCCCAGTCCTCATTGGTCATTCTGAAACTCAAAAAGCTCTGATACCCAAATTATTTACCAAGTGTTCAGCAAGTACTTTGAAGATAATAATTGAGATTTTCTTGAATCTTTATCTCATTCAGTGTAATAGTCACTGTTCATTTTGAGGGAGCTACCTCACTCCCCACTGGGGGTATTTATAAAGAGACAGTATATGTAGCAAATTACTTTTTTAAGATGCAAAAAAAATCCAAATTCCAAAACTGGCCCCAAGAATAAGGGACTGGTGACACGATTTACCTTTTAGAGTAGCAAAAGTGAGACCAGGAACAAAGCTGCGAAGCCTGGACCAGCCGCCTTCCGTGTTCTGTGACAGAGTTGTGACACTTTCACAATGCTTCTCAAACTTTAACATGTACACATATCCCTCGAAGAACTTAGTAGAAATGGAGATTCCAATTCAGTGCATTTGAAGTTGGACCTGAGATCCGCTATTTCTAAGTTGCTCCCAATGATGCCTGTGCTATTGCTATGTGGACTACCTTTGTGTTATTTCTCACCCAAAAATTTATTTACTGATTTTAGAAAGAGAGAAAGAGGAAGAGAAATATCAGTGTGAGGGAGAGACATTGATCAATTGCCTCCTGTACATGCCCCAACAGGGAATCAAACCCACAACCTAGGTATGACTTGGAAAAGAACCTGAAAACTTTTGGTGTACAGAATGACTCTCCAACCAACTGAGCTACAGCCAGGACATGGACCACATTATAAGTATCAAATATCTAGAGATCTAGAAATGTTGATTCTTCAGAAAACCCAGTGACATGAAAAACGACAGGTATTTATTACTATTATATAGATGAGGAAATATAGGGTCTCAGATGTGAAGGTGGTTGCTTAGTTTCACATTGCTACAAAACATCAGAGGCAGGTGTCTTGACCTTGGGATCGTGACCACCTGCTTATCTTCCTTCCACCTCCTCAAGCAGGAAGCATTGGGAATGAAACAGCACGCAGAAATTGAAGCAGCAGAACAGGAAGTAAGAAAAGAATTTTAGAAGAATATTTCTCAATGAAGCCCACTTTAATTAGCATGAGAGATGGTATGAAAGACGAACTATAGGACAAGGAGAAAGAAAGCCGGATCTTGAGCCATGGGTCTCTTACCAACTAGCTGTGAGATATCTCTGGGCCTGAGTGACCTCTAACGTATCGTGCAACTTTAGTTTTCTAAATTAGTACTCTAGTTGATCTATGAGAGGAGAACAAATCTTAATAAATTCTCATTTATCATTGCCTGTCAGAGGAATTCACCACCATCCAGTATTTCGTGTTCCTCATGAGAAGTGGTGTTGTATGGTGGGAAGAACGTTTGGAAACAAACTGCCTGAGTTTGAATCCTACCTCTGACAGTAAATTAGCTGTACAAGCATGGGCAATACTCTAATTCCTCTCTGCCTTAGCTTCTTTATTAGTAAAATAGTGGTAATCATAGTACCTGGTTCATGACATTGTTAAGGAGGCCTAAATTAAATCATATAAATAAAGCATTTGGAACCATGTTTGTGCCAAAGTGGCCCATTTTTAAGTACATCTCTTAAGACTTTCATTTATTTCCAGTACCAACAGGAAGGTTTAGCTGAAGATTTGAGCTTCATTATTTTGACATTCCTATAAAATACTTGATGATTATGTGATTATGTTCTTCCCAATAAAGAATATTCTGGGAGTAACTTCATTAATTCTTTTTAGAATCAAGAAGATGGAAAGTGAATTTTTATGAGTTGTGAGCCTTGAACTCCCTCTAAACAAAGTTTGCTATTGATTTTCATGATAATGGTGATGAAGATGAGAGAAATGTTTTGTTTTCGGGATGGGAGGAGGTAGAGGGATATTTGCAGAGAGTTTAAGGTAAATAAGGGTACGGATATTTTAGGAGCCCACCTCACCTTCATCTAACATGTTTGCATCTGGTTATTCCAGGTTTTGACAGGTTGTTATTAACATGCTCACATATCCCTCGCTTCATCTGATCAGTTACTCTCCCTCCTTAAAATCACTTTTGTGGGAGGATGAAAGGGAAAGCAAAATGATTGAGGTGACAGGTCCCGTGGCGCACTGAAGAACTGTGTCAGAAAATGCTGCCAAAAGCTATTTTCAACTGGAAAGGGAACACCCTTTTGCGCTTTGTAATTCATGGGTGGACCACAAGAAAGTGAAAATAGTTAATGTCTATGGAACGTTGCCACTCACACATAGCAACAGCCTTATTTACAGATACAAAAATCATTACTTCTTTCTGTTCCCTGAAGCATAACTTTAATGCTGGGGAAATTTCCTAGGATTCCAAACACACAAGGCCAAATCTTCCAGGTGGCTTCACTCCAACATCCAGAGTTGGAACAACAACCTTGTGCACGCGATTTTGACTACTTCTTCTCACAGCTTCCTTCATCTCTTCTACTGTCACCTGAAGTGGATTTGGGCAGGTACCAGAGGAATGGTTTGAAATTCAGTCCCTGGTCTTGATTTATATGCAAAATAACATCTGGGTTTATTAAAACACATTTTCTATACCCACTGTATTTTGCTCCAGTGAAAATAGTGTCTTACAGAGAACTGAGTCTCTAATTCTTTTCTTGTTTCCACATAGGAGAAAGAGCTGACTTTCTTATGTTCTTCAAGGGGTCTCTTTCTACAAAGTGAAAATGTTTATGTAGTACGTACTCATAATTCTGGCAGAAAATATAATATATAATGCTTACTGAGACTGTATTATAAGTTCTTTATGTATATTAACTCCTTAATCTTGACAACAACCTTATGGGATAAATAATTATCCTCATGTCACACAGAGAGGTTAAGCAGCTTTCCCTAGGTCACACAGGTAGCAAATGCAGAGCTGGGCCACATAAATCCATTAGGCTGTACAGTCCATGTTCTTAACAATTATATTTTATTTCTCTGCAAGAGAAGACACAGTCAGAGAGAGCAGGAAGACTTTCACCAAAAGTTTTTCTGCCCATACTTTTGTCTGTCTGCTTCTACCCCATAGTTTGCTAAAATACTGTTGTGAATAGAAAAGAGAGATTTCACAATCACCTCATGTTGGCTATAGTAATAGGGTAATATTTCTAGAGATCGAAGAGGATGTAGTTTCAAAACTTTGAAAGAAATAGAGAGGAGGGGAGTTCCCCATAGATCTACATTTGAGTTGTGCTGTTTGCCAATAATGAATATTTCAAGCCATCTGTATGGCAAACTATCAAAAGAGCCAGGTTGGTGTGTGAGATCCCCGGGTTCAAGTACTCACCCAGGGATGGGCTCTACTCTTTGGGCTAGGTACTAACCTGAAATTGTTTTCTCACTTGCAAGTTGGATATTCATTTATTTTTTCCCTTAATTCTCTTTTGAGGAGGCTTACACCAATGATGTATAAATAAAATAAATAACTAAGGATAAAAAGAAAAATATTAATGAAAATTATAACTAAGGATAAAAAGAAAAATATTAATTAGGACAGAAAGTCAAACCAGAAACAAGTGGGGCAGGAGAAGGAATGCTTATGCCGGTAGTATAAGCCCTCAGATGGCTTTTAACATTCAGAGTTGATTCCAGCCTTTTTAAAAAAGATTTTATTTATTTATTTTTAGAGAGAGGGGAAGGTAGGGAGAAAGAGAGGGAGAGAAACATCAATGCGTGGTTGCCTCTCACGCACCCCCAACTTGGGACCTGGCTCGCAACCCAGGCATGTGCCCTGACTGAGAATCGAACTGGAGACCCTGTGATTCTCAGGCCGGCACTCAAACCACTGGACCACATCAGCCAGGGCTGACTTCAGACTTTTTTCAGAAAAAAAAAAAATTGTTAGATTCTTGGAAGAAGCTAAGTCTTTTCTAATAACTATCTCTAAAGGAATTATCTCATGGGTCTTCTTAGGGAAGGTTCTCAATGATGTGATAAACAATATCCTCAATAGTCCAAGATTATGTAGTTAAAAGATTTCACAACTCTATTTCTCAAAATTGCTACAAAACTTTGGGTTAATAATTGAAACACAGTTCAGCTTGGTTTATTCTTAGGCAAGAAGGAGGTAAATGAATAAGGTAGGGGGAAGGCAACACTCAAGATAATATAATAAAGAATATAATCTTTTGATAGCCTGGCTTCATCAAAGGAGAGATTCTAGGACAGAGTTTCTTTCTATTATTATTATTATTATTATTATTTATTGGTACATGAATCCATTTAAGAAAATTAAAAAAGTTATAGACCTTCCTTTTAGAAAAACACACATGTGCATATGGACAGAATTTTTTTTCTTTTCTTTTCTTTTTTTTTTTTTTTTTTAGTGAGCTAATAGGTCTGTGAACCTGCTGAGGTAAATTAGTTGTTAAGTGCAGGGGTCATTTTAAAAAGACTTTTCTAGACCTTTCTTATTGAACCCTTTATGATTTCATAAGAAACATAGAAAATTAAATATTGTACCCTAAATATAGTATTATTATGCTGTGAACCATCTCAAGGACTTTTTACATCTGGAGTTTTGTGAAGAATAAATTTGTTTTTGTTCTTCTGTTTTAAAGTTTATATTGACATATAATGTAAAGGTGGCATTCAGCTAGTTAATACAATGTTAGTTTTAGGAGACATGATCCAACAGTTACTCATTTTTATTTAGCTATTTTGTTTATTTCTGGTTTTTTAATTGTTTAGTAGTTTTCTTTTTATATTTTGAGGTCACTGTATACTCTTTGCCAGATTCAAACCTCTTAGCAAGCCCTTGCAAAGCTCACAATCCCTAGGCTCTGAGGCCAAAGCAGCCAATGGATAAAATGGCTCTGGTTAAGTGGCCATATGAATCAACTTGAACCATGGGCTTATTAGGTACAAAACAATTAAATATGGGAAAATATAATAGTCCTTTTGATTTCAGCATTGTTGATATTAATCCATTTTTAATTTTACAAAACAATTAAATATGGGAAAATATAATAGTCCTTTTGATTTCAGTATTGTTGATATTAATCCATTTTTCTAATCCATTTGATGGCATGATCAGTTTTTAGAGATGCCATTCCTCATTCACTGCAATAAAACTGTAATATTAACACACAAAATACAAAGAGGCATGCATCTAGATCTTCCAAAATATGTTGCAAGCTTTTCATATTTAAATCTCAGTCCATTTAAAATTGCTGACATTTTCTTTCCAGGGTATTATTATCCTGAAGTCCCTGAGAGTTGAAGTCAAATTAAAATAGGGATTCTGCATGTGTATCAGTAAGTGATCATAAGTATGAAGTTATGTAGCTTGTCACATAACTGATTACAAGAAAGTAAAGTCAAAGAGACATTTAAAGGTACAAACATTATGCTAATTTTGATGGGTTTCACCACAAAGTGGTAAAATTTAAAAAGTTATTCATGACAGAAAAGACATTCCTAAAACCTGTTTGATCTCTTGATCATTATATAAATTATTGGTCTCAGAAACCAAGATTTATAGTTTTTTTAAAAAAAGAAAATAGCATATAGTTTAGAAAGACTGCCCTCCAAAAGAATGGATGTATAATATTGGTGGAGAATAGAATTGCGTTTAAAAAAATAAATCAGGTTCTTCAGTGTTTTTCAAACCATTCTGTTTAAAGCTCCTCCTCCTAGAGAGATTTGTTGCCCACACCAAACCCAGAAAAATTCAGCATTTACCTTTTTATATAATTGATTTCCATGTAAATCATCTGTGAAGAGGGATTCTAATTCCTTATAAAAATAAAAGTGTTTTAAAAACCAATGGACTAAACTTTTTTAGCGTTCGCCCAGATGCAATCACACCTGGTAAGTTAATCAGGGTTAACCTGTTGGCAGAGATCAGCACTCACAAGTCAAAACAGGCTCTCAGCAGTCTTGAAGGCAAAAGGTCCTCATTCAGTATCATCTTTAATTTAAGCTTTTTAACAGATAAACTATCTGCAGAAGTTTTACTAAGTCTCAGGGTGAGATGGGATTTGAGGACTTCTAATTCTAGGAGTGTTATCTTTAAACAATATTGCTAAGGAAAGAAAGTGATAAGTAATATGAATATATAATCTTCTTAATCCACTTTGCAGATGAAACACAAGTTAAAATTACTAGAAATAGGAAGACAGGAGGAAAGCAGAGTTGTAATTGCAACGTTTTACAAAACTGTTTGCTGGCAAATGTAAAAACTTAGGACTAAAGACAGAACACCTGCCCGAGATAAGGGTGTGGAGAGATGGAGACACAAAACACGTGGGTTTTTCTGAAAAATGTCCTTGTAACTCAATTGTACAGCCAACAGTGGCTTTCTTTACAGGAAACAGAGTGTAAGCAAGATAGAATAACTAAAAGTTACAGGTTGTATTAAAGCGAAAGAGAAGAGAGAAAACAAAGCTGCATGGTTCTCCTTGGGCAGAGCTTCTTTCAGGCAGCAGAAATACAGGGGCAAAGGAGGCTGTGGAAGCCAGGTAAGAAAAGGGACAGAATACCAGAAGAAATAATGAAAAGGAAAAAGTTGAGTGAAAAAAATTAAAGTTCTTATAGTAGAAATGACTATGAATAATAATTAGTAAATTCACCCAACTGGTGGTGTGTTGGGCAAATTTTAACGATGTTTAACAACATTGAGGAGCCTCAATGTGTAGTGGTTGCTGATTCCCATGTTATAGATATCCTCACCATGACGAAGTGTCATGTCGAACTCAGATTTGGGAAGAGATGTGCACAGTTGGCTCTTGCGAGCCAGTTCAATTCTGCTTCACTGAATCCAGGTTCACCTGTGTTCCTGTGAGCTGATAGACATCAAGCTTTATGCTTGTACATGTATCATTGAATCCTCTCTTCCCTCACAGGTATGTATTATTATCAAATATAGGTTTGGGTAGGTCACCTACATACAGAGACATAGAGAATCTAACACTGTACTCTCCAATATGGTAACTATTTTCCACATGGGCTGTTTACATTTGAACTTAAATTAATGAAAGCTACATAAAATTATTAATCAAACTCTTCAGTCACACATATTTCAAATGGCCACATTTAAAGAATAGATACCGTACTGGATAACACAAATATGGAATATTTTTCTCACTGCAGAAAGTTCTGTTGGATGGCTCTGGTTGAATGTCTTTTAACTTAAAATCTAGAGCCTGGACCTAATGGTCAAAGAAGATCAGATGTCTTAAAGAATAGAAAGTACTATATAAATATATAAGTTCTTATAACACATAGGAAATTTCACCTATTCTCCAGCAATAGAATTCTGTCCCAGTGTTTGGCTCAAAGATCTGGACTCCTATAATTGTGAGGAAGTAATTTGTATTAGAAGGGCCAAAGAGAATTTTGCAAAGTTCTTCTCTGAAGAAATTTAAGAAAAAGATGAGTTTCATCACCCAGTTTGCCTTTCTCCCTCTACAATAAATTCTCACACAGCAAGCAAAGTGATCTTTTTGAAACATAAATCTGAATCTGCCTCCTCTGTCTGAGGTTTAATAGGGTTTCTTATTAAACTTCAAATTAAATACAAATTCTTTACTTGCCTCTGCCTACAAGGCCAGTCTCATATTGTATCATTCTCTCTCTCCTCACTTTGCTTCACTTACATGGATTTCCTTCAATTCCATAAAATTTCCAAGGAATTAAAATTTTGTCCCAAAAGAGTCAGGACCTTATTCAGTAGAAGAAGAATGGAAACATAGTAGGTGCTCAATGGTTCTTATTATTGAAAGAGTTGAAACAGATGCTAGAAATATATAATTATATATATATATATATATTCCTTTTAGAAAAACACACATGTGCATTTAGACAGACTTTGTATATATATATGTGTGTGTGTGTGTATATATATACATATATAGAGAGATATATAAAAAATTGTTTTCCTCAGGAGAAAAAGCATAAATTGCATATTTTTTAAATTTCAGGAGGAAAAATAGAATAAAGCAATCAAGGTTGACAGTCATGATCTTTTTGCCCAAATCTCCCATCTATAACTTATGGGCACTATTTTGAATTATCTGAGGGTTAAGTATGTGTTGGAACTCAGTGGAACCGCTCAGTAATGTGCTAGTACATGCTTAACAACTAGGTCTGGGGTAGGGTTAAGGGGGCTGACTTGTAACGCTTGCCAATTTCCATGAGCCAAAAACTCCCACCATAGTCAATTTCAAGATACTATGCCACTGAATATAGAGGTGGGAAAAGACACACTCAATAACTTATTGCAGACCAGTTCCAGCACACCAGTGAATCCACTACCCACACGTATACATACGAAGACACAAACACACACTTCCATCCAGAGTGTCTTAAATCAGGGTTTCACATTTTGATCCATAGTTCATTTTCAACAAGTGCCACAGGTAAGTCCAGTGCACACAAAAGTGTGAGAACCTTTTCAGAGAGGTAGCAATACTACGAGCAGCTGGTAGACAGTTAGCCAGAGGAAAGACTTCCTATCAGAAATGGGAGCCAAAAGCTAAATGAGGATTCCTGAGGTAGGCAAGAAGGGCTGGGAACCAGTAGACATCAACACAACTTGTAGGATCCAAGGGACCACAGAGATAAATCTCATTTTACAAGGAGGCCCCATCCTGGAGAGGAGAAGCAAATCCTCTTTGACAACTAACCATTCCAGGGAAACCTCTTCTTGGGGATCCTTTTTTTCCAACTCTGCTCTTTCTTCAATGCTGAAATAGTGCCTTTTCATATTGCAGGTTGTCACTGACCCAGTGTGTGCCTGGAGCAACTTAGTATTGTACCTCTGGACCTACATTTCCTTCTAAAAGTGAAGTGAAGATGAGTATCTTTGCTTTTGATGCATCACAGAATGGTTGTGATAAGCTATTTTATATGAAAACTGTTTGAAAAGAACATAATGCTATGGTAATTTCAGAAGGCATTATTACCTGCTAAGAAGTGCTTAGATCTTAAATCCAATCAAACTTCAACCTCAGGACTCTCAGCCCTGTTGGCCTTTGGGACAACAGCTAAGAGTCCTGGCTTTCTGCCTGTTTATATATTAATGCATCAATAGGCATATACACTGTAGATGTGTACTCATCTACAGAGGATGATAGTTTACTTTGAATGCCAAAATTGAAGTCTCAGGGTGGTCTCCAGCCTCCTGGGATAACCTGAGTGATCAGAAGATAAACTACAGACAAAGTTTTGACTCTTGACCAAATCGAGACATTTCAGCTTTGGAAATATGCCCATCTACCCAGCATGTGTCAGAACAAAGGAATGGCAAATAGAAATAAGAAGGGCATGTGAAAGAGAATCTCACACCTGCACCCTGATTGAAACTGGAGAGCTTATTTTACTCACTAATTAAAAAATATGAATTGAGCATGAATACAGTTATTTTTGTCCTTGCCATACCAGGAAATTTGAGGACAGACCAAAGCTGTGCTAAGGGAATTTGCTGGCATTATCATATTTATTTTCTGTAACAACGCTGCAGGTGGTCCTCCAGAGTGCCAAATATTATAAAACTGGTTAACCTCCATCGATCATTTGCTGGTATTGGCCACTGGGATAGGTGCTTTATGAACACTTAATCTTCATAAATACCCTATGAGAGAATTATTCTCATGGTCCTCATTTAAAATATCAGGTAACTGAGGCTCACAGGGGTTAAGTAAGCTTATACAGTTGCAAGTGGAGGATGGAATTGGTGCTGAATCTGAAGTCTCTCTGACTCCAAAGCTAGCCCTCTTAAACCCTCCCTCAGGGAAATGTGGGCATTTTGAGTGTCCTGCATCATCTTTCTTGTCCTCTTGATTCAGAAATGCGAGCACAGATAGTGATTCAGAAAGTTGCCTCACAAACTTGGTTCCTGGATAGAATAAGCACAGGCAGAAGAAGACACTTTAGACATGTCTTCAGGGAGTAGGTTGGAATGATCTGTATAGCTTCTAAATTAGAAGAGTTTCCTTTCCTTGTGTGTCTATCCATGGAACCAAAAAGAAGATGGGGCATTGGCCTATGGAATCTACTCTGTGCAGGACCATGCTCACACTCTTACATGTGTGTGTCAGAGACAGGCTCTGCGGAAAGTCTTGGCATAGATAAATACATAAGGAAGCTGTTTCTGGAAACTCCAAAACTGACACAATGATTTAAGATTCTCAAATGAATTTCTGATGTCTATCTTTATGAGGCTGTTAGTACACTGTAAACATTACTTTTGATATAATCTCCCCTATACTGCAACTGGGTGATGGCTGAATCCTGAGTTACAATGAAAGCATTGTGCAATGTGGCGTGTGATCCATGAGATAATAGCAATGTTAACTGCTGTGTTCAGGCAGAGTGTAATTAATAAGTCAGGTAGGAAACAGGATCATGGCTTTTTTCTCAGGGGAAGACAGAACAGAATTTGACTCAAACCAACCATGAAGAAATGAACTAAATCAGAATATGTCCAAAAATTCATTCAACATTAATATGTCTGAGAAAAAGCTCAAGAAAATGAGCTGGTTTCTCTCCACCATATTTGTTCCATACAACAAGCATACTGATGTTTATTTGTTCACTTGATTGGTTTTTTTTTTCTTTTTTCTTTCACAGTTTTCATAAAAGTCTATTTCATTATTGGTGGGTAGCTCATTTAACAGTTGAAGACATTTAAATAATGTACGGGTGACTGCACGACTGCAGCACTGGTAACCAGATAGACAACGAACTCAACTAGAAACCAGCTAAGAAGGAACTGTCTATATATTGAAAACACATCTCTTGTTTAGCTCATCCTTTGTTTTGATCACCTTCTTGGAGGGAAAAAAAAGCCTGCTGGTCACACTGGAAATATATTAAGGCTAAGTCTTCTGATATCCATTCCCTCAGTTTTCTTTCAGCTGGACTAAGCCTCCAACTTCAGGGCAAGCCCAAGTTTGTGGCCTCCAGCATTAATGCTCTTCCCATCTGCCAGAGCAGACAGTGTAAGCTTCACACCAGGCCTCAGAGTCTGAGTGTAGCCCACTCCAATTAAACTAGAGTTGTTGACTTTTGCAGAAATGGATGCAGTGGGATCCAACTGATATTTAGCTGCAATGCCAAAGCGAGTGCAGTTGGTACCTGATGTCCAAGCAAGGTTTACTGAAGTGTCAAGATCTTCACATACTTTCTGATAAATTGAGCCTCCAAATTCTGTCCCATCATTCACATTAGTGGGTAGCTTGAAGTCCCCAGTCCTGTAGCCTACTGCAAATTTATTCCTTGTCAGCTTTGATTTGGCACTATCAAAGGTCACCTGGTATCCAGCAAGCCAACCCTCATAACCAAAGGCAGCTGAACCATGGATTGCAGGTCCAGCAAAATCAAAGTCAACATTGCACCCAAGGTTTATACATTCCCTCTTGTAAGAAGACTTGATCTTACCACTTTTCTTTCCTGTGTTTGGTGAAAAGGTGGTATCAAATGTCAGTTTCAAACCCTGACATATCTGGTCTTCAATTGCGATTTCTGTTCCCAGAGCGTTATCAGTGTTCCATTTCTCTGTGAAAGTCAGACGATACTCACACCATTTATATTTGGTCTCCAAGGTCCCGGTAACTTTACCAGTGTCTGTATTAGAGGAACCACACATTGAGAATTCCACGCCACTGCACGACTTTGTTTTTAAGTCCAGTTTCACCAACCCAAAACCAAATCCTTTGTTGAAAATATCTCTGGCAGCTTTGCCAAGGTCAGCATATGATGGAGGGATACAGATTGGCCGAGTGCAACTCTGTCCGTAGGTTGCCATGACGAGGCCGCGGGAAAAGGTGATCTAGTGGTCTCCTGAGGGGGAACTTTGCCACAGTTCGGCACGCTTTGGGTCGAGATGCGGCTGCTGTGACTGGATGGCGAAGTGAAGGAGACACCATTCTGCCAGCCGCAACCCTGTCCTCCCTGGTTTTTTTTTAATCAAATTTTTTATTGTATTTTTTCCATTACCATTTGTCCTTCTTATACCCCGGCCCCCACCCATCAATTACCACACTGTTGTTCAAGTCCATGAGTCCTCTTTCCTTTTTGCTCAACCCCTGAACCCCATAACCTTCCCCCCAGAACTGTCGGCATACTCTCTACCTATGACTTTCTCTCTATTTTGCTTGTTAGTTCAGTTGGTTCATTAGATTCCATATATGAGTGAATCATATGGTATTTGTCTTTCTCTGACTGGCTGACTGGCTTATTTCACTTAGTCTAATGTTCTCCAGGTCCATCCATGCTGTGGCAAAGCATAAGATTTTCTTCTTTTTTACAGCTGAGTAGTTTTCAGTAATTATTTCTTCAAATAGGTTCTCTTTTTTGTTATGTCAAAATCCATTATAAAATATTAAAAAGTTTAAATCCATTATAAAATCTCAGCCATTAAAACATGACACCAGCACAGAAGTAATCTAGCTTGATTGGTTTTTTTAAAACTGCTGGTTTCACCTCATCAAGGTTACTAAATTTCATCCAACAGAATTTGTTGTCAGATTGAGATCCTGAAGAGATTTGGAAGAAAGTGAGCTCATTAGACTCAAAGATGCCCTGTACATCTGCAAGTGCAGGTGTCAAGTTCCACATGGGGTGGACAAGAAATGAGTCTACTCAGCCCTAATAAAGGGTCCAAGAGTGGTGCAATGAGTTACGAGATACAAAAATGAACATGTGCCTCCTCAGGTCCCATGGCATCTTGGCCAGAGACACCAAATGCTCATGCTTCAGCCTTTCAACAGCAGAAAGGGGGGCTGAGATAAGAGACATGATCATGATCTTGTCTTCCTCCATCTCATGTCTACAAACATTTCAATGAGAGAGAACCCTTATAGATTCCTTACCTGAGTAGCCCAATCACTCAGGGCTTTGAAAACTGCACTTACTGTTAATCCCACCTCTGGTGTGAAATATCCATGCATTACTATGTAAGCCACTTAACCACCCTATATGTCTTATAGGACTCCTTTGTGAACTGGAAATATCAACCCTTGCATTAACTACCCTCATGGGTTATGTAAATAGGAAGAGTAAATAGGAGAGTGTTCTGAAACTCTGTGAACCCTGTAATTCAAAGTTTCATTATTACTTCCCTTAATACCAATACTATTTCAGTCTCTTCTCATCTCTACACTCAGCAGCTGTGGGAAATTAGCAGGTATAATGCAGGGCTCCGCACACACATGTTCTCAACCAGCACCCCGGCGCTACTGCAACCAGACAAGGGCCTGTTATATGTAAATCATAGGAAAACTTTACAAACTCGCATTTATTTTTTCAGTTCAATATTTTTTATAAGAGTTTTAGGCTCTCTCCTTCCTGGATCTTGACTGATGAATAACAAATGAGGTTTAGAATGGGACTATGTCCAATTAAATTCACCTCAGTTTTAAACTTTGTCATTCATAACCCCTCCAGTCGACCAGCCTCCAGTCCCTTGGAGTGCCAGCTACAACTTGACAATGGGGAAAAAATTTCAGTGAACTAACTTGCTGAAATTTGAGGTGGGAGAGGCTTAAAGTTTCCCCTCTGTAAGCAGCCTTAACCTTATAAAATCTTGCTGCTAAAATCTCCTTCCCCTTGCAATTAGATATGTGCTGTTCACCACATAGTGTTCTAAGAACGTCTTTGAGAGAAGACCTTTATCACCCAAATAAACTTGCTTTCTGGGATTCTAGGGAGTGCAAAGTGCTGGAATGTGCCTGGTGGGCTGGCTTAGAAATGAGGAGAAAACATTTGGCGAAGGGAAGGAAGGCAGAGCTGAACTTTTTAAGCTGAGGGGGTGAGGAGAAAGGGCCCGGGGTCCCTCCTGTCTGTGAGCTGTCAGTGCACTGCAGGCCTGCTCGCAGGCCAAGTAGGGTTGAAAAGCTCTAATTAGATTAGTGATGTTTTGCTAGAAGGCAGAAAGCTTAAAACATTAACTTTTTAAACAAGTACATCAGTTCTGAGTAAACATTATTCTTTTTAGTCGTATGGTCTGAGTCAGCCTATTTCCAGGACGGTGGTAATGCATGCGTTTGATTCCTGAATGTAAATATGCTTTCAATTTTACTATGCAAATCCCTGGATTTTAGAATGCTTCTCCAGGGCTTGCAACTAGCTATCTGCTGCTCTCTTCTCTCCTAACTGATGGGATCCTCCTTCTGCCAGGTACCATGGGACAGCTGGTGGCATCCCTTGGGAGTCTCACTGGAGTTCCCAGTTTCCTTGGCCCTCTGGGTTGAATGGCATTTTGTCGTTTAAAGGATGCAGCTCATATTTTTCACCAAATTGTTCAAATTAATCCAATTTTTTATATTCATATATACAGAGGTCCCAAATCTTCTTCTGAAAGTAACTATCAGAAGCAACAATCCAGCAAGATTTTTTAATGTACACCAATCTGAGTAGAATTGTAAGACTGTTATGGTGACCCTGTGGCATTGGTCAAGACCCAGTTTTCACATGTGTCTAATGTACAATAGATGTTGCATAATTATCTGGTTTGTTGTAAGGATTAACAAAGACAACATATAAAGGGGCTAGCTCAGTGACTAGCTTTGACATACATAATCCATATTAGTACCCTCTGGCCCCTTTCTTTCTGCTCCTTCATGCTTCAGGTGAGGGGCAAGAAACAGAGGTGAAATAGAAACGCTGAGTCCACTACCTCTCCTTCATGGGATAAGAACCTGTGGAACTATGTGGGACCTTAAATTTCCCCTTTCCAGCATCATTTCTTACTAACTCAAGCAAACCCACACCCAACATTACAGCCACACCCATCTATTTGGTCACAAATGTGCCTGTACTTCTATGCTTCCATGCATCTGGTTCCCTCTGTCCTCAACTTCCTTCCCATCTTTCTTCATATAGCACAAAGTCCTATACTTCCACAATACCCAATTCAATATCACGCCCCTGAAGTCTTCCCTGATTGTTTACTCCTATCACCAGCAGAGTTATTCACCACACACACATCCACACGCACACACACCCCTGCCCATGTTTTTCGCACAATGCAAGAGTCCTGGTTGAGTTTCTGTCTAATGCGGTGTTGTTGGGTATTCATTTTTCTCTGGGTCCCAGAAGACTATGGGTCCCTCAAAGGCAGGAATTTATAGTTGAATTCCTGGAACATAGCACAGTGCTCAGCACATATTCAACACTGAATAAATATGTACTGAGTGAATAAATGAATGAATGTCATGACTGGGTTGCTCTCTGAATGAAGGGTGGAAAGATCATGAAAGAAAATTCACCCAGTAAAATGGCCCCTCATGTGACAAAGCCTCTCCTCCAATAGACTGCAAATGCTTTCTGAGTGCTCAGCTTTAACTATTGTACCATGGAATGGAGTAATGTCCCAGGTATCACTTGTGAACCCCTCAACCATGGTGACTGCAGCTGCAGCCGTGGGTTCCACCACTGTTCCCACTGCTCGGTTTCATGCTCCATCCCCTCACCATCTCCTGCGGGGACAAACAAAAGCTGCCAGGCAGCAGTCCCAGAAGTGGTGGGAGTCGGGTAACTCATCCTAAGTAAGCTTCAGCTAGGAAAACAAAGAAGACAGAAGAAGATAGAGTGTTTTAGTCCCCACATCCTCACAGAAATGCATGCTGCTTCTCCTTGTGAGGGCAGAAGAGAGACCTGGGAGAAATGAATCGTTATTGGAAGTTCTGCCTCACTTTCATTATGGTGATCCCGCGAAGAGTATCCCACATGACACATGTCAACTGTCACTGAGCCACATGTAACAAAGCTAAGTTACAAACTAAAGGCACTTTGGAAATGTGAAAAATGCCTGAACTAGAGTTTTAAGCAATGGTGCATACAGATATCAGAAAAATTAGAATAGTGTCTTTCTCCTTTCCCTCCTTGCATCCTCACTCCATTCTTTTATCTTTCTCATCACCTCCTTTTGAATTGCAGCTATAGTGGGGAGATGGAATGGGGAGAGAATGAGTGTGAAGGAAGAATGTTTAGAGAAAAATAAGAGTTGTTCTCCAGGATCAGAGAACTGATTGTCTGGCCTGTGTTATGACTTTCTGAGGAACTAAAGGGATAACGGAAAATACAGGTGACTTTGATGACATCTATTGCAAAAAGTAAGCTCTGTCCCTCCAGAAATTCTCTTTAAGTCTGCATTAGCAATTATGCCTATAAGAATTAAACCAGCCCTTCCTAAACACATGTATATATTCAATCTATACTACATTGTTGAGATTAATGGTCTCATTTTTAAAAAAAGATTTACAAATGTGCTGAAGGTTATGATTTAATTTTTGATCTAGTTCATTGCTTTTTAACAGATTTTTACAAACTAATAATAACTTCATTTCATTTCAGTTGAGACGCTCATATAACATAGCCAATGTAGTATTTTACCATAGTAAAAACATTTTAAAAAGTTTATTCTTCACCCTAAGATATGTTTATTTATTTTAGAGAGAGAGAGAGAGGGAGAGAGAAGGGAAGAGAGAGACAGAGAGAGAGATAGTAAACCTATACCCTAAGTAAGTGCCCTGACCAGGAATCGAGCCCACAACTTTTTCCTATGCAGGATGATGCTCCAATCAACTGAGCCACCTGGTCAGGGCCATAGTAAAAACATTTTTAGAATCACCTGTTATCATCATTTCATAAATGAAAGTCTTATCACCAAGAATTAGGACAAATATATCCTCAGAAAGAACAAAAAAAAGAGATTCACCATACTTACCTTATCATAAGGTATTTATGCTGTGATACCATCCTTTACTGTCATAGGGTACCTATCTATGACATCACCCTTACTCTGTCATAGGGTACCTACCCTATGATACCATCCTTATTCTGCCATAGGGTATGCACACTGTGACAGTGTAAGGATGGCAGATCTTTTTTGTCCTTTATAAATATCAGTCCCTATTCCTCAGGGAATTGCTCATGGAGATCAAATCCATTGTATTACAAATGAAAAAAATGAGGCTTAGAAAGTCCATTTAACACATATTCATTACATTCCAATTATTTATAAGGTTCCATTCTGGGTAGCTCAAGAAATTTAGATACTTGTAACATAAGGGTCCCTACTACCATGGAGCTTACAATGACCTTGGAGAGATGACATATGCAAAAATAATGTCAAAACAAGACATACCACTTACTTGAAACTGGTTCACTAGGAGTCTCAGCTATATGAAACACAGTGAGGAAATAGTGTGTAAAGGAGAAAAGACCTCAGGGACTTAAACTCAGGACCTAAAGTTTATGCACATTATTTACAGAAAAGTCCTCCCTTGAAGCATCATTTCAGACAAGAATCTAGAAGTCCTGGTGGCCCTATATGTCAGTCCACAGTACATGAAACTAATAAATCAGAAGAGATATTTGGGACTACTAGGAAGACCTGTGCAGGCAGGTATAATTGACTGTGATGGAGTGTTGACAACAGTGATAGTTGTAAACAAAGGGGATATGAAAAAACTACTGAAATCGACAAGACATTTGGGCCACTTAGCATAGAGGCAAATGACTCTGTAGACATAAATAAACCCTGAAGGCAGCACTGTGTCAAAGCACAGGACAATTACTGATTGTAGCTGATAAGACAGAGAGTCTCATGAAGTGGTAACCCCTACTCAATTACCAAAGGATCAATTTATTGTTTATTGTTTGGGGACCTTGAAAATGCCCATTTTGTAAAATATGCAGTCAAGTAAAATAATTTCTTTCACAGGCATGCCTGATTAACAGAGTTGGCCCTGGGTTGATAAGTATTTATCTTATGAGTACAGTAAAAATTCAAAGGGACTGTAAGACCTGCCTATCTACGTTATTCAGTATTCTTCCCTTACAAGTACGGGGAATCATTGTCCTTGTTCAGTGTGTCAGGGCTGTGTGTGTGCCTCCTACATCTTCTTCTGTTCTTCCTGCCCCTAAAAATAATCCATATGGTATTTTTCTTTTTTCTGGTGCTCTGGGAATGAAGGAACTGCTTTTTCTCTCAGGTGAAAATGGCTGCCCCTATATTCATTTCTGCTCTATTTTCATGAATCATATAATCAACAAAGTAATGCTAATCTGTACTCTATTTTTTTTTAATTACAGGTATGTCCACACTTGCCTCCCATGTCTGCATCATGGGTAATAGACCTGCATTAGTTATTATGCATTGACAGTGTCCTCACATTTTGTTCACTTTGATGCCTGAGTTTGACTCAGTGGCTTTTGATTCCTAAGGGGTGAGGACAGCGGTTGGGTATAGGCAGCCTCCCAGATGAAAGCCTGCCAAGCCAAAAATGCTGACTGGTGAGAGAGAAATTAAGTGGCCAACTTGAGATTTTTGAGGAGTCCAGTGTGATGCAAATGGAATACCAGGGCACAAATGTGTACACTTTCTCCAGAGTTTACTTCTAATACTCATTACAGATGTTTTCTAATAAAGAACAGTTGACTGGCCCCTGATGGTGAGGATACTACTTACTTTTGGAGGAGAAGAGTTCTTTGTAAGGAAGCTCCAAATCATAAACATCTGAAAGAACCTGCAGCCAGCAGAGTTTCTGCCCCCACCTTTGGGACACCCTCACAGTTCCCCCAAATCTCTGACCCACTTCATGTTTCTGAAAGACTCAGCTGCCACTTCTGCACCAATATTAATGGTGACTAGGACCATTAACACAACCCTGTTTGTGCTGGGTCAGCTGTGTTTATGGGGAAACAAGACAAAAAACATGTTTTCCTAGGAGGTCTAGGGTCTGGAGAATTACCCATATATGACTCAGAAATAAGATGGGTTCTTGCATGTATTGCAAAAAGTATTGACAGAAAGGTAACAAGAGTTAATTATTTGAATTTCTATTCCAGTGCATTAAGGGAACTGACTTTTCTCCTTCTTTCCAGGAAAAGAACTTGTGAGCAAGACCAGGATCAGGATGAGAGGAGTGAACGGGTGGGTTTGTGCAAGTTCAGGGTTGGATCCTGTGTCCTTTTAAAAGAATTTTTTTAAAAGCAGCTTAAGATTTACAAAAACACTGAGAGGGAGGTACAGAGATTTCCCATATACACCGTCCCCCTCCACATGCACCATGTATAGCCTCCCCCATTATCACTAACACTCACAAATGCTACATTTTTTATGAATCTACAATGACACATCATAATCACCCAAAGCCCATGGTTTACCTTAGCGTTCACACTTGGTATTGTATATTCTATGGGTTTTGACAAATGTGTAATGACATATTGTAATCAGCATGCTATCATAGAGTATTTTCACTTGAAAATCCTCTGTGCTCTGCTCATTTGTCTCTTCCAACCCCACACACTAATCACTCATATTTTTTATTGTCTCCATTTTTTTTGCCTTTCCTAGAATCCCATATAATGGGAATCATACAGTCTGTAGCCTTTTCAAATTTTCTTCTTTCACTTAGCAATATGCATTTAAGTTTCCTTCATGTCTTTTCATGGCTTGATAGTTCATTTCTTTTGGCACCAAATAATATCCATTGTCTGGGTGTATATTTATTCACCTACTAAAAACATCTTAGACACTTCCAAGTTTTGATGATGATTAATAAAGCTTCTATAAGCATCTATGTGCAAGTTTTTGTGTGGCCATAAGTTCTCAAATTCTTTGCATAAATACCAAAAAGCATGACTGCTGTATTGTATGGTAACAGTATGTTTAGTTCTGTAAGAAACTGCAAGATGTCTTCCTAAGTGGCTGTAGCATATTGCATTCCTACCAACAATAAATTAGAGTTCCTGTTGCTTCACATCTTCAAAAGCATTTGCTGTTGTCAGTGTTCTGGGTTTTAGCCATTCTAATAGTTGTGTAGTGTTACCTCACTGTTGTTTTAATTTGTAGTTTCCTGAGGACGTATAATGTGATGCATCACTTCATTTGCTTATTTGTCATCTGTATATATATTTGGTTATGTATCTGTTAAGGTTTTTGGTTCATTTTTAACTGGGTTTGTTTTTCTTATTGTTGAGATTTAAGAGTTCTTTGTATATTTTGAATAAAAGTCCTTTATCCGATATAGCTTCTGCAAATATTTTCCCCTGGTCTGTGGCATGTCTTTTAGTTCTCTTGAGTTACCTTTTGCAAAGCAATTTTTACTTTGCAAAACTGAAGTCCAGCTTGTTAATTATTTCTTTCATGGATAATATCTTTGGTGTAGTATCTAAAAAGGCATCACCATATTCAAGATCATCTAGGTTTTCTCCCATGTTATCTTCTAGGAATTTTATAGTTTTATGTTTTACATTTAGGTCTGTGACCAATTTTGGTTAATTTCTGTGAAGGGTATAATGTCCAAGTCTAGGTTAATTTTTTTAACATGGATATTCAATCTTGTCTCTAAAAAATGTTGATATTTTGTTCATCATGGGATTTTTCACATACATATTTATTTCCTCAAATATTGCATTACATTATTATTTTGATTACTCATTTTGATTTTTTTTGGTAACTCCTTAAATTTTTTCATGAAAGTGACTTCTTTTCTCTTGTCTCTGCCTGAATAAGCAAAATTACCCATTATTATAAAATTCTACCATGTACTAATACAAGGTAGCAAAAAGAGCATTAGGTTTTAAGTAAGAAGCTCAGGTTTGTGACTTTAAGCAAGTCATAAACGTCTGAGCCCCCTGATCCCTATATGCAAAATGAAGATAGAACATTGCAGACTACCTAACGTGAAGTGGGATAATGGGTCTGAAAGAGTTGTGAAAATGTAAAGCAGTATACATTAAAGCATTATCATAGTGCTATACCTTCTATGATATCTTGTTTGTGTGTCAGCAAAACACAAGCACACTCAATAAAAGCAGTGATGAAATTAGTGAATTCCATTTTTTCAGGGTAGTAAAAAGATTTGTATGCTATTAGACTATATAGAGCTTCTCTCACTTACATTTTGTGCAAAGACATTAAAGTTGCTTATGTTCTTTGAATGCAGGGGACTTTTTACCAAAAAGTCAGATGTCAGGGAGTATGGCCAGTCTACTTGTCCACTGCAGAGCACAATTACATAAAAAAGAATGATCAATTTCTGAGGGGACTTGAAGTATCTCTTGTGACACAGGTCTGTCAGTGCTAAAACTGGAGAAGTGTCAAACTGGGAGACAAGTGAGCCACTCTGAGATGCATGATGTAGGCATTGGAAAGAGCCTAGACTGAGAATTGGGTGCTAAGCATTTTATTCTTAGCTACAGTCACAGCTGATGTAGTGACTTTGGGCAAGTCAGTCACTTACTCTCTGAACCTTGGTTCCTCTGTGTACAAAATTAGAGAGTTGGACCTAGTGTCTACCTAAACAGCACATATATTAAGCATGTACTATATTCTGGAAATGTGAGAAATATTCCCTAGGCCTTATCTTATTGAATCCTACTAACAACTCTATGGTATAAATACTATTACTATTCTCCAGTGACAGACAACACAGAGGATTAAGAAAGGCCCAAATTCAAGAACACCAGGTGAGCCAATGTATCATGTCCATAATTAATATGGCCTCTTGAGCCAAAGCTCAATTCCCAGCCCCACTACATGCCTAGATGTGTTACCTTGGGGGACTTCCTTCATCTCTGTTCCTCAGTAATATGGGGGTTTTCTATTTGGTCATTTAGAGTGCTTCAGTTAGTGCCTGGCACAAGTTTAAAACGATGCAAGTGTTTGTTAGATAAATAAAAAGAAGTACTCGTTCTTGCAGACCGCTGCTCCTCTCAAAGACCTCTTCTGATTTTATGAATGGCCATGCCCTTTTACTTGCCACAGAGGTAGAAAAAAGACTGCTAAATGCAAAGCATGTATGTGATAATGAAGGGCTAATAGACTTCCCTCATTCCCCAAACACAGTCTCAAAGAAAACACTGTTAATTCTCATGGAGTGTCTGTGTGATTAAGAATCTGTGAATTCACTCCTAGGCATCTTTAAAGAAAAAAGAAATCAGCACAACCTTTGCGTTGTGCCTTGACATTAAATTTGCAAGGCTTTGCCATTTGGAACTTTTAACATCACTGAAGCTTAGAGTTTCTTTGTTGTAATTATCTGAGAAGAACAGAGAAGTTTTTAGTTTTCAACCATCATGAAAAGTGATCATGTTTATCTTTTCATAGCTCATTTGGAGGTATTTTTTCCCCATTATGTTTCTTACTATTGTTTAAATGTAATGTCCAAGCCCTGGCTGGTTGGCTCAGTGGATTGAGCACTGACCTGTGAACCAAAGGGTTGCCAGTTCGATTCCCAGCCAAGTCACATGCCTGGGTTGCAGGCCAGGTCCCTAATAGGGGGTATGCGAGAGGCAACCACACATTGCTATTTCTCTCCCTCTCTTTCCCCCTCCCTTCCCTTCTGTCTAAAAATAAATAAAAAAATGTAATGTCCTAGATAAAAGGGTTTGATTTTAATTTCTAATATTCTCACAAAAATCACCAGATATCTTGTGAGATTATTTGCTAGTTCCTATGTATTATGTACAATTTATTCAATAAATTTTCACTCAGTATGTATTATATGCTAGGCACATTTATTCAATACCTTTCTTTGGAACAGTTAAAGCAGTTTCTAAGATATACATACTGATATCCTATTTTTTGTTTCAGAGGAAAGGAAGAAAGTCAAAGAAACTCAATTTTACATCACACAACTTACAAAGAGCTCCAGGAAGATGATACTGTGATTTATAAAAGAATGTCAGAATTCCAGTAAAGATGGAGGCATAGGTAGACTTGTTTTACCTTCTCACATAACCATAAGAAGAATCACAACTAACCTCAAAACAAAAAGCACACAGAAATGCCAGAAAACCAAATTGTATGAAAGTGTGACAACGAAGGATTTAAAGAAGCAAAATTCACCCAGACTGGTACAAGGAGCAGAGATGGGGAGTCAGGGTGGAGAGAATGCAGAGCGGGAATGTGGCATGGCATGGTGGCAGTGGCAGTGGCAGCAGTGGCAACAAAACAAGTGGTCCCACATTCACAGTTAAAAATCAGTTGGGATACCTTGGGAGTGAGCAATCCCTGCCCCAGGCCAGACTGCAAAACCTAAGGTTTCAGTGCCAAGAAGATAAAACCTCACAACTACTGGCTATAAAAACCATTGGGTGTTGAGGGTGGCAGAAGAAACTGCCAGTTTCTCAGGACAGTTCATTTAAAGGGCTTGCACAGACTTAAAATGTATGCAAACCCACTCACTCTGGGAATCACGACCAGGGCAACAGCTAGAAGGGTGCCAGTCACATACGAGAAGTCAGTAAAGTAAGTGAAACAGAATGAGTGCCAGGCAAACCTCCGGAAGCCAGGCAGTGGCACTGCCCCCTCTCCAACCCTACCCCACTCCACAGAGCCACATGGAGATGAAGCAGTGTTCCCCACCCTGGTGAATACATAAGGCTCTACCCCATACAACTTAACTGGTACACTAAGACAGGAAGTCAAAGCAGCTCTGCCTAGCATACACAGAAACAAACACAGAGAGGCTGCCAAATTGAGGAAACAAAGAAAAATGATCCAAATGGAAGAACAGAACAAAACTCCAGAAAAAATAACTAAACAAAATGGAGATTGCAAACCTATGAGATGCAGAATTCAAAACATCAATTATCAGGATGCTCAGAGAATGGAGTATAGCAAAAACATAAGGGGAAAAATGAAAGCTACACCAAGTGGAATAAAGAAAAATCCATAGGGAACTAGCAAAGAAGGGAAGGAAGCCAGGATTCAAATCAATGATTTGGAACATAAGGAAGAAATAAACATTTAACCAGAACAGAATGAAAAAAACAAGAATTCAAAAAAATGAGGAGAGTATAAGAAGATTTTGGAACATCTCCAAAAGTGCCAACATCCAAAGCATAGGGATGCCAGAAGAAGAAGAGGAATAGAAAGAAATTGAAAACTTATTTGAAAAAATAATGAAAGAAAACTTCCCTAATTTGGCAAAGGAAATAGACATACAAGTCCAGAAAGCACAGAAAGTCTCAAACAAGTTGGGCCCAAAGAGGATCCCACACAAGAAACATCATAATTAAAATGTCAAAGGTTAAGATAAAAAGAAAATCTTAAAAGCAGCAAGAGAAAGCAAGAGAATTATTTACAAAGGAGTTTGCATAAGACTGTCAGTAGATTTCTCAAAAGAAATTTTGCAGGCAAGAAGAAACTCACAAGAAGTATTCAAAGTGATGAAAAGCAAGAACCTACAACAAAGATTATTCTATCCAGCAAAGCTATCATTTAGAATTGAAGCACAGATAAAGTGCTTCTGACAAGGTAAAATGAAAGGAATTAATCATCACCAAACCGTTATTACATGAAATGTTAAAGAGCCTTATTTAAGAAAAAGAGTAAGATCAAAACTATGAACATTAGAATAACAACAAACTCACTACTATCAACAACTGAATCCAAAAAACAAAATCAAAAACAAACTAAGCAGACAACCAAAACAGAAACAGAATCATAGATATGGAGATCCTTTGGAGGGTTATCAGCTGGGAGGGGGAAGGGGAAAAATAGGGGAAAGGTACAGGGATTAAGAAGCATAATGGGTAGGTACAAAACAGAGAGGGAGATGTTAGAATAGTACAGAAAATGGAGAAGCCAAAGAATTTATATGAATGACCTGTAGGCATGAACTAAGGATGGGGGAGTGCTGGAGGGAACTAAGTGCCAGGGAGAGGTGGGCAAAGGGGAAAAACTGGAACAACTGTAATAGCATAACCAATAAAATATACTTTTTAAAAAGAGAATGTCAGTCAGCTAAGTCTGTCCGTTAGTAGAACCATCTCACAAGGCTCCTTGTCAACTACAATCAGACATGGATGGGCACAAAGCTGATTTCCTCATTTTGCTTGGAGGTTTCTACTTCAGTCTTCAATTGGCAAACAAACCTGAATTGTTGTGGTTTCCCAAGTCCTATGTGCAGATTTAAAGACTTCTGCTGCTGGGTTTCTTTGCCTATGTGTGGCTGAGTCAGACCTTTCCATTGCTAGTAGGAGGAACAGTGGAGCACCATAATCCCTCCAGTTTCTTTGCCCAGCCTAGTCTCAGTGATAGTAGCTGACAATGTAATACTCATTCAGCAGCTGATTATAATTAAAAATATCAGAATAATTAAAGTCCTCAGCTTGACAAGCAGAGCCATAACTTTGCCTTCAGACATTCCTCTCTAATTAGTTAATTAATCCTAATGCAAATTATAAGCAATAATTAGTCAGCCAAGCTTGACATAAAAGTCTGCTGACTTACAGCTAAAAGGCTTTCTGGTTGCTGGTTTGTAGTTTCTAAAGGTGTCTTTTGTCCACTCATGGTTTCTGTATCCATCCTACTTCGAACTTTCTGCCGACACATAGATACTCGAAGCAATTTGAGCTGGAGAAAACCACAGCTATAAAAACCTGTATTACCACAGGCATTTTTCAGTTTGACATAATAAATTGCATGCTCAGTATCTGTATTGAATATCAATTTGGAGTATATCCTTTTCAGGGGAAAAAAAACTAGAGTGAGAAGATAGAGAGGAGGCGGGGATATTTTGACCCAAAGCATGGTCTGTGATATACTTCACATTCATTTGCACTAGATCACTGAGGTGCTTTCAAGCATGTGCCAGAAACTGAGTCATAACAAAGCATATCTGAAATTTGATATCTCTGTAATAGAAAAGCTAATATTTGGTCCAGATTTTCAGTGAATTTAAACAGATCCGGAATCTGTTAAGCAAGATAATTTGAATTCTCTTCTAATAAATCTAAAACTGGATATTGTATTTACTATATAGCTCTGTTCCTTATGAGCAAAATTCCCTCCTTCTAAAGCTGCAAAGGTACAAAAGCATGATCTTACAGAACGTTGGGTCAATAGTTTCTGGACATCTCAGACAAATAAATATTCTACCACAAGTCGCTCCAAATCTTCACCATCCAGGGACCCAAAGAGTCTGTCCTATGGACTAGCAGGTAATGCCTGAAAACATGATGTCAGAGTAACAAAAAAGCTACAGCTAAATTGACATGAAAATGTAAATATCTCTCAAATGCTGTCTTTGGCCATAACTCCATGACTTGGAAAGAATATTTTAGTACATTGATTGCAAGAATGGCCTAAATTATTCCTTTCCCTGTAGCTATGCTTCTTGCAATGTGATTTTGTAGCTCTTCCCATTAGGAAGCTGAATTCATTTCTCCACTGCTTGAATCTAGGTTTGTCTTATGACTTGATTTGGCCAAAAAGATGAGGTGGAAGTGACAGGGTGCCAATTATAAGCCTAGGCCTCAAGACATCTTGCAAACCTTTGCTTACTTTCTTGAAATCCTGTCTCTACCATGAGATAAGCTCAGGATAGCCTGCTGGTGGTTAGAAGACAGTATGACAGTGTGGTGATAATTGGGGGGAGGGGAGTATAAGGAGACTAACATATAATGGGAAAAATGCAATAAAGATTAAATTTAAAAAGACAGTATGAAATGAAGACAAAGCATCCCTCTTGGGCCCTCTTAAAAAGCTTAGCAAAAAATCAACTAAGACTAACAGAACCACCCAATTGACCTATAAACTCATGAGCTAAACAAATTGTTTTTGATGTAAGCAACCAAGGTTTGGGATGCATTGTTACATCACAATAGCTAACTTACACAAATATAAACAGAAGAGCATAGTCCAATGCTTCCTACCCTAATGGTGCAGAAGAAGGGGCCCTCATCTCACTTTATGTGTAAAATCTCCAAATATTCAGATCTCTTCTTACTTACTGCAGGAAGAGAAAGGAAAATGATATAGACTATTTTCATCTTTCTTATTTGAGCATTCTCTCATAACTTTTCTAACTTCTTTGTCTCAGCCTAAAAAATTGCTCAGACTCTCTAAACCTAAATATAATTCTCCCATTAATAATTCCCAATGCATCCCACCTCACCACTCCCAACTACAACCATAACTTTCTCCTTTCTATAAGCAGTAAACTTTTAAATGAAGAGTACGCATCCATTCTTCTACTTCCTCAATTGCCTTTCACCTTCCTAGCTACTATAAGCTGGCTTGCAGCACTACCAATGCACAGACGCTGTCTTCAATTGTGTTATAAATGACTTCCTAATTGTCAAATCTGATGATAATTCTCCCATTCCATCCTTTTATTAATGTAAACTCTTACTGAAGTGTTTATGTCTCTCTCTATATATACATAATATAATCCAGACTAATCTTTGAAACTCAAGATGCTTAAATTAATCACATTTTCAAAATTCTTTTTGCCATGTAAAGTAACATTCACAGATACCAAGGACTGGGATACAGATACCATTGGGGAGTCATGCTATCTAGCACACCATGGAACCATTACAAAAACAGATCCTAAAAAGTTATCTCATGTCACCTTTCAGCCATGTCTACCATTCCCCATGTTAACCATCATCCTAATCTCTAGTACCACATATTGGATTTTCTGATTTTAAATTTTATATAAGTAGAATAATGCATAACGTATTTTCTGCATCTGGCTTCTTTTGGTGATATTGCTTGAGAGATTTAGCCATAGTGTTTACTTTTATCAGAGTCTGGTATTCCAATATGTGAATATGTCACATATTGGAATCATTTGTTTAATCATTTTACTACTGCTAAACATTTTTTTTCAAATACATTTGTTTCTGCATACCCACCACCACTTTCCCTTGCCCCCTCCCTACTTCCCTCCCTCAGCTCTTCCCCTTTGGTTTTGTCCATGAGTCCTTGCTATATGTTCCTTGACTTTCCCCTTCCCTTCCTTTTCTCCGCCCCCGCCTCCTTCCTTCTTGTCTCTGTTGGTTTCTTTTCCTCTCAGTGTTGCTGGTCTTATTTTTCTTGCATCTTTGTATTGTTGGTTAGGTTCTGCTTATAGGTGAGATCGCACGGTATTTGTCTTTTGCCCCCTGGCTTATTTCGCTTAGCATAATGCTCTCAAGTTCCATCCATGCTGTTACGAAGTTTAGTAGTTCTTTTTTTCTTTCTGCTGTGTAGTATTCCATTAAGTATATGTACCATTACTTTTTGATCCAATCATCTACTGAGGGGCATTTAGGTTGCTTCCAACACTTGGCTATTGTAAATTGTGCTGCGATGAACATTGGAGTGCATAGGTTCTTTTGAATTGGTGTTTTGGTGTTCTTAGGGTATAGTCCCAGCAGGGGAATCACTGGATCAAAAGGCAGTTCCATTTTCAGCTTTTTGAGGAAATTCCACACTGCTTTCCTCAGTGGCTGCACCAGTCTGCATTCCCACCAACAGTGTACTAGTGTTCCCTTTTCTCCACAGCCTCGCCAGCACCTGTTGTTTGTGGATCTGTTTATGATGGCCATTCTGACCGGTGTGAGGTGGTACCTCATGGTGGTTTTGATCTGCATTTCTCTGATGGCTAGTGATGCTGAGCATCCTTTCAAATGCCTCTGGGCCCTCTGTATCTCTTCCTTGGAAAAGCGTCTGCCCAGATCCTTTGCCCATTTTTTTATTGGATTATTTGTCATCTTGCTGTGGAGTCGAGTGAGTTCTTTATATATCTTGGAGATCAAACCTCTATCTGATGGATCGTTAGCGAATATACTTTCCCATACGTTTGGCTCCCTTTTCATTTTGCTGATGTTTTCTTTTGCCGTGCAGAAGCTTCTTATTTTGATGAGGTCCCACTTGGTTATTCTTTCCTTTATGACCCTTGCTTTAGGAGACATATTGGTGAAAAAATTGCTGCATGGGATATCTGAGTGTCCTGCCAATGTTCTACTCTTGGACTTTTATGGTGTTGCGACTTATATTTAAGTCTTTTATCCATCTTGAGTTTATTTTTGTGTATGGTGTCAGCTGATGATCTAATTTCAATTTTTTTGCGTGTAGCCATCCAGCTCTCCCAACACCATTTGCTGAAGAGGCTACTATTGCTCCATTTTATGCTTCTGCCCCCTTTGTCAAATATTAGATGCCCATAGAGACCTGGTCTTATTTCTGGGCCTTCTCTTCTGTTCCACTGGTCTATGGGTCTGTTCTTGTGCCAGTAACAGATTGTTTTGAGTAGAGTGGCTTTGTGGTAGAGTTTGATGTCTGGTATTGTGATCCCTCCTACTTTGTTATTCTTTCTCAAAATTGCTGAGGCTATTCGGAGTTGTTTATGGTTCCATATACATTTTTGAAAAGTCTGTTCTATTTCTGTGAAATACATCATTGGTATCTTAATAGGGATTGCGTTGAATCTATAAATTGGTTTGGGTGGTATGGACATTTTGATGATATTAATTCTTCCAATCCATGAGCACGGTATATGCTTCCATTTATTTGTGTCCTCCTTAATTTCTTTTTTTCAATGTTGTATAGTTTTCTGCGTATAGGTCTTTAACCACTTTGGTTAAATTTATTCCTAGGTACTTTATTTTTCTTCTTGCCATATCGAATGGTATTTTTTTTCTAATTTCTTCTTCTTCTATTTCATTGCTGGTGTATAAAAATGCCTTTGATTTCTGAATGTTGTCTTTGTATCCTGCTGTTTTGCCAAATTCACTTATTAGGTTGAGGAATTTTTTGGTAGAGTCTACAGGGTTCTCTATGTACACTATCATGTCATCTGCAAACAAGGATAGCTTTACTTCCTCCTTTCCTATTTGGATGCCTTTTATTTCTTTTTCTTGTCTGATCACTGTGGCTAGGACTTCCAATATGATGTTGAAAAGAAGCGGTAAAAGCGGACATCCTTGTCGTGTTCCCGATCTTAGTGGGAAAGTTTCAGTTTTTGTCCATTGAGTATGATGTTGGTTGTAGGTTTTTCATATATGGCCTTTATTTCATTGAAGAATGCCCCATTTATTCCCATTTTGCTGAGTGTTTTGATCATAAACGAGTGCTGTACCTTGTCAAATGCTTTTTTGGCATCTATCGAGATGATCATGTGGTTTTTGTCTTTTCTTTTATTTATGTGATGTACAACGTTTATTGACTTGCGTATATTGAACCATCCCTGCATCCCTCGGATGAATCCCACTTGCTCGTGGTGGATAATCTTTTGAATCGATTGCTGGATGCGGTTTGCCAATATTTTGTGGAGGATTTTAGCATCTATGTTCATCAGCAAAATTGGCATGTAGTTTTCTTTCTTTGTAGGGTATTTATCTGGTTTTGGAATTAGGGTGATACTGGCCTCATAGAAAGAGTCTGGGAGTCTTCCCTCCTCTTGCATTTTTTGGAATAGTCAGAGAAGGACAGGGGTTAGCTCTTACTTAAATGTTTTGTAAAATTCTCCTGTGAAACCGTCCGTCTCTGGGCTTTTGTGTGCTGGGAGTTTCTTGATGACTGCTTCCATTTCCCCAGCTGTTATCTGTCTGTTCAAGCTTTCTGTTTCTTCCTCCTTCACTGTTGGAAGGTTAAACTTTTCTAAAAATTTGTCCATTTCATCAAGATTTTCAGATTTCTTGGCATATAATTGTTCATAGTAGTTTCTGACAATCATTTGTATTTCTGTGATATCAGTTGTTATTTCTCCTCTTTCATTTCTGATATTATTAATTTGGGTCCTCTCCCTTTTTTTCTTGAGTCTGCTTAAAGGCTTGTCAATTTTATTATCTTTTCAAAGAACCAGCTTCTGGATTGGTCGATCCTTTGAATTGTTCTTTTCATCTCTATGTCACTCAGTTCTGCTCTAATCTTGACTATTTCCTTCCTTCTACTTGCTCTGGGATTTATTTGTTTTTGTTTCTCCAGTTCTGGGAGTTGTAGTGTTAGGTCTTTTATTTGAAATGTTTCTTTTTTAGGTAAGCCTGTATTGCTATGAACTTCCCTCTCAGGACTGCCTTTGCTGTGTCCCATAGGTTTTAGACTGTTGTCTATTCATTTTCATTTGTTTCCAGAAATTTTTTTATTTCTTCTCTTATCTCATTATTGACCCATCATTGTTTAATAGTCTACTGTTCAGTGTCCATGAGTTTGCAAGTTTTTGAAGTTTCTCTTTGAGGTTGATTTCCAGTTTCAAGCCCTTGTGGTCCAAGAAAAAGTTTGGTATTATTTCAATTTTCCTGAATTTGCTGAGTTTTGCTTTGTGTCCTATCATGTGGTGTATCTTTCAAAAGCTGCCATGAGCATTTGAAAAGAATGTGTATTTTTCTTCTTTGGGATATAAGGTTCTATATATGTCAGTTAAATCTATTTGATTCAGTGTGTCATTCAGCGCCACAATATCTTTATTAATGTTTCTGTTTGGGGTATCTCTCCATTTTTGGCAGTGGGGTGTTGAAATCCCCTACTATCAGTGTGTTGCTGTCTATATCTTTTTTCAAGTCATCAAACAAATTCCTTATATACTTGGGGGCTCCTATGTTGGGTGCAAATAAGTTTACAATGTTGATGTCTTCTTGATAGAGTCTTCCTTTAAGTATTATAAAGTGCCCCTCTGGGTCTCTCTTTATGGCCTTTGTTTTGAAATCTACTTTGTCTGATACAAGTATCGCAACCCCGGCCTTTTTCTCATGCCCATTTGCTTGGAATATTTTTTCCATCCCTTTATTTTCAATCTGTGTAGGTCTCTTGCTCTGAGGTGGGTGTCTTGTAGGCAGCATATGTGTGGGTCATGTTTTCTTATCCATTCAGCTACACTGTGTCTTTTGATTGGGGCATTTAGTCCATTCACATTGAGACATATTACTGATAGAAACTTACTCATCTTTTCTCTTTGTACCTGTGTTCCTCTCTCTCTCATTCTTTTCCTTCATCTGCTTAAACCAGTCCCCTTAGCATATCTTGGAGGGCTGGTTTGGTAGAGATGTATTCTTTTAGCCTTCTCTTGTCTGGGAAACTCCATATTTCCCCTTCTATTTTAATGGAGAGCCTAGCTGGGTAGAGCGGCCTTGGCTGTAGGCCCTTGCTTTTCATGGCTTGGAATATTTGTTGCCATTCCCTTCTGGCTTGTAGTGTTTCTGTTGAGAAGTCAGCTCCTAGGCGTATCAGGGCCCCCTTGTATGTTACTTTTTCCTTCTCCCTTGCTGCCTTGAGGATTCTCTCTTTGTCTTTGATAGTTGTCATTTTAATGATGATGTGTTGGAGTGGACCTCCTTGAGTCCCTTTTGAGTGGGGTCCTCTGTGCCTCCTGGATCCATGAGAGCCTTTCTCTCCTCTAATTGGGGAAATTTTCCATCATTACTTTTTTGAAGAGGTTCTCTATCCCTTGCTCCTCTTCTTCTCCTTCTGGTATCCCTATTATACGGATATTATTGCGTTTCAGGTTGTTCTGCATTTCCCTGAATACCTCTTCATTCTTTTTCAGTCTTTTTTCCATTTCTTGTTCTTTCTGGGAGCTTTTTTCTACCTTATCCTCCATCTCACTGATTCGATCCTCAGCTTCATCCAGCCTGCTTTGGATTCCTTCTACTGTGTTCTTCAATTCAGAAATGGTATTCTTCATATCCTCTTGTGTCTCCTTGATAGTTCCTATGTCCTTTTCCAGGATGATATAGTTTGTTGTAAGATCCTGATATTTCTCTGCAGTTTCTCAGAGTTCTCTTTGAGCTGGCTGAGCTCATTGAGCTTCCTTAGAACCATTGTTTTGAATTCATTATCTGATAGTTCCCTTGCCTCTATTTCATTTAGCTCTCTCTGTGGGGAGTCCCCTTTTCCACTCATTTGGGGGCAACTTCTTTTTCTTCCCATTTTTGTGAGAGTCTGTTAAGTAATTTACTTATTTATTTATTTATTTTTGCTTCTGCTTCAATTGGGCCGTCAAGATTTCCTGACTTTGTGGATTAAACTTCTATGGTAGTAGGTGGGTCTTTTTATTTATTTATTTATTTATATTCCCTTTACTTTTCTTCCTGGGCCTGCCTCTGATGATGTCAGTTGTTGATCCTATATGACCTTGGGTTGTTTGAGCCTTCCAGGAGTCTACTGTCTGTGTCTAACTCCTGCTTAGGGCAGCTCTGTGATCCCTTCAGTCAGGGATGGACTATTTCTTTGGATTGCTCTGCACTCTCATGCTGGCTCCTTGAGCGCGCTCCCTGGTGCAGCAGGATCCCCCACCTACCTGGGCTTGCACGTGCTTGCCCAAACCAGGGGGCTTCTTTGCGATCTCGCGTACTCATCTGGCCCCCTTGGCCGGCGGGCACCCTGGCACTGGTCAGTTTAGGATCTTCTATTGTGTGTTTTCCCCGCTTTTGGCTCTTTGGGTGCATTGCTTGCCTCGTCAAATGGAGACTATGGAAATGGGAGGAAGTCAGCTCCACCATTCTCCAGTTAACCCTGTGTCCGGTCTCCCTTCCAGGGATCCTGGGCAGCTCTGTGACCCCTTTGTCCCGGGATCTACTAATTCTGTGAGCCGCTCAGCAATCGCGGGCCACGCGGGTCAATTTACGCCTGCCCTTGCCATTCTTCTCACTCCCTCACAGGTCATATTGGTGCCAATCTGTGGGAGGCCTTGCCAGCCCGAGCGAGCCCTCACCAGCTCGCGCGGATCACACACATGCTCGTCAACCCTCACCGGCCACTCAGTGCAAGTGTACGCACCTACACTGGGTGTTTTTGGGGTGACTATGTGTGCTTTTCGGCTTTTGGCTCTTTGGGGGTGTGGCCTTTTCCCGCACAATGGAGACTACGGCAAGGAGAAGGAGTCAGGACTCCCCGGTTCCTCCTCCTGTTCTTTCCCCAACCCCTCCATTTCCAGTCTCTCCTCAGGTGTCTCCGGGCAGTTCCGTGACCCCTTCAGCCAAGGATCCACCCCCTGTGTGGACTGCGTTTCAATCGCAGGCAGTCTGGTTCCTGCTCGCTCCTCTTCTGCGTCTCTGGGGGTGAGCCTTTCCAGCCCACAATGGAGACTACAGAACAGGGAGGGAGTCGAGACTCCCCGGTTCCTCCTCCCGTTCTTTCCCCAATGCCTCCATCTCCAGTCTCTCCTCAAGGCTCTCCCAGCCAGTCTGCACTCAGCCCCGCAGCTCACACATGCACAAGCTGCATGTGGAGCACACAAAAGGCAGGTTAATTGATTCCCTTATGCCTGAGCCAGATGGTAACTGCAGAGTGGGAGGTGTGTTATAACCCGGGCTCGACCGGCCTCTGTCTCATTTCTCTTCACAAAGTTTTCCTCACCAGTCTTTTTCCAGTGACCAGCCCACCCTGCTGCTGCCTCTACCCAGAGATCAAGGAGGGTGGCTGCCACTGCAATTTTTGCATTGGCCCTTTAAATGTCTCTTTGCATCCCCAGCCACCTGTCTCTGGCAGAGAGCACCCCTAAGCTTTTCGGGGTTGTGTTTTGTCTGTATTTTCTTGGTTTTAGCTGCTGTAGTTTAGGGGTCCCTGTTTATGATTCAGACCCCATTCTTCTCGGGGGGAGCTAACTGGCCGTTTCAATGTCCTTCTGGTGCTAGTGCCCGTGGGCACCCAGCCCACCCTCTCGAGCCTCCACCATACTTCTCACCCATTGGGATGTGTGAGAGTCAAATCCACTGTCTGTCCGCAGCTCCAAGGCTCCTCTCCCACTATCATTCCATTGTTTTCCAGGTGATTACTCCACTATTTAGTCGCAATTCCAGTTTGGTCTTGTGGGAGGAGGTCAGCGTGACTCCCATTCACTCTTCCGCCATCTTAATCCTCCTACTGCTGAACTTTTTAGTCATTTCCAGTTCTTGGCTATTACAAATACTATTACTATTAACATTCAAATGTGTTTATTGGCCCCAGCCTTTGTGTCTTGGTTGGTTGGAGCATTGTCCCATAGCAAAAAGGTTGTCAGTTCAATTCCTTGTCAGGGCACATAGTTGGGTTGTGGGTTCCATCCCTGGTCCAGAATCCCATGATCCCCAGTCGGGCATGTTTGGGAGGCAACCAACTGATGCTTCTCTCTCTCTGTCTCTCATTGATGTTTCTCTCTCTGCCTTCCTCTCTCCCTTTCTGTCTCTCTAGAAGAAATAAAAAAGTATCCTTGGGTGAGGATAACAAAAAAAAAAAGAAAGAAACAAAAGTAATGTTTGTTGGATCACATATAAATACATTTCTTTCTTATCTTTTAGTAGATGCAGTTTTCTAAATTCTAGCTACTCCCCAAATTTTCTAACACTTGGTATTGTTTCACTGTCCCATCATTTTGATCACTTTTTAGTATTTGAAACCTTAGTCTTCTGGAAAAATTCTCCTCCCCTTAGCATCTAGAACCTCATTCTCTCATACCTCTCTGATTATTGTTTCTCAGTTTATATTAGAGCTTCCTGTCTTGTATATCACTGCCTATGTTTATTTTGCTTTCTTTCAGAAACTTCCCTTAAATTATTTTTCAATTTTATTGTCAAATCGTCATAGTAGGTTTAAACAAATGCCTTCATAATTTGTTTCATTTTGATCTAACCCATAGGAAACAAAAAAAAATGGCGCTCCTCAATTTTCTCTTTCTGCTGTCATCCTAGACATACACTAAATATATAATTACAAGCCTTCTTACAGGTAAGTGAAGCATGTGACTGAGTCATGTCAATGGAATGAGAGCAGAGGTGATATCTGACATTTTCAAGCAAACACCTCCTTCTCAAATACCCTATCTTCCATCCTTTGCTTGGAGGAATGCTACCTAACACATCAGATGTTATACAAGTGAGAAAGATGATTTTATAGTGTTAAGCCACTGGAATTTAAGGTTTTTCTGTTATTGTGGTTAACCTACTAGGACAAATATAGGCATTGGTAGCTTGAAATGATATGCTGCAAAGACAAACATCTCAAATATATAAAATACATGCAAAAAAACAGATATAGCAGACTGTCAATCAATGTTATGCAGCGTCAAACTCTTTGGTAAAACCTGAAATAATGTTAGAAGACCATGTGTCTACTGAGCTGGCAATTCTATGGGAGGTGGTTGGAAGGAAATGGTGATAGTGTATGTTGGCAGTTTGGCAAGGTATTTCAATAAAGAAATGAGTTCTTGAGAAATTTGACTGTTTGTTATGAACCAATAAAACAAAAAGAACAAAATTAAAGATTAAAAGCTATAGAAAAACTACCTTTTTCTAGACCTTATGAAGTAGAAAAGTAAGATTGATAATGCTATTGACAAGGACCCCTTAATATCCAGTCTTGGGCAAAGAGTTGACCTTCTTACTAAAGCCATAACTTTAAGGTAACGAACATTAAATTGAGAGAAAAGAGATGTTTAGAAGTAAAGAAGCAAATAAGTACATTTGGGGATAATGTCCAGAAAAGAAATTTGGGTATGACTTCTGACACAGGGACCTCATTGGAAACAAATAGATTAGAAGTCTATTAAGTTGTTTAGGAACTGCATTGTAAAAGAAACTATTAACCTAGATTTTAAAAGTATCTCATAACTCAAGATTTAAAATGACTCTTTTGGACTCCCAACTTTTCAAGAACAGGAACTTGTCTTCAAAATGTGCACAGCCCCAGAGAGGGAGGACTACATGCCACCCACCCATTTCAGATAGACACGTGGAAGGTAATAAAGAAGGCAAAACTTCCCCAGAAGGCAGAACCATGGAGAAAAGTGGAAAGAAGTTCCTCCCAGAGATATCATCAAATAACTACTCCTCCTATAGAGGAAAGAAATATCCAAAATTCCTAGCACTGTTACAGACCAATGACTGTGTGAGACTCTTTTTTGTGAATGGCACTTTGTAGTCCTTACAATGATGCACCCCATGGATTCCACCACAAAACTGAAGGGAGTGCTGATAACAAACTTCAGAGAGCACTATTTAATAATTGTCTCAACTAAAGAAAATTGCCTCATATTTTGTACACAGTCATGCCCTCGCCATAAATATTCAAATCAAATCACTGGTCAATTTAGGGTGTAAAGGTCCTGCTTCCTCACCCAAACTTGGGGCAGTTCTAAAGGGCCATCCCAGCCTCATCATGAGGTTGGCTGAGGACTGTGTTGAAACTGCTTTTTCCTCTTCACTTCCACAGGTGGGGCTCTCAATAGCCCTCTCTGACAAACCTCCCACCTCGTAATCTCTGTCTCAGATTCTGTTCCCTGGAACACCAGCCTGTGATAGACACTGTATTTCAATTAACCTGTCCCTGCTCCTCCACTTCATGTTAAGTGGTGATGGGGTGTGGGTAATTTGCCTTTATTGTCCTTATATCACCACATCATACCTGGATGTCTGGACGTTCCAGATGTGAAGATAGATGCAATGACAGACAGACAGAACTTTGTGTTGGAGGAAGCAAATGGATACCTTATGACCAGAAGGGCAAGAGATGGCAGAAAATGGCAGTATTTATCCGTATCTATGCTTCCAGTGAGGGTAGTAAGAGTCCCCAAAGAAATTCCACCAATTCTTAATTCTCTTGATAGATGGCTTTGATTTTACTGCTTTTTTACTTTAAAAGCTAACTTTTCTCTTGTGGCACCATCAATCACTGCTTCCTTAATCAATAAAGAAGTAATTTAATTAAATCAAAATTGAATTGTTGCATGTCTGTATGTCTTCATTTGCTGTTGCAAAGAGAAGTGAAGGAACTGTCATCCTTTTGGGAGATAGTGATGAATGGGGAAAGGGAAGGCCAGGCTTTTCCATTTCAAAGAGTGCATTTATGCAAGTGATGGTACCTCCCAACTCATACAGAAAATGTGCCCCTTACATCATCTATGTGGCTACAATAATCATCAAAGCCCTGACTTGGAGTGAGAGAAATCAGTATATTAAGAATCTTCATCTTTAGGTCATATGGCATTCTTACTAGCACAAACTCACAAACTCACAGTTAAAAAAAAAATTAACCAACCACCCCTTAAAAAATTTCTGCTTCCCACTTTTCCCTCCAGCATGCATTTATTCTTATCATCCTCCTCATCCAGTAGTATTTATTAAATGGCCACATTTGCATGGCACCGTACCTGTGATTTTCCATTTCTCTCCAAGGATGATTTCCTGGTTTAGAAGTTTTAATGGCTGCTCCTTTGAAAATGTCTTAAGAGGGTTTTGACTGTAATTCCTTTACTCCTAGCTCTTATTTAATAGGTACCAATGCCTATCTTTTGCCTGGGGTGTTGGGCTAGGGAGAGGAAGATTCATTAACCATGGTGAGTTATGGATTTCAATGCCCTGGCTACTTCATTTCTCATATCCAAGAAGATCATTTCCTCCCTAGTCCTCCTGAGCCCAAGGATGCATATATTTTAAGTAGCCTTAATCTGCTTCATTAGGACATTTTTTTTTAACTCTACAAAAATGATACCACCAGTATTACCATATTACTTCTGGTGATGTGCATGGCAGTATCATTATACATTTATACTAGCTGGCAGTAATAGTTGTAGTCAAAATAGTAGGAAAATCATATGATTTTAAAGCTTAGAGATATTGAAATTAATCTCATTTTCAGATATAGAAACTTAGACCCAGGGAGGTGAAATACCTTGCCTAAGGTTACACACTAGTGACTAGTGCCTGCAAAAGTGTCAAGTCTTCAATTTCCAGACTCATAACCTTATTTGCTTCCCCACTGCACTCTTTGGAGTATTGAAGCAGAATGATGCTACTGGCAGGAAAGGCTCCAAGGTGTTTTGGAGTCAGAAATAGATAGTGACGCCACCCGCAGTTATTACATAGCATACTACAGAAGAGAAAATGTGGGGTTAGTATGCCCTGGATACATTTCATTGGACAATCTTTTCTTCTGCTCCCTTTTTATATTTCAATAAATAGTTTTACTAGGCTTTACACCCTGAAATGTGGCAGCGGATTTCTCCCTATGACACAAGCCGTATCTTCTCTTGATGGAAAATTGTCTCACCACCACCTGTGAATTTTCTAGTTTTCAGCACCAAGTAATGAGTCCCAAGAATCAGAGCTGTACCTGTATCTGAGAAAAATGGCAACTACTTTGGTTCAGGACTGAGACTTCTGATCAAATCTGGCCGTAATGAAAACTGTGAAATAGGTAAAGTTTATTTTTTGCCTCTTCTCTGGAGCACTGGTTACCCACTAGAGTGATTTTGGCCCTAAGGGATATTTGGTCATGTCTGGAGACATTTTCTCTTGTCCCAGCTGAGAGGGCTGTTATTGGCATCTAATGTCAGCAGGCCAAGAAGGCTGCCAAATATCTTACAGTGCACAGGATGGGCTCCGCAACAGAGTTACCCAGTCAAATGTCAATGACCTAAGGTTGAAGAATCTGCCTTGGAACCCTGGCATTATGAAGCCACTGGCCTACCACTCTTTGGGTACTTAGCTCTTGGTTATAACAGGAAGAAGTTACCTCTTTCTCTCTAGATAACTCTCATTAGCAGAGAACTTAGGAAGCTCACAGAAGAAAGACTAACATTCTGAACTAGTAGTAAGGTTCCCTGGCTTCATAAACTTCCAATTATATGATAATCTTCAAAATAGGGATAAGAACTTATTCTTATATCATTGGTTCAGACAAAGATAACAAATTGAAACAGAACCTTTTAAATTCTTGATAAACTCTAAAGTGCTGCACAAATGCATGGTATTATAGGATAAGTATTAATTAACAACAAAGGAATGTGTTGCTAATAGTGAAATTTCAGGTACCATGGCAGCAGGTACTTCCAGTTCAGAAGCTTGTTCATATTCCCTCTAATTCCACAACAGAGGTTGCAAATTCTTCACCAATGTTCAGTTTTTGTTCTTAAATTTTTCTGTCTTTGGATTAGCATCCGAAAAAAGGTGCTCTCAGTGCTAATCACATGAAAAACGCTTAATCAACTATTGAACACATAAATTATTTTAAATAGTACCATATATAGCTATAAGGAGAATGATTTTTCCACCTCTTCAAATTTATAAAAACTTACATTTAATAAACCTCTCCATGGTTTATTTAACTTACTTTTCTGTCATCACAACAAAAATTGAGGAATTAGCCCAATAGAGTTTATTTACAGAACTTAATTTGATTTTACACTTAGACACCAGAGTGTATTAGGGACTTAAGATGTAAATAACCATAGAGGCTAACAATTTTCCAGCCCAGCCCTGTGTCCATCACTGTGGTAGGCACCCCATTACCTAATATTCCCAGAAGGATGTGAAGTAGGCGTTTATCCCATTTGATACATGAGGCAACTGAGATTCAGAGGTTAAGTGATTTATCTAAGAAAGTCAGCTAATAAGCATAAATACTAGAAGTGAGATTCAAACTCATGTCTTTCTAGTGGGAGGTACCATTTTCTGCCCCAGCAACCCCTAAAGCCTTCTCTAGTTCTGGATGTGTGCTGGAAATGCACATCAGAACACCTGCATAGCCAGGTACCTTGATAGATGTCAAAACTCATTTGTGCTACAGAGTGAGGTGATAATGGCCACCATACTCAACACCAATGGGGATGATAGCATTTCTCAGGTTCACCCCAACCAGTGCACACTAATGTGAATGAATAACAAAAATAATGAAATTTTTCTCTTTTCTCAACTGCTTATAATTTGTTCACAAATAAGAATGGATTCAGCATCTCATTCATGGATTTTTTTTGTAGTGTAAGTTGTTCCAAAGAGTGAAGTGATGAAGACTAGGTTAGTGACTCTGAGGATTTGTGTTTAAATTCCAAGTGAATGGAAGCTTGACTCAAACAAGCTTGTTATTTCCTACCTATCATTCAATCCAGCTACATTCAGTGAGTACTTGCAAGGCCAGGCTATGTGCCTAGTGCTACGGGAAACAACAATGGAGTGACATGATGACTGCCCTCAAAGAGTTGACTTTACTGTGAGGGGGATAAGAGTTAATAAGAGTATAATAAAAGCTAACTGGCACCCACATAGGAAACTTCACATGATCTAGTGTATTCAGCAATGCACATACTCCTTCTCTGATAGACTCATGTATTCAGTGAACATGGAGGTGCTATGAGGTGTCCCATATTGCTCCCCCCACATCATTTAGTGGGCATGAGAGTACAATATGGACAGTCAATGATACAGTGGAAGAGACTGGTGCCATCAGGTATGATCGTGGAGGCTTCAAGATAACGGTGGAGTTGACTTAGGATAGAACCTCCAAGTACAGGGAACATTTATATTGTCTTCTAGGAACATGTTTTGGGGCATAATCTGGTGATATTCTATTCAAGATTCAGTAATTGGCTACTATATTGCTATGGGTTAAGGGGTTTATAAACCATCATTACATGCCTCCTCTGAGATAATAATCTAAAATACTGACACACTGACACAGTTACAATCAAAAGTGGAGGAAACAACTTTAGCGAGGTAGCTCAGCTGGTTAGAGCATCATCCCAATATGCCAAGGTTGTGGGTTCAATCTCTAGTCAGGGTACATACAAAAAGCAACCAATGAACACTTAAGTAAAAGAAACAACAAATTGATGTCTCTCTCTCACCACACTGTTCTCCGACTTTCTAATATCAACTTTTAAAAACTCAAAAGTCGGGGAAACCAAACAAACAAAAGTCCTCACATTTCTTTAATGCATATATATCTCCATCTAATAAAAGTAGGAGCAACTTTATCATATTGAGGTGAGATTACATCCTCTAAACATCCAAAAACACTTGCCTCAATAGAAATGTTCAATCCAGATGACAACGAAAATTCTCACATGCGCAAAGGAGAGAAAGATGTTTTGCATGCATTTATTCATTTTACATGCATGCCAACATACCCTTTTCATTTAATCTGTCTTCATTTAAAAAAATAATTCTGTGCTTTTAAAAATTACAGAAAGTAAATCAAAATAAAAATGCAAAAAAATATGGACATTCTCTGCAAATACAAAAATTGGAATGAAATTATGCAGAAATAAAATATTTGCATTTTACACAGTCTATTTATTTTTGGCTGAGATTGTAAGTTGATAAACTTTGCAGCCTTGAGTGCATTTTTACTTTTCCAAAAGTATACTTCTTGAAAATTTCAGTATGAAATCATAAATAAAGAGAAAAGCAATGAGGATAAATTTTACAGCAGAGAATCAATGTGTTGATACTATTTCTATTTTTCATGGATCATATGTGATAAAAAATATTCTTAACCTGGTACCTTTTAAATTTTTAATTTTTTTTTAATTTTTCAGCTATAGTTGACATTCAATATTATATTAGTTTCAGGTGTAGAATATAGAGGTTATACATTTATATCACTTATAAAATGATCCCCTTGATAACTTTAGCATCTACCTGACAGCATACATAGTTATTACAATATTTTGACTACAGTAGTCACATCCTTGTGACTATTTGTAATATGAAACTTTAGAGAATACTGTTTTGAATTATAGGACATTGTTAGCTTGAAATTACTGTGATTTGTATTTCTTGTGTATAGTCTGGTGGGACTATAGGTGTAAAAGAAGTGGTCAGTAAGTAACTTATAGAAAATCTTCACTCTTGTTATCAAGACTTTGCTGCTGGCTACTGACTTGAAACCAGAACAAGCTGGCTGAGCAGCCATAACAATGACTTGGAAAGACAATCTCCCTGAGTTCAGGATCTCTCAGTAGTTGGAACATTGGGACAAGTGTTATGAATGTCATAGTGAAGTGATGAAGGCAAAGTAGTAAGTTGTGTTTTCTTCAGATTTTGGAGCATTTGTCATATAAACATAGTTATTGAAACTGCAAGACTGGTAAAGAAATATGACCTGAGTAAACTGAAGACCAACAAAATTCAGTAAGGAACACATTAAAGATGGTCTTTTGGAAAGAAAAGAATTACCAATGGGAAGATGGTTATTTAAGGCAGAGATGAAGGAAGCAATGAGTTTAGGAGCAGAGGTTGATGCAGGGATTTCCCAAAAAGAAAAAGCATGTAAAAGTCAATAAAAATAATAAAAAAGATAGGCTGGGAACTTAGATGGCTCTCCAAATTCAGAATACTAAACTTAGAAAAAAAACCTAGACTAGAGTCAGAAAATCTGGTTCTGAGCCCACGAATTCAGCACTTTCTGAGTAATGCTGCGAAAATAACATTTCTCTAAGCCTTGAATTCCTAATATATATACTGTTAGATCACTAATATTTAATGCTAAATGACTACATATTGGCTAAATAAATGAGTTCATGGTAAGGTTGTATTGTAAGGTGATTAATACTGTCCAACACAGTATAAATGAGGCAAATTGGTTACAGAAAAAATTTTCAGCCTTGAACTATTCTAGGATCATGAACTCTCATTTTTACCCAGTTATTAATACGAATATGACTTCATTTCTAGTACTCTTCTTTCAAAGACCATTAATTAAATTATAAAATTATATGACTCAATGAGAGGTATTACCATGTGTATAATGTAATACCATGTAGCTTCAGTAGGTTTCTAGTTCATTACAAACACAGGAAGTCCTTTTAACATATGTAGTCGCCATCTTCACTGCAGTAAGAAGTGACTCCAAAACTCAGTGGTTTAGAACAAAAACATTTACCTGCTTTTTGTTCTGTGCCAGAGCTGAAATTTATTTATGGTGGCTCTACTTTCCATGTTTTCTCATTCTGGTTGAAGTAGTAGCTCTTATTTGGGATATTACTTCTTGTGGCACTGGGGAAACATAAGAGAAGGCAGAAACATGCAACACCCTTAACACTTCTGTTTGGGTCAAGCACTTGGTCATTTCTTTTCACGTTCCATTAGCTGAGCAAATTATTTGATCAAAAGACAATGAGGTAGGGCAGTAAACTCTGCCTACAAGAAGACATTTTATGGAAACAAATAGTAGGGATATATTTAATCCTCTAACTGGGAAGGGATCAAAAAGTTGTGAAACTATTACAATCTGTCATTACACACACACACATTTGCTGATTTGTCAATTTTTTAATTTCAAAACATGCTATTATTGATTTTTGTCAAAGTTAGTTGAAAAACTAATAGATTAGTTCATACACTGTATATTTGAAATAAGGTGGAAGTAATAAAAAAAGAAATGGGGGAAAATAAAAAATATAGAGAACCTTTATGTCACAGACCTGATTTGATTCACCTAAGTTCCCTTTAATGAGAGGCTTGATACTTAGATTTTCTTGACATTAGTCACTAGAAACAAGAGAACTCCCCATAGCAGAGTCTTAGGTTTTCAAACATGCTAATAGTTTAATGACATGATATTAAGAAGAAAAAATCATTTTAATATACTCTAAATGTTTAATAAATGCTTAGGTTTTATCAGCAAATATATACAAACCTCCCAATCTCCATATTTCATAGGGTTTTTCTTCTTATAGCTATTCACACACAATTTAAATCTGCAAGTTTTAACCATTTCGCTTCCTGAGAGAGGAAATTGAAACAACAAAGGCAAATGTGTCCCCAACTAATGTATGGAAGTAGTTATTTCAGGTTAATTATTATCAAGAACTGTGCAAGACTAAGAATGCGATTAAACATTAGTCTGTGAGATGTTTAACAGTAGGGTTCTACAATAAAAACAGAATATTGTCCTTTCCAGGTTTTTGCTAAATGGTCCCAAACTACACATGCAAATAAAGCTAATGTCTAAATGATTAAATGGTACTGTCATTATTATTCAATGTAGGAATACACTTGAGAATCAAATTGAATCAGTCCCCACCCCCTCCCATGGCATGATAACAATTCATGTTCAACCTTACTTAATATATTCCTTGGTTAACAGAAAAATCAGTCTGTTTATTCATTGGCTTCTAGAAAAGAGGACTAGGCCCATGTAACTGAGGGACAGAGCAGTGAAAAAGAAAAACAACAACAAAAACACAACAGCGCTGGGCTAAATGTGAATTAGACTAAAAAATGGCAACTTTGTACCTTTGTCTAAATTCCTTTTTCATCCCCAACCCTTAGGCATTCAATGCCTTCCCTCCTTGTCACACCACACTCCCTAAAACGGGCCTGCTCAGGAGAACATAATGTGCTACCTCTCCCAAGAGTATACAAACTTTCACTTAGCCTCCCTTGCACAATGAAAAACTCCGTTCTTCTCACTAAGTGTCATGTTTAGTTCTAAGCACATTCCATATAATGATCCGCTTAATATTCACAACAACTCTGAGGTAAGTATTCTTATGATTCCTGTTTTACAAATGAGGAGAGTCAGTCACAGAGTGAATGGGTCACTCTCCTGTGGCAAACCCATGCATTCTGATTTTGGGAGCCTGGGGTCTTAGCACTAGAGCTATATTAAGAGGGAGATTCTCACATACCCTATCATTGCCTCCAAAACCTTTCCATTCTTATTTGGTTGTGTAATTACTAAATGTAATCTTGCAGCATTAGAGACCACAGAAAAATATGATAGATTTTTTAACAGAATCCATTAACAGAACACAAACTGGGAGAACACTACCCTAACAAAGGATAGGGGAATGAGTTAGGAAGATGTCTTCACACATTTCCTGTCCAAGTACTCCTGGGTCTCCCTAATCTGTTATCCCACGGCTGAAACTAAAGAGATTATTTGCCCAGGTTCTCCAATAATCTTCCATTAGTTTTGTTTCATTTGCTTTGATACAAGACTTTCAACCATGATTATGAGGTAATAGCAAATCCTAAAAGGACCTGCTACAGCCCCTCTTTTGGATACTTTTTGTATATGCTGCTACCAAACTGATTATAGTAGAAAAACAACAGGGAAAAAAATGCTAAAAAGTGATCTTTGTAAAAGCAGTTAAGCTTGTTAAGAAAATAAATCAGACAAGGTACACATAAATATTCTCCTAAGTATTTTATTCTTTTTCATGCTATTGTAATAGTATTGTTTTCTTAATTTCTTTTTCTAATAGTTTGTTGTTCGTATAAAGAAATTAAACTGATTTTTGTATATTGATTTTGTATCTTGCAACTTCACTGAACGCCGTTATTAATTTCAACTGTTTTTAGTTAAGTATTTAGAGTTTTCTATATGTAATATAATGTCATCTGCAACAGAAAATTTTACTTCTTATTTTCCAATTTAGATGTATTTTATTTGTTTTTCTTGCCTGATTCCTCTGTCAAGGGCTCTCATTACTAAGTTAAATAAAAGTGGCAACAGTGGGCATCCTTGCCTTGTTCTGATCTTAGAGAAAAAAGCTTTCAGCTTTGCACCATTGATTATAATATTAGCTGTGGTCTTGTCATGTATGGCCTTTATTTTGTTGAGGTACATTCCCTCTGTACCCTGTTTATTGAGAGTTTCTATTTTAAAAGGATATTGAATTTTGTCAAATATCCTTATGCTTTTTCTGCATAACAAACCAGGTAAAACTATTTTATATGTATTTTAGAATAAGACAGTTATATATAAATAAAATATGAATATAAAGTATTGATCAGAGGTCAATAATTTCTAGAATTTGGTGAGCAAAGTTATTAAGAATCCTTTGACCAACCCCCCAAAGAAACTAAATGTGATGGTAAAAAAATATATATACTTTTTAATGATCTTAAACATCAAAGAATAGGCAAGGTATAAAGAATTATCAGGCTAAAATCTAAGTAAAACCTCTAACTCAGAAGTTAAATGAAGTTACTTTTGCTGATACATTTGCTGAATTTGGCAAACTCTGGCTTTTTGGAGTGTCTGGGTCCACAGAATGCTCAAAAGCCAGGAACTTCTCAAGGTACTAATCATAGGGGTTGCCAAACAAAGATTAAAAATACTGTGTTTATGATTAAACAAATAAAAGATAAGCTTAAAATGTCTTCTGGGAACCAACATCTACTTCAAAAAATACAGCAGATGTGGAAAAGAATTAAATCAAGAAATGAAAATTTTAAAAAATAACTAAAATTTAAAACTTAAAAATGAGTTTAACCATAGATTAGACATAACTGAAGAGAAAATTAGAGAATGAGAGGTTAGGTAAAAATAATATGGGAGAGGGAAAAAAATAAAAAAGTTCAAAGATGTGGAAAATGTGCAAAATGAAAAGATCTGACACGTATTTAATTGGAATCTCAGAAGGAGATGAGAGAGAACATGTGGCAGAGGCACTCTGAAGAAACAAAACCAAGGAATTTCCTAGATATAATGATATAGACTAATCCATAGATTCAGGAAGCACAGAGTATCTGAAGCATGATAAATAAAATAAGGTAACACCTAGACACATCACAAAACTGCAAAACACAAAAAGATAAAGTGTAAGTATTAAAATCAATAGACAGCCACCAAAAAAAGAATAGAGGGGCTGTCTTTACAGGGGTGACAGGCTGACAACTGCCTTTAAAATAAATTGTTGCAAAGGTCAGCAGAACAACATTCTTAACATGCTTAAAGAAATGAATGACAACTCTGAATCCTTTGCTTACCCAAAATATCTATTAAGAATGAGAGAAACTTAAAGATATGTCAATATACCTACCCCCCACCCCCCAAAAAGCAGAAAGTTTCGTACCAGCAACCTGCAGTTGAGAAAACTCTAATGGACACCATTCTGGCAGAAGAAAAGTGATCTTAAATTTTTAAAAAATGAGGTGGGATAATAAATAGCAAACAGAGAGGAACATGTAAGGGTAATTCTACATTAATACTTACTAAATAAAATAATAATGTCTTGCAGTTTTGAAATGCAAATGCTGAAGTAAAATACCTAACAATGGTAGCCTAGCTCGGAAGAGTCATAAATGAAGTTAAGTGTTCTAAGGACCTTGTGTTGTCAGGATAGAAGGTGAGGGAAATGATTAACTTTTGACTTTGGCAAGTTAAAAATGCATGTTGTAATTTCCAGAATAAGCACAGTAACAGTATAACCTATAAAGCAGTAGAAAAAAATATAGAATGACTTCTCAGACTTTTGGCTCAGATCAAATGTAGTATCTGTTCTTATCAGTTTAATATCTGATACATCCTCTATCTGAGGACATTATATTACATGGAATTTTGAAACTGGGAAATGGAATAGGAGTTTGCTTAGTCCACTCCATGCATTGACCAGGTACTGCAGCACTTCTGGGAATGGTGCACTGGTGCACCAGAAAAAAGAATGATATTAACACAGAGATAGTAAGGAAGGAAAGAAAAATAAAGAACAGACAAGAGAGATAACACAGATAAATTGTAGATATATATTCAAATATATTAAAATGCATTAGTGATAATGTAGACTAAATGCTCTAGTTAAAGACAAATCATAGGGCTCAATTAACATATATAATATAATATATATTAAATATATACACACACATATTTCCACACATCTAATACATATATGTGCAGAAAGTGTGAAAGGTAAACCATTAACTAATACCCAAAAGAAAGCTATGTAGCTCCATCAGTATTGAGCACAATATACTTTGTTTTAGTAGAGGGAGCCAGATAAGTCACAACATAATAAACAGGTGTTCAAATCATTAAGAGTGCATATAATTTATTACTTGGTTACATATAATATTATAACTGCAAAATATTTAAAGTAAAAATTATTAAGACTACAAGTTGAAATAGGAAAATCCAAAATCATACATCTTTACCCACATACAAAATTTTACCCACGTACAAAAAAGTGGGTAAAGAGCCAGAAGATAAGAACATTTAAGTGAATGGATGTTAACTGTGGACATACATAAAGGTGCCGCGGCCCAAAATGAAGAAATCTTGTTCTTTTCTAGTTTATACAAAACATTTTCAAATGCTGAACTTATCTTGCACTGCTAAGAAAAACTCAAAACAGTTTAAAGGATTGAAATCATATAATGCATGATCTTGCAACTACCATGCAATTAAGTCCCAAATAAGTGGAATCTAATCAACACAACAAACAAGAAAGGAAAATATAACCAGCAACATTGAAAGAAAAAAGAAACCAACAGAAACGAGAGGGAGGTAGGGACAGGGGTAGTGGGGAATGGAAGGGGAAGGGTCAAATCAAGGAACATGTATGAAGGACACATGGATGGAGCCAAGGTGGGGAGGGATTGAGGGAGGGAAGTGGGGGTGGGAGGGACAGGGGAAAGTGGTGATGGGCAAATGGAGACAAATGTATTTGAACAATAAAAAAATAAATGAAAATAATGAATAATAAATAACAAATCCCCATATGTTTAGAAATTAATAAATACATTCTTAAAATACCCATAGACTAAAGGCAGTATCATAATGTAAAGCAGAATGTATTTTGTAATGAAATTGCTACATATCAAACACTAATAAGATGCAGCTAAGGCAACATTAAAGAGAAAATTATAGAATTTAATGCATAATTTTATTTCTTCTTCTTAGGAAAGAATAAAGTTTTAAAATTAATAAGCTAATATCCTCAAGATATAAGAAGAGGAAAAAAGGTAGAAGAAATAATAAAGATCAAACAGAAATTAAGGAAATAAGAATAAAAGGAATTCAATAAAGATTATCAATAAAACCAAAAACTGGTTATTCAAAGTCTAATAAAAATTCTCAAATCTCTGGAAAGACTCATTGAGAGTAACAGAAAAAAGTCACAAATAATCAATATTGAGATTTAAATGTGGGATACAGTAAGAAACTACAGACATTAAAAAGTTAATAGAGGAATGGTATAAATACTTTATGCTAATAATTTTGAAAATTTAAACTCAATTTTAGCAAAAGTATGTTTTAGCAGAAGTGACATAAAATTTTTTTAAAAACTTAAATAGTCCAATAATGACTACAGTAATTGAAGCAATACACATCTGTCACTTCTTTTTTCATCTGTCATTTTTTTAAAAATCCAGTATTTCTTCCTTTTAAGCAACGCGTCTTTCTTGATAAAATCACAATGCATGTTAGGGAGTACATGTGGACTTCTTGATAAACTGGTACTCTCTTGGCCACAGAAGCAAATATCCCATTATGAACTAATAAAGTTAGTTCATGAGCCACTGAGATAATGATTCTCTGACATCCCTGAGATAAGGAAAAGATCAGCTACCTGCCTGGGACTTTCAATGTGGAGGTGGGATATGATTACTGGCAGATCAAAGAACCAGCGCCACAGTTAGAATTGGAGAAATACACACTCTGACCAACAGTCAAGTTTATCCCTCATAAAACATTCTCTCAATTTCTAAAATAAGCAAAACTCAAAATAGTGAATGAGGATCTTCATAGGAGCCCCAATGTACTTCTTTGATAAACATACAGAGCTTGAGATATAATTTTTGTTTGATCAACAAGTCAAACACCTGGCCAGTGCCAAAATGAGGCTGAAGATATGTCTATAAACATATCTGGGGAGCAGAGGTGTAAAGAGTAGAAATAAAGATATGAATTGGCTATTGAGAATTTTAATATAACACCCAGTTTGATTGGCTATGTCCTCATTTAAGAAAAAAATATAAATCTAAGAGACATTGGAAAACTACAATGGCAAATCTCATATGTACCTTACTGCTTGAAGTTAAGCCTTGATCCTAGTAACGTATCACATATACACACATAGTAAGCTTATTAAAATGCCATTCTGGAAAATCTATAGAACAATAATACCATTGCTTTATATTGCCAAGAAATGCACAATGTGAACAAAGAGATCATAGAATAGGAATGCACAAGAGACAGACGCTTGGAAAACCAGATGGGAAAGGGTTCTAAAGAAGATAGAAGGCCAAAAGGAAAAAAAAATGAAAGAAAAAGAAAAGAAAATGAAGAAAAAGACCAGAGGGAAGTTTTAAAATTTAGCTAAATTGATTTCCAGCTTAATAATAATAACACTAATAGCATTGCTTATTTCTGCACAGCCACTGTTTTGCCCATTTCAGAAGACTCTCACTTTATTCTGTAAGACTGACTCTTTGAGGTTATACAATATGGCACTATGTGCCAGATACTCTTCTAAGCCCTTTGAAAACATGTATTCATCGCATAATTCTATTAAGTTAATACTATTACTATAATTATCATTTTACAGATGAAGTTAATTTACTTGTCTGGTCAGGAATGGACCAGGAATTTAAACCTAAGTTGAACGGTTCTTAACCCATCTCCTTAAGGAACCATAGGTGAGGGCTGAAAGCAAATAAAACAAAGCTGAAGGTGTCCACATGTCTTTCAGACGGCAGAAAAGTTCTCAGACTGCAACCTGAACCTCCATTAAATAATTTGGCTGCTTACAAGAGCCCCTTTTCTTGATGCACTTCTAGCAAGGTCACAAAGAACATTTTGTGTGGAATAATATCACCTGCCAATTGATTTAACAGAATAGATATTTCCAAGTAATGTGTAAAACAAAATGAACCCAAAGAGAATTTCATAAAATCCCTAATCCCAGAAATCTCAGAAAGAGTAGAATTTCCATTAACATGGTTTGTTGCTTAACAGTTGGCTAAGGAGGATGTGGGCAGGAGCACTACTTCAATGATTTAAGAGCTTCATCAATAAAAATGCATAAATAGAAGCTGAAACTTTTCAAATGTACCCTACTGACCACCTCAGATTCCTCCAGCACTCCTGGGGCATCACAAAGCTATGTTTGGGTCTGCCCATTTCAGTCCTCATTAAAATAGGAAGGTTTGCAATTTTAATTCTAAATAAATCCTTTCCCTGGTAAATATAACTAGATATTCTAACTCTTACTTAATCGTCTCTACAAGCAGTTTCTTATCCTCTCTGAATTTGTCTTCTGCCTCTGGGCAGTGTTGCTAAATCTCTAAATCCAATGAAATAGAAACAGTTGAGTATTTCACTTTATTATTATTGTTGTTGTTGTTATTATTATTTTATAGAATTAAATTTCTCTTGGCTTCTCTCTGGGAGGAAAAGAAGATTTCAACACAAACTCATCTGCATACAAAAATCCCAATGACTTAAACTCAAACCACCAGCAGGAGATAACTTACCAAATAACATGGTGACCTGGGAGGGAAAGCTCACTGAGTACTTGTAAGAACCATGTCTATTTTTAATTCATATTAAATGTGGTTGTCACCTCCTAACTCCAGAAAAAAAATACACCTTTTCCAGGAGTTCAGAAAGCAGCATATTCATTATAGGATGGCTTCCTTTTAGGAGGAGAAAACCTCCCTTTTACTTTGATGACTAGGGGTTTCATTTTATAAAATACACAATTCTTAAGGGAACAAACAGACCCCTAATAATATGTTAGGCAACTAAGAAACAGCTTCCATTTAAACATAAAGCATGGTATAGCAGCAAAGAGCATACTCTGAAGATCAAGGGGCTTCATTTCCATACAGATAAGCAGTTATCAGACCCATTTTGCAGATAGGATAAGTTAGCTTAGGTTGCAATTAAGTGAGGTGGTATCCAAAGTCAGACTGTCCATAAAAGTAGCATTAGTGAGATCTCCACTCACTGGAAAACTCCACAGAATAAACTCTAGTATGAACAGATTTAAAATTCAAAGAATTTGAGCTTATATTGAAAAGTACACATAACATAAAATTTCATTGCAACACAAATATAAGAGGCAATTAGATATACATCTACTTTCTAAAATGAAATAAGCATACTATGGAAATAGACATCATGTTTTTGAAAAAAGGTCAGAACACGAATTTTGACAAGACAGTGCAAATGAAGTTTGGGTACTTAAACTATAATTCCTAGTACCCTTAAATAGATTAGGAAAACAAAACAAAATTTGAAATAAAAACTGTCTCAGAATATTCAACATAAATGGCAAAATAAGGCAATATATAAATATTTATATATTTGACTAATACAGAAGTTCATATGTATATGAATAATAGAGTGCTTTTTATTAAAATTTCTAATAATAAGTATTTAAGTTTTTTAGACCATTAGGTAATTCACTAGTACAACTACTGAACTCTGGCTTTATGCAGCTAAAAAAGCCATAAAGACAATATCGATATACTTATGTTCCAATACATACAGGTAAACAAATTGATGTAGTTATGTTCCAATAAAATTTTATTTATTAAAAACACACAACTGGTCAAGTTTTGACCCATGAACTATAATTTGCTGATCCATTCCCTAATATAAAATATACTTTTAATGAAGTTTGTCAGTATTTTATTATTCCCATGATTGCTAGAATGATTGAAATAAGTTATTGACCAAGACAACTTGATTGCAGAGACATTTTTAATGCATTACAAGGATCAAAACCTAAAAAATAATTTTGTAGTCTTACCACATTAATGCTATTTATATCCTTATGCTTATCCTTATGCTTACATTTCATTAGCATTAAAAAACATCACATGGAAAAATCCATTAAATGATTCAATGTGGATAAAATCAATCATGGTAGTTTATCTCCAAAAAGATAATACTAAACCTCATTTATTTACATTTAGCCAGAGATATATAGTTTTATTGCTCACAGAACAAAGGCATAGAGTCCAATTGACAAAAAAGCTGTTTAGTTTTTCCTTTGGATGGGTTTATAGTCAACCTGCATGTTTACAGCAATAGAAGGACATAACCCAGAGGAGAAGAGAAGAGATGCAAAGAAAAATGACAGTCACTTTTTCTATAAATTAAATAATCCAACTGTGATAAAGGAAGACAGGCTTTCATAGGTAACACAAGAACCAAGGAAGTGTCACCTAAATACAATTCATTTCTATTACTCTCATGAACCTGATATGAACACAATAACAGTACGGCCTTATGATGAAATGTATGTCTTGGTGTAGATATACATTTTATGGTAAGATAATTAATACCTCAAAGGATTATATTCTTTTGAATAACTTCCAAATAACATTAGTTGTCTATTTTGTTTAATAGTATCAAAATGATAAAATGCATCATATTATTTTGCAATGGGCTCTGATATGTTTCAGTTCCAAAATTTCCTATGGTCTTCTACTAGTCACATAATTGACTATTTATGTGTATATGCCATGTTGAGTGTGGGTGCCTTGTGATATTTCCTTTAACTCCAATTTATATATCACAAAGTTTTATTATTTTATTTGTTTTTATCAAAGAGGAAATTTTCATGTTTGTCATCTTTTTTTTTCTTTCTATCCCAATACAGATTGAGCTACTATTTTCCCAAAATTTTACTCAAACATATACTTTTAATACTTTGTTAACAACTTTATCAACCCATATTTGAAGATAATAAGGATCATTTCTGACACTGTTGTCTATGGGAAAAGTCTACAACAGCCAGAAAAACATCATCCCCTATTTTTATACCCATTTACCCTGCCATCTAATATTTGTTGGTCACACAAGGTAATAATATTTTTCTATACTCTTTATTATACTAGTCACGGTTGTATTGGAATGTTTTAATTTAGGTGAACTTGTATAATTCATAGTTAATTCACCCAAATACTTCTACTGCAGTAGAAATCTAATGTTCCTAAATTGGACTTCCAAATCCCTTGAGCCTTCTGCTTTCTCCCTATTAGTCTCTTCATGTCTCTGTTTTCACCCTGATAAACTGAATACTTGGATTACCACTTCAACTACTCTGGTCCAACTATTCCCTACTATCTTGCCTCTTTCCCTCTGCCCACCTCTGCCTAAACTCCAACCCCAAATCAAGGCTGTATTAGTTTTCTGTTGCTGCTGTAAAAACATTACCACAAAAAGTGTGTTAAAACAACAAATATGTTCTTTTATAGTCCTTGAGATTAAAAAGTCCAAAACGCCAATTAAAAAGAACCTATGCACTCCAATGTTCATAGCAGCACAATTTACAATAGCCAAGTGTTGGAAGTAACCTAAATGCCCATCAGTAGATGATTGGATCAAAAACCTATGGTACATTTACACAATGGAATACTACACAGCAGAAAGAAAAAAAGAACTACTAAACTTCGTAACAGCATGGATGGAACCAGAGAGCATTATGCTAGGCGAAATAAGCCAGGGGGCGAAAGGTAAATACCATACGATCTCACCTATAAGTGGAACCTAACCAACAATACAAAGATGCAAGGAAAATAAGACCAGCAGCACTGGAAGGAAAAGAAACCAACAGAGACAAGAGGGATGGGGGGAGAGGGAGACGGGGGGAAAGGAAGGGAATAGGAGGGTCGAGGAACATGTAGCAAGGTCTCATGGACAAAACCAAAGGGGAAGGATTGAGGGAGGGAGGAGGGAGGGGGCAGGGGAAGGTGGTGAGTGGAAGGCAGAGACAAATGTATTTGAAAAAATAAAGAAAATAAATTAAAGGAAAAAAAATCACTTCCACTGGGCTAAAATCAATGTACAGCAGAAGAAGTTCCTTCTAGAGGTTCTGAGGGGAGAGTCTATTTCCTTGCCTTCTTCAACCACTGTGGCTGCCTATATTCCTTAGTTTGTGGTTCTCTTTCTCCACCTTCGAAGCACATCATTTCAACCTCTTTTCCCAGTGATCATGTCACCTCATCCTTTTTGTCAAATCTCCCCCAGCCTCCCTTTTACAAAACCACTCTTGATTACATTTAGTGTCCACCATAATAATCCAAATAATCTCCCCATTTCAAGATCTTTAACTTAACCTCACCTGTAACATTCCTTCAACCTATAATGTAACATTCACATGTTCCAGAGATTAGGACCTGCTTATTTTAGAGAGACATTATTATGAGTACTACATTGTGCCCACTGGCCCCAAAGCCTCATATCTATCCCACATGTCTTTTCATGTCATGATAGCTCATTTCTTTTTAGTACTGAATAATATTCAATTGTCTATATGTACCACAGTTTTTCCATTTACTGTAAAGAAAAGTGTCATAGAAAAAAATGTTTAGTTTTGTAAGAGTGACCACACTGTCTTCCAAAGTGGCTGTACCAATTTGCATTCCCTCTAGAAATGAATGAGAGTTCTTGTTGCTTCACATCTTCATCAGCATTTGGTGTTGTCAGTGTTCCAGATTGTGGCCTTTCCAATAGGTGTATAGTGCTGTCTCATTGTTTTAATATGGGACATCTTTTCATATGCTTACTTGCCATTTGTTTATCTTCTTTGATGAGGCATTTATTAAGTTCTAAGCCCATTTATAATTGGGTTGTTTTCTTATTGTTGAATTTCATGGGTTAGTATATTTTAAATAACAGTCCTATATCAGACATGCATTTTGCAAATATTTTCCACCAATATGTAGTTTCTCTTCTAATTGCTTGGACATTGCCTTTCAAAGAGAAGATTAATAAACCTCAGTTTATCAATTCTTTCTTTCATGGATCATGCTTTTTGTATTGTATATAAAAATCATCACCAAATTCAAGATCATACACATTTTACATTTGGGTCTGTGATCCACTTTGTGTTAGTTTTTGTGAAGGGTATAAGGTCCGTGTCTAGATTCATTTTTTTGCAGTTATTTATGTCCCGTTGTTCTAGTACTGCCTGCTAAAAAGGCTATCTTTGCTCCATGGTATTGCCTTTGCTCTTTTGGCAGAGATCAGTTGACTATAAAAATGTGGGTTTATTTCTGGGCTCTCTATTCTATTCCATTAATCTATGTGTCTGCTCTCTCACTAGTCTTAGAATCAGGTAGTGTCAGTCCTCCAACTTTGTTCTGCTTCAGTATCATATTGGCTATTATGATATTAGATTGGCTATTCTGAGTCCTACTCTTTCATATATACTTTAGAATCAGTTTGTTAATAACCACAAAATAACTTCCTAGGATTTTAATTAGAATAATACTGAACCTATAGATCAAAACTGATTTACAGTTGGAACTATCCAATACCTTAACAAAACTGAGTCTCCCTATGCATAAACTTATAATGTGTCATAATTTACTTAGTTTTTTGATATCTTTCAGTAGAAAAATTAATTTTGTAATTTTCCTTACATAGGGTTTTAATATTTTGTTAGATTTATACATAAGTATTTCATTCTGGAGGTACTAATATGATCTTTTTATTTTTTCACTTCTAATTCATAACTTCTCTGTTTTCTTCAAACTGGTCACTCTGCCATCACTTCCTTCAGCCTTCATTCCCAAAGCCATCACCCTAGTTCAGGCAGCTTTCATCTTGGCTGTTAAATACTGTAAAATCTTTTAACTGATTTTCCTGTTTCAAATATTAATAATCATAATAGTCAGAAGGCTGCTGAAGTGGTCCAGGCAACAATGATGAAAGCCTGAACTGAAGATCAGGCAATAAGATGAAAATGAAGAGAAAAATTTAAGAATATTTACAGGAAAGAACTGATACAAATTGCATGTAGCAAGGTGAAAGGGAGTTGGAAGAATACAAGAAGACTCCTCAGTTTCCAGCTAGGCAATCTAGATGAATGGCTACATCCTTAATGAAGATCAGAAATAAGATTGCAGGAGGTAGTGGCATAAATACAGACACAGAGATCAGTGGAACAGAATAAGACCCCAGGAATAAATTCATGCTTACATGGTCAATTAATATTTGACAAAAAAGATAGGAAGATACAATAAGATAAAGACAGTCTACTCAATAAGTGGTGTTGGGAAAGTGGCACAGATACATGCAAAAAAAAAAAAAAACCAACTAGACCACCTTCTTAGACCACATACACAAAACAAACTAGACCACCTTCTTAGACCACATACACAAATAAACTCAAAACACTTAAAATACAAGACCTGAAACCATAAAACTCCTAGAAGAAAACATAGGCAGTAAAGTCTCTGACATTTATTTTAGCAACATTGTTTTTTTCTGATAAACTCCTCCGGCAAGGGAAACAAAAGAAAAATAAACAAATGGGACTACATCAAACTAAAAAATTTTTACACGACAAAAAGAACAAAATAAACAAATAAACAAAATTGAAACAGAATTCAGATAGAGAGAAATGACTAATGGTTGCCAGAGGGAAGGTTAGTGGGGGAACTGGGTGTGAAAGCTGAAGGGATTAAGAAGTAAAAATTGGTAGTTATGAAGTCATGGGGATTTAAAATACAGCATAAGGAATGTAGTCAATAATATGTATTGTAATAAGTATGCATGGTACTAGGTGGATACTGGAAATATGTGGGGGATCAATCCATAAAGTATGTGTTGTCTAACCACTATGCTGTACACCTGAAACAAATACAAAATAATATTGAATGTAAAGTGTAACTGAAAAATGTAAAAAGAAATAAGATGCAGGATAAGGTATATAAGGGCAGATGATGAATATCTTCATTATAAGTTTGAAGATCCCATAATATATCCAAGTGATAACATCAACAAGCTGTTGGTTACATTGTTCTGAAACTCAGAATAGATATCTGAGATAGAGATACAGGATTTCATATTATCAGAAGGTGGGTAGTTGAGGTCACTGCTTAGATAAGACCCCCTGAGAACAGAGTGTAAAGTGGGAGTAGATAGCTGAGAATATGACTCATCCCATATTTAATATTTGAATGGAGGAAGAGGAGTCCAAGAAGTTGACTGGAAAGATTCCAAAAATCAAAAGAAAGAATCAAAATCTTATAAAAAACATAAGCACATACAATTATACAGACATTCCCAGTGAAATCAGGACTAAACATTGTCCACAGGGTGGGGTGATGAGTAAGCCATTGGCCTTCATGGAGTGGACGGATAGAAGCCAGGTGGTGGGGGTCTGGAGAGTTAGTGGGCAGTGGAGAAGTGAAGACAAAGCTGGGAGAAAATATCAACAAACCTGAAAGAAAAATAAGATGACAGAACAACAGATAGAAGATATACAAGATCAAGAGATATCTGGTTATTTTTTTAAATTGTTATTTTGTTTGTTTAAGACAGAAGAAGTTATAGCACATTTATAAAATAAATAAGAGAAAGGAATCAGTGGAAATGACAAAATAAAAGTTGCAAAAGAAAAAATGAAAAAATAATGAAGCAAGTAGAGAAGTCAAGAGAATCCAGAATAGAGGTGAAATGATTGTCTTTGAATGAAAGCACAGACTTATCTTTTTCTAAAAATAGAGGAAAAGGAAAAAATCAATAGATCACATTTTAATTAATATTCATTTGAACCCCAAAGAACTTGCGGAATCTAATTTGAGAACTTTTATTTTCTCTGAATTAATTGTGAGATTATCATCTGAAAGATGGTTATATCCTGAGGAACATGATAAAAACATGGACTAGCTATCACCAAGAATAGAAGACCTGGGACACAAGAAAAAATCATTGAGAAGAACTGAAGGCCTGTTTGATTCTGGAAATAGAAAATTGTAGCATTGAGTCACCAAACCCACAGTGATGGTCTTTTCCTCATCAATGGGGTCGGGGGGGGGTGTTCATTCTACACATCTGGAGTCAATGCAAGGCTATAGATTTTTCTGGGATGACAAAGAGAAAGGAACAAAAGATAAGAGAACTGAGGGTACAGATCTCCTCCCCAATCAATCACTTAAAGTGACAAAATCAAGAAAATCTGGAGGACTACCTTAATAAATTATATATCTGATGGGATTTCCTATTTCTTCTTACCTTCTTAATAATGTCCAAGATTTCCCTTAACAGGCAATTTAACCAGTATTAGGAATTTAAAATTTAATATTAAAACACCTAGTTGGGAAAACACATTATCTAAAGATTATTGAAACAATCACCAAGTGCAGATTCTCTTCTTGAATATTAGGTTAGCAGACTTTGGTGTCCTACAGATGGAGACAATTCTTACTATTGTAGGTTCAATTCTTACTATAACACTTAAATGTTATAAAACACTATAAACATGTCTTAACCTTTCTCAGTATGAACGTCCTCACTTATAATGTGGGGGTTAAAAATATACTTTATTTAGTTTACAAAAATAATATAAATAAAATAGATGAGGACGGATGATATATAGACACAATAAAAGTATCCATTAGGTATTACTGTCTTTTGTTTTGAAGGAGAGAACTACTTAAAGAACAAAGAGATACCAAGAAAGGGAAGTAATACAAGTTGAAGATAGACTTCACTCAAGCCACAATTTAGCCTAGGGCCAAACCTGTTTGCTGTCTGCTGTTCAAGATGAAAGAAAAATATTCAGTGTGATATTGACGTGTATTGCAACTGTGAACATGACAACCTAAAAGGGTCATTGTTTTGCTGAGCCTTATGACACACATCAACACTGGTTCACCTGGTTTATGTATATTTCCTACATTAGCACAGCCATGTTCACTAAAAAAAGTAGTATATTTCCAGACATTTTCTTCACTGCATCAGTGATGTTATAAGAAAAAAAAAAAATACAGAGCTCTCATGTCATCTAACTGTTGGATAGTGCATTTTAATCACTGCTGCTTCTGTGAAAGTAGGAATGGCTCCAACATTCACAAAATATTTCCTTTCCTAATTGTCCTTTAAGGGCCCTGAAATCCACATTTCAATAAAATTTTTCCATAGAGTTGAAGGAAGCTGAGTTTTTTTTTGTTGTTGTTGTTTTTTTAAGAGAGCCAAAGCATAACCTTGAGACCACCCTCCCAAGTTAAGGGATAGGAAATGTCAAGGACTGTTGAGCACCCAGCAAATTTCCACAGTGGATCAGTAAGAAGTTATTTAGCACAGGTGTTTAATTATGATGCATTTGGGAAATGGGTAGTGTTCAATGGTCCTCATACACAAACCTCCACCTGTGCAGGGGTCTAGTATTGGTTCATGGAGTGATAATATTGAGAGACACAACTGTGCTTCAATGCTGCTCAAGGGCCTTCTCTTTCTTGGTTGGTTCAAACAAGTTCGCTGCCAGGAAGCTATGAGTTTTTCCCACATGAGCAGGTTCATCATGCAAATTTATAATCTGCAACTAGGTTCTCTCTCCAGGAACTAACCACTTCTGAAATCAAATAAAAAATCAGAATAATTCAAGATGCCCTACAGGAAATCTCTCCAGGTACATTCCCAGAGCTCTGATTTAATGATAAGCAAAGGAAACAAATGCATTGGCCAAATGACCAAGCAACGTTATTGTGATTCATCCTCAAGTACAGCCAATTCCTTTCAACTAGTATGGCTACCCTTCTATAATCAGGGCTTCTGCGAGGCACATTTTTTGAGCACTGTCCCAAGTGCTTTGTATATATTATATCATTTAAATTTTACAAGGTAGATACTACTGTAATTCCTATTTTAGAGATGACAAAACAGATGAGGTTTATTATAATTATTACACTTTAAGGATTATTACTTGCCAAAGTCAATGCTTATGCTTTTACTTGAGCTATTTGGCTGCCCAAGATCCTGCTGTACCATGCACAAGACTCTGGAGCCTGGAGAAGATATAGATGAAACAGTAATGTAGGCAAAGTTTGACTCCTACATTCCCAAGCCTATCACCTACTCTGCCACCTCAACATCTACTTTATCTTTCAGACAAATTCCTTCTTTGTCTCCTTAATCTTTCTTCCAAAAGTACACAGTTCTCTGTAGCTATTCTTTCAAGGGTAGGGAAACAGATCTAATGAGTGAGTCTCAAACAAAGCTGTTCATACCTACCATGAAATTAGTGTAGTATGGTTTTCTCCTTTAGTGACTGGCCAGTAAGAGAGAGTGTGTATGAACTACTGGGATTAAACAAGCAGCAATATGAGGGGGAAAAACTGATGTTTGTATTATCAGGAAACTGGTGTTCTCCCATAGATAAAACTGCTAAAGGACCAGGGTTATATATATTACCTTGTTCATCTGGCTCAGAACCACGTGCATAACAGAAACTGTGTATGTTTGTTGAACTGAATGGAACTAGTCTTCACTTTCTCATTTACGTTGGTAAAATTCTATACAAGCCATTCTATCTCAGTTCCCTTACATATATGATGGCAGAGTTAGGCCAGATTAGTGGTCTTCAGACTTCTTGTCTATGAAAACTTGATTTCAAATGAAATAGTAAGCATAAGTGCTAGGAGCTGAATATTTGTGCATCTGCATCTCCCCCACTATCCATATGTTGCAACCTAGTGCCCAATTCTACAGTATGAACAGGTAGGGCTTTTGCAAAGGGCTTAGGTCATGAGAGTGGGATTAGGTCATGAGAGTGGGATTGGGTCATAAGTGGGATTAGTGACATTACAAAAAACAAAACAAAACAAAAACCCAAAAAGCTATCTTGCTCCTTCCACAATTGAGTATATAATGAAGAGCTAGCTGTAAAGAAGCCCTCACTAGGCACAGAATTTACCAGCACCATGATCTTGGACTATCTGGCTTCTAGATCTATGAGAAATATATGCTTGTTATTATAAAGCCATTTAATTTATAGTATTCTGTTTTACGAGCCAAATGGACTAAGACAATGAGCATAAACAAATTTAAGAGATAAAAATAGTTTGGCTAAATTTGTGGGCTGTCCCTTTCCTGACTTCTCTAAGCAGGAACATAGGCTGGAAACCACAGAATTGGTGGCAACTAATTTTTATGGTGCTAAATATTTATTAAGTATGAGCTCTGAATACCCCAAAGAAAGCTGTGTTTTAGTATAGTTTTTATAAGGAATTAATTTAATTTAATTTTGATTTGCTGGACAATAGTGTCAATAAACACTACATAAGAACTTCACCACTTAGTAAAAGTTTCTTAATTTTCCTGAGCCTCAGATGTCTTATCCTGAAAATGGGGATAGTATAGTAAATGGAAACAAGGATTAAGGGATGTCATCTACCTATCTAATACTTGCTGCAGAACAGGTGTATATTTAATGTTCTTATTGGAGTAAGGAGCCTTTGAACCCAGCTGTATGATTCCAGCACTGCACACTGAGACAGACCAGCTGTGTATCTGGCTTTAAAACAGACATGACGGAGGCCCTGTAGGGCAGGCAGTGCTGGGAGGATGGGTTTACACTACCAATGGCTACTAATGTCCATGAGAGCAGTAAGCTTCCTTCCAGGGAGTGTCACACCCTAGTATGTGGTAACTATGAAAATAATCAAACACAAATTTACTATTTTCTTGGGAATCCATTTTTTCCCTAGCCATTATAAAGTTTAACTTTTGTGAAATTAATTATATCAGTCGAGACTCCCAGTTTTGATCATTAAGATTTTTAAAGCCTATAGAAACCAAACATTTAGAGTCAGCTAGCCAGATTTTTTTTTTAACCCAGGAAATGTGTCAAATTGGACTTTAAGATAGTTCATTATCATACACTATTTCAAGTGAACTTGAACAAGTAGTCATGAACTTTTCAGATTATTACTTAGAGCAATGTCCACTACTGATTTCATACCACTGTTAATCATGAGTGACATATTTGAAAATATTTAAAAGTTTTGATTCAATTTAATAGTATCAAATATTTTGGATAGTATAGTGTCAAAATTCATCAAACTGAATAGTTAAGCTCTATTCATTTTATTATATATTAATTATATCTCAATTTTAAAAGGAATATCACATATACTCAAAATGGCTACATACCAGAAGTTCTCAAGACTTGGTATTGTTATGCACAATAATGCTCCCTATAATTAATATGTGAGATATGAGCACTTTTCCCGTAGGTCTTAATGGAGGCACCTACCATCTTCTTTATCTTTAGGGATTCAAAGAATGTAAGATTCAGTACTGGGGTCAGTGACATGCTGAAACATTTGAATTTTCGCATTTGATGAAGCATCAGTTCTCTTCCCCCCTTAAATTCTTTTATGTGACTGACAGTTTCATCCATTTTTTTCCTGAGGCAACTATTGAAATTCCTTTGTACTTGTGGAAGCAAGTTTGCTGGTTCAAGAATTTTGTTTTACCTCTGCCTCTAAGACTTGTCAGCGGCAAATTAGGACAAGGAATTCTAATTTATGTTTCAAAGGCCTCAGTGGTAGTAAGAAGTATTTTTATTTACATCCCCACCAAAAAAGTGTCAAGTCAAGATGATGAACCACAACACGCTACTGTACAATTATTAGAAAATTCCAAGAGGAGTTGTGAAATATGAGAAGCAAGAGCAAGTGGAGATAATGCCAGCTAATCCTAATAAAGCTCCTAAAGGGCTCAGGGCAGCAGCTGGAATTGCTCAGGAGGGAGGCAGAGTGTGCATTTGGTCCTCACTTGTTCACATTCACATTCATACACTACATATAAAGTCTCCATGTAAATATATATGTATAGTATGTGTGTATAAAAAGTTAAAACTATTCCTTACATTTCTACTGTTACACAGTAAACAATCCAAATGCTAGCATAAACAGTGGTTTTATCCTTATTGTTTTGTTGACATGTTATAATGAATATTTTCAAATATGCAGAAAAAATTGAATGAACTCTACAGTGAAAGCCCATATATGTACCACTTAGAATCTATAATTAACATTTTGCTATATTTGCTTCATCATCTACCAATTCATCCATCCTGCTATCCATTCATCTTATTTTTCTGAAGCATTTCAAAGTAGACCCCAGAACTCAGTACCTCCAAGTCTCAAAATGGTTTTTATTTTTTCTTTCATCCTGATGCTACTCTAGTCACTAGATCAGTGATTTTCAACTGGTATGCCGCAAGAATTTTTAAAACATGCAACACCTGGCTATTTAGTCAGGGGCACTGACCTCTTTTCCCTTAGGTTGTCAAATAGAAAAAAAAAATTACAACAGCTAACACAATAGCCATCAGTGTAAATGAATCAAAATTATACCTATATTTTTGTCAGATCAGCAAAAATATACCTTTTGGTGTTCTACACAATTTAAGTAACTAGTTTTTGTGTGCCATGAGATGAAAAGGGTTGAAAATTAATTATATTGGTACTTTTAGTCCTTATTCTAAAGACATGGTTTTTTACTATTGGATCTGTTTTCTTGAAAAAAGATGTTTTACTTATTAGACCATTCTACTGGCAATATTATGGGGACTATGCAAAGTGGATATGAAAAGGAATAGATTTCTATCTCAAGCTCTGTTCAGCAGACGACATAAAATTTAATGTAATCACACCAAGGTAAATTCAGTTGCTTTCATGATCATGATATCCCTTAGACATTTTAGGTTTAAACACAGTGAAATTCACGAGTCACCCACCACCCTTCTCCTCTTAGAGCTGACCCTATGGTATTGAGACATTGGTGGAGAGAAGTAGGTTGATCTATTTCTCAACCCTGATCAGTATCTCTCCTGTGATGGAATCACCTCGGATGCATTATGTCCTGTCTGGTCCTCAGACATACACTTTCTATGTACCCCACTAGTTGAGATGTAACTGGGGGCTCCTCTAGTCCCTAAAGGATGGGTCTGCTCCACATGCTCCAATGTGGTATTCTCTTCATGTCCATTGACATCCGTATTTGTTTATTATTTTTATTAAATTTATTGGGTTGCCATTGGTTAATAAAATCATATAGGTTTCAAGTGTACATTTCTATGATACATGACCTTCATATTGTATTGTATGCCTGCCATCTAAAGGCAAATCATCTCTCATCACCAAATATTTGATCCTCTTTACTACCTTTCCCTTCCCTCTGGGAATCACCAGACTGTTGTCTGTGACCTCTTTCTTAACTAATTTTCCTTCACATTTAGCAAGGGGAAGAAAACAAAGCACAAGAACTTTTTTAGATTCTCTCATCTGTCTCTGTGACTACAGAAAACTGTACAGTTTCTTGGTCTTCTCATACCAACACTCCAACACAGACCACAGAGCCATTTCTACTTTCTGGCATCTAGTGCATGGTGGAACAGAAGTGTTCTCTGCTTTTTTTTGTTTTGCTTTGTTTTGTTTGTTTGTTTGTTTGTTTCACCAACAGGGAGAGGTAGAGTTCCTTTTAATCTCATATACTCAAATTTAAAGAAAGTTGTATTCTGCCCACTCACCATACACAAAGAATTTTCATACTTCACCTAAGAATCTTATTTCCTTTCCAAAATTCTAGACTGTTTATTCCACCCCAGGAGGGGACTTCATATCCATTCCCTGTGCCAGGTTAAACAGGATAGCAAAGTATTCTTCCAAATGTATTGCTTTATCCAATATCTAGTCCCTGGGAGATCAGAAGCTCAACATCACCATATTTTGTTTCTCTTTGCAGTTCAGCTGTAACCCCAATTTTTTTGGTGCATGGAGGCCAAAGCATAACTTGAACAGAAGAAAGGTAGTGGGATTTCAGATTTTTAAAAAAATAATAAGTAAACAAAAAACATCACAATACCACTTAGCAATGTCTTTGTGTATGCACTATATGGGTCAATCTGTTGTCTAGAGTACTGGCTCTCAACCAGGGTTGATTTTACCCACCAGGGAACATTGGGCAATCTCTGGAGACACTTTTGTTTTCCCAGCTGTTACTGTGAATGCTACTGGCATCTTGTAGGTAGAGACGTAGGATGCTGCTAAACAACCTACAATGCAAAAGACAGCCCAATGATGAAAAACTTCCCAGACTAAATGTCAGTAGTGCCAAGGTTGAGAAACCCTGGTTTAAACTAATGCTTCTAAAATTGAAGAGTACAAATTTTCAGCTGTAAGATAATTAAAGTCTGAGGACCTAATGTAAAACATGGTAGCTATAGTTAATAGCACTGTATTGTACACTTGAAATTATCTATGAGAGTAGAACTTGTGTTCTCACCCCCTAAAAGAAAGTATGGTGATGAATATGTTAATTAATTAGGTGGGGAGAATTTTTTTCACATCGCATACATATCCATGATGTACAGTTTAAATATCTTGCCATTTTATATGTCAATTGTATGTCCAAAAAACTGAATTAAATTAATTTTTAAATCTATGTTTTAGAAATCACAAGTATTCTATGGAAAGGCTATCTCAAGAGCTGAGGGAAAGACATGTAAGTCACCCCTCAATTCATTATAATAAGGAAAATTTACTTTACAAGAAAGTTTCCATATAAGATTTCATTGCATGGTGGGAAGAGAGATTGTTCAGGTACATTTTCAAAAATCATTAAAAGAGATGACTTCCTAATTTTTTCATAGATCATAATTTTTTAAATGGGGGATAGTGAAATAGTCTTTTTCCAATTAATGACATTTTAAAGGCTCCCATTCATTTTTATCATTACTTCATAAAAGAAATAATCCTTTTTCAATAAAAAGACAGGAAATTTTATAATTTCAGAATAAAGGACACAAATTAAATTGAAATATTTTAGTCTTAAGGAAAACATAATGTTATCTTTATTTCTCTGACAGACCAGCCTCTGTAATAGACATTGATGGGAATCTTTGCTGCAGAACTCCTCAACTCAGGGATTCGATGAAACCTTTTTCAGCCTTTCTTCTCTCTTCTCAAAGTACTATCTCCTTAGTCCAGTGGACCTTGCGAAGGTTTCTATCCAAATAATAATAGTAAAGAGTCCTACTTTGACTAGGATTTCTCAAACAAGTCACAGCATTTAGAATTCTGATGTAGAGCTCTGTCTAATTCAACCTAGGTTCACAGATTCTATTACAGGTAAGAAATAAAATTATAGTTACTTTTTTATTCATAATAGATGGTTGTCTATACTTAGTTCTCTCTTCCTTCATCCCAAGTGCCAATTCTCAGGAATTATCACCATAACAGTTACCAGTTGGGACTACACACAGTAACCCAAGGTATGAGACTGATGGTCAAGTCAGTAAAAGGAGAAATAAGAGTGAATATACATGACATTGATCTGAATTTGTTACTGCTGACCCAATAATCCGAGTGAAAAATTACCATTTGTATATTTATATGCCATAAAACAGTAGACATATATATTTTCAAACATTGTCTTTTATCATGAGGAACACAACAAATTCCCATGAGTAATATTAATGATGACTGCCACGGTCTCATAAACTGTGGATGCAGTGGAATCTCCTATGGATTAAGTATAGTTTACAAGACCAGCTCTGCCTATCCCACTGCTCAAGTGACTCTCTTCCATGTACACAAGAATGATAGGACAAGTGAGAATCATTAGGTTTCATATTTTTTTAGATGTATTGACTACAAATTTTATATATCTAGTGAAATTTCATTTTAAATACTTAGACCATTTTATTTCTCCCTTATTAACTCTCAGCCCCATCTTTAACCTACCCTCTGCCATATACATTATAACAATAATTTGATCAATGACTAGCTCTTGGAATAGATAGATTAAATTATAAAATAAAAACAATTTCCTCTACATGGATTTCAGTGATATCATATTTTATACTGCTAAAATAATTTACATCATTATTAGCCAATACTAAAAGATCACCTTCAGACACACAGCAATGCACATACTATAACTATAAAATTATAGAAAATAAAAATATGCTTTAATTACTAAGGGTTTATAATCTACGAAAATTTCAATACATATAAAAATTTCAATATAATTATGCATAATATAACCAGATCTTATCTGGCCAACAGGACACACCAGATGAATTTTATATATGCATAAACACAGAGATTTTCAATTCTACTATGAGCTTTGATGCTATTATTAGTACTTTATTTCACCTTGTTTTATTGTACACAGATATAATAACAATAGAAATGAAGCAAAAAAAAAAAAGGACAGAAGAGAAACCTAAAATATATTGAACTTATATTCTGGGTCAGACATTATCCTTAACTGTTTTTTTATTTGCTCTCATATGGTTTGCACAAGTTTTTTGAAGTAGGAAATTAATTTTGTATTATTTATCCATTTTACATATGATGAAATTGAGGCTTAGTGACATTAAGGAACATTCCCTTTGCAAGTACATAGCATTAAATCCAAGTTAAGTTCAATTCCAAAGTCCCTCATCTTACTACTCTACAGGCTAAAGAAAGTATGCATTTGACAGGCTTTTATAGTAAGCCTATTATAATCATGGAGTCATGGAACAGGAACTTGTAATGCAAAGAACTGTTATTTTAATTAATTTAGTCCTCAGATATTTACTAAATGCTTACTCTGCACCAGAGAGAGGAGAGGCTCCTACCTGGAAATGCCGACATTGAATAAAAGACAAATATTAGTCAGTTGCTGGAAATTACTGAATCTCACTCAATTCTGTTGGTCTGTAACCCAGAAGGTCTTCTATACTAGGGCTGGTAACATCGTTATTGGAGACTTGCAATTCCCAAGAATTTCTCTGCTTAGTCTCAGAACCCTGATTTCTGGGCTCATTCTGACCTCCACTACCTGTTTTTCTCACAATTTACATAGGATCTGTGATTTACTAATTTATTAAAATTCAAATAGCCCTGGCTGGGTAACTCAGTTGGCTGGAGCATCATCCCATGCACCAAAAGACTGTGGGTTCAATCCTGGTCAGGGCACATACCTCAGTTGCAGATTCAGTCCCAGGTTGGCATGCATACAAGAGGTCCTCTCCCCCTCCCTCTCTCTCTAAAATCAATAAACACATCCTTGTGTGAGGATTTTTAAAAACTCAAATTATTTAGTCTTTCTTTTAAAAACTTACAGCCATGATTTCATATGTTTTATAAGAGTTATGTAGAACCTAGTTCACAATAGGCAGTCACAAAGGCATCTTTTTTTTCTTTTCCTGGAACATTAGCCCAACCTACTCATTTTACTGTTAAAGACATTAAGGCACAGAGAGATGGCTAGTAACATGACTAGTTAATAGCAGAATTAAGACAAAAACTCAAGTCTCTTAGCTCCTCATCAAGTACTATTTTCAATTCTGTGTCCCAGCTCATTCAGAATTGAGTCAATTCCTCACATAGGGAAGTCTTTTCAATTTATATCTCTAATTATGGGTGTGAGAGTCACAAAATTCTCTGCCTATTCCCATGCCAGTTCTCTAATTAAAGAAGTGGTAAAAGATATGACTGACGTAATGAACATCAAAAAAGGAAAAATATGAAATAAACATATGAGGTTATGTGTTGGCTTAAGATCAATTCACTGGTCTTCATTATACTTATTTATACAAGCCTGAATTTTATCTAAATGAGCGCCAACTCTACATTCTAATTCAGCAGGGTGGTAGCTTCACAGGTTTTATGCATCCAAAAAAAGTAAGATATCAAATTTCAATCAAGAATGTTAAGTTCCTACTAAACTTCACAACAGCATGGATGGAACTGGGGAGCATTATGCTAAGCGATATAAGCCAGGGGCGAAAGACAAATACCATATGATTTCACCTATAAGTGGAACCTAACCAACAATACAAAGATGCAAGGAAAATAAGATCAGCAACACTGAAAGAAAAAGAAATCAACAGAGACAAGAGGGAAGGAGCGGGGCGGGGGGGGAAAGGAAGGGAAGGGGAAAGTCAAGGAACATATAGCAAGGACTCATGGACAAAACCAAAGGGGAAGAGCTGAGGGAGGGAAGTAGGGAGGGGGCAAGGGAAAGTGGTGGGGGGTAGGCAGAGACAAATGTATTTGAAAAAATAAATAAAAAAACAAACAAAAAAAAAAACATGAGAACACAAAACCTAAAAAAACAAAAAGATATGCCCTAAATTATCTTCTGTTCTTGTTTTATAAGTTCAATCTCCTCTTAAATGTGATCATATTAATTAAAATTACTTAATAAAAAAAGAATGTTAAGTTCCTGTATGCATAAGACATTATCATAGGCAGCACAGGTAACACAATGTTTCTAAGACATAGTTCCTGATCCTTAAAAGTATTACAATCTTTTGTATAAATATTAGAATTTCCATTAGGAGACAATCATGTCATTCATTTATTCATTCATTCACTGGCCAAATTATTTATTGAGCATCTATTACATGCAATCACTATGTTAAGGAGACTATCAGCAAAGACAAGCAAACAAAGAACCACAGTTGTAGATGCACTAATTATGCCTTGTTGAATAGCAAACTGCTCTAAAACTTAGTGACTTAAAGCAACAAAAATGTGTTATCCTACAGTTAGTGTGGAGTTGGAGACCAGGCATGACTCAGAATCTCTCAAGGGTTCAAGTTAAGCTGTCAACCAGAGTTACTGTCTCATCCAAAAGCTCAGCTGTGGAGGAGAAGGGGTGGAAAAGACCTGCTTCCAAGCTCCCTCACATGGTTATTGACATGCCTTGGTCCCTTGCCACATACACCTCTCCAAAGGGCTGCCTTATGACATGGCAGCTGGCTTCCTTCAGGGAGAACAGTCTAAGACAGAAGACCCCAAACTGAAGCTATCATCTTTTTTATAACCTAATCTTAGAAGTGACACCACACCATGCTACCACACATGCATTATCCTGTTCATTAGAAGAATGGCAATAAGTCTCACCTTCATGCAAGGGGAGAGAATCACTAAGTGGTGGGGGTGGGAAGTGAGGGTCGCTAGGGCCATCAGAACTGCCTACCACAACAGATCTTGTCCCAGGGAGGCTTAGAACCTTTTTACATTTACCACACAATGCATGGCTTTAAAAAGGGATTGGTCTGTGGCAGGTTCTCAACAATCAATTATTTACATAATAATAGGTGATAAATCAAAAAGGTGGATTGGTGCTAAATTGAGGAGAATGCCTGGCTGAGTATTTTATATTTAATATAATGGACAAAGTGAAAACATTCATAGTTGGAGCATTAGAGAACATTATAGTTGAATGCAGACTGGTGCAGCCACTGTAGAAAACAGTATGGAATTTCCTCTAAAAACTAAAAATGGAACTGCCTTTTGACCCAGTAATTCCACTGCTAGGATTATACCCTAAGAACCCTGAAACACCAATACAAAAGAACCTATGTATCTTAACGTTCATAGCAGCACAATTTACAATAGCCAAGTGCTGGAAACAACCTAAGTGCCCATTAGTAAATAAGTGTATCAGACAACTGTGGTACATTTATACAATGGAACACTAGATAGCAGAAAGAAAGAAGGAACTCCTACCTTTTGCCACAGTGTGGTAGAAACTGGAGAGAATTATGCTAAGTGAAATAAGCCAGGAAGTGAAAGACAAATACCATATGATCTCACCTACAAATGGAACCTCCTCAACAAAACAAACAAGCAAGCAAAATAGAACCAGAGACATGGAAATAAAGAACAAACTGACAGTACCCAGAGGGGAGGATGTAGGGGGATAACAGAGCAAAGAAGGGGGAGGGTCCTCAAGGAACATGTATAAAGAACCCATGGACTAAGGGAATGGTGGGGGCGAGGATTGAATGTGGGTTGGATCTATTGGAAATGTGAGGTTTTTATTATGGACATGAGATGTATGTATGGCCATTCATGAATTTCATCCTTGGCAAAGAACCAAATAAAGGAAACATGGACATGACAGATAGGGAGAACTTGGAGTTGCAGAACAGATAATACTTATCACAAATACATATTTTTAGCATCCCAAGATCTATGAAGAAAACTCCTTCAGATTATAAGGCTATCTACCTACATCATTTATGAACAATATCAACATCAAATATAATGTCTAAATCTCTCATTCATTCATTCATCTATGCATTTACTCAAACAAGCACAATGCCAGGTAGTGGGCATACAAAATAAGGGTGATTTGTGGTCTCTTCCTGAAGAAGCCCTCAAGCTATCAATCTGAGTCAGAAATACAAGAAACCCAAAGTGTGCAGTTGCCATAGTACAATTACAGGAGGCAAAGGAAGTTCAAAGAATAAACTGAGTTTTCCTCCAGTTCCAGGCTTAGGGCTTGCTAACAATGACAAACACAGATGCCAAAATGTGGACTCATCCACAGTACAGTGAAAACGAGGGTAGGTTCCACCAAGACAAAGTTATTAGCCTTCCTGTGAATACATGATATAGCAACTGACAAACTCAAATAAAGAATGAAGAACTTGAATAAAAGAAGTTGAGGCAACCAAAACTCAGAGAACTAAAGAACCAAACAAGCAATTATTTTTATTTTCATCAAAAACATTCTCCTTGCCTTCACTGCAGTTGGTGTCTACATGCAAAATTTGTGGAAACATAGTTAAAGGCTTTGTGTGGCTGTAGATAAAAGACTCATGGAATTGTTTTGGTAGAGGTTTACAAAGAAGATATTATCAAATAGATAAGGCCCAGTACAGCTCAAGCATGAACACAATAGAACTTATCTGTATGGCCATAGCACAAGCTAAGGATAAAAATTGTGCTTACTGCTTCTGCAAAGCAGAAATAAGGCAAGATAGCTAATGTCATCCTGATTTACCAAGTGCAGCCAAGACTATTCTTCTTTCAGCAAAATTGCTGAACTGTGTGGTTGAGGCTGAATGATTTCCACACAAAACACTCTTTACCACACACAGATCTGAAACAGCAGAAGAATCTGTGAGGCTAAAATAGGTGTGCTGTGTGGAAGATGGAAGAGTCCCTTCACATGAGCAGCTGCCAGAGAAAGAAGTGGAAGAATATATCAGCCCAGCAGGTTCCACTTGTAGTGAAATAAATTGGCAAGTCAGCTTACAAGCTGGACTCAGATCTTCTATACCTGGTGTTCACAAGGCTGAAAACAGAAAGGAGCAATATTCAATTACCACTATCATACAGAAATTGCACCTTACTTGGCCCTCCTCAAGTTTCAAGTCATCTGCAATTACACCCTCATAGTCAATTAGCATTGACGGAAAGCACATACCAATATGATTGTGTCTAACAAAACTTATAGGCACTTAACTCATGCCAGGCAGTAAAAACTGATGTTTAGAGACAGTGAAGGTGTCCAGGTACCTTTTCTTCCTGAGTTAAAGGATGGCTCTGGGAGAAGGAAGATGAAACCAGAGATCAATTATATCTGGAAGGGCTTTCCTCCTTAAGAAAGGTCTGACTTCCCATATCATCAGCTGAACAGGGTATACACAGGAGACTAGCTAGGAAAATTACTCTATGTTCTCATTCCCATTAAACATGGAGCATGCATGGGTATACATATGTAACTAAACTTCATTTTGCATGGCTTGAGGGAGGACCTCTAAGTGAATGTCCATGTCCAAGATGAAGAGCCATTTCAGAAAATCGAAACAGATCATGGTTCCTAGTATGCCTTGGAATCTAGAATTTTTGTGGTTAAAATGGCTTTGGGGGGTTTATCTGCTAAAAGCCCTTCATTTTAAGGGTTAAGAAACTGAACTCAGAGACATGACATATTTCACATGACACAAAATAATTCAATATCTAAAAGATGATATCTACCTGGTTTTATTTATTCTGGGGGGAAAAAAACCCTTCACACTGATATTATCAAGTTTATTGAAGTCATGTGGAGGATTTGTGGAAACTGGCTCCATACTTTTTAATAACAAAGATCTAAACTTCCTAACCACATTTAATATAAGGTGAGAATAGTGAGTTCAAAGGCAGTCTCCAGGACCTTCCCACCAGAAAGAGGGAATACCTAGAACCTGAAGTGGGGTGTTCATTATTTACTACAGGGTCTTCAGTACAGACTTTACCTGAGCCAGTCACCCTTGTATTTTAGTTTTCAGAATGGCATTCTATTGTTATCATCAAAAAGATGAGATAACAAATGCTAGTAAAAATGTGTAGAAAAGGGAACCCTTGTGCACTATTGGCATGATTATAATTTGGTACAGCTACTATAGAAAACAGTATGGAGGTTTCTCAAAAACCTAAAAATAGAGCTACTATATGACCTACAATTACTCTTCTGGGAATATATCACAGAAAACAGAAACATTATTTTGAAGAGATAACTTCACCCACATGTTAATAGCAGCATTATTTATAATAGCCAAGTCATGGAAACAACATAAGGGTCCATCAATAGTTAAATGGATAAAGAGGTTGTGATATATAAAAAACACAATGAAATATTAGTCAGCCAAAAAAAAGGGTAGGGAATCCTGTCATTTACAATAACATGGTAGACCTTGAGGGCATTATTCTAAATGAAGTAAGACAGAGAAAGACATATAGTATTTGTAAGATATCACTTATATGTGGAATCTACAAAGAAAGAAAGAAAGAAAAGATAAATATAGAAAAAGATATCTGATTTGTGGTTACCAGGGGAAGGGTATGTGTGGAGAGGGGAAATTGGATTAATGTAGTCAAAGATAAGTTCCAGCTGTAAGGTAAACACTAGCAATGTAATATACAACATGATGACTATAGTTAACACTTCTGTATGGTATATATGAAAGTTATTAAGAAAGTAAATCCTAATAGTTCTCATCACAAAGAAATTTTTTTCTTTTTCTTTCTTCTTTTTTGTATCTATGTGAGATGATGAAATGTTAACTAAACTTACTGTGGAGATCTTTTCACAATATATGTAGGTCAAATCATTATGCTGTCCATGTTAAACTTAGACAGTGTTGTGTGTCAATTACATCTCCATAAAACTGGGGTGGGCGGATTGCATTCTAACCTGATCAAACAGCATGTGAGTTCTTTTTTGAGGATCACATCTGCTCTGGAAGCTGGTGTCTTTCAGTGCATTGGTTACGGGAAGGCCTTTTTGACAGGCGGAGAAGTAGGAAGAGAAACAGCAGTGGTCTTAAAGGGCTGACCCCAGAGCCCGATTGTCTGGGTTCAAAATGCAGCTCCGCCCCTTGATTACTGAAGTACGTGGGCAATGCAGTGAACTTTTATTCCTTTCTTTTCTGTCAGAAGGGAATGATAATAACAATAGCAACTTCACAGAGAGGTTTGAAGGATTAAGTGAAATAATAAGGATAACAAGCTTTGAACAAAATTTGTGGCCTCAAAATCTTCGCTATTCCATCTGGAAATGAAAAAAGTTGCCCTTATGTATACCTTGCCAGAAAACTTCCTGTATCAACATTCCCAAGATAACAGTACCTTGGGCACTGCAGTTTCATTTTTACATGTTTAATATAATGGATCTTGCAGATAATTAGGCAGAAGTAGAATAAAATATATAGTACTTTCCTTTATTCTAGGTATCTTTCAGCCCTGGTTTTGTAAGATGTCAATTACAGTGTTTTCTTGCCAGGGGTGCCAATTTATATCCATGATCACAATTCCAAATTTCTCTTTCCTCATAAATGGAGGGATGGGCAAAAGTAGGTTTGCAGTGACATTGCGCCATTCTTTTGAATTCATAAAGCTATTGTAATAATCATAACCTGCATGGCCTTATCCCTATGAATGACTGTAAACCTACTTTTGCCCACTCCTCTATAATATAATTTAGGCAGAGCCTAGATTGTAGTTTTCTATGAAGGGAAGGCCTAGATTGTACTTCTATTTTGAGGTCAACTGCCACTTAACTATGACACAATCTGATATTTTGATATTGCTATGAATAGGCCCATGGCTTTTTAACAAGATTTATGTCTTAAAATGTTTTATAAAGGTAAATATAAACAGACAGAAAACCCACCCATTTAAAACATACTATTCAAAAGCAATGATGTGCAAATAGTTATGAAATGAGCTCAGCAGATCTGTTCTTGAATCTAGAGAACACTATATATGCTGCATTCTGCACTAAACTTTTTAGTAAAAGAAACTGTCAAATAAGTTGCCACAGGACATGATCAGGTCAAAAACTGCTCTCAAAGAAGAATGTCCAGTTTCTAGCCATTCATTCCAGTCCCCTATTCTACAAAGAACTTGATCTTTTACATGATATACAAAATCAGTAAGAAATATATAGTCTCAAAAATTTTACCTAAATTTGTATTTACTAGTTTATACAAATATATATATAGTTCACGCATTCTACCAATTAAAACACCAAATAGACACTCCCAGCCGCTGTGTTGTATAGGTGTTGTTCTCCATGGCCCCTACTAAGCAGACTGCGCTCAAGTCGACCGGTGGTAAAGCCCCGCGGAAGCAGTTGGCCACCAAAGCGGCCCCCAAGAGCGAGCCAGCTACAGGTGGCGTGAAGAAGCGGCATTGCTACCGCCTGGGCACTGTGGCCCTCCACGAGATCCAGCACTACCAGAAGTAGACCGAGCTGCTGATCCGCAAACTGCCCTTCCAATCCCTGGTATGCGAGATTGCGCAGGACTTTAGGGACAACCTGTGCTTCCGGAGCTCAGCCGTGATGGCGCTGCAGAAGGCAAGCAAGGCCTACTTGGTGGGGCTGTTCGAGGATACCAATCTGTGCGCCATCAATGCCAAGAGCATGACTGTCATGCCCAAAGACATCCAGCTTGCCTGCTGCATATAGGAGGAGCAGGCCTAAGAAGTGAGCACTCAGTCTGAGGTTCCTTCGCATCCAAAGGCTCTTTTCAGAGCCACCTAAAACATGATCATCTCGATAGATGCAGAAAAAGCATTTGATAAGGTACAGCACCCATTTATGATCAAAACAGCAAAATGGAAATAAATGGGGCATTCCCCAATGTAATAAATGCCATATATGAAAAACCTACAGCCAATATCATACTCAATGGGCAAAAACTGAAAGCTTTCCCACTAAGATCAAGAACATGACAAGGATGTACGCTTTCACCACTTCTTTTCAACATCATATTGGAAGTCCTAGCCACAGCGGTCAGACAAGAAAAAGAAATAAAAGGCATCCAAATAGGAGAGGAGGAAGTAAAACTATCCTTGTTTGCAGATGACATGATAGTGTACATAGAAAACCTTGTAGACTCCACCAAAAAAATACTCCACCTAATACGTGAATTTGGCAAAACAGCGAGATACAAAGTCAGCATTCAGAAATGAAGGCATTTTTGTATAACAGCAATGAAATAGGAGAAGAAGAAATCAGAAAAAAAAATACCATTCAATATAGCAACAAGAAAAATAAAGTACCTAGGACTAAATTTAAACAAGGAGGTAAAACACCTGTATGCAGAAAACTATACAACATTGAAGAAAGAAATTAAGGAAGATACAAATAAATGGAAGCATATACCGTGCTCATGGATTGGAAGAATTAATATCATCAAAATGTCCATACTACCCAAAGCAATTTATACATTCAATGCAATCCATTTTAAGTTACCAATGACGTATTTCACAGAAATAGAACAGACATTTCAAAACCTTATATGGAACCATAAATGACCCCGAATAGCCTCAGCAATTTTGAGAAAGAAAAACAAAGTAGGAGGGATCACAATACCGGACATCAAACTGTACTATAAAGCCACTATACTCAAAACAATCTGGTACTGGCACAAGAACAGACCCATAGACCAGTGGAACAGAATAGAAAGCCCAGAAATAAGCCCAGGTCTATACAGGCAACTAATATTTGACAAAGGGCGCAGAAGCATAAAATGGAGCAATGATAGCCTCTTCAACAAATGGTGTTGGGAGAGCTGGATGGCTACATACAAAAAACTGAAATTGGATCATCAGCTGACACCATACACAAAAATAAACTCAAGATGGATAAAAGACTTAAATATAAGTCACAACACCATATAAGTCCTAGAGGGGAAGATTGGCAGAAACTCCCAGATATCCCACGCAGCAATTTTTTCACCAGTATGTCTCCTAAAGCAAGGGACATAAAGGAAAGAATAAATAAGTGGGACCTCATCAAAATAAGAAGCTTCTGCACAGCTAAAAAAAAATCAGCAAAATGACAAGGAAGCCAACCATATGGGAAAATATATTTGCTAATGATACATCAGATAGAGGTTTGATCTCCAAGATATATAAAGAACTCACTTGATTCCACTCCAAGAAGACAAATGATCCAATCAAAAAAATGGTCAAAAGACCTGGGCAGGTGTTTTTCCAAGGAAGAGATACAGAGGGCCCAGAGACATTTGAAAGGATGCTCAGTATCCCTAGCCATCAGAGAAATGCAGATCAAAACCACCATGAGGTACCACCTCACACCAGTCAGAATGGCCATCATAAACAGATCAACAAACAACAGGTGCTGGCGAGGCTGTGGAGAAAAGGGAACCCTAGTACACTGTTGGTGGGAATGCAGACTGGTGCAGCCACTGAGGAAAGCAGTGTGGAATTTCCTCAAAAAGCTGAAAATGGAACTGCCTTTTGATCCAGTCATTCCCCTGCTGGGACTATACCCTAAGAATCCCAAAACGCCAATTCAAAAGAACCTATGTACTCCAATGTTCATAGCAGCACAATTTACAATAGCCAAGTGTTGGAAGCAACCTAAATGCCCATCAGTAGATGACTGGATCAAAAAACAATGGTACATTTACACAATGGAATACTACGCAGCAGAAATTAAAAAAGAACTACTAAACTTCGGGACAAAATGGATGGAACTAGAGAGCATTATGCTAAGCGAAATAAGCCAGGGGGCAAAAGACAAATACCATATGATCTCACCTATAAATGGAATCTAACCAACAATACAAAGATGCAAGGAAAATAAGACCAGCAACACTGAAAGGAAAAGAAATCAATAGAGACAAGAGGGAAGGAGGGAGGAGTGGGAGGGGGGAAGGAAGGGAAGTGGAAAGTCAAGGAACATATAGTAAGGACTCATGGACAAAACCAAAGGGGAAGGATTGAGGGAGGGAGGGGGAAGGGGCAAGAGAAAGTGGTGGGGAAGGCAGAGACAAATGTATTTTAAAAAATAAATTAATTAATTAAAATTAAAGAAAGGATTAAAAAAGATGTAGCAGTATAAAAATAAAAGGGCAAATTAAAGCTCTTTAAAACAACAAAAATATAAATAAAACACCAAATAAAAGCTACTAGTTCATGTATTTTAAGATTATTTTTAAGTATATTTTATTGATTATAGTATTACAATTGTCCCATTTTCCCCCCTTTGCTCTCCTCTCCCTAGGACCTCCATTACCTCCAGCAATCCCCTCCTAAGTTTATGTCCATGGAGTCATACATATGAGTTCTTTGGCTTCTCCATTTCCCATGCTATTTCTAACACTACCCTGTCTATTCTGTACCCATCAACTATACTACTTATTCTCTGTGCTTTTCCTCATTCTCCCCCTTCTGCCTACCTACTGACAACCCTCTGTGTGATCTTCATTTTTATGACTCTCCTCTTGTTCTAGTTGCTTGCCCAGTTTGTTTGTTTGTTTTTTATTCTGTTGTTGATAGCTATGAGTTGTTGTCATTTTACTGTTCATAGTTTTTGATCATTTTCTTTTTCTTAGATAAGTCCCTTCAACATTTCATATAGCAAGACCTTGATGGTGAGGGACTCCTTTAGCTGTACCTTGTCTAGGAAGCATTTTATCTGCCCTTCAATTCTAAATGATGGCTTTGCTGGATAGAGTAATAATCTTGGATGTATGTCCTTCCTTTTCCTCACTTTGTATACTTTTTGCCAGTCCCTTCTTGGTTGCAATGTTTCTTTTGAGAAATCAGCTGATAGTCTTATGGACACTCCTTTGTAGGTAACTTTCTTGCTGCTTTTAAGATTCCCTCTTTATCTTTAAACTTTGGCATTTTAATCATGATGTGTCTTGTTGTGTCCCTCTTTGGGTCCAACTTGTTTGAAATTCTCTGAACTTCCTGGACTTGCATGCCTATTTCCTTCACCAAACTGGGAAGTTTACTTTCATTATTATTTAAAATAAGTTTTCAATTTCTTGTTCTTCCTCTTCTCCTTTTGGTACACTTATGATTCAGATGTTGGTGCATTTAAAGTTGCCTGAGAAGTTCCTAAGCCTCTCCTCATTGGGTTTTTTTTTTTTTTGCATTCTTGTTTCATCTTTCTGTTCCTGTTGACTATTTATTTTTCCCTTGTTGTTCCAAATCATTGATTTGAATCCCATCTTCCTTCCTTTCACTGTTGATACCCTGTTTATTTATTTTTTGTTTAACTCTGTATATCCTTCACTGCTTCCTTTATTTTGTGGCTGTAATCAGTCATTTCTCTGAGCACCCTTATCACCAGTGTTTTGAACTCTGCATCTGATAGGTGGTCTATCTCTGTGTCATTTAGTTCTTTTTCTGGAGTTTTGATCTGTTCTTTCATTTGGGCCATATTTCTTTGTCTCCTCAATCTGACAGCCTCCCTGTGTTTTTGTGTATTAGGTAGTGCTGCTTTGGTTCCCCATGTCAGCACACCGGTTACATCATAAGGGGCAGAGCCTTAGGTATTCGTCAGAATGGTCCAACCTGCTTTGCCACTTTGTGGTACTACATGTGGGGGAGGGACCAGAGAGGGGACAGTGCCACTTGCTCAGCTCTTGCCCCATTTCCAGTCACTTCCCCCACTTCCCATAAACATCTGGTACCCTTCTTGCTGTTGCTCTGGTGCTGATTCCTGGAAAGGGTGGGCTTGCGTAGGTTTTAGGACCCTGTCAGCTCTTTAAATGGACTCTCCTGAGAGACTGACAGTTTCTTCTGCCACACTAACCCCCAGTAGTTTTTACAGCCAGAGGTTATGAGGCTTTATTCTCCCAGCACTGGAACCCTGGTTTGTGCAGTCTGGCCTGGGATCACTTGCTCCCCAGTTGTCCCTCCTGGCTTTTATCTGCTGCAAGTGAATGTGGGACCACCTATTGCGCTGTCCACCACCGGAGCTGCCTCTCGCTGCTGCCCCCCACCTCTGCCTTGCCACACCACACCGTGTCCTCTCTGCCCCTTCTACCTGTCTGGATAAATGCTTCTTCTTTAAATTCTTCGTTGTCGGACTTCCATACAGTTCAATTTTCTAGCAGTTCTAGTTGTTTTTTGTTTTTAGATTGGTTTTTATCCTGGTTATAGTTGTGAGAGGAGGCAAAGCAAGTTTACTTATGCCTCCATCTTGGCCGGAAGGCTATTTTAAAGATTTTTAATAGAGGACATTCATTTAGTTGCATTTTTCACAAAAGAAACAAACATTATTATAACATTGTACAGTTATCTTAAAATTTAAATTATTCAAAACCAATTTTGCTTTATTCATTACAAGCCAGTACCTTTGACTTATTGCTTTTTTTATTTCATTCCAATCTTTTCAAAAAGACATAAAATCATCTTTTATAATTTAACATGCCAAAATTTTACATCCTAAGAATAACAAATAAAGCTAGAGAAAAAAATGAGTATTAATCTATTCTTCCACACTCAGTTATATAAACACAGCCATCTATGTGAATTAAATGTATATGGCCATTGCCTTAAATGACACATAGAAAAAACGCTAACACATACAGAGTATGTTTTCCAGAACAGTTAAAATATGAGAGATTAGTCATATCAGAAAGATTCATCACTGGAGATATTAGAGGGGTTTTTTTCTCCTTTCCTTTTACTGGATCTAAGAATATCAAATTCTATACTCCACTGGTTATTCTCCCATTGTTGGATCACAATTCTCTTGACAATTCAAACTTCTTGGCATCTGACAAAGAATAGTAAGAGCTAGACATGACCCCAGAGTGATTTTAGAAAGATGATGTTGGTCACAGCGGTGATGCTGGCGCAGCAAGTCAGGGAGCTCCATCAGTGCTCAGTTTAGAGGTGGCACTCCTGCAATTAACACAATCTCTTGGCCATTTCTAATGTCTTTCTCTTTCTCTCTCTCTCTCTCTCTCTCTCTCTCCCTCTGTCCTTCCCTTTCTATTTCTTTGACTGTATCAAATCAGATAAGAAAATAAGAAACTTCTAATTCAGTCAAGAAAACTTGAAACATTTTCAGGCTATATACTATAATGACAGAACTTAGCCCCATTGTTTGGCGATCAGTCACTTTGATGCTAGCAAAGAAATCAGAGGAAAAGATAAAAAATTCTACAATTGTGAACTATAACATGAAAATATGTTTGAGTTTCCCTTTATTTGTTTTCTTTCCTCTTTAATAATGCCATCATTTTGTGTTTAAAATATACATAATTAAAATGTACCTTTTTAACTACTGTTAAGTGTCTAAGTGTCTGAGCATTAAGTACACTCATGTTGTTGGGCAACCATCACCACCACTCACCTTCAGAACTTTCATCTTGCACAATGAAAGCTGTTCGCATTTGACAATAACTCCATGTTTTAATTTTAATTTTCTTAATGGCTAACATATGTCAGTCAGCCAATCTTTATAGCATTTGTTATATCCTTATATAATAAGGGGGGGATGTTGAAGATGGTGTGTCTGCCCCCAGGAACCTGACGCATTTAGGCAGAAGATGGACAAAGATGTTGCCTCGCAAGGCCACTCATTGAGCACACAACTGAAACTTCAGTAGGGGTGTATGTAAGTGAATTTAGAAGTAGAATGACTGATTGTTTAGCTTCAGTGTTTTCACTGGTAATGCATGATATATAATGCTAACCCAGGGAAATATACTATTTTCAAAAATAATAAATTCCTTCAAAAAGAAGGAATGGTGCTGTTATTTTAATTGCACTTTTCAGAATGTTATTTCTGAGTGTTCGTTGCTCTTTATTTTACAAATCTTCTGGGGTAATTTTAAGCCAACTGAGATAGGCATTGTCAACTTCTGCAAAGCCCAAGGCGTACTAATATGTTCCCTGGGGAAGAAATTAAGAACCCCTGTGCCGCTGGTTCTGTGCATGGTCCACAAACCACCCTGTTTTCCGAATCTGTCATGCCAGGAGGTGACAAATAGCACCTCAGAATTTCCAAGTCCAGCCTAAGAATAGGTTAAAATACAATTTGCCCTTATTAACAAACATTGCACTTCTCTGAAAATTAGTTGCATCACTCACAAACAAACACCTTTAATTCACTTTTCTGTCTGAGGAAGTCAGCATTGCAAATCTACAGTCCAATCTTTTTTTTTTAAATGGGACCAGGTGTTGCTGTTGTTGTTTTAATTGTTGTTCTTATTCTATGGCACCAAACAGAAAGATACATGCTGATATATTCCAAAATGACTATTTGTATTCTCTTTGCTAGTGATCATTAATTTCAGTTGGACAGTTATTCATGTAAGCAATTTGCCACCATGATGACTGAGGAAAAATATTGAAGTGCTAGGCTTTTAAAATGGTAATATGTGGAAAGAGATATAATTCTCTTGCAAAATATATTCCTCAAGTTTTATATTTGGTCTCTGGTGATATGAACCATAAAATCATGCTAGCTAGTCCAAACTGTTTTATTGAAATCTTGGTTTGGGATAACAAGGATTGAATCTTTTAAAAGCTCATTTGGAATACAAATATTTGAACTCTAGCTATGGTACATCTATAAATATATCTAGAATTTAGGAAGATAAAACCAATGGAAAAGCATATTTCTTCAGCTCAATTTTCTCATGGAAAATGACATACATGCTGCTTTCAATAGCTGTTGCTGCTTCATGAAATTCTTCAAGAAATGATCTTTTTGAAAGGATTTTGTTCAGTGCACTGTTTCTGCTGGTGCTTTGAGACTTTTATTGAATTTTTATGAAAATGAAAGATGGAAAAAGCAATGCAAACCCAGTGTTTTACAAACTTGCCTTTGCTTAGTCTCACAGAAAACCATGCAATTGACCTCATTAGATCTATCAATAGCTGGCTTATTTCTGGGCCTCCCTCTCCAGTCTAAAACAACATCAGAATTATCTAGGTCTGAGTCCCCAGATATCAATGTAATAGAACGTAGATCAGTAGAAAAGGAGTCCCTGGATCCCACATCATGAAGCAACACTATGGAAGAATTATGGTGACCCAAGAAGAGCAAAGGGACATCTTCCAATGAGGTTAGATTTCCTCAGCTATTGCTAACTCTTGCCTCCATCTATTCAATTTCTCAGGACTTGTGTTAACTGCAGCTAATTCAGGCTTTGAAATAATCACTTGTCTATGCTGGGCAAAATATACAGTAGGGAACCTTAAAGGCCAAAAAAGAAAAAATCTTGGACAAAAGACTTAGTCCAACATCTCTTATATTATAGCTAAAAAGACTGAGATATAAAATATTTAGTTACAGATATGAACCCAAACTAATCCTGATGTGCTGATTCTCTAACTATTACTATCTTTTTCTATAAGTCAATCATGGAATTACACCATGCGTTTGGTACTTCTTCATTGGAAGCAAATTCTTTTAAAATATAATAGGGACTAGAAAACCTTTTCATACACAAAGGTATGAACTGCCTTCTCAAAGAGTTCTTGTTTTCTTTAATCCTTTGAAACCGTCTTTTACCATCTGTACAACATTAGTTTCTCCCCAACAAGCAAATCTATAAAATGAAATCCCTCTATCTCATTCTGTCAAATTGAACCACACATTAATTGAAAGCTTAAAGAATTATTGTAATCACTTACTATTTTCCTTTAATGATTTTCAGATTTTGAGATAGAGCCAAATACCTTTCTGAGTACAAAAAAAAATAGAGCAATTTACAAAAGTGATAGATATTTGGCAAGATTTGAAGGTAAAATAGATTTTGTAAATGTACATGTTTGAGGAGGCTTTCTTATAGGATATACTTAAAGACATCATGCTTAAAAGAAAGCTTGAAGCAGTATCGCGTTCATAAAAATTAACTGCTCTCTTAGCTAATGTACAAGACCTGAATTCTTGTTTTAAAATACTTCTTGCATAGTTGATGCTATCAGTGTTGGCAAAATTTTATAATAAATTTTTATAATAATACAATCATAAGATTTAAAGTGTCATGAAAAGGTCCAATCTTAATGTATTTACATAATTTCTCTATTCCAAAGGTAGTTCCTCAGTTAAGAGATGGCATTCTCTAGAAAAGCAAGTGACTAGTCTTGTATAATATATGTGCCCTTAAAAGGACTATGTTAAGGAAAAAAAAAAAACTTTCCTGGGATTTACAGTGCCTGTTGTGTTGCAGGCACTGTGCTAGGTGCTAATGTGCATCAGCTCTAAGCCTAAACAACCCACACAGGCATTATGCATTGCCAGTGTGCAGCTAAGGAAAATGACACTTGAGAAGCTTAAATGATTAACCCAAGCTATCACTTGTAGAACTGGAATTTGAGCCTCCTTCTATCCAAACCAAATGCTCTTTACCCTTTCCTTTTTCACAGCCTCCTTTAGCCAATACACAGCCTGGAGGGACCAAAATAATAGATACATTTTGATAAGAAAGTTATTAGGACCACAAGACCACATAGCAGTAGAGTGTGTGGCCCTCACCATTGCTTGATGGTTCAGACACATTCTGCCTATGGTAATCCTTGGCCAATGTCTGATTATTCTGGAGGACTTTTGTTTTCTGTAATACCTACATCTGTCAGTCAAGAAGCATGGAGGCCCACTATTTTGTAAAAGACCCTATAGGTAGAGTTGCCAGAGAAAATACAGCATAAGTATGTGTCATGAAATATTTGGATGTGGACTTATTCATACTAAAAAATTAATTTTTTATATGAAATTTAAACTTAGCTGGGTTCCCCACCCCCATTTTTTTGTTTGGTTTTTGCTAAAACTGGCAGTCTGGTAGACAAAATATATAGTAGATTTTTTTTGTTCTGTTTTTAATTCTCTTTCCCTTTTGGTGAGACAACCCATAAAGACATGAAAAGGAAACCAACATTGACCGTGGTATTTGGTAAGTGCTACATGACCAGCCCTTATCTTAGGTTCATCTTGAAAAGCTTCAAAACTTCTCTCAGAAATGATTTCAATAGCATCCAGCACTCCCTGCCCAGATGTCTTTCCAGGCTGGATAAGCTCCTGTAGTTGGTGTCCATTTTTATAGCAATTTATTCTTTTCATTTACCCAGTCAGTAGGAAGGAGATGAAACATTCAGAAGGGCTAACTAAGGAGAGTGTAATAAAGATGTAGGCAGAGTTCGGAGAAACTAGCAGGGAACGGTGAAGTCCATGAAGGCTAAGGACCTTAGGAAACCCTCCAGAATGAGAAGTGGAAGTCATTGTAGAATCCAATAAGAGATTAGCTGTGGGAGAGAACGAAAAAACCAAAACCGCTGAGAAATGCAGACAATAGCAAATTGTGCTCTGACAAGACAAGGGAATACCTTGACCTCCCTCATCTTTCACCTTGCTGGACCTTCAATTGTCCTAAGAAGAAAAGAGGGGGGCATGTGAAGCCTGGTAGGAAGTCCGCAGAAGTCATCTCCAGCAACCAAGTGCACAGAGCAAGAAGAAGAGTAAGATGCATAAATCTGAAGGAGACAAAGAGAGACTATCCCGCACATTCTCTCAAGTGAAGTCATTTCTTTTTATGAATTCCCTTATCATTTTATACAGGTATGTATAGCATTTATTGCATCTTAGAGTATTTTGTCATTTATTCATCATTTTTTTTATCTCAGTGGTCTGTGAGCATCTCTCCCTGAAGCTGATGAGAAGCTATATAGGATTTTTGACCATTTCAAGTCTGCCATCAGGACAAAAGATAGAACACAGCTGACTAAACTGTGATTGCCGTCGCCTAAGGAGAAAGACAGGGATGGAGATGGAAGTGCTTTTCTTCAGGATCAAAGGATGATTTGCTTGTGGGAAGCCCACCAAAAGGACAGCCAGGAAAAAGAGGACAAGGCAAGTTCACCTCATTAGGGCAGAAGGTAGAGAAAGTTTTCCACCTCAGGCCTACTTTCCTAGGAAGCACAAACTCACCTGAGAGCAGTTGTGGGGTCACAACTACAGTAGCACAGACTTTTACTTTTTCCAGCTTATGATTATGTCCAATGCACATTGGTTACTCTGTACCTCACAGACTCACTTATTCACAAACTTATTCCACAGAACTTTATCCTCTGAGCTTCTCATGTTATCAGTGCCCCCATGGAAAAGGAGAAACACCTACAAAGCAAATGAGCTTGAATGCTGCCCTGAACCCTTGAAACTGTTTTAAAATCATGTGAGCCTCTTTAACTGCTATATATGCAAAGATATGTCTCATGTCAGAGAAAATACAAATACATTTCTAACTTCCCATTGAAAACCTTCATTTGTCTTGCACAGAACTCTGGGGACATAGCAATGTGGTATTTGTTAATTAACACCTGTCCAAGTCCTGATAACTAAATTGTATTAGATGAGCTTCTCATCATGGAAGATGACCAGAGCTTCTACCTGAATATAATCAGATTGCTGAATATTAAGCAAAGCATTCTAAAGGAATTGCACAAATTTAAAAAAGCAGGCATTAGGATATACTGTTAATTTGCATCTTTTCTCCCCTCACTCTCATATATATTATTCAACTCTGATCTTAAAATTTGTATAAGACTAAATACTGGCATCTGCCTTACATCTTGTCTTTGCCTCTTCTGGGGTATTTTCATGAGATATAATCCTTCCTTTCGTTTTGCTCAGAATCCTAAAGTGAATGAGTAAAAACATTGGCTCTGCACTTTTTGTTCTTTGTTTTAAAATTACGGCAATATCACAATTATCTAGAAATCTAACATTTGAAATCCAACTCAAATGCAACCTAAAACAAACAAGAACAGTAACAACAAAAAACCTTTCTGAATGTCTTTGCAATAACCTGACATAAAACAAACAATAATAAGAAAATATCTTTCTGAACTTCTCTGCTATAACCTAACATGCATATTTAACTCCATAGGAGAAGTCTTCAAGGGACCTTATTATTTCTTTAGCAAGTAGGTTACCTGGTTTCCTAGCACACAACATATTTATGGCAACAATACCATGTAGTTGCCAAGAGCTGAGACTCAGCTCAGATCTATGTATTGTGTAGTTTAGCCACAAGTTACTTCCTTCTCTGTGCCTCAGTTTTCTCCAGGTATTGGGGGGCCTCTAAGATGTCCCCCAATGGGTCCTGCTTCATTGGTATCCATGCCCTCATAGAATCCCCATCCTCTTGAATGTGGACTGGATTTAGTCACTTTTAAGAAATAAATTACATCATAAGAAATGTGATGTGACCTCTGAAATTAGTTTATAATCTACATCTTGTAGGTTCTCTATCACATTTCTTCTCTTTAAGTCCCTTATCCCAGGGAAAGCAAGCTTCCCATGGAGAAGCCAATATAGCAAGGAACCAATGTCTCCTGACAATAGGCAGCAAGGAAATGAGGGTCCCATTCACACTACACCTAGCCTACTTTAATTGTTGCATAACTCCATGTTCTGCACATGATGGTTATCCCATCTATGACCCCACTCACCCCGATGCCCAGGACTCAGGAACCCTTCTTGATTCCTCTTCTGCACCTCTCAATTTTAATCAGTAATTGAGCCCTGCTAAGGACTGCAAATAGGGTGAGAAAAATCAAGAATCAAAGATACACATTATGAAAACTAAAATCATTATAGAAGTTTTGGAGGAGATGTGATACCCCAAAACTCAAGAGAACAATTCAAGGACACCATAATAAACAATAGTGAATGCAATAAGACGTTTGACTGAACAAACACTAACATAAATTGAGCATCTCCTGTATGCCAGATGCTATATAAGTTCATTATTTCATTGCTTCAACAAATATTTACTGAAGTCCAACATATGATGTCCCCTATACAATGTAAAGTACCAGCTGTACCACAGGACACAAAGCAGTGAAAAATACAGACACTGTCCCACTTACAGATTTTATAATCTAAAATTAATCATCTTATTTGATGTCTATGAAAGCCCAAGGTTGGTATCATATGCTTATTTTTCAGATGAAGAAACTAAGGCTCCATTAACTTATGTAATTTATCAAGGATGGCACAGCTATAAAATAATGGGGTAAGCATTAAAGCACAGGTTACACTGATTCTAATATCATGTTCTTTCTACTATATGACCTGGAAACCTGCATTGAAATTTGGGCATTGGGATTGGCATGTATACATAAATAAATTCAATTTCTGTAGGATGATAGAGCAGAATACTTTATTCTCCTATAAACCCCCCAAACTTGAGAATTCCAAAAGCTTCCAAACACATGAGCCTCAGTTTTCCCTCATCTTGGTTATGAAAGAACGAGAGAGGCAGAAGAAGAAGAAGAAGAAGAAGAAGAAGAAGAAGAAGAAGAAGGAGAAGGAGAAGGAGAAGGAGAAGGAGGAAGGAAGGAAGGAAGGAAGGAAGGAAGGAAGGAAGGAAGGAAGGAAGGAAGGAAGGAAGGAAGGAAGGAAGGAAGGAGAGAGAAGAAAGAAAGAAAGAAAGAAAGAAAGAAAGAAAGAAAGAAAGAAAGAAAGAAAGAAAGAAAGAAAAGAAAGAAAGAAAGAAAGAAAGAAAGAAAGAAAGAAAGAAAGAAAGAAAGAAAGAAAGAAAGAAAGAAAGAAAGAAAGAAAGAAAGAAAGAAAGAAAGAAAGAAAGAAAGAAAGAAAGAAAGGAAGGAAGGAAGGAAGGAAGGAAGGAAGGGAGGAAGGAAGAGGGAGAGGGAGGGAGGGTGCGGGAGGGAGGAAGAGGGAGGGAGGAAGAGAGGGAGAAGGAGAGAAAGAGAGAGGGGGAGAGATAGAGAGAAAGGCAATACTGTAAATATGATATTCTAGTAATTCAGCCTATTGTAATAAAAGATTTAAGCTCTGTAGTTACACAGATCTGATATGAATTCCACCTCTGCCACTAAATGACTGTGTATCTCTGAGCCAGTTACTTAACCTCCTCAAGTCTCAATTTTCTCATCAGTAAAATAGAGATAATAATAGTACCTATTTCATCAAGTAGTTGTGAGGATTAAATGATGTAAAATATGTTAAATGCTTCTCCTGACTTATGGGATAAAATAATAGCCAAGACATTGATACTAAGAGTTTTCATTCCAATAAGGAGAGTTAAGTATGTAAAAATCCAACTCTAAATACAATAGGCAGCCTGAAATAATAAAACTATATGCAAAATACTTTTGAAGACTAGAGGCAGGAGCAATAATTTATGTCATAGGGAAACTTCTTTTCAGTGATTATATGATAATTGTGATGATTATATGCTTTGAGAAAGATATTTTTTAATGCAGTTGCTTCATTAATACAATGGGTAGTTTGGGAAAACTTATTTTAGAAGCAGTGCCAGCAGTAGGACTATTTCATTAAAGAGAAAAAAATCTCAGGATGATCCCCTGCAGAATTCCAAAATGATAGTCTAAAACTGTCTCTTCCTTAATTCTCCTTCAGTGCTTGCCCACTCCAAACAAACAAAAAAGTGGAAATTACCTTCTAGGTCCCAAACAAATGAACTGACATCTCTCCAGAAGAAGGCACCCATGCACCAGAGCAAAAGGAGGCTCTGGTGCACGCATGGAATTTCAGCCTCGCCTGCCTTCCCTTCACAGAGGCTGGCCTGTGTGCATGTTCTTACTTGGTCCTGGAAATGTGAATATGCGTGAGGGATGATGAGTTTCTATTAGAGAGGCTCTAAATGATTTCCTGATTTCTGTGATTGCTTTCTTGGGGTAAAAAGATGATAAATAAATAATGTTAAATAAACTTATTTGCAGTGTTCCTGTGTACTACCTGGTAGGGTGAAATGTGTTATATCGGTGTTCTGGAACTATAAAGGAATAGCTGACACTCAAGAGAAGAAACATGCCTTTAAAAGCATATAGCAAGTGCTCTATAATGAAAGAAAAAAGTACTTATTCCTGCATGGATAACAACTGAAACAATACATCAATATTCAAATCTACTGTACTTGCTTTTGTGTTAATTAAATGTCATTTTTCTTTTTTACTTTGAATATATCATTTGAAATGTTTATCTTTGTTAATAATTAAATAAGTACAAATTTTAAAGGTATACAGCATTTTAAAAATGTATTTAACAGATAAGAAAAACATACAATGCCCAACACAGTACTTGTGAGGGAAAACTGAATTTGGAATTCTCATTTTCTGTAAATGCCATGGTGCTACACTTTTGCAAAAGTGAAATAGCCAAATATAGCAAGTGACATAAGATTACTTTGTATTTTGGCCCCACTCTATCTTGGGAATTTATGCCCAGGAAATATTTCAACATAACCAAATGTTTTAAGAAAGATTATAGCAGATTATTACAATAGGAAAAATTGAGAACAATGTAAAAGCTCACCATAGGAGAATAATATTTGGAATTTTGAATTATTGTGCTATCATGCAGTCATTAAACACATATTCAAACTATGTGGACACATGGAAAATATTTATTAAGTAAAAAAGCAGACAATAAAATGATGTTTATATATTAGCCAAATACATAAAATACAAAGACATGGGATCAAGGGCTAATAAGTTATATACAAAAATAAAAATAAATTTTATGGTTATGAGATCATATACATTTTCCTCTCATCAAATATTGCTGGAGTTGTACATGTATTTTAAAATAAGAGATCCATGTGCAAACAAAATAATTAAAACTTCCCCTTAAAATTTCTAGTGTGAACATTATTTTGATACTGGTTATTGATATCTTAAATAGATCTTATATTTATTTTATCTTATTTCCCAAATTTTAGGTGCTTGAGAAACACATAGTTGTATAAATATGTCTCTATTAGTCTGGGCCCTTTGAGAAGCAGACTTCAAAATGAGATTAAATGGGCAAGAATTTTATTAGGGGAAATGCTTGTAAAAGAAAATAGAGAGGAAGTCAGAAAAGGTCAGGGGAGCCATCAGACCATGAGGGAAGGAGCGATCCTTGGGTCGAAGTGACCTAGACTGCCCCGCCGTCTCAGAAAGGTGGGGCAAAGAGCTAGGGAAGTCCTTAAGGCTAAGTCAGCTGACAATGAAGTCTGGGGGTTTCCAGGAGCTGAGCATCCCCGCGGCCCTCGGTCTCTGGCTAAAGCAGCCCACGGGAAGTGTAGTCTCAGGGCAAACATGGCTCTGGACTTCAAAGCTCATCATCTGGGGCCCTTGGTCAATTACCTCCTTCACAGGGATATCCAGCTTTTTGGCATCCGTGGACCACACTGGAAGAAGAAGTTATCTCAGGCCACACATTAAATACATTGCAACACATAATTACAAAAAAATAATCTCACAATGTTTTAAGTAAATTTACAATTTTGTGTTGAGCCACATTCACAGCCATCCTGGGACACATGTAGCCTGAGGGCCGCAGGTTGGACACCCCTGCAAACAAGAGGTCTGCCAGGATGCCCAAACATGATTTTTAAAAAGTTATATGTACAAAAAATACTTTAATATCAGCCTGTCAGTCCTGAATGTTTCATAATGACTCGAAAGTATTAATGAAGCATTGAAGAAAATATTTCAAAATTGTTTATAGTCAAGAAGTAATAAATAGTCTAAATGAAACACTATTTGGAACTATTTAAAGAACTATGCTCCTTTTCTTGGTCTATCACTTTAATCAACCATAGCTACAAATGTATTTAAAAAATAAAGAAAGACGAGATCGGGCGCGTTCAGGGTGGTATGATCTCACCTATAAGCGGAACCTAACCAACAATGCAAAGATGCAAGGAAAATATGACCAGCAACACTGAAAGGAAAAGAAATCAACAGAGACGGGGGGGGCGGGGCAGGGAAAGGGAAGGGAAGGGGAAAGTCAAGAAACATATAGCAAGGACTATGGACAAAACCAAAGGGGAGGAGCTCAGGGAGGGAAGGTGGGAGGGAGCAAGGGAAAGAGGTGGGGGGGAGGCAGAGACAAATGTATTTAAAAAGTAAATAAATTTAAAAAAAAATGCTAAAAGAAAAAAAAGAAAGAAAGAAATGCTTGAAAAGAAAAAAAACAAAAAAAAAAACCATAGCTACATAAAAACTAAAAAGCAGATGCTAAGTGGCCCTCAATAAGTTACGTGTTATATCAAATATCTGCTCAATATATTCTAACTGGAAGGTTGTACAACCTAGTGAGCCACAATATTTAAATGATGAGTCATAAATCTCTCTGGGGGATCTCCTCCAAAGACCCTGGAGGCCAGTGCCAAGTAGTTCAAGATTCTGATTCTACAACTTAGTTGTTGAACAGATTTAGAGATGAAATATGTCCTTGGCTGGTGTGGCTCAGTGGACTGAGTGCCAGCTTATGAACCAAAACATTGTCAGTTCAATTCCCAATCAGGGTGCATGCCTAGGTTGCTGGCCAGGTTCCCATTGGGGGTGTGTGAGAGGCAACTGATAGACGTTTCTCTCACACATCCATGTTTCTCTCCCCTTCTTTCTCCCTCCTTTTCCCTCTATCTAAAAATAAAATAAAAATTTTGTAAAAGGCCCTGGCTAGTGTGGCTCAGTGGATTGAGTGCTGGCCTGTGAACCAACAGGTTGCCCATTTGACTCCCAGTTGGGGCACATGTCTGGGTTGTGGGTCAGGTACCCAGTTGGAGGATGCACGAGAGGCAACCATACATTACTGTTTCTCTCCCTCTTTTTCTTCCTCACTTCCCTTCTCCCTGAAAATAAATGAAATTTTTTTTTAATCTTTAAAAAAGAAAAAGAAGAAATGTATTTTCTCTCAACCTCAGTAGCCAGGAAAAAACTGAAATAATTATACACCAAATACAGGGTGAGGAAACAGGAGATTTACAGTTATGAGTATGTGAAACACAGTTTGTTCTTATATTACTACTTATTAATTATTATATTATTTGCCATATGAACAGTAAACCTACTTTTGCCCCACCCTGTAATTATACCCAATTAATTTTCAACATTATGAGGTATTATGAGAAAATAAATATAAAACACTTAGAACTATATTTAGTAAATATTAATGCTTGACAAATATTACTCCCCTTTCCCTACACATACACACACTTTCGTTAGGGCAAGTGGCTCTTTGGTTCACTATAGCCTCCAGGATAAAACCAGCCTCTTCAGTGCTACCTCTATAGCCATATTTCTTCAAAACCCATTTGAACAAATATATCTCCCTTTCATACCAGCCCAGGTTTCCTCCTCCAAGGAAGCTGATCTCCTTGGTGTCTTCCAAAGATCCCACATTAGTTTCAGCAACAAACATTGAATCTGCTGCATACAGACCCCCCCATACCCTTCCTTTCTGCTTTTCCAAATTGTATTCACATCTAAGCTTTTTATGGAGCCATTAATCTCTCACTCCTCTGAGCTTCTACAGTACTTATTAACATATTGTTCAATTCAGCAGTAAATAATATATGCTTATCTTATCACCATCTACCATCTTTTATCTTTCTTGGCACCTAGTATAAGATAATAAACCCACAGTGGATTCTGAATTAATTCTTATTTAATTATGGGTGCTCCCTACATTCCAGCTGACCCCAATGGCATCCCATAGAGCTATATGTTCTGAGACATCTATACATGTGCCAATGATTTAAATGCATGGAAAAATTTAATTTGTACTTGAAATAATCAGCTTATCTGGTTCAGAAGCATGTGTATAAACAGGCAATCAGAAGTGACCTCTAAAATAATATACTATAACACAACTGCAAGGTTACTGTAAATGTAGAAGAAATTAATAGGATACTTGTAAATGTTCAAGTGAATAAATGTGTTTTCATTGGCTTCAATGAAACATAAAAATGCAGACCTCATAACCACTGACCAAATACAACTACTCATACTACAGTTTTATTCTAGAACCCAGTAAAAATCCATTCACATTTAGACATTTTTAAAAATAAATATCTGAAAACTATCATATACTTTTAGCATAAATTTATATCTAATTAGGACCCATCCAAGAAGCTACATAAAATAAGTTATATAGATCCAGAAACAATTTATATGCTTCTTAGTTTAAATGGGCACTATCTGAGGGTCCTGTACATTTAGAAAAATATACTGCCCAAGTGAACCTACATTAATGTACAGAGAAGAGATAATATAGAAGAGAAAAAATGTTTAATGGTAAAATTTCTGTCAAAAAATGACTTTGTTAATATGAAGGGAATGACATGATGCAATGTGGCATGGTATGACAGGACATGATATGAGATGACATTTTGTTACAGGTGTCCATTGTAAGGGTCCCATAGCTGAGGCACAAGAGGCAAATCCCAGAGGGAAGAGACTTTGCCATTTTAGCTTGGGATTTACTTTATGTGCCTTACATTACTTGGTATGATAAAGAAAATATTATTTCCACCAATCAGAGATGGTAGCACTGAAGGATAAGGAGTGTAATGATGACACTGGGAAGTTATAACGTCAGGAATGGAGTATGTTTGCTTAAGTCGAGAACCTTTGAGGGGAAGGGAGATTAGTTTATCTGAGAAAGAAGTGAACAAGAGAGGCCTGGAGCTACATGTTGGAAAATCTTCCAACTACTGGTAAAAAGACTACCACATTTACTGATGAGGCTTTTATAAAGATCATAAGTAGTGTTTGGATAGTGTCTTAAATTATTTGGCAAAAGGGGTTATATGGACACGAATAGGCAAAGTATTTTGGGAGGGCTTCTCTAAGTAGCAACACTTTCTCTGCCCCACCAGTTTTCCTTCAGAATCAGTTTCATTTGCCCTAAATTTTCAAAAAGAGAACAGCCCATGATATTGAATGCTCCTGCAGGTCAGCTGTCTCTTCTCCAGTAGTCATTATGTGGCAAACCAAAAGAGGAGTAAAAAATGCAGGAGCTGCTTTGTAAGGACGGGTGCCTAGGAATGCAACCTAGAAAAGTAGTAAAGACTTTCCTTTGGCCATTCTGTTTCACTTTCCACAGGGGAACTATTTTCTTCATCATTTATCCTAACTGACAAGTACAAGCACTTTGGGCCCTAACTGAATGTGAACATTGTCAAAAGGAATTGGGCTAACTGGAGGCATCTGCAGCTCCATTCCCGGTGCATTCTGGTGGGGGCCACGGCGGCCAATGTGGCAGGGAGGCCAGTGGGCAGACACCCCCGCAGATGGAGCCTCACATACTGTATGCATCATGACCAACCATAAAAACAGTCACAATGAATCAGTGGTACTGCAGAGAGGCTCCTTGGAATCTTCACATTTGATTTTATTTGGCTGACATGTGCAGGTTGTAGTCAGCAGCTATATTAAGCAGAGATTCAGAACTAAGCCACAAATCCCAGGTCACAGGGTCTCACTGGTCTAAGCCATTGGTTTGAAAGGTTTCACTGGTCTGAGAGAGCTTGTGGTGGACTGGCCTGTATTTGCAAACGGGTAAGGGCTTCATTTTTAAGTACTCTATGTCTACCCGTGGTTTCTGACTCCTTGAACAAACAGTTGCTAGAAGGGGTCTCAAAGCTTCAAGAAGAGAAGAATCCAGTCAGCCAGGAATTCCAATACAAATACCAATTTAGAAAACGAGCTAATCCACCTTGACAACATGTTGTCACTGCGGAGTTGCAAAAAGGAATTACACATTAATACGACTTTAAAAATTAGAGGTCCTGCAATTTAACAGCTTAAGTTTGCTTCAAAGGGACAGCAGGGAAGCAGCAGTGGGTTTCAGGTGACAGCTTGGAATTCTCTGGTTCTCCGCTCTGTTCAGGTAAAAGGCCTGATGGTAACACGAGCTTTCCAACTTGTTTCAAACTGAAGTATTATGAAAAGGTAAATTATGTTTTGTATTCATGACTGAAAGCATTTTACTTTAAAGCCGTTGTGGCTGATGCTGTCAAGGTAGAGATTCAAGTTTTATGTACAATGCCTCCAGCCCAGCCGATGTGAGTGAAGCAACATGACAGCTTGTAATAAGTAATTTTTATACAGTTACATTTATCACTCAAGTAGGCTTGGCAATATTAAACACAGACCTTAAAATATTGCTGAAGAGGAGGACAGGGGCTGGAGGCCATGAGGGGTCTTCTCCCCCCTTTAGTGCAAGTGCGGGTGCCAATTTGGGTTCTTTTATATTTTTTCCAGTGTGTATTCCTGTTAATGTGGCACTTTTTAAGATATGCACCCAAATGCTTTTCTACTGTTAATATTTCACTAAGAGGTTAAGAATGGAATGACCCCATTTGGCCCAAAGGATGTTATTTCAGGCTTTAATGAATTAAATATTGCTACCATTTTCAGGTGAAAATCAATTCCCTCAATTAACCAATTTCCACCAATCCAAATATTTACAAAATGGAAGGCCCTGAGTCTGCAATTTCTGCTACATTATACCTTTGTTTCCCCTAAAGCTGTTCCCTTTGCAATCTTCATTAGCATCTCATTTTTGCTAAAGCCACAAGGCCAGCTATGTCTCTGCAATGGCATGAAGCTTTCTTCTCTTCGAAAGCTGACAATTTTTATATGGACTTACTATGGAGGGAGGTTTTGCTTTTTATCAATTATTTAATATGTTTAAACTTGGGAAAACATAGGAATTCATCTAATTCCTTTACCTGGGAGATACACACACATAAATACATACATACACACACACATACATACAAACACATATCAGGATATATATCTGTGTATATGTCACATGTATAATATGTATATGTATGCATATGTATATCTGCATTAGGTAGTACCATTTTTTCAGATCTAAATATACATATATATATGTATATATATGTATGTCTGTATATTGCACCTGAAAAGAGAGTACTACTTAACATAGTATGCTCCTTAGGAGTTTTAAGCATATTTATTCATTTTTACTCATTTGATCCTCCTATTATCTTTATGAGATGAGTAGGAATCTTAAACTCATGTACCTATTACATAAGAAAATTAAAAGTACAGCAAGGCTAAGCAATTTTTTAAGGGTCACACATCTAGTAACTACTACATCCAAGATACAAACTCAGGCAATTTGACTATAGCATCTTCATTCTTAACCACTGCTTTTAAAAACAAATATATAGGATAAGAGACATTGATAAAATAAAACAAAACTAGGGATTCATTCTTTTCAGCTTAATTGGATAGAAGAAGCTTCAAGAGAAAGCTATGTTCACACTAATCTACTCGTCAGTCAGACATTGGGTGCTTTTGTAAGCATTTAATTGGCCTACTCACATCTTTCTTTTAGGTTGCCTATAAAGAAAGTAAATGTAAAGAGAAGCAAAGTACTTTTCCCCCAAACCCTAGCTGAAACAAGTTGAGTGGGTTTGAATTCATTTAAACTATAAGCCAAACTTCCTTTGACCTGTGCACTGAAGATTCGAACAGTTTACAGTATGGCTCCCAATCACACATTTGTTCCACAAACATGTGTTGAATACCCATTTTGTGCCACTATGCCCTATGCTAGGACCCAGAGAAAAGCAGTGGTAAACACAATTAAATATAATTTCTCTCTCAGGGACTTTATAGTCTGATGGTGTTAGCCCAGCATGTTCCAGTGACTGTAATAGATAATGAAGACACGCAGATAAAATAAACATGGTCCCTGCCATATGGAAGCACATATATAAAAGTGGGAGGCAGATATATAAATAAATAAGCACCATTAGTGTTAAAATTGCTATGCCAAGTGTTTGTATAGTGGACCGCATGATTATAGAAACATACAAATATAGAATTGGAGTCAATTGTCTCTTGCTTTTTAACTACAATACAATCTTCCATTTAAAATAGCAAACATATTTGAGAGATATAATATTTTTCTTTGAGCTCATTCAAACATGGTAATAAAAGCTAAAGAATATATTAATTATAATTCTTACCAATCCCAAATATAAAATCTCACTTCTATCCCTGGAAATTACACTTACTATCAACTGCATGTCTTGGAAAGAAAACAAGACCTGGACTCTTGAAACTTTTGAATGAAAACAAAAGTTCCTGTACCCACAGGGAAACTGGATCAGGGAAGTCAAGTCTCTGTGAGATTCAACCTAACTCAGAAAGAAATTTTAGGAAAGAAGTTAATGTGTGAATCAGATTTTTGCTGACATTTGTGGACATTTGTGTAGAGGCAGTGAAGAAACTCACGCAAATGACTGGATCTTAACATTGCCAGTGATCTGACCCTCATTTGGATACTTAATGTGATTCCAGCAGTCTCAACCAGGAGGGATTTTTGCCTCCAAAGAGCTCTGGCAATGTCTAGAGACACATTTTGTTGCCAAACCTGAGGAGTTGCTACTGGTCTTAGGTGGGCAGAGGCCAGGGCTACTGTTAAACATTCTACAATGCATAGGGCAGCCCCTAAACCAAAGAATTTTCTGACCCCAAATATCAATGGTGCTAAGGTTGAGAAACCTTGTTCTATGCACAGCACAGATCTGGAAATAATTTGGATTCCTACTATCTCCAAACACAGCAAATAGACAAGTCTTACTGACCACCAAGTGCTTCACCTCAAATGCTGTAACATGGCATCTTGTGGACCTCCGGGGAGGGCTGCTAGAAAGTGGTCAGAGAGCAGGAAATGGCTTCTAATTAGTAGTGTCCTCACAGGATATAACTGCAAAAGACAATTTCCTGCCCCCTTATTTGATGGGAAGATTAATCTCTTACTGAATTCCAGATGAGGAAGATTTTCAAAAGTTTCAAATAGCAAGAGTGTAGCCGTAGAGAAGGCAATTATGTGCAATTTGTACAGTGTTCAACAATCAAAATGTAAATCCAATGAGTTTATTGAGGTAAATGCATACAGCATGTTTACCTTAAAGAGCATCAGGTTGTAGAAATTCTAATGGGTTCTGACAGTTGGGAAGAATTATCTTTTCATACTGCAATTTTTATCTGTGAGATGAAAAGGGAAAATAAGACAAGAAATTTACTCCTAGGGAACTATTATCTGTGAGGTTTTTTCTTTTTTCCTGATAAGGAGCAATATAGGTATAGGGGGCATTGAAGAGATAGAGATTTGATAACTTCAGTGTTCTAGGCAGATTTATCTGCACAGAGACGATTAATTTTGTTGCATTCACAGTGTTCTCTACAACATCTAAAACGCCATCAGCTCCTCAATAAATGTTCTCCCCATCATATAATATATGTGTATACCTAATGCAGTGTTTGATGTTGGTCTTCATTTTCTCTGTCGGAAAGGCTAACCAGAACTTTAAGAGCAATAAGCCTCTGCTAATTTCCACATGCAAACAAAAACCTGGCTTTTGTCTTTGCTTACATGTAGAACAGCCAGCTCAGTTTGGCAGACAGTAGGCTTTCAACAGACCCTTATATTCTTATATCCTTCTCCCTCTTTTCCCATGAGCCACAAAAGGTTTTCCTTCTTTTCTCTTGCTGAAACTTCCAGAGCCAAAATAAAAAGAAATATTTATGTAATGGAATAGCCTACATAAATATATTCTGATTCAAATACCAATCTCCTGGGAGTATGTTAGGTAGTTGTGGTTTCGCAATAAGATGGCAAAATAGAAGCTTCAGAATATCAATCAATACTGGACTTTTTGATGCCTTCTCTCTAAAATCTTAATGCCTACCCATCCAGACTCAAACAAGAACAAACAAAGATTCAGCCTACTCTTGATATAATCAACCTTCCTCCTACAATTGTCAACTTGATACCTTTTAGCATCCTTACTCGAGAGCCCACCATAATGCATGCATGCAAGACAGAAGGACTCTTCATGGCTAGCTGACAATGCCTACCCTTTGAAACAGTGTGTAGGGAGCACCTGACATAGACTGGTTCACTGTCACATAGTTATTCAACTGATGATGTTTAGTCCAGATGCTACCCATGCCATATAGCTTCCAGCTCACACCACAGCTGCACTGAAACGTGATGAGCTGGTCAAACCACCTGGTAGCTGAATTCTACTCTAGGGAGCACCTAAAGTTCACTTTATGTCATTTAAGTGACTAAAAGTAGTTATTATTCTTAGAAAGCTTGTTCTGAGTAAAACAGCTGTTGAGAGGCTTTGCTTTGTTTTCAGATATCAGAAAAGATCACAGAATTAGGCTCATGCCAAAGTGTTGGTAATGATGGGAAACATAAAGTGTCATTATTTTTAAAAACAGAGGGAAACTTGTAAGTAGTATACCCTATTCCTTCTCATTACGGGTAAAGGAAGTGAGGCCCAGCATGGTACAGCAACCCAGCACAAGTTCCCTGGTTTAAAATTCTTTGCACTTTCCAACACGCCATTTCATTTATTATAACACAGTGAACGCTCCTAAACAAAAAGTAGGGTTTGTTTATAGAGCTTATGATAATAATACAACCGCTGTGGAGGAAAATTTGGCAATATCTATCAAAATACAAATATATCCTTTATCACAGCAATCTGATTTTATAAGCTCACTTATCTATAAAATGATATTTTAAAGGTTATTTGTTTGCAGAAATAGAATTAAATGTCCACTAATAGTAAACCAATTAAAGAAACTACAGTATACCACATGGCTATATAAAAGAGAAAGAAATTTTTCTATATTTTTATGGAAAGATCTCCAGATCTCTAGGATTAAAAAAAAAAAGGAATACACAAAGTATATGGTATATCCTACCTTTATGTAAAAAGGGGAGTCATAAGAATATGTATTCATATTTGCTTTAATATACTAGAAATATATAGAAGAACCTAAGTGATCATCTATAGGAACTAGTGGGGACCAGAACAGTTGTGTGCACAAACTTTCTCCAAGTATATGTGATATGTTGTCTTCTTAGACCACAAGTATAGTATTCAGTTAGGAAATAAATACAACATTTTTAAGAATAACAAATGTAAAATGAATTTCATGAAGGAAAGTGATGCACTATTTGCTTTATGAAAAGTTGTTTGCTACTATAATAAAAAATCACAGAAAATATAATCTGTAACTTGCAGTTTCTGGTTTACCATGTAAGAAGCATGGAAGTTGTGACTCCATTATAATAACAAGCAAAAAACTGAAAAACTGAAAATATCCTTAACTCTTCTTAGTTTCCTAAAAGAACAGAATCACAGGGAAAACCACTGTCTCCCCAAAATTGGAGGGACTGACAGGTAAATACAGAGGATCACAGCCCATAGGGGCAAAAAGCTCCACAGAGGCCAGTCAGTACAGGGATAGAAAAATCTGAAGAGTAATTGACAAATAGCTGGAGACTCAGCATGGACAACTCTGAGAGTTAAAAACTCCAAGGGACCAAGTCATTTGTGGGAGTAGGGGCACACTTCTGTTGAGTTTTACCTTCAGAGATTCTACCAGATTTTCACAGTGAACAGCCAAGAAAAAACCTCCTCTGGCAGGGACAGAGAAAAAGGAACCATTTTGAGATATGCCAGAACATTCTGTACTTAACATTGTCTGCCCCCAGGAGAAACTATTTAACCAGAGTCTAAACTACTGGTGTTTTATAAGAGTCTAATTGACCTGGGGGAAGGGAAATACTCAGGTCCAGCACATTTAGCCTTTCATATAGAAGAAAGAAAATACCCAATTCCAGCCCACTCTAGCCAGCCTATTCCACCAAGCAGAAAAAAATAAATAACTGAGAAACACATGTAGAGTTCATAGTCCAGAGGTAAAGATTCACTAAACAATTGTGACCTAATCATATAACTATAGAAGACTTTCCCTCCTCTACCACCTTACTAACACCTTACTAAAGATCTCTTTGCCATAGTTTCTTTTATCCAGTATATCACACCCAGCTGTCAAAAGAAAATTACAAGACATACTAAAAGACAAAAATAAAGAATAATAAAACCGTTTTAAGAGAGAGAGCAAGTATTAAAACTAGACTCAGATATAGCAGGAATATTGAAAATAAACCAGAAATTTACAACTATGAATAAGACAATAAGGGCTCTAATGGATAAAGTAGATAAAATGCAAAAATAGATGGGTAATGTAAGCAGAGAGATAAAAATTCTAAACACTGCAAGAGAAATGAAGAATGCCTTTCATGGACTTATCAGTAGACTGGACACAGCTGAGGAAATGGTCTCAGAGTTTAAGAATATATCAATATAACCCTCAAAATTTGAAAATCAAAGAGAAAAAAAGACTGAAAAAAGAAAATAACAGCATATCTAAGAAATGTGGACAGCTAAAAAAGGCATAACCCACATGTAATGAAAATATTGAAAGAAGAGAGAAAGGGAGAAAAGAAGCAATTTAAACAATAATATCTGAGAACTTCTCCTAAATCAATGTGAGACACCAAGCTACAGATCCAGAAAGCTCAGAGAACACTAATCAAGATAAATTCTCCCCCTCTAAAAAACACCTGCATTTTAGCATATCATTTTGTTAGTATAAAGAGCTAGGTGTTAACAAAAGAGAAAGGAGCTAGACTAGCTCAACCTAATTGAGTCTGGAAGTTAAACTTAAGGCTTAATTCCAGGCTTAAGTCTGGAAGTTACAGCTTTAGGATCCCCAGGGGACTTAATCCCTGAAGCAGGCTCCCCGAGGGATAACTTGCCATTATATGAGATTACTAAGGGAGATATAAAACAGCAGGAGAAATTGCTTTGCTAGGGACATGCACAGCAAAAGCCAAGATGGGGCAGGTGGAGGTCTTGCTACTTTGAAGCATGCACAGGAGGAGCCAACATGACAACCACAAAGGAGAGGTCTCTACCCTGAGAAAGAATTGGATTGGATGAGGGCATAAAACCCCACAAGATTTAGGAAAGGGATTGGATAGGGGGAGGACCCAACACAAGGCCATAAGGAGCCAGGAAAAAAGATTGGCTGGTTTGAAAGAAAGCTTACCCCTTTCCAAGCCCCAGGAAACATAATCAAAGCTTAAGAAAAGCCCATCATGGTAGTATGCATTCCTCTATGCATTCATATGCTCTCATGCTCTCTCTCCATAGCAGCCATGCAGGCCTGCCAGCCACACAGCTCCAAGCATGGTCCCAAGCATGTGCCTGGGTGCAGCAGTGCATTACCAGCTGAAACGCAGATGGGAACAGAAACTAAGTCACATGGGGACAGAGACTGAGATGGACTAAGCTTTGGCATTGACTGAACTGACCTACACCCTGCTAATGTTAAGCCAATGACACAAATTTCTGGACTCGGGCCCCTCTTCTGGGCTTGCTGAAGATAAGCCTGGCCTTCTTTCACAGTAGGATGAAGCTGAGCCATCTAGTTGTGAATGAGACACTGGACACCTGGACACAGTCCTTTGTCTTCAGCTTCAATAAATCTTACCACCACCACATTCATCCCCTCATGCATGGGTCTCCAAAATGCTCTTCTCATGACTCTGAAAGAACCCCATTGGCAATAGTTTCAAACTATGGAAAATCAAAGGTAAAGAAAAATTTCTGAAAGATGCCAGAGGCAGAAGGGGAAATACCTACAGAGGAGCAAAGTCAAGAATTACATTTGACTTCTCAGAAACCAGTAAACAAGGAAAGAATGAAGTAAAATATTTAGAACTATGAGAAAAAAAACACAAAACTAGAATTCTGCAAAATTATCCTTCAAAAGTGAAGAAATACTTTCTCAGACAAACAAAAATTGAGAAATTTGTGGCCAGTAGACCTGTCTTATAAGAAATGTTAAAAAAGGAAAATGACATAGTGAGAAACTTTATCTAAATAATGAAAAGAAAAGGAGTAGAGGAAAAAATGTGAAAGTAAAATAAACTTTTAATTTTTTTATTCTTAATTGATAAAATAGATATGTTTATTCAAAATAATAATAGTGACAATGTATTTAATTACATATATTTACATATATGTGTGTGTGTCTTTGTGTATTCTCATATGTAAGCAAAATGAATAAAGCAATAGCACAAGAGACAAAGGGAAGAGTTAGGATTACTGTGTTATTATACTACCTGTGAAAAAATATAGTGGTTTTTGTTTTTTATCCTAAGGTTTTATTTATTTATTTTATCTTTAGACAGAGGGAAAGGGAGGGAGAAAGAGAGGGAGAAAAACATCAAAATTTGGTTGCCTCTCACACTCCCCCCACCAGAGACCTGGCCTGCAACCCAAGCATGTGCTTTGACTCGGAATCAAACCAGTGACCCTGTGGTTCACAGGCTGGCACTCAATCCACTGAGCCACACCAGCCAGGGCAATATGGTGTTTTCTGAAAATGGACTTTAGTCAATTATATATGTGTGTTTTGAAGATTATCAGAGTGGATCAAAAACACAACCCAATTGTATGTTGTCTACAAAAAATCCACTTTAAACATAAAGACATATATAGAGTAAAAGTAAGAGGTGGAGAAAGATATACTATGCCAACACCAATCAAAAGAAAACAGGAGTAGCTATGTTAATTCCAGATAGAGCAGATGTCAGTGTCAAGGAAATTATGAAGGATAAAGAGGAGGCATTAGGTAATGATAAAGAGGTTAATTCTCCAAGAAGACCTAACAATCCTTAACATGTAAGTTTCTAATGATAGAGTATCAAAATATGTGAGGTAAAAATTAATAGAACTGAAAAGGAGAAACAGATTAATCTGCCATTATAGAGACTTTAACACTCTATCATAAATTGCCAGATCGACCAGGCAGAATATCAATAAGAACATAATTCAACTCAACCACATAATCAATCAACTGGATATAAATGGACATCTCTAGACTACTTCACCCAACAATAGGAGAATATACATTCTTTTCAAGTTCACATGGAACATTAATCAAGATAAACCACACCTAAATCATAAAACATACCTTAACATATTTAAAAGAACAAAAATAAAACAATGTTTGCTTTGTAAAGAAAATTTAAAGACAAAGAGAGAATCTTAAAGGCAGCAAGGGAGAAACAGATAGTAACATACAAGGGAGCTCCAATAAGGTTATCAGATGATTTCTCAACAGAAACACTACAAGCCAGAAGGGACTGGCATGAAATATTATAAGAAATGAAAAGCAAAGTCCTGCAAGCCTCTCATTTAAAATAGAAGGTGAAATAAAGAGCTTTCCAGACCCCAAAAAAAGGCTAAAATAGCACTTCTCCACCAAATGGTAATTGCAAGAGATGTTAAAGGGACTTCTTTAAGAAGCAGAAGAAAGAGAGAGAGAAAGAGGGAGGAACCCAGGTAGAAAAAGAAAAATGTCAATGAATAAGTACCTATCAATAATAACCTTAAACATAAATGGATTAAATGCTCCAATCAAAAGACATAGGATAGCTGAATGAATTGGAAAACAAGACCCACATATATGCTGTCTCCAAGAGACCCACCTCAGAACAAAAGATCTACACCAGCTGAAAGTGAAAGGATAGAAAAAATATTCTAAGCAAATGGACATGAAAAAAAGCTGGGGTAGCAATACATATATCAGACAACATAGACTTCAAAACAAAGGCTATAACAAGAGACAAAGAATGTCACTACATAATACTTAACAGAGCAGTCCAACAAGGGTATATGATATAACCCTTGTAAACATATATGCACCCAACATATGAGGACCTCAACATATCAGGAAAATCTTGATGGAATTTAAGAAAGAGATCGACAGCAATACATTTATTGCATGGGATTTTAACACCTCAATGTCAACAATGGACATATCTTTCAAAGAATCAACAAGAATATTGTGGCATTGAACAACACTCTAGATCTAATGGACATAATTCATATTTGCAGAACATTTCATCCAAAAGAAGCAAAATGTACATTCTTTTCAAACACACATTGATGATTTTCTAAGACAGGATACATTGTAGGACACAAAACAAGACTTAACAAACTCAAAAAAATTAGAATTTGATCAAGCACCTTCTCAGATCACAATTGTTTGAAACTAGAAACCAACCTCAAGGGAAAAACTCAAAAACATTGAAATACATAGAGAATAAATAAAAGTTATTAAATAATGAATGGATGAGCAATGAGATCAAGAAGGAAGTCAAAAAGTATCTGGAAGCAAATGAAAATGAACACACAACAACCCAAAACATATGGGACACAGCAGTCCTGAGAGGGAAGTTTGTAGCAACAAAGGCCACTTAAGAAAACTAGAGGAACAAAAACAAAGACCAGAGAGAGTAGAAGAAAGAAAATAATCAAGATCAGAGCAGAGTTAAATGATATAAAGTCTAAAATAAAAATCTAAGAGATTAATGAATCCAGGAGCTAGTTCTTTGAAAAGATAAACTACACTGACAAACCATTAACTAGACTCATCAAGAAAAAAAGAGAGAGGGCCAAAATAAATAAAATTAGAAATGAAAGAGGAGAAGTAATAACCGATATCACAGAAATATAAATGATTGTAAGAAATAACTGAACAACTGCAGGACAAAAAATTGGACAACATGGGCAAAATGGATACATTTCTAGAAGCATACAATCTTCCAAAATGGAATCAAGAATAAGCAGAAAGCATGAACAGACTGATATCAACTAGTGAAATCAAAGCAGTAATCAAAAACTGATACTTAAAGCCCTGTATGTGATGGCTTCACAGGTGAACTTTACCAAACATTCAAAGAACTAACCCCCATCCTTCTCAAACTATTCCAAAAAATTTAAGAAGAGAGAAGACTCCACAAATCTTTTTATGAAGCCAATATTACCCTAATTCCAAAAACAGGTAAAGACAGAACAAAGAAAGAAAATTACAGGCCAATATCCCTAATGAACATAAATGCTAAAACCCTCAACCAAATTTTGGCAATCAGGATCCAGCAATACATTAAAAAGAACATACACCATGATCAAGTGGGGTTTATCCCAGGGATGCGAGGCAGGTACAGTATTCACAAATCAATAAACAAAATAAACTACATAAATGAAATGAAGAACAAAAATGAGGTGGTATTTCCATCCATGTTGTCAAAAAATGAAGTACCATTAATGGTAATCCAAATAATTATTAAAATTCAATAATAAGATACAATTTGATTTTAAAATGAGCCCTAGACCTTCATAACCACCTTACTAAAGAAGACATAAAGATGGTCAACAAGCATATAAATAGATGTTACACATCAAATGTCATCAATAAATTTCAAATTAAAATTACAAAATATCTTTGCGCACATATTAGAATGGCTAGAATGCTGGCAAGATGGGGAACAACAGGAACTCTCATTTATTGCTGGTGGGAATGCAAAATGGTACAGCCACTAAGACAACTGTTTGACAAATATAAACATACTTTTACTATACAATCCAGCAATAATACTCCTTGGTACTTACCAAAATGATTTGGAAATGTATGTCTATACCAAAACCTTTACGCCACTACTTATAGCAGTTTTATTTATAATTGCCAAAACCCGGAAGCAACCAAGATATCCTTCAGTAGGTGATCGCATAAACAAACATCCAGACTATGGAATGTTGTTCAGTGCTAAAAAGTAATAAACTATCAGGGCAGGAGAAGATATGGAGAAAACTTAAATATATACTGTTAAGTTAAAGAGTAGTCTGTAAATGCTACAGACTATACAACATTATGAAAATGGCAAACTGAAAACAATAAAAGATTTCTGGTCACCAGAGACTGGCAGGGAGAGTGGGGGGAATGAATAGTCAGAACATGTAAGTTTTTAGGACAGCGAAAATTCTCTGTATGTACTGTAATGATGAATACATCATTATTCATTTGTCCAAATCCATAGTAAGAGCAACAGTAAACCTCAGTATAAATTATAGAGTGATAATGATATTTCAATGTAGATTCATCACTTGTAACAAATATACTGCTCAGGTAGAGGATGTTGATAATGAAAAAGCTATGCATGTGTGAGAGCTGGAGATGTAGGGGAAATCAATGTATCCTTCACTCCATTTTCCTGTGAACATAAAACTGCTTTAAAAAATAAAGTCTACTCACACTAATGTTCAAAATTTACTAAATTGCTCTACTATTCTCAAATAGTACTTACAATTTAAAAGAGAACTTCTGTCTTAACCACCTTCTCTGTTTCCTAGTTCCCTCAGCCCTGAATACATATACACACATCAATATCCCTACTAACACAATGTTATCATACTGGTAAGGCAGTTCTGGATTTGTCAGGTGGCCAACCCATTCCACCTTGCAGTACCCTTAGCTCTCATACATAACCCTAAAAGATAATAGGGAAATCACTGGGGAATATTTAAGCTCCAGAGAGTAAGGTTTTCTACAAATCTTGATTCTGGGTCTATAATTATTTTCTCTCCTTTTGTGTTCTCTCTTTGCTTTACTCTGACCTAAACAAGATATAGTTATATCTTATACTTTGTGACTTTGACCTTGAACATAAATCTGATTCTCCCTCTGCTTTGAGAACAGTTTCCTCATCTGTAAAATAAGAATAATAACAATGTCTAATTCACAGGATACTTAGGAGGAGTAAATTAGATAATTCAGTTAAAGGTTAGAGTGAGGCATGGCACATAATGAAGACAGAGTTTTTTGACCTGTTCTCTGCTCCTTTTCATTTCTTCTGCCATAAAGCTTTAACCAGTCATTGATACCCTAAGTTAGTATCTAATAAAATATATTGCTGCTTTTCTAATTTTAAACAAACATCCAGAAAAATAAAAATAAAATAAAATAAAATAAACACTCATTATATATGAGGTCCCACCTAGCCAGTGCTCAGCTTGGTACCTTTCAAATGAGATCTTTTATTTTCAGCCCTTTTACTGTTCCCCACTGTTACCTACATCCATGCGTCTCATCCTTTTTGAAGCTCTGAAGTTCTAGGACATCTCCAGGAAATCCACTTGGAATCAAACTCAATGGGAAGGTTATATCACCCTTCTGCTTTGATTCAAGAAAAATCACAGGGAGTGAAAGTGCATCTGTTAATGGGCATCACTGAGCTAGAGATGGTGTTCAAGATGGTTTTAGTTAAGGCCAGAGATGTTCTACTGCCCCAACCCAACTTTGAATCCTCCAAGGCAAGTGATTTCCAGGCCTGCCTCACGGCTTCTTCTCCTACATCCCTGTCATCTCTCCCACCTCTTCTGAATGTCCTGGGATCTCTCAAAGTCACTCTGACCCTCAAAAAAAAGCAGACAAGTCTATATAATTACAAAATGGCCATTAAGTACTCAAGCCAGTATGAGAAATAATTTGGAGACATTTTCTGGTGTTAGACCAACCAGTGGCCGGGAAATGGATACATTTCTCCAATGCCAAAACATCTCAGTCAGAAACCTAGCCAAAGTAACTTCACCTACAATCTTAATCCAGTTACTTCAGTCATTCAAACAGTCAAATTATCTCAGTCGTGGTGAAATCTGATTGATGTTAGGGCAATTAAGCTTTACACACCTTTCCAAATCAGTAATAGAAACTGGGACTCTGTATTTCTCTCAGTAGTTCAACTTTCAAAATGTAATTATTTGCTTTAAGCCACACTAGAATAAGGGACCAATAATAACTGTGTGTTTTTCCTGGTTCAACACCAACTACACGCCTAACCAGGCAAACTGCTTGGCACTAGTTTTCCCAACTTAAAAAAAAAAAAGTTGTTAAAACATTAAGAACAGAGTAATTAAGATAATTGAGATAATAACAATGAACCTGATTCTCTCTCTGCTTTGAGGAGTGGCAATATATCAACCTTTTGCTTTCCACCCTCTGGGCAATGGCTAACTTGGTCACAGCAGCTTCAGTTATCAGACCTCAATTTCTGCTTTAAGAATAGACAAAAATAAGTACCAGTGTTATGGGAGAAATCAATGTTTGCTAATGCTTTCAGATCTTGATTGAAAACTGCCTGGGGAAGAACATTTTTTAATAATTATGTTTGCATTCTGTTCACATAAATTCACTCAATTTTCAGTGTGGTTGAGGTTCCGGTTACCCTCGATTTTTCTACTACATTCTACCTTGAGAAAATCTTGTGAAAGCATGTTTAGGGTGTTGTTTTGTTATTACTCCTTTTCTTTTTTTTTTTTTTTTTTTTTTTTTTTTTTTGCAAATTAGGTTTTAAGAATCCTTCTTCCTTAAAGATAAAAATTTGTAATTGAACAGTAGTTGACAGCATCCTGTTAAAACTGTATAGCCTGTCTCCAGACAAGATAGTTTTAGGCAGCTAGAGTTGACATCCCTGAAAACAGGGACAGACAACATAATGAAAGCACAGATAGATGTGGGCAATGACTGCTATAATAAACTCAGCCAACTGTCCAATTAGCAAATTTTTTAAAAGAACCAATTTTTACTAAATGTCAAAGGAGCTTTCATTTTAAATCATTTGTTTAGTTTCACGTGCAAAATATGGAGATGCACTTGTTTCCAAACTATTGAAACAGATTTTGGAGCCATGTTGTTTGAAGTGACTATAGTTCAGAAACATCTCTTTTCAATTAGCTCTGAAACCTCTTTCAACAGCCTTTCATAAATAGGCCAACATCAATGGCGTGCTCAGATTCAGTGCGAATCTCTAATGGAAATGCACAATGGGCCTTGCGCCATGCCTGCAGGGGCAAACATCTTCCATTTCAGACAGATTCAATGAGAAGTTTTGCCAGCTATTCTGGGTCTCTCACTTTTTGGTCTCAGGTTTAGCTCATCGCTAATCAATGCCTGTGCTTTTTAATTACATTGTACAGTCAGTAATGATTTGTCACTCATGGAACCTGGACAATCTTCTGAGCTATCGCTGATGTAAACAACTGCAAAGGCAAGGTAACCTTAACTGCCAGGACCCATCACTGAAAAAGGAAGACATTGCCCTGATAAAAGGCAATGTTTAGTTTGGAAGAAAGTGAAGAAAGGGAATGTCCTTATATTTAAGTTGCCCTAAATACTAGAGGCCTATCTTTTCACTGTCCAGAATCCTGGATTGGAAACTGCTGCCCACAAGAGTTTATATAACTCTTATATCTTCTATAGCACTTACTCATCTGGGTGATGTTGGACACTCAGTAAAGATCTATTGATTGATAAGAACAAGTTTTGTCATTTTTTTTGTATTGACATTTCCCTCTGGTAGATAGAAGAGAAATTTTGCAACTGACTTTATGTTCCAATAACTAGGAATACAATGCTGCATGGCACTAGAGAATAGAAATCTCATTTTTAATATATAAATATTTCAAAATCTGTAGTGAACATCAATATATTTATCGTTAATACAGTATGGGTAATAATAAATAAGAATAAATATTTAACCAACTAAAATGAACAATGAGTATGCCATATCAGAACTTATATCAGCCCTGTCCAAAAAAACAGCTCCTTTATGGTAAGAAGAAGGAGGAGGAGCAGGAGCAGGAGGAGGAAGAAGGGGAGGAGGAGGATCAGGAGGAGAAGAAGGAGGACGAGGAGGAGAAGGAGAAGGAAGGAGAAGGAGAAGAAGAAGGAGAAGAAGGAGGAAGAGAACAAGAAGAAGGAGGAGGAGAAGGGAAAAAAGGAATGATCTTTTGGAATACAAAGAAATAAAAAGCTAAATTCTAAAATCTTTCACTACTATCTGTTTTCTTTTTACTCTCTGTTTTCAAGAACTTTCTGTCAAAATGTACTATAACACAGATGCTAAACAATAGCTGCAAAAGTAACTGAGAAATGAAAGCTCTGCATTCATTTAGATTCTTTACCTCAAATAGATTTAATCCCATCATTCTTGATGCTAGAAATAAGAGGACTTTCTAGTTATATGCTAATATAATGGGTAAGAGAAGCAAGATATTGATGTATCTACTCCTAACATAAAATTAATAAGTAAAGGTATGGTTTATTTTATTGAAGAAAAACTTTGTACACATGCAAAATATATATTAGTGTGCTCTTAGAATCCTTTAAATAGAATCTGCAGTGTTTTTAAAATATGTGGTTTCAGTAAAACACTAGAGGCATTCTCATTAAAGTTCAGAAGAAAGACAAAGAAATCTATTAGCTTACCTCAAAGTTGCAGCCAATAAAATAAAGAAAAATAATAAGTGTAAAATCCAGAAAGGAGAAGTCAACATTTCATTATTTGAATATGATATGATTGCCTATAACAAAAATATGCATGATAACCCAGGGTGGGGCAAAAGTAAGTTTAAAGTTATTCAAATGAAAAATAATGCAATATTAATAATTAATCATATAAGAATAAACTCTATTTGTATACTCACAAGCATAAATCTCATTTTTCCCACCTTATATAGGAGAAACAAATTTTAAAATCTAATAAAGGGTATAGGAAGTTATGAGAATGCAAATACTAATTGCTTTCACACATGAAAGAAATTACACTTTCAAAAACTTAATTTGATTTTTACAATGAATATTGAAAATTCACAACACTAAAAATATAAAATATCTAGAAATTAACTTAATAATATATTTTTACAAGTCCCAGACTGAGAAAATTGAACCAAAGAGAAGATTGGATTGATAAAAAGGTGGGTCAGAGTTTCAGCCAAGATGGAGGTGTAAGTAGAAATAGTTCCCTTCCTCACACAACCAAAAGAAGAATAACAACTTATTTAAAAACAAAAGCAACCAGAACTGCCAGAAAATCAAACTGCATGAAAGTCCAACAATGAAGGAGTGAAAGAAGACATTCATCCAGACTGGTAGGAAGGGTGGAGACGGGTACCTGGGGTGGAGGGGAGCCAAGGCAGAGAGAATACACAGCACTGCAGTGACTGGAGGACCTGGCATGCTAGACGGCAGCTGGCAGACCTGGGGTGGGCAAGGCAGTGTCAGACAGATTTCCCACATTTGTGTGTGAATAATCTGGGAGGAACAACTGGTGAGCAGGAAAAACTGCACAAACCAGGGTTTCAGCATGGGGAAATAGAGCCTCAAAAACTCTGACTTTTATATGGTAAAAACCTGTGGGGGTTGCAGTGGCAGAAGAAACTCTCAGTCTCACAAGAGAGTCAGTTGGAGAGACTCACAGTGTCCTAGAACATACACAAACTCACCCACCTAGGGAGAAGCACCTGATCGGGCACAATTCACTTATGAGAAGTGACAGACTGTGCGGCGAGAGCTAAGCAAGCCAGCAAGTGGCATTATTCCCTCTCTGACCCCTCCCCCTGTGGATACAGCACCACAAAGCAGTGAAGTGGGTTGCCCCACCCTAGTGAATACCAAAGACTCTGCCCCTTGCAACAGCAGGTGAGCCAGAGACAAAAAAATAGGTCCCAAATAAAAGAACAGATCAAAACTCCAGAAAAAGAACTACGTATGAGGAGTTAGACAACCTATCAGATTCAGCGTTCAAACCACTGGTAATCGGGATGCTCACAGAAATGACTGAGTTGAGTCACAAAATGAAGGAAAAAATAAAGGCCATACAAAGTGAAATAGAGGAAAATATACAGGAAACCAACAGTGAAGGGAAGGAAACGGGGACTCAAATCAACAATTTTGAACAAAAGGAAGAAATAAACATCCAACTGAACAGAATGAAGAAACAACAATTCCAAAAAATAAGGAGAGGCTGAGCAACCTCTGGGACAACTTTAAATATTACAACATCCAAATTGTAGGGGTTCCAGGAGAATAAGAAGAGAAAAAAATTGAAAACTTATTTGAACAAATAATGAAGGAAAACTTCCCCAATCTGGCAAAGGAAATATACATGCAAGTTCATGATGTTCAGAGAGTCTCAAAGAAGTTGGATCCAAGGAGGAACATGCCAAGACATATCATAATTAAGTTACCCAAGATTAAAGATAAGTAGAGAATCTTAAAAGCAGCAAGAGGAAAGGAGAGAGCTACCTACAAAGGAGTACCCATAAGACTCTCAGCTGATTTTTCAAAAGAAACTTTACAGGCAAGAAGGAGTTAGGAAGAAGTATTTGAAGTCATGAAAGGAAAGGACCTACATCCAAGATTACTCTATCCAGCAAAGCTATCATTTAGAATGGAAAGGCAGATAGTGCTTCCCAGATAAGGTAAATTAAAAGAGTTCATCATCACCAAGCCCTTATATGCAATGTTAAAGGGACTTAACTAAGAAAAAGAAGGTAAAAAACTATGAACAGTAAAATGACAAGAAACTCACAACTATCAATAACTGAACCTAAAAAACAAAAACTAAGCAAACAACTAGAACAGGAACAGAATCACAGAAATAGAGATCATATGAAAGGTTATCAGTAAGGAGGGGGAGGAGGGAAATAGAGGAAAAAGGTACAGGGATTAAGAAGCATAATTGGTAGGCACAAAATAGACAGAGAGGTTAAGAATAGTATAGGAAATGGGGAATCCATAGAACTTATATATCAACCCATGGACATAAAATAAGGGGGGGATGCTGGAGGGTGGGGAGGTGCAGGGTGGAGGAGGATAAAGGAAAGAAAAAATGGGACAACTGTAATAGTATAATCAATAAACTATACTTAAAATAAATAAAAATTAAAAGGTGCATCATACCTCAGTAAAAGAGACACAATATTGAAAAACTAGAAATATTTCTTTAATTTAGCCTATGAACTTAATTCTATTTGAAATTACAATGTGTTTTTATAATAAAGAAAATAAAACTAAATTTCACTCAAAAGAAAAACCTGGGGAAAATTATCAAGAATTTTTATGAAGAAAAATAATTAAAGAGGACTTATACTAAATATTAAATAACATAGCAAAAATATAATATTTCTAATACTTTTGTAGTGACATAATAAAATAACAGAAAAATTTAACTTCATAAACTGATAAACAGACTGTTTTATATATATGAATTTAGTTATGTATAAGCATTTCAAATCAATGGAGAAAAAAACATTTCCAATAAACAATATTCACAAAATCGGTTAACTATTTGGAGGAAAGCTTAGAGCTCCACCCTAAACCATATGCCAAAATAAATTTCAAATTGACTAAAGAATTAAATGTAAAAACTGCAATCATAAAAAATTAGGTACACTGACAAGTGCATCAAAAGGAACAGTTAATAAATCCAAACAACACCAATACATTTTAAATGCATATTGCTACATAAAAAGAGGCAGTCCTAAAGACTATATAACATGTGATCCCACTTACACAACATTCTAGAAAATGTAAAACTATAGATACAGCAAACAGATATGTAGTTGCCAGGGGAATGGATATGAGAGAGGGTTGAAAAGGTAAAACACAAGAAATTCTTAAGACTATAAAATTATTCCATATACTACTGTGCATTTGTCAAAATCCACATATCACCTTACTGTATGCAAATGAACTATTGAGTAGGAGGCTGGGGGGTCCCAAAATGAAATGCAGGTGTGACAAAACAATCTAGCTGTATTACAGATGTATATGATATAATGTCAATGTAGAGTTGGGGAATAAAAGTACTGACTGAGTAACTTTGACATGACTGCAAATATAAAGCTAAAGAAAAACAAAACTCTATGTAAGTGCTGCATTCTAGCTGGAAAGTTGTTTCCTAAAGATTGTGGGTTAACAACTCCAAAACCACTATACATGTACACTGGTAGTGCACAAATAAGTAAATGGATAGTGGGTGGTAGGATCCAGGTTTCTCACTACAGGAGGGTGAATGAACAGACAAACAAGGAGCTAAGGCTGGAGTGAACCATGTGCTACTGGATTAGAACTGGAAGCATCAGTATGACCCCATGTTTAGCTTAATGAAACTTGTAGAATAATCATAAAAATAAAAATTATAATTATATAATTATAATCAATGATTATACATATTTTTAAAATATAGATATGGATATATACACAGGGGTGTGTGTGTGTGTATGTGTGTGTATATATACATATATATTTTCTTTTTCGCTCTGTCAGCTGAGAGGGTCTAGAAACAGGGACTCCCCAGGCAATGAGCATGCCCAGCACTCAAATCTTGGTTTCTAATACAACTCTACAATAAAAGAAAACAGTGCTCCTTAGGGAAATGACTGATGCTATGATTGGCGAAAGGAATATATAAGATAAGCCTGGAGCATTTTATAGTATCAGAAAGTAAGGAAGTGTTCAACAAACAAAATGAGTGAGGAATGTCAAAGGGAAACAGAAGCCAATTGAAAGAGCCAAAATTCAATGGCCAAAATTGGAAAAATCTGAGCAACAGATAAATAGCATTGTATTGGATTATAGCCCATGGATATATGGTATCCCTGAATCTATATACATATGAATAACTCATTGGATAAATAAATACATGTAAAGGAATAACTAATCTCCTGTAGAGAAAAATTCCAAATAATTTATGTAGATATTTCCTCCCTCAAGGAGGTAGAGCATAACTCCCAAGAACTTAAGTATGAGCTGTACATAGTGACTTCCTTCCAAAGATATCAGTACGGAAATGAAGGGTGGGGAGTAACTTCAGAGTGGAGAAATCTGATAAACATTACCTTAGCAGGTAATCAAGGTCAGCATAAAAAGTGTCATCACATTAATAGTATGTATCCTTGATACTGGATGAAATAGAACGTTACTACTGTGTTCTTTCTCCCCAAAACCAATAACCTCAGTCTAATTATGACCTCCAAAATCAAACAAACTTAAACTGAGGAATATTCTACAAAACATCTGACCAGTACTGCTAAAACTGTCAAGGTTATCCAAAACAGACTATGAAAAACTGTCACATCCAGAGGAGCCTAAGGGGCCAAATGTAATGTGATGCTCTGGATGGAATCCTGGAAGACAAAAAGGACAGTAGATAAAAAGTAAACAAAATTGAATAAAGCAGAGTCTTTAGTCAGTAATAATGTATAACTATTGGTTTACTAGTTATAACAAATATACCCTAGTTAAGAATTTAAACTGAGTTCAGAACATATGGAAAATCCACATACTATCTTGCAACTCTTACGTAAATCTATTCTAAAAGTTTGGTTTGTTTATTTTTTTTTTAATGGATGAATATTTAGCTGATCTTCAAGTGAAGGAGTCCTTTCTGAGGACAGTGCCAGATTAATAGATTTGACCACATGAAAATTAATAACTCATAACACACTGAAAAAGGAAATTAACTGGGAAGAAATTGTTTCCAACAAATCCTTTGGGGAAAAAAGTTAGTACCTTTAAAAACTGCCTTTAAATCAATAAAATCAATTTTTAAAAGCAACTTCATGACCTAGTACTTCTCAAAAGAAATGCAAAAGTCCATTGAGTATACCAAAAATGTTCAAACTTACTAACTAAAGATATGTAAATAAAATCAAAATGAGCTGGTGTGATTAATTTTTAAAAATAACAATATCCCCACATAGTGCAAAAAATAGGTACAATTGTAGATACAATTCCAGGTGAGCATAAAATTTAATGTTTCTAGAAACAAAATTTGGCCATTTGTATATAGAGGCTTTTACATAGAAAATCTACAGGAATTCATCATAAGGAGGTAGTATAGGATACAAAAGAATATTTATCAGTGAAGATCTCCAATAATAAGGATTTAATAAAAACAATTATTGTAATATATGAAACTGGGCAACTAATAAAAATCAATTACAGATGACTTTTTAAACAAATATAGACCCATTTATAATGTGTAAAAAATGAAAGCAGTTAACTTATTTTTTAAAATATACACATGTGGGCAAAAGCAAACAAAAAAACCACAATAAACTGTGGTTTCTTATGAGAAGTAGAATTGAACATGGGGGAGAATAGGAAGATTTTTTATTTCCTAATTTTAAAATGTATTGTTTGTGCTTTTAAAGCATCCATATGTTACTTTATAATTTTAACTAACAAAAATGTTATTTTTATAAGTCTAGTTCCAAAAATGTACTATCTGAGAAATCCCAGTTTTTATTATGTAGATATAGAAAAAAATAGCTAGAAAAATATACAACAAAATGATTAACAATATTTATTGCTAATCATAGGATTACTAAAGATTTTTTTGTTGTTGTTTTCTGAAATATCCATTTTTTAAGGAAATAAACAGATTATATAAAAAGTTTTTGCTAAAAATAGAAAACAAGATAATATAAAAATCTTCAAAAATTCAAAAACAATATATAAATAAATGGCTATTTTAATGAGATGTAGAGTGCTAGAATTATACTTAGAATATTAAATCTCATTTTATTTTGCTGCATGCATTCACTTATTCAATTATTTATTGATCAACCTCTAAACGAAAGACAATTTTTAAAAACAAATCAAGACACTTAAGATTAAAGAGAAATATGTACTTAAAGTTTAAAAATCTAAGAAAAGCCCAGATTAGAGAAACTTTCTTTTACAAGTTATAGAATTTTTTTGTTTGTTTTTAAAAGGCTTTAAATTTTTGAAATTAAACTTGAACCATAGCTATATAAATGTAACATAGCTGGTCATAATAATTTACTATTAATGTTAACAGACTATGTTTTAAAATTTTTCCTCATTCATGGAACAAAATAGGTAAGGCATACTGAACTGAACTAAATCTAATGTCACAAAAATAAAACCCTTAGAGGCCAGTTAGTTCAATAGCCAGATACCAGAATAATCTGTATAGCTTAAAAAACAGACAGACAAACAAACAGCACAGTCCTTAGGAGCCTGAGTCTTAGCTTCAGGGCCTAGCACATGTATGTTTTGTAAAACTTCATAGGTTAGTATGATATGCACCCCTACATTGTGAATTCTGGCTCCAAATAATAGATTTGATGTGCTTGAGCCTGAAATATTCATTGAGAGAACTACAGAAACATGAGTTTATTAATGGTCACTTATCTAGTTCCCAATTTCATACTTTTAGTTATTAAGTAAATATGAATTTTTTGAGAGTTGCTTACTTTGTACCACACATTGAGCTGGTTCTTTATCCAAAATTCACCATCTTCTAAAGGAACCTGAATGATATAATAAATTTTCTTTGTTTAAAAAATAAATTAGATGTATTTAATCATCTCCATACAGTGTACCTGGATTTGAATTACTACAATTACAAAACCTACAGAATTTATAAGGCAATTAAAGGTGATATTTGGCAAAGATGCCCAAGTTAAAATGGCAAGGGCAAGGGGGCTGAAAGAAAGAGAAGGGAGTGGTCAAAGAAGAGGTATGAATGGCCTATGGACATAGACAATGTGGTGCAGATGGACCGTGGGAGCAGGAGGTGGGGCGGAACAGAGCAGGGCAAAGCGGGGGGAACTGGGACAACCATAATAGAATAAACAAAACAAAATAAAATTTAAAAAAATTATACCAAAAGCCTCTGAAAGGTACAGCCATACAATGTCTTAATAAAGTAGTATTAGATTTTTTTGAGTGGAACCAATTTAAATCCAAAGGCTTTTCAAAGGCCAGTGGCCTCTCCCAATTTCAAAAGTCCAGAGAAATATAGCAATCCTTATCTAAGCTGAATAGCCCCTAAAAAGAGCTTAATGTGATTTTTTTTAAATGACAGTGTGGTTGTGTTTATAAAACAGGCAGTCGTGGAAGTCACTTGTAATTAACGTCTTTAACCAAGTTTCCTATGAGGAAATTTTTCTATTGAATGTCACCTACGCTTTTAATGGGATAAAAATTTAGGTCCTACCAGTCAATGGAGATCAAAACATAAGGCTGTGTCTAATCAGCATATCAATGTTGGCTGAAATTACACCTCTGGTGGTAGCTAATAGGAGCACCGGGCAGTTTGTTCCCAAAGACCATTAAAAAATGTATCATGCTTTTCCCCCAAAGCTATTGTTGCCTTTTATTCAGCTTCTTGCTCTTGGCATATTTCAAAGAAAGTTACAAAATTAACTGATTTCCACATACAATTTGGTCTCCTTATCATCACATCCTCCCATTAGGGCCTTTGAGGCATGGCTGCAGGGACTCTGGACTTTAGTCCTCTCTCTAGAATGAATTATTTATATGAGTTTGGACACACCTGGACATCAATTTCTTTATCTACAAAATGAGAGTTGCAAACTGAATGATTTCTAATTTTTCTTCCAGTTTTATGTCTCTTCACTCTCAAAACGAAGAGTGCTTAGTTTAAAAAATCAGTTTTTAAATAACCTCATTAAATCGCTGAACTGAGGCACATTATTTCATAGATTGTAGGCGTGTTACAGCCTTAGAAAAGTGTATTAGTCAACTATTGCTTTTCTAATGACTGCATAACAAACCAACCCAAAAATCAGTGGCTTAAACAATTATTTATTATCTCCTAATATGCAGCTGACTGGGAGAGTTCTGTTTCATCCTTTAGAATGTGGGTCACTGGGGCAACCCTGCTCTGTATGTCTCATTCTGAGGTCCAAGTTGGAAAGGTAACAAATACCTAGAGCATGTTCTATTAACATGCTCCCAAAGGGGCTCCCCAAGAGAGCAGATGGACAAAACAGTGACTCCTAAGACCACCTGTTTAAATCTAGCAGATTACCACCTCTGTCTACTCCCATTAGTCAAAGCCAGTTCATGGCCAAGATTCACATGAATAATGCCAGGAAGCAGACTTCGTCTACTGAGGTTAAGAGTAAGGAAAGGAGTAAGCACTTACGAAAAAAAAATTCTAATTTACCACAATGACAGACAGCCCAAAGAGGAAGGAATTCGTGGATGCATTTACTAGGTCACTTAATTCAGGGGATAATTATCATTCATTCAAATATTTTGGAGGACCTTCTATGTGCCAGGCAATATTCTGGGAGTAAAAGGACTTGCTGGTAGATTAGATTTGGGGGGTAAAGAAAAAACATAAATAAAGAAGATAACTTATAGGTTTTAGGCTTGGATTATGATGGTGCCATTTTCTAAAATGAAGATTCTGAGAGAAGCAGGTTTGGGGTAGGGAATCGCAAGATCCGTTTTGGACTTTGACAAATGTACCAGTCTTCACACTTTACAAAGTGCTATCACGTACATCCTGTCTTATTCATTTTCATCTTAACAAGGCAGGAAGGGAAATAAGGTGTTTTAGTTTTCTATTGCTGGTTTAATTAGAGCAAATTTAACAGCTTAAAACAATACACATTCGTTACTCACAATTTACTTGAGTCAGGACTCCCAATATAAGTTAGCCAGATCCTCTGAAATCAAGATGTGAGGCAGCTGCACATCCTCATCTGAGGTTTCAGTCCTGTTCCAATCCCACTGATTGTTGGCAAAATTCATTTCCTTCCAAGTGGAGGATTGGGGTATTTATTTTCTTAATTGGTCAGGATCACTCTCAGCTTTTAAAAGCCACTTGTCCCTATTGAGAGATCACGACATAGCTGTTTGCTTTCTTCCTTCAAGCCAGCAGAAACTTTCTCACTTATTCTCTCACTGGCTAAGAAAACTCTCTGTGTTTAAAGGACTCATGTGATTCGATTAGGTCCACCCACATAATCACTATATTTTAAGGTCAACTGACTTGGGACTTTCAGTCCATCTACGAAGTCCTTTCCCAGCAGTACCTAGGTTCATGTTTGATTGAATAAGCAGATGATAGAAATCTTGGAGCGCCCATCTTTAGAATTCTGTCTACTGCATAAGCCCAGTTTGCAGGTGACACAACTGAACGTTGGTTAAATTGACCAACTTCATAAAGTCTGTCTAGTGACAAGGCATCTGTCTGACTTTGGTCTTGTGATTCTGTCCAGAGCGCCTTTTACCATGTCAGGCCTCCCCTATTCCTCCAGGAATAATTCATGCCACACAATGAACCCTTCCATCCTTGGAAGTATGCACAAGACTGCATCCTACAAAATTATAATTGCCTTATTTACATATTCATATGTCATGTCTCACATATCACTTAATAAGCACTCGCCATAGAAATTAACCAAAGTAGTGAGTTTTGTTCCATATATTTAGAGAACCATGGCAGTGTATATTTGATGTTTGCATTTACTAGGGAAAATTTGCATAGCCTAGAAAAAGAGCAGCATGCTGAGAGACCAGCATGTTAAAGTGGTGCTGATGTTAATAACATTACCTTAATAAAAGACTTGCATTATCAAACAGTCCTGAAACACTGAATTAAACAAAATTAATCTATTAATGCAAGGCCTTTTAAAGCCTATAATATGCTAATATGTGTTATAGAGTATGATACTGTGATTTATAAGAAATATATATTATATATACACACACATATGTGTAAAAATATATATATATTTTGTCATTCAGAGAGCTGAAATACAAGGTCTGTCTGGAAAAAGTCCAGCCATTGTTAATATAACAGGGATGGTTTGTGTGACATCGATGTAACATGGTAGCCAAGAAGAGTGGACTTTAATGCACATGTGTAAACAATGATGACTTCACTGTACTAGTCAGTGGGGAAGGTAAATGCCATTGAGTGAGGACGTGTACTGTGTGGCCATCACATTCAAAACGACTGAGCAAGTAGAGCAATGAATCTGCATCAAATTTTGCATTAAGCTTGAACATTCCTCTGGAAACTATTCAGATAATTCCAAAGGCTTTCGGGCATGATGCAATGTGTGCAGTGCAAATAAAAATGTGGCACAAATGCTTCAAAGGTGGTTGAGAATCTGTTGAAAGTGATCCACATTCTGGAAGGCCTGTAACAAGCAGAACACCTGAGAATGTTGAACGAGTACAGGCTGCAATCAACAAAGATCAGTGACTGACAGAGCAAGAACTAGAAGCTGATCCACGGATTCCAAAAACTACTGGCCTTTCCCAAAACTAAAATCTCCTTTGAAAGGGAAGAGATTTCAGACCATTGATGAGATTCAGAAAAATACAATGGGGCAGCTGATGGTGATTGGAAGAACTGTGTGAGATGACAAGTTGCCTACTTTGAAAGGGACTGAGGTGTCATTGTTTTATGTACAGTATTTCTTGTATCATATCTTTTTCAATAAATGTCTCTATTTTACATATTACATGGCTGGGTACTTTATAGACAGACCTTATATCTTTCTCAGATATATTTGATCTTCACCCAAAGTTCTTTGGTTCACAGCTCCCAAACTCCTTAGAATTTCCTAAGTGATGAGAGCTACCGTGGTATCTCTTGTTATGTTAATGATGACTTTTGGACCTCACCCAAGAGTGCTGGTTGCAATAGGAGACAACCAAGCAGTCAGAGAATTAGAACTTTTAGTCTCACCATCTGATTTTTAAAGAGGACAGAAGGGCTTGAGGTTTAAACAATCCCCAATCATGACTATCTACTGAAATCTGTATAAAAACCCAAAAGGACAGATCACTGGCACTTTTTTTCCAGGTCCTTCCAGGGTGGGGAACTAGAATGCTTCCACCTGCCACCTTGAGAGCCCCAAGCACCAAAAGGACCTCACCCTATTTATCTTTTTATCTGGCTATCGATTTGTGTCCTTTAATACCCTTTGTAATAAATCAGTAATCTAGTGAATTAGTGGGCTTTTCTGAATTCTGTGAGCTGTTCTAGCAAATTATTTAAACCCAAGGAAGGGGTTATGGGAACCTCTGATTTATAGTATGTTGTTCAGAAGCACAGGTAACAATCTGGCCTTGCCACTGGCATCTGAAGTGGAGGGTGGTCCTGCTAGATGAGCCCTCTGGAATCTGATTCAATTTCTGTGTAGTGTCAGAATTAAATTGAACATCCCCACCCCCCCAAACACACACACTGAAATTGAGTTTTAGAACACTTTTATGGAGCTACAGAAGGGAGATGGAAGGTACTAAACTTGATAGAGAGCCCCTTTACTATAAAGCGTCTCAAGGTGCCAGCACTCTACAAAACACTAACTTAGCCAAAACCTTTCCACTTTCCTTCCACTCATTAGTCAAGAGGTCTCCCTTACATCACTGGTTTTGCCGTCATGGTTATAGGTACAAAGGGAAAGCCCATTCTACCCTGAGGAACTTTCTGTGTCCTCAGTATGACCAGTGACAAAGTGTTATAGCCAGTCTAATGGTATTTAGTAATTGATGTGTTTTAAATAACCAGAGAGAATGCATTAAAACTGAGACTCTTTTTTTTAGGCCTTACAGAATACATTCTAGAAATGAACTAGACAGAACACAAGGTCTAAAATATGTCCTTTACATGAATGAGGAAAGAATATATTGGGGGGGGGGAAAGGCCTCTAGCACAGACATAAATTTTCATGTCAGAGGACCTTAGAGGAATATCAAAGTGAATATTAAATTCATCCAAGATAACTAACCTAAAAAACCTAAAAAATTAAATCTACATCAACTCCCAACACTTGGTGATAAATCTATGGCTATACATAAATAAGATGACATGCCTAGCTTCTACCAAGTGTGTCAGTTTCCAAAGCACTTAAAAGAAACCTGGGAATGTATCACAGGTGACCCCAAATGCAGACAAAATGCTGGGCAGCTATTTTCACTCAGATTTTCAAATTAATTGTCATGATCATAACATTATTTTTTCCTGGATCCAAACAAATGAACCAAGCAACAACAACAAATAAGAAAATTTATTCTTTCAATGGTTAATATTGTTTTCAAATATCTGCATCTTCCTCTGGTGCTCTTTTGACTTCTCTTTCTTGTCATATTGCACATGGCTTATTGCTAGGTTCTGCAGAGAAGAAACCCAACAGACTCATGCAAGTCTCGCTAGAGCTCATGGCAAAAGCTCAACTAACAAATCACTGGAAAATTATCACCAAATGGCCAGCTCACTGGGCTGCCAGTGGACAGAGCAGCATGTCTTATTGTTTACACACCTATCCTGGGAGCTTCAATAAGACAAACACCAAAACTGTAAGCCTTTTTAATTACTATCATCCAGCAATTAGAAACTTAGTAATGGGGGAAGTGGGGAGATACTAGGTCTTCTTTTAGGTAAGAGCACATTTCCTGTGCTTGGCCAATTCTTTTTCCACATTTTCCTCCCATCTTCAGTGCCTGATCAAAGGGGCCACCATCCTCCTCCTGGAAACCAAGTTATTTCTCTGTTCAGGGGAGATTCTAAACATCAACAAATTAAACAAACATTTCTTGTATTTTTGACACTCTTTTTACCAAACACACTGTGATCAATCTAGAGATAGTTACCTTGACAATATCAGCTCTAGAAGAGAGCACAGAAAAGCTGGTCTCCTGTATATTCAAAGAAATAATCAAGGAAATAATATATTAATGTTCAGGAAGGTAACCATATTGTCAAATAGGTTCCCAGTAGGAAAGTTGACCTGATCAGAAGTTCTATATTTTTTAAAAAATTTCCAATGTAAATGAAGGGATTGGAAGGATTATAAAGGGACTAAATGGTAATGGGAAAAAATGCAATAAAAATCATTAAAAAAGGAAAAGATGGCAATGTTACATTAATAAATAAAAAATGTACTTTGCATATTAAAAAGATACATAATATGTCAAAAGTAACAGAAATGCAGAATAAGTATTTTTTTTTAGAGTCAGGTGGGAAGGAGTAAAGGGAAAAGAGTGGGGAAAACAAGTGGACCTAAGAGTGAAATAAAATGCATGCTATTAAATGTCTATGTAATTGTAAGATGAGGACCACAAATTTAGTTCCAAGCCTTCTAGCAATGAAATCAAAAAGAAGTTATGAAATAATAATCAGAGAGAAGAAATAAAAATAAAAAGCCAACATTTATCAGATTACTCATTTACAAAACAAAGAAGTATGGAGGTGAATGAGCAATACATAGGTCTTAGGTATAGACTGAGAGTGGGAAATGGGAATGAATCAAGTTACAGGGGAAAGGGGATGCATAAACATGAAGATGCTTTTATGCCATATCACATGAAACTATCAGAAGATTTCAAGAGACATAGCCAGGTTTTTATTTTAGGAGGCTGGGGAAGTTATCTTGGTAACAGTTGACAGGACTTTAAAGTTATGGCAGTGGACCTGTATAAAAGGGGGTGAATTCAAATGACATTAAGAAGGTAAAATAGAGAGAGAGGAGGAAGATGGTGGAGGAGTGAATGGGAGTCACGCTGACCTCCTCCCAAGACCAAATTGGAATTGCGACTAAATAGTGGAGTAATCACCTGGAAAACAATGGAATGATAGTGGGAAAGGAGCCTTGGAGCTGCGGACAGACAGTGGATTTGACTCTCACACATCCCAATGGGTGAGAAGTGCGGTGGAGGCTCGAGAGGGTGGGCTGGGTGCCCACGGGCACTAGCACCAGAGGGACATTGAAACAGACAGTTAGCTTCCCCCGAGAAGAACGGGGTCTGAATCATAAACAGGGACCCCTAAACTACAGCAGCTAAAACCAAGAAAATACAGACAAAACGCAACCCCGAAAAGCTTAGGGGTGCTCTCTGCCAGAGACAGGTGGCTGGGGATGCAAAGAGACATTTAAAGGGCCAATGCAAAAATTGCAGTGGCAGCCACCCTCCTTGATCTCTGGGTAGAGGCGGCAGCAGGGTGGGCTGGTGCCTGGGAAAAGACTGGTGAGGAAAACTTTGTGAAGAGAACTGACACAGCGGCTGGTGGAGCCCTGGTGATAACACACCTCCCACTCTGCAGCTCCCATCTCGCTCAGGCATAAGGGAATCAATTAACCTGCCTTTTGTGCGCTCCGCACACAGCTTGTGCATGTGAGCTGGGGGACTGAGTGCAGACTGGCTGGGAGAGCCCTGAGGAAAGACTGGAGACGGAGGCGTTGGGGAAAGAAAGGGAGGAGGAACCGGGGAGTCCTGACTCCCTCCCTGTTCTGTAGTCTCCATTGTGGGCTGGAAAGGCGCGCCCCCAAAGATGCAGAAGAGGGGCATGCACGAGCCAGACTCCCTGCGATTGAAACGCAGGCCACACAGGTGGTGGATCCTTGGCCGAAGGGGTCACAGAACTGCCCAGAGACCCCTGAGGAGAGACTACAAACGGAGGCGTTGGGGAAAGAACGGAAGGAGGAACCGGGGAGTCCTGACTCCTTCTTGCTGTAGTCTCCATTGCACAGGAAGAGGCCACACCCCCAAAGAGCCAAAAGCCGAAAAGCACATGTAGACACCCCCAAAACACCCAGTGCAGGCGCGCACACTTGCGTCGAGTGACCAGCGAGGGTTGGCAAGCGTGTGTGACCCGTGCGGGCTGGCGAATGCTTGCACCTGCCGGCAAGGCCTCCCACAGATTGGCACCCATACACCCTGCGAGAGAGTGCACAGAGCGGCAAGGGCAGGCATAAATTGACCCGCCTGCTCGGGATTGCAGAGCGGCCCACAAAATTAGTAGAGCTGCCCAGAGTCCCTGGAGGAGAGAACGGAGACAGGATTAACTGGAGAGTCCTGGAGCTGACTTCCTCCCATTTCCATAGTTCCCATCGGGCGAGGGCAAGCAATGCACCCAAAGAGCCAAAAGCGGGGAAAACACACAATAGAAGACCCTAAACTGACCAGTGCCAGGGAGCTTGCTGGCCAGGGGGCCAGATGAGTACGCGAGGTCGCAAATAAGCCCCCTGGTCTGGGGCAAGCACATGCGAGCCCAGGCAGGTGGGATATCCTGCTGTGCCAGGAGTGCGCTCAAGGAGCCCGCGTCAGAGCGCAGAGAGATAACAAAAAATAGCCCAGCCCTGACCAAAGGGGTCACAGAGCTGCCCCAAGCAGGAGTCAGACAGTAGACTCCTAGAAGGCTCAATCAAACAACCCAAGGTTCTATAGGGTCAACAACTGACATCATCAGAGGTAGGCCCAGAAAGAAAAGTAAAGCACAAAAATACTTAACAGACTCTCACAAAAATGGGAAAAAAAAGAAGTTGCCCACAAATGAGTGGAATGGGGACTCCCCACAGAGAGAGCTAAATGAGATAGAGGCAAGGAACTATCAGATACTGAATTCAAAACAATGGTTCTAAGGAAGCTCAATGAGCTCAGCCAGCTCAAAGATAACTATGAGAAACTGCAGAGAACTATCAGGACCTTACAGCAAACTATATCAGCCTGGAAAAAGACATAGAAACTATCAAGAAGACACAAGAGGATATGAAGAATACCATTTCTGAATTGAAGAACATAGTAGAAGGATCCAAAGCAGGCTGGATGAAGCCGAGGATCGAATCAGTGAGACGGAGCATAAGGTAGAAAGAAGCTCCCAGAAAGAACAAGAAATGGAAAAATGACTCAAAAAGAATGAAGAGGCATTTAGGGAAATGCAGGACAACCTGAAACACAATAATATCCATATAATAGGGATACCAGGAGGAGAAGAGGAGCAAGGGATAGAGAACCTCCTCGAAAAAGTAATGATGGAAAATTTCCCCAATTTGAGGAGAGAATGGCTCTCATGGATCCAGGAGGCACAGAGGACCCCACCCAAGAGGGACTCAAGGAGGTCCACTCCAAGACACATCATCATTAAAATGGCAAATGTCAAACACAAAGAGAGAATCCTCAAGGCAGCAAGGGAGAAGGAGAAAGTAACATACAAGGGGGCCCCAATATGCCTAGGAGCTGACTTCTCAACAGAAACACTACAAGCCAGAAGGGAATGGCAACAAATATTCCAAGCCATGAAAAGCAAGGGCCTACAGCCAAGGCTGCTCTACCCACCTAGGCTCTCCATTAAAATAGAAGGGGAAATATGGAGTTTCCCAGACAAAAGAAGGCCAAAAGAATACATCTCTACCAACCAGCACTCCAAGATATGCTAAGGGGACGGTGTAAGCAGATGAAGGAAAAGAATGAGAGAGAGAGGAACACAGGTACAAAGAGAAAAGATGAGTAAGTTTCTATCAGTAATATCTCTCAATGTGAATGGACTAAATGCCCCAATCAAAAGACACAGGGTAGCTGAATGGATAAGAGAACATGACCCACATGTATGCTGCCTACAAGAGACCCACCTCAGAGCAAGAGACCTACACAGATTGAAAGTAAAGGGATGGAAAAAAATATTCCAAGCAAATGGGCATAAGAAAAAGGCCGGGGTTGCCATACTTGTATAGGACAAAGTAGATTTCAAAACAAAGGCCATAAAGAGAGACCCAGAGGGGCACTTTATAATGCTTAAAGGAAGAATCTATCAAGAAGACATCAACATTGTAAACTTATTTGCACCCAACATAGGAGCCCCCAAGTTTATAAAGAAATTGTTGGATGACTTGAAAAAAGATATAGACAGCAAAACCCTGATAGTAGGGGATTTCAACACCCCACTGTCAAAAATGGATAGATCTTCCAAACAAAACATCAACAAGGATATTGTGGAGCTGAATGATGCCCTGAATCAAAGAGACTTAACTGACATATATAGAACCTTACATCCCAAAGAAGAAAAATACACATTCTTTACAAATGCTCATGTAAGTACTTCCAAGATAGACCACATGATAGGACACAAAGCAAACCTCAGCAAATTGAGGAAAATTGAAATAATATCAAACATTTTTTCAGACTACAAGGGCTTGAAACTGGAAATCAACCTCAAAGAGAAACTTCAAAAACTTGCAAACTCATGGAGACTGAACAGTACACTTTTAAACAATGAATGGGTCAATAATGAGATAAGAGAAGAAATCAAAAAATTTCTGGAAACAAATGAAAATGAACAGACAACAGTCCAAAAACTATGGGACACAGCAAAGGCAGTCCTGAGAGGGAAGTTCATAGTAATACAGGCTGACCTAAAAAAGATAGAAACATTTCAAATAAAAGACCTTACACTACAACTCCCAGAACTGGAGAAACAAAAACAAATAAATCCCAGAGCAAGTAGAAGGAAGGAAATAATCAAGATTAGAGCAGAACTGAATGACATAGAGATGAAAAGAACAATTCAAAGGATCAACCAATCCAGGAGCTGGTTCTTTGAAAAGATAAATAAAATTGACAAGCCTTTAAGCAGACTCATCAAGAAAAAAAGGGAGAGGACCCAAATTAATAATATCAGAGATGAAAGAGGAGAAATAATAACTGATACCACAGAAATACAAAGGATCATCAGAAACTACTATGAACAATTATATGCACAGAAATTTGAAAATCTTGATGAAATGGACAAATTTTTAGAAAAGTATAATCTTCCAACAGTGAAGGAGGAAGAAACAGAAAGCTTGAACAGACAGATAACAGCTGGGGAAATTGAAGCAGTCATCAAGAAACTCCCAGCACACAAAAGCCCAGGGCTGGATGGTTTCACAGGAGAATTTTACAAAACATTTAAGGAAGAGCTAACCCCTGTCCTTCTCAGACTATTCCAAAAAATCCAAGAGGAGGGAAGACTCCCAGACTCTTTCTATGAGGCCAGCATCACCCTGATCCCAAAACCAGATAAAGACCCTACAAAGAAAGAAAACTACATGCCAATTTTGCTGATGAACATAGATGCTAAAATCCTCCACAAAATATTGGCAAACCGCATCCAGCAATACATTAAAAAGATTATCCACCACGATCAAGTGGGATTCATCACAGGCATGCAGGGATGGTTCAATATATGCAAATCAGTAAATGTGATACATCACATAAATAAAAGGAAAGACAAAAACCACATGATCATCTCGATAGATGCAGAAAAAGCATTCGATAAGGTACAGCACCCATTTATGATCAAAACACTCAGCAAAATGGGAATAAATGGGGCATTCCTCAATGTAATAAAGGCCATATATGAAAAACCTACAGCCAATATCATACTCAACGGGCAATAACTGAAAGCTTTCCCACTAAGATCCGGAACACGACAAGGATGTCTGCTCTCACCGCTTCTTTTTAACATCGTATTGGAAGTCCTAGCCACAGCAGTCAGACAAGAGAAAGAGATAAAAGGCATCCAAATAGGAAAGGAGGAAGTAAAACTATCCTTGTTTGCAGATGACATGATAGGGTACATAGAAAATTCTGTAGACTCCACCAAAAAAATATTCAACCTAATAAGTGAATTGGGCAAAACAGCAGGATACAAAATCAACATTCAGAAATCAAAGGCATTTTTGTACACCAGCAATACAATAGAAGAAGAAGAAATCAGAAAAAAAATACCATTCAATATAGCAACAAGAAAAATAAATCACCTAGGACTAAATTTAACCAAAGACATAAAAGACCTGTACACAGAAAACTATACAACATTGAAAAAAAGAAATCAAGGAGGACACAAATAAATGGAAGCATATACCGTGCTCATGGATTGGAAGAATTAATATCATCAAAATGTCCATACTACCCAAACCAATTTATATATTCGACGCAGTCCCTATTAAGATACCAATGACATATTTCACACAAATAGAACAGACATTTCAAAAATTTATATGGAACCATAAATGACCCCGAATAGCCTCAGCAATTTTGAGAAAGAAAAACAAAGTAGGAGGGATCACAATACCAGACATCAAACTCTACTACAAAGCCACTCTACTCAAAACAATCTGGTACTGGCACAAGAACAGACCCATAGACCAGTGGAACAGAATAGAAAGCCCAGAAATAATCCCAGGTCTATACAGGCAACTAATATTTGACAAAGGGGGCAGAAGCATAAAATAGAGCAATAATAGCCTCTTCAACAAATGGTGTTGAGAGAGCTGGACGGCGACATGCAAAAAATTGAAATTGGATCATCAGCTGACACCATACACAAAAATAAACTCAAGATGGATAAAAGACTTAAATATAACTTGCAACACCATAAAAGTCCTAGAAGAGAACATTGGCAGGAAACTCTCAGATATCCCATGCAGCAATTTTTTCACCAATATGTCTCCTAAAGCAAGGGTCATAAAGGAAAGAATAACCAAGTGGGACCTCATCAAAATAAGAAGCTTCTGCACGGCAAAAGAAAACATCAGCAAAATGAAAAGGGAGTCAACCATATGGGAAAATATATTCGCTAATGATACATCAGATAGAGGTTTGATCTCCAAAATATATAAAGAACTCACTTGACTCCACTCCTAGAAGACGAACGATCCAATCAAAGAATGGGCAACGGACCTGGGCAGACGCTTTTCCAAGGAAGAGATACAGAGGGCCCAGAGGCATTTGAAAGGATGCTCAGCATCACTAGCCATCAGAGAAATGCAGATCAAAACCACCATGAGGTACCACCTCACACTGGTCAGAATGGCCATCATAAACAGATCCACAAACAACAGGTGCTGGCGAGGCTGTGGAGAAAAGGGAACCCTAGTACACTGTTGGTGGGAATGCAGACTGGTGCAGCCACTGTGGAAAGCAGTGTGGAATTTCCTCAAAAAGCTGAAAGTGGAACTGCCTTATGATCCAGTGATTCCCCTGCTGGGACTATACCCTAAGAACACCAAAACGCCAATACAAAAGAACCTATGCACCCCAATGGTCATCGCAGCACAATTTACAATAGCCAAGTTTTGGAAGCAACCTAAGTGTCCATCAGTAGATGATTGGATCAAAAAACTATGGTACGTTTATACAATGGAATACTACGCAACCGAAAGAAAAAAAGAACTACTAAACTTCGCGACAGCATGGATGGACCTGGAGAGTAATAAGCCAGGGGGCGAAAGACAAATACCATATGATATCACCTATAAGCGGAACCTAACCAACAATACAAAGATGCAAGGAAAATAAGACCAGCAACACAGAAAGGAAAAGAAATCAACAGAGACAAGAGGGAAGGAGGGAGGGGGGGTGGGGACAAGGAAGGGAAGGGGAAAGTCAAGTAACATATAGCAAGGACTCATGGACAAAACTAAAGGGGAAGAGCTGAGGGAGGGAAGGAGGGGGGGCAAGGGAAAGTGGCGGGGGGTTGGCAGAGACGAATGTATTTGAAAAAATGAATTGGAATAGAAGTTTAAAAAAAAGAAGATAAAATAGACAGGACTATAGATGGAAGTGGGGTGCCATACAGATGTATATTATCTCTAAGCATTTGGACTTTGTGTTTTTCATTTTGTATTATGAGAATTAGAACTAGCCTACCCACCTACTTTTCATTAAGATAGATAAAAGTAAAGTCTAATATGAACAAATTTATCTCTTACTTTCCTCCAATAGGAAAAGGAGGGAGAAAAATATTAGTACTAATTGCATTGCTTGGGGGAACAACATTGCAGTGTGGGGAGGGGTTCATAGATGTGAGCAGCTGAGAAAGCAAGATGAGCATATCTACAATAGATTTGAATGAAGAGATTGGGAGGAGATGAAAAAAATGGAATAAATCCCCAGACATATTTTACATGATTCAAGATTTTGACTAAAATTTGGCCAAGAGATGATAGTCACATGTAGCACATTCAATAATTCAGTAGCATCCACATTGGGTAAAACAGTTTCACTGGTGTGATTTGCTTTAAAAATGATATTTCTAGTTACTGGGTTTTTTTGTTACTCTTAACTTTGGTTCATTGTGCAGCCATTACCTTTCGGTAATTTTTAAAATTTTTTGCAATGTATTTATTCTAGGGCTATATCTCAGTTTTTAAATTTTGAATTAACAATTCACTTTACAACCTTAATCTCAAAGAATAGAGAAGTTAAGTTAGAGGCAATTGTGGTATAATGATGATGGTGGCTAATATTTATTCAGTACTCTTAGATTCCAGAGATTGGTATAAGAGTTTTACATTATTAATTGATTTAATCATCACAAAACCTGTAGGAGGCAATAATATTAATTGCACCGTTTTACAGATGAGGAAACTGAAGTATAGAAAAGTGAAATACTTATCCTAAAGCCAACCCTTTCATTTTTCATCAAAATTGTATCTTATTTTTTTATCCTTCATCCAAGGACATTTTTTCATTGCTTTTAGAGATAGAGGAAGTGAGAGAAATAAATATCAATGCAAGAGAGAAGCATAGATTGGTTGCCTCCCGTAGGTACCCGGACCAGGAATTGTAGGCACCCAACCAGGGATGGAACCCACAACTCTTTGGTTACAGGACAATACTCAACCAACTAAGCCACGTTGGCCAGGGCCCAAAATTGTATCTTTACTGGGGGAATTGCACCAGAAAAGTCAGTGTACTGGTTCTCCACAAATACATATTGAATGAATAAATGTCACTGATATTTGACACTCAAGGGTAATTAGTAATTACCCTTATTAGTAATTAATTGATCATATTAATAATGTATTCCCTTTGCTTTCCTATTCTGTCCTAACAGGAACTCTGTGAGGTACGTGGGCAGTGGAAACTGAGGTACCATAGAAGAAAAGACAAAAAAGGAACAGAACAGGTCTTCTAATTTCTTCCTAATATATAAATTATTTTTCCTAAAGATATAAACTCCTACTTATGGTGTCTTTCTAATTTATTATAATACTTTAATAGCTACAAGTGGCCCCTATTAACATGAATGATTATCATTCCCTGTTAGTGATACCTTGTATCCAAATTTTCTAACTTACAAAAATAATGTTAACTTACTTTACTGTACACAAAATCTTCCCCAAAAGAAAAAAAAATCTCCAGAAAAAGCAATCATGACAATATATAAATATTTAAAGACAAACCGCTAGAGAAGAGCTTAAGGGTACTACTTCAATTCTAAAATGCTTATATCGCTATAATAGGAGATACTGTAGCTGCCATATATGCCTGGGAATAGAAATCAGTGCATCCGCCATGGAGGGAAATTTGATAATATGTATCAAAATCACAATAAGTATACCTGTTGACCCAACAATACAATATCTGGGATTTGTTCCTAAAGATACACTCTCACATGTAAAAATATTTAGATACAGTTTTTTATAGCAGCACTTTGAATAGAAAATGTTGGAAATAAGCCAACAGTAGAGGATAGGTTTACTTAATTATAATACATCCAAAATCTGAATTCTATAAAGGCAAAAGATAATGAAGTTAAATGTACTAATATGGCAAGATCTGCTTCTAAGATATTAAGTGAAAAAATAAGAGTAGGACTGTATGCACTGCATACACTCTTAAGAAAGAGAAGGGAGAAGAGAATACTAAGAATAACATGGAATAAGAGGAAAATGAAAGGCTAGAGAAAGACTAATGTGTGAAATGCTAGTATATGAATAAAGTACTCTGGAAGTCTAGGTAAGAAAGTAATAGCAGGGGTTGTTTTTGGAGAAGGGCATTGAGTGGCTAAGAGGCAGGTGGGGGAGAGACATTTAAACGCTTATATTTATTTGGGTCTTCCATAAAGAAGTTGATGAAATGAGATTATAAGTACAAGAGACTTATTGAGGAAAACATTTATGAAAGATAAAAGAGAATAGCAAGAGGCAGGGAGATAATGTGATGCAGGTTCAACACTGCTGAAAGGAGAAAATGGAAGAAGATGAGGGCAGGAGGAGCCTGAGAGTGCAGCGCAACTCTGAGGAAGTTCACCAGGCCAGTGGAGTAGCACAGAGTAATGAGGACATATTGGAGGGGTTCTATGTCAGGCAGAAATAGCCTGGCTCCCCAGCCCACTTCACGTCAGTGCAATCACAGTGTGGCCTCAGCATAAACATGGGGCAGATCCTAAACATGCGGCACCTGGAGGCTGTCAGCTAACCACACTTCTCACAGCAGCTCTCAGAGGGAGCTCGGAGTGGCACACCTCTGTAACTACCAAATACCCTTGTAGTTGTGATTTTCGTTGCCTAGGTATATGATAATAATTATACTTTGAATAATTTTACAGGAATACTGATAAATAATACTTAATGATATAATGAATTGTATATGCATATCATTAAGCTGAAGAAAGATTTTAAAATATATAGTGGAATTCCAGTCCTTTCAAAAAATACATGAGATATATATGTATATATATATATATATGCATATCATACTCTCTCTCTATATATATACACATATACTCTCTCTATAGTGTATATATAGTATATGTGTATATATAGAGAGTATTTTTATAGATATACTCAAAAAATTGGGAGGAACCCAGGCATGTGCCCTGACTAGGAATTGAACCAGCTACCTTTCATTTTGTAGGATGATGCCCAACCAACTGAGCCACACTGGTCCAGGCAGAGAATCTTTAAGTTCCCCCAGGTGATTTAAATGACCAGCCAAGTTTGGGAACCATAGCTCGATACACTCTCACATGTAAAAATATTTAGATACAGCTTTTCACAGCAGCAGTTTAAATATAAAATGTGGGAAGTAAGCCAACAGTAGAGGATAGTTTAAATTAATTATAATACACACAAAACCTGAATACTATACAGGCAAAAGATAATGAAATCTTTACATACTAATAATGCAAGATCTGCTTCCAAGATATGTTAAGTGAAAAAGTAAAAGCAGGACAATATGCACTGCATACACTGTTGAGAAAGAGAAGGAAGAAAAGAAAAGTACTTTGGCCTTTGGCAGTTACTCCTCAAGACTCTTATATTCTTGTTTAATAAAATGGGTGGGTGGAGCAACAATGATCCCTTCATGCCCCAGAACAAACCACCCTCCAATCCCTGACATGACAGTAACTGGGAAAGATGAAAGCACTCAGTCATCAACAGGATTAAGGAGAGACAAGCCCCCTTTCTTTGCTTGTTCATAGTTCTTAAGAAACATCGTTTTTGAAGGGGGAGGAAAGGACTGTTGAAGGATCTACTTATCAAGTTCAAAGGTAACGTTTCTTTCTGCTTGTTTCTTTTTGCAGATGAGCTGCCTGCATAGGTAGAAGATCAGAGATGATACTAAAGACTCTACGATGTACAGGACAGCCCCCACAATGAGTTTTCCAGCCCAAAATGTCAATAGTACTGAAGCTGAGGAACCCCAGTTTACAGGTAAAGCTTTCAATAAAATATGATCTGGCACTTCATAAGTCATTATTGTTATTATACACAACTCCAGCGGGCACTTGCATTTGATTGTTCAATAGCACTGCAAAGTCAGCATGAGCCAAACTAAACTCATTATTCTCCCCACTCACACCTAATGCATCTCCTGCTGGGCACCTTTCTCAGAGCCTGGCACAACTGTCCAGCCACATGAAAATCACCCTCAATTTTTTCTTTTCTCTCAGCCTGATTTTAATTGGCCACAAAGTCCTGTGGATTTTACCATCTCTACACTATGTCTCAAATCTGTCCCTTCTTTGTCATTTCCCAAAACCATGGCCTTGGCTCAGACAGACATTGGTTGTTTTCACCCACACACAGCTGCATCTTTCTCCCTTCTCACAGGACAGGCTATATGCCCTCTGATCCACTCTTCACAAAGCAGCCAGAATGAACTTTAAAATGAAGATTCCTAAAGAGCCTCACTCCTAACATTTGTAGACTAGAGTAAGAACAAATGGAGGTACCTAGCCCATGGCTATCCAGTTTTGTTTTCACTCCAGCAACCCCCCCACACTGGAAACTCTATATACATGTGTACTCACATGCGCACAAATAAATAGCCCTGGAACCACCCCTCTTGTCCTTGGGTATGAATACATGAAAAGGAAAGCCATCTCTGGAGTGGGCTAGAGCCTACCCTTTTAACCAATATATCAGTGTATTAAATTGCCTCTTTTGAAGGAGCAAAAATTTTGGACAAGTAGAAATCCATGGATTTGAAGAGTACCAGGAGACCAATATCCTAGTCCAAGTGTAGACCCAGTTTGCTGGGTGTTTTTGGACAAACCATTTTTAAATCAGTGAACCTCATAGGAATTAAGAAGGAAGTAAGAAACCTCTTTATTTCCTCTCAGAAGGAATCCAAGCTTTTCTTTACACGGTCCGTTGGCTTGGCCATGCACAGGCAGTGTGGACTGCTTTGTGGCAGGGGCTGGCAGAAGGGAGGATGTCTTGCTCTCAAAATGCAGAAGACATGAAGAACATAGTCTTCTTTTCCCAACAAAGCCACAGTATCATCAGGTTGGACAAGAAGCCCTGAGTTGGAACTTGACCCTGAGAGTGGGCCATGCTATCTTAGGCACCCTCTCCCTTAGTCTCAGGCAGCTTATCCCTGCCATACACACCTCAGAACCTCCTTTTGCATTGATCTCTCCCTTTATCTATCCCCAAACTTAAATTTTTTAACAATCCTATAAGAAGCCTTCAGGTTGGACAAGAGCCAACCAAACACCATGAAGGAAATGTCATCTAAAACCTGGGAGACTGGGACCCCATGCCACCATCCAACTTCATAAGCAGGGGAATGTTTAAACACAGAGCTCCAAGGATGGAATGGATAATCCAAGTTCAACTTTCCCTCATGGGAATTGGGAGAGGGCCAGAAAGGAAAAAAGGCAGACAAAAATGATAAACTGTGCTCTCTTTGCAATTTTGTTTAGGGCCTTTAAGACAGAAGACACCTGTGTGCCGCTGAGAAAAGGGCTGGTACATGGAGCAGCAAGTTAGGAGACTGAACCCAGCCCCTTAGGTAGTACAGGGTGGCTCCCTCACTGTTTCTGGGAACTGTGCTAAAGGTATTTCCTCCATTTACCCCCTTCCCAATGTCCATCAGCAGTACAAGATCTACTCCAACTTGTGTTTTCAGCAGAAATGATGACTAATTGTTATCTTATTATTTCTCACCTTCTCTTCCTCCCATTTCAGCAGTCAAGGGAAATAAAAGTGTTGTGCCAGGCACTGTGTCCTTGTATATATGCATGTACTGGCCTTGTCAAGGCCATCTGTGGCTTCCTAAAAAAACACAGATAAATTGTGGGCACACAGAGATGAAACCTACATGCAGCTTCAGAACAATGACCAAACAAAAACTAATCAAACTTACCCATCTTGGAAAACCGCCCTGAGGAATCATCCCACACCCACCTCACCCCCCACACTCCTAGGCTTTTTCCTTGTTCTGCATTAGTCCCACAAATAAATAACATGAGACTTATACTTAAGCACCTGTGGTGACTGGGTGAACTGTTAATTATGAAATTTGGATATACCATCTGGGTTAACATTTGGCTGAGGACAGCTAAAACTCTCAGTGCTTCTGAGAAAAACTCTGAATATTTTTTCTATTAATTATTATACAATTTCTCCCAGCTGGCATTTCTTTCTCTCTCTTCTCTATCTATGTTCAAATCATAATACCCCTCCAAGGTGCCACCAGGTCTCTCCTTGCTCAGTGTGTCTGCTCTGACTTCCCAGCCCACATTATGAATCCTAACTACATTTATAGTCAGCATCCAAAGTTTATCATTTAATTGTCTTCTAATTGTTCCATGTGTGTCACTTCAGTCTTCTGAATTAAAGGGGCCATATAGAATCCTACTTTCTTTTTTGTCTCTCATCATGCATAGCACAGTGAATAAATATCCCTTTAGTATTGAACTTCGCATATATTTCAGGACATTAACACCACTGAATTATCAATTTCTTAGGGCCAGGAACCAGAACTGGCTATTCTTTGCAAGGGTCCCACTGCCAAAAAAACTGACCCTCTAGTAGGTACTCAACCATTTGAAGAATTGAAAAAAAATACATAAATACTACAAAGACCTAGAATGTGTTCTTTAACTGGATTATGCATTGTTATAGCTGGGAGGACCTCTGAAATCATCTAGTCAAAACTTTTAATTTTACCAGAAAGGAAACTGAGATTTAAGTAGGATAAGTGATATTTCAAGAGCAAGTAGCCAGTGAATGGTACAGACAACACTAGGTGTTTCCACACAGGACCTAGAAATGAGGCCTTTCTATTCTGTGCTCTGTCTAAGCATTCACACCATAGTTCCATTGCTATAGTCAGGCATGTCTTTGTTGGCTTCCTGATCTCCAATTGCCCTCCCTTGACCAGCTAATCACAATTACACACACAGGCTTAACCGCAGGTTATTGGATGTTTTGAATGCCCTCTCATGATTATGATTTTCCTACAGAATCTATAACCATTATGTCTCCCCAAGACCCAAGGGCATCCTTTCAGAAATTATCCAAAAGTTGGGCTTGGTTGTATATTTGTTTCTACCAAACTGTAATCGTTCCTTTGGTCTTTGATTTTCTCAGACATCATTATGCAGTTACCATTACACTTCTAGCCTGAAGAGCTGGCCACACAACTCTCCTCAGAACAGCTGCCAAGTTTGCCGGTGGTGCTATTTCCTAGGCTGAGGCAAGCAGGGTAACATTTCTCTCTTTCAGGAACCAGAATTGCTCTTTTATATGCTTGAGGTAAAAGGCTTTCTTCACATTAAATGAGTACTAAAACGAGACCCCTCCAGACAGAATGCTATCACATTTGCAGGACCTGCCATTTTCCCCTAGAGCGCCATTTATTAGACTCAGAGAGGTTATGATGTCATAGGCAGTTGGACAGACATGAGCAGAGTAGGAACGATAGGCCAGATACAGGTCACTGGGGCAGAAAGCCCCAGGTGCCTAGCAATGAACAATTGTAGAGTGGGACCTCACCCCAGGGATGACCTTTCCTCCCCTAGGATATCACTGGCCATGTGATTGAACCTTCCCCTGACGTTTCCTCCCCTGGCATGTCACTAATCATGCAGTAGACTCCCTTATAGGAGACACCAGGGAACCTGAGAATAGTCTCATATGCCTCCCATACAAGCCTTTCACAACCGTTCCCTTAAGCATTAAGATTTTGGGACAATGAGGTTCTGATCTGCATCAAATAATCTTAGGAACAAAGTCTTGGGTCTATTGACTACAGAGGCAGAGTTTTGGTCAAACTAGAGATAACATCTAGGCCTCAGTTGCATTTCAGCTCCAGGCCCAGAAAAGCAGCAGGCCAGGCAGGGTGACACCTTGGCTGACATCAGGACCAGCTGGGATTACTAAAGACCCCTGCCCCAGTGTTAACCAATCAGTGGAAACCACAACCCTGAGGAGACATATCTGGAAAGCTGATGAATATCCTATTGACATCCTTCCCTGACACCTCCAGAAAAAAACCCTCAAGACAAAGGACTCAGCACAGCTCTCTCTGTCTCTCTGGAGCACAACTGAGCTTATCTCCTCTTCCTTCCTCAGGGGTGGATAGATTTTCTTTCTTTCTCCTAAGTTTCAAGAGCCTTCTTTTGCCTCTATAACTTATTTCCTGAGGCCATTTCTTATATTGCTCACTTCTTCTACCTCTGTGGCTTTCCAAATAAACTTTTGCTTGTATTTAAGTCTTGATTCTGAATTCTTTCCTGGCCAAAACTCAAGGACCGAGGTCTAATATCTAGTGTTATTTTGCCATTAACAGTTAAATGGAAGCTGTCTGTGTGGCTGTCAAGTAAAATCACCCTGACATGCCAAATATTTGATGGAGATCACAATTTTAAACTGTTGTTTTCTGATGTTCCCCTTTCAGGTGCCAAACATTGTTAAAACGTTGGCCTGCAAATTATATATAAACTGCATATGCTGTTCTTGAAGGGTATTGTTTGTTTGCCTTTAAGTCTTTCATGAGCTAATAGTTGATCAAATATAGATAGGAGTGATTGAAAGCGTTCTTAAGAAAGGAAAACAATGGTAAATTCTTACCTGAACATTTCTAATGATCCAAGCTTTCTAACAGGACTGGTCCTTGGCAAACAGCAATGTTCACCTCCTCATGATAGGTATCCCCCTACTTTTGGGCCTCCCTCCACCTCAGGTCCCCAAGGCAGTAGAGTCATGGATGCCTATGCTTCCTCAATGTGCTATTTGTATAATATTTTTCACTAGAAATACTCCAAACATTGAACATGTGTGTCCCTTCCTCACTCCCTAAATAAAATTTCATCCTAGAGCCCTAATTTCTGATATAACTAATCATACAAGTTATATAATTTTGAGAAGTTTACTTAGCCTCTCTGCATCTCAGTTTCATCATTTATAAAAAGAAGTAGGAGGGCTGAATCCTCCCAAAGCCCTCTTCTGCTCAAATATTGAGTCTATCATTAAACTATGGTAAGGGGTTGAAGCAGGGGGTAGGTCTGATTAATAGGACTCCCACACTGTACTTGTTCTGGGTGGCACAATTACATTTTAATAAGTACCTTCTAGAAATGATGTCTTTCAGTGACTTCAGTGAGGACAATTTCAAGCCCAATGGCAGATAAGTGCCAGAGTTATTTTTGACAAGACAGACTTTGCAGCATCATTTTCAGAGACACCATGGGGCAAGAGAAAAAGCCCAGATTTGATGTCACAAAATTCTGAATCTGAATGCAACTCAACTGTTTACAAACTGAGTGACCTTGAATTTACTTCAGCTCAGTGAAAGTCAAATTGCTGAACTACAAACTATCATAAAGATACTTTTGTTAAACAGGTGTTATTTTTGTTATTACAGTGAAGAATTGAATAAGAAAATACATAAAGCACCTAAACAATACCTGCAAATAAAACATGTTCAGTAAACGTTAATCCCCTTTCGTTCTTACTCTACCCAAATTTACTCTGCATATGCAAAAACTCCAAATTACTTCTTTTGACCAATCCCAAATGTGAATACATTCATTTTCTAGAATAAGGCATGAATTATTAATGTAGTAAAAATAATACCACCCTGCTGATTACAAAAAGCTAACTGAAAATGACTGGTAAGAGACATATAACTCAATCATAGCTATTTGTGGTATATTATTTCAGGGCTTTGGCTCCAAATTTCTCCTGCGTCAGGAGGCCAAATTAGCTAGCCTGACCCAAGAACATGCTCACTTTGCAACTATCTAAACACATGAAACTAAAAAATATTCTCTTCCTTTATTTTAATAAGGGGGAAAAGAAAGCAGTGTTCCTAAAACAAGGATACAGAGCCTGCCTCCCCCAGCTAGCATCACACCAAGACCTAGAAGATAAATATTGCCTCATAATTTCAGAAAGAGTCCAAAACCAACTCTATCCTCCTTCCCCTGTAGGCATTTCCTTTTCTCATTATCTTTCTTACAGGGAAATTGGAGTGCACAGTCCAGTGAGTCATCACTTGATCCAATGTGACTCCAGCTGGGAGGAAACTGAGGAGAGAATTCTCAGCATGGACATGGTTGGATTGCATTGGCCTAAGAGGCCAAGATACTTTGGGAATTGGTTACAGGTCCTCAAACCCAGAGCGATAAGATTTGGGAAAAAAGAGTGTCATCACAACAGAGAAAGCTGCCAGAAACTGGTTATAGGGGTAGAAGCATTCTGCTGCTCTCAGAGGTCAAAATGCTTGCATCCTGGAACTTGACCCTGAGAGTGGGCCATGCTATCTTAGGCACCCTCTCCCTTAGTCTCAGGCAGCTTATCCCTGCCATACACACCTCAGAACCTCCTTTTGCATTGATCTCTTCCTCTATCTATCCCCAAACTTAAACTTTTTAACAATCCTAAAGAAGATGGGAGGATAAAAATTAGACATTTAAATCAATTTAAATATGAATAATTTTTAGTAACCTAAGGGGATTTAAGACAATGAGACAAAGTGAAGATCTAGTGAGGGGTAAGCTATTCTGAGAAAATGGTCTCTTCCTTTAGTGGCCTTGGTCCACCTATATCAATAGCCAACCAAGTTCACCTACATATTCTCAGAGTTAAAATTCCCTAAAACACTTTGAGGAAAATCAGATAAAGGTGGATAGTACTCAAGGAATTCTGAGTTAAATGATAGAACAGAAAGCTACAACCACAGGAAGCCTGTGCAGTGCCAGCTGCAACCCTGAGACATGATGGTGAAGGTCCTAGTGAATGAATGTGGCCATATTGGGTGTCTGGTCACCACGGCTGCTTTTAAGTCTGGCAAAGCGAATATTGTTGCTATCAATAACTCCTTCACTGACCTCAACTACATGGTCTACATGTTCCAGTATGATTTTATTCATGACAAGTTCAAAGGCACAGTGAAGTCTGAGAATAGGAGACCTGTCATCAATGTAAAGTTTACCTCTAACTTCTAGGACTGAAATCCCACCAACATCAAATGGGGTGATGCTGGTGCTACATATGTTATGGAGTCCACTCGTGTCTTCACTGCCTTGGAGAAGGCTGGGGCTCACTTGAAGGGTAGAACGAAGAGGGTGGTCCTCTCTGCCCCTTCTGCGGTGCCCCATATTTGTGATGAGTGTGGATGATGACAAGTATGACAACTCCTTCAAGATTGTCAGCAATGCCTCTTACATCATCAACTCCTTGGTCCCCCCAAGTCAAGGTCATCCATGACAACTTTGGTATAGTGGAGGGACTCATGGCCACAGTCCATGCCATCACTGCCACCCAGAAGACCATGGATGGTCCCTCTGGAAAGCTGTGGCATTATGACCAAGGGGCTGCCCAGAACACCATCCCTACTTCTACTGGTGCTGCCAAGGCTATGGGCAAGATCATCCCTGAGCTGAATGGGAGGCTCACTGGCATGGCTTTCTCTGTCCCCACCTCAATATATCGGTCATGGATCTGACCTGCTGCCTGGAGAAAGCTGCCAAATACAATGACATCAACAAGGTAGTAAAGCAGGCATCAGTGGGTCCCCTCAAGGGCATCCTGAGCTATACTGAGGACAAGGTTGTCTCCTGAGACTTTAACAGTGACACCCACTCTTCCACCTATGATTCTGGGGCTGGCATTGCCCTAATGACCACTTGTCAAGCTCATTTCCTGGTATTACAATGAATTTGGTGACAACAACAGGGTGGTGGACCTTGTGGTCCACCTGGCCTCCAAGGAGTAAGAGCCCCCTGGACCACCAGCTCCAGAGACAAGAAGAGAGGCCCTCAGCTGCTGCGGAGTCCTTGACCCAAATAGACCCCCAAACATACTGAGAATCTCCTGACTTCAACCATTCCCATCCCAGACCCACTGAAGGAGGGGAGGAGCTTAGGGAACCCTACCTTGTCATGCACCATCAATGAAGTTCACTGTACCTAGAAAAATATGAGCATAATTATATCCACACTAGACGAGATAATACAAAAGTTTTGGCATTTAGATCCTCTTATATATATTAGCTGATTTCTTTCATTGCAAGTGTTTCATGAATCACAATTTTTCCTCAAAATCCATTCTAAAGAAACAAGTTCTTCATAAATCCTCTTTCTAGTTCTACCCAGGAATAGCATATGGGGTACCAGGCCAGTTACTCCCTCTTTCCTTCTGTGAGTTACCTCACATTTCCACCCTAACAAAAAAAAGGAAAGAAAAGGAAAGAGAAAAAAAAGGATTTCCTTTCCTCCTGAGGGCCTTATATAAATGCTCAGGATAAAATAGGTAGGTACATCATGGTGAACGTCACGTGGTCAAACAATGGTGAGACAGGTGACATGCAAAAAGAGTAGAAATGCAGTCGGGGCCCCTTGGCCTGAGTCATCTTTGTGTCTCCACCATTTCATGAGCTCATTGCCACCCTCTTCTGCTTGTACTCCAGAGATGACTGTAGCAGGGATTGCATTTTTGTCAATTTTCGTAAAGTGCTAGAGCCAGAGGGCCTTTCAGATACTGACATATCTGTGGACTTAGAAATTCCACCTGTAAAAATGTTTCTTACAAATACCTCCCAACATGTATATCTAGTTATGATTAAGTTGAAAGGAAAATAATTTTCCACGGGTCAGTCTCCTCCTGTGTGTACTTTTCAACAAAAATTCTGAGTTTTTTCGCTTTAGTGAAGGTTTCTTTAAAATCATCGTTTCTTCTCCTCTTCCTTTAAATGTCATGGCCAAGAATTATTTCCTGGTGGTTTATCGTGCAGAACTCAGCTCATCGGTCCATGTAATGTCACTTCACTTTACTGTTTGTGCCAGTTAACAAGGTTCAGAGAGAACACACTACAGCAGTGACAGCCAGACTGCACGCTCCTTCATAGCAAGACAGCACATGGAGAATTTAACAAGCAGTAGCAATTCTCCCATTAACAAGCGGTTTTAGTCCAAAAAGAAAAAAAATAGGACCCAACCATAAATCTGACGTCTGAAAATAAATGAACAGCATTTGGTCACAAAAATAATGCAAAAAATTCCAGCATCCTACAACCTGGGTTACAAAATCAGGCTGCATCATCACACCAAGTTTCTCTTAATTTCCACAGACATTGGCAGTTCCTCCACCACTTTTGAAGATTTACTCTCAACTCCAGTGTCTCTTGAAGCTCAGGAGTGTGGCATAGTACTCAAGAGTTTCCGCAGGCCAGCACTCTAATTTATGCCCTTGTCCACACTTGCCCATCATGAAGGGCCAGCCCACTGCATGCCCTACCATAGCTGCCCCATTTCAGACCACTGAAGCTCCCCTGGGATGCTGCTGTCCCTACTGCCCCAACTGATGCTGACTCTTAACAGAGCAACGAAGTACAGCCATAAAGGTCGTGTATGCATATTGTACTTCATGTGAAGGACAGTTCCTGAAATTATGCAGAATACAACCCACACAACCATACATCATAGCCCTGGAGCTAATCTAAACCCTCAATACTCACCTCTTATCACTCACCGACTCCCACTTTGCAACTACATTTACACACAGCTGGTAAAACCAAGGAAGGCAATCACTTTAGTTTATATACATATCACTTAAATAAAGGGACATAGGGGACACTCTTGCTGTCAGAGGGACTGGAACATGGCACAGTCAGAGAACAGTCATATACTATACCCAGATCAGCTTCTCTCATCTCACTCTCTTTCACACCCTGTTGCTCAGTCAGTTTGCTATGTTGTGTTTGCCTTCCATCACATCCTTCCAATTCTTCCAAAGATATCTATGTATCTTTGGACTGCAGGCATTAATCCTGTCCCCAGTCTTTACTCAGTATGCTTCTCAGTTCCACAGGTCGGACAAAACAGACGAAGCCTTGTTGAGGGTAAGATCACCAGCTTCCGAGAGCCTTCCTTCCCTTTAGATTCAGCTGGGATACCCTGTTACATGGATATAGAGATTCACCAGAGTTATGTAAGTCTCTTTTATGCCAAGGGTGTGACATATGATTAAAGCCAAGCCAATCAGGTTCCTCACTCACAAAAGGGGGATTTGATCTGAAGCAGCACGAGGCAAGAACATAAGAAAATAGTCCATGTTCATCTTTCCTGCTTCAGCTCCCAGACAAGACTACCAAGTGCTTCTTGCCAGAGCTGCCCTGCTTTCTACCTTTTTTCTAAGCTTAGTTCTCCAATCTTTTAGCATTTTTATGAGCTTCCAATGTCCTCTGAATAAATTCCTTCTCTGCTTACACTAACTAGACTCCGTTTCTGTTACTAACAAATGACAAATCCTAACTGGTGTATTATGTGTAAAGAAAACAAAATATTGCTGGAAAACACTTTAAAAAATGAATTACTGAAAAAGCCATATTTCTTGGGTTTTGTTTCTTGGGTGTTTAGAAACAAAAATAGAAAATACCCTTTTTCCTTAAATTAACTGTTATTGCCAATATGATCCATATTAAAAATCCAAAAGAGTACTATTTTTGAGCCTTGAAAAAATAGTGCAGAATTCCATCTTGAAAGATGAATATGTTATAACAAACAAGGAAATTCTGGGGGGAAAAAAAGTGCTTGTCTTGTCAGATGTTAAATTAATAAAAGTTATTTAACCACTGTAGAAAACAGTATGCTGGTTTTACAGGAATAGAAAAAACATATCAGAATAAATAGAAATTCAACAATATATCCAAGAATATGTTGGGATTTAGAACACTATAAAATGGGTATTTCAAATTCAGGGGTAAGCAGGAACTAGAAATTGTAAGTAACATTTAGAAAATTAATCAGCACTTATACTTAGTGAAATACAAAGTTGTATTCCTACCTCATTTCATATTCCAAAATAAACTTTAAATAGTTCATATAAAAAGGATGAATATTTTATAATTAACCATAAAATTATTGAACATAATTCAAATACTTAAAGGTTACCACTTAAAGTTTAAAAAATAAACCATAAAACTACTAGAGTAAAACATAAGGTAATAAAAATATAAAAAGAAAGAAAAATCAAAGTAGTATTGTAAAAAAAATAAATATTTTTTATAAGATATATACATTCATGTAGGAGAGGTTCATGTAGAAAATACAGGGTATAGAACAATGCCCCTTTTTATTATAAAATCTTATATAGAGGATCATAGGCATATAATTCTGTAACGTAACAATATCACACTTAAGCACACCATGTGACACTTTAGGTGAAACGTTCAGATTAAAATTATAAATTATTACACCTATATTATTACCATACCAACCACACTCAAACAGGCATTACTTCTGCCGGACCCTATATATCCCTGTAACCAAGGGGTTGTGGAGGGACTAGAAACAAACTCAGTGTCTTCTACTTAACGTTTAGTAACTATACTATGGCATCTCCATTCAGTGCAATATTACATTCTTTAAGATCTGTGTGAGAATGCCTATGTTCAAGCTCTATTCTGAGCTTGGGGTTCCCAGTCACTCTTTCCCAGGCAGGAAGAACTCTGAAAGGATGAAGGACTAAATAGAATCCTTAGGAGCACTTTTACGTGGAGATAAGGGGGTATAATAAATACATTTGGATCAAGACAAGTTATCATTTTCACTTTTTTTTTCATTACTATATAAAAAGCCAAGGTCAGGAGTGGGCCTAGCAGAAGAGGCCGAGGAGCCAGGCACTCCAGTGACCAGGAATGTAGAGGCAAGAGGGGCAAAAGGATTTAGTTCTCAAGATCAGCCCTCCTTACCTGAATAAGAGAACAGACAGGGGATTGGGCCAAAATGCTTACCAGGAATAAAGAAAGCATTAACTAAAATGTCCTCTGGGAGGCATGCGCCTTTGGACTCAAGCTTAATGGTCAGCAAGATTAGGGAATTCACAGATTCCAAATTCTGGTTATGTTTCCTCTCCTAGAGGCCTGGGAAAATGGCAGCACAAGCCTTGGCCCAATCTATTCTCTTAGGAGCTGTGCTTAATGGTATCCTGCAACAGCACAATCACCAGCAATAAAAGCTCTAAATTCCACCAGATTACTGGCAGTCTTGAAGCAAAACTTCTTCATAAATTTATCTGAGAAATTGATATTTACTGGGAACCTCAAATATCTAAACTGCCTGCCCCTCAGATTTTGTGAAACCAAATTCTGATCAGTCCAATGAGAGGTGACCTCTCTCCTCTCCCCAACTTTCCCATCCCATCCTCTCCTCCCCACCCTACTGACTTACTTATAAATTCCTTAAGGCAGTTGACATATTTATCTTGAACTGGAAGTGAAATTTGTTTAATTCTCCTAATGTAAATTCTTTTGTAGAAATAATCAGATTTTCTCTATCAGTTATCAAGTTAGTAGAAAAAGCATTTCTCTCGTCTTTCCTCAAATGGCAATTTCTGAGCGAAATCTATTCCCTTTTTTACCATTCATGTAATAATGTGATGTATAAAATAACATAATGTTTAATATACTTGTATATCATACTCATTATTTCTCTCTCCCTCTCCCTCACGCACACACAAGCATGATGAGAATGGGAGTTTTGTCTGCTTTATTCACTGTTGTTTCCTTAGAATCCAAATTAGCATCTATCACATAATAAGAGATCAACATGGTTGTTGGAATACATGGTGTCACCTTGAAAGCTGAATTTGATAAAGGATCAAACTCCCTAGCCTTCACTAGTCACTAGACAATTATTATCTGAAGAAATAATTGTCTGGCAGCTATTACAGGATCCTTCCTTTATCCGTAATCCATGTTGCTTCTTGCTTACATCTCTGACTCTATAGGAAGACAGAAAAATGGTAGAAGATGGGCCATGAACATCCCCATCACTGTCAGAAGGTATAAATGATAAAAGGACAATTTTCAGTATGATCCTCTCTACCAAATGCTGGGTGGTACACAAAATAAGTTTAAAATAAGTTTATAAATACAAGAGGAATAGGAACACCTTGTCAGGGTTAAGAACCAGTGGTGATGGTCCTTGCATCCTCTGGGGAAACAAGAAGGGACTACTGTGTATTAGTTGATGTGGTATCTATCTGCCCTTAAAAACAGAAAGGACATTGGCTGGTCAACTCTGCAAAGACGTATATAAGTGAATTTTCAGTATACCTTTTACTTGCGATAACACTTTGAAGTTTTTTTAATTTTCTACATTCATTCTCAGACCACATATAATTTAAGAAACTAAACCCCGTTAATCTAGTGTCCAATGCAAATTTTAGCAACATGCTAAAATGCAAGTAGCTCCCTGTAAAATATTTGATGACTTTATAAAACAAAGAATGTCTCCAAAATTTGATAGTAAATAAAGCTCCATGTTTGCCTGTCAATTTCCAGTTTCAATGTGGTACATTATCAAAGAATCATCAGCGTTTCAGGAATAATCAGAAGGCAAAAATGCCCACCCATATAGAAAATGGGTTTTAAAGAGCAAGGATAGGAATATGAACCACTGTGACATAGCTTTTCTGTAGCGCAAATGTTTAATCAAGGCTGTTTCTTAAAAGTTCACTTCTAGATTTTACCTGGAAATTCCTAGCACACTTCAGATTTACTGGAGGGGGTACGGTTCCTAATATTCTCTCTCTCTCTCTCTCTCTCTCTCTCTCATTGGGCATGCACCACCTAGGTGAGACAAGAATCTCTGTAAATTACTCACTGTTTTTATTTTACCCCTGCTGGGCAACTTGTGAGCCTTCCTCAGTTTGTTATGCTCTGAAATATGGAGCATTAATGACCTTTTAGAAAGTGCCAACACATGTTGGGAGGAGGCTACTTGCTCGGCTCCCCATAAAAAAAGGGTGTTAATAGGCTCCAAAGGGGGCCTTCGCTAAGGAAAAAAGTACTTCAAGTCTTTATTAACTGACTGTTATCTTGTAGGGGGATCCAAAGTGGTGAGCCCTCAATTTGGAAAAAGGCTACATTCAAGAACAAGGGAAAGAAGGCACTAATGGGGTCCTTTTACAATTCGAATTAGATGTGTGACCTTGTAAAACCTGATTAACTATTGTGTTTTCATCTCCCCCTGTTGACAATTGGTTTGTTAAGTGGTTTCTCTTAATAACAAAAATGAGTGTCACAGAGAGGGTGCTGCTAGAAGCCAGCCTTTGAATTTCTGCTATGTGGTAGATCCTTCCCAACTGATTTTAGTTCATAGATAAAATTATTTAAAAATAGAAACCAAAAAGAGAAGGCATTTTTGGTTCTTAAAATAGCCCCGTCTCTGCCATTCCTGTGCCTATTATACAAAAATGTTTAGAGCTTTTTGATGACAAGGATAATAAGATGTTGGAATTTTTTTTTTTTTTTTTTTTTTTTTTTTTTTGGTCTTTCTACCTCTCAGAATAGTATCGCCCATAATGCCTGGTTTGATTAACAATTAACTCCAAATGGCTAAGCCACCACATTAGTATAGCAACAATACAGCCAAGCTGGCCCTATCTCTGCACATAACTGTTTGGAAAATGGCATATCAGAGATTCAATAAATCTAGGCCTTTCCAACGTGTCCCTTTACACAGGGATAATTTGGGGAAAAATGCCCATATTCCTTCCACTTATTCTCACTTCCCATTCTCCCAACTTCACCTATTGATACACTTAATATTGAACTAAACTTTTTCACTAACAGTCTGAATGTTTACTTGGAAGTTGTTTTAGCACTTGATTCCAGTTGGGACCAGAACCTGAAGCACTAAAATACCCTGGGAAAAGCTAGGCTCTTGCTATATCTGGTTAAGACTGGAAGCTGTAATGTTAGATATCTTGCCAGAAAGTCTGTTCTCATGACATTTGTAACCCAACTTCATAATGCTAAAGTCCAGAAGAGTTCTAGACCCAGTTATATAAAGGGAACTTGATACTCCCCAATTGTCCCATGAGTAAATTATGACAAGTCTGAGTTGCATGGGCATGTGGCCTCTGTCCTGGGTGCACGACTTTGCACACAGGTGAAGTGAGGATAAAATGGACATTAACGCAGCCTTGAAGGGAAAAAGGAGTCAAAAACGGTCTCATGAAGTTTAATAAGGGAGGCGAAAGCGTGTTACCTAATTGACTTGGTGATGAGAACAGGAAATGGGGGCACTCTATCTTACTTCATTTTGCTACTGGCCTATGTAAGGAGTGAGGAAAAAAGGTGGAACAGGCTGGGTGACTTAAAGCAGGTTACTTAGCCTTTCTGAACTTTAGTTTCCTAAAAAGGAAAATGAACTTTCATATGAGGCTAAAATTATATCATTATTATTGTAGGCAGAAGAATGGCTCCCTTAAAAGATATCCATGACCTGATCTGTGAAATGTGACTATCACCTTATATGACAAAAAAATAAATAAAATTCTTTGCAGATGTCATTAAAATTTTTCAGTTGGAGAAATTCTCCAGAATTATCAGATGGGCCTAATATGCAATCCCATATGCCTTCATAAGACACGGAGGAAGAACTGACACAGACAAAAGAAAATAAGGCAGTAGAAACAGAAGCAGATGCTGGAGCGATGTGACCACGAGTCGAGGAATGCAGGCAGCCACTGAAAGCTGAAAGAGGCAAAAACAGATTTTTCCCCCAGAGCCTCTGGAGGGAATGTAATCCTGCTGGCGCCTTCATTTTGGTCCAATGAAACTGATTTCAGACTTCTGGCTTCCAAAACTGTGAGTGAATAAACTTCTGAAGCTTTATGTCACCAAGTTTGTGGTCATTTGTCACAGCAACCATAGGAAATTAATACAATTTACATTGGAATATTTTCAGTATTCTCACCAATAAAACAGATCAGAAAGTGGACGGATACATGAAGTTTTTGGCTCAACCAGATATCTAAGATTTGGAGGAATAGAGGTTATCTCCAAAGAATGATTTGATGAATTCCTGTCTAAGGGCCCCTGTCCACAGTTACCAACCTACAAGTTCTGATATATTTGACTATTTTTATTCCCTGCAAATTGCAAGTTTCAAAAGTTATCTGATAATTTGCAAATGATTTAGTGAAGAATCTTAAGATTTTCCAGCCACTACTTTAGTTTTATGTATTAAAATATTCATCCATCAAACATCTACTATTTGCACTAAAATACTGCAGATGAGAAGCAAAATAGGACCAAATATTTGAAATAGGAATACTTAATCACTCAGAAAACACTGCTTAAACACTAAATAGCACATTAATGTTTAGCTAGTATGGCAGAGACTACAAGTTAAGCAAAGTACATGGTTTATGACTTGTCCTCCTGAAGGGCATGTGGTAGAATGGTTATAATGGCATCCCGAAATGTGCACAGGATTTGAGGTCAAAATCTTGGGTTCTGATCCCAGTTCCACTAGTTAACAGTGTTGTGACCTTAAACAAGTCAATTAGTTTCTCTGAGTCTCAGTGACCTTGTCTATGAAATGAATTATAACACTATCTATATTATTCAGCACACATGGAGAAGGAATGCAGTAACAAAAGTGATGCTGTGGCAAGTGGTAAAACACTGCATAAACTACCACTGAGAACACAGGTCTAAAACTGCTCAGGGCTTAGCTGCTGAATTTTCCCCTTAGGTATGTTTTTGTTTGATCTACATAGTGTTTTAATATTTTTAATTTGTTACCAACATTTGAAACCAAGAGATTTCACATGAAAGTAGATTCTCTGCACTATCATGAGAGAACTATGGGATGCACAACATTGCTTCCTCATTGCTGCCTTGCAACAGTCAGCCTATACTGAGTGTTTGTCTATTCATTCATTCCACCAATATTTATCCATGAAGGACTATGTGGTTGGCACTGTTTTTGGTGCTGCATGGACACTAGTGAAAAAAACAGATGAGACTGTGGCTCTCACAGAGCTTGCTTTCTGGGGGTGGGGGGACCATAATCCACTGCTGCCCAGCCCATTGTACTCATTCATTCTCCCTACCTGACCCCATGGGCTCAGAATTTGGTGACCACAAACTATTTTCTAGAAAATGCTTTCTAGAGTGAGAAGAGGTAGAGATGTCACAGAACTGTGTACCTGGTTTAGCATCTGAATACCTGGTGGAATGGGGTGGGTGGGGAAAATGAAAAAGGAAAATAAAGGAATTTCAGTTTGTATCAAAATGATAGGGTTTCAACTAAACAACCCTCAGATTTAGACAGGACAGGTAGCTTCTCTACCTGTTCATCCACCTATTCAATAAGCATTCATTAAATGCTAAATCTGTGCTGTATGCTGTACCAAGATATAAGATATAATGATGACAGGAGATAGAGACAGATGATTGATAGATAGATGATAGATAGATAGAGAGAGAGAGAGAGAGAGAGAGAGAATAGGTAGGTAGATAGTTATAGATAGGTGATAAAGAGATGCCCTAGGATAGTAACAATTTAGCCAGCCTCCAAAGCTTAAGAAATATCATAATCAAACTTGTAGCATTTCAATGCAAAAAGACATGCCTCCATAATCATTGGTATCTACCAGACATAAATATCTAAGTAATTTTATTCATTAATGAAAACACCTCATTTTCTTTTGTTCCTTTTGTGTTTTAGGTGTTTATATGTATTATGTCATTTTATTCTCATAAAACCCAGTGGAGTAAGCACTATTTTTTTCTCATTTTATAGATGTCACCTAAAAATATACTGTTCAATCCTGGTCTCGCTTTTATATTTTTAAGATCTGATATTTTTTCTCCATGACCCAGTTACTTACCCTAAGTATGATAGTTCTGTTTGTTTAAACTTCATATCTTTTACAAGCAGAACTTGTGAAAGCCATTTTAATTTATTCTCCATCTACCATTCTCTGCCTTGAGTGGTTTATTATCAGAAGCATTAAATCTAATTAAGTGAACCAATAATAATATTATAAAAATAATTATTACTTATTGTAGGTGTATTTTGTTAGGAACTTGATGGATTTTGTTCCATTGCTACCACCCTACTCAGACAAATGAGGAAACCAAGGTTCAGAGAGATGACTAATATTCTCAACTCACAGAGCTGATAAGGCCCAGAGTTCAAATATAAACCAAAAATTCAGCCCAGTGCTCTTTATATGTTTCACATAGCACACACTAAAGGGGGGACTATAAAGGAAAAAAAGCAGAGATCTCCAAACATCTGGTGAGCCTGAAGATTTCCAGGTAGAGGACAGGAACTAGTCAGAAGGCAGGTGCAAGTTTTGGAGGTGGGCGATCCTGTAGAAAAAAATGGGTTTTCTGTGAGGCCCACACCTCTGGTAATGATTAGAGCAATGCCAAACAGGGGCACAGCAAATCTACCAGCTAGTGGTCTTGGCGTGGCTTCAAGATCTACCAGTAGATACTGGTGAACTCTTGATCTGAAGATAATTTAAGGTTGGTTTATCTCATGTGGTCATTTTCACCTAATTAAATCATATTCAGTTCAAAATTATATAGAAAAATCTAAAAATATCTCAGGGACACAGGTTATTTTGGATGAAAAATTAAATTTAGACATGAATAAACTCAATTCAATGAGAAATGGAAACAAGAAACAAAACTCCCTGGTTATCGTATGTATGCTAATATAATATACCATGAGTATCTGATACATTAATACAAGCTATCCAGTATGTTTCAGATGTGAACCCATGTCTTAAAAACAAACAGAATCAAATAGTAAATGGCAGATGGTCACTGGTAATCTTTGAATCTGACTTTTAAAGTTTGGTACTATTTGAAAGATCAAAGAATGCATATAAGGTTAAAAAAAGTTATTGATTCATAGATGTCCTTCACTTAGAGAGGACCACTGATTTCAATATGTATCTCTTTTACCACAGCCCCTCCAAGAGAGAAGACATAAAGAAATAAAAAGAAAGGATGATAAGAAATTTGAAGAGAGAGACTGGGAAAGAAAATGGTTCATGGGTATATTTTTGCTCCCAGCTATGGGCAAGTGTCACACTTTCTCCTAATAACCTTGACCTGCTTTTCCTGGCTCAGCAGTAGCAGCTGTGTCACATCGGCTTAGCATCTGCTTATCAATCTAACTGTGCAAGCCTGACTTTCGCTCCCAGTGTCCTTAGCACTCAGGCATCACAGTGACCCGGTATCATAATGAGCAGCCTGCAGAACATAGGAAACGATCAGTTCTTAGGGGGAGGAGGGCGGGGCAAAGGTTGAAGAGATGGCCAGAACATGGTTTCTTTATTGTTCAATGATCACAAGTAGAAAGAATAATCGAGCAGCACATGGGGCAGGTCGTTCTAAAGCTGCAGAATTAATGGGTTGTTGAATCTTAAAAAGAAAAATGTTATACCACCACTTACTTCAATAAATAGGTAATGGTCTGTCAATCTTCTGCAGGCAGTGCACCGATGCTTTGGCAGCAAAGTCATATCTTCTAACCCAAAAATGGGTACACAAAGAAGATCATTAGACTAGGATGCAGAGCTGTGGTGGTTGAGTGTGTGGCTGTTTTGCCAGGCTTTTGAGGTTCAAATTCTGGCTGAACCACTGGCCAGCCATGAGGCCTGGGGCAAGCTACTGAAGCTTAACAGTACCCTTGGGTTTGGTGATGATTACATGAGGTGATGAATACAAAGGTACAGAACCTGGACTCTAGCATGCACCCAATAAATATGTAGTCCAAGGAATATAAGTGTACTTATGGAAACAAAGTGATGTTAACTGCTCAGATAAGACAGACTATTTGTAATTTAACCCATACCCAAAATGAATTGTACAATGTATATAGTGTATGCCCAATTAGAGTGAGGCTCAGTGAGTGATGACTCCTGGTCAGAGGATTTCTTTTGATCTGGGTGCTTCTTAATAGTTTAGCCTGAAGTATCCTATCCTAGTCACTGAGCTAACAAATGCTTATTGATTTAATCTATTCTTAGGGTATAGTAACTGTTCCAGTTTCTAGAACAGGGAACATAGTTGTGGACAAGACTGATAATGTCTGTCTCTCATAAAACTTACATGCAAATAGAGGAAAATGAAAAAAAATTAAATATAAAAAGAGATATTTAAAGTCAGGATGTAATAACTTCTTTTTAATTTTTTTATAGTTGTTCAATTACAATTGTCCCCATTTTTCCCCCATTACTCTCCCCTGCCCTACACCCCCCACCTCCCACCTCCCATATTCAATCCTCCCTCCCCTCCCCCATTGTCTTTGCCCATGGGTTCTTTATACATGTTCCTTGATTTGACACTTCTCACTTCTTTTCCCCATTATCACCCTCCCTCCTGCCCTCTGGTTACTGTCAGTTTGTTCTTTACTTCCATGTCTCTGGTTCTGTTTTGCTAACTAGTTTGTTTTGCTGATTAGGTTCCACTTATAGGTCAAAATGACCATCATAAACAAATCAACAAACAACAAATGCTGTCAGGGATGAGGAGAAAAGGGAACCCTAGTGTGCTGTTGGTAGGAATGCAGACTGGTGCAGCCACTGTGGAAAGCAGTATGGAATTTCCTCAGAAAACTAAAAATGGAGCTGTCTTTGACCCAGCAATTCCACTGCTGGGCTTGTACCCTAAAATCCTGAAATACCAATTCAAAAGAATCTCTGCACCCCAATGTTCATACCAGCATTATTTACAATAGCCAAGGGCTAGAAACAGCCTAAGTGCCATCAGTGAATGAGTGGGTCAAAACACCATGGTACATTACCACAATGGAATACTACGCAACAGAAAGAAAGAACTCTTACCTTTCGTGACAGCATGGATGAACCTAGAGAGTAGGATGTAATAACTTCTGTAAAGAGAAATAAAGAAGGAAAGAGGATACTGAGGGATAGAGCTACAGTTTCTAGTTCACATGGTCAAGTATCTCTGAGGAGATGATACTTGAGTGGACACCTGAAGAATATGGAACAGACAGTGATGCAAATAAATATCTTGAGATAATTCAAGCAGAGAATCATCAATAGTAAAGACTGAAGCCAAGTGTGCTTGCCAACCTGTGGAAAAACAGATTGGTGTGGCTACAGCAAAGAGAGGGAGAGAGAGAAGGCAGGAGATGCAATTAGAGAGCTGACCAGCAGCCCATCCTATAGGTAATTACATTCATTTTAGGGATTTTGAAATATACACACACACACACACACACAGATATGCTGAGAAGCCATTAGAAACTTTGAGCAGAGGAATGGCATGATCTGACTTAGGTTCTGGCAGCTGTGTGGAAAACAGACTCTAGCAAGTCAGAGTAGGGTCAGGGGAATCTGTTAGGAGTCTTCTATCACAGACCAGATAAGAAATGACTGGCCTTGTAATATAATAGAAGAGCAATAGTGAGAAGTGACCAGATTTGGGATATAACTTGAAAGCAGGGCAAACATGATCAACAAATTAAATAATTGGTATAAAAGAAACATTAAGAGTCAGTATTGACTCCAAGGTTTCTAGCAAAAGCCAGCTGGGTGAGTGATATTGCCACACTGAGAAAGCTTGGGGAGGGGTCAGTTTGGGGATGGGGAGGAATTAAGATTTCAGACAAGCTAAATTTCAGATGCCTATTAAAAATCCTGGTGGATGTCAAGTAAGTAAGATAAATGAAACTGGAGTTCAGAGGAGAGATCAGATCAAGAGATGTCTACTTAGGAGTTATTATCATATAGATAGTATTTAAAATGGAACTGAATGAGATCACCACGAAAGTGAGTATAGCTGGAGAAAATGTCTAGGCATTTTTGTGGGCTGAGTAAAGCAGGATCCAACAAGACTGGAAAGATTGCTTTGTTAGAACAAAAAATGCAGTAGAAAGAGGCTGACGTTAGGCACCTAAAGACCCAAAACTTAATCACAGCTGTATCATAGACTAACATAAGAATCATGTCCACTTTTTAAGCCATAAAATAGGGTTCACATCCATGCCTGCCCCACCCCTCCAGTTGATAGGAGACACAAGATGTTTCTTCCATGAGAAGTCACAATGGGGCACTACTAGCAGGCAAGGAGGCAAAAGTTGTGAGCCCAAGATACATCAAACCCTACTGGGAAGAGAATAGGACACCAATAAGGCTAACATTAAAATGTGCTAATTCCAAAACGTGCTACAGTCCATATCTCCAGGCTCCAGCCCCCAGCCCCAAACTTCTCCTTCCTGTTTCCTAAGTAATGCCAACTCTAAACTGCAAATGAGTACATTTAGATAAGTATTAAAATGAGTCAGAGCTGCATCAAAAAAGAAAAAGAAGGAAAAAAATACTAGGAATATGTAAAGACAAAAAGAAGATATTCTTCTTAACTTGTCTTCCTTACTGGTTAGAAATTGAAGAAGGGAAAGAAAATGCAATCTTGGCTACCTGACATTTCATCAAGGGAGGCAGCGTGCAGGGCCCTTTCAGGGAGATGAGTGTTCAGGATCCTAGTGAATGCGAGGTTATGTAGTGGGGACGCCAATTAGTAACTCAAAAGGGATGGATTCAAAGGGTTAATATGCAGACATTCAATCCTGAGAAGGAAGAAGTTTTTGATGTGCATTCCAAGTTGTCAGTGAAAGATTAATTTATTTTAGAAATTGTTTCTGAGCACAGAAAAGTGATAAGACAGTTGAAAAAAAAGTAAATAATGAAAGCACCCAGAATTCTAGCTTCTCTTCATTTTTTCAGAAGTAAAACAATGAACAGACAAAAGGGTATGAACTGGTTTAAATATATTCCAATGTATAAATGTGCCAGTAAAAGCAAATATCAGTTGGCTGTCTTCTCTTCCCCTTGAACTTTCCATATGGGAACAGACAGTTTTAAGGACTAGACAAAGAGGATAGATAGGTAGATGACAGATAGATAAATAGATAGATAGATGATATATATATACACATATATCAATAAATCATTTAATACAATGTCATGAACACATTTAAATGGATTTTAAAGATTTGGGACGTGAGGGATATCTTTAAAAATACAAAAAACCCTCAAAATATTGTAACAAATACAATTATTATTAATCTTTGACTTCATTGGTTTACTCTTTACAAAAGCACTTACATATCAATCTTCAGTCCATTTTGTCCTCACACCTAATCCTAATCATCTAGAAATAATAAATTTTGTTCTGCATTTATTTTAAATTTATACAAATGTTATCACACTGTACCTACCATTCAGCAACCTGTGTTTTTTCACTAAATATTGTTTTGAGGTGCATACATGCATAAACAGAAATTCATTTCATACCTTAGATTCTTTCTCAGTTATTCCTGCATTTCCACACTATCTCATGTAATCATCCTGAATGAGTTGGACAGAATATAGCATTCTTACTTTACAGATGACAGTACTCAAGATTGCCTAGCCAGTAAGCACAGAACCTTCTGTTCCCATGTTCAATGCTCCTTCACTTTATCAACCATTTTCAAAATTATATTAGCAGCAAAACCATTTTGTTTCAAATGTCAGTCTTATATAGAATCCCAATATATAGGAGGAATTCACGTTGGTGCCGTAGGCAGATATCATGAGCCATGCCGCTAGTCCTCCCCCTGTGCCCTGCAGTGAGTGGCTCTCCAGACAGCCTCATGGACCTCTAGGCCTCTGCAGCACCTGGTCTGGGAGCCTGTGCGCTAGAGCAGCTGCCTTACTGCAAGCACTGTGCAGTCTGGACAGGGATATAAACAGACCAAGAAGCCCATAGCAATTTGGTCAATGAGAATACACTTATTTTGATGCCACCTGTGCAAGACAGGGTCACAGGCAAAAGAAGGCTGGCAAAGCTGGGCCAGTATTGAAGATCCAGAATGAAAGCTGTTTAGTACTCTCCTGAGATAAAAATTCAGCAAAAGAAGATCTGAAGAAGATAAGAAACTTATATCGTGATGGGAAAATAGACATGCTAGATATGGACGAGAAGAGTAGTGGTTTTTGAAGATGCCAGAGAACAACCGTTCATGGGAGGTAGTTCAGTTCTTGGGAGAAAAAAATAAAAACAGCATCCAGAGAAATTAACACAAAAAAAATAAAAACAGACAGAGAACATACACATGGAGCTAAAGTCCTAAAAGGGAAAAAAATAAGAAATAAGATTTGTTTTTTTACGTAGAATGACAAGAATCTAAGAAGAAGGAACACATTAAATGCATTTAATTAAATGCATTTTCAAAAATATAGGGATAAACACAACGTAAAAGTGGACATGTAATAGAGCACAAAGCTCAAGAAGGCTACAAGATAGTTTACGGCAGTCTGAATGAAAGACTGATTTAATGTGAGATGAAGAAATAAGATTATGGATCAAAAGTGACACATTGCATACAAATAAATAAGGCATAAGTCCTGAAGACAAGAAGGGTGACACTGAAAATTGGTGTCAATTGAATCTTAGGATTGGAAAGTATAAGACTGGAAGAATAAGAAAACAATAAGAAACACAGTTGTGCACATGTACATCAAAAATATAGATCGAACATGCTTTTTAAATAGAACGTATTACCTGGCCTATTCAATCAGGAAAATGTTAGCAAATGCCCATCCAGTTCATGTTTTTCTGCTAATCAAAGCAGCTTTTTAAAGCAAGATACTTTTAAGGAAGAAACAATTATGCACAGCACCATTACAGTGTCTGACCCAGAGTTGGCACTCAGTAAGCATTTGTTAAGTCAACCTCATAAAGAGAAGAAGGCTGGAGATACTGATTTTAGCCTTAACTATGTGAGCTCAGCCAGAGAGAGAAAGTTTACAGAGAAGAAGACTCAGAACATTAAAAACCACGGAGGACTGCAAAAAAATAGACTCACTAGAACATAGCAAAGATATCATTAGGTTTGTCTTCCATAACGTACTTTTATGCCAAACTACAAACCAAAACCAACATTTCCATAGGAGAAATGATGGCATCCATTAAAATAATTGCATGGGGAGGAACAGTTAGGGGAATGTCCAGTCTTTCTCTCTATGCCACTTCTAATTAGAGTCAGCTCACCAAAACCAAGAGAGAGAAGGCAGGGGGTGGAAAAGTCTAGATACAAAGACAGCATTCATGTGATATTGTTCAAAAGAAAGGTCTAAGAAGGGAAAAAAATGTATGATCTTGGTAACAAAAAAAAACTCTATAAAAGCAGAAGCCTATTGTCGAAGTCAGAAGGAGGAAGAGCCCTGGCTAGGTAGCTCAGTTGCTTAGAGCATAGTCCCAATACATCAAGTTTGTGAGTTCAATCCCCAGTCAGGGTACATACAAGAAGCAACCAAGAAACGCATAAATAAATGGAACAACAAATCTATGTTTCATTCTCTCTCTCTCTCTCTCTCTCTCTCTATCTCTCCCCTCCTTCTTCTTCTCTCTCTAAAATTTAATTTTAAAAAAATAAAAGGAGGGGGAAACAGATATAGAAAAGAATCACGAACACAGGAGAAGTTTCAGTTTATAAGAAATTGTTTTGGCTTTAATGGTGGAAGAGGAATAATGTGTATTTCCATTATGTAAATACATTTTATTTTTAAAAATACTCTGCAGATCTAATGAGAAGAACTTCAAAAGAGTAAGTCAGTCACCACAAATGTTTGATATTAATTTTTCTGATTACCATTTTATAGCTCCATTCCTGTTAGAACAGTATTTTTAAATTCTTTATGCTGTCAAGTCCAATGCTGTAGCATCATTAAACAAAATTTAGTTCCAACCTCCAAAGTTCCTTCAAAAGTGTTTACAGGCTGTTTATATTCAATATCCAGGAATTGCTGATAATAAACAGTTAGGAAGGAAGGCAGCATTCATTCAAAACAACAGTTTCCAGAGATTTACATTAAAAGGAATCCAGGGTCAGAGTAACAGGATTTGGAAGCTAAGTTTTTAACCAAATCACTGCTAACCAATGAGGGCTAGTCATGAAATGATTTTAAAAAGTCTCCCTGAGCAGTGAAAGCCATGAAATCAGCAATAATTCATATTTAAAGAACCATGAGGAAAGCAAGGAGAAAAATTATTTGAACTTTGCCATCAGGAGTGAAGCAAAAAGAAATATATATTTTATATATAATAATAATTATTATTAATAATATTTTATATTATATAAAAAATAATATTTATATAATATAATATTATATTATTATATTTATGTATAATGTATATATATTTTATATATATATATACAGTCAGAGCTGAATTCACCCCAGTGGTATTCTATATTATTTTCCTTAATTCATGTGGCAAGGCAGGGCAAAGGCTGGGTCCATTCAGGATCACCCCTAGCCCAGCATAGAGCTAACCATTCCAGGGCAGCATCCAGCTTCTGGACTGGCAGAGTTAGCAAGTCATGCCCATGTGGGGCTGTCCATAACACACCTACAGGCTAAGAACTAATGCTGTCTCCCTTGGGAATTTAGTTTTAAACATTTTGCAAAATCCTGGCCATGTATATTACATAGCAGAACTGAATTAACCAAGTGTTTGGCTATTTCCTCACTTAAGCATAGCATTGTAGTTTTACATGCACCCGAAAATTCCAGTTTTTCAGGCTGCTGCCCGGATCACCGTCATGTCAACATGTCCATCTGCATCTTGGAGTCATCTACATAGATGACTGAGTAAGTATAATTGAATTTTCCATATTTCTAAGTGGATGAAAATCCCACCCATCTCCTTTCCCATTTAAAGCAATGCCTTTTTTAAAAATGGAATAATTTCTCTGGGCAAGGAAAGGGAAAAATTTTAAATTGATGTATATGATATTCTACTAACAGGGCTGGGCTCTTGTGAGGTTGAGGGAAGAAGTGATGTAAGTAATAATTATGTGTGTTTTAGTTACCCACATTATTACTATTTCTTATTATAAATAATGTTTTTTGGTGATTTATTGAACAAAATGGAGTTTATCAAAAAAGGAGTTTATTCAAATTCATTTCTAAGAGTTCCCATCATTTGATCCAGTGATTTGCCCACCTGCAGAAATAAAATTTAGCAAACTCCAAATGATTCAACATCAGAATGGGGCAAGTCTTCAGGCCAAGCCTGATAGCTGTGTGCTGTTTCCACAGAATACCTTGAAAACAGCAGCAGTCAAACCCCATGTGATAAAGACATTCCATAGCTAAACGATCCTCTCCTTTCAAACACAGAGACTTCAAAATCTTATGAAGTGCAGCTCAGAGAGCCTAAGTTATAAGCAAAATAATATGGAGTTTCTATGACCAAAATAAGTGTTCAGTGGACAAAGGCCTCATGTTCCATTCCTCTGATTACACACTGGCAGGGCCTGTGTCAGCTGCTTGGGTCTAGCTCAGCCATTTCCTCTCAAAGACTGTCAATTTCAAAAGATGTCCTCTGAGTTAGACCCAACTGAATCCTATGAAACAGGGTATTCCCTGTCTGACAGTGGTTTTGATCAGTTTGTTGGATTGGGAGCTTTTCTTTCCCAGGCATAACAATTATGGAGACAGAAGGGCAGTAGTTTAATGCTAATCTTTAGAATCATGTGTGAGTCTTGTTATGTGGTGCCTGGTACCCAGACTTTATCACAGTCTCTGAGAGATGGAATAGCTTTGCAATCCACATATTTAACCCTTGCACCAATGCGATACTGATGATCAGCCAAGTTTGGGAAAGCCCAGTCAAATGGAAAGCATGCCGAACATCAGTGGGGAGAAGCTTCATTTCACCTTTCCCTCTGCAGGTATGGCCTCCCGAGGTCTCTATTCTCTGGCTATTCTCTGGCCTGTGAAATGGTGATAAGGCTGACTGCCTCATTTCTCCCTCTTCTCACTGGGATGTTGTATAGGTCAAAGAGATACTGACCTTAATTTTCTGATCTATGATTCGGAGAGGACCGAGGCATGCCCTTCTCATATTTATGCGAGGCTGGGGTATGCCTCATTGGCCTGCATGCAGTGTCCAGCTTGTGTGCTGCCACTCTGTTCCCATGTTTGTGGACTGGCATAGCCTGGGGCAGAGACAGAACAAGGATGAATGAATCTGGCAAACCTGTGGACAAGCTGATGATGCAGTCTTGCTGGGCCCGAACACTCTTGACCCGCATCCTCCCTCCTAAGTCATCTCTCTGGAGAAAATATTAATTCCTAGGTAATCAGGAGCATGGTGTTTTCAGCCACCTGGAATGGTCAGGGGTAAATATGGCGTCTTCAGAAAATATTGTAAAGCAAGACACAATCAAGACAGTCTTTTTTTTTTTTCTGTTTGCATTTTAGAGATGTGGTTTGTTATTCTAGACAGCAACATTTGGTCAAATGAAAATAAATTATAATGAATTTTTCTTTCAGGAATCTTCATGGATGATCAGTGTGCTATCTTAGGATAAAAGAGTTACTTTACCTCATTCCAGTACAGATTGCACTTTAGACATCTCATATGAGAGTGTTTGTATATTCAGTGACAATAGAGTATGGTATTTCAACACTCACCTGTTTCTACCATAGTACTTGCCACAGGCCTGAACACATATTAAATACTCAATGACTACAAGTTGCCTAACTGTTCCTTTGTCCACAGGTGTCTTGAGATTTCTTCCAAGGAAAAAATAAACTGAATGGATCTTGTTAATAATGCCACTGTACTCTGAAAATGGGAAAAGACTGTTTAAATACAAAGAAACCAGGTGCCACAAGACCCTTGCATTTTCTTGGGCTCTTGGACAAGACCCAGAGGGCCATGCTGCCGCCATGGATATATTCTCTAATGGAGTATTTATTCCTCAGAGACTCCAGCCAGCTCGGAGAATATTTATGCGGCAGTAAAAACTTTAACGGAGAGCTGTTTGGCTCTAATAGTTTCAGGTATTTCTACACATCTTTGCTCACCATGTGTCATGTTGAGTTATAGCATGTCCAGAGTGTGACAGCAGCAGCCCATAATGGGACTTACATAAAATGGAATGGCCTGAGAGATGGAGTAGAGGGGGTGGTAAGAGAATGGGAAAGGAGAGAAAAGAAAGGAAAGGGAGGGACTTTAAAAAGAAATATTTCTTTTTCATTTGGTTGTTTGATTTCCAGATTCAGAAAAAAATGAAGAATGTAAAGAGAAATGTATGTAGTCTCACCTGCCTTCTTCAGGTGAGATACCCTGAGTCAGGGCTGCAACACTTACAGGTAGCACAGCGTAGTCTATCAGAGCACAGCTCCTCAAGCCACACTTCCTGAGTGCAAATCCTAGCTTTGTCATGTTACTGGCTCTGAGATCAAGAAATGTTACTTAACTTCTCTTTGCCTCGGTTTCTTTGTCTGTAAAATGGAGATGATAATAATGGTACTAGTTCATGGAAGTTAATATAAAAATTAAATGAATTAATGTTTTTAAGTACTTAGTGTTTGACACATAGTAAGGTACACATATATATTCATATATTTATACATGTACATATACATTTATATATTTATAAGTATACATTTTTAAAAGCAAACACCCATTGTATACCCACAACTGAATATCATGGCAGAGGGCACCAATCTAGCATCTGATTTTGGTAGGTGTCATCCAAACTATAAACAAATATTCTTCAGAAAATAAAGTTCTTTATCAGCTTGGTTACATAATTTCTCTGGGTCAGGGGGAATGGCAAAACTATGCAACTATTACTTAGATACTTGAGGACATTTAATGTGCTCATCACTATAACAAGCACTTTACAGGATTCTCTAATCTCATACTCACAACTCTGAGGTTGGAACTGGTATCCTCAGTGCACAAACAAGGAGCCTGAAGATGAGAAATGTTAAGTAACTTGCCCAAGGTCACACAGCTGGTAAATAATAAAGCCAGGATTTGAACCAAGTATATTCAACTCTAAACTCAGGGCCCTTCATCTCTCCTTATAAATCTTCAAATAATGTGTGTTCAAATTAATATAGTTTTTATTATGGTCTAACTCAAAGATGAGTAGTACCTTGTAGTTTAAATCTTAGATTCTAGAGTGCCTACCTACATCACGTAAGCACAAAACTATCAGCAACAAACTAAAGGAAAAACTCCCTCACACTTTATGGGCAAACATTTCTCCTGAAAAGCCACAGGTAAAATGCTAAAATGACGCAATATATGCCTGACATTGTTAAGTACAATGTGACAAATACTTAAGAACACTGTGATAAGAACTTTACAAGGATAGTCTAACTTCAGCCTCACAATGACTTTATGAGGCTGGAACAAGTATCTCCAGTCCATAATAGATAATAATAGGCAATGCTATTGTTGTTATCGCCATGTTACATAAAGGGAAACTGAGGCACATAGATGCTTAGAAACTTATCCAAATAATGACAGAGCCAGTGTTTGACTCCGTATATGGCAGTACAACTCCAGAGTCTATGCTCTAAACCACTGTGCTATTCCACAAGATCTGACCAAACACCAAAGCTAGCACTCCAGACTGAAAATACCACAGGAGTCATAAGTTTAAATAAGCAGGAAACTGATCAAAAAAGAGCATAAAATTCAAGGAAGAATCATTTGTTAATTCATAAGTGGGATCATCAGTTCCTTGCACCTATATTTGTACTTTGGACTTAGGTGGCAAGGAAGACAATAAAAATCTTTCACAGAGTACAAGAGAAAAGTCAAAGTTTGTCTTGCTGAAATTCATAAACTTCGAACTTGTCATTCAATGTGAATCTGAGAAGCAGCCAGAAAAGAATAAAAGCACTATTGCTAGCTGTTATTATGATAGCACTTGCAGATTGATTAAGCACTTAACGTTAAACATTGCACATAATCTAAAGTGAAAACAGCTATGTTTACGGAGCTTCCGTTGCAAAAGCTTTGTGGGTGAATCTCTCCTTTATACTTTGACCTCTGCAGCCTCTCCTTTTCACTTCCTCCTCTCCCTATTCCGTAAGAAAGTCATCTAGATTCCTTAAAATAACCTACATTTCATAAGACATAAAAGCTTAAATTCCAGATTTCCAAGCTTAGTTTGCAAAAGAACTTTCCCCTTCCGCTCAGCTGCCCCAAGAAACATCACCATCTTGATCCTTAAAAGAATGTGTTTCTTTTTCCCTTTTGTGGGCCTGAACAAAGGCAGGGGCTGCTTAAGCAGTAACATAAGAGCATTTAGGAAAACAACTCTACTAACTAGAGAACATCTTGTTTACTACTTAACGCTACATGATGAAGACAAACTTCATCTTGGAGTTTGCTGGGTCTACTTTCTCCCCCATTTCCATCTGTTATTTTGCTGTGATACTGACAGCAACTCAGATGGCGAAGTGCTCATCCAGGGCTCCTAGATTAGAGTCCGTCTGTTAGCCCAAGAGTTTTTGATCAGTCACTCACAGACTCTATTTCTTTGATGCCTAAAAAAACGGTTTCATAAGTTGGTCATAGTTAACATGCAAAACAGAGCGTTACTTTTTCCAGAAAAGAAGGAAAAGAATTACCTTATCTTCCCTCTTTCAGTGGCATCTGGAGGTTCATGTTCTCCAGGACTATGTCACTGTGGCCCCTCCCAAAAGCAGTGTATCTAAGTTAAATTTCTTATGTATAATATTCATTTACTTATAGATCTATAAATGTATAGATTATTATGTGAGATGCACAGAGAACTATACCACTAATCACCAAAATGTTCATTGTGTGTTCAATGTAATTATTTTTAGAAGGTGGCATTTTGAGTGATTTTTTTTTTATTTAACCTTTATTGTATTTTTTCCGTTACCATTTAGTCCCCCCTCCCTCAACAATCACCATACTGTTGTCCAGTGTTGGGGGGCAGTTAGTGGGTGGAGGGATTGAGAAAAAAGGAAAAAGAATTCATGGACATAGACAACAGCATGATTAATGAATTTTTAATTCATTTTGTATAATAATATTTCTATAATGACTACCTATATCTTATGAAACAAACTAAAAAGCATTTGAAAATGTAAATTAAATAACTAGTCTCACATATTTCTACAAAAAAGTACAAAAATTAACAGAGAAATTAAGACATTTCCCAAGGTCAATTCACCACCTTTATAAATTAGAAAGCCAGCTCAACAGTAGTCTAGTCTTGGTTGAACCCAACCATTTCCTGCTGTTGTCCTACGGGTGTGGGTATCTTTGAGATGTCCATCAAGTGGTGCTGTCTGACATGGTAACCACTAGCTACATGTAGTACTTAACTTTAAATTTTATTTTATAAAATACAATTAAAATTCAAATTTCAGTTCCTCAGTTGCACAAGCTATATTTCAAGATCTCAGTAACCACATGTGGCTAATGGCTACCATCTAGACACCACAGAAACAGAAAATCCCATTATAGCAGTAAGATTTATGAGGCAGCACTGGCCTGGAAGCTCAACTCCTGACTGAACACAATGTCACCATCAGCCATGAGCAAACCTTCAGAGGGAAGACCTCCACACATTTATGTGAAATAAGAGAGCAGGACTCTACTGATACCTGTTTCTCTCCCAAGCTGCATCTGGTTCACAGAGAATGACTATGAGTGTCCTCAGGGACTAGGTGAATACCACATGGTTAGGCCAAAGACCCCAATCTGAAGACGTTCTGGGCAGTCATAAAACCTGAATAGAAAATAGAAGAGTCACGGGAGTTCCAGTGGAAGTCTAATGGTTTTCTGAGCAGCTTAGCCACTTGTTGTCATAGGTGCACAATGGTGGATGCCCATCCCTGCCTCCAGATATAAAACTGCAAACACGTTTGCATGGGTGAGGACTAGCAGGCAGTTCTGGTAGTGCATAAGTACAGGACACATGAGTATCTTCAGCGATTGTTATACCACAGAGATGAGAAGAAGATAATTCTCTGAACTTAGAGGAGACATACCCTGAACTTAGTAATTAGAGCTCAATTTATTTTATATAATGTACTCTTGAATTGTCACTTGGATTCTTGCTATGCAAGGTATGATCTCTGGACCAGCAACATCAGCATCACCTAGAAACTTCTTAGAGATGCAGACTCTCATGCCCTACTCCAGATCTACTAAGTCAGAAATTCATTTTAACATGATCTCCAGGTGATTCCTGTGCACATTAAAGATTGAGGGTCTCTGATTTCTCTCCTTCTCATTTGACTTTTAATTCCTGGGATGTACAGAAGACTCAGATCTTTCAACCAAATTTTGTTCAATACCCCAGACCTGAAAAATAGCATGGGGTTTAATGAACACTTATGACTTAATTGAGACCTGGCTTCCAAATTTAAAAATCCCAGTGTACTTCCAATGTGTTGTCAAAAATATACTTTAAGAAATCAGCCCTGGCTGATGTGGCTCAGTGGGTTGAGCACTGGCCTGAAAACCAAAAGATTGCCAGTTCAATGCCCAATGCAGGGCACATGCCTGGGTTGCAGGCCGGGTCTCTGGTAGGGGGCGCACAAGATGCAACCAAACATTGATGTTTCTCTCCCTCTCTTTCTCCCTCCCTTCCCCTCTCTAAAAATAAATAAATAAAATATTTTATATATACACTTTAAGATATCACATGAGTATGTAGTATTTCCCTCTGGTTTAAAATGCAAAAAGGAGAGATTATCATAAAGTAATACCAATAAGCAAATAATAACCCATGCTGGATTCTTTTGTTCCTTACATTGCCATCTATAAGGGCAATCATTTTTAAAAGCTTTTATTGGATAGCTTGAACAGAATCATGCCCTAATTATAGTCTTCCTTTTTATTTGCCACTGAGAGGAAATGCACCAGATGAAGCTGTTTGAGACTCTATGGTTTGTTCAGCTGTATTAAATGCTTCTAACTGCTGACTTTTATCGTTCTTAACAAGTCAAGACCAGACTGAATGTCTTTGAGGATAATTGTTTTTATTCATTTCCCTTCTGCATTGCTAAAATGGAGGCAGTATGTAAATTAAGGAAAGAGACTGGGATTCAGAACTACCCCAGACTTCGGCTGGTACTCAGAAAAAGCCAAAACCAAATCTCCTCTGTTTAGATTATTTCATGTCACTGTGATCAGTGTGTTCGTCTGTAAAATGAAAGTTTCTTGAATCTTCAAAGTAGTTTCCATGACATTATGTTAACCTGATTCATGCACAAAAACCATTCCTAAAGAAAAATCCATGCCGAGGTATATCAATGCTCCTAATGCTATATTTTTATCCATGTAGTCAACAGTGCAATCAGTAGGGTTATATCATGAAAATTACTGGAAGCCAAGAATCAGATGTTCTGGACCTCCATTTCCATTCTACCATTTATTTTCTGTGTGACCTTGGGATAAAGAAATAAAGCCATGGTTTTCAAATAGGGGTGATTCTGTGTCCCCCTTTTTCCAAATTCAGGGGACATTTGGCAATGTCTGGAGATATTTTTTTTTGCCACTTTGTTTTAGTTTTTAACTTTTAAATTTTATTTTTCAATTACAGTTGACCTTCAATATTATTTTGTATTAGTTTCAGGTATACAGCATAGTGGTCAGACAATTATATACTTTATTTTACAAAGTGATCTCCTTGATATTTCAAGTACCCACATGGCACCATACCTAGCTATTACAATAATATTGACTACTGGTATATTTCCTATGCTACACTTTATATCCACATAATTATTCTGTAACTACCAATTTGTACTGCTTAATCCCTTCATCCTTTTTCACCCAGTCCCCCTACTCTACCCCCTCTGGCAACCATCATTCTGTTCTCTGTATCTATAAGTTTGTTTCTATTTTGTTTCTTTGTTTATTTTGCTCTTTAGATTCCACGTGTATGACATTTTTGATTGTCATGACTTGGGGGGTGCTACTGGCATCCAGTGCACAGAGGCCAGGGCTGCTGGCTAAACATCTTATAATGCACAGGGCAGCCCTCACAACCAGGAATTATCCATCGTAAAATGCCAATAATACAAGTTAGAGAAACGCCGAACATAAAGAACCTATTATCATTGCCATTATTCAGCATTGATCTGCTCAAACGAAAACCAGAGCCTACCAAACAGCAGAGACTTTAACTACGGAATCCTCAAATTGGTGAACAAGGGTCTCCTGAGTCTTAACTTCATACTCAGCAGTGTTTCAGGTTCTGTGGAAAACACAAAAGTGTAAAGCATGGTATTTTACTTTTTCCTTCAGAAACTAGAAATTAGAATAAACCATTGAGTTCTAATAGGATAATTCCTCATTGATCCATTCCAGTAATTTTTTGCTGCCTCTCTACATGGTGCCCAGTCTAATTACAGGATGACTCCCTATTCCCCTGGGATGCCACTTTTCATTCTCATTCACTTCCTTGTTCTCAAGGAACAGCAATTTGCCACTGAATGGTTATTAGCCTTTTTCCTTTAAGAGACTAAGAAGGAAAAAAGCCCACAGGATAATTTTAAAAGTTGTTGCTCCAGTTTTTCTTCAACTTTAGAAATCTCTGTTGGCTTTTAATTAAGAACTTGCATTTAGACTGTGAGATGAACCAGATTTGAAGGATTGTTTTTTTTTTTTCCCCTCTTTTAATGAAGTGGCACTCATTTCCCTAGGAGGGGTTTTCCCCAGATTCTCATTGTTCCACTAAAGATGATTTACATGGGCATCTGTGGAGGGAGCTGAGTCTTTGATTAGAGAAGCAGGCCAGGGTAGACACGCTGTGCTTCCCTCTGAGAAACTAGGAAATAAACACCTTCAGGATACTGAGCTGAAACTCTCACAAACTTCAGTGTGGAATGGTTTGGAGGTGGAGCCAGAGTACCAAAGAGTGGCAGCAGTAGCTATATGACATAAGCCTCAGAAATATGCCCTGAATGTGACTGTATCAGTTAGTTGCCTCATTTCTGTCTACTCCCTCCCCTCATTCAGTCTTGAGAATCATGCATATTTGGAAGGACTCAGTTCTAAAATATACCCATATACCCAATTCTTAGGCATCTATGTTTTGAGGTTCTTAAATTCTAATTTTTTGAGCCATTTAGCTAAAGATCAAGAAACATTGGTGATTTTCTTTATAGAATTTAACAGAAGAAAATATAATGAGGATTGAGTTATTTACATATTCTCAAAATATCTCTCCCAAAAATGTTTATTTATTATGAAAAGAAATGAGTGGATAAAGCTGGTAGACATTACGTTAACCAAATGATCAAGGTCAATATTACCCCTAAAAAGACATATCAATATCTTATCCCCCACTGTGGTCAAAAGTGAAGGTCACTACATATATCATTTCTGTATTATTGTTAACCAAAAATATTTAACCTCAGTCTAAGCATGAGTAAATCATCAGACAAATTCAAATGAAGAGACTTTTACAAAATAACTAACCAGTACTCCACAAAAGTGTCAAGGTCACTTTTGCAATGGAACAGTGAGGAACTCTCACAGATTAGAAGAGACCAAGGAGACATCACAAACAAATGTAATGTGGGATCTTGGACAAGATCTTGGACCAAAAATAAAGGGACATTGTTAGGAAAGTAGTGAATGTAAATAAGGTCAATTGATAAGTTAAAGGTATTATACTGTATCGATGTCAATTTCCTGGTTTTCTTAACATTCCTAAGGTTATACAATGATAATATCAGTGTTGAAAGAGCAACATAAAGTGGATATGGGAACTCTGTACTATTTTTGCATCTTTTCTCTAAATATAAAATTATTTCAAAATAAAACATTTGCCCTGGCTAGTGTGGCTCAGTGAATTGAGTTCTGGCCTTGAATGAAAGGGTTGCCTGTTTGATTCCCAGTCAGGGCACATGCCTGGGTTGTGTGCCAGGTTCCCAGTAAGGGGCATGCGAGAGGCAACCACACACTGATGTTTCTCTCCTTCTCTTTCTCTGTCCCTTCCCCCTCTAAGAATAAATAAATAAATCATTTAAAAAAAACAAAATAAAACATTTAAAATTAATAGAAAAGAGCCTGCAAACAATTTTGGAATAACATAAACAATGCAAAGGCATAAGTTGACTTGTTTTATTAATGCTGAGATACAAAGAAATTAGTCCTTCTAGAAAGGTGAAAGGAAAGTGAAACTAGTATATAAGGGAAAGGTAGAGTGTAGATTGAAAATTATGCATGCTGGAGTAAGAAGGGAAATGAGACTGAAGCAGAAATTTACTTCTGATCCAGAAGAACACAGAAATTTTAAATTTTATCTTAGAAGGTAACACAGCTCACTAAGAAACTCTTCTTATAAATCTAAACTGATTTTTTTTTGCTCCAACAAACTCTATTTCTCCATAATCACCAGCTAATGCAGAAAAATCTTAGATAAGGCAATACCCAAAGAGAGGGGTCCAGTACCCTGAAGGCTTCAGGTAAGCTCACATGCATTTTCCTCACCCACCACCTCACAACTGCCAAGACACTTATAACCACCTGCATGAAAAAACTATAGTTTTTAGAAATAGTTACATACTTTTTTCTTGTTGGCAGCAAACCCTTTTATTTCCAAATGGAATCTTATGGGGAACTTCAATAAATAAAACAAAGAAAAACCATAAATAATAATAATCAAGATATCAAACATCTATTCAGTTCTTTCTCCATACTCCAGACACTGTTCTAAGCCCTCTACATATATTATCTCAATTTATGTTCAAAGTAACCCTCTGTGATAGGGCTTAACAGACTCACATTATATAAAAGGAAAGTGAAGCAGGAAAACCTAATCCCTCCTACCCCAAGCATATTTTTAAGTTGAGTTTATTGAATATAATTACATATAATATAATTACAAACAATAAAATCCACTCTTTTTGAGTTCATAGTTTGTTGACATATGGGTAAGGTCCTGTAACTACCCTAAGTATATAGACTATTAGCTGATTCCCTCAAAGCGTTCCTTTGAGCTGCTTTTTAAAGTTGATGTACATCCCAGCCTAGGTCCTGGAAAATGCTTATCTATTTTTTGTTCCAATACCTTTGCCTTTTCTATAATGTTACATAAATAAAATCATACAGCATAGAATATTTTTTTCTTTCACTTAGCACACAGATTTTGAGATTTATAGAGGTTGTTGCATTCATCAGTTGCTCATTCCTTGAAATTGCTGAGTACTATTTCATTGTATGAATTTATCATAATTTGCTTATTTATTCAACAGCTGATGGAAAACTAGGTTGTTTCCAGTTTGGGATTACTGCAAATGACACTGCTATAAATATTTGCATACACATACCTTTTTGTAAATATATGTATATGTTTCAATTTCTCTTGCCAAAATACCTAACCTAAAAGTGAGATAACTGTTTCTTTTAACAAGTGTATGTTTAAGTCTATAAGAAACTGACAAATTGTATTCCAAAGTGCCCATATCATTTTGTGTTCCCACCAGCAATTTATGAGAGCTCCAATTGCTCTACATCCCTATCAGCCCATGAAACTCTCAGTCTTTTTAATTTGAGTTGTTCTAATAGGTGTGTGAAGGTATGACTATTTTAACAGGTTTTAATTTGCATTTCCCTATTAATTAATTAAAGATGTTGTCATTTTGTTTATATATCTTCTCTGGTGAATTTTCTGCCAATTTTTATCAAGTAATTTATCATTGATTTTTGAGTTGTAAGAGTCCTTTCTATATTCTGAAATGAAGTCCTTTATCAGAAATGTGGGAGGGGAGAAAAGATGGTGGAGGAGTGAATGGGAGTCACACTGACCTCCTCCCAAGACCAAACTGGAATTGCGACTAAATAGTAGAGAAATCACCTGAAAAACAATGGAACGATAGAGGGAGAGGAGCCTTGGAGCCGCGGACAGACAGTGGATTCAACTCTCACTCATCCCAACAGGTGAGAAGTGCGGTGGAGGCTCCAGAGGGTGGGCTGGGTGCCCACAGGCACCAACACCAGAGGGACATTGAAACGGCCAGTTGTATCTCCCTGAGAAGAACAGGCTCTGAACCATAAATAGGGACCCCTACACTACAGCAACTGAAATTAGGAAAATGCACAGACAAAATGCAACCCCGAAAAGCTTAGGGGTGCTCTCTGCCAGAGACGGGGGGCTGGAAATGCAAAGAGACATATAAAGGGCCAACGCAAAAATTTGCAGTGGCAGCCGCCTTCTTTGATCTCTGGGTAGAGGCGCCAGCAGGGTGGGCTGGTGTCTGAGGAAAGATTGGCGAGGAAAATTTTGTTAAGAGAACTGAGACGGTGGCCAGCTGAGCCCTGGTGATAACTCACCTCCCACTCTGCAGCTACCACCTCGCCCAGGTATAAGAGAATTAATTAACCTGCCTTCTGCCCACTCCGTGCACAGCTTGTCGGCATGTGGACTAGGGTATGAGTGCAGACTGGCTGGAAGAAATAGAGGATCCCTGGCCAAAGGCGACACACAGCTGCACAGAGACCCTTGAGGAGAGACTGGAGACAGAGGGGTTGGGGAAAAACTGAAGGATTATCTGAGATCCCAGGAGCAGAGTCCCTCCCCATTCCATAATCCCTATTTGTGTGGGCAGGCAACACCCACAAGAGGCAGAAGCTGCGTGGGAGCCAGAAGGCTCACAATTATGGTCCGCAGAAAATAGTGGATCCCTAGCCGAAGGGGTCACAGAGCTGCCCAGAGACCCTTCGGGAGAGACTGGAGACAGGATTAACCGGAGAGTCCCGGAGCTGACTTCTTCCCATTTCCATAGTCCCTATTTTGCAGGGGCAGGCTATGCCCCGAAAGAGCCAAAAGTGAGGAAAGCACACAATAGAAAACCCTAAACTGACCAGTGCCCGGGCACGCCGGGCAACAGGCAAGCATGAGGTCAGGCGAGTACGCTGGTCCCGGGGCAGGGCGAGCGCACTCAAAGAACCGGCATGACAGTGCAGAGCGATCCACAGAAATAGTGGATCCCTGGCCAAAGGGGTCACAGAGCTACCCAAAGCAGGAGTCAGACACAGACAGTAGATCCTGGAAGGCTCAAAAAAATGACCCAAGGTCAGATAGGGTCAACAACTGACATCATCAAAGGCAGACCCAGAAAGAAAAGTAAAGAAACAAAAAATAAATAAATATAAAGACCTGCCAACTACCATAGAAGTTTAATCCACAAAGTCAGGAAATCTAGATGGATCTATTGAAGCAAAGCAAAAATTAATTAATAGACTCTCACAAAAATGGGAAGAAAAAGAAGTTCCCCCCAAATGAGTGGAAAAGGGGACTCCCCACAGAGAGAGCTAAATGAAATACAGGCAAGGGAACTAGCAGATATTGAATTCAAAACAATGGTTCTAAGGAAGCTCCATGAGCTTAGCCAGCTAAAGATAACTATGAGAAACTGCAGAGAAACTATCAGGATCTTACAGCAAACTATATCAACCTGGAAAACAACATAGAAACTATTAAGAAGACACAAAGGATATGAATAATACCATTTCTGAATTGAAGAACACAGTAGAAGGAATCCAAAGCAGGCTAGATGAAGTAGAAGATCGAATCAGTGAGATTGAGAATAAGGTAGAAAAAAGCTCCCAGAAAGAACAAGAAATGGAAAAAAGACTCAAAAAGACTGAGAGGCATTTAGGGAAATGCAGGACAACCTGAAACGCAATAATATCCGTATAATAGGGATACCAGAAGGAGAAGAGGAGCAAGGGATAGAAAACCTCTTTGGAAAAGTAATGATGGAAAATTTCCCCAATTTGAGGAGAGAAAAGGTCTCACAGGTCCAGGAAGCACAGAGGGTCCCCTTCAAGAGGGACCCAAGGAGGCCCGCTCCAAGACACATCATCATTAAAATGGCAACTATCAAAGACAAAGAGAGAATCCTCAAGGCAGCAATAGAGAAACAGGGAGTAATATACAAGGGAGACTCAATACAGATAGCAACTGACTTCTCTACAGAAACACTACAAGCCAAAAGGGAATGGCAACAAATATTTCAACTAATGAAAAGCAAGGGCCTGCAACCAAGGCTGCTCTACCCAGCAAGGCTCTCAATTAAAATAGAAGGGGAAATAAGGAGTTTCCCAGACAAAAGAAGGCTAAAAGAATACATCTCTACCAAACCAGCACTACAAGATATGCTAAGGGGACTGGTTTAGGAAGATGAAGGAAAAGAGTGAGACAGAGAAAAACACAGGTACGAAGAGAAAAAATGAATAGGTTTCTATCAATAATAACTCTCTTTATCAAAACCAGATAAAGACCCTACAAAGAAAGAAAACTACATGCCAATTTTGCTAATAATAACTCTCAATGTAAATGGACTAAATGCCCCAATCAAAAGACACAGGACAGCTTTATGGATAAGAAAACATGACCCACATATATGCTGCCTACAAGAAACCCACCCCAGAGCAAAAAAACCTACACAGATTGAAAGTAAAGGGATGGAAAAAAATATTCTAAGCAAATGGGCAAGAGAAGAAAGCAGGGGTTGCAATACTTATATCAGACAAAATAGATTTCAAAACAAAGGCCATAAAAAGAGACCCAGAAGGGCACTTTATAATACTTAAAGGAAGAATCTATCAAGACAATATAAACATTGTAAATTTATATGCACCCACCATAGGAGCACTCAAATATATAAGGAAAATCTTGGACGACTTCAAAAAAGATATAGACAGCAACACACTGATAGTAGGGGATTTCAACACCCCACTGTCAAAAATGGATAGATCTTCCAAACAAAACATCAACAAGGATATTGTGGCGCAGAATGACACACTGAATCAAAGAGACTTAACTGACATATATAGAACCTTACATCCCCAAAAAGAAAAATACACATTTTTTTCAAATGCTCATGGCAGCTTTTCAAAGATAGACTACATGATAGGACACAAAGCAAACCTCAGCAAATTCAGGAAAATTGAAATAATACCAAACTTTTTCTTGGACCACAAGGGCTTGAAACTGGAAATCAACCTCAAAGAGAAACTTCAAAAACTTGCAAACTCATGGACACTGAACAGTAGACTATTAAACAATGAATGGGTCAATAATGAGATAAGAGAAGAAATCAAAAAATTTCTGGAAACAAATGAAAATGAACAGACAACAGTCCAAAACCTATGGGACACAGCAAAGGCGGTCCTGAGAGGGAAGTTCATAGTAATACAGGCTTACCTAAAAAAGATAGAAACATTTCAAATAAAAGACCTAACACTACAACTCCCAGAACAGGAGAAACAACAACAAATAAATCCCAGAGCAAGTAGAAGGAAGGAAATAATCAAGATTAGAACAGAACTGAATGACATTCAGACAAAAAGAACAATTCAAAGGATCAACCAATCCAGGAGCTGGTTCTTTGAAAAGATGAATAAAATTGACAAGCCTTTAAGCAGACTCATCAAGAAAAAAAGGGAGAGGACCCAAATTAATAATATCAGAAATGAAAGTGGGGAAATAACTGATACCACAGAAATACAAAGGATTGTCAGAAACTACTATGAACAATTATATGCCAAGAAATTTGAAAATCTTGATGAAATGGACAAATTTTTAGAAAAGTATAATCTTCCAACACTGAAGGAGGAAGAAACAGAAAGCCTGAACAGACCAATAACAGCTGGGGAAATTGAAGCAGTCATCAAGAAACTCCCGGCACACAAAAGCCCAGGGCCGGACGGTTTCACAGGAGAATTTTACAAAACATTTAAGGAAGAGCTAATCCCTGTCCTTCTCAGACTATTCCAAAAAATCCAAGAGGAGGGAAGACTCCCAGACTCTTTCTATGAGGCCAGCATCACCCTGATCCCAAAACCAGATAAAGACCCTACAAAGAAAGAAAACTACATGCCAATTTTGCTGATGAACATAGATGCTAAAATCCTCCACAAAATATTGGCAAACCGCATCCAGCAATACATTCAAAAGATTATCCACCATGATCAAGTGGGATTCATCCCAGGCATGCAGGGATGGTTCAATATATGCAAGTCAATAAATGTAATACATCAGATAAATAAAAGAAAAGGCAAAAACCACATGATCATTTCGATAGACTCAGAAAAAGCATTTGATAAGGTACAGCACCCATTTATGATCAAAACACTCAGCAAAATGGGAATAAATGGGGACATTCCTCAACATAATAATGGCCATATGAAAAACCTACAGCCAACGTCATACTCAAAGGGCAAAAACTAAAAGCTTTCCCACTAAGATCGGGAACACGACAAGGATGTATGCTTTCACCATTTCTTTTCAACATGGTATTGGAAGTCCGAGCCACAGTGGTCAGACAAGAAAAAGAAGTAAATGGCATCCAAATAGGAAAGGAGGAAGTAAAACTATCCTTGTTTGCAGATGACATGATAGGGTGCATAGAAAACTCTGTAGACTCCACCAAAAAAATATTCAATCTAATAAGTGAATTTGGCAAAACAGCAGGATACAAAGACAATATTCAGAAATCAAAGGCATTTTTGTACACCAGCAATGCAATAGAAGAAGAGGAAATCAGAAAAAAGATACCATTTGATATAGCAACAAGAAAAATAAAGTACCCAGGAATAAATTTAACCAAGGAGGTAAAACACCTATACGCAGAAAACTATACAACATTGAAGAAAGAAATTAAGGAAGACACAAATAAATGGAAGCATATACCATGCTCATGGATTGGAAGAATTAATATCATCAAAATGTCCATCTACCCAAACCAATTTATAGATTCGACGCAGTCCCTATTAAGATACCAATGACTTATTTCACAGAAATAGAACAGACATTTCAAATATTTATATGGAACAATAAATGACCCCAAATAGCCGCAGCAATTTTGAGGAAGAAAAACAAAGTAGAAGGGATCACAATAGTGGACATCAAACTCTACTACAAAGCCACTCTACTCAAAATAATCTGGTACTGGCACAAGAACAGACCCATAGACCAGTGGAACAGAATAGATAGCCCAGAAATAAGCCCAGGTCTCTATGGGCATCTAATATTTGACAAAGGGAGCAAAAGCATAAAATGGAGCAATGATAGCCTCTTCAACAAATGGTGTTGGGAGAGCTGGACGGCTACATGCAAAAAATTGAAATTGGATCATCAGCTGACACCATACACAAAAATAAACTCCAGCTGGATAGAAGACTTAAATATAAGTCGCAACACCATCAAAGTCCTAGAAGAGAACATTGGCAGGAAACTCTTAGATATCCCACGCAGCAATTTTTTCACCAATATGTCTCCTAAAGCAAGGGATATAAAGGAAAGAATAAACATGTAGGACTTCATCAAAATAAGATGCTTCTGCATGGCTAAAGAAAACATCAGCAAAATGAAAAGGGAGTCAACCATATGGGAAAATATATTTGCTAATGATACATCAGATAGAGGTTTGATCTCCAAGATATATAAAGAACTCACTCGACTCCACTCCAAGAAGACAAATGATCCAATCAAAAAATGGGTAAAGGATCTGGGCAGATGCTTTTCCAAGGAAGAGATACAGAGAGCCCAGATGCATTTGAAAGGATGCTTGGCATCACTAGCCATCAGAGAAATGCAGATCAAAACCACCATGAGGTACCACCTCACACCGGTCAGAATGGCCATCATAAACAGATCAACAAACAACAGGTGCTGGCGAGGCTGTGGAGAAAAGGGAACACTAGTACACTGTTGGTGGGAATGCAGACTGGTGCAGCCATTGTGGAAAGCAGTGTGGAATTTCCTCAAAAAGCTGAAAATGGAACTGTCTTTTGATCCAGCGATTCCCCTGCTGGGACTATACCCCAAGAATCCCAAGATGCCAATTCAAAAGAACGTATGCACCCCAATGTTCCTAGCAGCACAATTTCCAATAGCCAAGTGTTGGTAGCAACCTAAATGCCCATCAGTAGATGACTGGATCAAAGAACATATAGCAAGGACTCATGGACAAAACCAAAGGGGAAGAGCTGAGGGAGGGAAGGTGGGAGGGGGCAAGGGAAAGAGGTGGGGGGAAGGCAGAGACAAATGTATTTAAAAAGTAAATAAATTAATTTAAAAAAAAAAAAACTATGGTATGTTTACACAATGGAATACTACGCAGCAGAAAGGAAAAAAGAACTACTAAACTTCGCGACAGCATGGATGGAACTAGAGAGCATTATGCTAAGCGAAATAGCCAGGGGGCGAAAGACAAATACCATATTTGTCTCACCTATAAGCAAAACCTAACCAACAATACAAAGATGCAAGGAAAATAAGACCAGAAACACTGAAAGAAAAAGAAACCAACAGAGACAAGAGGGAAGGAGGGAGGGGTGGGTGGGGGGAAAGGAAGGGAAGGGGAAAGTCAAGGAACATATAGCAAGGTCTCATGGACAAAACCAAAGGGGTAGGATTGAGGGAGGGACAGCAGGGACGGGGCAAGCAGACAAATGTATTTGAAAAAATAAAGTAATCAATAAAAAACTTTAAAAAGAAAGAAATGTGTTTTGCGAATGGTATTTTCCTCCACTCTATGGCTAATCTCTTAATTTTCTTAAACAGCATCTTTTAGAGAATAGAAAACTTTTTAATTTTGTTTGTTTGTTTGTTTATTTTTCTAGAGGGGGGAAGGGAGAGAGAATGAGAGGGAGAGAAACATCAATGTGCAAGAGAAACATCAATAGGTTGCCTCGTGCACAACCCCAGCCAGGGACCTGGCCTGCAACCCGGGTATGTGCTTTAATGGTAAATCGAACTAGCAACCTTTCAATTTGCAGGACAATGCGCAACCCACTGAGCCCCACAAGTCAGGACTAGAGAATAGAATTTTAAAATTTTCATGAAGCCTGGCATCAATTATTCTTTCATGTTTAATGGTTTTTATGTTAGACAAATATTTATTTTTTCCAGAGTCACTTGTTGAAGATTGTCTTTCCCTTACTTTATCATCCCTCAGTCTTTTATGTCTATGCTCTTCTAAGTGGATTGTTAGTTTCAATTTCCAATGTTTGTTGCTAATGTAGGCAAAGAAAACTGCAATTTGAAAGATTGACCAGATCCTAAAAAGAAAGCACCACCTTTTTTTATAAAGTGATTTTAGCAAAGCTCTAGTCTATTTTCCAAACTTCAATTGATCCTTTTTAAAATTTCATTAGAATTCTTAATTATAAAAGTAAGATATGCTAATTGTGACAGATCAAATGTCACAAAAGTGAGTAGAAAAAATATTAATAATTTTACTCCATCTCACTTTGATCCTTCCTCCCTGAAGTAACCAATGTTAACACACATTTCTTATGTTGCCACATTCAAGCAAGCAGTTATTTTTTCAACACCCTGGGGTTGGAAGAGTCATATGTGGTAAATGACAGGAGAAATAGCATTTTTAGCTTGGCAGACTGTTTGCCTTTGTTTCTAAAGTTATAGGCCTTGGGAGAACATAGAGTTGGCCAAAACAACAAAAACAACAACAACAAAAACATGCAAGGAAAGTTTGAAGAAAAAAAGCATTGTGTGGAAAGAAGCAAAGGGAGAAGTTAATCTTTACAAACAAGAAAAAGAATTTCTTACTGACTTGGGGAAAGGAGACAGGTCTATGGAGACCATAGGAGTAAAAAACAAGGGGTGCATGGCCTTTGAGAAAAATAGCATCTTTGAAGATTTGGAGATGACACTACTGTAAGCCATAAAAGTTTTCCCCTGTCTCAACTCTGGTATAAAAATAATAATGACCTAAACCTAAAGCCACTGTGCAGAAAAGGCAAATAGACAACTGAGATGGAACCCGTTTAGAAAGAGGGTCAATGGCCAGAGGTGGCTACCAGACAAGGCCTTGTAAACCACCTTTGGTACTGCTCAAGACCCATAAAATTTGACATGAAATGAAGACCCACAAGAATGACTGCATTGCAATTTCCTACCAGAGGTGAACCAAAATCGAATTGCTTTATAAAGAATGGAATGTAACATTTTATATTTTCTGCATCTATCTTGAAGTCCCAGGAAATAACATTTTCTCCAACATAGGAATTATGACTTATTTACTAAAACTCCTGGGTGATAAATTACAAATCTGTGAATGTTTTTAAGGGCCAGGAATTCTGAATTCTAATCTTGCTTCTGCTCTAAATATGAAATATAACTTTGAGATAATCTCTCTTCCTCAACTTTTGCATATGTAAAAATTAAATTTTTAAAAATCTGCCTTCTAAATAAATCTGAATTTCTTGAAATGTCCTCCATTATTAAGGATTAGCAAAATACTGCAATATAGCCAAAAAACAGAATAAATACTAAATAATAAAATGTACAGTAAAAATATAATGCACTCATCCAAACACCATTTATATAGCAACTCTGGCTCTCCAGTCACTATAAATACCTTGAAAAAGCAGTGCTTCATGGTGTGATCTAACACATCCTACTTTGTTCTTTGGATAACCAGCCTCTGAAACTTCAGTTTTGGCTCATGGCTTACATACCATTCCTATAATCTTGCTTCTTTCAAGCCCATAAAAGATTAGAAGCAGAAAACTAAATGTAGGGAAATAAAATCTAGAGATTAAAAGCAAAAATAAATGTAATACCTAAAATAGTTAAAGAGAGTAATATTAAAGAACAGATGTAATCACTCTAAATCATGTTGCACTGAAATCAGTAGTTTGAATATATACCAATTCTTAATGACTACATTCACAGGTTTGGAAATGAAAAGACCTTGAAATTTATCTGATTCAAGTTGCTCATTAATAGTGAAATAAACCAAAACCTAGAGAGATAATTGAGGTGTTGCTCAAATAAGGTGGCCTTTTTGTCTACCATCCCCTTATTCTCTCACACACACACACACACACACACACACACACACACACACTACTTAATGACTGAGTTGAAACAAGAACTTTAGTCCTACTCTGGCAAGTGATTTTGAATGATCCAGAAGAGTTTATATTTTTTGAAGTATATTGCATATCATAAGGAAGGGATGTGATCATTTATTTTAGAAAAGGACACCTCCAATTTGGATAAAATTCTAAATAACTTTGTATTTATCAAAAAAAACAATATGTTGAATATCTCATTTCCCAATAGAGTAACATAAATTATAAATGATATTGCATTTATGTCTACGCACAAGTACATCTGTCTGTGTGCACATGTATGTTAATAAGTACCCTGTCATGTGTTGGAACAAGCTTGTTCAAGCTCTCATTAGCCATTTGGGGCATCTTTGTTCAACTTCACATCAGAGACATCTCACAGGTAGCTTGAAAGCAACCATGGTGGGAATATTTACACTACAAAAATCAGCTACTGCTACAAATCAGGGCCTTTTTTTTTCAGGAAAAATGGACACTTACCAACATACCACTTGTTAAACTTACATACTTATTGCTTGGAAGAAAATGTAGTCATAACAATTAAATGTCAAATTATTGAATGCATACAGGATGAAGATGGTATCTTTAAATTTTTATTTGTTTTTACAGACATTAATATTAATATTATTTTTTCTTTAAATATGAGAAGAAAAGAAACAAGGCCTTTTTTCATCAGTGACACCTTACTATACACTTAATAAAATGAATAGGAAAGAGAACATATATATTTGTTTGTTCAGTTTTGCCAAGCAGTACTTTAATATGATGTAAGCAGAAGACCAAGGTCCCAGTTCTATGGCTTGCTGTGTGATGGCACAGAGTACATGACAACCACATCTCATATGCCATGTGCAATCCTAAACAGCTAAAAATAAAATTGTGTTTCTTTATGAATTTGAAAGGTCTCATGCTGTAAGAACAGAGTATAAATATAGTATCACATGACAAGAGCCCAGAAGTTTCAGACTTAACTTTGTGAAGTATATATAATATTTACAAGTGCTATATATATTATTGCCAATTACTTTTGCTTTTACAAAATCCTTCTGAAATGAATGTGGTTCTCTCACAGTTTACTTCAGTCAAATTTTTCATGGTTAAAAGGGAACTTTTTTTACATAGCTACCAAAAGTATAGCTGGTATATTATATGTGATAATCAGATAGCTCCCCGAGCTCTCATACCCACCTTATAAAATGGAATACTAGTTGCACTAAATCTTTATTAAAAAGACCAAAGGTCAGTTAGCATAATGCAAGTGAGAATTTTAAAACTGATAATATAAAATGGTTTGGTTTTATATTCTGGGACTGTGTATACAGGCAACATTCTTTTAACAGCTTTATTGAGATCTAATTCACACGCTATATATTTTATCCACTTAAAGTGTTCAAGTAAATGGTTTTTAGTATATTCAGAGAGTCATGTATTCATCACCACAATTGATGTTAAACATTTCCATTACCCTGAGAAAAACCCTGCAACCCTTAACCATCACCCTCTAGTCCCCTCAAACCCACTCCCAGATCTAGGCAACCACTCATCTACTCCCTTGTTCTATAAATTTGCCTGTTCTGGACATTTCAAATAAATGGAATCATACAATATGTGGTATATTGTGACTGGCTTCTTTCACTTAGCATAGAATTTTCAAGGTTCTTCCATATTCTAGCATATATCAGTGCTACCTTTCTCTTTCCCCACTTTATTTAATTGTTGACACTAATATAGATGTCCCTGTTTCTGCCCCTCCTTGGCCTGCCTCTACCCATCCCCTACCCAGACAGCCTGGTATTGGCGTAATTACAGGCATACAAATTAGTGGAACAGAACAGGGACCCTAGAAATCAACCCAAGATCATATGATCAATTAATATTTGACAAAGGAGGCAAGAGCATACAATGGAATAAAAACAATCTCTTCAATAAATGGTGTTGGGAAAATTGGACAGAAATAATGCTACATTTCTTTGTATTGGCAAATAGTATTCAATTTTATAGATATACCATATTATGTTTTTTCATTTATCAATGGATGAACATTTGTGTTACGTCCTTTTTTTGGTTCTTATTAATAATACTGCTATGAAATTTATTTATAAGTTTCTGTGTGGACATATGTTTTCACTTCTCTTGAGTATATACCTAGAAGTAGAATTGCTGGATCATACAATAACTATAATTAGCAGTTTGTAGAACTGTCAGGTTGTTTTCTAAAGTGCTGTACCACTTTGTATTCTTACCTCAGGCAACATTCTTACTCAGCCTCCATACCCAGGAAAATGTATATTATGGAATCTCACTTAAACCCAAACAATTCAGGCCATTAATATTTTCTTTCCTATATTCTGGCTATTCATATGTAAGTTTCTCATGAGTAAAATACAAAATATAGGCAAGTCAGCTGTCACTAGCATGACTATTCTACTGCTTTGACTTGCTGGTCTTTGAAATATTCAACATTTTTAAAATCATTTTTGTCTAAAATTTCAACTAAGGAGAATTCGTAGTGATAATGAATATATGGTTAGACGTTACTAAGACAAACTCATACATATTGGCTATAGCAAGGTAATGAACATCATTTAGTGAGTTCCTTCCTCAAAGTCTGTTAGGGGATACAAAAAGCTAGATCCCATTGTTCAGGGGACCACAGTCAACTAAATCCCCATAATGTTAGGCTCCTCTGGATCTATTTTCAGTGAATGAATTTGAGAAGGCTATAGTATAAGATAGGGGCTAAGAAACCAAAAGTCACATTTATCAGAAGGATTATTTTGAAATACCGATATTCTCAACATCTATGTTGGAAGAAGTCGTAGGTACAATAATGACTATGTTTTTCAACGAAGTGGCAGCATCTTACATCACCTTGCTAGCCTATTCAATTATTCACCTTCCCTACATACACTTATCCATAGCAGTAATTATTCATAGGCAGATTTTATAGGCAAGTTACAAAACAGAAATTCCTCCCCCCCAAAAAAACTACAGAAAAAGAGAATTCACTTTTTTGGGGGGGAGGAATACAAGTTTGTCTATTAATATGTACTTTCTCCAATATCTCAGAGCCAATGTGAATGAGTGTTTTAGAGAAATACCATATCCTCCTGGACCCCACAGACCTTTGTTGAGGCTACTTTACAACTGACTTGTTTCCATCTGCCTTATCTTCCCTACTAGATTGAAGCTACTTGTGTACATAACTTTGTTTTTTGTAACATCCTCATAATGACTTATACCTAATTAGAGCTTGATAAATGTTTTATAAATGAAAAAAAGTAATAAGGTCAAAAGAATATGACACTGTTAAAAACACAAGTCCCATTTAATTTGCACCAGGGGCAACAAAGCTGCCCATCTGGGAGGTGTCATTAATAAAAGATATTAATCCTGCTTTTGCCAGAAGCCCACCTCTATGTCTGAAGTTATGCCACATTCAAAGAGCAACACACCAACCCCTCAAACCATTGCCATAGCTTGGTATTTAAATAGGAAATTAAAAGCATTTGGTCCTACAGAATTGGCAGGAGATGAGTTTGGGTGGCATCAATGCAAAAACTCCATTTACCATTTGTTCAACTTTTTGACACGACCATAATAACATGTAAAAATTTCTGAAAATGTTTCAGTGGCAAGCAATGATTGTTAAAAAGTTCTTCCCATCAGGAAACCTATCTTTTACAAGATTTGGATGAAAAGAGGCCACAGAAATGCTTTTCATAAAGTATTAACTTGCCATAAAATGTTACTGTAAGTAGATTTTCCCTAATTCAACAAAATCCTTAAAAAACGAAGAGAGGTAAGGAATCAAACCCAATGCTGATATTACTAATTAATTTCAGAAGTGTTCTTCATACATGTCTTCAATATATTTTTTAACATGAATCTCCTACATAATGATTCCTACATTGATGTCTGTGAGTCTGCCACCTATATGGCAAACCACCTCACAAATACACACTTGTGTAACCACCATCATGTAGGTGCTAGACATTACCTTTATCTTTATTAGGTTGATGAATTTCCTGTTTAATTAGTAGGTGTCTGAAAGGTACTTGCTTCTTAACTGCCACTTGATTATAATGACTTTCAAATGCCCTAAGAAAATATAATAGAAATACAAATGATAGGTAGTAAAATGGAAAGAACATAGCCTCTTGAGTCCGAAAGATTGCATTCAAATCTCAGTTGCATCTTTTACAAATTATATGGCCTTAATTTTAATTACATTTAAACCTCAGTCTCCTTATTTGTGCAACATAATTATCACCTCCTGTTTTGGGAGTGGTATTGAGAAACAGATGAAATACACCATAAAGTTCCTACCACATAACATACACCAGATTATATGTACTTTCTTTGCCCTTCCCCTTCCCTGGTCATAACATTAAAGGTCATAGATCACAAAATCAATGTTTGCATTAAGAGGATTATACAAGGTACTATGGCTGCTCTACAAAATCGCTTACATAAATAGGTTCCCTTTATCCATGAAGTTAAGTGTAAACAGGAAATAAAGTAAAAACTATAAAATTACCTGAACAGCCCTTCAACATTTCCCAAACATACTCATGTTTCTCATCTCTTTTAGTAGCAAAAGAACAAAACAAAAATGCCTTTCATGTCTGCTGCTGATGTTCTAACTTCACTTTACTAGCAGTGACTTTCAGTCAATGTTCCACCTCCATGGGGTTTGTAGTGCAAATATTACTCCTTGTAACTCTTGCTCTGAAGATAAATTTCATGTAGTGGAGAGAGTAGGCTTCTGGAGAAAAGTGGCTCATTTTAGTCAGGTACAGTCCCAGGACCTGAGTTGAACCTGAGGAAATCTCTGTTTGCCAAAACTTCCTTCAGTCTCCATCTATTTTCTAATTCCCTTCTTTCTTCCCTGTCCTTTTCTCAGGTCCAAGATTAACAAGCAGATTTCTAAGGTCTGTTTTTAATATGCATCACTCTTTTCTTGGCCATAGCATCATCGAGTGTTCTTGCATGAAATCTCCAGGGTGCTAATGTTATTATCATTCTCCAAACAGACTGCTGATGGTCTTCTGTCCACGGTTTTTCTTTTTGAGCCTCCTAAAATCCAAGATACTTGAGAGCATAGGTACATAATAGCACATTCAATCTACTACTCAAAGACTTCATGAGCTATTGGATGAAACAGTCATTGAAAGGTGGAAGAAGGTTCTAGAAAGAGAAGTATTAAGGAAATCCTAGCCTATTAGTTTTAGCATGTATTACCCTCAAGGCAGAAATATGTTTTTGTAATAAAGACTATACTATACATGATATCAGGAGGAGTTACTAATACTGACTGTGACTGAAGAGCCCAGAGAGTGACCACAATGAAGAAAAAAATATAAAATTATGTTCTATTTTGCAAAGTAATATTAATTGCATATACTTAATTAACACTGACATTAAAAAATAATATCATTATTATTTAATAGATTTAATAGATCATTAAATGCTTCAGATTAATTTATATAAATATTGCTGGACCAGAACATATACGTCAACCTTCTTAGAATCTTGTTCCCATAACATGTTCATCTGTTGTACGCTTATCTTCTCACAACTTTAAAAACCATAAAGGAAGATTATCTATAACTAAATATATGTTGCATGAGCTATTAATAGTTGAGATGACCAACTGCTTGATTACATAAGTTAATTGATAAACCTTCATTTTTATTTGAATTCTTCTACTAGAACTATATATTATCAGCACATATTGTTAGAATATAAAAGAGTATAAATGAAACAGAATACAAATGAACACAACTGACTTTAAATGTACCAAATCATCAAAAAATGTATCCTAAATTTGCTGAGCTCTTATTGCAGTTCTATTTTAATATATTCAGTGGTATTATATTTGGTACTAGGATGTTCTTCAATCATATTTGGTATAAAGGAGAAGAAAAATCACCTGAACACAAGATTAACTTGTAAACCTGAATTGACCATGCACAGAGTTGCAAGCATTCTACTGATAATTGCTTATCTAAAACCACCAGCTTTTTCCATCACTCTACCTCTTTCTTGTAAGGAAGTTTCTTAAATGACTAGAAGACCATGCACCATGATCATCAAATACACGTATACACAGAGAGAAAATAAGGGTTCTTTTTTTGCGGGGCGGGGGGTGTATCCTTTAAGAAAAGAAGCAAAAAAAAATTGAAAGGAAACCAAAAAGTCTTGTTTTTATTACTAGTATGCATAAAATAAAGCAAGGAAGATATTTTAGCTCTCAATTATCTAGTAACTATCCATATTGTTTTATTCTTTCTCTCTTCACCACAATTTGTATGTCTTTCTCTACCTCTTCTCCCATCACACATTAATTCTCCAGCAGCTCATACATATGGCTGTATTAAGTCAGAGCCTTCATTTCCAACAATTTCCCTACCAGAAGACATGCTTCATTTTTTAACTGGAGCATAGCTAATGATGCAGATGAAATCTGGGCCCGGTAACATTTGATCTGGCCTAAGACAAGAGGAGCAAGGTGGCATCAGCTTCCTCTGATACAGTCTGCAGCCAAGGAGCAGCACCAGTATACAAGTGACATGCATTTCACATGTATCAAAGTGGAAGCTCAATCTGCACGGCAATAAGACTCTCTCACATCCCAGCATGGGTGCTGGCCCTGAGCTGCAGTTCCAGTAATTGACATAGTTGCCCAATGCTACAAAACAAACTCAGAAACTATTCTCATTAGACATCCCCCTGCTTTGTGACTCTGTTATTGTAAAACCCAAACACTGAGCCCCATACCAGCGTGGCTCTGTTTTTAATTAGTTCTGATGGCATTGGGCTGTAAGCCAAAGAAAAAATGAACTTCCTGTGACTGAAGCTTGCTGCTCAGTATGTTGCTTCCTTCTTAAAGAGATTGTTTTCACAACATTTTATGAAAAGGACTACTGACAGAAATAATATAAGTTTTTACTGCTTTTGATATTTTTTTCAGGCTTATAAAAAGCAGCCAAAAGTCAGAGAATTTGTAAAGTTACAATGCTATTATTTAGTCTTTTGTGTGACCCAGTTGACTTGTCTTTTGATTAAAGACATCCTGCCCGATTAATTTTTTTAATGGAGAAAACACAGGCTTCTGTTAAAATTTTAAGACCATGAATGTTTTAGTGTTCCACTAAATTAATTTGGTGATATATATTTTACTGCCTGGGTCATTGCTGGCATGGTGTTAGAACTGAGATGCTGGTAAGGTCACCTTCTGAATACAAGGAAGTAAAGAGCTGATAAGAACCTAGACAAATGAAGAACACTTAATAAATGCTAGAATCTTACACAAAATGAACCTTCACTGGACATGGGCTTCTATTTCTCTAAAACTTTTTGAAAATACTTTCTTTATGGGGAATTTCTTAATTTATGAGTATCTCTTCCCCAGCATTTGTTTCCTGGATTACTTTGCAATTCGTCACAACATATGACTTGGACTCTGCCCATTAGACACCCACAACTTCATGAAAGTGAAATGAGGAAGGAGATTCCATGTGGAATTTATTCTGCCAAGGGAAGCCAAGAAAGATCCAGTGTTCAGGAGCAGCAGTGGCCCAGGTCACAGGTATGACACCCCACACCATTGTCAGCAGCACCCGCGCAAAGCTGTGTACAAAGACAGAAGTGGTGGATTCCCACTAAGTCAGTGCAAGAGTGGAGCTGGATAAGCTTTTTGGATGCACAGCCTTCTAGACTGACTTCCTGGCCCTCCCAAGACTCAGTGAGGTGGCCTACAGTCTTTATCAAATTAATTCTCTACTTCCATTAGCCAGAGTGGAATTTGTTGTTGGCAAATAGGAATTCTGATACAACCACTATGACTCTACTCTGTGCTTCCTGTTAAAAGCTAATATGATGATATTGTGTAGTGGTGAGAAAATAATCTTTGGAGTTAGTAGACAGGATTTGGAGTCTTACTTCTGTCACTTCATAGGAGTGTGAAATTGGGACAATGGCTTTAACTTCTCTGAGTAATTCTTCACCTAAAAGTGGGAATTATAATCTGTAACTTATAAGGTTCCTGGGAAATTCAGTAAAATGTGGTTATAATTACTGTGGGCACTGACAGAAGCATTTATTTTATGTGACTTTTTCAAGTCCTTTTCCATATGGTTATGTATTTTATTTAAAATAAATTATGTTTATTTTTCTTGGGTACTGGCTAAAGAGGAGCACTAGATCACAGAGTCAGAAGATATCCAAGAATTATCTCACTCTTCTCCATGTCTCTAAAAGGGTAATTACATACAGTTTTCTGTAAAAGATCACAGAATAGACATCACTGATTACTTTTTTATTTTTTATTATATTTTCCATTACCATTTAGTCTCCTTATAACCCCCTCACCCTTGCCATCACCACACTGTTGTCTATGTCAATATGCCCATGAGTCCTTTTTCCTTTTGCACAATCCCTCCACCCTCTAACCTCCCCCATCTTAGCTGCCATCCTGCTCGCTATCTATGAGTCTGTCTCTATTTTGTTTGTTAGTTCAGTTTGTTCATTAGATTCCACATACGAGTGAAATCAGTGGATAAAACAACAAAGGGACATTTACACAATGGAATACTTCTCAGCCTTAAAAAAAGAAGAAAATTTTACCCTTTGCAAAAGTACGGATGAACCTGGAGAATATTATGCTAAGTACAATAAGCCAGTCAGAGAAAGCCACTGATTATTTTTCATTCAAAGCTTATTGACAAATACAAGTATTTTTTTGACCAAACCACAATAATTCCTATAATACTTATGCATCTGTTCCTTTTAAACGTATCTAGTTAGTCTGATAAACTTCTGTATATCCTTCAAAGCCCACTGTAAAAGCCACCTTCCCTCTGAAGCCTTTTCTTATTTTCCTACCACATAGGAAGTGGCCTGCCTTCTTTGAACCCAGATACCATTATCCCTAGTGGCATACCTTCTCTCCCTTCAGTGGTGTAAGAGAGCTCCTTAAGATGAGGACTCATCTCTGCATCTGTAGCTCCTAGCAGAGCCTCTGTACATGCTATGCCTATATAGCATAATGTAACCTATACTACTACAATGTCAGCTCTTAATGTATAACTATATTGGAAGCTCTTTGAAGACACAGAGCTTATTCGTCCTTATATCCACCTTTGTATCTATAACATATCTGTTGAATTGAATTAAAAACATTAAACTAAAATTTTCTATATATTTCTTTCTTTTATTCTTAGTTCCTTTTTCCTTTCAGTTCTTCTTTGATCCTTTAAGAGTCTATAGTCTTCAGCCTTTATATCACCCCAGTGAGTTTTTATGAAAGTAAATTCTTTCTTTGTCGCCATTGGTGACCACCATTATTATTGCTTTTACATAATCTTTGCAAACTGGTCATAAAATATTTTCATTATAGCTTATGGTTTAGACCAGCTATTACTGTTTCCTCCCCCTAGCACCTACATCTGGGCAGCTTTTGTGTAACATGTGCTGCACATTGCTGCAATTCCTCCAGCCTAAAAAGAGAATTAATGTTCATCTGTATTCTACAATACCTCCGGTCCAAGGCCCCTTCTACTTTCTTAGCCTCTCAACTAGAAAGTGGCAGTGAAATGCCCACTTTCTCTTGTTCTGCCATCAGAAACAGTTTCTCCTCTTGTACTGTCTTTAATCTCTTTGGAGATCATTACAACTGCAGTCTCAGACTTCTTTCTAACTCTCCATAAACACTTCTTTTTGATATCCTCCAGGACCTTGCCAAAATGGCACATGAAACTAAATATATATGTTTCTAACATGAATAAGCCTCTTCTTTTCCTTCCAATAGAGCTGTTCCTGCTCTATATGTCTTCCCAACAGAAACTTCTGCTGTTCTATTTCCTCCATAAACTGTTTCTGTAATCCAATCAAGGATAGGATCCTAAAGAAAATGTTTGAACACTTTATGGTGGCATCTGGGAGTGACCTCCCAGATAGTATATACTTCCACACTGGGACAGCAATAAATGACAATGGGCAACTCGAAACTCTACTTTCTTCCATCCATCTTCACCCAAGAATTGGATCCATAAGTAACTTCATCAGTCCCTGGAAACCTCATCTTATTTTTTCCTTTGATATGCTTCCTATTTGGATTATTTCCTTTGCAATGTGGTTGGTATAGAAAGTCTCAAGCCTTTTAATTAATATGAACATAATCAATGCCCAACTATGTCTTTTCCTGGATGGAGACCTCATGTTGTATTTTAGTGCCACCTAACACATAACAAAATGTTTTCTATTAAACAAGTGATATTAACACTTTGCAGATCACAGATCCCTTTGAGAATTTGATGAGTGTTAGAATTCTCTCCTCAGAAAAATGTACATGTAAACATACATATAAATGCATGCATACAATATCAAGGGGTAAAGAGAACAACCAAAGCCTCTCTATGGACCCCATAGATATCATAGTAATCTCAGTTAATAACCTCCGCTGAAGTAGAAAAGAAGTTTTTAAAAATATGAGCCCATTAAATTATCCACATCCCTTGGAGCAATCTAAGAGACTATCATGAATCATATCAAGATGATAATGGGAACACAGGAGAGAAAATTCACTTTGGGGAATGGGCAATGCAGAAAGAGTGCAATATCTTGGTTATTTTAGAATGTCAAAATGTTACCTGTTAGCTGAATGTAATGCGTTACAAGGACAAGCATTTGGTGGCATAATTAATACATATTTCATCCAAGTGTTGTGATTTCATTTAGACTTATATAAAGCAAGGACTCATCTATCTATCTGACTGCCTGTCTACCTGTCTTTCTGTCCATCCATCCATCTCTCTACATAACATCACCAAAAATTCAATCCCTTGCTCCAAAAATGGTCTCAATTTATTTTCAGATTATCACCTAAAATTATAAGGCCTACTTATTGTTACAAGTTGAAATATATTAAATGTTACAAAAATGCAAACAAAATAGAAAAATATTTTAAAATCAAAACCTTGACCATTTTTATACTAGCAAATTCACAAGCAGCTGTTCTGTTCAATTGCTAAATAACAGTCATTTGAAGACAAGGTAAAATACTACCTACTAAACCATCATGATGAGGACTACTGCCTAACTTGGCTTCATTCTTCCCCTCAAAGAGACTTGCTATCCACTTTCTATTTGCTTCCTTCTAAACATGCCAGCATAGACTTGTATAGAGATAATGGCATGTGTAATAATTTTAGAGATATTAAAATTTTTATTTATGAATTTTTCTGGGAAGCCAATCATTCACAAGAATTGTCATATTATTCCAACATGATTAATATATTCAAATGCATTGGCTAAAACTGCAAAAACAACAATCCAACATCTCTGACCTATACTGTTCCCACATTATTCCTCAGGCCTCATCTCCCACTAGTCTCTCCCTTTGTACATGCCATGTCTTGCTCTACTTTACATGTGCCGGGTACACTCCTGGAATCAGGACCTATTCATTTGCCTGCCAGGGATGCTCTTTATTCCCTTACTTCTTTCAGGTACTCTGGCTGTCAGAGCACATTAGCCTCCATTGATCAATTCTAATCTAGTGATGGTGTACAGTCAGCGTCAGTCACTAAACCACTACGCATTACCTCTTCAACTTGTGTTGATGGCACAAAAAAGATAATGAGTGGATTCTATGACTATCCACATGTGTGTCCAGGTAGGTTGAGAAGAAAAGACATCAGGTTTTTATGTAGTTTTGTCACAGAAGAAATGTGATCCCCAGTCTGGGGCCCTTGAAGCAACTTACAGTCTTTGTTCTGCATTATGTTTTCCAGATCCATGCCAAGTACTTAGTAGGCCGAATCCAAGTCAATTACCATCTCTGATTATGATTAAATAGATCCAACACACTGATTAGGGTTTCTTCCTATACTGCCTGCCAAGCTTGATAATTTTCTCTTGTCAATATTCCCCTTTACCTTTCATGGCTTGATCCTAATTGGGCATCATTTAGATTTACTAATGATGCCTCATATTATGGTGGTAATCTTTTCCCAAGTAACATAAACAGAAAAATTCAACTAGAAAAAAAAGATAGTGAGGGGACACAAGTGTGTTGAAACCCAGGGGTACACCTGCATTCTCCAGTCTGAGATCCAACAGATGAGACAAATTTCATAAAAATAAACTAGTTTTCTCCATGAATAATGTATTTTATGGTTTATAAGAAAACTCAAGTGAGATGTACTATTGCAGTTCTTTTTAGCAAATGGTCTGCATGCTGCCATTCTGTAGACACAGATAAAGTTAGACATTATGTCTGTGCCAGTGAGTTACAAGCACAGTTATTGTGCTAAAAGACATTAACTGTCACACTTTTTTATTTCCATTGGGGGTAAAAACTGTTCTAGCTTTATTTTAATGATGAAAATTGAAAAAAAAAACTGGAAAAATCATAGTTCTAAATGGTAATGCTAATAGTAAACATAACATCTAAATAATTATTCTAAAGTAAATAAAGGAAAAAATCCTAAGCCATTATGTAGCTTTTAAAATAAATTCAAGTAAAGACTCAAAAATTAGACCACTTCTTCAGACTACTAGAGCAAATAAACTTTGTTTCTAGTCACAGTACCTTTGATTGGCTAACTGTGGGCCTTTGTTTCCACTTCAGTTCAAGAAGACTATGTATTCTTTACCTGAGAGAGAAAAAGATAGCAATTCATTAATTAAATAGAACTTCTCACCAATACATGTATATACCAATCTCAGTATCCTGGGCTTCATACCATGGGTTATAATTACAGGAAGTCCTATACACCTAAGCTCACCAAACTTCACATAAACCTAAAAGCAAATCAATCTTATCTTGCTCTTAAGCAAAATATAATAATAATAATGTTTTATCTTTTATATGGTGTCTTGTATAATAAATCACCATCTTGATATGATATACTATACTTATCACAATCAAGATTTTAGAGAATTTTTTGGCCTGGAATGGCCTGACTTCAGGAAAGGATTTTTGGGGGGGTGGGGGGGTGGGAAGAAGGGTGGATGCTGCTTATTTTGTTCAATCCCAGACACTAAGGCTGTGTAATTATACAAAAAGTCTTCTTGGAAATTTGGGAGAACCTTTAATGGTTCCAAATTGACTTATTATTTTAACATGGATTGACATGTTTTATTCATATGTGTATATATATATTTTATACAAAGAAATTAAGCATGGAAATGGCTAGGCAGAGTCTACACAGACCAGAAGTCAATTTAAAACCATGGTCTGTGTAGTAAGAATGAATCAAGTTCAGTCAGGACACTGAAAGAATTAATGCCAGCAAAACTTTGACATATTTGCCTGACCCAATGGAAAACCTAAATTATTGGTACAGGACAAGTGGTTTGAGATGCAGGGATCCATTGACAAAGTAAAACAGAAATCGTTGCATATAGGTAAGTAACCTACATATAAAAGAAAGTGAGATTTAAAAGATGGGGTTTTGTCTTAATTATTTGAATGACTACCTCACACTTTAATTTCTATGTGCAGATCTAAATTTAGAGTGGGTTCAAATGATTTGTTTAAAAATGTGACTGTGTCAATGTTGATTCATGAAATCTTGTGGCATTTAAAAATTATATGTATGTATATATATTGATAAATAATATATATTATGTGTGTGTATGCATGTATATATATATTTAGATCAAGCACCATATCGTAGATGTAAGTAACATGTTAAAATACCTGGCAGATCCCCTTAAAGGGCCCTTGCACAGACTTAACTCAGACTTGCTCCCAATGAGCTCCAGGGCTGGGGCAGCATATTGAAAAGTGTCAGAGACATACAGGGAGGAAGTGAACTGTCCAGTATTGGGGTGAGAGCTTGGGGGCAGCTTTCTCCCAGAGACAAGCACTGGCAGATGCCATCATTCCTTTCTTGAACCCTTCCCCCATAGAGCCAGCAGGCAGGACCCATACTTGAGACTCCATCAGTACGGCTGTTTGCCCCACATTAGTGACTCCCTGAGGTCCTGCCCCATTCAACTTTTGGGACCACCCAAGCTGATTCCGATAAATTTTCCATATGAATAGCTTATCTTGGCCAATGCCTCAGATTTTCTTAAATTTGCTCAAACAAGCAGCATCTGGGACAACTTCAAGCACACCAACATTCACATCAATGGGGATACCAGAAAGAGAAGAGAGAGTGCAAGAAATTGGAAACCTATTGGAAAAAAATGACAGAGAACTTCTGTAATTTGGTGAAGGAAACAGACATACAAGTCCAGGAACTGCAGAGTCCCAAACAAGATGAACTCAAAGAGGCCCATGTGAAGACACATAATTAAAATGCCAAAGGTTAAATACAAAGAATCTTAAAAGCAGCAAGGAAAAACAGTTAGTGACCTACAAGGGAGCTCCCATAAGACTGTCAGATGATTTCTCAAAAGAAACTTTGCAGGCTAGAAGGAAGTGGCAAGAAATACTTAAAGTGAGGAAAAGCAAGGACCTACAACCAAGATTACTATACACAGGAAAACAGTCATTTAGAATCAAGGGATAGATAAAGTTCTTCCCAAACAAACAAAAAAGCTAAAGGAGTTCATCACTACAAAACCAGAATTATATGAAAAGGTAAAGGGTCTTTTTTAAGAAGATGAGCCCTGGCTGGTGTGGCTCAGTGGATTGAGCATTGGCCTGTGAACCTAAAGGTCACTGGTTTGATTCCCAGTCAGGGCACATGCTTGGGTTGAGGGCCATGTTGCTGGTTGGGGGCATGTAAGAGGCAGCCAACTGATGTTTCTCTCTCACATTGATGTTCCTCCCCCTCTCTTTCTCCCTCCTTTCCCCTCTCTCTGAAAATAAATAAAATCTTTAAAAATATCAAAAATATGAACAATAAAATGACAACAAACACATATCAATTAACAATTGATTTAAAAAAAAAATAAGCAAGCAGAACAGAAACAAAATCACAGGTACAGAAAAAATTTTTACGGTTACCAGATGGGAGGCAGGGTCAGAAGGATGGGTGAAAAAAGTAAAGGGATTAAGAAGTACAAATTGGTAGTTACAGAATAGTCATAGGGATGTAAAGTAAAGGATAGGAAATAGAGTGGCCAAACAACATGCATGCAGGATCCATCGGCATAGACAAAGATGTAGAGATTGCCTAAAGGAGTAGGGGGAGCTTGGTGGAGAAGAACAAAGGAGGAAAGTTTGGGACAGCTGTAACAGCATGAACAATAAAATAGAATTAAAAACAAAAAAATTATGCCTGGACTTCCATGTACAGCATTTATGGAGAGAAAAGATTCAATCTCCTGCCTGAAACAATCAAAATAGATCAAATAAGGTTTTCAAAATATGGAAAGGAAAGTTTTCAAAACACTGGACATCAAGCAATGGTGAACATTGACCCCTAAAAAGCAGGAAACACAGTGAGCCCTAGAAACTCTACAGCTTACGGCATTGAGAGACTTTCCAGGCTCCAGACAGGGAGGTATAATCCAGAACCGAGGATCTGGGTAGACCAAGGCAGCTAGAATTCATAGGACAGTCATAAAGAGGAGATAGATGCACAGAGAGAGAACCATGAATATCTATAGAAACAAAAACCTTTAGTATTCAACTAAGTACTGATAAGCACATGCATGTAAGAAACCAACAGGGAAAATAACCACAGGAAAGAGTAAGAAACAACAGTACCCAAAACCCACACAAAGTCAGGTGTAGTTCCCAGCAAACCTTAAAACTCAAAGGGCCTTAGGTAGGGAATACAGTAGTGTCTTGCCTCAACAGCAGAGAATAATTAACCCTTGAGTGAGCACTACTCCATTCATACCCTTTAAATCTTTAAAGACCTGAAAGAACCAATATATTTTCAAATAACTGCACTCCAGAAAAAAGCTCAAGAATATTTATAGGAATATAAAAATATCTAGTAACAAACAATGTGAAATTCACTGTCTGTCAAGCAATCAAAGATTATTAGACAGAAGCAGGAAAACAAGACTCATAATGAGAAGAAAAATAAATCAATTAAATTTGGTCCAGAACTGACACAGGTGTTGGAACTAGTAGAGAAGAACATTAAAATGGTCCTGATAACTGTATCCCATATATTCCAAAAGTGAAGTAGAGACATGGAAAAATTTTTAAGACTCAAATTGAATTCTCAGAGATAAAAACTACAGTATGTGAGAACAAAAATGTACTAGTTAGGATTAATGACAGATTAGACATTGCATAAAAAAAGATGTTTGAACTTAAAGACATAACAAAGAAAACTATCCAAATGAGTCACAGAAGGAAAGAAGAAAGAAAGAAGGAAGACGGAAGGAAGGAAGGGAGGGAGGGAGGGAGGGAGGGAGGGAGGAAAACGGGAGAGGGAAGGAGGAAGGGAGGGAGAAGGGAAGGAAAGAAGAAAAAAATAACATTAGTTAACTAGAAAACATCAAGCAGCCTAATGTGCATGTAATTGGAGCTACTGAATTGAGAAAGAGAGTAAGGTAAAGAAAGTTCCTGAAATTATCCAAACTTGAGGAAAATTATAAACCCATGGATTCAAGTTACATGAATCACAAAATACAAGAAACTTGAAGAAAACCATACAGAGGTATATTGTAATCAAACATTTTTAACCAGGAATAATAAAAATATCTCAAAACTATCAAGGAAAAAAAGACTGCCTATATGGATATACAAAACTACACAAAAGAATGAATATCAGAAATGGTAACTACATCAGTAAGCACATTACTTTTTCTCTTGTTACTTAAATGTTGCAGAAGAGAATCTGCTCTTTAAATAATAATAACAATCTAGTGTTAAATTTATAATATGTTTAGAAGTAAAACATATGAAAAATAGCACAAAGTTGGAGAAAAAGGATGTAAATATGCTATTTTAAGGCTGTTAAACTAATATAAAGTAGTATAGTATTAGTTGAAGGTAGTCAAAATATATCAAATATATTATAAACACTAAAGCAATCATTAAAATAGCAAAATAGTAAAATATAGTTAATAGGCCCCAAAAAAGAGATAAAATGGAATCCTTAAAAAATACAAATAAATCAAATTGACAGGAAAATGGGAAAAGGGTAATTATGAACAGATGGGACAATTATAAAATAAATAGTTAATTGACAAACAAATATAACCATATCAATAATCACATTAAATATAAATGGTATTAATACCCAATTTAAAAAGCATATTTTCAAATATAGGCTATGGCAAAAGTAGGTTTACAGTTGTGAGCATGCCAAAGAGTTTATTCTTGTATTATTATTTATTAATTGTTGCATTATTTTCCATTGGAACAACTGTAAACATATTTTTGCCCACCCCCTGTAAATAAAGACAAAAAAAGTCAACACCTAACTACAAAAATCACACTTGAAATATAAATACACAAATAAAAAGTAAAAGTGAAAGAATGGTAAAAGATTATACGTACTAATGCTAATTTAAAAAATGGCCATACCTGACAAAGAAAATTTCAGAGCAGAGAATACTGCTACAATAAAGACAATATTTTGATAATGATTAAGGGGTCAGTTCATCAAAAAGATATAAAAATCCTAAATCTAATAACAAAGTTCAAGTAAATGAAGAAAAAACAAAAAGGATAAATAAGCAAATCCCTCTCTCAATAAATGGCAGAGCAATCAGATTAAAAACCAGTAAGGGTACAGAAGATTTGAACAACACTAAAAATCAACTTGACCTAAACCACTCCGCCCTACTGCTGAATACATACACATTCTTTTGAAGTGCACAAAGACTATCTACCAAAACAGACCATATTTTTGGCCATAAAATAAGTATCAATAAATATGAAAGTACTCAGATCATACAAAATTCATTCTCTGAATAAAAATAATAAAATTAGAAATCAATAACAGATATCTGAAAAAATTCCTCCAAATAATTGGAAAATATGTATATGTGGATCAAAGAAAAATTCAAAAGAGAAATTTTGAACTGAATAAAATTTAAAGGATATGTCAAAATTTGTGAGATAACACTAAAGTAGTTCTTAGGGAGAAACTTATATTATTGTACTAATGCCTATATTAGAAAAAGAAGCTCTCAAATCAATAACCTAAATTTCCAACTTAAGAAACTAGAAAAGAACAATTAAACCCAGAGTTAGTAGAATAGAAGATATTACAATAATAATAAAGAGCAGAAATCAATGAAAGTCAAATAGAATAAAACAATAAGACAAAAATCTCATTCTTTGAAAAAAAAGAATGAATAAAACTGAAGAAACTCTAACCAGACTAAGAGAAAAAAGAGAGAAGAAACAAGGAAATAAGAGATATGATGATATAATAATATCAAGAATAAGAAAAAAGATATATTCTACAGATATTAAAATGAAAATGAAATATTATGAACTACGTTATGCCAATATATTTCACCACTTAGAAGAAAAGGATACATTTCTTTTTTTTAATAGTTTACTTTTATTGTATTCTTTCCATTACCATTTATCCCCCTTATACCCTCTCCCACCTCCACCTACCTCTTCCCCGCTGCTATCACCACATTATTGTCCATGTCCATGAGTTCTTTTCCTTTTTTTCTCTATCTCTTCACTCCCCAACCCTGCCTTCAGAACTGTCAGCCTGCTCTCTATCTATGAGTCTGTCTCTATTTTGCTTGCTGGTTCAGTTTTTCATTTGATTCCAAATATGAGTGAAATCATATAGTATTTGTCTTTCTCTGACTGGCTTATTTCACTTAGCATCATGTTCTCCAAGTCCATGTTTACTGTTGCAAAAAGTAAGATTTTCTTCTTTTTTATAGCCAAGTAGTATTCCATTGTGTAAATGTTCCATTGTTGTTTTATCTACTTGTCTACTGATGGACACTTGGGTGGCTTCCAAATCTTGGCTATTGTAAGTAATGCTGTAATGAATATAGGGGTGCATATATTCTTTCAAATTAGTGTTTTGAATTTATTTGAATAAATTTCCAGAAATGGAATTGCTGGATCATAAGGCAGTTCCACTTCTAATTTTTTGAGGTACCTCCATGGTGCTTTCCACAGTGGCTGCACTAATCTGCATTCCCACTGGCAGTACAAAAGGGTTCCCCTTTTTCTACATCCTCACCAGCATGTGTTTGTTGATTTATTGACACTAGCCATTCTGAGAGGTGTGAAGTGATATTTCATTGCGGTTTTAACTTCCATTTTTCTGATGATTAGTGACATTGAGTATCTGGAAAAGGTTACATTTCTTAAAAGATACAAATTATCAAAACTCACTTAAGAAGTAAGCAATTTCAATAATCTTTCATCTATTAAATTGGATTTTTAGTCAAAAACCTTACCACAAAGAAAACTCTAGAATTGGTGAATTCTACTAGACACTTAAGAAAAAATACCAATTCTACACAAATTCTTCCAGAAAACTGAAAAGGGAAGGGTATATGCTAATTCTTTGAGGACATCATTATGCTATACCAATTCTAGACAAAGTTATTACAAAAAAAGAAAAAGAAGACTAGAGACGAGTAACATCCATTAACCTAGGTGCAAAAACTCTAAACACAATTTTTAGTAAATATAATCCAGTAATGTATAATAAGGATATTGCATCATGACAAAGTGGTGTTTATATCAATAATACCAGGTTAGTTTAACATTTATAAATGAGTCAGTATAATTCAACATACTAACACTCAAAAAAAGAAAACACATGGTCATCTCAATGACACACAAACAGAAGTATTTGACAAAACCATATATACATATCTGATAAAACTCTCCACAAACTAGAAATAGAAGAGAATTCTCTTCAACTTAATAAAAGGTATCTACAAAAAAACTACAGTTAAAATTATACTTACTGATGAAAGTTTGAAAATCTTCCCCCAAAAATCAGAAAAAAAGACATTATGCCTGTTATCATCATTACAATTCAATATTGTATTGATGCTACAGCTTCTACCCAGAGCAAATAAGCAAGAAAATAAATAAAACCATAATAAAGAAGTGAACTTTTATTTGTAAAAATCATGATTCACAAAAATATATGTAGAAAATCTCATGAAATATACAAAGAAAACTATGGAACTTATAACAGTTTAGGGAAGGTCTCAGGACACAAGATCAAAACATAAAAATCAATTGTATTTTTATAAACTATCAATGAACACTCACATATTGAAGCTTTAAAATAATATCATTTGCAATGGTATCAAAAACAATGAAATAATAAGGAATAAATCTGACAAAACATGTAATGTTATATACACTGAAAGTATTAAAACATTGCTGAGATAAGACCTAAGTAAATCAAGATATAGACCATATTCATGAGTCAAATGACTCAATACTGTAAAGATATGATTTCTCCCAAAAATGATCTACAAATAAAATGAATTCCCATTGAAAATCACAGCAGTCTTTAAGAGAAAATGACAAACTGATTCTAAATTATAAAGAAAGGAAAAGAACCAGTAATAGCCTAAACATCTTCGAAAAAGAAAAAAATTATAGGACTAACACCACCTGATTTTAAGGCTCATTATAAATTTACAGCAATCAAAACATTGTAGCATGCCATAAAGCTAAACATTTGATCAATGGAAAAGAATAGAGTTCAAAAATGGATACACACAAACAACTGGTTTTAACAAAGGTACAAATGCAATTTTATGCAAATAGGAAAATATTTTTCAAAAAATGATGGTGGAACAACTAGACATCTTTAGGCAAAAACCAAACTTTAACCTATATTTCACATCTCATACTATACAAAATTTCTTTTAAAATGGGTCATAGGCCTAAATACAAAATTTAAAATTGTGAAATTTCTGGAAGAAAAAAAACTTTTACAAATTTGGATTGGGCAAAAATTTCTTAGCAACAACACCAAAAGAATGAATGAATTGATAAATTTAACTTCATCAAAATTAAAATATTCTTCAAGGGTGTCTTTGAAAGACACTATTAAGGAATGAAAATAAAAACTATATACTGTGATAAACATTTGTAATCACATATATGTTATAGGACTTGAATCCAGAATATATAAAGAATTCTTAAAACTCAGTAATAAGGAAAGAAACAATAAAGATAGGAAAACTATAAATAAAAGATATGAATAGATACCACCAAATACAATGGAAAATAAGCAGAGAAAAACACACTCGATATCAATCATTAGGGAAATACACCACAATGCTGTGGAGGCACTGCTACACATCCATTAGAGTAGCTAAAGTTTTAAAAATTGTTCAGACAAAGTTTTAGCAAAGAAGTGGAGGAACTAGAACTCTCATACATTAACTGATGGAAATATAAAATGTCACAACCACTTTGAAAACAGTCTAACAATTTCTTTAAAAGTTAAGCATATGCCTACTATATAATCCAGTCATTTTGCTATTACAAATTTACCCAAGAAAAATGAAGGTATATATCCATATAAACACTTGTACATAAAGGAGCATAGTAGCAGCTCTATTTATAATAGTCAAAACCTGAAACAATCAAATGCCTATCAACAGGTGAATGGATAACTTTCTAAGAAATGAAAACTAACCAACAGTGAGAGAAATATGGTTGCCTGGGTAGGACAGTGTAGGAAAGCATAGGGAAGAGAGATTACAAAGGAAAACAAGGTAGCTTGTGGGAGTGACACTTATTTTCATTACAGTCATAGGTCCCCACGTGGGATTGGTTCCCAAATCGCCCATGGATACCAAAATCCAAGAATGCTCAAGTCTCTTATATGAAATGGCATACTATTTGCATATAACCTACGTATATCCTTCCATATTCTTTAAATCATCTCCAGATTATTTATAATACCTAATACAATGTAAGTTCTATGTAATAGTTGTTATACTATATTGTTTGGAAACTATGACAAGAAGTGTCTGTGTATGTTCAATACAGATGCAGCCATTTGTAGTACTAACTACATACATAGTACATGTCAACAACAATGTTAACATCTTTTAAAAAATATTTTTGATCCAGGGGTGGTTGAATCACAGAATCAGAACTTGTGAATACAGAGGGCTGACTGCATCTTATTTTGGGCAGTGATTTCATGTGTTCTATGTGTCAAAATTTACCAGTTGTACACCTTATATATGTACAGTTTACTGTATGTCAATCATATCTCAATAAAGCTACCTTTTAAAAAGTGATCTGACTTCAAATCTCATTCTTTTCTCCACTGCCCCCCTACATTTGGCAAGTATGTATTCAATTCAATAAGTATTTATTCACCTTGCTATGTGCTCTGACCTGGCACTAAAACGGTGGCAGGAAAATGGAGACAAATGTCTTTGAACAATAATAAATACATACATACATACATACATACATACATACATACACAAAAAATAGTAATAATAATGTGAACTACTAGAAAGTTTATTTTCAAAATAAATAAACTTATATGTCGATCATATGGTAAACATTGTTAAACTCCTTTTTGTGGTTCCGCTTTATGCTCCTGTTTTTTTTCTTATTCTACCTAATTATGTTTTCTGTATCCTGGCTCCTCTTTGAAATCTCTCTAAAACGGGGGAGATATGAATAAATATAAATAATTAAGACATGATATTTGCCCTCTAAGAGTTTTCAGCAAAGAATAATCAGTCCCTCTCTTCAGGTACTTTAGTCCTAGTGAAGGGGGCATACATGTACACTAATAGTTATGCTACGATTTAATTTGTGAGTACTACAATATCATCAATACATTTAAACTTAACATAAATTTTATGAGGGGGAAGCACTGGAGAGGGAATGTTTATTCTGATAAGGCCAATAGAAGTTCATAAAGAAGAGATAGCTTTCAGTTGGACTTGAAGGATGTGTTGATTTTTAATGGGCAGAGGTGGAGGAGGAACAGTCTAGGCAAAGAAACATCATCAACAGAGAAGTGTGTGTGAGGTCAGCATGTATCCTTGGGCTAAAGGGTAGTCTAATGAAATGAGATAAACAACCGCAATACTGATCACAACTGCTTAGTATTTGGAGTTATTCAGCCTCTCCAGGTATAGTGCTCTCAACTATGAACTGGGGTTCTTAAAAGAACTAAAAGGGAACTAGTGAACATAAAGCTCTCAGCCCTGTGCCTGGCATATGCCAAATGTTTACAAAACCGGTAGCAGTTACTATTAGTGTGAGGTTAGAGTCCAGAGAGGCAAAGAGGTAGAAAAAAATGTATCTCATTTATATTTTTATAGTGACAAGTCGTTTCCCCCAATAGTTTTCTGGTTTCACCTGGTTTATCAAATAATTATTTAAAATGTGAGGAGTTGAGGGAGAAGGGAAAGGGGATTGCAATTTCATGCTTGAGAATTCAGTCCTTCTCATTTGAGTTGAGAAAATAAAACAGACTCTATGGATTCTCCCCACCCCACCAATGTGTCTTTGACTATTTAAAAATGCATGTAATAGTTTCATCAGGATTTAAAGTTTTATGATTTTACAGAATTCATTTGTAAGTTACATAGAAGCACGTTTCTGGAAAGAATCATCTGGCTAAACCTCATATTGTCGTGGGGAATGCTCCTGGATCTGAGGGTTACTGTCAGGAGCCAGCTGAGGAGGGAGTGGGGCTCTGAATCCTGCAGAGCCTGTCCTGGGGGTGTCACGGATGGGGGAATAAACATGAGTGGTCGCAAACACTTCTCTGTCTGCCAGGAGAGGGGACATGGCTGTTCCCTGTAGTGAAGAAGGCCCCGAGCCTTCTAAAAAGCCTTCTAAAGGCTTTTATAAAGAACCATATGCACAGGGGTATGGATACAAAGCTCATCAATCAATGAGCTTTGATCCAGTTTAGGGCTCTACTTACCTTTAGTATTGTTTCAAGCCTGAACCAGGTGGTCAGGGCAGAGCCACCAAGAAATAAGGAGACTTATTTCAGACAGAATGAGGACCCCAGCCATGTCCAAGCTGAGCCAAGCAGTGCAGGCCTTTTTGCTCTTTCTCCGTATTCCCAAGTCCTTGTCTGCTGCCCATAGCAGTTGTGTCTGTCTTAGGTCGTCCCTCCTTGTGAGAGATCTTACCTGTCTTTGACTAACGAACCATCAAAGGGCCAAGCAGGGGGATGTGAGGGAGGCAGGGGCTGCACCCTTGCCAGGGGGACAGGTTTCACCTCCTCAATGGCCTGTTTTCCCACGTCCTCCTTGATTATTTCCAGCCTTGGGGCTCTCTCGCCTGTCATCAGGGCTGCAGTCCCTGAAACCAGACAGGGCATTTCTCAACATCGTATTTTTAGGCCAATAATACCATAAAGAAAAAATCCCTTGTACAAACCACCCAAACAGCAAATAAAAATCTATTTGCAACTTGTCACACACAACTTGTGATTTCATTTCTAGGAGTATCAAGCAGAGAAGATAGCCATACCTCCCCAAACCATTGTGTTGTTGAAAACTAAACATAAATTGAGAATGGCCACAACAAAAACTGAACAGACGTTCATGTGCTTGGAATAATGAATTACAACATAGCCAGAAAGCAGGGATATTGAGGAGATCAAAAAAGTAATGGAATTTATTTGCTCTGCGAAGGCTGACTACCAGTATATGCCTAGTAAGCAACTCATATGTTGTTAAACATTTACATGTTCACAGAACTAGAAGTTACTACAGCCATGTTAATGTATGTTTTTCTCCCAGTTCTATCTTTGCATCCCTATTCCTACTCTATATGATGCCCTGGAAGCCCTGCTGATCAAATATTTTAGGACTGGCCATCCAGAGACTATCAATTATCAATTATTAGTCAAAAATTAGCAGAAGCAAATTTTTCTTAAAAGAACAGTAAGTGACATACATCCTTTTAATATGTGAAAGGGGGTATTTTATTTTACATGAGACATTGTATAGATAGACTTGAAATTTTTAAATTATGAAGAAGGCAACAGGCAAGTAAAAATGTGTTAATAATTCAGAAAACTGATTATCATGATTAGCTTTAAGGTACCCAGAAGAGGACATGAGAAAATGAAGAAAGAGTTCCAAACATAAGTGAAGGCTTTGTTTCCAATGACATTTGTTTTCCCAAATGGAATACCTAATGTAGATAGACATAGATACAGATTTTTTCCTCATTAGGAAGTTTAAGGAATCTCTCTGGGACTTCCCATATTAGTAATTAGGCTGAGAGACTGTAGAACTTAGTGAAGTGAACAAAATTCCTATATCCCCTTATACACACAATCTATTTCACTGAAGACTTGAAAGATGGGTGGGATGTAGGTTCTATTCAAAGCGGGATAAGCAGAAGAATCGACAAACTATTTTTTAAAACAATACATAATAATGTATACATATCAGGCATAGTAACAAGCATTTTACCAATACTATCATTTAAATTAATCCTTAAAATGACCTTATGATGAAGATTCTGCTATTGCATTCAATTAATTGTCAAGAAGACAGAGACGCAGCAAGGTTAAAAGACTTGCCCAGGTTCACACAACTGTCAAGTGGCAGACTGAGCTTTGAATCTGGCCTGCTTGACTCCAAAACTCATGATTGTAATCCCTTCACAATGTTGCATATTTTTCGTTGAAGGATCTTCTATTTGGGTAAATTTAATTTTTAATATTTCTGGGTTTTTTATGGAGCCCTAAAAAAATTGTTGCTGTGTTGTAGAGACCATTCCACAGGAAAAATCAATATTTTTATGGAATAATGTCCCTGAGAAAAAAATGTTACCTGTGTAATACGGTCCAATCCACAGGAAAAAATCAGTATTTTTATGGATTTTTAGAGTCTCTAAAAACTACTTTAACATATCATTTTAATAACTAATAACTTTAGAATGACTGAAGAATTAATAATCCCATACTTCCTTTTAGGAGGGATAGGTGTAAACTTCAAGTATATGACCTCATCGATTTAATAAACGTTTCTTGGAGCCAAGAGACAGGTGAAAACATAGACAGAGCTGTTTGGTACCTTCTGTGTGGCAAATAGATCCCTTTACAGACAGATCCTAGAAAGGGCAATCAGAACTCAGTGTAATGAATGAAGCAGTTGGTGAGACTTCTCTTCTTCATCCATCCTATTCCTGTGGAAGAAAGCCTGGTATAGTCTATGATTCTTCACAAATAAGACTTTCTGAAGTAGAACCATCATCAGCAATAAGACCATGAACAGCAAGAAAAAAAAATAGCTTTCTCTACGAAAGCTGGTCCCATCAGCAAAATGAATGATTGTGGACTAGACAGAGTTGAATGTAATTGGCTTCTTCTTCTTGGTGAAGGTCAATGCAGTCCTCAAAATGACTGCACTATTCAGGTTTTTTATACTAAATTGAAAAATATGACTCAGATAAACACCCAGAAAGACTTGGACCCTAATTTCCTAGGTTTCCTTAAGGTTCCTAGAAAGCAGTACTCTAGTTTTTCCCAAGTGGTTTTTTTTTGTGTTTTTTTATTTTGTTTTGTTTTGTTTTCTTTGCCTTTCTTATCTTTCAACCCAAGAGAATAATATGTTCTCCTGTGAGTAACTGTGTATTTGTGTACACATCTGTAGATTTATATAGTCACCCCACTTTCCAGACATCAAAAATAAATTGACTGCTAAAAAACAAAAACTAAGCAAAATCAGGCACGTGAGATTCCACTCAAGTATCATTGCACTTTGAGATGAATGTGAAAGTTATCAGTCTCTCCTGATTGCTCGTCTTTGCACTAATATTCCTAACTAAATGAACATCCAGAGGATGGTGCTTACTCAGGATTCCACTTCAGATTCTAGCATTGAGCTATCTATATGAAGTATGAGTAGTCATTTTTGCCCTAGGCTTATTATTCCTAGTTGTATTCTTTGGTTGCTCTGCTTGATTCAGTAAGCTGATGCATTAATTGTGTAGCAGCATAGAAAAGAAAATTTTAAAACATGTAAGTTTAAGCAACAGCTTCTTGACTTCTGTCCCTGAACATCTCCAGAGATGGAGGTCGGTTGAAATGAGTGGCAAAGATAATGCAATTTTCAGTGAGGTGAGGGTGATCTTCTCCAGGTTTCACTTATCCTGATTTCATTCCATAGCAAAAACTGCAATGTGGTCATCGTTTTTAGGTTTCTGATCACATTTGGGCCTTAGTTTCACTTTGATTATAGATTTACTTGGAAGCAGTATTCAAAAGTTTGGAAACTGTTAAATAGTCAATCTAGTGAGAAGTCTTAGAATAAATGGACTCCCATTACTTTCTGGATAAAACTGGAACTGCCATTTAAGGCTCTTGATAATATGGCCACTGGTTAGCTGTCCAGCCTCAACATTAACATACTCTCTTCTCTTTCAACTCAACCCAAGCCCAACTAAATATGGAGTCATTTTGCCAACTGGGACAAATTATGTAACAACTATAACCACAATAAATTGTACTTACACATGCTGTTTGAATTAGTGATAGTAGGCTAACTGACATAACAAACAATCCCAACATTTTGGTCACTAACACATCAAGGATTATTTCTCAAGTAACAATCCAATGCAGCGGTTTTCTGCTCCATTCGGTTATTCAGAGACCCAAGGCCTTTTCTACAGTAGGTCCAATATCCTCTAGGGCAGCCTTTCTCAACTGGTGTTCCATGACACACTTGAGCCCTAATCCCCTTAGGCATCCACTGTATACGATGAATTAACCTTCTCCTACAGATTGATAATTATGATAGCTAAGTACCATCCTTGCAAGAATTGAGAAAATAATCACTAAATCATTTTTCTACAAGGTTTAATTCTCTACGAATCCTTTAAGAAAGGCTGTTCCAGCTCAACATTGGCTTAATGTTGGAATCACCTCAGAGCTAAAGCTGAGAGCCACTGATCTGAGGCCTCAGAATTTTTAGTTAGATCATCTATACCCAGCCCACCAAAGACACAAGAGAGAGAGAATGAAAAATGAATGCATAGAAGATCATTCAGGAATTTTTCTTACGGGATGCACCTGGAAATATGTGAATCGCTTCTGTCCACAGTCCATTGGTGAGAACACAATCACATAGCCCAATGTAACTGCCATGAGGTAGGAAATGTAGTTTCCTCTCTGTGCCCAGAAGGAAAAGGAAGTGAGGCTTGATATACCCTTAGCAGTATCTGCCATGCTCTTTCCTTTACCCAAAGAGACATCTCCTTTCCCTTCCCCCAGCTCTCCCCAGTTATTCCACTTGGTAGCTAGCTCTTTTTGTCCTCTGAAACCATAGTAACCTGCTCTAGAGAAACTTCTCCTTCCATGCACCCAAATCTCCTAGGATACAACCTGTGAACCCTGAGAAAGAAGATACCTACAAAGAAGAGCTCCTGATATCTAGTTACCGGTAAGCTCAAATTTAAAAGGAGGGCCTAGCAGCCATCCCTAAACAGGGGTCTCTCACTCAAACCAATGCTTAGGGAGAAGCCTGCACTGAACTACACAACTCCCATACTGAACTGCCTGCCTGCACTGTGTTCCTGTCTTCTGAGCCAGCCCTCATAAAGGAGTTCCTGAAATTCTATTTCAGCCAATAGGACTAAGGATTTCCCCATCCAATCAGAGCTTAGCAGCTACATCAACAACATCACCATTGTCATTGACCAATCAGTGTGGCTCCATTCTGAGTGCCTTTTGCACCAATCAGACTGTAAGGATTTGAAGTCTCTATTTGCATGAGGATAGACCAATCAGGGGCCAGGGGCTGGGACTTTATTCTATGTAAGTCAGCTCCACTCTATCTTGGGGAGTGCACTTTCCCTTTCCATTGAAGACTGAAGGAAACTTTCTCCCAATTGGAGATGAAACATAAAAAAATGAAACACCAAAGACATCTCATGGTGCACAGCAGGTAGAACAGAAGAGGGCAGGGTAGAGCAAAGCAGAGTTGTCTAGTTGGAAAGGGGCCTCATGCCAGGGCCACCTTGTCCCAGGACCACCTCATAGCCATGCTATTCCACAGCCTTGCCACTTCATAATTGAGTGTAAACCTAGTAATCTGTTTCACACCCATGCTGTTCTCACAGCCCTGCTGTATCACAACTAAGCTGTTTACACTGAATAAAATTTCTTTCTTCACCACACCAAATTGGGGATTCCTGTTAGCATTGAATTGGTGCCAAGAACTATCGGTTGACAACCTTCATAAGAGCTCTTACCACACTGAACTATCCTCATTTAGCTTTTGTGTACTGCAGTTTCATCTGTGTATACTGGTGCCTGTTACAGGTGAAGATACACAATATATTTCAAGAATGAATGGATGAAAGCAGCAAAAGTAATTCACAGACATGTGCTTCATATTCTTAACAAACTCTTCATATCCTTCATATGTCTTAGATTTAGGAAACTTAGCAGCCTTACAAGTAAAAGACTTGTTCAAAAGGACAAAATGACAGAGATAGAGGTGGTTTTATACCTAACTACATAACGATTATTTAATTGTGCCTTTTGTGTTTTATTCTTCCTCTTCAACTTTAAAATAAAATTGAATGATAGACATATTAGGAAAAATACTCTATTCCTTTTTATGCCACAAAAAAAACTCTTCTTGTTAAAAAAGTAAGAATACATTTTCTCTTTTCCAAAGCTCAATAAAACACTGGACAAGCTATGAAGAGGAAACTCAGTTCCATAGCAATGCTTATATCTTTTCCATTTTGAAAGTTCCATTCCAATGCCTGGACAGAATTGTAGCATCCCTAGGTTTATCAAAACTATCTACCATTTCTAAAAGAACATTCTTACATCAGATATAACCAAGAATAATCAAGTTTCATAACAGCATAAATGGGATTTTACACAGTGAGTCTTTCCTCCCTTCCTTTATTTCTTTCCAGTACCATTGCCTACTCTTCTGTGACAGCTCAAGTAAAACGCTACATTAAAAAATCAATCTGCTTCAGAAGGTAACTGACAATACCTAGTTCTCAGTCTCCAGATTCAGAAAACCTGTGGAGATTTTGTTTCGATGAAAAGGTTGATGTTAAAATAAGTAAATAAAAATAAATGTTAAGCCAAAACAAAGAAGCTGGTGTTAGGCACACACAAAGATTATGGCAGCCAGCTGCAGGTGCCTGTGTAGGAGGAGTTGGTTGCAGACACACTCAGGGGCAGGGGTGAAAGCAAGCAGCAAGGGCTGGGGCCAGCTGCGGCTGTACTTGCAACTGCACCTGCCCTAGCCGTTGGTGTGCACTGCCATGCTGCTGGGTCTTGTCATGGGCGTTATGCCATCCAGTTCTTGAGCTACATATGGTTTATTGGTACTCAGAATTTCTTCCCATCTTCTTCTGTTGTCCCGTACTTTATTACAAAAGCTGGAAAGTAAAAAGTTATACTCCTAGGTTCCCCTTTCAACTGGGAAAGCATATCTGCAAATTAGGTTCCACCAATTAGAAGTACTCCCTGAAATTTAGAAAGTGAAAGTAATATCTAGAGCACATTCCCGTGGCTTGCAGCGTATTTTCTTCTGACAAGCAAGCCTGTGAAACGACTGCCCATGGCTTTGCAGATAATGATAAAGAGCAGGAGCACCAGTATCTGGGCTCAGTTTCCCAATGCTCAAGCAGTTACAGATATACAGTAGTAGTGACAGTGACAGTAGCAATGACAGGCTTCATTCAGCAAGTTACTGACTCATGGTTCCAGTGACAGCCTCTTGAATCTCTGCCTTCCCAAGTGTGACAGAGACAGCAGTTCTCCTGGAAGGCCAATTCAATAAATAACCTAATTCTAAGAGGCTTTATTAGAGGTCCAACCTAGTTTTTGCTCCCCGACCTTCCAATTTTATAAGCACAGAACTAATCGGTATTAAATATCTTACTATTTAAAATACACAAAGTGGTTTTTGTTTAAAGCATGACTCTTAATTGATATGAACCTCAAAATAACCCTGTGGGATTCTATTATTGTACCTCTTTTCCATATGAGAAAACTGAGGAACCAAAATATTAAATAAAAAATAAATTATATGGAAAGACAAGTCACAGACTAGGAGAAAATATTTGCAAAACACATATGTGATGAATGAACTGTATCCAAAATTTACAAAGAATTCTTAAAATGCAATAATAAGAAAACAACCAATCTAACTAAAAAGTAGGCAAAATATTAGAGCAGAAACCTTCCTAAAGATGCTATAAAGAAAGCAAATAAGCATATAAAAAAGATGTTTCACAATATGCCATCAGGAAATTACAAAATAATAATGATGATATGCTACTACGTGTCTATTAGAATGGCTAAAATCCAAAACACTGACAGCAAATGCTGGTGAGGATATATAGTAGCATGAATTCTCATTCATTATTGGTGTGAATGTAGAATGATACAGCCATGTGGGAAGACAGTTTTGTAATTTCTAACAAAACTAAACATACCATTACCATTTAATCCAACATTCTTTGTCCTTAATATTTACACAAAATTATTGAAAACTTAGGACCCCACAAAAATCTGCACATGGATAATTATGGTATCTTTATTCATAATATCCAAAACTTAGAAGCAACCAAAATGTCCTTTGATAGATGAATGGATAAATAAACTGTGGTACAACCATATAATGGACTAGTATTCAGCAATAAAAAATGATCAAGCCATGAAAAGGCATGGAGGAAGCTTTAATATGGGTTGCTAAGTGAAAGAAGCTGGTCTAAAAATATTGCATACCATATGATTACAACTACATGACATTCAGAAAAATGGAAAACCATAGAGATAGTTAAATGACCAGTAGTCACCACATATTCCTGAGAGAGATGAGATGAACATTTGGAACACAGGATTTTTAAGATAATAAAATTATTCCTCACGATACTATAATAATGGATACGTAAGATTACTCATTTGTTAAAACCCACGGTAATGTACAATACAAAAAGTGAACCCTAACATAACCCATGAATTTTAATTAATGATAATATGTCAATATTGGTTAATTAATTGTAACAAATGTCTTATAATACAAGATTTATTAGAGGAAACTCTATGTGGGGGCAGACTATATAAAAAAACCTCTGTGCTTTTTACCCAATTTTTTCTTCAAATAAAACTGCCCTTAAAAAACCTGTTAACTAGGTCCTGGCCAGTGTGGTTCAGTTGGTTGGAGCATTATCCTGTAAACCAAAAGGCCATGGGTTCGATTTAGGTCAGAGCTCATGCCTAGGGTGCAGGTTTGGTCCCAAATCTGTGCGCATATGAGAGGCAACCAATGGATGTTTCTCTCTCAAATTGATGTGTCTCTCTTCCTCTCCCTTCTATCTAAAATCAGTAAGCAAATCCAAGGATAAGGATTTTTTAAGTCTATTAATTAAAAAATTATATTAATTAAAAAAATAAAAGGTCATCTATTAAAAATCCATATCTATAATCATACTTATTAGTGAAAGAGTGAATGCTTTTACCCTGAGATCAGGAAGAAGACAAGAATGTCTATTCTTACCACTTCTATTCAGCATTATACTAGAAATTCTAGTGAGGACAATCAGACAGGAAAAAAAAATAAAAGAAATCTGTATTAGAAAAGAAGGAGGAAAACTATCACTATTTACAAGTAATGTGATCTTGTATATAGAAAACCCTAAGGAATCCACTAAAATATATTAGAACTAAGCACAAGTTCAGAAAGATTACAAGACATATGGTAAACACAAAAATCAATTGCATCTCTATACACTAGTAATGAGCAATCTGACAATTAAAGTAAGAAAACTATTCTAATTACAAGAGTACAACAAGGATTAAATACTTAGGAATAAATTTAAGGAAAAGAGTATAAGATTTGTACTCTGAAAATCACAAAACTTCATTAAAAAATTTTTAAAAGACCTAAGTTAATGGAGGGTCACTCCATGTTTATGGATGAAATATTTATTATTAAAATAGCAACACTCCTTAAATTGATCTACAGATTCAACACAATCCATATCAAAATCTCAGGTACATTGTTTGAATTATTTGACAATCTGATCATAAAACTCATAAGGAAGTGCAAGGGACCCAAACTAACCACAATAATCTTGAAAAAGAAGAACAAAGTTGGAAAACTCAAACTTTCTGAATTCAATACATACTATACAACTGCAGTATTCAAATAAGTGTAATAGTGGCCTAAGGATAAACATAGATTAATGGAATAGAATTGAGAGTTCAGAAGTATACATTTCATTTACTGTGGATTTTTACACGAGGTTTCTAAAACAATTCAATGGGGTAAGAATTGTCTTTTCAACAAATGGTATTGGGACAATATACTCACATATTCACATGCAATAAAATAAAATAAAATAAAGTTAGACTGCTTTCTCACACAATATGATAGTCCTAAATGTATGAGCTGAAACTTTAAAACTTGTATGGTTGTCACAGCTGCTGTAACAAATTACCACAAATTTGGTGGCCTATAATAACAGACATTTATTCCTTTACAGTTCTAGAAGCTAGAAGCCAAATCTTGAAATTTACAGAGGTCTACTGAAGTCTTTACCTAAATACAGATCTATGTATGTTTCAGAGGCCAGTAAGGAATCAGCAGAAAAAGGTATACTGTGCAATGTTCAGAGCCCACATAAGGCTGAGAGAGTTCATACAAAGACTCCCTAAGTCATGGGTCATTGATTAGAGTTCTCAGAGGGATATCATCTAAGTAGTAGGGTTAAATTAACATTATAGTATGCTAAAAACTTCTCTATACCCACCCTAATAAGCTAACTTTAAGATTTATTTTGGTAACCTTTTATCCTCATCCAAGGACATTTTTTTCATTGCTTTTAGAGAAAGATGCAAAAGAAAGGAACTGATCGGTTGCCTCCTGGACACGCCTGGACCTGTGATTGTGTGCCCAGACCAGGAATTGTATGTGCCCAGGCCAGACATTGAACCCACAAACCAATATGTGCCCTGACTAGGAATCAAACCTGCAACCCTTCAGCTATGGGATAACACTCCAACCCCTGAGCCACACCAGCCAGGGCTATTGTGGTAACTTTGTAAACTGAGAAAACAACACACTGCTTGGGAAAGGTAAGGGATATGGAAGTCAGGCCCTGGGTAAAAATTATTATGACAGCACCTGGAGTTGCCAGGCCTGCCTAGGAGAGAAACACAGGCACTGCCATACCACCACACGGGGCAGCTGCTGTCTGAAGCTCAGCAGAGGAAAATGTGAACCATAACTCAGAATAATCAATTAAAAGAATCAGAGAGATTACATATATAACAGAATTATCAGAAAAAATGTTACAACAGTTAGAACATATACATTCAATGTGCTGAACATATTTCATATGGTCAAAAGGTAGATAGAGGAAGCTATACATATGATAAAGAGAGTAATGAAAAATGTTAAGAAAGACCTAAATGGCACTTCACGAGGTATTGAAAAATACAATATATGAAAAGATAAATACACTGGAAGGGATTATGAGCTGATTAAACACTATAGCAATACAAATCAGTGGACTTGAAAACATAAAACCCAAAACTGTCCTAAAACAAAGAGAAATAAAGATTGTAAAAATAAATAAATAGGAAAAATGGGGAAACATGAACAAAGATCAGTGAGCTAACAAATGGTCTAAAATACTCTAGTATCCAGAGGAAAAAGAGATAGAGGAGTAACAATAATAAAAATTGAAGAAAAGTTTCAAAAATCTACAGATCTAAGAACTTCAATAAACCCTAAGCCAATAAACGTAAAGGAAATTACACCAAGTTTACTCATGTCTCAAGATCAATTTGCTAAATATCAGTAACAAACAGAAAATGTGGGAGCAATCAGAGAAAAAAAAAAGATACATACATCCAAGAAGAAATCACAAAGAGAATCAGAAAATGTTATAAAGTAGATGAACATATATCATATAAAATTATGTCATATTCAGCTAAAGCATAGTGTGTAGGGAAATTGATAGCTTTAAAGTGCTTATAATAGAAAAAAGGGATCTCAAATTAATAATATTAAGATATTTTAGAAAGAAAATATTAAATTCAAAATAATTGAAGGAAGAAAATAATAAAGATTAAGAGGAGAGGGAAAAAGAAAAGAGGACAGTTATAAGAAAATTTGTATCCAATTGTTTCCCTGGAAAAAATGATAAATTTTATAAACCCCTGTACAGATTAATCAGAAAGAAAAGAAAGAAAACACCATTACTAATATCAGAAGTGAAACTATTGGTATCGCTACATATGTTTACAGACATTAAAAGAATAGTAGCCCTGACTGGTGGGGCTCAGTAGGTTGAGCATCAATCCACAAAGCTAAAGATTCCTTTCCCCCCCTCTAAAAATCAAATAAATTTTTTTAAGATTTTATTTATTTATGTGTTTGTTTGTTTGTTTGTTTTTAGACAGAGGGGAAAGGAGGGAAAAAGAGAGGGATGGAAGCATCAATGTGTGGTTGCCTCTCGCACACCCCTTACTGGGGACCTGGCCCATCACCCAGGCATGTATCCTGATTGGGAAGCAAACTGGCGACCCTTTGGTTCACAGGCCAGTGCTTAACCCACTGAGACACACCAGCCAGGGTAAAATAAATTGGTTTATAAAGAACAATAAAGGGTTATTATAAACAATTTTATCCCCCCAAAACTAACAATTCAGATGAAAGGAAAAATTCCATGAAAGATACAAAATACCAGAATTCATTCAAGAAGAAATACATAACCTGAATAGTCCTATTTTTGAGAGAGTAAAAGATTGTGTATAGTAAGTAGAACTTTTGAATCTGACCTCAAATAGGTTTTTTTTTTTTTAGGCCCAGATCAAGTAGTCCAGCACTAATCCTGAATATTGACTTCAAGGGCTTATATGAATTAAATTGGGAGCAAACAAGGCCATTTAAATCCAGACTAAGACAACCTTATCTATGTAACTGTAGACTTGCAAATGCCCAAGTGGCAAGCCACTCAACTTGTTTCCAGGATTCCCAAAACCTCTCTTCCCTGTCTGCACTCTCCCCAACAAAGTTCAAACATGCCATAAGCCCAAGTCAAGCCAGGCAGTAGCATATTTATGTGATCTCAAGAACTCTCCCTTAATACATTAATAAATCTCCAATAAGACTTCAATGGCTGATTTGAAATCACATTTTCCAAAGAAGTGTTTGTGGTAAGGGTGAGATGAAACACCTGCAGAAGCAAAAGAATGGCAAAGAAAGTAGAAACTAGTGTAGACATGGGAAGCTGATGCTGCAACAGATTCCAATAACCTGAGCTTGACAAATGTTAAGTTTTACCATTGCGCAGGTGCTGGTTGCTATAACACTGCAACCTACTCTATTGTGCAGGAATTACTTAAGGACTACTAGGTGAGTCTTCGGGTTAATACTTGACACACATTTTTCCCGCTTTGTTACTCATCTCAATCTTGTGGAATCACAGGGGTACTGCTTCTAATGCTGGCTGTGTTATTTACTTGAATAAAGTCATTTTATTCCTAGTTCAAGTCTAGTTCTTTTTAACTTTAACTGCAAATGGATACAATACAATTCTAAATAACCTTTCTGGCTCTTTCATCAGGATTAAAAAATACGTGACAATGTTTCTTAAACAAAAGTTCCCAGTACTATTTTTCCTAGGAACAATGAAAAATCTATTTTCCACATCACAATATATTTTCCCATGGAAATGAAAGTACTTAATTAATAATGTTAGTGTCCTGAATTAATTTTGTCAGTTTATATAGAGTCAAAGAGATATCTGGCATTTAAAAAAATTATAACAATGTAAACAAAATGCTACCAAAATTGTTAAAACTATTTAATTAGATGTGATGTAAAGCTCCCTTAAGTAATTCACTACCTAGGTCATTTAAAAAGACAGACTTTGCCTATTCCCCTTTTATAGGCAACTAATAGGAGGCCATTATTCTTTTGGAGTGGAGAGATTTATGCACATACCTTCCATTAGCATTAATAGGTGTCCACGTAAATCACCAAGCACCAATAGCTGAAGAGACCTTCCCCCATCTATTGGGTAATTGGCTATCTCAGTTAAAAAATAATTTTGGGAAGAAGGAAAAAAAAGTTACATTCTTAAAGTAATTATCTTAGGTTCTGACTATATTAAAATGGCATAGTAAAGAATAATGGGTGACCCGACACTTCATTTGGCTGTTATTTTCCCTACTTCCTAAGTTAATCATAAGCGTAACAATAAGCAAGCAAGCATAAAGGTAGATTAAAGTGACTGCTTTTGAAAAGACAGGAAAGTGTATTATATAATATGTAAGCACATTAACATAGATCATTAAATTAACAGAATGGAGTCACAATAAAAGCATATTGTTCCCTTCATATGGCAAATGTTTGCTACACTTGTACCTTAGACTAACATAGGATTTGCTTAACGTTTTAATTGTATTATTTTAAGAAGTATGATGTCTTCCAAATGTTCTATTACTCTGCATATTTTTTTAGTTCTGTATTACTGTTCTTGCATATGGGCTTCTCAGGGTCCTTGGCACAATTTTACGTACCTCAAAATATGCGCAGATGGTTACGTTTTAGTTTTTTATTCTGCATATATAAGAACTTTCATGTGCTTAATGTAAAGCAAGGCTTAGCATGTCAAGTTGTCTCGTGTGACAAATAGTTGCATATAAATAAACTCACCGGATGTACTCTAAAACAAAACAGAAATAAATGTTTAACTTCTCAGAAATAGGGTATATAGGGAGTCTTTCCCACATTTGGTAGATGATTTTGTAAGACTCAGGTTCACTACTGGCAAAGTAAGTTTTATCTTCATGGTTTAGACAGATGAATACCACGTATCTCTGCTCCGATTTAAAATGCATGCCTCTGTAATATACATTTGCAAATCTGTCTTAGAAATGTTCTGCTACAGATCAGATGCCTTGTTATTGAGAAATCAAAGTTCTTTAAATAGAGGTTGAAAATGAGGCAGAAGCTAATTTTTGCCGTGCAAAGCTAATTGTGTGTTTTATTTTCATTTAACAGATTAAATATAGTTCTACCCTTTGCTTGGATTCCTCTCCTAATTCTTATAAATGCAACATGATAGTGTCAGAGTATATGTAGATATTCCACTTAATTAAAAAAAATATTCACACACACACACGAAAAAAGAATATTAGGAACAATAAAAACAAAACAATTTATAGGGTTTCTAGTTACTGGCATTTAACAAAAAGCATTTCTAAGGAATTTTTAGGGAGTTATTTTATAGTTCTCACAGTGGATACTATATATTCCTTTATTTGTACAATGTTTTTATTTTAAAATCAAAAGTACACAAGAGAGCCTGTAAAAATGGAAACCAGAAAAGAAGAAATGGATGACTGCCTCTTTGTGACATATTTTCTCCCTCAGCCTTGCATATTTGCATTAAAGTGATTGTGAATAATGTACATTTGACCAGTGCTGTCTGCAGAACTAATGCCTATTAAAGGGATGGGAAGTAGCATATGTTGTGCCTAGGGCAGAGAAAGTCCAATCACCCCCACGGTGAGAGTCTCCAACTAAAACACAGGACAGCCTGGGATTTATCCTAAATGAACCCAGCAGGGAGAAACAGGACACAGTCCCTCAGTCCACATTTAAGCTTCTGAACTAAGATTCTTAGAGTTTGCTTCCAAAAATAACCCATTATCTCTATCATTTCACTCACACAGAGAATAAAATGTTTTGCTCTTTTGTCCTACCTACCTCTTCTACAAACTTTCAAGGGAAATCATTACAACAAGAAATCAGACACAATCAGACACAAACAGAATCAGGATGTATGGTCTTTACAGCCAGTTTAGGCTCCCTCTCTTCTGCTTGAGCTATTCCACAGCATTATCTGACAAGGCACAATTTTGTCAGTAATTGCAAAATGTTTTGGGTTTGTGGTTTCACTTTTATGTTCCTGCACTTTACTAAATGCTCTGCTATTTAAACACTTCACAAAGCTTTCTCAGTCCTGTTATATAATCTTCCTGTGACCCCTAGCATCAAGTCCAGATTCAAACTAGCTTTCCTTCTACCTGTGTTGACTCGATAGATGAGAAACAACAATTTATAAAATAGAGGAGAATAACAAAATAGGCTGACCTATGGAAATAGAAGTTGCCAAATTGCTGTGTTTAGATCTGTAGGGTTGGCTTTTGCCTCATTAGCTTGGGACACACATACACACATACAAAGACACACAGAGAGAGAGAATATGAGAGAGAGGGAGACTGGAAAATATATTTTCAGATCATCAATTTGGTATTTATGTAACCTGAAGTGGGGGAGGTGGGTAGTAAAAATAAAATACAATTGGAAAACTTGTAAAACTGCATCACAGCATGATACAAAGGAGTCTGTGTAATGCTGAAAATAACATAGAGTAGCTATGATTTAGCTTATCTTTTCCTCCTACTCTCTTAGTGTTTAATTTCTATTCAAATTACTGTGAAGATATTGTCATGTTTCAGATGGAAGAAAGCTCCAAACCATTGATCTTAGTTTATTGGCCTACTCCTTGGGGTGGTGGGAGGGAGTGGCAAGAATTGCTGTTTTGGTATCTTATAAGAACTTCATTCTTTGAATGTTTAGATATTATAGAGGGTTAGACACTCTGACAGAAATTAAGTTTTGGATGTTTAATTTTATTTCTTTGGGATCATAGCCTGAGTTTTACAGATCAGCGATGTCTGTTGTCCCCCTGGTGACCTCACCCTGCAGGTTTATCAGAGGCCCACGAAGATCTGTGCAACAAGCTGGGCACCTTCACTTCTTCCCATGATTTCAGTCCCTGTGCTGTTGCCCAGTGACGTTCCTTTACAGTGTACAATCACTGTACACTATGGGACTTGGAGCAATTTCATTTGGGGCCATGATTCAACACCTTGGATTAAGAATATATTAACCACCTATTAAGATTATGGAGCAGCTTCAATCTGTTCTATAGAAATATAAGCACTTATAGATTGTAGAGAATGAAGTTAATAAAGGGGCAATCTCCAAAACCTGCTATCAGAAAACGTAACATAGCCCTGGCTGGTGTGCCTCAGCGGATTGCGTGCCAGCCTGCAAACTAAAAGGTCACTAGTTCAATTCCCTGTCAGGGCACATGCTTGAGTTGTGGGCCAGGTCCCCAGCTGGCAATGTGCAAGAAGCAACCAATTGACGTTTCTCTCCCTCTCTTTCTCCCTCCCTTCCCCTCTCTCTGAAAATAAATAAATAAAATATTTTTTAAAAAGACATCTCTTCTCTAAAAACAAAAAGAGAAAAAGAAAAAGTAACATAAAAATTGCCCAACTCAATCAGAGGCTCAAGATAAATTAATTGAAGCAGATAACTCTTCATTTTATATATCATCATTTTCTGTCTTAATTTTACTCTTGGTCATTTATAAACTGGAGGCTGGAGGAAGGAAAGTGTGATTCATTCATTCATTCATTCATTCATTATTTTGCAAATATTTATTTGGTACCTGCTATGTGCTGACATAGATGAAGTTAGAGGTCTCCATTTCCACTAAACCTAAAGCTAGTGCTGGAGATAGACAACTTATAATATATTGTGATTGTGCTATGATAAAGTAAATAATACAAGGTTCTATGTAGCAATGCAAAGTAAAAAATGCAAAAGAATATATAAAATTTAATTATTTTTAGAATAGATTTTCCAGCCTCAGTTACCAAATGTGCAAATTGCTTTACTGTCCTGCTTACATGATGATTACCTTGTTGTTATTGTTTTAACAGTAATAATAAGTTATAGCTGACTCCTTTCTTAGGCACTCATACCTTAATACCACAAGTATTGGTTTGGCCAAAAAGTTCATATGATTTTTTTCCATAAAAGACTCATTTTTCATTTTCACCAATAACTTTATTAATTTGTATATTTTGAGTATGTTGGATATCTCCCATTTGATATAATGTTGATTGTTCTCAGTTAATGTCTCAATTTGATCATTACCAACTTCAACTGATCTACCCGACCATGAAGCACAGTCCAGAGAGAAACCTCCAGCACGAAACTTCGCAAACCACTTTTGACATGTTCTATCAGTCACAGTCTCTTCTCCATACACTGCACAAATCTTTTTTTTCTTTTGCATTTCAGTTGCATTTTTACCTTTCTTGAAATAATAAAGTATAATATACCAAAAATGTTGGATATTTTCTTCCTTCATCAATATTAAAATAGCTATACAAAAATTCACCAATTTTGATGCTTTTTTAAATGCATGCTGATATGACAGCTGTCACAACACAATCTAACAAAATTGCTTTGAATAAAGTTAAAGACAACTAAGTTCTACTAGAGCCAACTTATAGAAAAAAAGGAACTTTTGGGGAGCTTGTGAGCTGTTCTCTACAGAAATATTCATACTGCTCCTCCTAGGCTCGCTTTCAGAAGCTTTAGTCATCTCGTATTTTGCTGCTGGAGCTGAAAGAAGTTTGTGTTGCAATGTATTACATTTATCATCATTTGCCCCCAAAACCCCCTCCTCTTCTTACATTGTTTTATTGAAGCATGAGTTCTAAAATCCATGAATCTTGCTGTCTTCCAATAGCCCCCTTTTGTTAGTCTGTGACCTGTGCATAATTACAGCTAATAATTCATACTAAAAAGAATAAAAATTATAAAGCAACTGGCTTGCTTCCATATTCTACAGTGACATTTTTAAAGCTTGAATCAAATATTTTAAGCAATAACCTTTGTGAGGCAGAATAAGGATGTATGTGGCTTAGTAAGAAGCCCTGGTTTCTAGTTTCACTTCTGCTAGACAATCAAGGCAAGCATGAGTCAGCCCCTCTGGAACACAGCTCCCTCATTTCTTAATGGAAAAGACATGTACTACAAGATCCCTCAACATTAATGTCAACTCCAATATTCTATAAATAAATTTTAAAATAACCTAGATGAAGTTTTTATTCTTTTAATATTCAAGTCTTTCATCTATTCAAACTTGTTGAAGAACATAAGACTTCAGAGATCATTCTAACATATGCAAATGGATGAGAAATAGCATATATTACACTTTTCTGAAATAAAAATTCTGAATACCCAAGAGTTCAAGTGATTTTTCTAAGAATATACAGTGACTCAACAGAGGACTATGAAATCAAATCCCCATTTCTCAAATGTACCACACATAAAGCACAGATTGATGCTCCAACATCTGCATTTGATGGTGATAGTCGCCACTGGCAAGGAAAGCTAGGCCAGGGTATCTAAATATCAGGTCCTCTCTCCTACCCTCTAAATGCTAAATATACATCACCATTTGGTCTGCATGATTTTGGTCTGCATGCTTGACTGTTACCCCGAATAAGATGGCAAAGCAACTACATCGCTTCCTAAAGATGAATATATTACTCTCAGAGTATCTTTAGCCCTCAATGGAACATTAAGAAAGGTCAGAATTATTTTCTTTTACTTTGTTTGTTTTTAGAGAGGGGAGAAGGGAGGGAGAAAAAGAAGGAAACATCTATGCAAGAGAGAAACATCGATTGGATGTGTCTGGAATGTACCCTGACTGGGAACCAAACCCGCAACCCAGGCATGTGCCCTGACCGGGAATAGAACTGGTGACATTTTGCTTTGTTGGATGACACCCAACCCACTGAGTCACACCAGTCAGGGCAGTCAGAATTATCTTAAATGTCACAACTATATGACCACAGAATCCAAAGACCTTAGATTCCAAAGAAGTAACACAGATAATCTGGCATAATTCCCGTATCCCTTGCCTCCATCTTATCTTCTGTATATTTTCAAAGTACATACACATTCAGTTAAAATCCACACCAGGAAAAGATCTCTAATAAATGCTGTATTAACTTGTGAATAGGAAATGAGGTTTAGATATAATTTATTTCTTGATATTCCGCCCAGGCATCAACTCAGTCCTTTCAGAGTCACTTTTTCCTGAGTTGGAATTCAGTCATCTAGAAAAGGTGACTGCTTAGCATTTGGAAGTCCAAATATTTTCAACATATTTTCAGTGGCAATTATCATGTCACACATGTCAAATGTATCCATTTTGTAACTAGTTCAAACCTAGAAGGTTGTTTTACCTTTTGTGATTCAGTTGTTGTCCAGTGCTTTGATCTTGCCAAATCCCCACCTCCTAGTCTGTACTAAATAAGATTAAAGCTTGGTACTGGTCGCTGTGATGTTTGTTTGCAAGTAGAGACAGTCAAGCAATAAGTAAATTCAAAAGAATAAACTTAATTCCAACTTTCCTTAGGCCAAAATAAAAAACAAAAAAACAATAAAACATACAGGTAATCAAATATATTAATTCCTTTATATTGAAAGCATTTGTAGTATAATTCTATATTCATTCCATGAACAGAAAAAAAATGGAACTTTGAGGTTTTCTTGTGTTGAATAAGCTTTTAAACAAGGTCTCATTTTTAGAAACAGAAAATTTTATATAATTACTTAATAAATGTTATATAGTACTTATTATGTGCTGGATAATATTCCTAGTATTTTATAAAACTTAATTTATTTAATCCCCATAATAACCCCAAGTGATTCTATGATTATCCTCATCTTACAGATAAGGAGACTGAGAAACAGAGGTTAAGTAACTTTCTGAATATCAACTAGCCAGTAAGTGGGAGAGTTGGGATTCAAATTCAGAAAGTGTGGCTCAGGAGTCTTCATTCTTAACTCTCAACAAGGTGATTTAAATAACAATAAGATCATGTGAAAACTGGAAGCATTTTATTTCCAATGAAAATTAAGTATCATTTAATTTATGAACCCTGAACTGAGCTTTCTCGTGATTCTTTTTCAAATATTTGAAAGAGTATTCTGGGAAAAGTGCTGCTGTTTCTCAAAAGTAGTTCCATAGTCCTTCTCCAAATCTACAATAAGAATTGATGCAACTTTTACCATTGAATTTTAGGAACTGGATAAAGATGGGGAAAGATAATTCTCTGGAAAAAGAAAAAGGGGAGCAATTCTTATTGTTTGTCATCTTATTCACCTGGTTGCAATGAAGAAAAGCAAGATAAGGCAAGGTAAGTCACAAGAAATTACCTGGAATAAACTTTTATGAAAGTTATCAGACCTATTTTATAGAAGAGGTTCTGAGGCTCAATAAGACTGGGTTGTGTCTCAGTTCATAGATCTCTAGGACATTTACAAATAAATATACTTATTTTCTCTTATTGGTACTATGAATGTATCCAATAATCTAGAGAATTTTTCACTATTTATAATTGCCATATACTTATAAAACTTAAAATGGTTCAGGCATAATTTTTGTCAACCTACTTTTTCTTCAACATTTCATATAACTATTTCCTTTCTGTTTCTTTCTAAACTTAAAACTATTGGTTTCTCATATCACTTCTGAATTCAAATAAATTCAGTTTAGCCAATATTTAATGAATAATTGTGCTAAACCCTAAAAAATGCCTATTCTGTAGATTTTAAATCCTTAGATCTAAAAGATCCTGATGAATAAAAAGAGTTGATGATTTGTGAGTGAACGTGAAGACGTAAATAGTCATTCTGAATGGTGCAGGTCATGGCCCTACTTACCATCTGGTCTCAGATCCTATAGGAATTAGTGCATTAGGAACACTTTTGAAGATTGTACTATACGTAGGAATTATCAAAGACATATAAACATACACAGCCTCAACCACTCTGATCTCTACCCTCTGGGAACTTACATTCTGATTATGGAGACAAGATCAAATTACTTTAAACATCAGCACACAGTAACACCACGCAACATAACACATCGAGGGCTACAGACTCCTAAGTGTTACACAAATACAGAAATAGAGAAATGGATAAGGTCTAGTGCTTATAAGATGGCTTCAGGGAATCAAAGAGATTCTAGTTTAATTCCAGTATGGGAAGAATGAAGATAGGTAAGAGGGAAAGTAATACGCAAGAAAAACTGTATGACTGAAATCAGGAAGTTTGGGATATTTCTGTGAATGATCCCTTTGGGGAGGCTACTTTTCCATGAACAGTCCCTAGATCCAACCATGTTTCAAACTCTAGAACTTTACGTTAGAGTGAAATGATTGCTTCAGCACCTGTTTTCACCTAATAGGTCATAACTGGAGTACTATAGAGTTCTTCATGGACTCAGAACCTAATTAGGGTGAGAATCTTTAAAAAAAAAAAAAAGGTGGAGGGGAACACCAGAATTGGGAGTGAATACAGATTCCATAGGTTTTACAAGTTTTTAAAGGGTGTTTTTTAGGGCAGTGGAATTATACTGTAACAGTGGATCCATGTCATTATACATGTGTCACAATTCATAGAATGTTCAACACAAGTAGTGTACCCTAATGTAAACAATAGACCTGTGTTAATATTGGCTTATCATTGTAACAAATGTACCATTTTAGTATAAGATGTTAATAGAAGATAATGTGTGTATGTGGAGGGGTAAAGGTTACATAGGAACTCTCCATACTTTCCACTCAATTTTCCTCTAAATTTAAAATTGTTCTAAAAAATAGGTGTATTAATAGTTTTTTTTAAAGTTTTCACCATCAATACTTACTAAACATAATTTGGAATGCTTCCATCACCATCTCTAATGTTTGGAAAAAAAGGATTCCTCTGAGATTTTCCTCATTTGCCTTCTAGTCTTTCAGTGTGGTCCTGACATCCAACAGGAGTCCTTCTTATAAAAAGTTAGCACCAAAATACCTGCCATTATTATACTGCTTTCATTCAAAAGGTAAACAACTGTCCCAACTTAGCTAATATGCTAGTAAGTGATCCTGTGAATGGGGTAGTGGGCTCATACATGTTATCAGCATGCACAGACTAGCTAGATCTCTCCCATCCTAGAAAATGCCTTCAGTTCACCACCACAACTATCTGTTCTCTGCTCTAAGAACAAAATGCTTATTTAATTTTTGTGTTATGAAAGTAATTCATGTTCATGGTGCAAAATTTGGAAAACATAAAACAGATTCTTTTTACTCATCCATTATTCCATGTTTTAATATATTTCGTTCTAGAATTTCTTCTCATTCATTTTAACACATAATATTTTACATGTTTTACTATAATTTGTGATCTTGATTGTCAGAGTTGTAGTGATTGTTTAAATTATAATAATCTAAATACATTGCTTAAAAGTCAATTTTTTGTGATCTTGTCTCCAGTTTCTCTGAGATTGCCTCCAAGTTTCACTTATAAGTAAAATAGCACATGGCAAGTCATAGCATCCTTTATAATTAAAAAGATTTTTGCAAATATGACAGTTCTCCAGAACTCCTAAAGCCAACTTTTAGCAATATACAAACACTACAGCTGAAACCACCTCTAAATTACAAGTAACTGGATTATTTTATCAGTGGAAAAAATGTTCTTTAGTGACTAGAACATTTCTTTAGTATACAAAGGCCTCTTGACCAGAGTACAAATTTAGAACAAGTCATTATTTTATTATTAGTTTCTACCAAATATTTCAAACCTCTAAAAAAGTACATAACCAGCATATAAAATATGATCCAGTGAACAAGATTTTGAATGAACCAATGGTATCATGTTGCAGAAATTGAAGTGGAAATGCAGCAAGCCCACGATGTGCCATAGTGTATCGAGCACAAGAACAACTCCTGCAAAACTGCCTGCACTGAAGGCTACTTGGTGAGGAACACAGCCAGGACACTTTTCACCATGGGACAGGTATAAAAAGCATAGCTCATAAACGTATAAAGAAACAAAAGAATTCAATGATCAAAAATGTTAAATAATATAAAAAGCCAATCAGGTGGCAGAGGAGTGAGTGGAAATTAAACTAACCTCCTCCTAGGACCAATATGGAATTACAACTAAATTGTGGAGGAATCACCTGAAACAAACAACTGAACAATAGTGAGAGAGAAGCCTTATAACCACGGACAGACAGAACAATCACCTTCAGCACAACGTGACTGGTAGGGAGTGCAGAGGAGACACAAGAGTGCTGGCTGGGCACCCACAGATGGAAGCTGAAGCATAGGAAGGATATTTAAGCCACTGGTTCAATCCTGAGAAGTGTGGAGTCTAAACCCTAAGCTGGGATCCCCAGCCTAGAGCGCCAGAGCCAGAAAGGTACAAAGTTAACATCCAGCTGCGAAAAGCATTAGGATTGCTCTCTGTCAAAGGTGGGCAGCTGGGGACACAATGAGCTATTTAAAGGACCAACATATAAATCTTCATTTGCAACCACTTACCCTGGGCTCTGGCAAAGGCTGGGGCAGAATGGACCAGAGACATTTGAGGAAAGACTGGGGACAGAGGCTTTAGGGAGAGAACTGAGAGAATAGCCACCAGGATCCCAGTGCTGAGTCATCCCCCAAACTGCAGCAGCCATCTTGCTCGGGCAGACCACTCCCCTCTCAGTGGCAGGAGCTTCAGGGGAAACAATACCCCAACCCCAGGAGGGATTCTACCCACCCTGTGGTGCTTAAGCCTGACTGCTGAGTGCAGAGTGTGTAGATTAACAACTCTGAAGGAGTCAGCCACAGACAATAGATCCCTGAACGTCTTGAACAGACTGCCTAAGGCCAGACAGGGTCACCATCTGACATCACCAGAAGCAGATCCAGAGAGGAAAAACAGTGATAAATACTAGATGTTACTGAGAAAAACTCCACCGAGGTCTTCTCCATGATTTGGGATATTTTCTTTCCTGCATAATTTTTTAACATTCATGTCTTGTCCTTCAAGTTTGTGCATATTAGGTAACTAGATTTTATCCTATAGTTTACTTCAATTCATATATCTTGTGCCTCCCTTCTCTTACCTCATTTTACCTTCTTCTTTCCTCCTATTATTTTTGTTTTAAATTTTGTTTTCTCTCTTTCTATAACTTGTTTCCATTGCACATTCTTACTCTTTCTCCCCTGTCCAGTGTCTCAAAACTAATTTTCTTGTGAATTGTCATCTAACCACTCTTAAAATACCTATGTTTTCTCTCCACCTTTAGCAAGCTTTGCTCGATGGTTGTGGATAGGGTAGTTGCTATTGCATTTTTTTTCAATTTTATCTCTAAATCGCTAATTTTGTATTTCAAATTTCAAATTTTACCATTCCCCTCTCCTTCTCTTATTTGTCTCAGATTTTAATTTTGCCCTGTTTTAGTCTGGTTTTTTTTCCTTTTTTTCTCTGTCATCCTTCCATTTTTTTCTTTTCATTTTCTTCTTTTTCTTTTTGTCTCAAATTTTAATTTTTCCCTGTCTTAGCCTGGTTTTCCTTCCTTACTCTTAGTAGTCCCTCTCCTTTCTTCTCAAAATCACTTCCTTTTCCTCAGAACATCTCTTAGGCTTTTCTTTCTTTCTTTTTTTCCTCTTATTCCCATCCCAACTATATCAATGGTAGCTCATTTGTTGTTGATAGTACTGTGGTGGATCTTTCGAATTTGGTTGCTATTTTTTTATTATTTTTTTCTTTTTCGTCCTCCCTCTCACTTTTTATTTTATTTTATTTCAATTTGTTTAAACCTAACACTATACACTTCCCTTCTCTTACTCCATTCCACCTTCTTCATTCCCTTTTCTATTTATGATGTAAATTTTACTTTGTCTCTTTACATTGCTCTGATTCCATACTCTTATTAGTGCTTCTACTTCTGCCTTCTCAAAATCACTTTTCTTTCAGTAGGTCATCTTATATTCACTCTCCTTTCTTATAATAGTTGTAATCTCCTTACACCCTTATTAATACTGGATCATTTGCAGTTGATAGTGGGATTGAAGGAGGAGATACTTTTGCAGGTGTTGGTTTGTTTCCTGGGCTTTGTGGTTTTGTTCTGGCAGTACCTGCACAACACCATACCAGACATGGTGGGTGGAGTGACCTTCAGTAAACCAGCTGGAAGGAAGGACCACCAAAGAATGACCCAACAACTATCAAAACCCAATTACATCTAGAGAGCCAACATAAATGGCATAAAGGGCACCCCAAGCACATCAAGTTTGGGAGATCAAGGAGACTGAGCCACTGAATCTCACAGATCTCCTACCACAGAAGTTCACACCACAAAGACAGGGAGTCAGAACAGATCAATTTAAGAAGCAGAAGCAAACAAGTAGTGCCTCCTAAAAAATGGGAAGACAAAGAAACAACCCCCAATTGAAAGGAAAGGAGGAATCCTCAGAAAGAGTGCTAAATGATATAGAGGCAAGTCAACTATCAGATATTGAGTTCAAAACTATAGTTATAAGGCAACTCCATGAGTTCAATGAGAATTACCAAAAACTACAGGGAAGCTAAAAGGAACTTACTATAAACTATGTCAGCACAAAAAAAAGGACATAGAAACTATCAAAAAGAGCCAGGATGAAATGAAGAATACAATTTCTGAATTCAAGAATACAGTAGAAAAAATAAAAATCAGGCTAGCTGAAGCAGAGGATCAAATCATCAAGCTGGAGGACAAGGCACAAAAAAAATTATCAGAAAGAGCAAGAAAAAGATTCAAAAAGAATGAAGAGGGATTAAGGGAACTGCAGTACAACCTGAAACATAATAATATCTGTATAATAGAGATACCAGAAGGAGCAGAGGAGGAGAAAGGGATAGAAAACCTATTTGAAAAAGTAATGATGGAAAACTTCCCTAACTTGATGAGAGAAAAAGTCACAAAGTCCGGGAAGCACAGAGAGTCCCAATCAAGATAAATCCAAAGAGGACCACTCCAAGACACATTATAATTCAAATGGCAAAAATCAAAGACAAAGAGAGAATCTTAAAGGCAACAAGGGAAAATCAAGAAGTAGCATACAAGGGAGCTCCGATAAGGCTAGCAGCTGATTTCTCAACAGAAACACTACAAGCCAGAAGGGAATGGCAAGAAATATTCCAATTAATGAAAAGCAAAGGCCTGCAAACAAGACTACTCTAGCCAACAAGGCTCTCATTTAAAATGGAAGGCAAAATAAGAAATTTCCCAGACAAAAGAAGGCTAAAAGAATACACCTCCACCAAGCCAGCATTGCAAGAGATGCTAAAGGGCTGCTCTAATAAGATGAAGAAAAAGAGTGAGAGAGAGGAACAGAGGAACAAAGGGGGAAAATGGCAATGAATAAGTACCTACCAATAATAACCTTAAATGTAAATGGATTAAATGCTCCAATCAAAAGACAAGGATAGTTTACTGGATAAGAAAACATGACCTGAACATATGCTGCCTACAAAAGACTGACCTCAGAACAAAAGACCTATACAGACTGAAAGTGAAGGGTTGCAAAAATAACATTCCAAGCAAATAGGCAGGGAAAAAAAGCCGGGGTAGCAATATTTATATCAGATGAAATAGACATGAAAACAAAGATCATAAAAAGAGACACATATGGACACTTCATAACACTCAAGGGAAGAACCTATCAAGAATACATAAACTTTGTAAACCTATATGTACACAACACAGAAGCACCCAAATATATAAGGAAAATCTTGAAGGACATCAAAGAAGATATAGACAGCGACCCACTGATAGTAGGAGATTTTAACACCCCACTTTCAACCATGGATAGATATTCCAAACAACATATCAACAAGAATATTGTGGCACTCAATGACCCACTAGATCAAATGCACTTAACTGACATATATAGAACCTTTCATCCCAAAGAAGCAAAATACACATTCTTTTCAAATGCACATGGAACAGTTTCAAAGATAGACCACATGATAGGACACAAAACAAGCCTCAACAAATTGAAGAAAATTGAAATCATACTAATCCTTTTCTCATACCACAAGGGCTTGAAGCTAGAAACCAACCTCAAGGGAAAAAAAAACAAAAAAAATCAAATTCATGTAGACTAAATAGCATGCTATTTAAGAATGAATGGGTTAATAATGAGATCAAGGAAGAAATCAAAAAGTTTCTGGAAAAAAATGAAAACACAATACTCCAGAACCTTTGGGACACAGTGAAGGCAGTCCTGAGAGGGAAGCTCATAGCAATACAGTTCTACCTAAAAAAGATAGAAACATTTCAAACAACCTAACCCTACATCTAGAAGGACTGGAGGAACAACAAAAACAAAGCCCAGATTGAGTAGAAGGAAGGCAATGATCAAGACCAGAGCAGAATTAAATGACATAGAGACTAAAACGACAATTCAAAGGATCAATAAATACAGGAGCTGGTTCTTTGAAAAGATAAACAAAGTTGACAAGCCTTTAACCAGACTCCTCAAGAAAAAAAGACAGAGGACTCAAGTAAATAAAATTTAAAAAATGAAAGAGGAAAAATTACAACTGATACCACAGAAATACAAAGGATTATAAGGAATTACTATGAACAACTATATGCCAAGAAATTTGAAAACCTGGGAGAAATGGACAAATTTCTAGAAAAATATAACCTTCAAAAACTAAATCAAGAAGCAGAAAGCCTGAACAGACCAATAACAGCTGGTGAAATTGAAGTGGTAATCAAAAAACTCCTGGCACACAAAAGCCCTGGACCTGATGTTTTCACAGGAGAATTTTATAAAACATTAAAGAAGAGCTAACCCCTGTCCTTCTCAGACTATTCCAAAAAATCCAAGAAGAGGGAAGACTCCCAAACTCTTTTTTATGAGGCCAACATCATCCTAATCCCAAAACCAGATAAAGATACACCAAAGAAAGAAAACTACAGGCCAATATCGTTGATGAACATAGACCCTAAAATCCTCAACAAAATATTGGCAAACCGCATCCAGCAATACAATAAGAAGACCATAGACCATGATCAAGTGTGATTCATCCCAGTGATGCAAGGATGGTACAATATCACAAATTAATCAACATAATATATCACATAAACAAAAGGAAAGATAAAAATCACATGATCACATCCATAGATTCAGAAAAAGCATTTGATGAGGTACAGCACCCATTTATGATAAAAATACTCAGTAAAGTGGGAGTAGAGGGAGCGTACCTCAACATAATGAAGGCCATATATGAGAAACTGACAACCAACATCATACTCAATGGGCAAAACCTAAAAGCTTTCCCACTAAGATCAGGAACAAGACAAGGATGTCCGCTTTCACCACTTCTATTCAACATAATATTGGAAGTTCTAGCTACAGAAATCAGACAAGAAAAATAAATTAAAGGCATCAAAATTGGAAAGAAGGAAGTAATACTGTCATTGTTTGCAGATGACATGATAGTGTACATAGAAAACCCTATAAACTTGATCAAGAAACTACTTGACCTAATAAGTGAATTTAGCAAAATAGCAAGATACAAAGTTAATATTCAGAAATCAAAGGTATTTTTGTACACCAATAATGAAATATAGGAAACAGAAATTAGGGGCAGGGGTAGAAATCCCATTTGCTATAGGAACCATAAAAATAAAGTGCCTAGGAATAAACCTAACCAAGGAGGTAAAAGACCTGTACTCAGAAAACAAAACACTAAAGAATGAAATTAAGGAAGACACATATACTGTGTTCATGGACTGGAAGAATTAACATCATCAAAATGTTCATGCTACCCAAAGTAATTTATAGATTCAAAACAATCTCTGTTAAAATACCAATGACATATTTCACAGATATGGAACAAACATTTCAAAAGTTAATATGGAACCATAAGTGACCTGGAATAACCTCAACAATTTTGAGAAAAAAGAACAAAGTAGGAGGGTTCTCAGTACCTGATATCTAACTGTATTACAAGGTCATCATAATCAAAACAGTCTGGTACTGGCATAAGAACAGATGCCTAGATCAATGGAACAGAACAGAGAGCTCAGAAATATGGTCAATTAATATTTGACAAAGGGGGCAGGAGCATGACATGGAGTAAAAATAGTGTCTTCAACAAAATGTGTTGGGAGATCAGGACAGCTACATGCAAAAAAAAAAAAAATGATGTAAATAGGTTTCAAATGGTGTAAGTAGACCAGCAACTTATACCATATACAAAAATAAACTCAAGATGGAAAAAGGCTTACATATAAGTCATGACACCATAACAGTCCTAAAGGAGAACATAGGTGGGAAAATTTCAGATATTCCATACAGCAACATTTTCACCAATATGTCCCCTAGAGCAAGGGACATAAAGGAAAGAATAAACAAATGGGGCTACATCAAATTAAAAAGCTTCTGCATGGCCAAAGAACACAAAATGAAAAGGAAACCAATTATATGTGGAATATTTTTGTCAATGATACCTCTGATAAGGTTTTGATCTTGTCATGATATATAAAGATCTCACATGACTCCACACCAGGAAGACAAATAATCCAATTTAAAAATGGTCAAAGGACCTGAACAGACACTTCTCCAAGGAGGATATACAGGGGGCCCAGAGACATATGAAAGGATGCTCATCATCATTAGCCATCAGACAAATGCAAATTAAAACCACAATGAGATATCACTTCACAGTGGTGAGAATGGCCATCATTAACAACCAACAAATGACAAGTGCTAGTAAGGTAGTAGAGAAAAGGGAACCCAAGTATACTATCAGTGGGAATGCAGACTGGTGCAGCCACTGTGGAAAACAGTATGGAATTTCCTCTAAAAACTAAAAATGGAACTGCCTTTTGACCTGGCAATTCCACTGCTGAGATCATACCCTAAAATCCTGAAACACCAATTCAAAAGAACATATGCACCCCAATGTTCATAGCAGCACAATTTACAATAGCCAAGTGCTGGAAGCAGCCTAAGTGCCCATCAGTAAGTGAGTGGTTCAAACAACTGTGGTACATTTACACAATGGAATACTACACAGCAGAAAGAAAGAAGGAACTCCTACCCTTCATGACAGCATGGATGGAACTGGAAAGTATTGTGTTAAGTGAAGTAAGCCAGGCAGTGAAAGACAAATATCATACAATCTCACCTATAATTGGAACCTAATCAACAAATCACACAAGCAAGAAAAATAGAACCAGAGACATTGAAATAAAGAGCAAACTTACAGTCACCAGAGGAGATGAGGGGGGTGGATAACAAGGTAAAGAAGGGGAAGGGTCCAGTAAAGAAACATGTATAAAGGACCCATGGACAAAAACAATGGTGGGGGAGGATCGAATGTGGAAGGTGGGGCATGGATTGGGCAGGAGAAAGTAATGGGGAAAAAGGGGACAACTGTAATTGAACAAAAATAAAAACATATTTGGGAAAAAGCCATGGAAGCATTTTTTAAAATGTGGATTATGGTCTTTGGAAAACATTCCCTCAAAAGGGTATTACTTAGAAAAATGATCGTTCCCCATGCAGTCTCTAGATGAACAGGTGAAAGGGATCAGATTCTTTGTATGCATTTCTTTCTTCGTATTGGTAAAGAGAGGCAGGATGGCTCCTTGGTATGGCATGGTGTAAATTCAGTGAATCAGAAAAGAGGCAGAGAACGAACTGGTTCTAGCCCACATGACCACAGGAAAAAGTAATGTAAACTCTTTGAGCTCCCATTTCTTCAGTTTCAAAGTATGTATTGTGCCCCACTTTTCTCTAGTCTTCTCATAAGTCTTTAACTGCCTTCATTTTTCTTCTAGCCATAGTGAACTACTTATAGTTCTCAGAAAGCACCATGTTCTATTCTCACTCTGCTGAGAGTTTTTATCATAAATGGGTGCTAGATTTGTCAAATTTTTTCTCTGCATCTGCTGATATGATCAAAAGATTTTTATCCTTCATTTTATGTGGTGTATCATGTTAATTGATTTGCAAATATTTTTATTAAGTATATTTTATTGATTATGCTATTATGATTGTCCCATTTTTCCCCTTTGCCCTCCTCCGCCTAGTACCACCATTCCCTCCAGCAATCCCTTCTTTAGTTCATGTCCATGGGTCATGCACAGATTCTTTATCTTCTCCATTTCCTATGCTGCTCTTAACATCCTCCTGTCTATTTTGTACCTACCAATTATGCTTCTTATTCCCTGTACTTTTTCTCCTACTTCCCCCCTGCCCTCTTCCTCTTCCTACTGATAACCCTTCATATGATTTCCATTTCTATGATTCTGTTCCTATTCTAGTTGTTCGCTTAGTTTTTGTTTTTGCTTTTTTAGATTCCATTGTTGAGAGTTGTGAGTTTATTGTCATTTTGCTGTTCATAGTTTTGGTCTTCTTTTTCTTATATAACTCCCTTTAACATTTCATATAATATTGGCTTGGTGATGATGAACTCCTTTAGTTTTTTCTTGTCTGAGAAGCTCTTTATCTGCCCTTCGATTCTAAGTGATAGCTTGGCTAGGTAGAGCATTCTTGGCTGTTGGTCCCTGCTTTTCATCAGTTTGAATGTTTCTTGACAAATGCTTCTAGCCTGTAAAGTTTCTTTTGAGAAATCAACTGACAGTCTTATGGGAACTCACCTATAGGTAACTCTCTGCTTTTCTCTTGCTGATTTTAAGATTCTCTTTTTATCTTTAACCATTGGTATTTTAATTATGATGTGTCTCAGAGTGGGCCTCTTTGTATCCATCTTGTTTGGGACTCTCTGTGCTTCCTGGACTTGCATATCTATTTCCTTCACCAAATTAGGGAAGATTTCTTTCATTATTTTTTCAAATAGATTTCCAATTTCTTGCCCTTTCTCTTCTCCTTCTGGCACCCATATAGTGTGAAAGTTAGGCCTCTTGAAGTTTTTCCATAGGCTGCTTATACCAGCCTCATTTTTTTTTTTTTTTGACTCTTTTTTCTTCTTGTTGTTCTGATTGGTTGTTTTTTCCTCACTTATGTTCCAAATCATTTATTTGATCTTTAGCTTCATCCTCTCTAGTATTGTTTCCCTATAAATTGTTATTTATTTTAACTAGTGTATCCTTCACTTCTGACTGGATCTTTTTTACACTGTTGAGGTCCTCACTAAGTTCCTTGAGCATCATTATAATTAGTGTTTTGAACTCTGCATCTGATAGATTGTTTATTTCTATTTTGTTTAGTTCTTTCTCTAGAGTTTTAATCTGTTCTTTCATTTGGGCCATGTTCTATGTCTCCGCATTTTGGCAGCTTCCATGTTTGTTTCTATGTATCAGGTAGAGCTGCTATAGCTCCCTGTATTGGTATGGTAGCGTGGCCTCATGTAGTAGGTGTCCCGTGGGATCCAGTGGCACAGCCTCCACTATCACCCAAGCTGGGTACTCAAGGTGAACTTTTGTGTGGTATATATCACCTCTTGGAGTTGAGCCTTGATTGCTGTTAGCTGGTCAATGGGGGAGATTTACCCAGGACAGTCAGCTTCAAGGACTGGCTGTGACAACTAACTACCAACCCCCACTCTCCATGGAGGATTAGCTGTGCAGGGGCAGAGTAGTAGTGTTCCAATGTGGTCTGTAGCTTTCCACTGGTGGGAGGGCTCTGAGGTTTCCTGGGTGGTGCAGACCAGGCTCAGCCACCACCTATGTTTTGCCCAGGGCCACCCAGTATGAGCTACAAGCAATCTGTAGATGATTACTACTTGTGCTCAGCTTGGAGGTTCCCAGGCAATGCTAAACTGTGATCCAAAGTTGACTGCTGCTAGTGCCAGGCCTGGGGCCACTTAGCCAGAGGTATGGGTGCGGGGGGCTTGCTGCAGCTGGTTGTTGCTTTTTTGAGAGGATTTAGAAAGATGTAAAGCCTGAGCCTGGAGCCTAATGACCAGCCATTCATATGGCAAAGTCATCATTAGCAAATTGGGTGGGCCATAAGTTGGGTGGGGCAGAGCCTCAGGGATTCCCCAGGGCAGAGCAAACCATGTGTGCTAAGTTGATGGAGTCTCAGATATGGCCAGCATCTGCTGTCTCTGTGGCTCTGTGGTGGGGAGGGTTCAGAAAAGGAACAATGACCTCTGCCCACCTTTCCCTCTGGGAGAAAGCTGTGTTCCAGCTCTCACCCTGATGCTGGACATTTCAGTTACTCTCCCTATGTCTCTGATGCCTTTTAAGCTGCCACCTTGGTGCTGGACTTCATAAGAAGAGAATCTGAGGAATCCAATGTGTGGGACCTTTAAGAGACACTTCTTGGGAATCCACTACTTCCTTTCACTGACTCAAACCTCACTGGTTTTTACAGCCAGAAGTATGGGGGCTTATCTTCCTTGCACTGAAACCCTGGGCTGTGGGTCTTGGTGTGGGACTGGGACACCTCACATCTGAGATATCCCTCCAGAATTTTTATCCACCATATGTGTCTGTGGGATCAGCCTATTCCATATGTCCATGATTCCATGTCTCTATATCTCCTACCAGTATGGATAGATGTGGTTTATTTAGTTTCGTAGTTGTTGGACTTCCATTTGATTTCTGGTAGTTCTGAGTGATGGTTGTTCTGTAGTTTAGCTGTAATTTTAATGTGGCTGTGAGAGGAGGTGAGCCATGTTTACCTACATCTCCATCTTGACTGGAAGTCTCCATTTCAATTACTGTATTCTTCATTTATGACTGGCTAGTGAGTGAGTGAGCCTGTGCTCAGGCCTTTTAAGAGGATGCCTGAGTCTACAACAGCCCTCCATCTAGCCTGGACTGAGTCCCTGCTATTTTCACACTCCCTGGTGCGCAGGTTAGGGAGCCTACTATGGGGCTAGGACTCCTCACTCCTTGCGAGGAAGACTTCCACAGCTGAGATATCCCTCCCAACTCTTAATCTCCACATGTGAGTGTGGGACCAGCCTGTTTTGGGTCTCAACATGGCTTCTTCTTTACATTCTTAGTTATAAGATTTATGTTCAGCTAGTCTTTAGGTAATCCTCAAGGGTGGCTGTTCTATAATTTACTTGTAATTTTGATATGGTCATGGAAGGAGGAAAACAAAGGATTAACCTACTCCATCCACCATTTTGATCAGAAGTCTCACAAGAGGTTAGTCTTGAAATAATACCAACAGTGTACTCCTGCAAGGGAGTCTTCAAAGAACTCATGGGCCCCCACATGCCATTGACAGCATTAGACTCTTGAAGCTACAGAGGGTAGACATCAACCAAGAGAATATATAACTAGCACAAGGTGAATGAAAAAGCATTTTCCCCTTTCCTATCATCACTTCTCAGACTCATGGATCAGCCTTGAATTGGGAGGCAGGGAACAGTTTAAATTGGATGAGAGACTAATATTTTAGATTGGACTTAACTTTTAAATTTCTGAAAATTAAATGCTTTAATACATATGAATGACTGGAAAAGAAATAGCATCTACTCAAAAGAGAGACAAGATATAATGAAGGGGGATTTTTTTTCAGAACATCTTTGAAAACAACAATAGTAGAGGGGAAAATATATTTTCTATTCACACCCCTATCAACTGCACCTGGGTTACTAAACCAATTGGTTATATACATTAACATTAAGACCAATAACAACTAACACATCCTAAATAATTACTATGTGCCATGTCCTTTTCTTATCACTCTTATGTACTTTTTCTTACCCTATCAGGTGGGTACTATTGTTATTCTTAGTTTACAAATGAAAAAACTGTGGAACAGAGAAATTACATAATTTACCCAAGGTCACATAACTACCAAGTCACAACCTCTGTGTAGATGCCCCTGGTTGATGCCTGTCTTAATCAGCTCAGGATGCTAGGACAGAATACCTTTAAATAAGTTCTGAGACCAACTTCAATTGAGGGGGAGAGGTGTTCCCTCGCACCAACAAATAATTCTCAAATGCCAACAGGATATTCAAGAATTGAATTGAACTCAAGCCCATTCTTACATTATCTACCTGTAGAAAGCATCAGATTACACAGTTTAGGACTTAGACCCACAAGACTGCAAGCCCCCCAACCCATCAGATGCCAGTCAGAAGCCCAGGTTGTTGTTACCTGTGCTTTTGACCAAATGAGTACAGGCTGCAGGTTCCCAATACTTTGTCTTCCTTGGATTAAATTGTTTGGTACTGTGACTCACAGAACTCAGAGAAATATTTTACTAGCTAGATTTCAGGTTTATTATAAAACGATTTAACTCAGGAACAGGCAGATTGTATGGGAAAGGGTGCAGAGTTTCCATGCCCTCTTCAGGCATAACACTTCCTCACATCTCCATGTGTTCACCTGAAAGCTCTCCAGGCCATGTCCTTTTGGGTTTTTGTGGAGCTTCATTAAGTAGGCAAGACTGAATATCGGGGGTGTCCAACCTTGCGGCATCTCTGGCTACACTGGAAGAAGAAGAGTTATCTTGGGCCACACATTAAATACACTAACACATTAAATACAGAAAAAATTCTCATCATGTTTTAAGTAAATTGCTTGGCCACATTAGTAGCCATCCTGGGCCATATGCAGCACACAGGCTGTGGGTTGGACACACCTGGATAATTGGCCACTGAAAATTGATTCAAGCCCCAGCCCCTCTTCCCTCCCAGGAGACTAGGGGATGGAACTAAAAATGTCAACCCTCTAATCACTAGTTGGTTCCCCTAGCAACTAGCCCCCATCTTTAGGTTACCTAGGAGCTTTCTAAAAGTCACTTCATTAATCATCAAGCAGCAAGTGTTGGTGAAGTTGTGGAGAAAAGGCACCCTAGCACACTGTTGATGGGAATGCACACTGGTGCAGCCACTGTGGAAAACAGTATGGAATTTCCTCTAAAAACTAAAAATGGAACTGCCTTTTGACCTGGCAATTCCACTGCTGAGATCATACCCTAAGAATCCTGATATACCAATTCAAAAGAACCTATGCACCCCAGTGTTCATAGCAGCACAATTTACAATAGCCAAGTGCTGGAAGCAACCTAAGTGTCCATCAGTAAATGAATGGATTAAAAAACTGGTACATTTACACAATGGAATATTATGCAGCAGAAAGAAAGAAGGAGCTACTACCCCTCAAGACAGCATAGATGGAACTGGAGAGCATAATGCTAAGATAAATGTCAGGTGAATACTATCTGATCTCACCTATAAGTAGAACCTAATCAACAAAACAAAGAAGCAAGCAAAACAGAACCAGAGACATTGAAATAAAAAACAAACTGACAGTAACCAGAGAGGAGGAGGGAGGGGGTTAACCAGGAAGAGAAGGGGATGGGTCATCAAGGAACATGTATAAAGGATCCATGGACAAAGCCAGAGGGAGCAGGATTGAGGGTGGAAGGTGGATGTGAGTGTGGGTGGGGGAAGAAAGGAAGGGGGGAAATGGAGACAACTGTACTTGAACAACAATAAGAAAAATAAAATAAAATAAAAGCCACCTCATTAACATAACAAAAGGTATTTTTGTAGCTCTTATAACAGAAAATTCCGAGTTTTAAGCCAGGAACTGTGGAAGAAAACCAAATATATATGGGAAATACATTTTGGTCATCTGAATTACCAAATATATATTTCTTATAAATCACAATATCACAACCATAGACTTGGTGGTTTTTAAACAACAGAAATTTATTTCGCATGGTTCTGGGAACTAGAAAGTCCAAGATTAAGGCACCGGCAGATTCAGTGTCTGGTTCATAGATATCCTCCTTCTCCTTGTAACCTTACAAGGCAGAAGGGCACAAGGGAACTCTCTAGGGTCTCTTTAATAGGGTATTTATAAGGCTCCACCCCCATGACCTAATCACTGCTCAACAGCCCCACCTCCAAATATCATCACACTGTGAATAAAGTTTCAACACACAAATTGGGGGAGGGAGGATGACACTCCCACTTTATAGCAATGCCCCCAGTATATTTTATTGGGTTCAATCAGCACTTTTGTCTGTTTGTTTTAATTTGAATGACTTTAAACTGGGTACAACTCTTCAGGTCAGCACAATGCCACCACTCCTAACTGCCTTACATCACTAAATGCCTGCCCACTTCATTAATTTACATTGCCTACCTAGCTTACACAGCCATTTGAATTTGCAACATCGGACAATGAGTCTAATCAAATTCCTGGCCCTTACCCTTGCCCTTTACCCATCTGTCTATTCTTATCCTTCTCAATCTGAAAAATCCTTCATAGCCTTCTTTCTAGATCAACTACCATATTCAAACCTAGCTCAAGACCTGTCTGGAAGTCTTCCCAAATTAACAGCAGTAAACAATAACCTTTCCAATCCTTTGAATTCTAACAGCACTTGCTAGTTGTGAATTACTCTCTTGCTCACTTGCTTCTTCAATGCATACCTTATCTTCCTCCCTCCCCTCAATCAGAGTGTAAATGTACTGTGACTGCCTGTTTGATTTATCAACTTTGCTAGGCCACAGTCCCCAGTTATTCAGTCAAACACTAACCTATACGTTTCTGTATAAGAATGTTGCAGATAGATTTGGCATCCTTAATCACTGAGTTAAGTTTAAGTAAATTATCCTGGATAATCTAGGTGGGTCAGAGTTGATCAGCGGGAGGTCCTGAGTGAAGGTTGAGAGAGAGAGAGAGAGAGAAATATTCCTACTATAGGCAACTGCTTTGGCCTGTGCCCACATAGCCCCACCTGCCCATGACTGTCCCTCCCTGATTGCCTGCTCTGCAGATTTTGAACTTAAACCAACCCTCACACTAGTGTAACAATTCCTTGTTTTACACATACATACGCACACATGCACACATATCTGTCCTACTCATTCTACTTCTCTGGCTGTAAGACGGGATAGAAAGAAGTTAGGGTAAACTGCAGACAGTGGAATGAGGAAGGAGGACCAGACTTTGCAGGCTGATAAGCTGATAGATCCTCTCACCAGAACCCCACCTCCACAGAGGATCAAAAGGAAAAAAGCTCATGACAGGAAACTCCTGCAGTGGTCCAGAAGTCAACAACATCAAGGACTGGCTAAAACCAGATCAACTCTAGGTGGAGAAAAAATTGGCCAGAGAAGAGCCTCAAAGCACATTACAAAATCATTATAATAAAAACTGACACCGCAATAGAAAGGGGACCAAAGGGAACAAATATCATGACACTTCTGTTATGACCATTTTAGGAACAAGACCCCCTCCCAACCAGAAGGCAGAGTCAGAATTTGGCACCACAATGTTCAAACACAACTCACCCTTGGAAATACATAGAATCCGCAAACTGACTGACCGAGTGCACAGCTCACTCACGAGTTTGCCCACGTACACTCAGACGTGTATTTTTACCTCTTTATCAGCAGCACCCTGTGAGCCTTGCAAGGGGAGCAAGCAGTGGGCAGATCAACCACTGATCCTGTCTCCAGGAACCTGGGTTCTAGCCTCTTTGTCTCTACTTGAATAAAACTTGCTTTTCCTTCACTCAGACTCTCACTGGGACTCATTCTTGAATTCTTCCCTGTTTTTGTCAAGAGCATGGAGGTCCGGACCCAGCCAGGGCAGGGCCCGTTCCCCCACACAGGACTGGCCTGGTGACAGTTGAACCCGGACCAATACACACAGTAAGTGGAGGGAACGATCTTTTCTTTTTGAGACTCCCACCATATATAACATACACACATATACATATAAACTCTTACTTGGGTAGTTGCTATCACTGAATAAACCTAAGACATTAAGATTGTGACAAAATATTATGTACATGAAACAATATGTGGGATAAACTGGATAAACAACTGCTGAGTAATAGAAAAAAATTATGAGTAAACCAGTATAAATCATGAACCTCACACACAGAAAAATTTTGAAATAAATTCATCAAATAAGTTTTAAATGCAGACTGGTCAGGATAACAGTGGAGAACAAAATGATAAAAATACTTCTGAAATATGGCAGTAAAGTAAACAATGAACCATATGTATATCTATATATTTATATGAAAGGAGTTCCAAATAATTAAACTGCAACATGTATTTTACCTAAGTTCTCAAATTTTTAGTTCATTCTACCAAGCTGTCACAGTGATAGCAATAATTGATGTTTACCATTTTAATATTAAAGTTTTCTCACTAATGGTACTCGATATAAATGACTTTGATTTGTGATTTTCCCCCAACACTGTGCCTTTAGAATACATGACATGATTATGTATGAAATGGGAATTGAAAATTCCCTTAATATCCATGAGCATGTATTTATGCAGTCTTTAAAATTTAGAATTATGTAGGTTGCCTAAGCACTGGATTCAAACATTCAAGTATAAACGATTACATATATATGGTAATTGTCCCATATGTGAAGATATTGCAAGGACCAGAAACAGAAGCAGTGAGTACAGAATTTCAAGGTTATGACTTGCTAGCCATGCCACCGTCTACACAGCATACACATTTTAAAAATATTCTAAAGCTTCCAGTTAGCTATGCAATGAATGATTCAGAACTGGCACACAACATCACTAAAACCAAAAGATTTGGTTTGAAAATTGGTTTCTTGTGTCAGTTAAAATTCAGAAACACATTTGCTACTCCAACTTCATTCCCCGCTTGACAAACTATTATGTAAAATTATTTTAATCAAATGAAACTATGTAGATCAAGCTTAACTTTTCACCAAGTTATAAACCCTGAGTGCAAGATGTTATAGTCTTTTGATTATATTATTTTAGGAGCTGAAGAAAAACTCCTGCCCCCAAATATTAAATTTACTTCAAATTCAATTTAACAAACATATGTGAAGTGTCTACTATTTACTAGCTGCTGAGTTGACAAATGTAAATAAAACACAGTTGTTGCCCTCAAGAAGATCACTGTGTAATAGAAATAACAATTATCAAACAATGTGACAAGCATAATAACAGAGATCTATACAGAACATCATAGGACCAAAAAATAGTCTCCTAACCTGCAAAGTACAGGGGTGTCAAGTGTGACTTCCAAAAGTGGTTATCCCTGAGCTGAGACTCAAAAGAAGAGACTATAGCCAAGCAAAGGAAAGAAAGGAAGCCCTTACAAATAGGGGCCGTGTGTCCTAAGTAGAACAAAAAGCAGAGCCAGCGTGGTTTACTCTACTGCACATAATTCAGGGTTGTTGGAGCAGAAGAAGTGAGACAAAGAGGGGCAAAGGGCAATAAACACCAGTACACTGATTTAAGTCCATACTGAACCATATATATGAGGAATAACAAAACCTTTCCAATTGAATAGGGGTACTTGGTATTTGAGAGTGTGGAGAGAGGGAAAACAAGTACCAAACATAAGCTTAAGATGTTAAAAACAAGCATTGCACCTTTGTAATTTTGGTTAGGCAGGTCCTGAACAGTTGTAGAGAAAGATAAACAACTTCCCCAGGACTATCAAAAAAACACCATTCATGTATGATTAAGCTTGCCTACAACATAAACAGTGAAGCCACGGACGCACTCAGACAATCTCAAAAATATGAGCAATGTTGTGACTAAGCAAAATATTATTTTGATGGTTGAATTCATTCTCACTACAGAAAAATTGTCCAAGGTGTATATCTCATATACTATTAAGTCATTATAATGACAAATATCTCCCTAGGCATTCGATTCCCTCATTGTTTTCATGAAAAACAATGACAATGCATGTGACAAGTAACACTTTCCTTCAATAGACCTGAACTGTTACATTTGATGTTACTAATATGGGAACTACCTGTGGCAGGAAAATCTACTTGTTATCTTAAATTCTAGTAACAGTCCAATGGTGGATAGGATTGAATAGATGTAATAACACAGCACTATACAAAAGACTCCATTGGAGAACAAATCTATGGCTGATAACTAAGAATGTGAGACAATTTTGCTCTTACCTACCTTCTAACTATCTTGTACATTGGTAGGTTTTGCAGACATGAGATTATCCTAAGGAAACTACGCAATTATAGAGGAGGATTATAACCTGGTAGTTAAGTGGAAGGCCTTGGAAATTAACTGACCTGAATTAAAATCCGTCCCCTGCCTCTATTAGTCCTGCGACCTAAGGAGATACATTTAACTTCCCTAAGCCTGGTGCAAAATGAAAGATGTAACATTTCATAAGGCTTCTGAAAAGTCCCAGCAGGATCAAGCCCCAGTCTATAATTCTATAGATATTATAACTTGCATATAGTTTTATATATTTATAGTTATTAATATCAAAATGTAAATGAGTTAGACAACAGAGTGGAACAGTAATAATGAAGTTTAAATAGAGAAAATGTACAAAAAAAGGACATGGTTAGCAGGTAATGGGTTTTATGTTATCCCTCTCAGCCACTAACAGAAGGTCAGTTGGAAGGAGTAGTCCATGGTTATTTATAAGCTATAATCAACAGGAATTGAATTAGTTTATCCTCCTCGCAACAGAGATGGGTGGTCCTGAGGAAGAAAACTAGAAGAAACAGGTACTAATAAGAAACAAACAGGTGAGAGATGTTAGGAACTCTGCCCACCAGTATGGGAATGCCATAATTCAGAGCCCAATATAGTGGCAGTGCTAATACACAAATTGATTCAACCATTGCTGAGCATCATAACTCTTAGTACACACTTCCTTTAATGAGTGAAGTTTCCATTGGGAGGTGGGAAGGAGGGATTGGTGTAGTGGGAATTTGCTAAATTAGTATGGACTTGAATTCTGTAATTTGCCAGACATTGTGGTAAATGGTCAACACTGCCTACCACTTAGCTGTTCAGAATATTACTATAAAGTAAATATTACAAACCCATTTTGCAGGTGAGAAAGCTAAAGCCTGGGTTTTAAGGAACTTTCCCCAATACCAAGCAATTAGTAAGTATTCAAGCCAGAAAGCCCTGATTGACTCCTGAGCTGTTCTTCTTCATTACAAGGATGCTCACCTTTTTTTTCTTTTTCAAGTCAGGGCAAATTATTACAAAACTTCTAATTTATATCACATTTTTTATGTGTGGAAAAGTGTTTTCTCTACAAGGATGCCAGAAGTGTTCTATGTAGCATCTAGGTAGCTTAGTAACAAGAATATTTCTTAAACGTTCCAATATTGACACAGACATTTAGAACTGTAGACCATGTTTCTGAATTAAAGTGAATTACACAGAAATTGACTAAAATAGCTCTGAGTTAATGACTTTTGAATACAAATCTAGAATTAAAGAATTAAATTTTTTAACTTTATAAATTAACAAAACTTTTTGGAGTAATAAATAAACCTTTCCTTAAGAAGAGAGAAGGCAAACATAGGAGGGAAAAAGTGTCATTTCCAGACAGATACTGAGCAGGGAATGAAATTGCAGCTCCAGATCTTCAATCATTCTTTCTAACTCTAAGACCACTCTCCAGAGAATGATCTGGAGGGCTCTCTGCTCTGAGCAAATCTCTTTGGAGACAGCTCTGCATCTTCCCGCTCAGTTTCTTTCCTTTCTAAAAATGTTTCAGCTTGTCTTTGAAATATCTGTGGCATTAAAATGCAATTCTGTCTTCCCTCTTGCCTTTTTTCTGAGCAGCAGTCCATAATTACTCCCTCTACCACCACTCATAAACCCTTAGAATGTCTACATGTATAATGTATCATGCATGTGCTCAACAGAATGCTTTTTCTATGTAAAGAAAGCCTTGGAAATCCAACAAAGTCTTCGAGTTTCTCTAACAGAATTTTAAGCACAGTATCTTTTTTTCCTGCATTTAATACTGACCCTAGGCATCTTCTGTGGCTTTAAAGTCTCCAAAATTATTATTCAACTTACATTCTTATGGTTACATGAATGCCAGTTCCTCACAGGCATTGTGCCTGGCTTGTCCTGGGATACTTGAATGGCTTTATCCCCATTTCTCTTGCAAACTTAGTGAAGACTTTCCAAGTTCATAATTTTTATTAGCCTTTTGGATGTTGTGTTTCATGGAGTGCTTCATGCATAGCTTGGAGTTCTAAACTGTGTGCACAGTCACCTACATCACTGACATACGCTACTCTGTTTTGGGCATTAAATCACTTGGAAAAGCTCCAGGTAGAGGAAAAATTACCACTATAATAATATAGTATGAAGTTATTTGTAAAGAAATGAATTACCTGATACCTAGCATGGATATTAGGGTGGATTGGCCTTGTATGCTGTCTAGCGAAAGAAAACTACTTTGTAATAGGACAATTATTTTTTATATCTCTGATCTCACCTGCTGTATTTCCCTTCCATTTTGCTGATAATTTCATACACTTTTATGAAGAGCAATCCCGGACTCCATTATTGTTCCAAGCTCTGACATGCTCATAGAAAATGAAAAACTGCCATACCTTCCGCCCCCTATTCATAAAGTCCTAGAAGACGTGGATCAGACCAGAGAATCTTCTGACGTAGGGTAATTTTTTTCATTCTTTCATATAAATCCCCCAGGCAGGAATACGAAAGAAGTATTTGAAACCCAATTCCAAATATTTCATTTGGAATCACCCCCTGAGAAGAATGGAGCAGCTGCCAATTAGCATATCTGTAAATCTTCTGAACAAACTCAGTAATATTTTCGTTAATAAGTTCACTGAACAAAGCCCCTAGCTGTCATCTGGGTACACCCAACAGAAGAATTTAAAGAATAAAATAAAGAAAGTCATAGGATTAGTTCTTAAAATGCCTTTGTAAGGCATGGAGTCACAGAGCTAAAAGGGCCCATCAAGTCCAACTAGTCTACCCTAGCTCTCTCATTTCACAGATGAAGAAACTAAGACCAGAGGAGGTAAGAAGAACTGTACAAGATCACAGAGCCAGCACTGGTGCGCTAGTATTTTCATCACTGATCTAGGCTTGTTTTCATACTGATAAAAATAATCTCTAATATGCTCTTTCATTATGTTCATAGCTTAGAAATTTAACACAGTGATTTGTTTTGTTTTTCTTAAGAGTTTAATTATATACTTAGTAATCACATATTATTACCCTTTCAGATATCCATTTAAACAAATGGAGTGTCACTAAAATGTAAATGCTATGGTTCCATTCTCTTTTTTACCCTAAATGTGTTTTTGCAATGGTCTCCCATGCATCTTCATTCGGGGGGCTTTTAGCGCTGTTACCTTCTCAAAGAGCATCCTCTTGTGAGCCTTCATTTTCCTCTTGCAGGCTGGGAGAAGACAGTGGAGGAGCTAACATGCAAAACTGGCCTTTGTCTATGGCTACTGGAACTGAGGATTTTATAGCATCCTGGGCATTTCACATCCATGAAGGAGGAATTGGGGCTCTGTACCAGGCACTTCTTGTATTTCCTCTTTTCTTCTGGAAGGGGATAAAAGAGATCTTTTATGAGACACATGTTGTTATGGGAAGGTTGTCACAGCCAGCAAGGTTCTCATCCCATTTTCTTGATAAGGAAATACTGACATCATAATCACAGGCTTAGTCTACACTCTCTCCAAAATTCTCGTATTATGGAAGTAAAACTACATAATAGACCATCACATTATCTAGTTTTCATTATTTCTTATTGCTCTCTGATTATCTCATGGATGCAGCAGTCTTTTATCATGTTCTCCTTTTCGTGCATAAACTTTGACCTGTAATAGACATTCTTTTCTTGTTATAATAAATTGTATTCCTACACAAGGCTTCTTTGGTGTGCAAAAATAAATAAGTAAAGTCGTATGTTCAAGAACATTTGAACATCCCTTGAATGTTTGAACATTAGAAGAGATAGGAAGGTGCAAATACAGGGCCATGAAAGTCTCTGGAATGGCCATGAGTTCAGCAGCTCCTATGTCAAGCTTCAGAGGACCCCAATTTGTGGAGCCCATTTCAGATGCACCAAGAGCAAAACTATAATGTACAAAATATAGCTAAATGAAAGAAAATGTCTTTCTTCAGAAAAACAAGTTTTAGTATTTTGTACTACCATTAAAACCCTTTGAAAAGAAAAGAGAAGAGAAGAGAAGAGAAAAGAAGGGACGGCAGCCAAATCAATGTAGGATGCACCCAAACTTAAGTCAAAAAATAGTCTTTTTACCTGCTTAGTCATGAAATGGCTCTCTATCCAGAGATTCCCAGGGCACCCTGAGCGGCCATAGCTCCCTCCCTCCAGAGTGCCTGCGACAAAGGGAGCGGTCAACAAACTGCAGTGTTCCCCTAACTTGGTTACCCTCAAAAATCGCACCATCTTTAAATTGCAGTGTTCCTAGGATACCCAAAACTCAAATTGAGATGAAAAAGGCCAATACCAGAGGAAGTCTTTCTGAGCCCCTTAAATAAGCAGTTAAGAAGGGCCTGGTGAGAAACAATGTCCTAGATGTAAATTTGCCCAAACCAGAAGATGGACTCCAGGTTTAAAAGGAAAGGGGGTTATCTCAGGAAATATCTTAGCTCAGTCTGCTATGAAAAAAATATCCTGTGGCTTATTAACAACAGAAATGCTTTTCTCACAGGTCTGAAGGCTGGCTGAGTTCTGATGACGTTCTCTTCCGAGTTACACACTGCTGACTTGTCCTTGTATCTCCGCATGGCCAAGAGCAGAGAAGGGAAGCAAGCTCTCTCTCGTGACGTTTATAAAGGCATTAATCTCATTCATAAGGGTTCCAACCACACAAATTCATCTAATCCTGACTGCCTCCCAAAGAGCCCACCTCCTAATATTATAAGGAGTATAAAGTTTCAAATAGAAATTTTCAAGGACACAAACATTCAGTCCGTAACAGGGAATGTTCACTCAATTATGCCTATATAATATGAAGTTTAAAGTACTTCAAATGAACTTAACCGTATTAGTCACTTAAGTTCTTTGGGGAAAAGGGGAAATCTCAGCAATTAAATTATCATTCTTTAGGAAGAGAATATACTATTTAATCTTTGGATTTCTTTAAATTTTTGTTTTGTGCCCTGTATTTTAATCTTCTGATACTTCAGACATTGCCCATCATCTGCTCCAATTCTGTAAAGCTCTTATCTGTACATGTCAGCACAGACAGAACTCTTCATCAATAGTTTTGCTATTTTTTAATGCTTCTCTACCTCTAGGATACAAACTCTAAAGTAACCTATGAATACCATAGAAAAGTAATAAAATTAAAATATGATATGGTTAATATCATATTACCAAAACCTAGAGAAAGGAAATATGGTATACAAAATTCAACCATTTACCATGGCACATATTTTTAGATTAAAAAATTATATCTGTGAGTTCTAATAGTTTACAAATTACCCTTTGATGACAGACTTCAGAGACTGAATCAATTGGATTTTAGTAGCAGTAGGTACTGCGATGCTGTGTTAATAGAAACAGTAAAGTGGTCCCTTCTTTTAACAACATCCTCTTCTTTTAACTTAGTGCCAAATAAACACAACTCCTAGAATAAAGACTTAATAGGAAAAAAAGGGAAAACTTTCCAACAAATAATAGCAGCAGCACTTAAAGCACACAGAGAATTAAGATACATTTCTGCCACCAGATTAGTAATGAATAAACAGGGGCCACTAATTTTTATTGTGGTTGCAGTAAAACAGACCACACAGGCCTTCTCTTCTGGAATCTGTAAGTAGTGCTTTAAAACCCTTACAGAGCGTTAGCACCTGTAATGACTTAGGATGTCCAGGGATGTCCAGAGGAAAAGGTACTCAGCATTTTCTTACACATGCAGTTAAAAATAATTTCCTGACTGTTAGCTACTGTGACCCAGAGAACAGCTTCAGGCCCAAACATCAGGGTTTTTGGGTTTTTTTTTCTCTCTACTCACCTATTATCTACATTAGCTTTTTTTTTAATGTGACTCATCAATTACCTCTACATAAATTCATCCTCCAGCCCTAATGATTGATATAAATGTTCCCCATCCATGATAACATAATTTACAGTACTAACTTCCTTTCATCTACAATTCTGCATAGGTTTTTGACTTGTACTAAGATCCCACATCACTTTAATTTTTCATACTGAATTCATTTCAAGAACTGCACCCCGGGATCCCCTCACATGACATCTCATTTTCAGGACAATCTGTAAACACTATGGCAATCTGTAAGCCAACCTGATAGGAGGCTATGTTTATAGAGACCCCAAGGAACTGCTGCTGCTGCTGCTGCTGCTGCTGCTGCTGAAGGAAGAATCTCTCTTACTGTGTTGCTGCCCCCATATTTGTGACAGTTCCTGCTAGTGGCTGTGTTCTGACTGATCTGGTACCAAGCTAACTCAGATATGGCAGAAATCACTCTCTGGTGGAGGTTTGGAGAGCTGTACATCCTTTAGTTTCCCGGGAAGAGGGTAGGATCAGGATGTATATACACAGGCAGAAAACCTCCATATTTCCCTTTCCCATCCCCAAAATTCCCACTGCCATTCTACTATCCAGCTGTGTCTGTGTTATGGTAGGAATTTGACAGTAAAGAATTTCAGAGGCATCCCACGGATTCTGTGCATTTGCTACTTTTTTCCTACAGTTCAATTTTAAACCTGCTGGTTTTAAAAAATAGGCATGCCTTTAAAAATTGTTGTTTCTAGGACCTATGTCATAGAAAAACCTGCTGAAATGACTAGAAGGCATATATGTGACATATTTAAGTGGGCATGAAATAGTTAAACAGCAAAAGTCTATCAAGGCATCCAGTGAACAGCTTTTAAGCAAGGGCTGCTGATGTCATGGAGGGTTGCTGATAGCAAAACACAGGAAGTAACAATAAAGTAAATGACTTCTGAGTAGTGAGGGAGACTTTTTTTAAGTAGTGCTCAGCCTGAACTTTCTTCTATTTCCCATCCCTGGAATCCAAGTGAATCTTCAAAACCTCTCCATTGCGATTGTAAAAGAAAGATATTTATTTCTAGGAGGTTGTAGAATAACTGAACAAGTACCAAATGGGAAGCTAAGTCACATTTCCAGCATTAACATGAATCTATACAGTAGGAGATAGAAAGCAAATAGCTAAAGCCATGAAAATGAGTACATGGGAGTTTGTATTTCATATGCTGCACTTTGTTGTGACAGATAGAATATGAATTCTCCATAATTTTCTATCAGCCTGGACACAAATAAGTGACCATATCTATATGGGCCACTGTAAGATGGAATGCATCAACATGGGACGTGGATCAATGGGACACCAGGTAATAACAGAAAAAACAAGTGGCCAGACTTGAACAAGGGCAGAGACATTAGGGCAGAGATGTCTGCAGCTTCTCGTAGGTATAGTGAGAAGAGATTGAGAGAGAACACAGAACTGCAAATATCATTATTTCCAAATATTACTTAGAGTTTGATTTTTCTATAGTTGTGCATAGTCTAATGATTTAGTAGGCACAAATATTTCCTTCTATTGTAAGCATTTAATTGCTAAATTTTTTATCTTTTGGAGACTATAAATATTTTCAACCATTCCATGTGACCACTTTTAAAGAGGGAAAGCTAAAAAAAATGTCCCCAATTAGGTTTTCAAATAAGACCCTTATGTCCAGGTAAGCATGTTAAACAAAATGATGTTTGACCTAGTCCTAAGCCCTGTGTGATAGATCTTACATTATGTTTTTATGCTTAGGACTATTATTTCATATATTACACATGTATGAGCTATGCTGTATGACCAAACTGGACCTTCAAAAATTACTAGCATTTTACACTTTATGTAAAGAAATTATCTAAGCCTATTACTCTTATTCACTACTGAAAGCTAAGTTATCAGTTATAGAAACACAGCCCAAATGCATAATTCAATTTTCTTCTCTTCAGCAGAAAGAAATCCTATCTGAAAAGAAAATGCTTCTCCGCTTTTTAAAACCATTTTTATGTAGAAATATTATCAAACTTAGATAATTATTAGAAGAATAAAAGAACTTTCACAGTCACCCAGATTCTCAGTTTTATTACATTTGTTAACTTCCTCCCTCTCTTTCTCCCTCTCTCTCTCCTGAACTACTACTTGAGAATAAGTTTCATACACCATGCCCCTTATCACAGTAAATTATCAAATCACAAAACAACACTGATGCAATACTGTTTTCTAATATATTAATCATATTTAAGTTTCATCAATTTCTCCAATAAATCCTTTTAATAGCAAACTTTTCTTTGATCCATGTTCTAATACAGAATCCTAAATTTCGTTTGGTTGCATGTCTCTTTAGTCTTCTTCACTCTGAAACAGCTCCTTGGCCATTCTTTATATTTCACAACACTGATAGTTTTTAAGCATACAGACAGATCGCTTATTTTGTATCATGTCCCTAAATTTGAGTTTTTATGATGTTTCCTTGTGACCAAATTTAGATTTAGATTATGCATTTTTGCAAGATGTCAAAGTGTATAATGACAACACAAGTGACTTCTTCTTCTCAGATATCATATGGGGGCGGGACATGGAACTGGCACAAAGAATATTTTCTTATAAATACTTTCTCTATATCCAAACAGAAATAAGCTGAAATCATCATCTGTGCTTCGACTGAAAATAATTTATACTATGTACTGTTTTATCTGTATATTTGTATTTTAATTGTTTATAATAAAGAATTAGAAAACTTTGCCTGATGTCAAGGAGATTTCTGGCATCAAAAATCAAGTAAAAGAGATATTTAGAGGAAAGGCAGATAGTCTTTTTATGTTTCAGAGTCTTATTTAAATGTCGGGATAACTCTAATTTAAACATAATATTTTAGGGTTCTAAAAATCAGGCTTTTAGTAAGAAACAGCTGTGGTATTGCTAGCCATTTCACTCACTTGCTCATTCCTTAATCAATCCTTTCCTTTATTTCTTCTATCTCTCTCTCTTATTTTCCTTTCTATCCTTATAGTCCTTCATCGGACAATCATTTAACCTATTTTTTGTAATCCTGTGCTTCAAAGCCCTGATCGTTAAATGCCAGAAAACAGTGATGTCTCTCAAAAATCAGCACCCTTTCTTTCTCCTATACCACTACTTGACTACTTATGACTTGGACATAAAACCCCTCCTTAGGTACTAGATGATTGGAACATACACACACACACACACACACACACACTTTAAAATCATCTCATTCATTCTTACATTATTCACCTAAATAGTTGGAAGTTGATAAGTGTGCATTTTCTATCATCATTTAGAGGAGTCTGGTATAGCAGGATGTCCAGTGCCAGTGAGAAGACTAGAAGACATTCTGAGAATTAGGTGAAAATTTCTTCATTGCTTGTCACTGGGCGATCCTATTAACGTTATCCAACCTCCTTTTATTCAGCCAACTCTATGTGATCCACAGTATTTCAGAGAATTTATTGTGGGGGGTTAAATGAAACAAAATTTGTAAAGGCACACTACAAATTGTAAAAAGATAAACAAATATAAACTTGTTTTCATTATATTTTTCAACAAAAGATTTTCCTTTGAGTTTGCTTAAGGCCCAGGCTCACATGAATACTTGTACACTGGTTCTGAAGATACCAATTAAAAGGAAAAGACAGTGTCTCAACTGAAATGGTAAAACTTCAAGATAGTAAAAGTACATTAGATTTCTTTATGTACATTCTAGAACCCTACCTCTAAAAATGAAGATTTGGTTACCTCAGAGAAAAAGTAGACGAAAATGAAGAAAAGCATTTTATATATCTATATCTATCTATCTTTACACATAGATTATATATATGCATATATGGAGAGATAGATGATAGATGATAAGTAGGTAGATAGGTTGATATGTAGGAAGAGAGAGAATGATGGAGAGAGAGCTTTTCTTGGCTTCATTTATTATATCTCCCTCAAAAAAAAAAAGAAAACAATGAAGGAGAAGGAGGAGGAGGAGAAAGAGAGCACTATAGGAAAGAAGATCCTGGGCGTGGCAATTATGACTGAAAATACTCTGAGAATTTCTTACATAACAAGCCCAACTTTAGTGCTGCTTCTACAGTATACCTGATGACCAGTGTCTTTCGATGAATATTAAGTTGCATGTTTTTCTTCCCTAAACAAAGAGTTAAATGCATTGCCTGTGATTTGCTTTCCTTAATGCCACTATTGTTCAGGGATTCGCTCAGCAAGCTAGGGAAATAGCATGTGGATATTGAATACAAAGAGGCAGCAGGTTCCAAATGCAGCCTCCAAAAGATGAGGCTGTCCCTGCACCCTGCATGGGATAGAATGAAACTGTTTTGTCCAAAATTAAAAAGCCTGACCTGAGGGTCTTTAGAGGAGAAAAAGATTTCCTACAAGGTGACATCTGGATTCTTTCCTTGCTTCTGCTACTACTGCTGTTTTTACCACCATTTTCTATATTCCCATTTCTTTGCTGCAACTGTCAAAATTTAAGTTCGAAAATATTTTATTCAGCCCTTTTGCACTAAACAGTTTGAGAAAAGGGAAAGCTTATGATTTCTCAAGTGGATATATTTTTAAAGGGTTTAAAGGCCTCATCACTTCTTCCAGAAATTTTAATAAGCATATAGAAATAGCCAGCTGGCTAATCCTGGGAATATCCCTCCTCCCTGTTCATTTTATAGAAAGATCCTGTGGTCAGGAAATATAAAGCTTTCAACACATTGACCACAGCTAGGATTATAGCCTCATATGGTGGAGATTTTTCCCACTGCCTTTTTCTGGGTGTTGGCAATATCCAGCGGTCCTCTCATCAGTGTTGAAGTCACCTTCACCCTTCACTCACCGGGGAGAACTTCGAGATTGACTGCACTAATGAGGGAGTCTGGAATTGAGACATTACATGTAAATCCATCAGTGTGATTAAACTTAGCAAGCACACTGTGTGTGCTTGGTACTTTCAAAGAGCCTGGCTATTAAATGGCTTCATATTTTTATACCTTTTGGCACCTTCATAAAAGGACTTAAGGAAACAGAATTTTTCCTTCACTGCTACAGATGGACTAAGGCAAATCTATGCTAAGAAGCTATAAAGTAATTTGAAACATCTCAGGTTCATTGATAAATCCAGTCAGTAACTCTGCAGAATATTTTTAAATGTACAAAAACATATATTAATAAGGTTATATGTGTATATAAAAGCAGATATATGGTGCAAAAGCTATTAAGTTGCAAATAAAGTAAAACCTCATTAATTCAGACTCACTTAAATCAGAATTTCTGATCTAACAAAGGTCTGGCTGAGCAGAAGTTTGTCTTTACCATATCAATGGAGAAAAGACTTACTGAACAAATTACTAGGGTAAATAAAGATTACAGGGAGAGTACATAAATTGTTTAAGAGAATACACTGTTTTTAGTATCCTCAAGCATTTAGGAGCACCCATTTACACACAAATAATTGAGAGTATAATTACAAAGCAACTTAGTACTCTTTAGACTTCTAAAAGAATCTTTCATTACTGCAGATCCACTTCTATACACTTGAAAGAAGTAAAGTTGCATCCTTGTAAAATATTATATAGTTCAAACTTCTCACAAATGTATGCACATCTTTGTCCAGTTGATATAAATCAGTATGTTGATAATCTATATATATATATATTATTTATACATTAATATGTCATATATATATTATTTATATGTTAATATGCTATCAGGTTGGCCAAAAAGTTCGTATGTTTTTTTTCATAAGATGGTTCTAGTAGTACTTAGTTGTCTTTAACTTCATTCAAAACAATTTTGTTAGATAATATTGTAACAGCTGTCATATCAGCATGCATTTAAAAAAAATCAAAAATTGTGAATTTTTGTGTAACTATTTTAATATTGAAGATGGAAGATAATATACAACATTTTTGGCATATTATGGTCTATTATTTCAAGAAAGGTAAAAATACAAAAAAAATGACTTGTACTGTGTATGAAGATGGTTCAGTGACTGAATGAACATGTCAAAAGTGGTTTGTGAAGCTGCCTCCTGGAGATTTCTTGCTGGACAATGCTCCATGGTCGGGTAGACCAATTGAAGTTGACAGTGATCAAATCGAGACATTAATTGGGAACAATTAGCATTATATCATGCAAGAGATAGCTGATATACTCAAAATACCCAAATCAATAAAGTTATTGGTGAAAATGAAAAATGTGTCTTTTATTTTACGGAAAAAAACTAAACAGACTTTTTGGCCAACCCAATACATTTGTTTTTGTTTCCTTTCAAGTACTGTAACAAAACGTGGTATTTCTGCATTTCTATGGTATATACAGATATATACTTACATTTGTAATGTAAGTATGGCAGTATGGAACTGTAGAAAGAGCACAACTTAATCTGCTCTGCCAACTTCCTGCAAGGTAAACTTGGGTATCATCCAGGGCCTACGTTTCCTCACCTGTAAAATCAAGAGAGGTGCTTTAGTACTCATCTTATATCTCTATCTTGTTGCAAGGATCAAATTAAATGATGTTATCTAAATAAATGAAAGTACTTCATAAAGTAAAATGCAAAGTAAATGATGTTACCTAAATAAATGAAAGTACTTCATAAAGTAAAATGCAAATATCTATATAAAAGATACTTCTCTTTGACTTACAAGAAAATGTTGATGAGGCATACCATACTAAAATATCCAGGTATAAATTTCAAATTCCTTACTACCTGAAAGATGTGCTATGACCTAGCCTGGGGTAAAAGGAGAGTGAAGGAAATTGAAGGAATCTGTAAACACCCACTCATTCTATTTATCTTCTAGAGTGCAGCACTAGGGATTGAAACCACAAGGTATTTTAGCAATTTGTAGAAACCTTTTATATTTTAAAAATTGTGTATGTAAGTGGGATTTAAATAAAATTCTCACAAAGATACAGTTTAGAAAACACAGGATGGGTCAATCCAAAGGGCAGATAAAACTACACACAAACCTGGAGTCCTTGAAGCCTGGTTCGTCTGTCCTAATGTAGCCAGGACCTAGCACAATTCTAGGGTGTCCAACCAGTGGCCAATGGGCCACATGCAGCCTAGGATGGCTATGAATGCAGCCCAACAAAATTGTAAATTTACTTAAAACATTATGAGATTTGTGTGTGTGTGTGATTATGTGTCACAATGTATTTAATGTGTGGCCCAAGACAACTCTTCTTCTTCCAGTGTGGCCCAGAGATGCCAAAAGTTTGGACACCCTAATTTAGACTCTAGACTAGACTCTCGAACATAAGAGGTACTCAACAATTATGTTGTTGTACTAAGATGCCACTTGGCCAGCTATCAGCTAATCCTAGGTGGAGTCACAAATTCAGGATCCACATATTTGCCTTCAAGGATAACAGACTATAAATTTCACAAAGTAAAAAACGAGTCTGTCTTGTTACTGATGTAGCCCCAGATTCTACAAGCTGCTCAATTAATAGCTACTCAATAAGAATCTATTAAATAACTGAGCAACTACTATATGCCACATTTTATATAACCTCATTAAGATGGTCTTTTACCTTTAGTGTTAATAGTATGAGGTGGCCAGAGAAAGACTTATAATAGGGTAAGTGCCATGTTATGGAGAAAATGCTCTGAGAACATAAATTATCAATTTGTTATCCCAATTGTACATTAGAATCCCCTCTCAGATCAAATAAACCAGAGGATGGGGCTTGGACATCAGTACTTTTTAAAACTCCCTCTAGGTGATTTTAATGTGCAGCTAGGGTTGAGAATCATGGCAAGAGAAGCTTAAAAGAGTAATTATAACAGGAGGTAAAGGAGTTAGGAAAGAAATTTTTCCTAGATGAGGTGACAGCGATATACAAAGCCTGTATATCGCTATGATCCATAGAGCCCAGAGAAATGCTAAGATTCCTTCCCCTTCTCAATTTCCAGCAGATTATCTCTTCTTCAGGGACTATGAGGACCAGTTCCTCCCACACAATGTTCTTCCAGATCCTTTGAGGTTCTAAGTCCCTAGTATTTAAAGAGGCCCCAGAGAATCTTAGGAATCCTAAACCACATTTCATTGGCGAGTAAGATTCAATATCTCTATGTGAAGCAAGGCTGGAAGAAAGATGAAAACTAGGACCTTGTGATTCTCAAGTGGATGAACTGCCTTATATTGGCTAATTTTCTTCACTTTGGGAGTTTACCACATGTAGTCATATTCAAGCACATGTGGTTTCATGAGCGAAAGAAGACTGGAGTGATCTGAGAAGACATTATCTTTATCTTCTGTAAGTTTCAATCATGATCACAGTTATGTTAACTTGTATTCTTTTTTTATAATAAGTAAGCCTGCTGCATCATCTTAGGAAAGAAAATGATGGAATTATCTTATTATCCTAACCTTCCAATCCCAGCTAAATTGGAGGAAAAATTTTCACCCTATTATAATTAATGTCAAAAATTGTGATGCCAGAAAGTATTCTTTGTGCCCTGACTGGTGTGGCTCAGTGGGTTGGGCATTGTCCCCCAAAGTGAAAGGTCACCAGTTTGATTCTCAGTCAGGGCACATGCCTGGGTTGTGGGTTCAGTCCCACAACCTACGTAGGTGTAGGGGCATCTATGAGAGGCAACCAATCAGTGTTTCTCTCTCCCACCAATGTTTCTCTCCCTGTCTTTCTCCCTCCCTCCCTTTCTAAATGAATAAATAAATGTTTAAAGAGTATTTGTTTTTGTAATGGATCTCCTTTTAAAAATACTGTATTTCAGTCGTACTGGATCAGAAGTTTTTATGGACAATTCTTAAAACTACTGAAAGCTATGTAGAAAAATATTTGACACTAATATCTAGAATAAAAACCAAAGCCCTAAGCTCTTTTGTAGAGGAAAGAGCACTCTGGAACTGAAGTTCTAATTGCAGTTCTTCCAGGAGCTACATGCATAAGGTTGAGCAAGCCATTCTCTAAGCACCTGTATAATGAAGTAGTCAGGTTGATGATGTTAAAAGAGCAGTTTTCCATACTAACATTCTGTTCTATTTTAAATTCAACATATTGACAACAATTTCCAAATGCATTCAAGGCAGACAAGAGAATATCCTGAGGTAAGAATAAGCCAAGCCTCCCCCTAATGCTTTCAACCTTTGTTTACAGATTCCAATATTGAAAATCATTTGAAGTTTGATCTCACCACCACCACCTTTGGATAGGGCCTTTAATGTGTCACTCTAAGTCTCTCAGCACCAAGGCAGTTCTATCCTGACCAAGTTCTAAAGAATCCTGGAAGATTTTTTTACATATATAATACATACTTACATTTATTATGTATATACATACTACTTTTATGAGCATGGGAAGCCTGTAAGGACTTTAGCAGTCCCTAGAGACTTTTTCCTGCACAGCTATTGCTCATCTAAACTAAAGAATCATAGCTCATATGCTCTAGTTCTCTGCATAAATAAGGCTATGCATGGGTAAAATGAAGGGGCTGTTAGGTGGAAGCAACATACAAAAATGATTATCATTACTGTTTTAGGTCTCTTTATACTTATTCAAGGGCTATAAATCAATGAATAAAAATGACACATGAATAGAATGATAGGACAGGTCAATCCTAAAGGCAGTTATACATTCAGGCCCATTGTCAATGGATCCAACAAGTGTAACTGATTCAACTGTACACTTACAGGCCTAACAGAGCCTGAAAAAAATTTATGACCACTTTTGCCTGTGTAAATTCAAAACAATGTGCTTCTGAGGTAACATAAACTCCTCTCTCTATCCCTATATATTTTGTGGGCCCTTCTCTCATATTAACAAGATTGTGGATATTACCCACAGGATCCCTAAACCCTTTACTACATGCCCTTTGTGGCCAGGTGCTTAAGGATCCAAAAACTTGTCCAAGAACCAGTTGGATAGAAAAGGAATTTAACATGCATTTTATCAGCACCATGAATTATGTTATTAAACCAACCCAGGGTATGAATGATGGCAGGTCCAAAGGAGAATTAAAATCACCCAAATCTTCCTCATAGCTGAGAAGGACCACAAAGGACCTAGCTGATTGTAAGATTAGAAATTACATTTTAAATTTCCCATCTGGAGGCATGTTTGTTTCTTGCTGTGTAAGTTTGCTCCTGAGTTCTTCAATGTTCTGCTTTGAAAGGATGAGACTGACTGAAACAAATGCCTCTATCTTAGGACTTAAAAAAAAAAATCACTGAAAACAATGTAGGATATAAATGTCTGTGCCCACAGCCAAGATAAAAAATGCAAAGTCTGGGCCACCTTGCCTTTAATTTTCTAACTGCTGTTTTGTAAGGCTGTGTCATGCTTCTCAGTTCAAACACGCTTTGGCTCTTTATTATTCATGGACCTTTTTCTCAGTCAGTGGTGTTGAATAATAAAACAGCCCAGGATCAAATGGGCCAATTCTCCACGCCTGACACCAACTGCTACTGTTCGCTGGGCTCTGCCAAGCGTTGCCTCTGATAATGAGTGGGATTTGGTTAAACAGTAAATTAATGAATAATGAAATATCCAGGTTGATCAGTTAGAGAGCACGCTTGCTTTGCCCTGGGCTAAATGCTTGGGGCAGAAATTACTCTCAAACGGCACTTGCCTGGCTGCTGGTCTGGATAACTATTTTACAGCCTATTGCTTGACAGAATGCTGGGGAGGGGGGAATCAGTGGGGGAGAGAAAAAGAAGGACAGAGTTATTAACAGGAAAAAAAGAAAGAAAGAATAACCTAGTTATCACCTTGTAGGTTTCTAAACTGCATATGTAAGAACAAAGTCACAAATACGATGTAGAGCAGTCAGAATTCCAAAATTTCCAACACATGTTTAACATCAAGGAGAAATGATGAATGAAAACAGTCTTCTGCCTGTGCCTATGCACATGTGTGATTAAATAAAGGACAATTCAACTGCAAACTCATGTTTCTATATAGACATTGGAGTGATAACATGCAGGGAAGTCATCAGTGTCCAGTTGACAGGAAAATACTGCTCTCAATTTAAAGTTTTGTTCTCTGGTTTTCAGATATGCCCCCTTCTACAAATTTGAGAAAATTAAAAATAGGATGGGCTTTCCAAATCATCATTACAACTGAGATCCCAAGAGATAGATATACAGATATAGACCTAGACATAGATATAGCTTCATTTTTCAACTTTAACATCATCCAAGAGTTTTAAATTGTTACATAGTTTCACGCACACATAATTTGGCTCATTTAAGATCAGAGGTATATCCTCTACAAGAAGCAAGCCTTGGGTCATAAAAAATCCACAGCAAAGTAGCATAAAGACAAATTATACTAAGAAAATATGTTACTTCACTCTTGGCATTTATTTTGGTGACACATCTCTCTAAATGGTTATCTCTGGACTATCTACTTCTTTCAGAACTTCAAATGGCATCAGGATTGATGGGTTTCACAGTTTTATACACTGGAAACTGAAATATTTTTCAATAAATTTGATTAATGTGTGGTGAGTGTTTGTGTTTTGGCAAGTTGTTTGGCTCTGGTTTTATTTTAGTTTGTTCTTAGGTAGAAGAGAGAGAAGAGCCTGCACAAAAGTGGGGGGAGAGTGAGACTATATTCAGGCACCAACTGTAACAGTCCTCACAGCTGGAAGTAAATGCAACAAGGCTGGAGTGAGGTAAACATTATATTCCTTTCCTGGTGTAGAGGTGGCAAATGATAGGAGTGTAAAAAAATTGCCCACAGTCTAATAAGGAAAGGAGCATTATGAAGTACCTGGAGTTTCAGTGCCCATGATTCCCACCCAATATTCCCCAGGGTCTGCAAAGCAAGGCTGAATGGCTGCTGTCCCCTCCGTTTCACTGTGCACAACAGTACCATAGACAAAGTTTGGACCTCTCCACACTGGCACCCAAACCCTTCTCCCCCAAGAAGAAAATAAAAAAACTCTGACTATCTTTATTACTTTCAGACATTGGCCACCAAACACAGATGTTCACTACTGAGAATTAAGGGAAGGGGGAAAGGTCACAGGGACCAGATCAGCTTGATTCTTCTTTGGATTATTTGGTTCCTTTGTCCTGAATGGCCCTTATCTTTGAAGAAGAAAATAATACTTAGATTGAACATGGAAGTGATAAATAACCATGTGTCCACTTTTTTTTTTTTTTTGGTAGGGCCCCTGTCTATAAAACCACTCATAAAAAACATGAACTGCGCTCTGCCTCAAATCTTGGACATTTCCTATTTTTAAGAATATCTGGCCAAAAGAATTCTATCTTGAAAGCAATAGTGCTAATACCCAAAAAATGAAAAAATCTTTCCTTCCTTCCTTAACACATATGAATCTCATGACAAAGAAAAGTCACCAGTAAATGTTGTTTTGTTGTAGTGGTTGTTCTTTATTTAGTGCAGGTATTGGGGTGTTCCCCTATTGTGGTAGTGTACATGTATGTGTGTAAACAGCCCTAACTACTACCCCAACCAAAAACAGTCTCTCAACTAGTTTCCTGGTAGAATGATTTGCTTAGAAGGATAACATACACACAAAATTCATTCTGGTTGAAGACTGATACCTTGATCTCAAAATTAGTGCTGGCACTTTTAGAGGGGAGGGTACAGGATAAGGGGTGGTTGGCTAATAGGGCACTGAGCTTTGGTTTGGTTTTATGCTTGTTTTCTTTGTACTGACTAGGATTTACCCAAACATTTAGTACAATACCGCCCTCCCCCCGCCCCCCCACGACAGCTTAGCAGTAAAATCCACCTCTGTGTATAAACTACCAAAAATTCTATTTCCTTGGAAACTTGGATTACAGTTGCACTCACTTTGCCCACTTGAAGAGCCACAGGTCTCTCCTCGTGATTGGGTGTTTCCCAGCTACCGGCCTCTGGTTGCACATCCTGACGCAGACGAGCTTAGAACTCACTTGCTTGACCTGACCCTCCACCTCAGCCTACGTCAAGGGGTCTGATTTTGGGTCCTAGTTTCTACACCGGAAAGATTTGCACGCCCAGTCCCAGTCAAGCTCCCCTCCCCACATCTCTAGTGCCTCCTTTTCTCCAGACATTTGATAAATGTGCAAGTCAGAACATTTGGCTGTTCCATAGAACAGACTCTGACCTCCCCAAATATCCTACGCACATATGTCACGACCATTTCCTCCTTCCAGTTAAGTGCGTTAGCTAATGACATCTGACAGCCACATCCTTGAAATGTTTGCTAATATCTCCATGAGCAGGCACGTTCAGGACGTTAACTGGTGGTCGAGTCACAGATGACTGCCAGAGCTGCCCTCCGTGCAGCCTGGGCATGTCACGCTTTGCTAAGTCCATTGGCTATTATGCTGCTTTAAATTATTTTTTTTAAAGAACATTTTTATGCAGAGGCCTCTCCCGGCAACAGGTGTGACCCCTTTTTGGGTTTGGACCCCTGTCGCCTGAGTTCCCACTCCAGAAGGCTGCTGCCCTTGGAAGAGAAGGAAAAGGGGCGAAGGGGGGCAGAAGTGGGGTTTCGAATAAGTGGCAAAAAGTCGCGGCCTGACCTTGCCAGCTTCTGACCAGCGTGGAACGTGCTGAACTTGTGTAACAAAACTGCTCCCTCATTCTGAGCATAAACAGCTTGCCCACGTGGCAGTAGTTTGCAAACTCTGTGCCCTGACCCCTGAGCTCCCAGCAGAATCCCTGTGGGGAGGCGGGGAGGAGCCCTAGGCCATCTCAGGGGCTGGTAATAGCAGCCGGTCCCGGGCGCGTGCGTGTGCAGGCGCGCGCGTGGGCGTGCGCGCTTGTTGAGCCGTGCCCTGCAACCCGGGGAGCGTGCCCAAACGCGGGCAGCGCCTCCGTGTGCGTGTGCTCAGCGCAGGCTGGGGCGGCGCACGCGTGGTCCGTGCGCTTCCAGACGCTGTGCCGGGCTGTGTCACGGTACTCAGCCCAGTCTCCGCAGTGCTGTCTGTAGCTGCGTTTGGAAAACATGGGGCAAAGGCGGCGGGGGTGCTCCCACCTCTGACTTGGGGGAGGGGCGAGGAGGGGTGAGGAGGGGCGAGGAGGTTCTCCAGCAGAGAAAGTGGACCCGGGGAAGCGTTTTACTGACCGCATCCTACGGAAGCCTTCAGGTTATTTATGAGGACTGTTTTTAGAATAGTGGCTGCCAGGAAAGTGAAAAAGGAGCTCACCCCAAGCTATGGAGGAAGCATAGTTGCAAGAATGCTGTGTCTGACGATACACAAATCAACGTGGAAATTGTGAGAAGATATATGGAGAACGTGGGTTTGCGATAGAAACAAGAAAACAAAGTCAAGGAGGAAAAATGAGTTTTCCTTTCCTGGTTTCGCCCCACCCCCTCGCCTCGCAATTCCTCCCTTCTCCGGGAGCCCACGATTCCAGCGGGGAAGTTGGGGATGGGTGAGCACACCCCGTCATTGGTCTCCGGTAGGGTCTTCTCTAAGTTACATAAGACTTGTTAGCGTGCGAGGGAATACATGTAAACAACTTGGAAGATTTATGGGAAGGAGTTCAGTTTTATAGGACTGTATTTATAGAGCCAGGGCTGGCTCACTTATAAATAGATTAATGGGAAGCTAAAATTAATGGACTTGTGAGCTGCACGTTTCATTTCTGAGGTTTCATCATGACAGACAACCGCCCTCAAAGTCCAAGGTTGGCAGGCAGGTTGTGTTGAGGAGTCGAGAGGGCCCTCAAGAAGGGACAGGTCCCTTTGGGCCAACATTTCTCTGGTTACTTTCAGCTCAGGTTGCCCGGGATCCGAGACGCCACGGGGCTGTTATTTGCAAATGAAGACAAAGAATGTGGCCTCATAAAAAAATAATCGGGTCTTCCTCCTAGTATTGTTTTTAATCACGGCCCTTAAGCCGCTAATACCGGCGTGCGGGCTTCTGGAGCACTGTAAACCGCTCACCAGAGCCCGGCAGGCTGGGGCGGCAGCAGTACCTCCTCCAAGGTCACCTAGTGTCCCCATGCTGGGCCTGCGGTCAGGGTCCGCAGCCTAGCTGTTCCAGCTGCGGCTCTTTCTTCACTCCCTCCGCAGCCTGGTAAGACAGTAACAAAGAGGCTGAGGAGCTGTGACAGGCGGCCCAGGGCCATTTTGTTAGCCAAGGCTGCCTCAGGCTTTCCTACCCCTTTCCCATTTTTTCCTTTCAGATCTTTTCTCCTGGTCGCCCCCCACCCCCGCCGCCGCCCCCGCCCCTCCACCTCCCACATTCAGGCCCTTCTGGACCTTAAGCTTTCCCTAGCAATGGTGATTGTCTCAGATCCTCTGCCTGTCCAGTGGTGGTGGTGAGGGGGCAGTCCATAATTTACCTGTGGGATAATAGATGGCAGATCTCTTTCTCCAGAGCTATAGAACTAACTCTTCTGTAGAAAAATTTGCCATAGGATATGGAAATTACTCACCACCCCTCTATAATCCCAGTGGTAACCAAACCCTCACTCTCCAAATGAAAAAGAACACTCAGTGTAATACAGTTGAGCCAGAGACAAATACAAATACTTATACCTATTTTCTTTCTAGATAAATGGATTGAATGCCCTCTTAATTACACCTCCCTTGGTTTTCTTTCCTTCCTTCTACTTGCCTTCCTTTTGCGGGGGGAGGAACTTTTCTTTGATTCAATCATTTATAGTTCTAGCCATGATATGCCCCCCTTTTTAATTAATAAGGAAGTCATGAAATGGGAAATCTCACATAAAGCAAATTACATTGTCCCTTCTGTCTTTCCCTACAGGGAAGTCCAATTGGAAATGATTACCTGAAAAACAGAAAATTGATGTAGAAGGCATATTATTAAGTAACTGTGTGTCAACAATATGTTAAGTACTCTCATAACCTGGGATTACCAAGATTTAATTTTACTGATTATCCTCAAATGGATATACATATTGCTGTTTCTTCTTTTTATAAACTAACTAATGTTGATGTTGTAAAGGACCTTAGGAGGCCCATATTTTATAGATAATGACCTAGAGTTACAAAAAGAAAGAGCGACTCATCCAAACTGTGTAACATCTCAAGACAACTTTATTTTCCTAGCCTCGAGGAAGACACCCAAGCCTTGGGATGAAATACAGATTGAGATGTTTGATCACTGCAGCCCATTAACCCAAGTGAGAAAAGCTCTGGCTTCTCTAAGCAGCCTCTGAGCCTAAGATGAGCGCCACCCTTCTAAGACAGCTATGCCTTTCCTCTTCTGGGTCAAGGGAGCTTTTTCTCATTTGTTTATGGAGGGCCTTGCACTGCTGGTAAGGTCAGGGTTGGGTTCAACCCTCCAGTGAGCCAGTTGGCCCCTCCAGATTCCAGGGTTTGGGATGCAGCGTCTCTCATGAACCATTTCCTTTAAGGAATACTGTGCCAGAACACTATACTACTAGCAGTGGGGAGGGGAGCATCATCTTTGGCTTGCATCCAGAGCCCTTTAGTTACTGGGACATGTAACTGAATTTACTTACTGGGAAGTAAATTTAACGCCTCATTTCGTAAAAGGGCAAAATAAAGCAAGAGATAAACATGAGCTTTTATTGTGAATCTGGTTAGAAATAGGAGAGTCTGGAATTTTTAAAATTTTTTAAAAAAACACTTCCTAGTGAAAACAAAAGTGTCCATTTTCCTGAGAAGCAAAATTTATTGTATTTATGATGTAACAGAAACGTTGCCTATGTTTTGATGAGGGGGGAACAAAAACAATAAACCTTTTAGCTATAGTTGTTTTTTTTTCTGTCTGTAGAATTAAACAATATCCATATATCCATATTCAAGAAACTGAAGATGAAAACGCAACAAAAACACAACGATCTTTTATTTATGTAAATCAGATCAACACTGGACAATAAACCAATTTCTACCCATTACCATAACAGCTTGTCTATAAAGAACAGAAAAATTCAGATAGCATTCTATCTAGGGTCAAGCGTTTTTTTTTGTTTGTTTTTTTTTTAACCACCCATTCACAGAGGTATAGATTCACAGATAAATAATCCCAAACTACTTGCTCGCCATATTTACACATTCCCATTAAATTAAGCATAAATAAATATATACAAACTTAACATGGATACCTTCCAGAGCTCTTCTCCTGAAGAGTCAATAGATTGATATTTCTTGATTGTGTGGCAAAAACAATGTTAGTGAACTAGAGACCAACTCAACAGAGGAGTCAATTTTGGCATTTAAAGAATAGTTTTCATTCCACTTTTAAAAGAAAACGAAATGAATGTTGATATTTTTCTTCTTTCTTCCCCCCCCCCCCCACCGACAATTTAACAGACATTGGCACAGGAGGGAAAACACTATTTGGGTTCTTGAGGCAACATCAGATGGTTTAGGTTATTTCCTTTCCATATAATGTATTGTGCATACAGCATATCAGATGTGATGACAAATTCTCTATAAACACTCTAAGTAGGAACTCGTTGCCCTTTCAAGTAAGGCTTTGTACCGGAGGAACAGTGTGGAGGTAAGTTCAGGGTTTCAGGTTTTCCATTCGATCAAAGTTTTCTTAGGATATGAAATAATTCCTTGAGAGAAAGTGTTTTCCTCGGCCAAAGAAAATAAAAGAGCCCAGTATTTCAAAAGTCTCCTAGGTTCTTTATGTGGGGGTGGAGAAAGCTAAGGATGTGGAGCCTGACCAGAGGAGAGAAAATGCAAGATAATTGGGGTGAGGCAGGAGTGGGATACCGTCCCAGTTTGGGGGAGAAGTTCAAGATCACTTTGATATGGAATCCTCGCCCAGCAGGGCCTTTTGCGGGGTGGGGGGAGCTCCCCTTGACCCCCACAATTCCTGTAGGAAGAGGCAGTGGTGGACAGAGAATGGTCAGAAGACATGTAGACCTCCAAAGGAACTTGTAAAGTGGAATGTGTGAGGGCAGCGCTGCCACATCCTGACTCCTCCTTTCTCTCTTGAGCCATTTTGGTTTGGGACGGAGCGTTTGGGAGCGGGGCGTGGGTCCTTATAAATTGTCTAAAGAGTGAGGGGTGGAGGGAGAGCAGCAATTCACCTGCCTGGTTTGAAAACAAAGCTCAAAAAGGCTTGCTTTAAACGCCTCCCTTGATTTAAAAGGCAAACTCTTGCGTTAATCCTACTGTTTATTGATTTATGGGCCCAAGGAAACCAAATCTTTTAATAACTCAATTATCAGATAAACATAGTGGGCCTGGCTAACAAAAGCAATGGGGCGGGGGTCGTACATATACATAAAAGGAGAAGTGAGGGAGGGCGAGGAAGCAGTGGGCTGCCACCACTGGGGGTGTGGTGGGGCGCAGGAGACCCGCACCCAGCTCTGCTTCCCGGGGTGGGGTAAGCGGGTGCATGCGAATGAATGGCGAAGGTCTATGGAAGTCTGCACAGCCATGTAAGACCATTCCTAACCCATCACCTGCCTTTAGGAGCCTGAGGATGGAGAGAGTTTTCGTCCTGGCAAAGCCGCGGGAAGCGTCCGGTTCTCTGGACATTTCTAGGGCACTCGCCCTCCGGGAGCAGGGGCCCCGGGGTGGCCGCTGGTAGCAAAGGGCCTGGGCAGCGCTGAGCCCCCTCTCCGCCTGCAGCACTCGGGGCGCCGCCCCATTACCTACTGGAGAATGGGGCTATCTCGGTCGCCTTAGCCCTTAAGATGAGACCGAGAGCCGCAAGGGCCTACGCGGCCCGCGGCCCCTGCAGCGGCTGATTCTATGTCCTCAACACGACTGGGCTCGAGTGGCCCCCACGCTCTCAGGACCTGCACAGTAAGAGCAAGGCGCGTCCATCGCGTCTCTCGCACGTCACACGCGTGGGGCGCGTTGCCCTGCAAGGAAAGGAGACGATCGTTTTCAGTGTGGTTTCTCCCGGCCTTTCGCAATCAGAATATATCTAATGCAAGCGGCCAGGCCCTCCGACTAAGGCGCAGGCTTCTGAGCTGGAGAGACAGAGTGTCTACATTCGCCATGAGGTCTAGTTCCCGACCTTTGTATTCCTTCAACTCTTCTAGGGCTGAGCCCCCCAAAGGAGCCGGCAGTAGATGGGCAGAGGTGTGACACTAACCTATGCTTGGGCCTTCCTGCTGACCTGAAACCAACTCCCTAACTCCCTCCCCTATAAAAATGTCAGAGCAAAAGGTCCCTAAACCCAGCTCTCCACCCTCCATTCCCCACCCCCGCCAAGGCCAAGACTCATCTGGGTGGCAGAACTGAAAGTCCCAGAGCGTCTTAACTGTAAATCCTGTGGAACAGATATCTGGATCTTTATCTTCAAGGGGTGTTGCAAAGTCCCTAACGTCTACTTTGTATAAAGAGGTGCCTGTATGGATACTAAATTTAGAGACCTAGCTCACCCACCCCTCCCCTGGGGATTTCCCACTGCTTTTGGGAGGGTGGGGACAATGGGTTCCAGATTTTATTTCATGATAAGGCTCAGATGAAGCCTGAGAAAGGAGCGGGGCTGCCAGAAGTCAGATATGAAATGCATGGAACTTTATCCACTGGGAATAGTCCCAGTGTATCTAAATGGTAAATTCAAAGCTGCAATGCTTCTTCTTTCACTTTGTATTATTTTACCATTATATGCCAAAATAAGTGCACGTCTGGTGTGGGGGGGGGAGGGTGAAATGCCTCATTCATATAGCATCTTGTAAGAAAGCAATTTTTGCTGAGACACAGAAGCTTGCCCCACCCGCCTCCCCATGACCACTCCCAAGGCTGCTCATTTCCCTGCCAAAACTGCCATCGCCTAAGAGCCCAAGGAAACAGAAACCATTTTAATGGCAAGGCAATACTGTTAAAATACTGAACCCCAAGAACCCTTATTCTTCCCTAAAATTCATTTTGCAGCTTACCCCATCCCCTAGAATTTTGTGTTGAGGTATCTGTTAGCAACTAGACTCAAAAGCTGCTTCAATCTCTTATTGGCCACTTTCTAAATTATTCCCTTTGAGCTTCTTTAAAGAAGTGCACCTGCAGAATGCTGACACACAGGCTTTGATTAAAAAGGGATCAGATTTTTTTTTTCTCTGTACCTTATAGTTTGTGTAGGAAGCCCCAGTCCTCTTTGAAGAAGCTCATAAACCATGCGGGCAAAGCTTTGGAAAACAGAAGAGAATTGAAATAGTACATACCCCTCCGAAGGAATTACATACTAATCAACGTATTCATTTTTTTTTTTACTATTATTCTTAAAATTGGTAGATGACACAAATATTATAACAAATGCAAGATTCTCTGTATGCCGATGCTGGCAAGGCTGGGAACTAGTAACATTCTGAAAGGAACTGATGATGAGTCTGATCAACTTATTGGTCCGGATTTTCCTCAGCTGCGGGAGCCTTTGCTTGGCTGCGGGCACCGAAAGCAGCAGCCACGGCCTGCATCTCCCGGGCCTCCTGCCCCGCCCGCCCTCGCCCTCCCTAAATATGCAAACAGCCGGGGGTTGGGGCGCGGGGAGCTGGGCACCGGTGAGTTTAAAACGCGGGCAAGGCGGGGAACCGAGGCGACTGAAACGTAACGCAAAAGGGCTAACCACACTCTCGTTCATCCCGGAAGACTCCCGTGACAGCGTGAGGAGGGGAGGGCAACGCAGGAAAGGGTGGCTGGAAGAGGGGTGAGGTGAGGGGAAAGGGCGGGGACTGCAAGACAGTTTCCTAAAAAAATATTAAAAATTAAAAAGTTCGTGCGTCTCAGTCAACCAGCTGTCAAAGCACTGACACCAACAGTTCTCCGATTTTCTTCCAATAAGTTAGCGTTTTCTCATGTTTAGTCTTATGTTTATTTTCCAAAGGGGAAAAAAATCATGGTTTTCTTTTATTATCAGTATTACTAAGCTCGAAAGAACCGAAGTGGAAAATCCGGACGGTTGTCTCCAAGTGTATCTTGAAATAGACACTGAGAACCGATATTGTTGCTCCGTTGTGCGCCTCAGTTTTTAAGTTACTTAGCTTTTTTTTGTTTTAATTTTGATTGTATGTGTATTCTACCTAATATAATTCTTCCAAAGCCAATCCAATATTTTAAAGCTAAAATTATTTTTTTCTGTTTTCCTTTTGTATTTAAAACATTTTTTTTCCTTTTTAAAATTTTTCATTTCCTGTGTTTCTCCTCCTTGTCGCCAGTTTTACTACCTGGGCCTTCCCCAGACGTGTGCCTGTTAGTGGTGGTGTTGTTCAAGAACATCTTGTCCATGCCTTTGAGCGCCTCGGTGAGATAGTTCTGCAGGGCCGTGAGCGCGGCGCAAATGGCCGGGGCGCCGAAGCCGTGTGTGATGAGGCTGAAGTGCGTGAGGCAGCTCTGGATCCCCGGCTCCAGGATGGGGCTGGGCCGGCTGTTGCCTATCGGCGTCCGGTCCTGCGCCAGCAGATCTGTAAATTCTTTACAAAGTTGCCTGCAGAGGGGTAGGACAGGAACAGGGGGGGGAAAAATCACCCTTAGTGTCTTTGTCGCTGACATTAGAAAGGAGAGGCTCACACAAGCCCAGAGGCGCCCGCTCACTGTCGAGCCGAGGAGGGAAGCTAATGCGAGCGATTCCACTCTGTCTCCTCTACCGGCGCTCGCCCTTCTAAAGCAGCTGGGGATGGAAGGAAAGCAGGCGGGGGGCGAGGGTGGGGGTGGGGGTGGGGGCGGGGGGGGGGGGGCGGAGATAATGCACCCTTCGCACCCCAGGGTCTAGCCTCCCCCCACCCACCAACACACACACACACACACACCTTCCAGTCTTTTTTCCTTCATTTCAGAACCGTATAACTCTGCTTTGGGAAATCCGCTAGGCTTTGGCGATTGATTTTGAATATTCAGTAATTTTTTGCTCTAACCTGTCAATTCTTTTAAAAGCCCTTTCTCCTCCTCTCTCTTGCCTCTCTTGGTGATCAGGCTCAAAGAGCCTTGAAAGATTTAGGCCCCTTAGCCACAACCCTGTCCCTGGCACAGAAGCAGATTGCAGGAGCCTTGCATGGCCCAGGGCAAGCAACTGTTTATGGCAGTAGAGAATGCTGATTCCATTCAAAGCAAAAAATCTGTTTACCTGCAGTATTTGGGAAGGGAAGCATTCCCCTCCCCCCCTCTTTTTCTTTCAAGTGTAGGTGACTGAAAATCTTTGTACAAGAGAATTGTTGTCAATATAAAAGGATTCCTACATTGTTTAAATAAAACCTAAAGGTAGATGGTTAAGACACTGGGGAGGGTAGGTTTTTATTTGTTTAAGGTTTTTTTATTTCCTCAAGGCACCTACCATTTACAGGAATCTCCCAGCCTTAGAAATCCTGTGGGCCTAACTATGGATTGAGTTTATTTGAGAAAGTTTTAATATAAGAGGTGGTCTGGAGAATTTTAGCCCTGAAGGTGCAATGGCTTCACACTGCTGGCAGTCAGAGGCATGGCATCCCAAAGGCCACAGCCTTCCGCTGATGGCCAGGCTCATCCCATCAGCCTGCCTCTGTCAGTGGTGAGTGATGAGAAAAGAGAAACTACAGAAGACCAGTCCCAGGCCCCAATGGGATAACCTGACACCTGATGACATCTGGCCTGGGCAACAGGTAACAGGGGCAGGCATCTGGAGGACCAATGTGAGTGACCTTCAGGCATCCTTTCCCAGGAGATTACCACCAGGAAGAGGAATGGTTAACTTAAAGAATACCTCCTCCCCTCCTCCCCCCCCAGGTGCAGCACTGAAAGGTTTTTGGTTTTAAGGCTGGTGGGTAGAGAACACTAACAAGCATCTTCCCTCTACCCTCTTTCTCCTGGTGTCTCCATTCAGAATGCACACATATAGTTTCACATCCAGGAAGAAACCGGTAACAGTTGTGACCTGAAGAGGGTGCTTCATAAGTCAGAGGTACCTCAGGATCACCCATGGGGTTCAAATGTACACATCCAGGCCTTCACCTCCACTGATTCCAATTCAGGAGGCTTGGGTCTAGGTTCACAAATAAATATCTTGAAAAAACTCCCCAGGTGACTCTGATACTCATCCCAGGTTAAGAAGTGCTGGCCTAAGAGAAGCCACAAGGCTTCAAGGGTGAAAGCTACAAGCATTCCTTAGGGAAATGACAGTCATTTGTGGAATTCTGTCATCTAATTTATACAGTTTGGTTTTATTTTCCCCCCAAAGTACCTTTACCTTTTTATAAAGCACCAACTGGTCCACCACCACCAGACACCAGGGCGGGGAGCAGGAAGGTAATTTACCGACAAAGATCTATTATATTGCTAGTGTTACATCAGAGGAAAACCTTGTAAAAACAGGATGGGTGCCAGGTTTTGATCGTTGGAAGAGATGGTTAAAGTCTTTCCTTAAGTTTGTACTCATTACCAAAGTGCCAAAAAGGAAATTCTGAACTGGAGAGAACAAATGCTTGGAGTCAAACATTTTAAATCTTCAAAGCCTAAACCAGGGTCTGTAAGCAATTAAAGTTCTGGGACATTAATATTTTTTGACCCTGCGGAAAGGGGCAATCAAATTCCAATCACGTCTCAAAAACATCTGGACAAATTTGAGCAAATGATTTTTCAGCCTTCCATATATTTCTTTAAATTACGCTGTCAACGGAACAAACCGCGTCCTCCAGCACTAAATAAATGAGCGCCGCTGTTTGGGCCGCGCCTGCGAGAGAAACGTGCGGGCGCACGCAGCGCCGCCCACTGCAGGCCTTCGCCGGCCATAAAACACCAACAATATGACACGGAAGCCAAAGACAGGAGTAAATCAAATAAATAGAAAACCCACTGTAAAAGTTCAAATGAGCTCTAGACCTAAATTTAGCCAGAGATTTACTATTTTCCCCTCTGGAGTTGTAGTAAATTTTATATCTGTGGAAGATGCCAAACTGCAACGTTGGAAAGAGAGTAATTAGAGCTGCGGGTAGAGATGGGCACACGTGGGTGACAGAAAGACACTCAAGCGAGCACACGTGGCTGTGTGGTTGTGTCGCGGAGAGGTGAAACCCAGGCAGAAATACGCATGGAGCTATCCATGGAAGAATTGGAACAAGGACCCACGTGGAAAAGATCTTCCTGACATCCCCAGAGTTGGAGAAGAGAACTCTAAAAAGCCTGAATTCATATTCCTAAAGCCACCCTCCTCCCGAAACTTGGAAAAGGTAGACAGGGACAAACCCACAGCCCACAATCAACTGGCCGCAGGGGGATGGGAGGGTGAATGAAGTTCGGGGGAGGCCAGTGGGCTGAGCAGGGAAAGCTTCCTAGCCAGCAATAAATAGGCTGCCAATCAATGCTACTTCTACCGCTGAGCACTTTCTGTGCCCAAAAAAGGAGGTCTGCACTGCCCTGTCCTCCGCCTCCTCCCAAGCCAGGTGAGTCAGCTGGGTAGAAGTCAGGGATTTGCGACACTCACTTGGTGGCCAGCAGCATATTCTTTCGCGAGTGTAGGTCACTGGGGTCCGTGTGCTGCCGGTTCAAATACTCAGAAACAGCTTTGGCGGGAAACTCTGTTTCGCAGATGTACCCAAAATCCCGAGCTAAGTGAACGGCTTCTCCTAAAAAAAAAAAAAAAAAAAAAAAAAAAAAGTACAATAAAAAGCAGCAGAGGTAATAATGAGCACTCAGTCCCTCAACATCCCAGGGCAGGAAAGGTTCCCTGGTCAATTCTTATTATTTACAGAAGAGACCAGCTGTTGGGGGGCAAAAGCAAAGTTGTGACAGATGCCTGAAATAAAAATGATTCTCAGGCTATAATTGAAGTTGATAGAAGAAATTTTGCTCCTGCTTCTCTTCCCAGACTTTCCCAGATCCTCCGTTCAGCCAAGTCCTAGTTAGACATTTCCTGGAGAGTTGCAGGTCTCCCACACCCCATGCTTTGTCACGGGTAACTGGACTGATATATTCAGAGGCCACCTTACAATTGCACCTAGACACTGGGCTCTATATTCAAGTCAGATACCACTCTTCTTAGTAGTATCTGTTATACCATTTTAAATAAATGTAAAAGTCTCCCTATCTTTTTTATCTTCCTATAATTGTATTAGGGGAAATCTCTTAGTAATAACTAATATATTCAAACATAGTTTGTATGTGTAGATGTCCACATACATAAAAGAACATGTGCAAAATGTATATGGAATGAGTATTTCTATCCAGCAATGAAATATTTATTTCTCCTTGTCTGTTACCAGCTAGTTACTTTTCAGGTTTCTTCTCTTCAGAGATCCCTGTCATCATCCTCCTACTTAAGGACTTTCTACTGCACAAAGGTGACAGGGAATTGATAGGAAACTTAGATATCTGAGAGATTCCTCAGCTTATGTGGAAGCCTCTCTTATATAAGGCATTATTACCCTTTAAAGCACAGCCTCGGGGATTCCAGGGAAGATCCCTGGAACATGAAACATGAAAAAGAAATATGTTGAATTATCCCGTAGCTACATTATTTTTAAGGATCATATCTCACTTTAAATCATCATTATGGTAGTAACAACAAAAGATTTCAGACATGTGCTTAAAGAGATTCATAAAACTAAAAACTGCCAACCAAATATTGGAATTTCAGTTTCCTCCCTTCTCCATCCAAATCCCTGTCTTGGGCTGAGATTACTTTGACTGCTTTTCAAAATGGGGATTGTGATATTACCAGTTCCCTGAAGGGTAAAGTGTAAAACCCCCAGGCTCAGAGTCAACTACTAATAAGTGTGGTCTGGATATTTGGTGACTGTTGCCCCTGGAGATTAAGTCTAGGCCAGGCAACTTTGCCTTAAAGCTGGCAAAACACAGTGCCTATAAATGTGATGACTCTATGGTTGCTGCTTAAATAATCTGCAATCTCCTCCTCCAAAAACCAACTCCTCAGAAGAATGGCATAATATCACACACATGAAAATAGAAGAAAATAACCTACATGTTAGACGCTTGAAAAAATGCTACAACTTCCCCCATTAGGACCATCTGGCTATATTTCCTATCCTTTCCCCATACCACAAATTCAAGTAGATCCTCTTGTTCTAGACTGTGCAGAAGGTCCTCTTTCTTACATACCATAAATATCACCCACAACCTCAAAGTGACGAGTAAATCGTAATGTGTTTGTTTTCATTATGTCCCTCTAATTCACAACTGATGACTCTACATTGAAGATCATACATGACTCCCTCCATGTTTCTGTACCTCCTGCCCAATCTTGTAGGCATCATGGGCCTTACTAAGTTGTATTTCAATAACAGTAAGTCCCAATTAATCAATCAGCAGGATATAGGGCTCTGGGAGTGACATGAGTTTTAAAAGAACCATTAGGGATTATGAATATAATGTTTCATAGACAATGTGTTTTCTACTACTAATTCAGAGGTAAAATGTGGGAAGGAGAAGGGGTATAGAATAGATTGCTATTTACACAGTTACTTTTGTGAGAGTTCAGAGTGTATTTCAGACCCTCTGTCCTGCACCTGGCTGCAGAGGTGACCCCTGCGCTGGCTTGGAGGCTGCACCTGAATACTCTTCACAGCACAGGGACCTTCACACACTCCCTTGGCCTCTCTACAATTGCTGGCCTTCCTCTAAGTAAAAAGGCCTTTGAACTTCTCTCAAACAGTCGCTTGACATCCACTCACTAGGGCACAACAATTGCAGTGATTTCCAGTTAATCATGAAATGTGTAAAATGTCAGTCTTCAGCTGACAGTTAAGCTCAGCTACTTCGTGAAATGGCCACACGTCTTGCTTACCTTCCACCAGGGAGGTGAGTAACGTGACATTTGCTGCTTTGCGCCTGCCCGCGGGTAAATTCAAACCGATTTTTTCTAGCCTTTCTCGCAAAGATCTCCCCCCATTTTTCGATTTGGCTCTGAAATTGCAAGAATTAACATTCTGATTAACCTCGGAGTGTTCCTGAAACAAAGTTTAGACTTAGCAATCTAAAGCCCAGTGGAGCTTGAAGAGGTTTTAACTTGAGGTTAGCACATTTCCTTCCCCCCACCCCACCTTCCTTTTGGTTATTTGCTGATAGTTTGCTGAGGTTTGCTTAATTTCTGCAATACAGAGCATTAAAAAATTGAGTGTTTTCTTTTTTTATCTCATGAGAAAAATGATAGCAGATGGGAATAATTATGGCATAGGTTGTGGGTCTAGAGAAGGTAGAAGTTACACATGCACACACACAAGCTCTTTCCTTGTCATGGAGCCAGTTAGGTGAGCAGAAACTGGCCGAGCACAACCATACAGAAAAGAGGAAAGAACTGGGTCGTTCAGAGATGAGAAGGCACTAGCTGAAACAGGTGGGCTTTGCGAGGACGGGGGCAAGAGTCGCTATAAAATGGAGTTGGGTTAAAAGAGAAAGGAAAACTGAAACATGAAACTAATGATGATGGTAATCATAACAGTAAAACTAACACTTTCGCAAGTTTAGTTATGTGATAAGCACTTTATATTATCTCACTTAATCTCATAGCAAGTTTTATACACACATGCTCAAGGCCTGGGGGTGATTGAAAGAAACTTCCACACTCTGGAGCTCCAAGGACTCACTTGAAAACTGAACCAAAGTAGAGCACAACTGGATTCAAAGTGCGAAAAGCCTGTGGATCACACCCTTACTTCCTCCCAAGGCTCTCCCTGTATGTGCTAAGGTCGGGGCAAAAATACAAGAAGAGGAGCAGTTACTTCGACCCCTCTTGCTATACTGTTCACAGAGCCACTTTCAGGATAGAAAGGGACTTTCAATACCTGAAACTGGCTACCTAGAAAAGTCCGTCTCATACAGTATCACCTTCATATCAGGGACATTACCAAAGGCGTCAAGCTTTGGCAGGGACTTTTGGGAAGGCTTTAAATCCTAAAAGTCATCTCTTCCTCCATTTTCCACAAGTAGTCAATGGATCATCTTCCTCCAATATTGGGGAGCATCTTAATAGTCCTAAGGAATAACTATTAATATTTCTAAAGTGGTATCACTGTTATTTTTGGTGATACTATTACTGAAGAAACAAGGTCACAAGTCTAAAACAGTGTTTTCCAAACTGTGGGGTACAGTGCATTGGTGGGTTATGACCAACTTAGCCGCCAACTACAATTTAATCAAAACAGAGAGATTAATCAGAGTACACCGGAACAGGTTACTCCGTGAAACTTGGGCTTTAGATAAGTGTGTCTAGCTTCTAGGTGACAAAGTAGAAAATGCCCTGGAAGTGTTCTGGGGATAGGAGAAAGCCCGACGGGACGCCCGGCCGAGGGATAGAGGAAGGGGAAGGGGCAAGTTCCCACTGCCGCAGCGCCGGGAGGGGCGGAGGGGCGGAGGGGCGGAGGGGCGGAGGAGCACGTGCGCGGCGCCGGCCTGCAGCGCCGGGGTCTGAGACCGCTGGCTGCACGCTAGGCCCCAGCGAGCGGCAGCCGCTACTCTCCTCACGCTCCGCGCTTCGGCCGCCCGGTTGCTAGGCAACCGCGTCCAGCTTCCCGTCGGTTTCTGCGTGAGTCCTCTCATACCACCCCATAAAAACTAGTTTGGGGGAGTTTTACCTTCTGAGGACGCCGCCGAGGAGAGACGCATTGAGGCATTCGGGGGGCGAAAGCCGTCTTTGAACTTCCCCCACAGTTACTTTGTACTTTGAAGTTGAACTGAGCAGAGACAAACGGCCGGGGACTGAGCAAAACACCTCGCCGGTGTTGACGGACATGCCTCCCAGGAAGCCATCTTTATTCATCATCAGGGAAGTCACAGATTTGGGAGGAACCGGAACTAGAAAGAAAAAAAAAATGCCATAAAGGTGACCGGGTTTCAATTCTGGTGACCGGTTGATAGAATGTGTCGGTGTGTGAACAGGGACGAGGCCACAGGACCGGCGCTAAGTGGAAAGCTGGAGGAGGAAATGTTTGTTCCAGTGGTGCTTTGGTGCGTTCAGAGCACTGTGTACAAATGGAAAAGCCATCACTCCTCTGGAAATTTACCCCATGTGTGTAGACACGAGTGTTGTTTCCCACAGCCCTGCTCGAACCACAAATAAATAAAACATGCAACCCAGAGTTTAGATTGTGCTATCAAACCAGGCAAATCCTACTCCATCACATGCTTGGCTGTGTGGCCTTAGACATCTCACTGAACATCTCTGAAGGTGATTATCGCTATGAATGATAGAAAATGGTCTTTATGGGAACCCCTCCCTATTTTCCCTTTGGAGAGAATCATCGGTGAAGTGGATCAGGTGGGTAGGCCCATCAGATTCTGTGCCCAAGAACAGCCAAGTAATGCAGTTAAGAGTGGATGCTGGACCCCAAAGAGCTGCTCCTTCCTCTAAAGTGGATCCCATTCTTTCCTACGTCATCACAACAGATTCATTTAGAAATGAACCCAAATGCTCCTCTCCAGTGAAAGCAATTCTGCAGTGACATGAATCTTGTTTACAAATTAACATAAAACAAAGCGCCGGCTGGTGATTGTTTGGAGCAGTTATGATTTACAACAGGTGCCCTGATCAATCAACCAATCACTCTAATTCATATGAGCTGCGGTCTTGCCTTGCCCCAGTTGTTTCATTTCGGCAAGTAATTGATAACAAACCGTATTCAAGGTATGTTTTATGCATAAGTTAATAAGAGCTGACAGCTGGTTGCCACTGCTACCCAGGCGCACTCAGTCTCTCCAGCCTGTGTTTCTGTTTGTTTCAGTGTCATCTGTACCTCAGGAAGAGGTGGAGCTCAGGAGAGCCAGAAGGCTGGGAATGAGGAACAATGAATGGTCAACCTTCCAGTTCCCAGGGGACTCTTGCCCCCTTGGACTTCTACACTGCTCGAGCCTGTTTTCTTTGTGCAGGCTCTAGAAGCCACTGGGCAGGTGACTTTTCCTCCTGACTTTTCCTACACCTTAGCTTCTTCCATTGGGTCATGAAGCCTCCAAATATTGAAACAGTATTTGTTGATCACCAGACCAGGGAATTTCTTGAAACACATCTGGCATGAAAAGGAGGCTTCCGTTCCCCCTTTTTAATAAAGACTCCATCTCACCCTACAATCCTGGTAGTGTAAAGAGATGCTCTTTCTGGCATCTGGAGCCTAGAACGGTATATGTCAAAAAAGTTGTATAATTTCTTTGCATAGAACAAACTAACCAACACAGTATTTTTGTAACAGCTTCTTCTCTACCACAGATTCCAGACCTCCACCAATGTTTGGAGACTTCTAAAAGCCAGTTAGTCCCCAAATCTTTTAGATACTATTAATTGCATTCAGCATTTTACAAAGACCTTGTGGAAAAGGGCTTTCCTAGGACAGTAGGTGTGCAGACTGAAGCATTCCCTTTTGCTGCTGCTTCTTAGCAGATATTTTCAGATTTCTGGCTCTGTCCATGGAGTCCAAGACCTTATTCCACAGCAGATAAGTGATATTAGGTAACCATGTATTTTGTGCACTGACATGGTGGTGGTGGTGAGTTACATACGGCTTTCTTCTCACTCATTCCATTTATCATGCTCTCATCAGTGAAGTTGCTCCCCATATGAGAGTGAACCAATGAAAACTGAAGTGTGAATATTAATTAAATTTGAGTAAACTATGGAGTTAAATTCACTTAATAGACAGCGATTGGGGTGGGAACATCTATCATTTAATTCTTTTTAACAGCATCCATATCTGCTTAATCTATCTCCTTCTTCACAGCAGTTCTGATATCCATAGTTCAGATTCACATTTGAGCACTATAAACAATTTATGATCATAGGAACTGACATTAAATAGCATTGGAAAACTTTTCTTCAAAATATAGATAGCCCTTTGTATTTTCAACATGGTATGAACTATAGGAATAAAGTGTATAAAAGTCTCATATTTGAATTCAGCAACATTTTTCTACTTAAATACTACTTAGAACACTTTAACAGAAAAAAACAAACAAAAACACTAAGCTAAAAGCAGTCAATTTAGTTCCTAGTTCCCAGATAACTAAATATCTCCTGAGGATTGGAACTTTACCTGCTTCTCAAAGTTGCAGATGCCAAATCTCTTAAAAAAGCCAGGCCTTTAGAGACACTTTATAACCTGCCCTCTAATTTCACTATTGCTAATTGCCTGATTTACCTGACAAGAGCTATTTCCTCTGGGGAATGTATATTGCTCCCTTCTGTGGTCTGTACCTTCCTTTCTGCATATACATTATCACCTAAATATCACCAACCCAGTCAGCTTCTGTCAACATACTGCTGCCTGGGGGTGGGAGGGAGTTTTTTGGGTTTTTGTTTCTTTTTCATTCATAGACAACTATTTGAACGGACATGCTTCAGATATTTCCATTTTTAAATGTAAGCACCAATCATATTCCAATCCCCTATTTTTTTTATCTTCAGGTTATAAGCCTCTTTTCCACCCTGACCTTAGCACTGGTCCCCTGGGCTAGGGCCTAACACATTCCTTGTCCCAACTTTCCTTTAAGTCCATAGCACTGTTACCATCTACCTTCCCCTCCACTCTCAGATCTGTTTAGCTCAGCTGATTAACCCTATATTTTATTCTTGGTGTTTTCCCTTCTGCTTTCCTCCAGTTTATCAATAAACCCAGAAAGCAACAGGGCCTGGTTGATTTGTTAGTAATTATGACCATACTGTTCCTGCTCACGGAACCCAGAGATGACTAAGATAGGTTTAAAGCGACAGCAGGAAATGGTAAGGAAATGGAGCATAGCAAAACTCAGCATGAAGCTTTCAGTTCTTTACATGTTTACAATTTTCTGTGCATACATTAAAACTGTTTTCTCCCCCCCTCTTCAGTTCTAAGTTGGATAGCATGGCTAACTTCTGGATGCAATGCCCTCAAAATTTGCACTCCTCTTGCATTTTCCCTTGCATTTTTGGGGGAGAGAAGAAAAAGGTTTAAAAACTGATCAATATTTCATTACAGTGACTAGAGTTTTATTTAAAAAAGAGAAGAAAAACTGATTAGATAAAATATAATTTACTAATGGAGTATATAGAGCCGAAGTATTAACAGGCCAGCTCTTAATTTGTATTCTTTAGACTTAAGTATGAAATTGTAGCTTTGAGATCTTTGTGTTTGTCTGGAAGCAGACCCTCTGTGAATATGATCTGCTGGTGGGAGAAAAGAGAAGAAATAGATCCAAGGGTTACGTCCTTCTAAAAGGTACACAGACTTAAGTCTATAAACTACACCAAAAAGCCTCCAAGAGGTTGAATATTGCTTGAAATAATATAGCTTGAAATTACAGAGAGAAAGAGAGAGGGGGGGGGAGAGAGAGAGAGAGAGAGAGAGAGAGAGAGAGAGAGAGAGAGAGAGAGAATGAGAATGAATAGCTATAAGTACTGAAATCCTGGAAAGAAAAATAAAAGGATTCCCACAAAGAAAGTTGGAACATAAAAAAGCTACAAACATCCAGTGTTGGCAACCTTTAGGGGTAAAGTCTTAGAGGCTGGAAATTGAGGTTAGTCCCATCACTTACTTGCCATGTGGGACCTTGGGAAAGTCATTTTTCTACCCTGCCTCAGTTTCCACACTGGTGGTGGTGGTGGGGGGGGGGTAGTGAAGAAGAGTATATAACCTTTCTAGCTTTGAAATTCTATGAACTCTGATTACTCCCTGGGTGGCTGGAATGTATCTCAGAGTTCTTACTGAAATGCTTATTGGATCTAAGTCAGCTCTGGAAAGCCAAACTTCTTCCTCTGAGAGGAAACTCATATCCTTTCCGAGGCACTGACAGACTCTCAATACTTTTTACCTTTTAAGTCATAAGGAAGAATCCCAACAGAACTCACTGTAATTCAAATTGGCAATTTTTTTATTCTCCCCCCACCCAAAAGAAAATCCACACCAATTAACGTGTGTATGTGGGGAAGGGGCCAGAAATAACAGGGGAAAATTGGGAGAGGACAGAGGTTGAACTGAGTCTAACCAAACAGGATATCCCTAAGACCAATGAAAATGCCCCCCAGTCACAACATTTGAAACTTGGACTCCAGCCACGCTAGCCTTTCCAAGAAATCCCAGGGGGTTTTGTTTTGTTTTCTTTTTGTTTTTTTCTGCCTAAGGTGTCAAACCGATTACATATTGGCCTCTGATGGCACCAAAAACTTTTTCATAAAGTCTAGGTGAGCCTCTTATTTTAAAGTTAGATTGTAGGGTGTTGGCAGTGATCGCGATATTAGCTAGGCACCATCCTGCCTCCCCCAACCCCCGCAACAGCCCAGATTCCCAATCTTAACGGAACTGAGAGTTAAGAATGATTTTTTAATGTCTCGTTGGATTTTTAGACTGCTAATGTACCGAATCCTTCTCATTATTACTTTATTGATTGCTCATTGACCAGCCCCCTTCAAATCGTATTAACCACCCTCTGCCGGTTTAGATTAGGAGAGTTTAAAAAGCACCTTTCATTATTCCCCCCAGTCCTGCCATGGAGTTGAGACTCTGAGATTTGGCAGCTTAATGGGAGCTCTAATGGGGCAGCTAAGAGGAGAGGGGCCACGGTCCCTGCCGATTGCATTAATAGCTCAAAGGGGGCCAATACAGAAAATTAGCCGTAAACGAGCTCTGGAGATCCTCAAATGAAAGAGCCATTTATCACGCTGGCTACCTTCACTCCACTCGTTTGCTCTCTCTACTGGGAACAACTCATTTCCTCTTAACTAAATTACTTCAGAAATGTCAGCTAAGCCCAGATAGCAAACATAACAAGAGACCTAGCCTATAATCCATGGTGTGATATCAACACAGGTGAAAGATTGGACTGGTTAAATTTTAGAAGGGGGTGCTTCCATAATGAGAGAGAGAGAACGAGAGCAAGCAAGTAAGAGAGATCCTTTATGCCTAAATTTCTAAATTTTCTGGTTTCATAAGTGCAAGCAGAGACACCAGAACCTGGGCCAGTTGGGGAACTTTTATCAACAAGGTCGAATTTCTAAAACCTCTTTAAAAGCCCACTGGAAAATAAATTAAGCAATTCAGCCCCCTGCTAGCTGCTGAAATTTAGAAAATATCGTTCAGAAAACTTTTTTATCTTCTCTTTTATGAAATTAATCTTTTGAAAATATCCCTCATAAAGGTGGAGGGAGGAGCAAAGACAGGAGACCAGAGAGCAGGGAAGGAGCTAATGAATCCATAACATTATTTTAAGTGGTTCATAGTGACTTAGAAAAATAAATCAACCACCTATTCCCATTTTGCCCATGGCTCTCTAAAGATAAAAATAAGATATTAGGATCTTTTCTTCATGTAATAAAGCAAATACCTAAAATATTAAATAATGGAGTTGACCTAACACTTCATATTTATGCCATACCCCATAAATCAATAAAGCGACAGGGGTGCCACTTAGATGTTTTAAGCAGCACATTAAAAAAACTTTGGGGGTCATAATGCACTTTTCAAAACAAAACCAGTAACCTAAGTCAATATTTTCCTTTTCTTATTCCTGAGCATACCCTTATACATAAATATGCACATTCTGCTGACAAACACATGCAAGCCCTGAAAGGAAAGCATCACACACCCAATAATATTTTCATCTCCCTTTGGTTAGGCAAACTAAGTTCCGAATATTTTTATTGGCCTGGCTATTTATAACATTTCTGATTGGTCATCAGTTGGGCATGCCCACTGCCAGCTCAAATGCTATTTCTAGGATATGGACCCCTGAGCTAAGAAGTTCTAGCTTTTCATGAAAATGGAGGGGGAACTAAAGCAAAAGAAGAAACAACAACAGCCAATGGAGAATTGTGTCCCAGCCCTACCCCACCATTCCCTCATCAACTAGCAATTACTCAAAAGAAGAGACCCAAGAGGACATGGGGAAAGTGAGTTGTCAGCGCAGTTGCTAATCTAAGCACCAAGACACCCAAGCAAACCCAAAAACTGGCATTAAAAACTGAAATGATACTATCTAAAGAAGAGAGGAAGAGATGTTTGAAGCAACACTTAGCTTTGCCTCAAACCTTACTATTCTTCAGATATTACATTCCAAAGATGAATGTCATCATTTTAAGTCCAGCTTCTACTTCCCACCTCTCACCTCTCAGAGATACGTTTCTCTGTCTTTGTAAAAGGTGAAAATTTAGAATACCTCACCCTTTCTGGAATCCTTACTTCACAACCCTCCTACTACACCATCTTGACTCCATATTATTTTCCAAGACATTTCTTCTTTTCATTGTTTTTGTGAAAGTCATGTGGCTCCAATGAATTATAAATGACTGAAGCTAGGGATTGTTGACACCAAACATAAGGACAGGTCTCCTCCAGCATGGATAAGAAAGGGTTACTGTAGTTAAAACTGTATCTCCAAACACCAGTTCTTGCGATAATTAAAGATTGTTCTGTTTACAAATTCAAGCTCCTAAATTTGTGGCATGTGAGTGACATTTGGGCTTTTCGACAGCCACACTAATCGCCAGGCATTCTCTCAGTGACTGTCAGAGAAGGGGGGGGAGAAATTAAGCAGCTGCAATACGCCCGAAATGAGTTATTGTAATTACATTTAATTAGTTTAATTAGTTAATTATTTTGCTTACAGCTGTACAAGAGACTGCAAACATTTGTTAATATCACATGCCCTTTAACAGTATGGGGTGATTCCACAGTCACACTAAATCATGAACGCATATGTAGGAAGATTTAGAAATGTGCATAGGCTGTCTCAGCTTCTCAGGATGCGCATATTTAGCAACACATTTGGCACAATTAAAAAAAAAAGAAACAACTCATGAAACACAGAGTATTGGGAACAAAATTACCACCAAAAAATCAAATACAAAAACAAGGAGAGAAGGAACTGTCTCAATGACATAGGGTTTAGTTCAGCAAACTCCAGTTATCAATGAAATAATTATAGTACATTTTGAAAGCAGTGCTTCCCAGCTAGTTCCATACAAGCTGGTAATTCAGTTATTTAAGATAGTATCTAGAACTGCTGCCAAATGTACCATCAGAAAAACAGCAATAGTTTCTGTCCCTGTCTGTCTCATCCGGGTTTCTACCTGTGGTTTTCCCTCCTCCCTCCCCATTTCCTTCTTCCCAACATACCCGTTCAGCCAGACAGCTGCTGTTCTGTAATTGTGAACAAACATTTGTATCTTATAAAATAATGAATTCCCCCCAAAGTGAAAACTCATCATATAGACATGAATGCACAGGAAAACTTTGTTTACTTTTGGAGGGGAATAATCCATACCTTTTTTTATGACAGACTGGTCCAATAGATTCATACCGCTGTTATTGGCATCTTCAACTGACTGTGAATATAAAAACATCACTATTCAAATTGACTGGATATTAAAGAATCACACACATAAATCATGTCATTCCAAACTGGAGTTTCTGTTATTTCCATTTATATTAATTCACAAAGGGAGGTTTTATTATTATCATTATTATCTCCAAATCGACACAGAGATGAAATTCACCCAAATTATTCATTCTTCCAATGGAAGAAGAGGAAAAAGGAAACTGTGAGAGACATCTGGGATGTAATATTGGTTTAGTTATTATATTAAACAGATATTACATAGACATATAAACTTTTATATTATTTGCTCTTATGAATTATGAAAATTTGGCAACAGCTGAAAAATTTTCACCAATATTAAGAGCAATTTCAGTTTCCTATTCTATCCCAGTGTATCTTAACTCCAGAGTCATTTTACAAATACATAATAGTTTACATTATGGGATTTTAATTAAAGTCTGAGCAACTTGGAATGGAATGCAAACAGCAACACATAGGAACACGTTTGCAAGGCGCCAGGACCACACACCCACTGAAGTTCATACACATCCCTGTGCACTAAGAACTTCTTGCTGTACAACAGTCCCTCAGAGGAACCTGCACAATTTGCTCCCCCTCCCAACCCTGCTGCGGCTGCTTCCCAGCAAGGAGCACACCTGTTAGGAAGGCAGTAACTATAGACACAGACACATACAGGGGCCCGGATGCTCCCAGTCAGCACCTAAGTAATGGCAAAGAGCATTCATCTTCTATACCAGTTTCATCCCTCCCAAGGAAAGTTTCCACCCTGAGTGCTGGCAGCACTTCTGAAGGGAAAGAGCTGTTGGAATGAGTCTCCTACTGTCTGGCTGTGCATACCAGGGCCTCCCAAGACAGTGAATACCCTTCCCTACACCCGAATGGAAATAAAGGATGGTTCTTCCCAAAATATACAGCTGCTTTCCCTGACCCACAGAAATCTAAATTTGGACCAATTTGTCGCCCACTCTACAGCGAAGTAAAAAGCAAAGGGATTGAGAATGAGGTGGCGTTTTCACAGCACCTCCCACCCAATCATGCTGCATCCCCAGACAAGGTGCGTTCCTCGCAAGGAACTGTCTCCCCCAAACAAGCAGCATATTAGAAACGAGATGATCTAATCATGGAAGGTGCATGTTCATTGGTTTCTTTTGGTTTTTAATGGTCACTCTTCTTTCCTCAGAAACGTGAGGAAAATTGCTATTCTCAGTAAGAATCATGTTCCATGTTGAGACATGCCATGTAAATCTTAAACAGTGAAAAGCCTTTTAAAAAATGACTTCATGTAACTTGTTAGAAACTCCTCAGGAGACCCCACCACGCACACACACACGATTCACAACTCTCTCTGCTCACATGCCTGCACTGGCAACATGTCCACGCAGGACAGAAACATTCGCCAGTGTCTGTGGGAGGTCAGACCCCCGATCTCACCGGCTTGGACCAGTGCGCCCCCACACCTCACGCTCACGTCCATACGTAAATATATATACACGCCTCATCAGCGACGTGGGGTAGTTGTGGTAGTTAATGAGAAGGCTCTTGTCTGATTTTCTATCTAATTACGGCCGCCTGCTGGGTTTTTGTACAGGATATTCACGCAGCATGCTGGCGCTTAATCGTCACGGGGAGGATCGTAAAGATTTAATTAGGACTGCATGCGGAAGCGCAGAAAAACAACTCAGACTCGTAATTACTAGACTTCTTTAGTTAAAAGTGATACCAGGGGTTGCTTTAAGACACTAGGGTGTGTTTGAGTGTGTGTGTATATATATATGCGTGTGTGTGCGCGTGTCCGTGCGCGCGAGCGTGCGAGCGCGCGCGCGTTGGGAGGTTTGACTTAACACCCTTATGCTGTTTTCACTCATGGGTGGTAGAGGTGATGAGAGGTTAGAGAGCAAAGATACGAAGAAGAAAAGAAGTGCTCCTGGTAGCTAAACAAACTCCAAACTAGGTGTCATCTCAGTCCCTCTTTCTTTCTCATTCTGTTTTTCTGAGTTTTTGACACTGTCCTCTCTCTCTCTCTCTCTCTCTCTCTCTCTCTCTCTCTCCCTCTCTCTCTCACACACACACACACACACACACACACATGGGTGAAATGTAGCATACCCAGAATCCAACCAGTGATTTGCTAGTTTAATAGCCCCTGTGAGTAAATTGAAATAGAAATTGACAGGGTTTTTATAGTTTCATTTAAAAAATATTAGTAGCATTTGGTTAATTAGCTCTCCTTCTCTCATGGCTGGGGCGGTGGCTATGCGTTTGTGTTTGTTGTCACACAACAGCACCCCCCACCCCCGCCCCGCCGCCCCCAGGTGAGTACTCAACGTTGTGAGGCCCACCGCCAGACAGCACCTTTGGGATCAGTGTGGTCGGCGGCTGGGGTGGGGGTAGAGGGGATCTGGAACACACACTAGGCCCTGAGATCGAACAAGTGACTAAGGTCCAGGCTCAGGCACTCTGGTCGCTTTTAAAAACCCAGCGCAGCCAACCCATTCCGCAGCTGCAGGGAACGATGAAACCCCGACCGGTTATTGTAACTTTAGCCCCAGAGCTCCGGATCTTGAAGTCCGAAGTGGAACCTCTGTATTCGGAGTCTGGTCCTACGTATATCTTCTCTCCCCTGTCTTTCTTTGTCACCTGGCCTGTGTCAAGTCAAGCACACTTCGGGGAGATCGTCAGTGTCTGGGAAAGGCGAGAGCTTGTCTACTCCTCGACCCTTTGCACCGGGCCTTCCCACTTCACCGGAAGACCGGCTGAGGTGCTTCTAGGAAATGAACGGGGCAGAGATGTGGTGGGGAGGGGAGCTGTCGAGGCCTAGGCTTGCAACCTCTCCTTTCGGCTCTCTTCACCTCTGCAGTAGGTGTTCGCGGCCAGCAACAACACAAATCGGCCTGACAAGCCTCTTTGACAGGGACATTCTCTCAAATGCACAGACCTGGCCCTGTTTTTCTCATGCCTTTCGCATTTGGCCAAATACTCAAAACTCCTCACAATTTATATTTACACACACACACACTTATGTGTATACACACACGTTTTAAATCCAAAATCAAATAAATCCGTTTCCTTTTTATAGGGAATTCCTATGTTGGGTCACCTGAGCCCCCTGGGCCAGAGGGTGGGGGTGACAGCCAGTGTTAACATTGCCAACAGCAACGGTGATGAACTGATCCACTTTCATTATCTAGCACTTTGAACCTTACTCAGGAAGGTTAATTTAAAAACTCCCCCGCCCCCCCACACATATTACCCCAATGCATTGAAAAATCCACAACTATTAAATATTTCCTTTCTCCTATGATATTCTGAAATGAGCAATATCTTTAGACAGGGATAGCCAAGCTCAGTTAAATCAACAAAACTATCATTCTTATTACTGTAAGTAAATTCAGCCACAAATCAGGTGATATCATCATTTTTGGAAATAATAACTGAATTTCCTTTAAAACAATAAACCATTGCAGACTATGCACAGACAGCATTTGATGCTGCCACCACATTTTAACTGTTCAAAATACATTTTCTCATCAAAATAGAGAAGAACTTGTGTACCATTTTCCCTTTCCTATTTTGTTTTCCTTTGCTTCAGATGTATGTCTAAAATGATGCATAATGTATACAACTATGCCAATGAGACCAAAGTGTCAATTAAATACCTTTCAACCATATTTATCTTTTCTGGAGACTATTTAAACTAAGGAGCAAAAGGAGACCTGCTCAGAATCACCCAGACAGGTTTTTAGAAATCATTTCTTTGATGTTTCTTTGTTTAGTTTAATCAACTATTCTCAACCAAATCAGGCTCCATTGTGTAGGTTGCAGATGGGATAGTGGGTGGGTAGGGGGGGAGTGTTTTGAGCCTTTTGTTTTAAGAAATAAACACGTGATGCCTTTCAATTGGGATGGCGGCAATAAGGAAAGGAGATTATTAATGGAAGGGGGGATACTGAACAGGGATGTGGAGAATATTGCTCCATGGTTGTTTAATAGACCAAAAGGTGAAAAGAATCTCTAAAGTGGTAGTTGTCCCCATGGACTCCCAGACAGAATTATGGCTTTCTGGGCCCCTCCCCACAAATATTCCATTTCTCGGGTGATGACTCTGGAACTCCGTTATCTTGGAAAGGGGCTCTGCAGCTTATGGGGCATTCAGAGTAGTACCTGAGTTGGACAAACACAGCACATGTTTTTATTCCAGTGTGCACTGTCATGCTTAACAAAGTCTTTGCAAAACCAGGAGGAACCTCTGGAGCCTACAGAGGACCCTGTGCCTCTCTGCAGCAGCCCCAGCCCTTAAGCAGCTGGGTCATCACTTGCCAAGTCATCTGGCCAGGCCCACTATGGGACGTGTTTGGGAGGAGGGGTTCGGTACATTGGGGAGGGTACCCAGCTTGCTCACACAAAGCGAAAGAGAATAGGAAGGAGCTGGTAGCTAAGATAACACAAAACCATCTACACTTAATTCTGATGATTCTGAATTACCAAACCACACACATATACTTTTCTCCTTCATGATTTCATTTCTAATGGCTCCACCTTTCATAACTGGACCTCCAGAAATCTCCACCATAGAGCCATACACGTACATACACACACAAATTGTTGTATATATGTGTCCAGAAAGTCCTGTTCTAAAGATGGAAACCACCTCCTGCAAAGGAGACAGAGCTGCCCCAGCCTCGCTGCTCCTCCCTCCCAGAGCATTCGCTATTTATTTACTGTCTTTTTGGTTGGTTTGTTTGTTTGTTTGTTTGCTGGTGGTTACCTGGACGTCTTCCATTCCTGGATGGCCGAGGCCGTGCAGCGAGAGGCTGTCACCCATGCCTGCGTCCAGGCCGTGATGAGCCGAATGCAGCAGCACGTCCGGCCTGCGGACCGAGTGGTAGTCCCTTCGGGGGTCGAGGCCGGAGAGCTGGGGCAAGGCAGCCCGAGGCTGGGGCAGGAGAGAGCCGGCTTCGGAACCCACTTCTTGCCTCTGCCGTTGGCCCCAGGGATGCTGCTGGGGTTGGTGCAGTGGGTTCAGGGAGTAGGGGTCGTTGACGTGGGAGTAGGGGTCCTGGCTCTGGTGGTAGGGGAGCGGCTGGTAGGGGGGCGGGAAGTAGGGCGGCTGGAAGTCTGACGACGGTGTGTGGGACAGTGGCGGGGCGCTCGAGTAAGGTCCTTGGGACACCGAGCCCAGCTGGGAGAGCCGCGAGCTGTGGCTCGGGACGCCATCGTGCCGGTCCTGGGAGCAGAGAGAAGGAGAGAGGGAGAGAAGGAGAGAGAGACAGAGCGAGAGAGAGAGCGAGAGAGAGCGAGAGAGAGCGAGAGAGAGAGAAAAAGAGAGAGAGAGAGAAAGAGAAAAAAAAAATACAAGCGACAAATGGAGAAGCCCGGCTCCTGTAAGTTCTTCCCGAACAGGGAAGCGAGAATCTGAAACTTACACTGCCAAGTTGACTCAGAGGGCAAATGATTTTTAGCAATTCCAAACGCAAGGCTTTGGGGAGGAAAATGGGGAGAATCACCCACATAACCGACATCTGAGCCTTCAGTGAAGAGTGCAAAGCCAGCAAAAAGGGAGAAGGGGAAATAACTATGGAGGGAGATTCTAAATTCTTTAATTAAAAATTTAGTGATCTTATATATAGTATTTGTTCTTCTGAGTGTTTTAACCAATTTTTTATAACTCTTCCAGAGTTCCAAAGCATAACACATAAAACTTTAGACTATTTGCTGTGCTGCTCCTCCAGCTCAACATCCACTTCTGCCTTCACCGGAAACCCAGTGGGCTACCCAGGAGCTCCCTACACAACCCAATAATTCCAGGAGCTCCCAGGAATCTGCCTGATCTGAGCCCCCAGTCACCCCTCCCTCCGCAAGAGGAATTAATTTAAGTAGTGTTTGATTGAAATGGATCTCATTTGAAATCATCTCCTAAGCCCATGTTAAGTTGAATTGTGGTTTTAAGGAGTTATTTCTAAGGTTGCTTTTCTATATCTAATGGGATTATACTCCAGAGTGTGTTAATGAAGGACCTGAGGTTGGAAGGGGTTGAAAAAGCCTAGACAACTTAATGTTGGTCCTATCTGGAGTGGTAAACCAAGTGAAAAAAATGAGGGGTGAGTGTGTGAGGGATGTTTAAGTTTCTCCCTCTTCTCTGTGGAAATGCCAAGGTAAAGTCTCCATGGTTCTTTTTGGAGAAATAGACACCTGAATTTCCAAACTGCAATGGCAAATAAAAAGTTTTCTGTTTGGCCTCCCCCCTCCCCAGCTGACTCAAGGAGCTCAGACGGAGAACACACAATGCAGAGAAAAGCAGCTGCAGCCTCGTCCAATTATGGTGCTAAATTACCAAGCCAAAGGCGCTCAGAGGAAGACAGAGACGGAGAGAGTGAGACACGCACACAGAGACGGAGAGACAGAGAGAGACAGTGAGAGGAGGGAGCATGCAATTCTGGTACAACGTGAATCCAAACTCACCATGGATGAATAGGTGTGGACTAACATCTGGAAAAAAAAGCCTGGTTACTGCTCAAAATCAAACAATGATTTTTAAAAAATCAAGGAGTCCAGCAGGGAAACGAGCTGGACACAGAAGCGGAGCTCGAGGTGTTTCCAGGACAAGCCATCAAAAAAAAAAAGTTCCCCCCGCCAACCCCCAAACAAGATTGGCGCTGCCTGTCACACAGACGGAGCTGTTCATCGGTCCCTTGCTGTATTTTTGGCCTTTTTTTCTTCTGCCGTTCTTCGGGGCTCCAGAAGCAGTCCTCTTCCACCCGAAGCTGGGCTCAGACTGCTCCGGCGCCCCTTCCTCCCTCCGCTTGCCTACACCGCCTCATAATAATTGATATTCATGACTATTAATATTACACGAGTACTTTAAAGGGAGAATGGAGGACAAATGGAGCGTGAAGCAGCAGCGAGCGCAGAGCTCCCCTACTATTGTAAATGACGTTCATTCAGTGGAGAATTACTAGATGTAATCAGACGAGGGGGCTGGCAAAGGCAGACTGGGGAAAAAGTTTAGCAGGAAAGAGGCAGAACTTCAATTAACTGAGCTGGGGACACGCGTAAAGCAGCCTCTGCTTCCTTGGACAGGGCAGTGAGGGAGAGCATCGCTGGGGGCTTGTATAAAACGTGTTCCCAGAGAGGGACTTTCCTAATGGGAAGAATTGATCGCCCTAGGTGCTTTGTGTGCAGATTAAAAGAACAAAATAAAAAGGCGTTGCCTCATCATTTGGAGGCAAGAGAAAAGTAAACCGGTGGACCCCAACTCCGTTGTTGTTTACAGTGACGTTTACAGACCTTCGCTGAATATTAGCAAATATGCTTATTTGTTAAAGGACAGAGGCAAGATGGGGGATTTTCATCCCCTGTGCAGCCTTCTCTTTAATGCTCACATAGTCTGTGATTTTTACCTCAATTTAAAATATATGCAATAAATCTTCAGGTACACTAAACTTATCCTTTCCAGGCAAAGCCAGGGGCAACAGAAAACCTTTTCGGATATTTCAGGAACCCGTTCAACTGGCTTGACTGCCATTTCTGTTAAAGTTCAACCTTCCTCCCGACTTAAATAGGCTCCTTCCACCAGCCTGCTGGTGTTCCTATATTTTTGAGCAAAAAATTTAGGCAGCTGGAAATACCTGCACTACTCTGTCTCTCTTTCTCTGTCTCTCTCCCTCCCCCTTTATTTCCTACCCCTCTTCCACTCCACCCCTTCCTTTTCCTCTCGCCCTCCCTTCTTTCTTCTCTCCCTCCCTCCTTTCTCATGTAGGCAGTTTACTTTTCATAATCAAAGAACGAGTTATATCCTGCTTACTTTTTAGGACTCGCTGATACCTCTCCATGTACGCCCTAAGCTGTTTACACCGTGGCATCATCCCCGCCAGCGTTTTGCCCACTTCGGCCGCTCACTTTTTTTTTTTTTAAACACTAGCTCTAGCGTCTTTGACTTTGCCGTCATCCCGCCTGTTAAAGAAAAGGAGGCCGAACCGAAACAAACACCACAAGGCGGAGGCGCGGCTTTTCATTACAGTCAATACCTAACCACAAAGAGGAAAGAAAGGAAAACTCCAAGCATCATTCGCAGGAAGACCCATCTCTCTCTCCCTCCCTCTCTCTTTTTCTCTCTTAATCTCTCTCTCTCTCTCCCTCCCTCCCGAAAATTAGAAGTCAGGGCATGGCAGAGCTGGGGGAACACTGGGCGCTGCTGCTGCCTGCGGGGCGCGGCGGGCGAGCCCACCCGTCCGGCAGGACTGGGCTAGCGGCGTCGGTCGGAGGTCGCTACCGCTTCTGTGCGCGGCCTGTGCCCAGGATCCGCGGGGCGGCTCGCGGCCGCGCTTCCGCGAGTTATCCCGCAGCGACGGCCTCGTTTCCCCCGCTGGTTGTGGGAACCTCTGCGCGTCCCACCACGACCGCTTCATCCTGCCAAGCCCTGCCCTCGCCCGTCGTCCGGGACGTTTCCCATTCTCCCTCCAACTCTCCCGTTTTGCAGTCTGCACGGGTCAGTCTCCAGCCCCGACCTTTCACTTCCCTAACTCCTCTCCGCCTTTCTCCAGGCTTTTCTTCCCTCCCTCGACGTCTCCTCGGAGCCTTCGCTTCCCTTCTTCCCCTTGCACCTAATTTGGGGCCTCTGGGTCCAGCGGCTGGGGAGTGAGGCTCCGCAAGCCGCCAGCGGCCGTTCCTTCTCATCGCGCCGCGCGCCGCGCGCCCCGCACCGCCGCCCGCCCGGCCGGGAGCCGCCCCGCCGCGGCACTGCTCGGCGCTGGAGACGCAGGGAGCATCGCGGGCGCCGATCGGCCGCTCCAACTGCAGGCGCCCCGGGTTGAGGGCAACTTCCCCAGACGGAAGGAGTTACACTAGAGAATCGTGTGCACTGAACAGGAGCAGCACATTTCGTTAAAAATGCCCAAACACGGGGTAGTTTGGACGCTCTGACCCTCCATGAAGTAAAACCCAAGAAAAGAGAAAAAAAAATGTGACTACTCCTTGGCTTGTGTTCTACCGACACCCATCTAGCTATCTCCTTCCTTCTAATTTTCCGTCCTCTACTTGGATCCGTTTGTTATCGATTTCAGAAATTTTATTGAAAATAAAAATTAAAAGCCCGAGTCTGTTACCAATGAGGCTTGAAAACCTAATTCTCTCCCACACTCAAAACGAGGAGAGCCTCTGCCTTTAACAGTCTCTGTTTTCTCTGCCCACCTTCCCCACCGGAGCCTATGGGGGGGGGGGGGTTCGAGGAAGAGAGAGGAAAAAATAAAAGAAAAAAAAGAGAGAGAAATCTTCTAAGTTAAAGTAGTCAGCCTGCCACCTTAAAGTCCTTTCTTCAGAACAGCAAAGTCTCGCCAAACCAGCTTTTCTAAAAGTTAGAGAAAGCTGAAAAAACCGACCGGAAATCTGCGAGTAAATAGCTTAAAAATATGTATCAGTTGGGGTGTCAAGAAGCTCAAATTCTCTATCTGCAAAACTCTAAGATGCATCTGGGGTGTCGGCTCACCTCATAGATATCTTCGTACTTGACATTCTCCACGAGCTTCCAGAGCATGATGGCAGCCTGGTCTCTAGGAGGTGAGTGCATTCATGTGAGGAGCAGATGTCTGGCTTCTCAGGACTCTGCTGTCTGTAATGATCCATCTATAATTGGAAATGGGGGATACACACCAAATCCGACGCTCCTCTCCCATCGCAACTTATATCTGTTGTCTCAAACAATAGGCTGGAGAAGTAAGCCTCAGCAGAGAGAAAAACATTATTACACACGCAGGAGTTAGTTAGATGCAACCCACAGACATATATATTATAAAAATCATAAACACATATTTACACCCAGAGACCCACATTTAGCTATATAAGCACCCCTGGGTCACACAGTCTACAGACTCTAAACATGCATTTAAAGGAGAGATGGTTGTTCCGTGTGATTAATATGAATATACACATTTAAAAACCTCTATATTGAAAATGATGAATCATTGTAGCCATTAACTAAAGTCTTTAAAATTCATAATGAGAAACCAGGGGGCCAACACTCTCCCATTTTCTATCTAGATTTTAAAAGGGAGACCATTACTGAGATTTTAAAACACAAACTCCTATTCATGTGTGTTCAGCAGGAGGGTATTTTGAGAGCTGGATTTGGGGATTTTAAGGGTGATCTCTCTGTGCTGATGGTTACCCAACTTTTTCTTTTCAACTGTACCTCTGTCACTATAGAACAAAAAGCCAGCTCATTTCTAATATTTTCTGGTCATTTTGTTCAACACATTTGGTAACTTAAATACTGTATGAACACCCCGGTCTATACTGTTTGTCATTTTAGGGGCTGTTTGTATGTATTTTCAAAACGTTTCACGTGCTCTTTTTTCCTTGGTTGGAGTCTCCATTTTATGAAGTTTTATTTCTTTCCTCTTTTTATCATATGTTGGGAGCAACCTAGGCTCGAGCACAAGTCTTCACAGTGAGTGAATTTGGAGCCTTCTTCGCAGGGACATTGCACATTCTATATTTACATCTGCCATCTATAACGAACTTTTAAGTGGTTTTAATCATGGAGAATCTAGAAATGGTCACCTAAACCTTTGGAAGTTTTGAGCAGAATATTCTTTAAAAACATAGTGAAAAATATTTTGGGTTTTGTTTGCTTTGAGTATTTTTTTTCATAGTAAGGTGATTTGAGTGTGTGTATATATATGTATACACACACACATATACGTATTTTTAAAAAGGAAAACGTAAACACCGACAAGAACAAAGTTAACCAAACCTTAAAAATGGGCTCCCTTTAAGGCACAGGGTTTCTGGATTTCATCACTTGGTGAATATTCACCTCATCCCCCTTTTTCCCACCCCCTCTTTCTTTTTCCCATCCCTTTCAGGGTGCTGAAGGATCTCCGCAGCCAGAAGGAAGTCCAGTGGAAGATCTCTGCCTCTGGGGCAGAAAATAAATGACAGGAGGGAATGAGGAGGGACCGGGGTAATTTGGGGTGGAAGTTATTAAACCTGATAAGAGTGAATCTGCAAAGGGTGATTGTCTGTAAATCTCAGGACTGCTGAGCGCTGCCGCGCGAGCTGGGACGGACACTCTTGGAGAGGACGCCGGACAACCGCGGTGGATATTGACGCGATAAAAGCCAACCAGATGCTTCATATTATGCAGAATGAACTATTCGTCAGATTTGTAATTTAATTTTTAAATGACAGGTGAAATCTAAGGAACACAAAGAAGGTGCTTCAGAAGAAACTTTAGAAATAAATCCTATCTTCATTTTCAGTTTTAATTGTTATGCTTTGCCTTTCCTGTCCTCCCTCCTTTCTTTCTTTCCTTCATCCTGTTTTCCTCCCTCCCTCCCTTCCCCATTTCCTTCCTTCCTTCCTTCCTTCCTTCCTTCCTTCCTTCCTTCCTTCCTTCCTTCCACCCTCCCTCCCTCCCTTTTCCCCTCTACTTTAAATATTAACACCTTAAATTATATAAAAGCTATACAGATTTTTCCACTAGGAGCAGGAGCAAAAATTTTCTTTGCTCCCAGAGCTGGTTTGGACGTGGAAAGACATTTTTCCTCATTTTATTGTGTGCCGGGACTTGAAACGGGTTTTATCCTCCTTTTCCACACCTTTCAGAACTAAAATAAGTCCCAGATCATTACTTTGCAAAATAAAGATTATAGACTTTGAAATTCAGATTCTCTAGACACAATTTTATTAATGGGAAGAATTGCCTTCTCCGTTTCAAATCAAAATCTCCATTATCTTATTTTTAAATCTAAAGATCATCCTTACCCAAAATAAATTAAGATTTTCCCAACTGCTTTTAATAAATTTTCCGTCTCTTTTTGGTGTATCATTGATTGGTCTAAAATAAATAAACTCTAAAGCTTAAACCAAAAAAACCCTAAGATATTAATACTTCATATATAAAACCACTTAAAAATATATTGGTATAATTACTTTATGGTTTTACATGTGTATAATTTCAGATTTGCATAGGAACTTTATTTCTTACTAATAGTGGGTATTTTTAAAACAAAAAATGCCTTCGGATTCTTGGTTAAAATTTATAAACATCCTTTAGGACAACTGAAAACTAGCCAATCTGGTTTTATTGAGAATAAAGCATAAATTTAAAAATATATAAATACATATAAAGATACTTCCAAAGAAATATATAACAATAATTAAAACCGAATCAATTTTTCAACGTGGGCATTATTCAAAAAAAATTTTCGAAATTGCAAGGGAAATTTTTCCTAGGGAGACTTCTCTAAGTCATTGAACGGGCAACAGCGCCCTCTGTCGGAATTTTGTATAAGCAAATCCAGCACGGCCACCAGATTCCTTTTTCAGCGATTTCTTTCGGTTCTTGAAAAACCTGTTATTGCTAAGGGCATTTAAGTTGAATTCGTTATATCTACTACTTTTAGAAACAATTGCTTCAGCTTCCAAAAAGTATAAACACGTTAAAATTTTTACAAATAAAATCTCACTCTCTGCTGAGAAAATTTTCTACCTTGAGCTGAGTTTTATTGCCCTTAATTTTCTGCATTTCGCTTTACCCTCCAATTATGTAATGTAGGAAAAGATTCCCGTAACAACTCAGTAAAGCCAAACGCATACACAGGACAAACTCTGGTCTCGAAAAGAAGTTAAGCGACTAAAACACGCATTTTCATCATTTCGTTTTTTCATGTTGTCTTGCCTTGTGCCCATACATCACCTGTCCCCCGTTCCTCCTCCCCAACCCCGTCACGCACAGGCTTGCCTAAGTCCAAGCGTACTGGATAATTATATTCGTATTTTCCTTTTTCATTTATATTTATGTCCGTTTATAACAGCAGACAGGACTGTTAATAATACCCTTCCTGTATCAGCCTCAGATAGAGGGGGTATTTTACGAGAGATGTAGGTGCTCTTTATGGAAAGCAAATGCACCTAGCATGGAGCCCTCTGCCGGCGGTTTTTGGAGTAGGTTTATAACTAAAAAGGAAAAAAAAATGTTACTGAAAAATACAGTATCGTTACATTCAGTCAAGCTCAACTATTAGCACTGCCATGTCTTCTTTCTTCTAAAACTCTAATTTTGAATTATCTAAACTTCCCAGACTTCCTTCCCCTTTTCCTAACCTTGGTGCCTATGATTTAAGGCTTCATAAACTGTCTCCTTTTGAGGCTGCTGATGGACTGCCTATTTTACACATTGAAAACGGTTCACAGGGTTTCCCTTTTTATCTCACACCCTCCCCCCAAATAATAGAATAGCAAAAGACAAGACTTAGAATTACTGTGTTAAGACAGGACCCTGACCCTTATTCTCAGGGATGGGGCAAGCTACTTAAGAGCGTGAACTTTGGTGTACTGAGCTAGGAAATGGGAATGATTGTGAGAATTCATCAAAACAACCCTTGTGAAGGAATATTTGATAATGTCACCTTGTACAACAATTTAATTTCTCAGCATTGACTCAAAACACTGTAGCTGGGTGTCAACAAAGTGAAGACTTCCATCAGCCAGGGGCTTGCTAAGCTCCTGGTTAGAAAGTGAAGGTCAGCATCCCAATCGAGGTCTTCCCACTATATCCTCAGAACTTCCCCGCCCCCCAGCTGTCTTCCTTCCTTCCTTCATTTTGAAATTTAGAATCAGTATTTGGGGATTATCAAATATTCCCAGAGTTATTTTTTTCCTGGACTTATAAATAGGCAAAGGTAGAGAGAAAGGGGCACATTGACTTACTTTTTGATGTACCCAGATACTACCCCCATCTCTTACCCATCAGGAACATTTGTTGTCCACTGAGTTGATTCATAAGACATGGCAGCTACATTTTTCATTGTGAAAACCTGACTCTATTTTTCTTCCATGTTTCTAGCTTCTCAGTTTCTCACGATCCTATTTTTTGGGAATCTCAATTATGTGTTTTATCATCAATTTGGAAAAAGTATTGTTGAATGTGTGAGACTACAATTCAAGCACCCGCCCTTGGATTTATAGGGCTACCACAGAGGTTTGAGTCATCTGGGTTTGAGGAAACAAAATAGGAGGGACTAATGTTTGCATTAACAGTGTTTAAAATATTAAACAGGGGTGAAATTATCTCTAGATTGACTCTTCATGATTATAGAGACTGAGGCAAACATTACAAAGGAAATAACATTTCTTACTTTAACCATAGTACTTCATCAATGAACTTGTAAAGCTGAAATCACTTGTGAGATAGAAAATCATCAGGACTGTGGAAACTCCTACTTTCTCTTGGACTTTTGAGGAACTGGAGTAATTTTATTATATGTTTTTGGTGTTCTGAAGTTCGTAGGCTTTTCTGTTTAATTGTGAGGTACAAAGTTGCCAAGAGGACAGTTTTTAAATTCCTGTCTCCTGGAGATAAAGCAGTTAAGGAATGGAAGATGGCAGGGTGGTGGTGGTTTGGAATAAATGGAATAAACAGCCATAGCACAATTGTTTCCAATACCAATGGATATTTGACATACAAAATGTGAGAGGTATGCTTCTTTCCTGGCGTGACTAATACAGGAGGACAGGTATTTCCAGCATTGTGGACATTTTCCATGTTACTGCTTTAAGAAGGAGCAATCGCAAAGGGTGAGAACACTAAATATTCTGGCATCAAAATGTAACCAATAGACCAATACATATCTGTGAGGAAAAATTTGCAAATAAAGACGTGGAAAGATGTAGAGCAGAAATATAACCTTTAAAGCATGGATAAACACATACAATCTGCAACATCAGAGCTGAAGTATCTCTTAAGAACAAGAGACATTTAGAATAAATTAGCATTATGTTAGAACTACTTCCAAAAATTCACATTTGTGAATTTTGATAAAAATAGAGAATAATATTCACTTTATGACCCCTTTTATTTCTTTAACATAAGATAGTTCCTTCACTTACCAGCTAAATAATCTTGGGCAAATCTTTTGGCCTTTCTAGGATTCATTCTTTTTTCTTTTTGTCTATAAAATGAGATTAATTTACTAGGTGATATACAAGTATTTTTTCTTAGAAATGAACTTTATAAGATTTATGAAAGCATCAAAAAGAAATTAAGGAAAAGTTTAAAATGGACATATTTCTTTATAAATACGTTGTCACAAAATCTCAGCTCTGAAGGGACAGTTTAAGAGAACTGACTTGATCTTTTGATAAATGCTGATCACATACTCACACAAAAAGTTTTTAGGAATACCATCTTAGAAGAAAGCAAGCAAATAAAAGATAAGAATACAACTTGAGGGAAAAGGATATCATTTTAATAGTTAGTACCTAATAGACACTCTGAAAGAAGTCAAGCATCTAGGTCTAGAAGAATGACATCCTCATGTAGTAAAAGAGTTTGCAGTTTTGATCTTGGAATTACAGTCAGTAACCTTTGATTAAGTATGTGAAAGGGAAGCATTGTCTGCTTGCTGAGGCTGGAAAACATTTCACTTTCAGAAAAAGGGAAAAAATGGGTACTGGATACAACAGGCTAGGAATCATGCTATTGTTTCCCCCCAAAAATGGCAGTGCAGGTTGTCAAAGTGGTCAGTCCTGCACTCTGAAAGGGAAGGAGATCCCTAGAAACCGGCACGATTCAGGCAGAACAGGTTATTCCATGTTCTCCTTTCTTTTTGTTACAGATTTACTAGACAGGGGAGAGATGCCCCTGAAAATCACAGAGACATTTCAAAAATTTCTCGTTGGTTCCCCGATTTGAGTTGAGTGATGGTTCTTGGGGGCGGTCTGCCTTTTGACTAAGGACATGAGCTTCAGAGGGGAGCAGATGTGTGTGAATCCCAGATCTGCCACTTACTCTCCTGGACATTTAGAAGATTACTGAACCTCCCTGAGCCTCAGTTTCCCTATATGAAGCATTTGAAATATATCACATATGAGAATCATTCATTATATGAAACATGTACATAGCAATAACCATTGCATGGGCATGGCCATGATGAGGAGATAATACATATACAATGCTTATCATCACCTCCGGCAGAAGGAAACCACTCAGCATATTGAATCTCCTGTTACAATAATAAATTTACAACTATTTGAATAATTTTCTCCCCCAAAAAGTTGACTGATAAATAAAAACAAATCTGAGGCAATTAATTTAATAGGTAGTTTGCCATGGAAATTTTTCTGAGTCTTATTCTTCCTAATATTTTAAAAGAACTGGTGACTTGGAAGAAGAATTAGAAGACATGTTCATTATTTCACATGTGTTAAACATGGGGGGGCAGTTAGTACACTGGATTACAAAATGAAGATTCAAAAATATTTTGACAGGCTAATACTATGGGACAAGTCCCAAAAGCTATAATTTAACAAGGATAAAAGCAACAAAAACATAAAGGTAAAAGGGAGGATCAGAGGCTGATAGAGAAAGACATGAAAATACCTCCAGTTTTCCACTGCTCAGTGTTCCCATTGTTTACGGAATACAATATTCACAACAGCATCATACTCACCAACTTGTTGAGACTGATAAACACAGATAGTGAGTAAAGTCCCAGGTTGCATTAGCAAGGATTATATGTTCAAATTTAGAGAAGTTGCAACCCCACAGTCCTGTAAACTGGACAAACTGGATTTCTGACATTGTGTTCAATCAGGGTGGCATGCTTTAAGACTGCCTCTGATAAACCAAAGGCTTCTAAAAGGAAGTAATGGGTGTAAAGATCTGTAAGCCATGTTCACGGAGAAAGGGTCGAGAAAACTAGGATAGTCATCCTAGAACAGAGAAAACTTGGGAATGTGAACTCTGTCTTATAATATTTGGGATTGATTTTGGGGAAGAGAGAGTAGAGGAAAAAAAATAGCATTTGTTTTATTCACTGCTATATTGTCAGCACAAAGCAAAGTGGCTGACCCAAATTCACTCAAAGCAATTTAGGTGAAAAAAAAATCTCTTTCCCTCTAAAGATATAGGATAAAGATCAATAGAGAGTTATTACTAAGAGGCCAATTTAACTCAGTGTGAGAAAAAAAAATTTTCTAAAAGTTGGAAGGACTGGACAAGGCAGCTTTGATTGTGGTGAACTGCTAGTCCCTGCAAGATGCTAGCAGAGCCTGGACCACTTCTGTCAGAGGTGGAGTAACACTGAACAGGAGTTCTGTGTACATAACGCTGGGCAGAAGGCCCTTTCCAATGCCAAGATACTGTGATTCTACTTTACAGGCTCAGCATTGGGAGTTTGCAGATTAATAATTGTAAAGGACTGGCATTGAGATGTGCATGTGCAAGATCCCGTGATTTCCACCTGTGTATGAGGTCTGTCTGGAAAAAGTCTAGCCATTGTTAATGTAATGAGAAGAGTCTGCACGACATGGATGTAACAATGTTACCTGGCAGTCAAGGAAAGTGGATTGAAATGCACATGTGTGAACAATGTAGACTTTGCTGTACTAGTCAGTGGGAGCAGTAGACTCCATTGAGTGAGCATGTACACTGCGTGGTCGTCACATTCAAAATGACTAAGAGAGAACCGCAACAAATCTGCGTCAAATTTTGCATGAATATTCCTCCTCAGAAACTACTAGGATGATTCAGAAAGATTTCAGGGACAATGCAATGAGCTTAGCGCAAGTTAAGTGGCATGAACACTTTAAAGATAATTAGGAATCTGTTGAAAGTGATCCATGTTTTGGAAGGCCTGCAACAAGCGGAACATCTGAGAATGTTGAATGTGTGCGGGCTGCAATCAACAAAGATCGGTGACTGACAGTTTGAGAATGAGAAGCTGATCTGAGGATTCCAAAAACTACTGTGTCCAAGATTTTGATGCAGGATCTTGGCATGAAACATGTCGTGGCAAAATCATTCCACGGCTTATGTTACCAGAGCAGAAGGAACATCGTGCTGCAGTTGCTAATGACTTACTTCAAACTGCTATCAATGAATCAGACTTCCTCAATAAGTTTATCACCAGAGATGAATCATGGGTCTAAGGCTTTGACCCTGAAATGGAAGGTCCAGTCATCCTAATGGAAGTTGCCTGGTTTTCCACATCCGAAGAAGGCATGGCAAAGTTGCAGCAAGATCAAGACCATGTTAACTGTGTTTTTTGATTGGGACAGCATTGTCCATCACAGCTACGCCCTTCCAGGCCAAAAGAATTAATAAGAAGTACTACCTCAATGTTCTTTGTCCATTGAGAGATGCAATACAATGAAAATGGCCACAACTAAGGGCAACTGGTAATTGGCAGCTTCATCATGACAACATGCCCTCTCATGCATCACATCTCATGCAGAGTTTTTTGGTGGAACATCAAATCACCCAGGTGACTCAGCCACCCTACAGCCCAGATTTGGCACCCTGCAACTTCTGGTTTTTTTCCAAAACTAAAATCACCTTTGAAAGGGAAGAGATTTCAGGCCCTCAATGAGATTCAGGAAAATGCAACAGGGCAGCTGATGATTATTAGGAGAACCCTGTTAGGTTCCAAGGTGCCTATTTTGAAGAGGACTGAGGCGTCATTGTCCCATGTACAATGTTTCTTGTATTTTATTTAATAAATGTCTTTTCTCGTAGTGCATGGCTGGATACTTTCTGGACAGTATTATCTGGGCAATTGTTCATTTACTGAGCCCATGTCCTTATGTAGTGCATATGCTCTCTGATTTCTATTAGTAGAAATAACATCAGAGAGTAATTATATACCCAATAGCCTTATTGGTCTGTCAGTTTCTGATTGTTTTGCTTCTGTCATTATCACTTTTTCCCATATTTAATAGGATTTCTGTGGGTGGCTTTAAAGGATGAAAAAAAGGACATTTATTTATTTAGGGTATGGATGAAGAGCCTTTTAGGCTTTCATTTGCAATCTTTTTTTTTTTGAGGGACATTTGTTTGATTCATAAAAGAAATAAATCCTTTGTTGAAGATTTATCCAGTGATCACACTCTAAGCCAGACTCCCTTCAAGCAAGTTTTAAAAATCTTTAAGCTAGTTAGTTAAGAGCTTTGTTGCTCTAAACAATGTACAGAAACTTTTATTTCTGGGGTTTTTTTTTGTATAAATGAATTTTTTGCTCTTTATTCTACAGTAATACTGTGTCACTGTAACTCACCAAAGGTATATGAAGTAATTTTAAAACAACAACAAAAAATATGTAGGCAATTTTATAAGCGCCCAACTAATGGAAAAGCAATTCTTCCTAAATCTTTTGTTAATTGCAGAGGAATGTAAAGATTCTTTATAAAATTTTCACTCTTATTTATAAAGAAAGTATGAAGTATTTTCTTTTTCTTGCTGTATTATAAAATATTTTTATAACTTTACCATCACAACCTAAACAAAATGAGAAAAGATTTTAAGACCCACCTAAGCTTGGGCAGTCAGTGTTTAATCGGAACTTCCTTCAGAATTTTGGTCAATACATTAAATGTGGAGTTTTCAGCATGAAAGCTATGTGAAAGCTTCTCAGGAACTGAAATGAGAACTTCAGTTAGGTCATGTTTACAGCTCCTGAAGCCATCTGATGCTTTTGTGGAGCTCATTCTTTCAATAAACACTTACTAAGGGCCTATTTTTTGCAATGCAGACATAAAGATAAATCAGAGACATAGATTTCTTGAAAAGATTTTTTCTGTCTTAGAAAAGGAAATGAAATATTATAGGCTGAGAAGAGTTTGTGATCTTGACTATGAAACTATATTAAGTGGTATTTTAGTTTCTAAGTTAAAGTGGTAAGTAACTTATCACATTCTATCTAGTGTTTAGATATCCTAATATTGACAAATTTTACTTTGTTGTTTAGCAGTTTTAAGTAAAAATCATGATTACTGTTAGTATGTAAAATACATAGCTGTGTGGAGGGAGGAGGGCCTATTTTTTCTCTTTCAAGCTGTAAGATCTAAAACTTTATAAAAAATTAATTTATTGAGGTGATATTTGTTCATAACATTATGTAAGTTTCAAGTGTACAACTGTAAAGTACACCATCTGTCCATTGCATTGTGTGCTCACCACCTCAAGTCTATTTTATTTTCATCACCGTATATTTGACCCTCTTTACCCTCTTTATCCTTTCTCCCTCCCCCTTTCCCTCTGGTAACTATCATATTGTTATCTGTGTCTGAGTTTGTTGTTTTGTGGCACTCTGTTTTATATCCCACCCATGAGTGAAATCCTATGGTTCTTAGCTTTTTCTGATTGACTTATTTCATTTAGCATGATATTCTCAAGGTTATTTTGTGGCAAATGGCAGTATTTCATCCTTTTTATAGCTGAATAGTATTCCATTGTATATATGCCCCATGTCTTCTTTATCCATGTCTTGGTCACCATAAATAATGCAGCAAAGAACATAGGGGTACATAGATCTTTAGGAATAAATGCTTTCAATTTTCTTTTTGGTAGATACCCAGAAGAGGGATTGCTGGGTCATATGGTGGCTCTATTCTCCTTCTTCTCTTTCTTCTCCTTCATCTTCTTCTTCTTCTTCTTCTCCTTCTTTCCCTTTTTCTTCTTCTTCCCCTCCTCCTCCTCCTCCTTCTTCTTGTTATTGAGGAACCTCCATACCGTTTTCCATAGTGACTGTACAAATACACATTCCCACCAGTAGAGCATGAGTGTTCTTCTTTCCCTACATCCTCTCCAATACTTGTGATTTCTTCAGACCTTTCATTTCTTCCATATTCTGCCTGTGGTGGCTTTGTGCCATAGAACCCTCACCCTAAGCATTCCCAGGTCTTAATTTATGCAGTCACCAGTGAAAGCTTATCTTCAAGGCCACATCTCTTATCATCTTTGTAGCTCTTGGCCCTTGTCCCAAGGAAAGCAAAGAGCATTCAATTGTGAACTGATGAGGTGGTTTGTCTTGGCCTGGACACCAATGTACTATAGGGTGTTGGCTGGTCTTTTACCTCCCTAGGTCTCAAAATCCAGGATAAGGATTCTGTGACTGAGTGTGTCCATGTGTTGAATGACAACTCATGGAGAGAGCTGGATCAGGCAGTAAGTTGTCAGTTACTTAGAGATGCTAAAAAGGATCTGTTCCAGAGCTTATAGTTTCACCTGGTAGAAACTTTTCTGGGTGTCACAAATATGTAATGCAAGCCTGACCATGATCCATTCTTAACCTAGTATCTTGGGGCAATGATGCTATTATTGATGTTATTTTTTAAAATACTTTTCATTCTAGTTCTAGTTATGGGGACAGTACAAAAAAATGAGGAGCACAGTTTTAGACCATGGATGGTGTTGGCTGCAAAGTGACCTTTTGGCTAAGTGATTCCAAAGAAAAAAGTGACATGGGCTACAAAATGAGACCAGAGATGTAAGGCCTTACAAGTCATATTAGGTGTGAAGGGAAGCAATGTATTAGCTTTAGCATTTTGAAATCAGGGCATTTTAAAATTTTTCTCCAAACATTCTTTGTTTCCAGCTAACATTTTTTCTTTTTGTCTTCAAAAGAAGAAGGGAGCCATTACTTTTGGAATGATTATTACACAGGGGTAAGCAAAAGTAGGTTTACAGTTGTGGGTACACAAAACATAGAGTATATTCTTATATTATTATTTATTAATGTGTTATTTTCCATATGAACAACTGTAAACCTACTTTTTCCCCATCTTGTATTAATATATGCTAGCATGACTGACTTACGTTTGAGAATAAATGCAGTTGTTCTTATGCAAAATGCCATATTACAGACACTTTGATTAAATTAGCAATTTTTGGATATAACTGGGCAGAAAGACACACAGGGTAACCATAATTAACTTTGCACTTTACGTTACATTTATTTTCTTTAGACTGATTATATTCTATCTGTTTTGATAACTAAAAATAATAATGCTTTAATTTCTATTATGAGCTTGTCTTAAAATCTCTTCACTGTCATTAAAGTATAGCTTCCTTTTTTTTTAGTAACCTAGTATTATTAAATAATAGTTGCCACCCATTGAAAAATTATGAGGGCCCATGCCCTAAGCTAAGCCCATTAAACATTTTAGTTCACTTAATCTTCAAGAGGTTTATGATAAAGGTATTATTCCTCTAGTTTCTTAGGTGAGAAAAGTCAAGGCCCAAAGAGATCAAGCAACTTTCCCAAACTGTCATGGACCATTAAATGACAGACATAGAACCTGAGCCCCACATTGACTTTAAAGTTATTCCCTTAGCCATATAGACATTTTATGGGTGTTCATCAAAGCCCAGAGTGAGCTCCCCCTCTCCCAACCCCATGGGCCAGTGGTTGGGATAATGACAACACTAAACCACATGTAGTAGAGTCAGAAAAAAAGAAATGAAGAAGAATAACAGGAAGAGAAAAACGCAATCAAATTGAGTACTTGAAAGATAAATGAATGGAGAGAGAAAATGGGCAGAAAGGAAAGAAAACACAACATATGGTAGGCTGTTAACTTTCTATCTACACAGTGGTTCTCAACATGAGGATAATCTTGATCTCCGGAATTCATTTAGAAATTTCTGGAGACATTTTTTAATTGTCACAGTTTGGGGTGTGGGGGATGACACTGGCATCTAGTGGGTAGAAACCAGGGATGCTGCTAAACATTAAACAATGCAAAGGACAGCTCCTTCAACAAATAATTATCAAAAGAGCAATGGCGCTGAGGTTGAGAAACCCCAATCTAAGGTTTGCTGGTTCAACTCTTAAGATGGGACATTTGGAATAACTTTGTAATTTTCAAAGATGTTTTAAGTTGTAATCCTCAAACAAATCTAGGGTACATAAAACTGAGAAGTTTTAGTATTATTAATATTTTTTTCTGCAAGATTTGAGAGAAAAATAATTGTATAATGTAATTTTAGAATAATACATTTTATATTTTTATATAAATTGAAAATACACATTATTCAATATAAACTTCAATTCAATTAAATTCAGGCAACTCTAAGAAAGCAGAATGGGGTTGAATAATCAGCTCTAATTGTTCTGTCTGAAGACTCTGGAGGGCCAGTGTTAAAACTGGGGGAAGCATGAGGAACCATTATGCTGGGCCCATCATTTTGCAGAGGAGGAAGGTAGGGCTCACGAAAGTGAAGTGACTTGTCTAGGGTCATATGTGGGTCAGGACAAAACCCCACTTCTTCTACTATTTAATTCTTAGTTCTTTCCCCTCATCAAGTTTGCTTTTGCAATTTACTACTACCTCTCATTGTGGAAACACCTTAAGCATCTTTCTCTTTAATTCCTCATGTCTGTTGGTTAAAAGCATCCAAGGACAGAAGTACATACTCTGATCCATATACAATAACATTTACAGACTCCCTTAAAAGTTTTGTGATTACCCCTGGCCAGGTAGCTCAGTTGGTTAGAGCATTGTCCTAATGCATCAAGGTTGCCAGTTCGATCTCTGGTTGGAGCACATCCAAGAATCAAACAATGAAGCATAAGTAAGTGGAACAACAAGTCAACGTTTCTCTCTTTCTCTCTCCCTCCCACTTCCCTCTCCATCTCTCTAAAATCAATTAGTAAAAATATTTTTAAAGTTCTGTGATTAGTAATAAAACATTGGCTCTTTCTTCTGAGAAGAGAAAAGCAGTAATAATAAGGTACTGCATTTGATAGTACCATATTACCATATTATAGTTTTGCTATGATGGTAGTTTGTGAACTTTTGTAACGTATAGTTACTAAAGAAAACACAACTAATTCACCATTTCTCTTCCTTTAATGCAGTTTTCAAGTATGTCTAACTTTCTTATCTGCATCATTTAACCATGGGAGAATGGAGCTCAACAATTAAAATCAAATATGTGTATAAACTGTGTATCAATATACAAACATTTTTTAAATGCCTGTTACTTGTTTTCAGCACCTTATGACATGATATCCTTGCTAACACTTAACAGGTGCTTCTCTGTGCTAGGCAAAGTTCTAAGTGTGTTTGTTTATGTGTTATGTTATGTACTGCACTAGCCCAGTGTACAATTAGGAGATGAGAAGAAATTGAAATAAGATTCCTTTGTCATTTGGGAAAATGCATATGAGGCTAAAACCTACTGATATATAGAAATATCTGACCCAGTCCAAAAAGGAAATGGATAGGAGGGAAAGCCAGTACTAGTCAGAATATGAGCTTATTCAGAGAGGATTTCTAGAAGGTGTGTGTACAGTTAAAACTTAAAGGAAGTGGAGGAGAAAGAAAAATACAAAGAGAGATACAGAAAAATTGGCTTTCAAGCCTTGAGAAAATATAAAGAACCCCCCTCTCAACTGCAACTAGAAAATCATGTTAATGATATTAAAAGGTGCATTTGACTCATAGATATTTTTCCATGATTATATTTGAAGATGGAGTTCTAAAGCTAGTGAAATAACTCAAGATAAATTGGATTCAACTTGACGCTCCTGAACTTGGTACATGAAGCTTTTCTGTGCTAGCCAGGGAGAAGCCAGCCAGAGCCATGGCAGCCTCTGTGCAGAGGGACTCACAATCTTTCCTGATATATAAATGAATGAATATTTCTTTCCAAGATGGTGCTAAGGAGTCAGTTCGCATCTCTAAGTGCACCTAGAAGTTTGTTTCTTCATCCAGCCAATAATCTCACTCAGGGGAGGAACAGAATAAAAAGAATTATTCAATTTCCTGGAGACAGAAATGTGCTAGGGATGATGAGTAAATTGGCTCACTGATGTACAAAAATATTTTTGTTCAGAGGTATAATTCACTTAAATATTATATAGAGTAAGTTGACTAAAAAAAGAAGCAAAAATACTACCTTTGTTTTACTATCAATACTTAATTATAAAAATATTTTAGAGAAATTGTAACAAAATACAAAAGCCTAGGTATGAAATTCCATTATGTATTTCATTAAAAATATGTTAAGAATATACTCTACTAATCTATCACAATAATTTTTGGGGGTGATACCTCTAGTTGAATAAATATAGAGATGCCTGGTTTTTTTTGTTTGTTTGTTATGTAGGGAAATAGAGCAGAAAGATAAGGTTAAGGGACGATCCTGGGTATATGCAGTGAGTGAGAGACATCTCTTGTGTCATCAGGGAGTACACTATTCTGTTTTGAAAGTAAATTCTGCTCTACTTTCACTTACTGATTTATGTTTGCTTTTATATCTTTGATTTTTTTCCCGCAGTTATCACTTGCCCTGTTCCCTGGGTCATTAACTCATGTAATCTTTAAGAGGAAGCTATCTGTTAAAAACAGTTGACACTCCTTGTCCATAGGATTTGAAGTTAGGAATAAATTATATTAAAATCATATTTTAAAAGTTCTGTATAAAGGGGATTTGGAACTAAAATCACACATTCCAGATTAATTCTTCATACAAAATTAAACAAATTAAAATGAATGAAATACGGTAAAGGAAGGTAAATAACAAATCCTGATAAAGAAAATATGTTTCTTTTCATTATTATGTAGCTTTGGTTTCTTGAGGAATGAAACCTCATATGGTTCTGAAAATTTACATGTTGGCATTGGTTGCTATTAGACAATGGGAAAATATAGCTTTCATTCTCTATGCCAATAATTGCAATATTATACTTTGGACATTCATGGGAAAAGAGACAGAAAAAAATCATTTTAACAAATACTTTAAAATCTTTTTTTTTTTGACATTTTGATTTGAGTGAAGAAGCCTAAATCAAGTTTGGGTATTGGTTCAAAAATAACACAATGAGAAATATTGCTCTTTCTTTCAAATTGTGTAACACTAGATAGGAACTAAATTTTTCCTTTAACTTTCCAGATTCTGGGTCTACATATTTATATAAAAAGGACTAGTGACATAATTATGTTTCTAACATAATTGGTTAGATATACACAGGACAGAGGAAGTTATGGAAGCCTAGAAATCCAGATGTGATCATGAGCGAAAAAAATTATACTTGGTGTTCTCTTCTAAGCACACACCTTTCTTTTGCAAACTATCTAGATTTTGAACAAATAAGGTTGTTGACCTCAGTACTTGTGATATAAATGCACATAGTTAATCATGCAACTAAAGCAGGTAGATGAAGGAAGCATCGAAGTTGTTTTTGAATGGTTTTATCATATTACAAGGAAAAAAATAATTAAATTAAACTCAGGTTATGCATTTTTGGTGGAAATAGCATAGAAATTGTATGTTCACCTGGTATCATGTCAGAAAGCAAATGATGCCAATCTTTGTGAAACTCTTCTGTATTAAAGGAGATTAAATAGATATGCCAACTGAGTGCAATGCATAATCTGATATTTTCTTTTGTTATAAGTGGTGTCATTAGTATAATTGTCAAAATCTGTATAAGGTTATAGATTATAAATAGTATTCTCTTAATACCAAGCTCCTGGCTTTGAAAACTGTGTTGCGGCTATGTAAGAGAATGTCTGCATTTAGGAAACACACACTGAATTATTTCAGAAAAAGCAGCACTACATCTGAAATTCATTCTCAGATGGATGTATATAAAGCAAGAGAAGCATTGGAGTATTTGAGTGAGTCTATCTATGCCAGCATGCACTTTGGCAATCTCTAAGGCAGGAGAAAAGGCTCAGTTTTAGCACCAGTCTGTGTTACAATTTCTTGTCTAATCCTGGAAAACACACTTTGACATCTTGTTCTTTACCTACCTCAACTATTGGTCTCAATATTTTTCACTTTGCTCTGTTTCTATTTGTAAAGACTTTATATTCAGACTTTCAAATGCAGTTGCTTTATGGCCTTAGTGAGCTCAGTTTTATAGACCTTGCTGGAAGGCTGTCTTTCCCAGGCTCTGCTGGTCATATAGTCACATGGCCAGTGAAGCCTAAGTGCAGTGTAGGGTGAGACTTCAGGAAGGGTGCTCAAAGAGAGCAGACACAGCTGGGAAGGGCACATTTAGAGTTTCCTAAAGTCTCTTTTCTGTTCCTCTTGCCTGTATTGTGGGTATGATAGCATCATCTTGGATTTTGAATTGGATCTTAAAGAGAAAAGCCAGGGCTTGGATGGAAAGAACCTGAGCCATTGACAACTAGAGTCACTACACCAACACTAAGCTGCCTATCTCTGGATTTCTTTTATATAAAAGAGAAATAAACTTTTATCTCACTTAAGCCATTTAGATTTTCAGTTAAACCTTTCCCTTACCTCTTTGAGATTCTCAACAACATAGTTTCTCCAGACACTCACTATATTAAAGAAGCCAACTTATATTAAGTAGATTTTCACCAGTCTTTCAATTTTGACATGCCTCATTCAGGCATATGACCGAAGACTAAGATATTCTATTTTAGCTTGATAGAAGTAGGTTGAGTAAAAACTTTTACTTTAGCATTTGGATTATCCCAAATAGGTACAGGTGGAAGACCAGAGGTGTAGTGATGACGGTTTTCTCCTGAGACACAGGGATACATATGTTTCTCCCCTTCTTCCAAGACTTCAGAATATTACTAGGTCTGGAAAAGGAAGGCTTCTGATCACTGGGAGAGGCTGAAAATGTCAGGACATGCTTTTTCTTAAGTGAAATTTACCAGAGAATCGGCATCCAGCGCAGACCCTCCTACAACAGCACTGTCAGCATCTCTCCTTCATGCTTGAGGATTCGACAGATCTCTGTTGCATCACCTCTTCTGGACTTTAAGGCCTCCACAATGTTTTCCACTCCCTTTACTTGGTTGATTAGTTTTCCTAAGCTCATCAAGCAACTGTCATCATTGTACCTCAGGCTCATCATTCCAATTTCTCCCTCTAGACTTTGCTCACTTTCTGATTTTAATATTACTTAGAGCCCAGTCCAAGTTCCCCTTCTCCTGGAGTTGTCCTCCAATTAGTTGATCTCATTGATTTCTCCAATTGCAGTTAGAATCATCAGCGCACAGTTTAGTAATTAATCATCATTCTCTCCTTGACACAGCCATCTCCTCGGGCAAGATGAACACTTCCTTGAGGGTAGACAACGCGGCTTATCCCTCAGTATATTCCACAGGTGGCTCTTATATTCTTTTGTGTACATAGTGTTTTCTATCCATGCTATCTAATTAAATGTCAAAACATCTGAATCAAGTGGGTAAAAAGTATTTTAAAAAATAATAATTTAATAGGACAGCTATGAAACTAGGAAAAGTAAAAAGTAAAACAGAGAATAAGTTGAAAAATAAGGGTTAGAACACAAATCTCTTATTTTCTAGATTATTCTCTCCCATTAAACAAGTTAGAATGTAGGCACTATGAGGGCAGGGATGGTAGTTTATCATTTTTTTTTAAATTTGCTGATATATCCCCAGTGTCCAGAAGAATGTCTAGAACATGGTAGATTCTCAGTAAACATTTATTGATCAACTGAATGGGGGCTTTTGAGCCTGGACTATAATTTGGCTCTTTATTAACAAGGACTATAGATATATAGCTGAGAAGTTTAGTCTATTTGACTGTGGGGGGTAAATAGAATTATAAGGTGCATTTATAACAAAGAAAAATATGCACAAAATAAATATATATGAAGTACCTATTTCTGTCATGTTCTTATGTAACTAATAAAACAAACTTTCAAAAACAGTTTACTAAAATTGCTCTTTCTTGTGTTTGTGAAACAAAGCCTGTACTTTTAAAATACTTGAGGAGGTCATTTACAAAAAAAAATGGTCATTTATTCTGAGAAGTGAAGAATCCCCTATAAATTGTACTTTATTACTATATAAACTTGCACATTTACATGACAGGTTTGCTTGAAGTATGGCAAACTGAAAATGGTGGAGTGAAGACTAGATTTTTTTCCTATCAATCTTCTACAAATATTATATCTATATTAATCATTCCTCCTTATTGATAGATGTAAATATCTCCTAGATGGAAATATTTACAGTAGTAAAAACTTATGTAGATATTTTTAAAAAATAGAGATATCATAAACAGCTGAAATATCCTAATGGGTACCATGAAATCTAACCTTAAGTTAAATGGAAACCCCCTGAAATTTTCCAACTTAAAATCTTAAAAGCCTATTTTACCAGAGGGTTTAGGCATGAACCATATAATTTTGTGGCTCACAAGTAAGGTATCGTAATGACACCTTCCCATTTGTTATTCACTCATACAGGTTGGAGCAGCAGACACATGAGGAAAGATCTGAAAAATATCATTTCGATCTTTTGGAGGAACCACATCAAATAGTCAAGGCAACCAAGAAGTGTAAACACTCTGTACAGGAACCGACATTATGGACTGGAATATAGAGTAATCAGGGCTGAAGACATGCTGCAAGGAAACAAGACATCCCTCCTGAAACCACTGACCTGCAGGGGGGACTCCTGGGTTGCCTCGCAGCCCTCCATGAGTCAGGAACAGGAACTCTAAGGTATCCCTCCTGCGGTCTCTGGGCCTTGCATTACTTCTTAATAATGACTCATGAAAGTCATTATTAAGAAAGTAAATTGACTTTCACTTGTTCTATGCATATGGGACTTGTAGAAGCTTATAATAACTAATTAGTTCAAATAGGGTGGGCTGGTCCATATCTTGGTAAATTGTGGGATTGTGCTCATAATTTAAGTAAAATTGGGGATAGTTAAGGTGTGACGGCTGGAGTTAGAAAAATGTCACCTTTATAGACACTCTAGTTGTTTACAAAATGTGAGTTTGGTAGGAGAAGGGCCTCATCTAACCAACCTGGACATGGATAGGTGAGGGGGAAAGAAAGCTAGGGAAGCTATAGCATGTGGGAAGAGAAGGGTGTTTTCCTTTTCCTTTCCAATGCCCCATGGGAACTCCATTTTCTCCCAGCTGGCCACATTCTCATGGGTCTCCTCTGCCTTATCAATCAGCCTACCTCTATCTTTCCTTTAGCATGGACTCTCTGGCAGTGCTTGAACTCCTGAGGGAGGGAGGTGTGCTTTTCTGTGCTTCTTTTTGTCCTCTGATTTATTTTCTCAGCAGGCTGGCCAGAGAGTAGTCCTTGAAACCAGCAGGCCTTATAAATTCCTAAGATGACCTTATTCTGGGTGATTAATTCACCCAGAGCTGGCTAGTGATTTCCATGGCGATTTTCCCAGTTTTATAAAGAAGTTATAATTTAATTCTCAATATGTTGCAATACATTAAGAAATGTGGTTAAAGCCAGCAATCCTCAGCACACACTTACACACATCCATAAATACTGCTCTGACATCCATAGGCATCTTTTTAAGTACACAGATCCCATTTTTACCAAGAAGGGAAAAGGGAAAAGGGGGAGAAAGACACAGAGAGGCAGAGAAAGGGACACTATGGTGGGAGGGGGTGGAGGCGTGGTAGGAGCAGAGAAGAAAGTCAGGGAACCTCGTCTTCCCAGTCCTGGGGGTGCAGGCTTCAGAGCTGCACTGTGCTGCCCCTGTGTATGACCTCAGTTCTCGGCTCTGAGGAGGCAGCTTTCAAACTTTCAGGTGCTTTAATGGGAAGAGCTGAGTTAACACAAATTCTCAGGCTCCACTCTTAAAATACTGATTCAGCAAATTAGGAGTAGGGCCTAGGAATTTTCCTTTTAAAAAAGACTAGAAATTTCAGATTCAGGTGATTCTATGAAATTTTGTAGGGTGTGTGTGTGTGTGTGTGTGTGTAACTTCCTTTTGAATAAGTGTGATCATACTGGCAATTCAGGGTTAATTTATCTTGACAAAGAAGAAAGGACATTTGAATTGAGGAAAGAAGGGGGCCATGAAGTCTAATCATCTAACAGGAGAGATGTGCTGTAATTATTTTTCTGTTGTGCTTTTTCAGTTGACATGTAATTTGATTAGATTTAAGATCTGGCAAAAAAGGCAGTCTAGACTTCTTCACAAAACTTTCAGAGGTGGGGATATTCAGAAAACAATCTATACTGGGAAAAAACAGTGATAAAAATTACGAAGCATTCTGACAATGATGAGTTTTGGGGTCCAGGTTTGGCGCATCTTGGGACAAAACTTTTATGTTCTCTAGGCATCATTGTTCTTCTGAAAGGAAGGTTCTGGGAAGGATGGTCTTTGGTTCTCTTCTAGTGCTGCATTCTGCAGGAGGACTTTGTAATGGCCTTATTGAGTGAATCATTGCCATTAAAAACTGGATACAGGCCAGCTAGTCCACAAGTACCAAGTTGTCAAGGGACAAAATACTAGCAAAAATTTTATTCAGTACCTACTAGATACTTTATATAAATGTCAGTGCTTCATACTTTATATAAATGTGTGTATATATATGTATGTGTGTGTGTGTGTGTGTGTGTATTCCTCAATCTTCTCCCAAATCCAGAAAGCTGAATTTTTTTACTATCACTTTATAAATGAGGAAAATGTATGTGATTCAGGGAAGGAAGGTGATGTAATTTTAGGGCTTAAGAGCAAAGATTCTATCTAGTACCTTGAGCCCTGGGCTTGAATCCTGACTTCGCCACTTCCTAATTCTGTGACTTACATATTTGAGTTATTTAACACTCTGTGCCTTATTTTTCTTATTGGTAAATGAAGATTATGACTGGTACCTCCCTCATGGGATTCTTATACATGGAACATATTCTGCAAGTGTTTGCTCTAACAGTTATTACATGTTTTTGTTAGAGCAGAGATTCAAACCCAAGTTCCTGTGAATCTGAAACCCATGCTAGTTTCTTGCCCAGTGATTGGAATAACATTGCCAAGCCAGTGTTCAAGCCTGAACGCAACCCCAGTGAGTCAAGAGGCATCACTCAGACATGAAAGCGAATGTCAACAATACCTGGCAAGGGAGGTTACAACATGTTCCCCAACTAGGACCCATTAACTTTTAAGCTATTACATTTCACATAAACCTTCTGAAAACTTTGAATTAAATCCATGATCCAAATAAAATTATGAGTTAAATATAACATAAGTATTTTTAAAAAATTCACACACACACTGTTTGTCACCCTCAATAAGCCTGTAATGTTGAAATCCAAACATTAAGGATGGATGAATTAAGGTACAGAGCAATGCAAATGTTTACTGAATGTTGTTATTAAGTGCTCTCATGGACCACACAGTCCCATAGGCTCACAGTGAGTAGATATGTGCAATAAAGAATTATACTGCTGTTATGAGTTCTTCTTTACCCACTTATTTATTCTTTATTTGACACCAATTTTTCTGTTTCAAGCTAGATCTTTTCCCTCTACTGAGTAGCTTCATCAGTTATCTGCACATTGGTTAAAATCAACTCCTTCCACATTCCCTACTTGTCAAATGCTTATGATTTTTAAAGGAGTATACTAGTTTTATTTTGCAGGTTTGTTGAAGTTTAACTTAGTTCTGTAGATAATCTAATTGCAGCCTTGTCTCTGAATAATATTCTATTACCTATCATCTATACTTACTTATCATCTATAAATAATTATTATCATAATTATCATATATATATATCTGTCATCTATATTTGATGGCATATTGGCCGGCAGGTGGTAAATAACTAGATGTTTAATGAGTTATGGGGAGGGCAGCCATTTCCTCCGCGAGCTCTAGCAACAGTTGATGGGTGATAACTCTCCACCTGCCAGCAGAGGGCAGTAGAATACACTGTCTAGCTTACCAAGGCCTTAGGAGCCACCTCTGATACTTTGAAAGGAAGTACTGTGTTCAGATACATTTAAAGAAAGAGAAATGTGAGAGTTTTCAGTGAAAAAAAATTAGAGGAAAAATGGGGGTTATATTGATTCTTGATATGAATCAGAATAAAAAATCCTTTTTCATTGTAACTTTTTTCTTCAACAAATTGGTAACTAGTATGTAACTCAAAAGCATTTATCAGTATATAATACTGTACTTTTTAAATACCTTTGTTAATTATCTTTTATATTTAAATAATATTTTATCCATATTGTATTTCTTTGTGAAGTGGGTTTATAGGGCCAATAAATCTGCCCCTATGTTTAATTATTTATTTAGAAAGATAAATCTGTGCCTTATAGTTACTAAAATATTTAGTAATCAGATAAATCTGTGCTCTATAATTATAAGTTTATTTATTAGTCAATCAAGTAACTTTTTAATGACTTTAAATCTTTTTTAGGACAGAGATCCTTTTCCAGAGTCCTACCTCTACAGATAATTTTTTTTGCTAAACTTGCTTGTTTGTGGTATACCTGTATACATGTTAGGATGTGCAGAGAGTTCTCCCAACCCTCACCCTTTGATCTTTCTACCTGTTTGATCATGTCTTCATACCCTGTCACGCACATGTACACATCCCTTTATCCACAAACATCCACACTGCCCTGTCCCTCTTTCCACTGTGGTTACCACTGTCTGTGCCAATTTTCAGTTAAGAAGACAGAAAGTGAAGGGAATGAGAAAATCTAAATGTTCCCCCAGATCACAACTCCTCGAGGTATTCTCATGCTGGAAACAAGCAGCTGCTTCTTAACCATGATGAATTGTAAACCGGAATTAGGGAAAACAATAGGTAGGAGAGAAAAATGGGCCACAACAGAAGAGCGAGGAAGAGCTTGCTGAGCAAAGTAACAAACACAGCATTCTTAAATAGCTGTCCTGAATAATATTTAAAGTCTGTGTCATCTCAAGTATTGTATTAATTCTTATTTTTAGGGCTAAGGTCATTTTATTACCTCTGTGGTTCATTCCAACTCCCAATTCTTTAAACATCACCTGTTACCTGAGAGTGCGTCTGAGTGGTTTGATGTAACAATCTTTGTCAACAACTTTTTCTGCTGTCTCAGGCATCGTAGGCATTAGATAGATGAGGTTGTTTCTCTTTTGTGGACTTTACAGCCCAGTAGAGTTCACAAATAAAAAGGAGAATGAAATAAAAATGTATAATGTCCCTCCATTTAGCCTTTGTTTATTTATTTGACTAGTAAAATATTTATTGATGACCTACTCTGTGTCAGGTGCCCCACTCCCATGGAGACAGGAAATACATCACTAACCAAATGAACAAGATAATTTCCAACAGCATTATTAAAAAAGTGAACAAAGTAATACAGCATGGAGTGAATGGGAAAAGAGTGTGCTCTGACTGCATCCAACCTTCATTTAGATGGTAGTTTTGGTAGCTCTGAGGAACACCACAGAATGCTTACCAAAGAATGTGATATGTAAACTAAGACCCAAAGGACTCAAAGGAGTGAGGGGTAAAGGGGAAAGTGGTGGGTGGAGACCATTTCAGTGCATGCCAGATCTAGATAGTGCGACTTGTCCTCTCAGGTTGTTGAAACAGTTCAGAATCTTCCCAGGAGCTCTGAGTGAATGTGGTGGGCGGTGGAACTGAAGGGAGGTTAATGGGGCAAAAATAAGTCAATAAATAAAATTAAAGGGTCCCTATGCCTTGTTAAGGTATTTGGACTTTGTCACAAAAGTAGTGGGAAAAAAGAATATTTAAATATTCATTTAAATGGAATTGCTTAAAGTTTTAAGAAATATTTTCTGAATATGCTTTGGAACAGGGTGCTGTTGTCTACTCTGTAAACTTTTACTTTTGGGATGGCAGGGTGTTTGTTTTCTTGTTTGCTTTTGGTAAGGATCCTGTATTAAACATGTGTTGTTCAAAGAATACTTTAATTTCATTCATTTATTTATCAATATTTAAGTGAACATTTTATGTCAGGCAAGGTTTTGGGTGTTGGGGCTATATCAGTGAACAAAACAGATTAAATTTCCCCACAATGGAGATTCCTTTCAAGGCATAAATCAGAAGAGAATTCCTTAAGGGTTGGTTTCATCAAGAACTGTGAAAGGACTGAGATTTTACCTTATGGGAAAGCTGACAAGTTAGCCTGCCAGAGTTTCACCAAAGCTGGTGGAAGACACAAGACTCCTAGGTCAGAGACAGAGGAGTTTATTACTCATGGTAACAGCTGTAGCCAGAGTGTAGGCATTTGCATAGTTCCTGGTTTCCATAGGACAATGTGAAGAGGACCAGGTAAAACCTACAGCCCTGGCCGTTGTGACTCAGTGGACTGAATGCTGGCCTGTGAAACTAAAAGGCACAAGTTCAATTCCCAGGCAGGACACATGCCTGTGTTGCCGGCCAGGTCCCCAGTTGGGGGTTTGTAAGAGGCAACTGTTTCTCCCTCACACAGGATGTCTCTCTCCCTCCATGTCTCCCTCATTTCCCCTCCCTCTAAAAATAAATAAATAAAATCTTTAAAAAAAAAAAACCCCTACGTATAAAGCAGGTTGTGTGAGAAAGGAGGAAACCTGAGCTTATGAAACAGATCTTTTTAAAGGGCGGTAAGCAAAAGCAGGACTAGCTCCTGCTCCAGAAGAAGATGTGATCTCTACCTTCCACTGGTGGTTTACAATATAAACATCCTTGAAGAGATAATCCAGACCCAAGTAGCCAGTGTAAATGATACATAGAAACACAAGAGACCCATGGAGAATTGTCTTCTGACAAGTTGGTTTTTGTTATACTCAAAGCATGGGCCACAAAATCATTGCAGGGCCAAAATGAGACTGAACCTTTATTTGCTACTTTTATTAGAAACAGTATATCTGGATATATCCCTAGTGGGTTTGCATAGGTGAGCTTTTGTAAATAGCTGGCCTCAGTGCATTAGATCTGTAAGTTTGGTCCTGTCTACAGGCATGTATTCACGGCACTTGAGGGGTTGAGGGTGTTATACACTCTCATTTATGTCTGCTTGACATCTGTTACACTTTCAAGGCTGCCTTTTCCGTTTATGAACTTATATAAACATAAGCATATGTTAAAAGGTAAAAACTAGGTATGAAAAAATACAGTCAAAAATAAATTTCTTCTCAAAAATTAATGTGTAAAACATCAAGGTGGTAGCTCTTAAGATATTGTCAGAGAATTTTTGGCCAAAATCGAGGATCCTTTTTGATGGCTACTTGTCAGTGCCTTTAAGGGATTTTCAATCATATTTATTACTTTGAACCATAGAAGTCTAGTTAATTTGAAATTTAATATTGGTCCAAATGTTTTCATAAAATATATTTAGTTCCTTATGCAATAATTACTTTGAATTTTAAAAATGAGAAATGCTACACTTGTCAAACATACAAAAGTATCAATTGTTGGGGGTCACATAATAAAAGGATTCTCAAAATGTTAGAGGAGACAATACGAAGGGCCTACTTAGGTTGACATAGGACTGTTTAGAAAAGAAATCACAATTGAAAAATTTCTTTTGTTTAAACCATTATTCAATCCAAAACAACATTCAACTTCACATAGCATTTTTCTGTAAAATCTTTGTCTTCTCTTTTTTTGGATAAAAAAATTACATGGTAAATATGTTACTTTTACCTCAAGGATTTAAATGGCAGTAGCTTTTTCCTTTTTTCTCTCTAAATGACAACAGGTTTGGCATTTTTGTACTGATGTCATCAATGTTTATATTTCTTGATATTACAGAAATATTCATAGTTCTAAAAACTAACATATCATGGGCTGAAATACCTTAGGCCAGCCTCAGAGTTTTCCTGTTTATTTTGTGCATCAATTGTGGTGACGACCTCATTCATGGGAAAACATTAAACTTCACCTGAGCTCTATGTTCTTGGAAATTAGCAACAGTTAAGAAATCCTTCCGCTCTTTTCCTATATGACTTAGAGGCCCTATGACAATGATAAATATGCACCCTCCCAAATCTCATTCCTTGTCTCATAAAGGGTTAGTCGACTTGGTGGTACCCACTGACTAATATGAACCAAATAGCTGACTTGACCAAACTGTACTTAAGCTGCTTTCCTTCCTCCTCACCCCTGAACCTGAACTCACTCTCATCAGGAGCCAGTGTACACCCCCTCCTTAAAATGGCTAATGCAAAGGAAAGCCTTTCCTGAGTTAACTGTCTTTTTAACTCAGACCAGATTCTTCCTACCTTTGTTTACCCCTCCATATTAAAGGAAAGTCTTTTTCTGCTTGGTCTTTGAAACCTTGCAAGTCTTACAGTTAGGTTGTTCTCCCTGATGCAACGGCCCCCTTCCCTTCTTGTAATGATCCCTTTGAATGAGTTTATTTCCCCTTAATTAATCCTAGATTAGTTTTTATTTCACACATATTAATAATATGTTAACATCCTGTTCTTTTCACCACTCTGCAAGAAAATTGTGGATCCTGTCTGTAGGGAAAACTAAGTTTGGTTCTGAGACATGTTCAAAACACTTGACTATGAATGATGATGGAGGTTAACTACACTTACTGTGGTGATCATTTCTCAGTATATACAACTATCTAATCATTCTGTTGTATACCTGAAACTAATAGAATGTTAGGTCAATTATATCTCAATTTAAAAAATAAAAAAACATAACTATTCTTTTCACAAGTACTTGAACACATGAAATGCCAAGTTCCCGCTCCAAAGGATCCACACTGAAGACAAAACATGACACCACAGAGCCCTGAGAATCAGCTGGTCATGAGGTCCCTTACCAGCAGTCCTCCCCACAGGCGACAGAAACCTTAGACACTGAAAGGGGCGGCTCCGTGATGATCTTTGCTTGGGTGTCACCCATGAGGGCTTCAGCAATCCTTGCTGTTGAAGATGAGGATTATCTTGCTTACCTCTGTGGCTGAGGGTCAAGACGGGTGTCGGGGGCACGGCAAGTATTAGAGCCTCCTCTCAGGATCTTGCCAACGCTCCTTGTCTCCCTGGTCACATTGGCACACACCTGGTTCTTAAGAAGATTTTTTAAAATTTGCATTTCCCTTATAGCTAACTGAACTTGAGCATCTTCCTAATAAGATTTTAAAACATTTATTTCCAAGCTCCCCTAATCACCTAACTGTTTCTCAACTAGAAAGGAGATTGAAGGATAAAAAAAAAAAAAGGAGTGGGATAAGGGGTCTAAATGTCAGATGTTAAGAGGTGTTAACACCTCTTAAACTGAAGGTGAAACTTCAGTTTGAGGACTGAAAACCCCTGTTGGTTTCATCACTGTCTGAATTAAATCCCCTTACTGGCTCCCTATGTACTTACAATGAAATACAGGATTTTCATTGGGGCCATAAGACCTGAAACATTTCTGCAGCCTCGTCTCTCCTGCCATCCCTGGCTCACCTTCTCCTGGCTCACTGTATGGCAACCTCGTTGACCCCTGACAATTCCTGCTTCAAGCTCTCTCCTTCCTCAAGGCTCAGCATGTGCTATTCCTTCTCCAGGAATGCTCTCTCCTTTCTCTTTGGACGGTTGAATACTGCTCATCTTCCAGGTCATACTCCCTTTTATCAGAGAGGCTTGCCCTACCTCTCTTTGTCTAAGTTAAATCTCTGTCATTTTGTCTTCATAATAGGACTGACAAGGTGAATATTTGTTAATTAATTTAAATGAAATTATAGGTAAGTGAGTGTGTGTTTACTGTGAGTCAGGCACATTCTAAGTACTTTGCATGGTTTATCTTCTTTAGTTCTCCCTGTGTTACTTATTCTACATTCCACAAGTTTTTAGAGAAATTATAGAACCTTCCAAGGGCACACAGGAGGGAGAGTGATTGAACCCAAATTCCAACTGAAGTAGTTTGACTCCAGCACCCCTTTGCTCCTGACTCTTTCCAAAATTACCTCCAAAATCACTTGCTCTGTGCTAGGCAATCTGGTAAGCAATTTCCATGCACTCATTCAGCAAAGCCTCACAACAATCCTGGAAGGTAGTACTATTAGTAGAATCATCCTCATTTTACAGATATGAAAAACAAGGCATGGAGAGTAATTTGCCTAAGGTTATACCCATGTTTGGAAGTATGTATTTGCACAGCTAAACAATTTTTCTGGAAGTGACCACGCCAAAACCACCAACCAGGCAACTTGATCCCGGCTCTGCTGTAAGCCAGCTTGTACATGGCCCCCAGTGCTGCTCTCCTCTCTGGCTCCTGGGGTGTCTATTGTGTTTAACCCCCCAAATCCAGGACAGTCCTAAGGTCAGAGGAGTACATCGATGTATATTTGTCCTGTGAATGAAAAGACGTTATTGGTCTTTTCAATCATGGTTGAAAATTTTGTTTGCTCAAATAAAAATATTTTTATCATCAGAAATTATTCTCCAAAAACTTACTAATACATTTTTTCATACTAAGCTGTGAGACAGTTTCTCCCCTCATATTACTGGTCCACTGCTTTAGACAAGTATAGCGAGCATTTTCAGCAGACATAGTCAGCTCACGCAGAGCCACCATTTGTTATTTCTTGTAGGTCTAAGGGTTGCCTGGGCTGTTCTGCTGATCTGAGTTCAGCTCTGCTGTGCTTGATTGGTCTTGCTTGTGCATCTGGCGTGAACAGGGTGCGTGAGCAGACGATCACCAGCATGCTGGCTGGTAACTCATCTTTTTTCCATGAACTCCCTTCTCTTCCAGCAGGCTAGCCTGGATTTGTCCTTCTGGCAGAAGCAGGGGTGGGGGGGTGGCGAGAGAGAAAATGCACTTTTTAAGCCTCTGTTTGCATCAAGTTTGTTACTTTCCCATTGGCTACAGAAAGCCACATAGCTAAGACCAGAGCTGGTGCGGGAGAGCACTACCGAAGGGTGTGGGTACAGGAAGGTGGAGAGATTAGGGCGATCCATACAATCAAAAAACTCAATTTAGGACAGTATTTACCTAGAAGGACAATCATAAAGTCCACTGCAATCCAATCCAATGTCTATCAGCAGTTTAACTGAGAGCAAGTCTTCTTAAACTCCTATCTGATGGGTATCAGTTTGTTACTCTAAATATAACCCAGAATCAGCCACAGATGACTAACTGGACTAGTGTTCTGACCTTGTTTTCACTGAACTGTGTTTTGCTATAATGTCTTTTATCTAAGCAACAGTGTTTCTCCTTGATGGATCTGTTGGCTGAAACAGCACCAGGCGCTAGACTGATGGAGTCAGACTGGACCTCAGTTCAGCAACCTCAGTACTTGAGTTCTGGCTGAGAAATAGCTTGAATCTTGGCTCTGAATTCTAAAATAAAGTTTATTTAGAAAGTCACAGAGGTAGACGTGAACTGTGGAAGAAATGGGCTCAGAAAACAAGCTACAGAGGCAAAAGAAGGGTCCTTGGGGCTTGGGCACTGGGTCCCCCATTCTGAAGGTTTTTATCTGGAGATCTCAGGGGAGGATCCTAATAGAATATTCGTCGGCTTTCCAGGTGTGTCTCCTCAGGTCATGGTCTCCACTGATTGGTCAGCACCAAGGGGTTGTTAGTCTATGCATCTTGTCCTGATGTCAGCAATGGCATCGCTAGCCATGACATTGCTTCACCTGGTTTTGCTGCTTTTCCAAGCCTAGAGGTAAAACACAGCTGAAGCCTAGATGTCATCTCCAGGTATTAATTCTTAAGGGAGTGGGCGTGCAAGGGTTTTTAGTTTTGCTCATTGCTAGGCACCCAGAGTTCTCTGCCTTGGTGACCTTCTGCACCTGGCCTATCATTCCTACTCTGCTCATGCCTTACTACCTACTACGATCTACCTCAGTGGTTCTTAATGGGCAAGGCATGGTGGGGGGAGGGCGAAATTTTAGCCTCAAAGGGACATATAGCAATGTCTGAAGGCATTTTTGGTTGTCACAGCTGGGGGAGGGGTGCAACCATCACCTAGCAGTGGGAGTCCAGAAACTGGGGCTCAATACCTTACAAAGCACAGGACATCCCCCAATAGCAAAGGGTTACCCAGACAGTATGTCAGAGGTGCTGAGTTGAGAAATTCTAATCTGCTGTATGTTGTTCATAGTTCTTTTTCCAAGGAATTTTTTTCCTAACCTAAGTGCCAGAAATAGTTGTATTTCTGCTGAACAATTGTTTTGGCTTAGTCTTAGGCACAAACACAAAACCGAACCAATGATCATTTGGCAATGACTATTATAAAGCTCAGAGTTTAATTGGTTACTCACTTGTATACACCAAACACAACTCTATTTTTTTTTTAGTTTTTTTTAATTGTTCAAATACATTTGTCTCCATTTTCCCACCACCACTTTCCCCTGCCCCACCCACCCCCACCTCCCACCCTCACTCCTTCCCCACTTTGGCTTTGTCCATGGGTCCTTTACACATGTTCCTTGACTTGACCCTTCACCTTCTATTCCCCATTACCTCCCTCCCTTCTTCCTCTGGTTACTGTTGGTTTGTTTTTTTCTTTCAATACAACTCTTTCATTAGCCTCATTTGTGGCTCTATTTTATAAATTTACCATTGATTTTCCTTTTTATTTCTAAGTTATTTCTAACTTACCATATTTTATTATTTGTATAAGTTTCTGAAAGCTGCATTCAATCTAATTTTTGAAGGCTCTACAAGCAGATATAAAAAATGCATAAAATAAAGAATTTCTAGTCTGTGATGAAGGACTTAAAAAATAAGTACATAATGAAAATTGCTATTTATAGCCACTGGAAATGAACATAAGCTCCTAGACCTGAGACTTGAACTTAATATGAATTTTAAAGAAACAAGACCAATGAAAACAAAGGATTGAGTAAAATTTAAAGTTCTAGTGCTGAATTTATTCAGCATCTTCTATTTTATGTTTGACCTTGTGACTGGCATATACTAAATTCTAAATAGGTATATTTTTTGAAAAAAGAATGAATGAATGAATAGATTTAATTGGTCTTCATTTGGATAAAAACTGTGAGGTTTTATTTTAAAAGTTTCTGTGTTCAAAAGAGTGTCTTTTGATTTAATATGATTTGTTGCTGATGGTAAGAATTTTAACTTGACTAATTTGCAAAGAAATCTAGAATTTCTAAAGTTACCATTACGTGTTCTGGGAGTTTAATGTTCATATAACAATTAAATTCATGCTTTCATACAGGGTAAGTATAGCCAGGAAATAGGGGGAAACTTACCTGCAGTATTCTCTGCGCATAGTACTGCCTTCTCCTCCATGTTCTGAGGAAGTCATAGGCAATCTTCTCCAAAACCCTTTCAATAAAACCATTACAACACTCTTCTGTCTTGAAGCCATTATAATAGCTTTATAACCTCTAGGATGAAAAGCTATAATTTCCAGTGGAATCCTGTCAATTCATTAAGAAACCAAAAACTTATCTACTATAAGATGGAAGTTAACTAATTAGAGGAAACATTTATGAAGCCAGAAAAGAAATGCAGCTTTTCCTTATTCCCTCAATCAGTCTCAGGAAAAAAAAAAATCCATCTTGACTGTGCTAGTAAATAGGCTTCAGATAGATAATTAGGATCATTAGAAACAAGAAGCATTTATACCCATTTCAGTGCTATTTGAGGATATAATATTTGTACAAAGAATGCTTTTCTGTAGATGAGACAATAAGTTGTCAATTTTATTTTCCATTATTCTTATTTAAATCTTAGTTTTAACAAGGTACTTACAGCATTTATGCATTGGAGACTATGTGATAATGACTTTTTGTGTTAAGGCATGAGATATTTTGCACCTATCACTTTTCACTTGGTACTGTAAAGCTGAAAACAGATCTATGACTTGCAGTAATTTATTATTGTCTCCATTTCTTTCAAAGAATATTACTCTATAGTCCTTGGGTTAGCCCTTGAATTCCATATTCATTTGCCCATCATTCATTTCTGCCAGGTAGGAATATGCCAGGAAGGCACTGGGCTAACTGCTAAGAATACAATGATAGGCAAGATACATGGATTCCCTGTTCAAAACCTAGTGCTATTTAATCCTAGCAATTTCAGCATTTGCAATAGTATAAACAGCCAGCATCATTTGGGCCCTTACGATGTCTCAGGCAATGTTGTCATTGTTTTACACAGAAAAATTCATTTAATTCTTATAGCAACCTATCAATGTTCATGCCACAGTTATTCTCATTTTACTGTTTGGAAACTGGGAGTCATCTGTATTAAGCAAATAGTTATAAAAATGTCTTTAAAAAATGACATGACTGGGATAAATGGTGGTAGAGGAGCACCACTTCTAACAGAGAAAAGCACCCTGGTTTGGAGAATCAGAGAAGGCCTCTGTAGTAGGGAGAATTCTAAAGATGAACTCCCAAGGTTTCCAAACCTAATCCCTGGGACTCTGAATATAATGTGATGTCACGTTTATAATTATGTTATCTGAGGTAACAAAGATATTTTTCAGATGTAATTATTGTTACTAATATGTTAACTATGAGTTTGTTAATCCGAAGGAAGATCATCTGGGTGGATAGAGTCTAATCATGTGAACTCCTTAAAAGGAGAGCATTTTCTCCCCCTGGTAGCAGAGGGAAAGTCTGAGACACTTGCTGGCTTCAATGCACCATCACTGGCTTTGAACATGAAGGGGGCTGTGTGATAAAGACCTGAGAGTTCTAGTCACCCCTCGCTGACAGCTGGCAAGGAAAGGGGGACCTTAGTTCTACAACCACAAGGAAACTAACTTTGCCAACCACCTGAATGAGCTTGGAAGGGGATTCTTCCCTAGAGGGTTCCAAGAGGCTTTATGTTGAGTTCGGCTTTATGAGACTCTAAGCAGAGACCCAGTTGAGCCTGGCTGGACATGTGGCCTACAGAAGTATCCACTAATAAATGGATGCTGATTCAAGCCACTAAATTTGTGGTAATATGTGATGCAGCTATAGAAAACTTATAGAGTTGCACTGATTTAGTGACCTTTAAGATGAATAGATCTTGGCTTGGTGAAGGAGATTGGGTAGAACATAATGTTGCTAGCTAAAAGGATTATATAGGCCAAGTCTTAGATCATGGACAGCTTTAGGAATTCGAAGCTTAGTTTGACTAAACCATGGAGTTTGTAGGTGGGGGGAGAAGGGAAGGTGATGAGGGAAACAGGTAACAAGATAAAGCTGGAGGAGGCTGAGGGAGAAAGTGAATGTCAGGTCAGGAGGTTATTATAAATCCTCCAGAAGAGTTTGACTTTATTTTAAGGGCAACAGCCAGCCACGAAGAGTTTTACTTGAGATCTGCAAATCAGATTTATTTTTTAGAATGATTCTCTGCAGTGTAGAGAATGGAATAAAGAAGAGCAATCCTGGAGGCAGGCAAACCAGTTAGGAGGCTGCCGCGATCATGACTGGATGGTGCCCTGAGCTAGGGGGATGGCTACCTCTCACCATCAATCACTAAGCACTAAAAATAATTTATTATAATATTATGATATTAATTTGTCAGAAAGTAGTGATTAACTATAGGAAGGGATAGAGAGAAGGATAAAGAAAGAGTTTGCCAAAATTGCTATAAATATATACCTAGGACAAAGACCCTAAATGGACTTTGTGAGATGGCTATTGGTCTTTGCCACAAGAAAAGACATGATAATTGAAATTAAGATAGAAGATGATATTGCCCAGGGAGAACATGTGCGGTGAGATCAAAGGTCCAAATATTTTTGCACAGAGTTAGCTTTTATTGACAGTAAGAATATCATGACTGGACAGATATTTATATCTAAATATAATCTTAAATATCATTTTAGTGTGTATTCTTCAAATATCTATTGACATGAAAGAAACAATTAAGGAAACAATGTTAAAGGAAGAGTAACTTTGAAAACTTATGTTAGATTTTGGCAATAACTCATATCCATGATTACTTATTTTTATTTTTTCTGCTTTTATGGATAATTGTTGAGTTATTTCAAATTTTCTTAAGTGTCTTGGCTTTTTTGAATCCTCTTTGATGCAGATGGGAAGTAACTATAATATAGTTTTTAAGTGCAGTATGAATGTCTGTCTTCCATCTTGTATATATGAGAAATGTCACTGTATTTTCTATAACCTGACATTATTCTATATTTGAGCCTCATTTTAAATGTGGCAGAGGTTTAATCAATTCCATTTAGGGTATTCTTGGGTTGCATCGATATCCCAGAGGAGAGTGGGTAACGCTTTATGTAGCACTGATTTGTGTGGGGAGACATGTGGCCTGAATCTTCATCTACTGATGTTGACATTTGTAGACATGCTGAGGCTGGAAGTCTGCAAACTATCTTTCTCTTTATCCTTTGTCCCCTGGCTTCTAATCAGGTTCTGAAAAATGAAAGAAACTGGTGGGAATTCAAAGGAAGAAGGAAAGGAAAAGAGTGCTTCATGTACTTCCAGTTCCTGTCAAGATTGCTCGAGCAGAAGAAGAAGGTAATGGCTCCAACCTCTAGCTTCTTCTGCATTCCCAGCCTTAGCTATGGTCTACCCCCTCAGAGGTACCACCACCAGGTTTGAACAACAGCTCTGGGGAAGAGGATGCTCTCCTCCAACCTCCCAGATGCAGTAACCTCAGCTCCTTCCTTTGGATTTCCCATCTATATGAGAGGTCACGATTTTTTTCAAATTACTGAAATTTGGGTGATTCAGCATCTCATTTTTGCTCTCTCAGTCTCCTAACACCCATTTAACCTGTTCTTTTTAACAAGTCCTTTCTCTTTGAAATCCCTAGAGAGGATTCTGTTCTTCTTATTGGACTCTGATACAATGGAATTTGCATCTGGTCTTTGATTGCCGCATGTCTCAGGTTTCTCCTGTATGGCTGGAGTCCAACCTGTGAGCATGCTGCATGCTTGTCACTACCTGGGTTGCTCCTGGATGTGCATAAAATATGCTTTTGCTGTTTATTTGCTTTCTGCTTAAATCCATGCCATCTTGGTCTCTCTGTGCCATGTTGAGATAAACTCCTTGGGATAAACCTCACAAGGCTGTCTGAGAACCATCTGCCTACACACAGCATAGACACCACTTCTGCTTCTTCACTGCATTGTATGTTCTTCCTCTCTGAGCCTTTCTCTGAAATGAGGACAAAGCTCCCTCTGTCCCCAAACTTACCACCAGGAACAACCCCTTCTCAGGGAGATGCAATGAAAGCTAAGCTTTCTTTCATTAATCTCTTACTTTTTCCTTCTTCTCCCCACCTGGGAACTAGGGAACTATAGTCTCGTGTGTGTGTGTGTGTGTGTGTGTGTGTGTGTGTGTGTGTGAAGGAAAAAGGTCCTGAAAGATACACTTTTAAACCTCAAGTCCTTCTTAGGGCCTAGGATTTTGAAACTGAAAACTTGTACAAAAGTTCAGTTGCTGTTGCCTGCATTCCACTGCATCCCATTCCTGCCCTGAAGCAGACCAGACAAAATGTTAGCTGCCCAGAAACAGGGGAGGAAGGTGGGAATGGCCAGAAATACTAGGTGGATCTGTTAGTTTTCAAATTAGCATCCTGCCCCAAGTGTTTTTAATTCACTCAGGACCATAAAGTCCTTTTATTACTGATTTTCCTCTTTCCATTCCCTGATCACAACTCCCTTGATTTTCTATCCTCCTCTCTACGCGTCAGGCCCTCCCCCTAACTCCCTGGACCCTGGTCTTTAGGTTGGGACAGCTTGTGCACGCTGTCATCGTGGCGCTTACCATAGGCTAATGTCTGGGGTCTTCATAGGAGACTGTGAGAAACTTGTAAGAAAAATGTTCTATTCTACTCTGTATCTCTAGGACAGAGCCTGCCATATCGATGGGGTTCCAAAAACTGAGGAGAAACTGATATCTAGGTAAAAGATTAGTCTAAGCATTAAAGACAATAGCTAATACACAGTGTTAACCATGCCCCTGTTCTGCTCTCAGCAGTTAAGATATATTAACTTTTTGATTCTAACAATAATTTTGTGGGTAGATATTATTACTCTCATTTTACAGAAGGGAAAATGGAAGCATAGATAGGTTCAGCAAGGTCACACAGTAGGAAATGAAAGAGCCATGATTTGAACCCAGGTAGTTTGGCTTCAGAGTCTATGTTCTTAGTCACTTGGCCATGGCAGCCCTCCTATGTTAACTTGGCTTACAGTTTGTAAGGAGATGACATGCTCTTTGTGTAGAATATTCTGATCCATTTAAAAAATTGCACTCTTCTAAAATTCCTTCAAAGAAGCATAAAATGAAAACATACAGGGAAATGAAATAATATTGTTTTACCATTAACAAGAATAATTCATTGACACAATTACCTTGAGAGAGCCAGGTGAAAAAAGGTCAAACTCTCATCACTGTCAACTAGGGTCAGGACCCTCACAAGTGCGGAAGGGTCATATTATGCCCTGGACACTGAAGAGAACATAACCTTAAAAAAAGGGGAAAGGAAAAAAAGGAACCGCAAAGCCAGAAGGAATTATCCCTATTTTTAAGACATCTGGAAGAAGTGAGCAGAAGAACAGATGAGGCATCTTTCTAGTCCTCTCTACTTTCCAGAGAAGAAAAAGGAGAACAACAGTTTTCATTTATTATTTTAGAACCACCAAACTTAAATGGTAATGCTAACGAAATAGCTGTAGAGGTGGCTCTCAAATTGATTGTTGAAACAGAAAAACAAACATTTCTTTTTTAGAGGAATTTTACCTAATCTTTCATTAGTTTAAATATAAAAAATTTACATTGTCATTATCAATTCTGTGTAATTATGAAACGTTTGCACAATTTTCTGGATAAGTAATACTTAATCCAAAAAGCTTTTTTATTGCTTTATTACTTATAACGCTGAAAATCAGGTAGATTTTTGTGAGCTACCTTTCATTACTATAAATCTATGATACTGATAATGATTATAACTTGACTTCTATTGAAATTGTGATACATATCTAATTTTCTTTATTGTTCTATATTAACTATATCTACTTGCCAGTAATGTGATATAGTGGAAATATTCCCTTATTCAAATAAAAAGAGCTATCCATAAATTACCATGGAAGAAACAAGCCAGATTGATGCACTGACTATTAAAAAGGAATCAAAAGTAAATGGTCCTTTGGCCCATTTTGGACAAACACACACACATTCATTTATTCATTTATTTAAAAAGTGTTGAGTACCTATTATATACAAGGCAAAAGTTGGTATGTTAACAATGTCTATTAGAATATGATAATAAATAATGACTCTAAACATGACCAGTCCATCAATTCATTTCTGTCCTAATGGCTGGTTAAGTTAAATGATGGGTGTTGTCCATTTAAGGCTCTTAAGACACCCAAAATCCTGGTAAGTAATATGCACTGTAATTACTTATAGTTATATTCTTGTTCCCAAGGCTAATAAATAATAACATCCCATTGAGGTATTAAGAACCCCAACTAGTCACAACTATGGGTGGAGAAATAAGCTGGTACTATAAGCCAGATCTAATTTTTCATCTGATTATTGGTGAACATTTGACATGGTATATAACTACATTAAGTACCTAGCAGATATGCATATCAAAATGCCATATTTAAATACATATGCATTGTTAATAATAAAAAGAATGAAAGAAAGTTAATATGGAAATTTTATTAAGGAAATAATAGTGGTCCACATGATCTGTATATAGCTTTCCTACTACTTATGAAACTGAAATATTCATCATTTTTCATATGTATATTTTACAATATGGAAAATTTCATGTAAAATGGAATAATTTACTTTGTGATGAAATTTGGAGCTGCAGCAGAATCTCAGCTTTATTGTGTTTTATTAAAAATTTTAAGCCTTAAATTATGGAAAATTTAAAAAATGGATCTAAACATATGAAATCACAATTCATTTCTTTATTTTAAGCTTTTCTCCTGTGTAATTATAAAACCCCTTTATTATAGAATTCCTTAGTAATGTCACTTGTTAATTGGATTTAATCTAGAAAATTTAGATTTTTATTGGTTATGGTTCTTCTTTTCTGTACAAGACTGAAGATAAAGGTCAAATAATTTTAAGAATTATTGTTAAGTAAAAATATTTTTTGTGATCTCTACATAAAAAATCTTGAGCAAATTCCTTCCAATTAAAAATAATACTAATATTCCCCGTGGGATTATATTATGGAAGAAATTTAGCCAAAGTAATTGAAATATGTTAATAAGAGGAAGATATTTTCATGCTACACTTATAGTGTTGGGTGTCCACATATTATTAAAATATTTTTCCATAGATGATGACCTATATCTTTATTTGCTTAGCAGTTGGAAAAGATTAACAGTAGAAAGATTAAAACAATGTGGTACCAATCAGGTTTCTTGACACTTTCCAGTTTAAATGGTCCTAACTTTCACTCAATTATCCTCTGACATTTGCAGCCTAGAACCTCTTGTTTTCAGTGTCTTAACTAAACATCAATGAAGCTGTAAGAACAAGCCATTAAAAAAAAGGAAGCTTCTTAAAAGCAAAAGTCTGCTTTGATTACTCTGGGTGTTTTTCTTTTTTAAAATTAAACACAGACTGAATGCTTCTTCGCTTCTAAAGGTTTACAACACAGCTATTGGGCAGACAGAAAACGTACAAAGGTAGAATGAGAGCTCTCATTCTAATCATACAATCATTGGCCACCAGCACTTGAGTGGACCTCCAGTGGTCCCCTGGGCCCCTCTCCTGTCCCTGACGGACAGGGCTTCCTGGAAAGATCGCTGCTCCTATTCTCATGCTTTTCCAGGCAACACAGTCCCACTGCTTTCCATCGGGAGCCCAAGAGTGGCCAAGCTGCCTTTCCCTGTATCCATGCTGCCCTGACCCATTGAGCGCAGTCTGTTTCCTTGGACTGTTAGGTTGGGCATATGAGGAGAACGGGTAGAGGAATTCATTTATTACTTAACTCTCCGATATAATGCCGACTCTGTTCTTAGCTATTGGGGAAAAATAAAGAAGGACTTAGGGTGAGGTGAGAATAGTCATACATAGAGGGGACAGAGTTTCCTGGAATTTTTCAATACCACCAAGGCACTGGTAGTTAAGTGGGCTGGGGGTGACCAAAATTTTAGAATTTCTGTCAGTTCATAGGACAAAGATTCATGACTGCCCTTTTGAGTTCCCAAAGCATTTATTGATGGATTGATTGCCAGATTGGTCTAGTTAATGGAAAGAGGCACTCTTGTTACAGGGAATTAAGTCAAGAAAGACTGGAGCTGTTAGCTCTGATGGTAGATTCCAGTTTGGTCATGCTTTCTGATCCCTACCTATGGCGTCGGGTAAGAAAGTGCATCAGTCAGATGTGAAAAAGCGTGTGCTGCCTCTCCAAAGTCCGCAAGTGCTTAAAACTGTGATGTATATAATTCAGAACAATAAATTACGTGCACGAAAGGAGTTTATCATAACATAAAATTAAAAAGTGACAATTTCATCACACAGTTACACTGCTGTTTTCCTTTTTTTCTCTTTTTTTTGTGGTTTTGTCCTTTTTTGTTTCATTTTTCTTTTCCATTTTTATTTTTTATGACAGTTCAGGGGAGGGTAGAGATTTAGTCCACTGAAGATTAATCACCCTCGATGATATATATATTAGAAAAAATATGAGCAGCAAGACTCTCTGGAAATAGATTCTGTTCGATGCAGCTAGTCTGTCTTTTCTGTTTTGCCCTCTTTCACCGCAGCCTCTGAAGTTTTCCGCAGGGGGGCTTTCTCCGAGTTGGCATGTCCTTGGCCAGAATCTGCCGCTCCGCCGTTTTTGTGGGTAGTGTGTTTTTCCAAGTAGTTCAGCATTTCACTGAGGACTGTTTGGAAAGTGCTTAGGGCTGCACAAATTGCTGGAGTCCCAAAGCCATGAGTGATCAAACTAGAAATGAGAAGTGGTAGGGAAAAAGAGATGAATGATTTACAGTATGATATAGGAAAATAAATCCCCCATTAGTCCACGTCCATCAATTCAACAGGCATTTATTATGTTCCTGAGTGGTGCCAGGCATTGTGGAATATAGAACACCCGTCAGTGTATTGCTTTTGACCATAAGAAATTTGGGATATATTTGGAAGAAGATTTATCCTTGATAGATTTGACATGCATTAATTATTAGCAAGTCTGAGTATTTAACACATGACTTGACTCTGACTCTCTATCTCATTAAGAAAGTCAAAAAACACAACTTTCTACACGTGGGAATCATCTCATTTTAAAAAAGTGATATCCATGATTGTGTGGGCATAGATCATACAAGAAGAAATCAAAATTGGCTGAGCATGCCTGATAGCTGTTTCTGATTTCATCCTTCTTCTCTTCATAGTAATTGAGTTTAACCTGGGCATCTAGGTTTGAACATAGGACTAACACTTCCACCTGCTTAAAAAGAAACTGAGTGCCTTTTACATCCCCTCAAAAATAGTTATGCAGCAATGCAGATGAGGATAACAAAACAAGATGGAAAGATCCCACACAGCTCCAGTCTCTTTAGTGACAGAAAAATAAAATTCTATCATGTGTAAACTACTCTGTGTTTGGGTAGCAGCTAATTAACTAATAATCATAACTAATGAGCAAATGTATCATGGCAACCCCAGTACATGTAGCCCTTCCAACCATAATAAATATCATTTCTAGTTGAATAAGTAAGTGCAGATTCACTTTTCGTGTGGAAAGAAGTGACCCAGATTGTTCACTTGGTCAGTTGTTTCTAAAGTAACACTGTCAGATTGATCCCCATAATTCACATTTGCAATAATACAGGAAAATATGCTTGACATATATTATGCATATGTTATAACATATATACAACATGGTATATATTGTATATGCAGAAAACCAAACTATTAACTACTTACAAGTTCTAGGTTGTTATAGCAGTTATCATTTTAGCAGTTTTAAAATCAGAACCATCCTCCATAATATGTTAACTAGCTAGTGACCCCTCTTAGGTTGTGTAATCTTTGGGAACAAAGACAATGAGGTTTTAAAACAATGAGAACAAGGGACTTAGGGTCTAATGCAGCCTACTAATACGTCTCAGTAGTGATAACAATAGGATGTACCACTGGGAATTGTTGTTTATATTAATGCATTTAATGGGCTCGGAACACTGCCAGACCTATAGTAAATGTTCAATATATGATAGATATTGTTGGCTGTGGGGTTTTAAGGGTGAGGGTAAGATTTTCTGCACATCCCTCATTATGCTGCACAGGTTGCTAGCACCTTTCATCTGGACATTTTACAAAGCTTGCCCTATGCTTAGGTCACAATTCATATGCATTAAAAAGGAAAAAAAACCCTTCAGTCTCCAATTACTAAGAAAACAAGAATGGTCAGTGCTTGGACAACTATGTACAAGCAGTTTGTAATGTTAGGACATCCTTCTAGTTCAAGCATATGCATATCTTTGCTGCAGTGTCTTGCACTGCTGAGCAGGAATACTGACCTCCACTCCATTTCTACAATGAGATAACCAAAGAGGAAGCCATATGCTTTAGGATTTATCAGGGAGTCTGGGCAGCATATGGAAATGATTGGAGTGGTGGAGAATTAATCATGGCTGTACCCACAAAAAGAACTGAGTGAAGCCATCCACTGATGTCTAGATGCTTAGCTCTGAGTATAAACTTCCTATTTTCTCATGCTTTATTCCTGCTTTAGGGCTCCTTGTATCATTAGATTTATTTTATTTTCCTCTCTATTTGCATGTCCTCTTGGTTATGACTGCCTTCTTCATCTATAGCTGAATATGCAGAATTTATTTTCACTAGGTTAAATATTAAAGTTAATAGCCAATGTCAGAGTTATGACTACATGGCAGGCCCTGTTCTGAGTACTTTACTCTGTATGGCCTCATGTAATCCTGGCATCAATAGTAAGTAGGTATTATTATCTCCATTTTATAGATGAAGAAACTAATGCCAGAGAAGTTGCATAATTTCCCCTAGAAATATGATATACTATATTGTCTTTGTGCTTATGTTCTTCTTACGCTGAGGGTGTGTTTTATTCCTTTTCTTTGAGAAATCACATTATGTTGGCAGTTTTAGCTTAGTTCCTTTAACTTTGTTCTGTGGGCAGACTTGAGGTCCAGAAAACATTCATTCTTCCAGCTCACTTTCCTGTATAAGACCAGGGTTTTAAAAAATGAAGTACAAAATGGATAGATCTGTACAAACGCTTTAATTCTCCATGTCCAGAAAAGGTGTCACCATAATGAAAGATTCTCAAGCTGGTATCCTTCCTGGCTAATGGCCTTTCCTGCTTCTCAAATACATATCTGCTCATTAGCAGGTTGCATAGTCATCTTGGCCCTGCATCGAGAACCAGGTGTGCCAAGTCTTCACATTGGCTCTGACCTTAGTCATTTTCTGATTTGGGGGAAGTTATGCAACCTTGTAAGATGACAATGGTCTAACTAGAACATCTGCAAGGTTCTTTCCAACTCTAAGCTTCAATTCATCATTATTAATGCTTATGGTGCTTTTCTTAAAATGTAGGACATGAACAGAAGGTGATGGAAGCTGAAAGACCACTGAGCTTAACAGAGAAAACAAAAATTGGTTGTGGAATATTCAACATAATAAAAGTATTTACTTGAACTGTTATATTTGAACCATACAAACATTATGTAAATTTTCTTAGTATCCTTAATTTAATATTACCTGCACATCAAAAAATATGTGTGGCCACTACATAGGATGATTCTAAATGCAAAGGATAGCCTCTGTTCTAGCAGTTTTCAGTGAGATTTATGAATTCAAATAATTAAAATAATCTAGTATTATATTAGAATAACCCACAAAAAAGCATAAAATCACAGGATGATTAAAAAAATTTCAGGGAATATCATGACAGTCTGTTAGCCCCAACCACTCCAGAGAAACAGGTGCATATCTCACTCTTAGTGACCTACAAAAAGGAAAAAAGGAAAAATACAGAATATACAGAAAAAGAGAAGAAAAACAAAACTGGTAACACTGACTTTCAGTCCTAGACAGAAAATAAACAAAGGTTATCTGTCAGGTAACACACTATAGTCAAATCTCCAAAGTCTTTAATAACAAAGATTGCTTTTGACTTTAGAAAATACCAGTTTTAACCACTGACTTAATATTTAAGTTATATTTGGCGTTTGCATATATTTTTATAAGATTAACATCAGAGAGCACTTCATAAGCAAATATTACCTGAGTTAAATCATGGTTTGAAGTATGTAGTCAAAATCTAGAAGTTCTAAATTAAATTTATGTAATTTATCCTCCAAGAGACAACAAGCAATGTTGTCATCATCATGACACATTTTTAAAATGTTTGTGGAACAGCAGCAGAGGATACAAATGTTGTATCTGATTTCTTAACACATTTGCATTCCCCAGGTCTATTTGCTTCATCTTTTGTAATCATGTGTTCTATTACTTTATTTTTAAAAGGCTTATCTCAGGCTTATGTCCTCTCCATCCCCAAACCTATGATGGTCATTCTTAGTTGGGTACTTTTGTCTGTCCTCTTTTTTTTTTGACCCAAATTCCACTTACCCCTCAAAGCTCTTTGGATGCTCTTGAAAAAAAAAAATAGGAGTTAGTTTCCTGGTCCCTTGATCAAAATATTGAAAAATATGTTCTCCTGCGAAAGTGATGAGAGAGGACTTAAATAGAATTTTGAAGATAAAGGAGTAACATTCCTCCAAAAATTGAAATAAGCAGAGAGAAGACAGCAGGAAGAAAATAGACCCATGAAGGCAAGAACTCAGTCATCAAAGTGTAGAAGAGGGTAGGTGGCTTACAACATAAGCATAAGTGACCATTAAAATTCACCAAATTTTAATGTAAGTGGCAAATAAGATTCTATGTATCTCTAAAAATTTGTGATTTGGGCTCTTACTATAAATTGGTAATCACAGTTACAGTCTAATCTTTAAAAAATACAAAGAGTGTTAAAACAAAGTGAAAACAAACCACGAACCATAGCAAAAACAATAAAACAACAAGGCTGAGCTGGGGCACTACTGTCAACCTACACTCGACCTTGACTGCTGCCAGCATTTGGGTGCCAGCAGGAGGCAGCAGACTTGGGGACAATGGGTAGGGACTTCAGTGTATGGAATCATTTGAGTTTACAAAGTCTCAGGATTCTTGGGTTCAATTTAGCAGTCTCTGATGTTTCGGCTTTGAAGTTCTGTTTCAAGAATGAGGAAAAGAAATAATGCAGGAATAGGCCCAAGGCTTGGGGGAGATAGTGCTAAGCTTACATATGAAAGATTAAATGGTCATTAAAATGCTTTGCTCTCTTACAACTGCCAATAGTATAACTGAGTTGAGAATTTTTAAGTATAAAAAAAAAAAGATGGTGAAGGGATTAACCAAAGAAAATTTATGCATGACCCATGCACACAGACAATGGTATGTTAATTGACTAAGAGAGCGGGGCTGGGTGGAGGTGGGAAAAGGGAGAAAAAACAGGAACAACGGTAATAGCATAAACAATAAAAAAATTAAATTAAAAAAAAAGAAACTCCTATTTCAGGATAAAGAAAGTAGAAGAATGTGTTTCTGAGACACTGGAGTTGTTAGGTAATCTTTGAAAAACCATGGGAGATGACAGAGGAAGTAGTGAGATGGGGCAGAGAAACATACCTTCATAACCGAAGCAGGGGAAAAAGAGATGCGAGAAACCCGGGGCTTTTAAATTATGTTTAATTAGTCCCTTAAGAAATTTCTTGTAATGAGATATTTTAAAGATCAGGTTTATTTAGTTTGAATTTACATATGTTAATATTTATGCTTTTTAGGTATATCATTCACAGAATATCTATAAACTCAGAGTCATGTAATCACCACCATTATCCAAAAAGTGTTCTTGTGCTTTTTTTCAGAATTCACTTTCCCCAACCCCAGTTACTGAGACTGAGTGCTCCAAATTCTATCTTTAGAGTTTGTACTTTTTCTTATAAATGTCATCTAAACTGAATCATAGAGTCCATAGACTTTTCTGACTGCCTCTTTTCACTTCACATAATAATTCTAGGTTCATCCACATTGTTGTATTTATCAATAGATTTTTTTATTGCTGTAAGTGTTACAGTGAAGGGATTTATAACAATTTGTTCATTAAATGGGTTATTACAAATATGAAGCATTAACATGTAAAAACATGGAGGTGATCATGTTGCTTGGTTCCATATGGAACTCAATAAAGTAACTGTACTAATTTTTTCTATAACAGTGTCATTAGAACAGTAACAATTCAAGTTACTGTAGAGTTTTAGCAATGAATCTGACAAATTCTCCTGAAATGCCACGTGACAAGTTGGGGCGGGGTGAGGGGTAAGCTAGCTGACAGCAGAATAAGGAAGAGTCACAGCTGGTCGGACAGTGAAGCCCAAAGTGTGGACTTAAGGGCAGTTGTCACCCTTGAAGGGCCTCTCCAGTGGACGCTGCAACACTCTCATTAATTCCACTCTGCTCAACATGTTAATTGACAACGTGGTTGAAGGCAACATGGATTTGTAACTTAATGGCTGGCATTAAAATCGAGAGGAAAATTCCTGCATTGGATAGCAGAACCAACGTGCAGAAATACCTTAATGTGGTAAAAAGCTTAGCTGGTGGGCCAAAATCAATGATGTGAAATTTAGGGGAGATTAAGGAAAACATATCCACTTGCAGTACATTGAGAGAGATCTGACTGAAGAGTAATTCTTAGGAAAATGTCTTACCAAATCACTAAGTCTAAAACTGAAAAAGCAAGGGTCAAAATTTGAGGTTTGGATCATAGCTAGTCAGGCTTAGTAGCTGTATTTACTTTGAACTATTTTTTCTGTCTCTAACTAGGTTCCAGCTCATTGATTTCATTTTCCCATTACTAATTTCGCACTGAAGAACAGGAAGGTTCTGACAACTGACTGTGAGCAATATAATCACCTGCTGAGAAAATCTAGACTGCTATTGTTTATGGCACCTGATGTTAGAGAAAATGTAACTTATATTTAACAGTCATCTTCTTAATTTTATTCATGGTTTTAAAACTCCTATTTTTCTAGCCCTCCCAATTAACATTCCCTAGAGCATCTTTCTGCAACATAAACCATCTCTTCAAATAGGCTGAGTTCAGGAAGGTGGTAACTATTTGCTTGATCCAGAGGTGAGGCCCTACTTTATGAGTTCTCCCCTAAGTGTTAGGGCATGTTCACATTTCAGTAACTGGAGGGACACCGCAGGGTAGGACACCTTTTCTGGAGAGACATGTGTGTGTGCAGGTGTGCGCACCCGTGGACTTACACTGTTTTTGCCTTTTTATAAGGTGGCTTCCTAACTCCTTCTTGACCAATGAACTTGAACTGAATAAGTTCTGATGCAGACTTTAACTTTTAAAAGGAAAATATGTTGCAACACTTCAAACTATATTCCCTATCGGTGGGGTTAAAATGGAAGAAATTGAGACTCGGAAATGAAAAAGTCATAGAGGATGAAAGAGAAGAGACCGCTATTTGAAAGATAACAAATTATGTTCCTCTCTTCTTTTTTCCTGTGTACTTTTGCTAATCAGATGTTAGTGACACCCCATCTTTAACTCAAACAATGTTTATACTTATAAACTGCACTCATGTGCCACAGAACAATGTTTCAGTCAATGACAGACCACATATATGATGGCCCTACACCATCTAAGTTTCTGTAAGTACATTCTATGATGTTTGCACAGTGAGGAAAGCACCTAAGCCACAGTTCTCAGAAAGTATCCCTATCATTAAGGGGAACCTGCCTGTACTTGACATTAATGATGAAGACTATCAAGAAACTTCTATACGATAAAAATTTCACAAACTATTCTTCACACCTTGTGATCCTTGGTTAAGGGCATTTGTTCTCAAGGCCAAGGCCTTATGTGTTAATCTTTAAAATCTGAACACTTCCATTGTTTATTTGAAGTGGAAGTTAATATAGGATTCTGAATGGACAATCTACCAGAGGGACAAGAGCTATTTTACTTTCCTTAACCTGAGTAAATATGGATTACATTTCACTAGCTATGTTGTATGCTAGAGAAATGTTACAAAGCTGTTTCCATAGTGTTGTAATTGTCCTTCAGAAATGTTTTATCATTAACTGATTTGTCTAAACTAATTTAAATTAAACCACTAAAGCAATTTTCTAAAACATAGCCTAAAGCAAACTCCTGTGGAATCTTCCCCTGGATTCTTCCCCTATCGTGGCAAGAGTTGGGCCTGAGTTCCAGCATATTCTTTCCACCTACTAAGCAAACACTGATTTAATATGTATTGAAAAGAAAATGAAACCTTCGTTACTATTTGTCACTGAAGGCTGGATCACTCCGTTGTATCCAGGGTAGTTTCAGTTCAGGGTAGTTTTTTCTAGCTTTCTTTTGATATACAAAATACTGGAAGTAATAGATACTATTATGCTATAAACTAGAAGACTGAAAATCAAGAGAAAATAGCCAACTGCTATCATCATTGAGGTAATTAGAGTAAACGCAAATTTCATTTTGTCCAATTTCAACTTTCTACTGTGACAAGCAAGCATCTCTTCCTCCATTGCTTTTGGTATGTGGAAAGTTTGAAATAGTTTGGGCTATTATTCCTATTATTTTGTTATGTTGCATTATTCCAATGGGTGTTTGCTATCATATATCTTTGATTTTCTGAATTGCATACAGATGCCACTGTCATCAACTTCAGTGCATTTTTTGGGCCTCGGGCAGTCATGCAAACAGCAAGATTTAAAGGGAAGGCAAGCATCCTTTTCCTCCCCTGCTGGATTATTCAGCTACTGCAGTAGCAGGTTTAGGTCCAAATATAGCCCCAGGCTCAGTCTGTATCCCCACTATAGTTTCTGGTGACAGCCAGAAAAGTGTCTCCTTGCACTCATGGGAACAGCTGTGAGGGCAGGGGGCTGGGAAAAAGACCCTGGAGAGCACAGGCAAAGGATTGTGGGGCTTCTTTCCAAAACCTTACTTCTTTCCAGAGCTCTGAGGGTAAGGCCCTTCATCTCTCTGAAGCAGCACAACCCCTGAATATAGGCCATGGAGCAAGAGCTCACCCTGAGGAAAGTAGCTGGATCCTACCCTCCTAGAACTTTGTGGCACCTGTTCTTTGTAGCCTAACTGGTTGAGAAAATAGAGGAAAAGGGAAACTGACTGACGGTACTTATCTTCTTATATTATTCCATGGTCCCCAGTGATTTTAAAATGGACTTTAATTAAAGTGCATATATAAGATATATAGTTCTCTGATGGCTAGAAATCACTGAAATTTTCTCATTAGCAAGGCCCTCAGCACACTCACAAATGTTCTGTGGGTCCTTCAGCCAGTGTGGTTCTCCACCCAAAATATATATGAGAAACACACAGGGAGCTTAATTTAAAAAATACCAGTGTGTGGATCCCACCCCAAAAATCCTGCTTTAATTGCTTTGAGATGAGTCCATATCAGTATTTTTAAGAAGTTTAAATGCAGCAAAGGAGTTGGATATATCCCCTTAGGGCCTAGAAATAGCACCTAACTATCACGTCTGCTATTCTTTTTTTGAGAAAAGGAGAAGGATGAATTTCTTCAGCATTTCCCCCAAGAACTTCTACAGAACCTTAGATCTATGGAATGGTAATATGTTTTCTGAGGGAAAACAAATTTCTGCGATCCAGTTTTGAAAACATGGGACTAAGTATTCCTTCCATTCAAAAATGGTCCCATTCAGAAGGTCCCGAGAGCCTTTGACATGCTAATGTACACTGGCATACTTCAAGAGCGGTCTAACAGTCAGGGTTTCTTGATCCAAGAAATACTTGATCATGAAACACTTTTAAGGTGCATCTCATGGGACTAGTGCTCTATGAAATACACTTTGGAGATAATGTGTTTAGGACTGCCCTGAATCTCTGCCAGACTGGGTGATGTATTGCCTCTCCACCCCAGTAAGGTCACATTCCTCCTGCTTTTCTCAGCCAGGAACTCTGAGTTCCCAAAATGAAATGGGTCCTTGGGATTCCATTTTACTTCAATCCTGCTCATTAGAAAAGGAGGCTAAGGATACAATCATTGCACACAAATTAGAAGAGACCAAAGTCAATCACACCCAAATCAACCTTTTAGAGGTAAAGGCATTTTTTGACATTTGTATCCTGTTTTGTTTTGTTTTGTTTTTTTACATTGGTAATAGAGCTTTTGGGGATAAATAAACCATTTTCTTAGATTTCTCCCCATTAGACCATCCATATTTTCTATAGTTTAAGGGAATTAAGACACTAATCTTAGGACTCTCATGTTTTTAGCTAAATTTTATTCAACTGTTGACTTTTCAAGATAAACAAGTGGCTAAAACATAAAGAGAAGAAATGAGATCCTATGGAAATAGAGCGTAAATAAAGACTTAAAGTGTAACAGTAAATTGGCAATGGGGTAAAACATCACTGGGCTAGAGGAGTTTCAGAGATCATCCAGCTTAACTGCAGTGACCCACAGATGACCATGCAGAGGCTGGACTGGCAGAGTGCCAGCTCTAAACCCCTACGTCCAGCTGGTGACCAAGGAAGGCTGAGCTAGGCCCCTGACATCCATCCTGTTTCCCATAATCCTATGCTTTCTCCCTATGATTGTTCTCCAATCCATAGCTCAGAAAATGAGAAATTATTTACACAAAGATTTACCAAAATTCTTCCCCAATGTATGCATTACTCAAAAATCAGTTATTCACACTTACTTATTGTAGGCTGTGTTTGCAACTTGTTATTAGAAACAGTTGTGCCCTGAAGGGTGTGGCTCAGTGAGTTGGGCATTGTCCCAAAAACCAAAAGGTCACCAGTTCAATTCCCAGTCAGGGCATATGTCTGGGTTGCAGGCTAGGTCCCTGGCTGGGGGCGTGCAAGAGGAAACCCACCCAGCCAATGTGTTACCATTGATGTTTCTCTCCCTCTCTTTCTCTTCCCTTCCTCTTTCTCTAAAAGTAAATAAATAAAATTTTTAAAAATATCAACCATTGACTCTGGTTTCTTTTATTGGAGTTACTGACCTCCTACATGCTGAACCTAAAATCCATAAAAATGTCATCAAATGACCTGCTTTTCTGTATGTATCTCCTGCAGCATTTTATTGTGAAGTACAATAAGTGTTGGCTACTGATTTAACTCTTTAATTTCCTACTTCATGTTAAGTGAATGTAAATCATGTAGATTCATACAAGAAGTGCATCATGGCTCCATTTGTCTGTTAAGGAAGTGAAAACTGCTGTCTGTTTTATTTTTAGTTGACACTGTTGCTTTTGAAAGTTTTACATCAAGGGAGACTCTTTTCTTGTGTGTCAATACAGATTATACTTACTTCTTTAACTGGTGAATAAGACCTGACAATTATGTTTTTTTGTACCTGAAAATGACATTCACTTTTGGAGTTTAAGTTTTAAAGTTGAATTTCAATGTTACATAAAGGAGCTGAAGTTTGGAAAACACAGGATTCTTTTTTCTTCACAATTCAGGCTCACAGTTTCCAATATTCTTAAAGAAGTTGGGCTTAGGTGTCCCCTTGAACTGGGCAGGACATCCTGAAGGAGTCTTAATAATTTTATTTCTTAAATGCTAAGCTTAGTTTTGTAACTTATTTCATGATGATTTCTTTTGGGATTGGAGCTTTAATTAAAATTTCATTTCTCTGCTGGCACTGAAAACTACTTTTAGAAGATTAAGGAATTTGTCTACAGTAGATTACCTTCCCCGCCACCTTCCAGTCCGAAGTTGTAGGGGGATGGGAACTACGTACACTGTAGGCTTTTGGAGAAGACCAAATATGCTCACGTTTACGTAAAAAGAAAGATCTCTTTAGCATGTTGCCCAACATATAGCACTCAGACAACGCTAGTTGAGTTGCCTTGAGTGAATGGCATATGTGAAACACTAAAGGAAATAGGTATGAATAGCCCAGGAAGAGAAAACACAGAGAGACATGAGAGCTGTCCTTAGAAATTGGGAGGACAACAGGATTGAAGTGACTCTGTAAGGCCCCCAAGGAGGGGAGCATTACGGAGACGGATGTTGCCTCCTTGGAAAAAGAGGCATTGCTAATAGAGCTGTCAGAGATAGTAGGGCTGCCTAGGCAAGAACAGAGAAGTCTATCATTGAAAGATTTCAAGCCTGGAATGGGTGACAACTTGACAGGGATGCTGAACAGAAGATCCAGATGTTGAAGAACAGTGGGAAATGTAAAGGGGCTTTCAACAGTGAGAATCAATGAAAACAATTGATCACCAGCAGGCACACAGTTATCTGGGAATGCCTATACATTTTTTAATTTTCAAAGCATTATGGGAGTAGTAGGAGGATCTTGGAAAAGGTGTGATATCAGCACACTTTTTGATTCAAATAGGAGAATTAAGCACGTTGATCATTTCACTTCTCCAGCTCATGGCCTTGGAGAATGAATCAGTGGAAGATTCACCTATGACCTAAGACAGATATCACCATAATCTACATTTATTAACATATATTTTTTGGGCATATACTGTGTGCTAAGTAGTATGGAAAGAACAAATGAAAGCCTTCCCTTGTTGCTCCAAGAAATTACCAGTACTCTGCTTAATTCTCTCTTATAAAATCTGTCTCATTTAAGTCTTTGAATGTAATTATCTTCCACATTAGAATTTCCCAAAGAATGGGGCAATGCTTTAGTTATCTTTGCACCACCTGACTTCAGCACATTAAAATATTAGAAACAATAAAATTTCAGGCTCCCAAGTAAGTGCAGAGGAAGAAAAATTCCTCATTTTTCTATTAGGCTGTTCTCTCTGAACTGAGTATTAAAGATAGCCTAACTTCCTCCAGTTATTCATGTTATCAGATGCTTGACTTTAAATTCAATGCAATTCTGAGAACATAAGAAGCAAGCAAGTGAAAAGTTAAGATTTCTTGAATCTCAAAGAGGAGAATTCCTAACATTCTGGAAAATTTGGGCTCTGGGTTTCTATCTCAGCTGCCTCTGCTCTGTCTGAGGAACCCCACGCCACCTTGATCTAGCTATAACCATTCCTGGGAATTGCATCTGAGGAGTCTCCCACAGCTTTCAGTCCATTTTCTTCCCCTTCCAGTAGGAGTTGTGGTGTCTGCTGTGTTCCCTACAGCAAGACGCATTTTGTATGGTACTCAGTAAATTATAAATAGTGAATAAAACTGTCTCCTGTCATTTTGATGGAAACAGCAGCTTTCCCAGCTGTGAATTGTGAGGAAGGCCACCACGCACACACTGCTCCAGAGCACTCTGATACGTCAGCTACCACAGAAAATGGGGAGTTGTTATCTATGCTTTACAAGGCCAGAGCATTCCCTAGCTTCACCTGGACCTACACAACCTGCTGAAAGTAAGCCACTGTTCTTAAGGTGCCAGATCAGCCACCTTATGAGGTATAATTCAAGTGCTCTTTATTGGGAAGAAGATTTTGACTAAGTAAAATAGTGGCACAAGCTGATGTTACTATTTAGGGTGTCCTCTATGCTCATCCCATCATGTTCTCCTTTCTCAGCCAACACTCAGCAAAAACTGGAAAATCAGGCTGTGTCACTGGACTGTTTTCAAAGTTAGATGCGATATGCTTCTTTTCTAACTAATTTTTCTCATGAGCTTGTGCTTCTATCAAAATTAAAGTTACCACTCTCAGTAGGAAATTATGAAAGGGGCATACCCCATGCTAATACTGTTACCCAGATTATTAGCAGAGTAAGAGATGTAGAATCTCTGTAATACACTAATGCACAAGACAAAACTTTCCATAATTCTCAGTGTCACTTTAAGCATGAGTTAGAATTGTTTTTCTTCCCCCCGAAAAGTGCTAATAGTCTAGGAATATCCTAGGACCATGGTTCTTAGAGCTGCCTAACTATCAGAATCAACTTCAGATCTGCAAATAAGCAGGTGCCTGAGAGCAGTTGTAGAACTGTTGAATCAGAACTTTACAAGGGTACTCCAGGTCTTAAGATGTTTAAAAAGCTCCAAGAGAGAGTCCACTGTGAAGCCAGGTTTAAGGGTTACAGTTAAGTGTGGAGTCTCTCTCAAGGTCAGGTAACAAGCTGAATTTTATAGTACTATTAAGATAATCTAGGGGGGGCAGGGAAAGGGAAGGGAAGGGGAAAGTCAAGGAACATATAGCAAGGACTCATGGACAAAACCAAAGGGGAAGAGCTGAGGGAGGGAAGGTGGGAGGGGGCAAGAGAAAGAGGTGGGGGGAAGGCAGAGACAAATGTATTTAAAAAGTAAATAAATTAATTTAAAAAAAATAAATAAATAAAAAGAAAAAAAAAGACAGAGAAAAATAATAAAAGACAAAAGATATGAATCTAAATCAAATGATTCAATATTTATGTAAAATGAGTTCCAGAAACACATATTGAAGTAGGTGGACTAGGAGAAAGCTTACTTGACCCAAATACTTAACTCTTTATGTCAAAACAACTCAGGATTAATTGAAAAAATATCTGCATTTGGACATATTTTGTGGATTTTTATAAATTCCAAGGATAAAAATAAAATATTAAAATCAAAAAAAAGTAAATAAATTAATTAAAAAAAAGATAATCTATTGAGGCTACTTTTAATATTAAATCTTCTTATCCAAAATTATTCATGCATTAGTTATTTTTAAAATTTTATCTTAGATGCTTGGAATTTCAAAAACTTCAGTCAGTGACCATATGAATATATGTCATGTCTCTAAATGGAATTGTGATAAGAATACAAAAATGTCTGGGTTAGTAAAGACAGTTTTAACCATATAAAAAGAGAGTTCAAGCCAATGAGTAAACTGGTCTTACCTGAAATGTGTTAAGTGTCTCTGGATGTCCAGGTCTAGGATTGGAGTGGGTCTAGAGGATCCCAGTGGTGACCTATCTTGGCTCAAGAGGTCTTGGAATTCTTTACAAATTTGTCTAAAATAAAAGATTCAAAGTTGGAGTTGAACTCTTGAAACGGGGTTTCAATTTCATCCCATGGGATTTTGTTAAAGGTTTGTTCTCTCATTGGCAAGAGGAATAGATAAAATTTCATACAGCAACCTGTGAAGTTCCGCCCACAGCACACAGATGAGGGGCACAGCAGCAACTTTTCTCTCAGCACAGGATCGTCATGAATTTTTCCAGGGAGTAACAGTCCAGGGGCATTGGTAACACCAAGGTGAATTTTAAAACGAATAGTCATAGTTAACCTAAGGTTAAGGAAAAGCCTATATGAAAGGATCACAATTAATAATTATTTTTAAATTAAAATAGGATATGGAGTGACATCATATCTGTAAAGAAGTTTAGATCAACTTACAGTCATATTTCAGAGCCATGATTCAAGTAAACTTTGGAAAATCCTTTTTTTGCCAATATTTCATTATAATTCAGATTCTTATGGACTAAATTTTTATCTTAATATTTACAATAGGTATGACTTATGTGAATGTAGTCCACCGCCTCACAAAAATGATCATCATGCTTCATGTAAGAGCATTTTCTTGCTGCTTTTCTTACTTTAAATGATTATGATTTCTGATCATTGGTTTCAGTTTTAACTGCCACATTACCATGCATAAGGTATAACAGTAAAGCCTTTTGTCATCATAGTCTAAATGACATAGTTCTAAAGAAGCAACACATAAGAATCAGTTTTAAAAAGAGCAAAATGCTAGATTGATACAGTAGCTAAAGAGTCAAGCAAAGGACTCTCCAGGAATTGCTCAAAAGAATTTATCTTCTAAAGTGAGGCCACACTATATTTATTCAAGGGATAATATGATAGTGATTAGGTTTATTTGTCTGAATTTATACTGGACATTCACAAAAATGTTTATAAATGTAATATATACACATATTTATTGTGTATAAATGCAATTATGTATATATATACACATACTGTAGGTAAATGTAATAATGTAGTCCTGACTATAATGATCAATATAGCCAAGGAAAAGTATAGAAGGGTCAATTTATCCCAAGTGAATGTCATACCATGGACCCAGCCACTAAATCCTCTCCAAAGCATTTGTGTCATTAACAATTAACTACTAAAAAATGACAGAATGTCTTTATCTTGAAGTACAAATAAATTATCACAGTTAAAATCAGCAGAGTCTAATTATTAGGTGCCTAAAATTTGTTGAATTCTTTCAAAGATCATTAGTGACTTTTTTCCCTTTTTATGGAATTAATTGGGATGGCACTGGTTAACAAAATTATACAGATTCAGGTGCACAATTCCACAATACATCATCTGTACACTGTATTATGTGGTCACCACCCCAAGTCAAGTCTCCCTCCACTACTATTTATCCCCCCATACTTTCCTCTACCTCCCCCAATCCCCCTCTCCACATCAATCACCACACTGTTGTCTGTGAGTTTTCCCCCATTTTTGCTCACTCTCTCCACACCTCCCCACCAAGCCCCCGCACCCCCCACCCTTGACAGATGGCAGCCTGCTCTCTATGTGAGTCTATCTCTATTTTGCTTGTTAGTTCACTTTGTTCACTAGAACCCACGTATGAGTGAAATCGTATTGTACTTGTCTTTGTAACTCTTTAAATGAACAATGAGCCTCAGGTTTAGTGCCAGTGTTCAAATATTGCTTGGTTTCACAGGATTTGCCTTACTTATTTTGAACACAGGTGAAAGACAATCATGAGGAGAAAACAAAACAAAACAAAACAAAAGAACAGGGATAAGTCCTTATCTGCTCTAAAGCAATTCGAATCCTCCATTTTCCCCTGCTAATGTTTGATTGCGTCTCTGAGATACAGCATCTAAATGCATGCTTTTCACAACTGCATGTGTGAACTTTCATTGGGAATACTTGATCTGAACTCACTTTTTCTGTTGTCAGTTAGACTCAGTTGTCTGACTTTCAAGTATATAACCTACTTTTAATAGATGAAGAGCAACTAAGCTAAGAGTTTGATGGTATCAAATGATGATATTTGTGGGCATCATTACCTGTTGTGCTTTGTATTATTTAATAGTTGGCTATATTATCTTTGCTTTTTGTAAATTCCTAACTAATTTTTAAATACAGATTGATGTTATCATTGTTCAGACTAGCAAAATGAATTACTATGTGGAAGGCCATAAATGTGATTTATTAGTACAAAGAGATAGTGAAGTTGTTTAAAGATAAGTTTTTAAGATTTATATCAAATTGAAAAATATCAACAATTTAAAATGAAGGTTGAACAGTGCTATAGTTCTTGTGTTATATTAAGGGAACTATTTGGGTATTGAGTAAATTAATTTATATGTTAGCACATCAACTTCCTTACTATATAAATAATACGGCAAGTTACAATTAACTTAAAGTTGATGAAGGAATGAGGAAAAGAAAATTGTGGGAAAGTTTACCTTATGCTAAGCAATTCAACTATATCACACATAAAGCTGTATCAGCAGAAGTTTCAGAATTCTCAATCTTTGATATTTGATGCTGCTTAACTCACTGACTGAGGACAGCTTCTAGACTTGAAAACAGATGACAAATCTGTAGATATCCCTTAGGCAATTATCATTATCATTTCATTATGACACAAAGTTATTATTTTTATGCTTTGTTTAATTCTTATTTAAAATTTTATTTATGAAGCTACAATAAGAAATATTCTTGTTTCTTCAAACAAAATGTCACATTATGAATTATGTAACACAAGATGATCTTCGATGAATCATAAATTCTAACTTTATCACTTACGTCATTGTCCTTAAGGACATACTTTTTAGCCGGTCTGAATTTAAAGTTCTATGTTCTTCCTTTTTATGATTAATGGGTATGGTAACACTCAATTAAAAGTTGGTAACTATTCTACTTTACTTTTATGTAGATCAGGGTAATGATATTTACTTCTAAGTTTAATGAGGACGTTTAAACATGTTTCCATAAATCAAATAAATGTTTTGTCTGGTACACTTTAGATTTCAAAAATTGCCTCTCTCTTCTCATAAAGAACTAGCTAATTACACCAAAGTATTTTGGCCAACCAACAAACTACTAGCAATAACAAGGAATTGGGAGGCTAATGACACTTAATCAATTGGCCTTCATACAATGATATATTTGACAATATAATTAAATATAACTGAATCCATTATTCATAGAGATAAGAAGGAAATATGTAAGTCAACCTGCTGATACAGATCAGCAACTGGATCTCTCATACATACAAAGAATTTTGAATGCTGTACATATTTTTAACATAATTATCACAGCCTTGTGAATCAAGGTGAGCTGTGAGAATGTAATGAATATTTATGTAGGCTACTTAATTTTAACTCTGAGTATTTTAATTGAAAATAGCCAATGCTTTACCATTGGAAAATTAGAAAGCACTCACCTCACATTGGATTCATTGATGAGTTGCAGAAAAGGCATGTTATTCCTACACATCCCTTACTTTATTTACATTGATGGCTACTGGTATTGTTTATGTTTGCTATGACTGCATAGTCTCTGGTTCTTAATTCTTATTTCAGATCATTTCATAAGAAGAGAGGGTGAATATAAATAACCAAAAAGACAAAAATTTTATAAATACTCTCTCTTCATCTCTAGATGTTTATGGCCCATATACTTAGTGTAAAATGAGATCATTAAAGCTAGGAACTCAATTTTTTGCTTGATATTTAGTGGCCTGAAAATGTTCAGCTGCGGGCAGAAGAATCAAAGAAAATTACATATTCTCACAATATTTTATTAAATCAAAGGTCAAAATATCATCTGAAATAATATACATGACTTAGATCCTAGGTCAAAGGAAAATACAACTCCCTAGTTGAATCTACAACCCTGAAATAGATGTCTCAGCATAACTTTGACAAAATGAAAGTATTTCTCTTACTTCCCTCAAGTTTTTGAAATATTTATTTATGTGAAAATAAAACCCCAGAATCAGTTTGAATACACTGACTCCCAAACCCTTAAACAGAGTTATGGAACCTCCCAAGAAAATGGACTTGTGTTTGGAAGGCTAATGGCAGCTGAGGTGGTAGTGGTGACTAGTTATAAAGCCGTTCCTGGAGTGAGGAGGTCCAGAAGAAGGATTTCTCTGGTTTGAGGGGTGAAGGACTTAGAATATGCACAATGAAGCCACAACCAAGTGATTTTGAGGTAGAAAATATGAAGGTGTTTTCTCTTGTGTAATTTGTGTTTTGGATAACAGTGTCACTCAGCTATGTCACATGGGTCCTTACATGGGGGAATCCACATGATCCTGCCAGCTAGAATGACATTATGCTTGGAGGACACCTGGGGAATATGACCGAATTCCTAGCACTGTGTATTGCTCTTGGTCTATAATGAGTCTTTTGATTCTCCTGAGATTATATTAAGGATCCCAACTAACTAACGACATGTACTTTCAGTTCCCTCTGGAGAAACTGAAATACGACTGATAAAGGCCCCTTTGGGAAAGGGTAGAAGCAAAATAGTAGTGGACACTCCATGACCCCACCCCAGAAGATAATACATAAAGTCCAGGTTTAGGTCTTTCCACTAAGAAGTGTTTAGAAGCTTCCACAGCACAAAGGTTATCCCCAAATCTTAAATCCAAATCTACACTTCGTTTATAATTTTCTTTCTCGAACTCTTGGTCTTCATTCTTCCTGCTATTCCTTTCCCTTTTATCTCCTTGTTTTGTTTTTCCTCCTCTCCTTTAGCCCTTGCCTTTTGTTTTCTTTCTCTTTGGGGCGAGATAAGAGAATTTCTGGTGCTCTCAGAAGGGCAATGCTAAACCCATTTGGTCACAGCCGTAAGCAGCACAAAAGCCAAGTGAAGGACTCAAGTGTCTTGGACAAACCTGTTAGGTAGTAGGTGTCCCATAAAGAACCCTTAAATTTGTAAAAAGACCTATGTTACATTGGGATCTGGTGGAAGAAGAAATATGTACTTCTGGTTTTATGCATTTTTAGTTGATTTAAATTCTAGCCAACATATTGTAAAGTCATATTTTTCATCAGTTTATAAGGAGCAGTGCTTCTAACACTATCTACCTTATGCTTTCTCCTTAAAAGTCTTTCTCAACTTAGAAACTAACTTGTAAATGATAATTTAACTACCTGGAACTATTAGTTCTAAATTATTAACACATATGGTCTATATGTAGCAATAATTTACTTTTATAAAGAGAACAAGAATTAGCTACCTCCTGAAAGATTTTTCTCTAAAAATTTGAACATGACTTGCAGCAGTACTTCTGTTCTGCTGGGTTTTTACACAGTAAATGGTAGTTCTTCTATTAATTATCAAAGAACTTTCAAATTTGAGGAAATTTAAAGTTGCCTTATGCAAGCTTTCCTTTCCCTACACAATTTCTCTCAATATTTTAATTCACATTTTAATTGGACTTATCCCCCAAGTTTCAGAAGCTTTCTCATACATTATACCTTTCTCTTTTCAACAATATCACCATAGGAAATGGGGTGATACATGGATTATCTGCTTCATTACACACCAGATGGGGGGCACTGATGGCTATCCTTGGCCCCAGAGGCCTCCCTGCTGCCTCTCCTGCATCCAGATCCTCAACTTTTTCACATCCTCCAAACACTCCTAGTGTTTTAAGATCTTTATCCTCACTTATTAAGGCACAATGAGTGGTTCATACCAAATTACTTAGGAACCAGAGGCATATTTGCCTGGAAGCTACAGCTCCCAGACATGTTTTTCTCCTACATATTCCTGCATATTCCTGATGAAGAACTTTCATCAGTGTCAAAGATAACCCCAGCACAAACTAAAGGCACTTTGCAAATCCTGCTCTGGGCACCAGAAGGATGTGGAGGCTCCTGGTTTAATGCATCTCGCTGCTGATACGTGAGAACCGACCCTCATCTCCCAACCTTGTTTTAGAGAACTGGTGCTTTCTGATGGTTTCCCTCATCAACGAAAATGGAAACACTGAAGATAAAGGCATATAGAGGCTTCCCCATTTGGCTTACTTGGTTGCTAGGATCATCTTTTTTCTTGCTGTTTGTTCTTTCTGTTCCATGTGTTGTCTGGCAAGATGTTCTCCTACAGCTTTGGCAGGAAACTCTGTTTCACAAGTGTAGCCAAAGTCCCGAGCCAAGTGTAAAGCCTCCCCTGTTGGCAGACAATAAAAGTCAGTTTCTCAGGAATGAGAGTAACACCTTACATTTTCAAGCCTCACTCCTGGCTGTGGTCAGATGGATCGTTTGTCCTATTCATTCTAAACAATACAAGGGGAGGACTTTATGGGTGGAATGGGGTAGGATGAGGAGAAACTGAGAACCAGAAGCTACTTCTGAGGAGGGGTATGTGGAAAATTGAGGGGGAAACCCAGAACCGCAGTCTAGGAGTTTTGACTCCACTTGAGGCTTTGGCCATTAGGCCAGACGGACATGTGAGACTGTACACATTACTGCCTTTGGAAGGAACTCCATGGGTATGTCATTTTGCTGCTGTTCAACCTACAGCCTATTCTCACTATATCTGGAATATTCTGGTATCTTTTCCATGAAGCATATCAAAATATTGGCAAAGGGTCCAAATAATTTTTCAAAGAAGTTGGAACACTTTGGAAAGTGAGCTAAGTGAGTTAAACCAATTCCATATCATTACATTGCTAAACAGAATATTACATAATTATAGTAGGAGCATTATCAGGCTTCATGGTAAACTTCAGTACTTTTTAGCACTAGGTACAATGCTTCTTAAGTATATACAACATATGATGCTTTGTAGGTACAATAACTTTGGTTCTTTCACAATCTTAAACCCAAGTGAATTTTTAAGGAATGAGGTAAAAATGGTTTATTGGTAAAGATTTGGTGATGGGTTTTGATCTGGAAAACATCAGTATTTTTAACGCTCAATTAAGGCAACTCTTACTCAACCATTAAAAAATGTAAAAAGCAAGCTTTCACTACATATATATAGAACACCTACTTTGTTCAAGGTTTAAGGCCAGGTAGGAGTAATGGGGGATATAAAAGCGCACCAAAGATCATCCCCGTTTCTAGGGAGGTGACAATCGTACCAATACTAGTAGCTGCAATAACAACAAACACAAAAACACCTTCGTAGCACTTTATAATTTATATTGCACTGATAGAAGCATTATCTATAATTGGTACATGTTTACTCACATATGTTGACACTCTATATAATGTAAGCTATTGCATTACAAGTACCAAGTGAGTGTTAGAGATAAAATGTTTCACATAAGTTCAAAGGAGGAGAAGGTGTTAATTAAAGAGGGGTGATCCTACAGGCACAAGGACAATGAAATTTTGTCATGAAAAAAATGTAAGAAGTCAGATTTGATGACTAAATCATATAATGTTTGTTTGGTTTTTAGCCAAAATAACAGATGAAGATGTAATGGATTTGATCCTGCTTTTCACTCACAGAATAATAGAGTAGAGGATGATTTAATACCAGGAAGAAATAAAAATGGTTAATATTACTAAAGAGGAGGAAAAGTTTATAGTTGTACAAAATAAATATACAAAATAGGCTAGTTAATATTCAGGTTGAGAAACTCATATTTATAAAAAAAAGAATAAAGAAAATTGCCAATAATAAAAAATAGGAAAACAATTTAGGATAATATAGAACTGAGGAACTATAATCTTAAAAGTAATTTTATCTTAAATTATTTTTGGATACCTAGTCTTTACCATTAAAAACCCTAAGGGACAATAAAGGTACATAATTTCATAAGGAATTTTTTCAAACATTTTAATTATAAAATATTTCAAACATATAGCAAACTTGAAAGACTTTGACAGTGAATTCCTATTATGTTCACCCTTAATGTTATACTAAATTTGCCTTATCACATATCCATTCATCTTCCTTTACCTCTACTCATCCATCAATTGATAGTATTTATGATGCATTTCAGAGTAACTTATAAACCTCATATATATCTCCGTAAAGACTTCAGCATTATGTAATTAAATAGGTTTAATATTTGTTTATAGCTTTTTCCCTAAAAACTTTTTCTCAAAATTTTTCTCTGAAGAAGGAACAAGACCTAAAACTCTTTAATGATGGTTTATTTGTATGATTTACACCTACTGAGTACATAGGAACTGGTGGGGTCATTGACCTTGTTTATTTGACAGAAAAGTACATTTATATGAAGATATTAATTAATATACTGATTTGAAGTTATAATATGTACAAATATTGAACAAGAATTAAAATTAGACTCTTGTATTTATGAAAGTGTGTTTAATTTTTATTTATGGTACAAATAGAAAATAATATTGTCATTCATTTTTTTAATCCCTTCACTGAGCCTTTGACAGCTTTTTTTTTTAATTCCTGAAATGTAAGAAGTTGTATTCTAGGTCTTGAAAGAGTCTAGTTTAATATATGAAGATTACAGTGAGGTAAACGTATTCGCTCAGATAATGTTCGGCGAACTAGCCCGTCGTGATCCTCCTGCCGCCCCTGCCCCCGTACACTATTTCAGCGCCGCTGCAGGTCTTTAGTTAAGATTTTTATATTCATGTGGTAGAAAACATCATTGTTTTTCTTCCACTTTAAATAAAAATGTGACATAACTAAATGGAAATGGTGTCTATAATTATTAGTCTGGGTAGAGCTAGTTATTAAAGGGCCACAGCTTTGAGTAAAGGTGCAATGTACAAGCGAATTTGTAAAGTGCTTAATACCCTCAGTTTATTACCCTAACCAATTAGTGGGGAAAGGTGTGCATATTTGGCAAAAAAATGGCACAGATATAGTTTTTAAAAGGACATTGTACTGTTGTATAGGTTGATCTGTTGCTTGAAAAATGACGACATGGAGATAATTTTAAAAGTTTCATATTTGAGGTAAAAAGTATCTATCGAATAGAGGCCACAGCACCTAATCACAGGATAAGCTCATGTGACCTTAACTCATAAGTATCTTGCAACTGACATAGTAACACCATTCAGTGTCATCTTTGTACAGCAGGCCATTATGTATATTGATATATCTGTATTTTACAATATTCACACAGAAATAGATATTTAAATAACATTTTGACTGAGACCATTATATACAGGGTCCAGCAGAAGTAAGTCTTGCTGGAGTATGGGTGGTAGGGTAATAATACGGGTATAATAATTTATAGTTTTAATTTGAACGTTCCACCTAAAATGTCATACGGTATGCTTGGCTGTGATATTGCTATGGTACAGAATTACCTGCTTATGATTTTGTAATAAAAAGGGGTATTATTTGTGCCAGACCCTGTATGTGTGTGTATGTATGTGTGTGTATGTATGTATGTATTTATTTATTTATTTTCCCTACTGTTTGTGCAATAGTGGAAAGTGAAACAGAGCAAACAGGAGGATAGCAACATGCCTCTTAAATTTGGTGCTAAAACCTGATTCTTGCGGATTTGGCCCATTTTATGCAAAGCTCAACTGCGTGGTCGTTTTAAAAACAGTTTGAATGGAACAGCTGCTATTTACATTTACACTGACAACCAGACCCTTCCTTCCCTAGTTCTGTTTACTGCTTTCTCCTGCATGCGATGTAACATTGTTACTGGATGTATAGCAATGCTACATCAAAAGAAGTGGCAAGTGAAGACATTCTGATATGTAGTTAAAATGTGTGCATCATGCCACGAAAGCTTTGTCTATGAGGACCCAAGAATGAAAGAATAAATGGATCCATGAATTGAAATACATACGATATTCAGTAACAATGACAAATCCATAGTTAAATCCTGTAAAGCAGTTATCTTAGAGTCAACAGGTTTAAAAAATAGAAATGTAAAGATCAGAAAAGCAAATGAAGTCTTTGGAAGGGGATTGGACTGATTTATGGAAATCAAGATCTGTGAGTATCTCTGTCTCTGTGCTGGGTCAAAATGCCCACAGGAACAAGCAGGTGCAGTAACCTGTGGTGAAAAGGGTAAGCCATGAAGGGCCTAAAACATTTTCCCTTCTCTTCCCATACAGCAAATACAGCGGGGCGCCCCCCGCCCCCTATCTCTATGTGAGACGAAGTGGGAGGCCCTGGTTCTTCATTTTGTTTGTTCGTTTTTGTTTGTTTGTTTGTTTCAGAACATATTTAAGTGATTTGTTTATTTCAGTGCATTCTGCCACTTGACAAACCAGTCCCCCAGCCCCTCTTTTTTTACACAACTGAACAGCATACTATCCTTAGCAAGCACATCCACTGTATTTCATGTCATTTCAAGAATCTTTTAGAAGTAGGATACACAGATTTTTGGGGGCTAGCGGTACTGCTTGGACAGGAGTATTCTAAGAGCAAGGCTTTAGGCTCTGTGTGCCAAGTAGTGTTACCCCCCTACTTCTAAAAAAGCAGAAACCACTAAGAGCTATTTAACTTTTCAATAGTAACAGCATCATTTGATGACATGTATTAACTCTCTCAAAATGCCAGCACAAGTGAAATTATAGAATATGAAAGAACATAAAAAGACAATTTGCTCCCTGGTTTCAGGGCATTCATTTTTCACACTCAGATGCAAAAAGTGTAAAACTAAGGAAAAAAATTAGGAAAAATCTAAATGGCAATAATTGATGCATCCCAGAAATAGAAAGTTAATGGAAAAATGTTTTCTGAGGGAAGCTGATTGCTCATTTTACTGAAATTCTGGGTTCCCACATTATTTTATCTGAAGCAAATCAAAATTTATTTTTAAGTAAAAACAAATACATCTGCTTTTCAACTTTTTATATGGTCATCAAGGCTTTTTAATTTCTTTATTTTTTAATTTTTTAAATTTATGGATTTATTTGAGAGAGAGAAAGAGAGAGAGAGAGACATCGATCTGCTGTTCCACTTACCATTGGTTGACTCTTTTATGTGCCCTGACCAGGTATTGAACGTGCAACTTTGGTATATGGGTACGATGCTCTCACCAACTAAGCTAGCCAGCCAAGGCCAAGCATTTTTCCTTCTTTTAAAATTATTGTACTGTAGCGGGAAAAGTACTTTAGACAACTAAATATCAATATTGTTTTATTGTTCTAATAAAACTATATTATAGTACTAATTTGTACTAAATGACATTTCCACACTGTTATTCATTAGATAACTCTTACCAACTGTCACTATACATATTGCCTTAAAAACAGTTTAGGGCCCTGGCTGAGTGGCTCAGTTGGTTGGAGTGCTGTCCTATACACCAAAAATTTTAGAGTTCAATCCCTGGTCAGGGCACATATGGGAGTCAACCGATTCTCTTTCTTCCTCCCTCTCTTTCCCTCTCTCCTTTTCCCCCTCCTTTCCTCTCTCTCTAAAATCAATAAGCATATCCTCAGATGAGGATTTTTAAAAAAAGCAATTTAGCCTTGGCTCATGTGGCTCAGTGGACTGAGTGCCGGCTCGGGAACCAAAGGGTCACTGGTTTGATTTCCAGTCAGGGCACATGCCTAGGTTGTGGGCCAGGTCCCCAGTAGAGGGCGCAGAAGAGGCAACCACATGTTGGTGTTTCCTTCTCTTCCTCCCTTGCCCTCTGTCTAAAAATAAATAAATAAAATCTTCTTAAAAAAAAGCAACTTAGGTTTAACTTAGTATTGCACTACCCAATGTTATTAAATAAAAGCAACAATTCGTATATGTTAAATTCCAGTCACATATTTATAATTTCAGTCTTATTTTCATGTACTGTGCAAGAGCACATTTAGGTCTATCTTCGGGATTATTCCAAAAAAGTACCCATTGGAAAGCAAATTTAGAATATTTTCAAACCTGGATATTACACTAAATGAATTATGATATGCAGCTACAATAAGCCCTAGGGCTGCAGGGCAAAGTTAATATATCTGTTATAGATTTCTCAACCTATGTTGAAAAAATGTACTCTACAACACTGTATATCATACAATCTGTGATATAGATAGGTGCCTTATTATGCAGTGGTTTACCTAGCTAAATGATGATTTTGTTTAAATGCCAACACTTGTTATTTAAAGTGATAGTTTTGTTCTCCTTTCTATACTCTATACCTCTGTACTAGCACCTAATTCATAATAGGTACTCAGTAAACACTTGTTAAATAAAAAAAGCTTTCAATAATAATCTTTTGAGACACCCTTCCCAAAATATACAGTGAAAATCTAGAGCAAAAGAGAATTGCTATAAAGGTCAAAATATATAGCAAACCCAGAGAAAGAGAGTATATTGGCAGATCAGCAGAACCCCTTAACAAACTATAGTTGAAGGTAATGTTGTTCAACCCTTGCTACTTCCATACCTGAGAGTTGATTTAAAAAAAAAGTCTGGGTCCTACACCATATCAACAGAGCTCTGGAGTCAGGGCATCTGCATGTTTTGAAAGCTCCTGCAGTAATCACAGGCCAGTGGTGAGAACCACTGTTCTAAGGTGGAGGGAAAGCATTATGCATGTATTGACTATACTTCTTTCCCAAATACGATACTGTGGCTTGTACAAAGGGATAGAAGTCATTATAGAGTTAATATTAAACTGCAAAGGCCTCTATCTAGGCTCTTGAATGAGAAGTTCTGCCTTATTTGACTGATATAGTATAAACTCTAGAAACAAGAAAGAAAATGTGGTGGTAGAAGTAGAGGCAGCATTATTGGGGAAACAAAATCATTAGTCTATTGAAAAAGTACATTTATATAGGGAATTTTCATGTAAGACTAAGCTTGCTTTTCCCACTAGTAGGGAAGAGGTGAAATATTAATAAAAGGTTGGGACAACTGGGTAGACATATGGAAAAAAATAAAAGTGAACAACAAGCAAAGTCCAAATGAATAAATCAAAGGTTTAAACATAAAAATAGAACCACGATATAATGAGAAGATAATGGGGTAAATATTTTGTAATCATGTAATAAAAATGTCTTTTAAAGTGTTGTAATAAAAGCTAAAAGCCGTGAAGTAAAATATATGAGAAATATGATTATATTAATATCAAAATGTTCTGTAGGACTTAGACCTGAACAAATAGGCAAACAAACAAAAAACTCTAAACAGCAAACAGAAAAACTAAAATAAAGTGCTGGAGAAATTTTGCAACTCATATCAGAGACATCCAGCCAACCTTTCTGATATATAATGAGTACTTATAAATCAATAAGGAAAATATACAAAATTACCCCATAAGAACAAAGTAAATGAATATACAGAAAAGCTCATAAAATTTTCCTAAGAATTAATTCAACCTCCTTTATAATAAAGGTAGCCTTTTTTTCCTAATGAAATCATCCAAGATCAAAATGTTAATAATACCCTGACTGGACTATAGCACAGGGAAGTACTATCATATCAATGCTTTTTACCCCCATTGCTGATGGGATTATAAATTTACAAGCACTATGGAGAACAATCTTCCCATAATCTTCTAAAATTACAGATGTAAATATCTGCGTACCCTGCAACACATTCGTAAGAATTTACTAAATAGATGTGCTTGTATATCTGCAGAATCATATATGTTTAAGTGTGAGGTTACTCATTGTACAGAACTATGTTTAATAGCTGAAGACTGAAAACACTTATATGATATTCAGTAGAGGACTGATTAAAAAAATTATAATGCGCTGAAACAATGGAATACCATGATTATTTTAAAGAATGAACAATTTGTAATCACTGAATAAAAACACTAATATAAGTGAAAAAAAACTCAACATGCAGAAAGTATAGAGTAAGAAACCCAGGTATATACACATAGATGTTTGGAAGGAAATGGAGAAATGAATGACATTTGTTTTCCTACAGGAGATGAAATGAATGATTGAGGAACAAAGAGAGAAAGGGAGGTATTTCACTACATGTTCTTTTGTAACAATTAAATTTTTTTACCATTTGTATAAATTACCTATTTAAAATTATATGATTTCAAAAGCAAAATTATGCTCTGACCCCATTCTTAGATTTAATTCTAAACTCAAATGTCCGTTGTAAATTAAAACATGAGAAATTCCAAAATACCCACTGCGATTCAGTAGGAGTTAAATATCAATAACAACAATTACAGTCTACAATTTTATTAAAGTACCTATGAATTTTGATAAATGTAAATATCAGAAAGAAGCAGAACTAAGTGTTTGAAAGTGTATTAGTTGAGGCATAAAGTTCAAAAGGTAATAATAGAAAAAAAGAAAACAATATCACAAGTAAAATAATGTAGAGACATGCCTTGAAGTGGGCATTACGATTTACAACAGTGTAGAATGAGCAGACCAAAGGGAACAAGGGCAGCATAAACCAAATGGCCTTCAACACATTTGGGTTGTTTTTTTTTTGCCACAGTCACTACGAATAGAAGCAGGAATTTAAGGACGCTCCAAGCACGCAGGCAGACAAAGAATCATATGCGTAGTATCCTATTTCCTCTGCCTCAACGTTTCCCCCCTATAAATGAAGGAAATCATAGATGCAGGTAACTTTTTTTTTGACAAATTTTCTAAAATTTCTTTATTTCTTCTTTTTTAATTTTTCAAATACATTTGTTTCCATTTACCCACCACCACTTTCCCCTGCCCTACCCATGCCCTCCCCCCCTTAATAGATGCAAGTAACTTTAGAAAGTAAGCAAATTATTTAAGATGTCTTCTAAGAAGGTGTCTATTTTGTCCACAATATTGTATAATACAATCTCTGTTTCATTGAGACCAATTATTGAAAATTCTCATAAATACTGTTTTAAATATTAGATAAAATATCTAATTCTTCTCTCATTCCAATTATCAAAGCAGAGTCTCTCAGATAGAAATTATTCCATGACTTAGAATATTTACAGATGAGACAATACCTATTGGTCTGAAAATAAAAAAAGCCATTTTCTGAGTGGCTCAGTTGGTTGGATGAATGACCAACACAGGCTCTACTAGCATTTACATTAATCAGCCCAATTCCACTGGCAATTCTATGCTAGAGCATTTGTGTGCAAAAGAGAACAACAGGGTCCCCTTGTTATTGGGCTGTTGCAGGTGATTGTCCGACAAAATAAGCACTAGAGTTATTATGACAAAGAGCCAATTTATTACCCTTTTATATTACATAAAGTTTTAGAAGAAAGCTGAAAATCTTTTTCCCAAAGAAAGGATATTGTGGGAATGTGTTGTCTGGAATGGCCAGTGGAAGAGTTATTTTGGGATGACAGTCCTTTCAGACTTATAACTGCCATGAGTCCCTGAAAGCTAGCCTTAAGCTCCACAGTCCACAAGCACTGACTGTGGTACCCATGTAAAGGCAATGAGACTACCAGCTTTGTCCTCAGTCCAATGAGAAGAGCAATCAATGCTGAGCATGCCCTTTGCCTGTATTACCATAAATACTTGGCAAAAGGATGTTGGTGTTTTAATCCTACAAGTCTCAAGCGGTAAACAATACATCTTCCTAAAGTAAAAAGCCATGGATGAATCACATATCAAGCAAGCCTGATATACCTCTACTTGCTATTACCTCTTCTATAGGAAAGAATTCATTGCCAAATTCTTTTCCCTTGTTTCCTGGAAATGCAATTGCATAGGCTCTGTATTAAAGAAAAAGGAGAAATAACGCCAAGTGATAGCATTCCTTTCTCCTACCTTTGGTTGGTTTGGGTGGACTGGAAACAAAAAGGATTGTAGGGTAATCTTATAAGTGACTGACTGACTGACTGACTGACTAAATGGACATCCCATTGAAAGTACAAGCGGCACTATTGCTAATTATTCTGGAGAAGTAGGATGAACTAAGATGCAATGTCATCCTAACTTAGGGCGATTAATCAGTGGCAGAGAGTCCATCAGGATTTTAAATAAAAATATGTACTAGAGGATGTAAGTAAGCTCAAGAAACTTGCCCAGGATTCCTAGCATCAGGGAGGGCCAATCCCCAGTGAAAAACAGGGTCACAAATTTATAACTTCTTTATAACCCACACTTATACCTTTTTTAAATTCAGAGTAGTTCAGCAATGCAACTTTGGCATAATCCATGCCAAAAATGCAAATTTGAGTAGAATGTACATGGTGATCCTGCAAACCAGAATATCTGGGTTCTTATCCTTGTCATTCCCAAATTTTTTTTTAAGCCTCACCCAAGGACATGCTTTTGGATTTTAGAGACAGGGGAAGGGAGGGAAAAAGAGAGAGAAAAAAACATCAATAAGAAAGAGAAACATCATTTGGTTGCCTTTTGTACACATCCTGATGGAGCACCAAATCTGCAATCTAGGCATGTGCCCTGAGTTGGGAATCAAACCTACAACCTTTCGGTTTGTGGGATGACGCCCAACCAACTGAGCCACATTGGCCACGGCGACAACTCCCAATATTATGATCCTTTGGGGAACAGTTCATCTCACTGCATCTTAGTTTACTCAATCAAAAATAAAGGTAACTAAAATTTATCAAGAAACAAGTTAGTGTTGAGTACCACGTTAAGTGCTTTACAAACATTCTGATTTAACTCTCTCACCAACATTATTAACACCATTATTAACACTGTTTAATAGATTATTAACTATTATTAACACCATTTAATAGATAAAGACTCTGATGCTCACAGAGGTTATATGTATTTCACTATAGCACATAACTAGCAAGTGATGGAAATATGTTCAAACAAGGTTATTTTACTCAAGAAGCACACTCTTAACTACTATGGCCACAGACTACTCAATCTTTCATTTCCCTACAGAGCTAAAGTTTTATGACTCTGAGTAAATTTTGTTATTAAATAATGTTGTTTCAAAAGAAAGGAGGTAGAAGACAGCAGTGAATCTTTATTAAGTGCTCCTGTGCCACATGTTAGCACAGAAACATATTAGCACATGTAAGGCAGAGATAGGTACTAGACCATCAAAGATCTGTCCTTTTCTCATATACTTAGAGTTGTTGCTGAGAAGACTGCCCAGCTAGAGACCACATTTTCTAGTATACTCATGGGACTAGTTCTTAAGGAATGTGAACAGTAGTAATTTAGCTCACTTCCTGGCCAAGTGTGTAAGAAGCTGTGTACTTTCACCATCATGTCTTTCCTTGACATGAGCTGAAGGAATAGGGCCTAGAGGAAGGCAGAACTACAGATGGGAGGACTCTGGGTCTCTGAATGTGACTATGTGAAGAAGGAAGTCCTCCAATGAGGGACATCACATTGGACTGCGATGAGTGAGAACTAAGCTTCTGTTGTGTTAAGAGACTGAAAATTTGGGAACTTGCTCTTATAACAGCTTCCATTATCCTAACCATTACAGAGATTATAATCCTTATTGTAAATTAAGAAAATGAAGCTCAGTCAGGAGTAAGTAACTAGCTCAAAGTCAGACAGAATTTCAAAAATGATAATATTAGGTTGGGGAAGAATGCCAGGCCAAGGGCTAATAAATTTTTCAAGTAGCTCACATGAGGTAAGAAGGACAGGGTAGAATCTGGGAGCTTACACTTTTGAAACTAAAAAAGGAAGCAGCACTGACAAAGGGTTTAAACATGAAGAGAGTGAATGGGGATCATACACAATATTTGTAAACAGTCTCATTCTTTGGCTGATGTATATTTCACCCTTTGCTGCCCCACACCATTCTTTAAAAATGTATGTAAACAGAATTTGACCACCTAGTCATGGCAAACTGCAAGCCAAGGCATTTGTGTTTAAGGACTTAAACTGTGCTTTCAGAACTCCTGGTGTTGCTTGACAGTGTTGAATGAGCTTTTGCAAATTCAGCAGAACTGTCCCAGGAATGCACCCACTCTCAAATGAATAAACCCCCACGTCACCTGGCAACACCCTTTTCAAATGAGGTGGGTAGAAATGACTACATAATTGATTTCCCCATCTTTACAAACATTATTCTGGAGTAAAATACAAGGCAGAAGCTGCAGAACTTGCCAATTCATTAATAAAAATAAAGCAAGAGTATTAGAACTAGAAGAATAATATTAATCAAATTCTTTGAATGTTTTCTAAAGCAGAACTTTTTCCACTCTGAAAGGGTCTGGGGTTATCCCAAGATCTCAGAAAGATCAGTGCATTGGGTTAAACAACTTTAATCCACTGTATTTTCCAGAGAGTGACATCTCTCAGATGTTATAAAGACAAGAATGGATAAAGAAGTCATAGCAATGTGATGAACAAAAAGAAATGAAAAGAACTGCAGGCTTATGAAAAGGTAGGGGTACAAGAAATGGTATTAACCATTATGTATATATTTAGACCCCCATTAAATGAAGATGTGGGTAAAAAGGGGGTATAATCTTGTATTACATTCAGGATACTCTAGGTTCAAACACTCATATCTAATGTCTGGTCAAATATATCTACGTTACATGAACAAAAATATCCCCCACTCTAAATATGGGCCTTAATTTTCAGGTGAAATAAAAGATAGCCTTGTGTTCTTCATCCCATTGGTTACCAGGTGCAATGATATTTGTAACAGAAATGTTGGGAATTATTTAAATATGTTATAAATTGACACTGAGTAGCCCTCTCTTATAAGTCCCTAAAATGACCCCTAAAATAATGATTCTGATATGTTGATTTGATAACAATTCTAGAAGGGAGCTATTAGTTGAGTGACTCCATTTAAAAGAAATACAGGGGTGGTGAACACACAATACAATATACAGATGATGGATAATAGAATTATACACCTGAAACCTATATAATTCTATTAACCAATGTCATCCCAATAAATTCAACAAAAATTTAAATAATTCAAAATCAATCTGTAAACGACATTATTTCCTATTTTAATTTTCCCATTTACATTTGAATAAACTGTGATTTAGTCCAAAAAAAGAGAGAAATAAATACAGGGGAAAAGATTATAAAATAATAAAAAAACCAAAATGACTGAAAACCCAAAGCAAGCATTGAAATATAAGAAAATGATCATGAAACTACTGTTATGTTAGTGACAAGTAGTTTTTGAAAAACACATGTTCATTTGCTAATTTTAATTCCTATAGTAATGTACCTTACTGTTCAAGGATAGGATCTTTACAAAGGTTAAATCTGCATGGAGAGCTGGCATAGTCCCCACACAGTAATCTTTCTGTGGGATTTCTATCAAAATTGCAACAATGGCAAAGATGCATTCAAATCATCTTCAGAAAAGGGCAAAGACAAGTACTATAAAGTCACAGAAGGTTGACCTTCATGCAATTTATTTTTAAGTCTGGCCTATGAAGAAAAGGCCAATCAGATGTTATCTATCTTGTGCTCAATTATATACCAAATGAGGAGGGAAGTGTAGTTAAATCCAAGCAATGTATTGAGCCATCACAATGTTTGAGAAAAGAACTATCTAGTCATAGCTAGACTACTCTATACAAGTTTCTTTTTTAAAAATAGATTTTATTTATTTTTTAAGGAGAGAGGTAGGGAGGGAGAAAGAGAGTGAGAGAAATATCAGCTCCCTCTTGCACACCCCTAACTGGGGAACTGGCCTGCGACCCAGGCGTGTACCCTGACTGGGAATCAAACCAGGGACCTTTCAGTTTGCAGGCCAATGCTCAATCCACTGAGCCACACCAGCCACGGTTAAATGTTTTAATCAACACTTTTAAAAAACATTTAAGAGAAGGTAATCGTGGTTAAAATGGTAATGGTGATTAAAATGCATAGAAAAAGGGGGGCAATATCAATTTTAAAATGGTGGGAAAAAATAAGTATTCTTTTCCACAAAATATAGGTTTATAAAAAGCTGATGGACCATTTTTGATGACTGAAACTCTAGTATTAGAATTTCTAAAAAACATTTAATCTAAAATGTTGCTGCCTTTTGCAAAAATGTCAATAGAGGAGGAAAACTATTACCCATTGATATTATTAATTCAGAGTCTTACACTCCTACCAACTGATAGACATGGTGAAGTTTTAATTTACCACCCAAAACTGTACAAGCAAACAAACCTGAAATAACTGAATCAGACCCATGTTAACACAGAAAGAATCAAGGTAATGAAAGTGCTGAAGAGAAGCATCAACTGTTTCAATATCCCAACATTGAATGAGATATTCATTAAATATTGAATGATAAATGAGAGTTGGGTCACTGTTATTCTCTTTACATCGGGCAGCCCCTATCGGACTCTGAAGACTCTGAGCCTAATGAGTACATGGCATCTTGTTGTCACCCCTAACCCAATTGAAATGTGGGAATATAAATAGAGAGAAGAGTCCTAAACAATGAAACTGCTCTTCTTGTCATCCTGGGGTTACAATAAAGCTTATTTTAATTCAGATGGAATGTCCCTGTTCATGATATGTTAAGTTCTCCTCATGTTCTTAGACGATTTGTAGTTTTTTTAAACTGGGTCATGACCCATGACTTGACAGAGAGTCTGTAAATAAATTTAGTGGGTATATAATCAGCATTTAAAAAAATGCAAAAAGTATGGAATAGAATTAAAATATCAGGAAACATAGCAGAGTCATGAAACAAAATGTGAGTGTGTGTGTAAGACAGCATGTGTCTGAGGATCATAATGTAATATGTGGGTAGCTGAGGGATGGGAAAGAATCCTTTGTCCATAAATCTCTTTTCCTCAGTTCCATCAAAGTGTCTGGAATTCAACAGTAAAAGATATATCTTTACATTATGAATATTTTGTTGACGTCAGAAGCATCTGATTAAATGAAGTTGTATTTGGAAAGAATAAAATCTTGATTTTCATCAGCAAAGGCTTCTGTGACTCCTCTGAAGGCCAAACAAACAGAACACCAGTGGGACACTGTGATAGAGAGGCAGCTGAAAGAGTGGATGGCAAGAGCAGGAGATCGTTCTAGGATTTAACATGTTTAACCTGCATCCGGTCTGTTACCATTGATCGATGATTCCCACACAGGATACTCCAGTGCTTTTGGCTACTATAAAAATCAATAAAAAGAATTGTGGATATATCCTTTTACGGATTTTCAGTTTGTACTGGCCAACAGATTCACAGACGCCATGGAGAAAAATCTTAAGGCCTTTACTTTTTACATCAGTTACAAATTTCTTAAGAATTCATAGTCAACCCATCCTATGTAGTGGAAAGGATCTCAAGAACCATTTAGGTTAATGATCCTTAAATCTCATTATATATCAGAGTCACTGGGGGTCTCTTACAAAGATATAAATGCCTGGGCCATACCACCAGAGAATGGTTTCAACTAGTTAAGAGATGGGGCCCAGGCATTTTAAATAAATCTCTCAGTTGATTCTACTGTAGAGTTAGGTGTAAGAAACAATCGGGTTCCACCAATCACATGATTCTTAAATCACCCATATGTTTCTTGTTATATTCTGAACAAGTGTTTTGCTCTGTTGTTAAATAGCTATAATTTTAATGATGTTTTCACTTAAATTGAGCAGAAATCTGTCTCCTTTTAGAATTGATCATTAGTCATTTTTTCTCCTTTGCCCTCCCCCATCCCAGTCTCTCCCAACCCATTATGGATGGGTGACTGGTCAACTCCTTCTGCCATATGTCAGCTCTCAGAAGCAACAGTAGCAACACAAGCAAACACAGCACAACCATAGAAGATAGTAATACTTATTACATGTTAGTGGCTAATAATATTAATATTGTGATTGTTATCATTATTACAATTAGGGAACAAAGCAGAGATAACTGTTAATGACAAAATCACCAAAGCAATTTTTCCAAGACAAATGTCAAGAACACACTACTTTACAAAGCTATATAGTAAGTCCTATATATTGATAATCTGGAAAAATGAGGGATATTTGTTTTTGTTTCGCTTACTTTTCACCTCCTATAGTGCCTTATAGACAGGTGAGTAACCAGTGCAAGAAGAGTGTCACAGGAGTTTTTAAGTGAGTCTTGGCAGAAATTCTCCTTGTTCATATTTAAAACAGTAGTATTCTGGGTTACAGAAGAACTCTCCTTTGACATTCAAAAGCTCCACAACAAAGTTAAAAATGAATCTTCAATAATATCTCCTCCTAAAAGGAGATTGAACAAGAACATATAAAGTTCAGTCCTCACAGAAGAAACAAAAGGGAAAAGGTCAATGGAAAAAAAAAAAAACTTCTGGAAATATATTTTCACCACTGTCTCTACCCCTTGGTTAACGTTGACCTGTCTGTGACTCAGCTTATCTATCCATAAAGCTATGGAACTTCACAGTACTTTAGATGTCTACTAGATTAAAACAGTGAGTTTTCAGGCTCATTATCATTCCTAGACAACTGTGAACTCTAAAGGATTATTACAATATTTATCCTGTAGGTCATGTTTTATTGAATTATAGGGATTTAAGTCAAATTTATCTGAATTCTAAAATAAACAATAATAAAAAATGACAATAGTACAGCTGATTTTTGTTGCTGTTATTTAGGGTATACTTTTTAAAGTACCTAAATCATCCATTGTTGTATTCTTCCCTTTATTGCCAAGATCAGTAAATTAAATAATATTATGAATGATCTGAGCTTCATACAATATTAAGCATAATTTAATAATTGTTAATATTAATTGGAAATTTCACCTGTAAATGTTAACTATCTTGCTCAATAGTATTGACCAGCAACCTTCAAATGGTGTGTCATAAGAATTGTTAAAGCATGTAATACCTGACTATTTAATCAGGGTGCTGACCTCTTTTCCTTTCAGTCGTCAAAAAAGAAAATGACAACAGCTAAAACAATAATTGCCACCTGGTGTGAATGAATCAGAATTATACACATTTTTTTGTCAGATCAGCAAAAAAAATTTATTTTTGGTATGCCACAGAATTTTTTAAAGATTTTTAAAATTTATTTTTAGAGAGAGGGGAAGGAAGGGAGAGAGGGAGAGAAACATTGATGTGAGAGAGAAACATTGATCAGTTGCCTCTCATACATGCCCTGACTAGGGACCAAGCCTGCAACCCAGGCATGTGCCCTGACCAGGAATTGAACCAGTGACCTTCCGCTTTGTGGGACAATGACCAACCAACTGAGCTACACCAGTCTGGGCTAGGCTGCAGAATTGCCATAATTTGTTTATGTGTGCCATGAGATGAAAAAGGTTGAATATCTCTGGTATAGACAAAAATTAAACAGTATGTTCTAACAATCCTGAGTTTCAAAGAATTGCTTACCCTCCATGGTTACTTTGCAGAGCTGAAAAGACATACCTTCAACTAAAGAAGTGAGGAGGGTAACATTGGCTGCTTTCCGTCTTCCTGCTGGCAAATTCAGACCAAGCCGATCCAGCTTCTCTCTCAGACAGCGGCCCCCATTCTTGGACTTTGCTCTGTCCAAAAACAAATAAAAACTAGGTGTTGAAGGGTCACACTCTGAGGAAAAAGATGAGAAGTCTTGACCACTTGGAGAATTCGACATTGAACAAAAGATTAAGGGCTGAGGATTGGGGAGAGTGGTATCAGTACAGTTAGGAGACTGACGGTGCCATAAAACAACATCTTACCTCCTCAAAATGCCTCCCAAGAGTGAAGCATTGAGGCATTCAGGTGGTGAGAGGCGCCTCTTCACCTCAGCAATGGTCACTTTGTATTTGGAAGTAGAACTGAGAAGGGACAAACGGCCAGGGACAGAGCAAAACAAGTCTGTGGGGTTGACTACACAGGTACCACCTTTGGAGGAAAAAGTACATTACATATTAACGACAGTGAGAGAAGATAGCTGCATGAAAGACAGTGAATATCAAAGCACTCCTCAGGATTTGGAGATACATGGCACAACTTTCCTGATACCTACATCAACTGAATCAACTCAAAAAGCTGCTCTGAAGATGTCCTTTCAACTACCTCTCAACGTTTTGTCTTTCAAATATCATACAGGAAATGTTTATGATAGATTGTTTTAATTTTTTATGAAATTAGCATCCTGTGGAGCATTGGCTAACACCTCAGTGCTAATTTTGACATCATCCACACCAAGAAACAATTCAATTAATTAAAACCACACATATATGCACACACACATATATGGATGTTTTATCCATGATTTAATATATAAACAAAAATTTTTAAAGCTCTTTCAAAATGTTTGAGAATGCCATTTCCTTTCCTGCACACTTCTACCAACAATAGGAACCAGAGTTACTCAGTCCCCAAGCACCACTAAAAATCATTTGCCTGCTGCCTGAAACTTCTAACCCAAGAGGGTAGATGATAGAACAAATCCCTCTTCCATATGTCAGACCTCAGGATTAGCACACACAGTCAAACACAACACACGAATTAGAATATAGTAACAGTAACACATTAAATGTTAGTGGATGATTATTACTATTGGGGAACAAAGCAAAGATAACTGCTAGTAGCAAAATCACCAAAGCAGTTTTGCTCCTGGAGCAGAAGCTTTCTGTCTCCATGGTCCACAGAGCACTCTGAGGTTTTCTCTCCTCCAGGAACAACAGAATACATTCCCTAACCTCAGGCAGCAGCAGAAGACTTGAGGAACCCAAAATGATCATCGCTGGGGAGAGTTCCCTGTTACTCCATCCTCCTTTACTGCAAAATTCCTGAGTCAATGTCCACACTGCTAACATGGTGGCTACATAGCCCCAGGCTCCAAGTGTGCTCTCAGTAACCCCCTCCACCCCAAGCCACTGAGGAGTCTGAGACAAGAGCTTTTGAGATCCAGTGGCAAAATCAAATTCAGTTTGCTTTTCTGAGCATACATTTGGTTTCTTCTGTTATGGGCTATCTTAACACCCAGCTCCAGAAAAGGGCAAAGTCCAATGAGGAAAAAGAAAAAAAAAAGTAGGTGGAAGAAGAAAAATGGTCAAGGGAATGTTGTCCAAAATCTTTTTACTCCAAAGGCGATTCTCGACTGGCATCTCCTAGGATCTTGTTAGAAATACAGAATCTCAGGCTCAACCCCAGAACTTCTGAGTCAGAATCCTCGTGTTAAAGCCCCTCGGGTGGTTCATATGTGCATTCAAGGTTGAGAAGTACTGGTCTAGGATTCACCACTGGCCTCCCACATAGCTCCTGCCCTCCTTTGCTAAGCAGCTCAGATGGAATGTTACATCAGTAGTGTCTCTGGTATTCAGATTCTGGGCACTGTGGCTAAGGAACCTGGGAGGATATGTTAAAAGGCAAAGGGGTCCTGGATCTGGGTGGAGAGAACAAGCTAAGCTTGGCCTACTCTTAAAGTGTTTCTATGTATTCCTGTACTTCCTGGAATTTCTCCTGGCTGTCTTTTAGTCATCTGAATTTCCGCTTAAGAGGCTGGGCCCAGCGTCTTTCTCCCTAAGCATTCTGAGGTTAAAGGTCACCCTGCATGTCCCTCAAAGGCAGAAGAGAAGATATTGGGAACATCAGAGGCGCTAGGCCCCTCCAGGCTGGAAAATGGGTTCTGTACACTGGGCTAAATTGCCAATGAGAGTGCATGGAAACCTGTCCTCAGTTAAAATTTAAGAGGCCACAGTCTCAATTGTGAAACTGCAATCCTTTTTTCCTTTTTTTTTAGTATTAAACTTGTGGCCAACACCATGGAAAACCATGCAAATGCCTTCCTCAGGAACTAGAAATACAAATTTGCCTGTGCCTTCCCACCTGGCATTCTCAGAGATGATTTTAAAACAAATAATAATACAATATTCCCCATTATGCACAGGGGATATGTTCCAAGACCGCCAGTGAAAGCCTGAAACCTTATAGACCAAATCTTATATATACTATGATTTTTCCTACACACACACACACACACACACACACACACACACACACACTTACTGCTTCTGCTTGGCATATCTGAATTGCCAGCATCCTACTCTTTGGCTTTGGGTCCATTATTAAGTAAAATAAGGGTTACTTGAACATAAACTCTGATATAGTAACAGTTGATCTGATAACTTAGATGTCTACTAAGTGACTAATGGGCAGATAACCTATATAGCTTGGATACACTGGACAAAGGGGTGATTCATTTCCAGGGCAGGACTGACTGGGATGGCACAAGATTTCATCTCACTGCTGAGAATGGGACATAATTTAAAATTTATGAATTGTTTATTTCTGGAATTTTTCATTAAATATTTTTAGACTGCAGTCGACCTTGAGTAATTGAAAGTAAAATCTTGAATAAGGGAGGGGGGAGTATAATAATAATAATAATTAGTTTTCTAAGATTTCTAGGTTCAAAAATATGATTATATTTTTATTTATGTTCTCATTTTGTACCTATAACATTTTAAAAATAAACTCATGACTTCTCAGAAGTTGAGATGAACAGGGAAGTAAGCTAGATATCAGACAATGTGGATTTTAGTGTTCTATTATGAGAATTGTGAACCTGATAACTTTGTAATTTAGGTCACTGTGAGGTCATTTGAAACAAAAGTATTTTTTAAAAAAAGAAATAATAATATATATAATCAAAATTCACACAGCCCTCTACTGAAAATAGAATTCCACCCATGGTCACTATGATGCCTAAGCAAATGTATATTCTTACATAAAGCTCCTCCTCTTGCACACTAGCCAGTGCACAACTGAGGGCACAAGGAATCTTACCCAATGGGTCTCAAGTTTATTATGAGTGAGAGAAGAGGGCTTGTGCATATGTTGCTCTCCTGATTGTTAAGGGAAAGGACACAATTATAAACCTTTTCTATCTTTACTAATCTACAGTGGGTTAAAAACCTAATTTAGAAAGATGCAGAATGTTACAATTTTTGTGAAAGGAGTGAAACCAGGCTTTCTCCAATCGGAAGCAGCATCCTTTGGCAAAAGGAAACCCCATGTGTTAAAAACCAGCTGCTCCCAGGGAAGTCACTGGTCTGCTACCCAGCTAAGTGCTAACTCTCTGGGACCCAAGTCTTTCTGTCCTGCATCCAGGTTGGGCTTCTGGCTTATGCTCAGATAAGCATTTATGAGGTAAGTTATACAGGCTGCACATTAAGAGTATGCTTTATGCACACACAAATTGCCTGGAGGATTTATTTTGTATTCATATTAGCCATCAACTCCAGAGGCTTTTATTTTTTATGTCACAGCATCTTTAAAGGGAATTTCTGTTGCTTTGATACTTGGCATTGCTGCAGCCTTGGGGAACTCTCTTGTCCTGGCTAAAGATTTGGCAACTTGTAAAATTTACAGCAGCATGAGGAACCTGATCTTTTTCCGATTTTTTTTTTTAATTTTTAGGGAGGAATTAAAAAGTAAAAGGTCAACATAACCAGAATTTTGCATTTGGAATGAAGCTTCCAAGGAGGTGGATGGGGATTCTTTAAGGAGATCCATAATGATGAAATTCATAATGATGAATGATGAAATTCAAAGAAGGAAAGTCATGAAAGTCAACTATGCCGAGCCATTTACAGTATTCATTCCCAGTGTAACTAGTAGAAATTCCTCATGGCGTCTGTGCTGAATGTCAACTCTTACTGAAATTAGTAATGCTCATTCTAGACCCAGCGCTTCAGTTCGGGGTGTCTCTGATGCCACAGTCAGGTCTTCACACAGAACTTCTCTAGAGTACATCTCTCTTCCATTCATGCTGCACAGAAGCAACACTTCCACGAAGGTCATTATTATAAGTTGAAACCTGGAGATGGGGCTTTCTATTTCAAATGATGCTGCAAACTTAGATGGGTAGCTATAGTATAACAGCATAAGAAATCAGGGACTATCTCTCAAGGTCACTTGTCTAGGACATGGCAATCATAAAAGGAATTAACTTTGCCATCGCTATAGGAAAAAGTCAGTCAAGGACTTAATTTGTGTTTGACAAAACCATGCACAGAATATACAGATGCAGATCCTTCAGCCGCCCGAAGAGGCAGGGGGTTAGGGCTGCGCCCTTTTTGGCTTGGCTGGAAACTTCTGGCCCTGTGTTTAGAGGCATGGCGGGGGAGTGGAAGCAGGACTGGGCTGCAAATATCACCTGGCCAGCTAGCGATCCCTTTGACTGTAGGCCAGTAACTCCTGAACTCAAGTCTGCCCGTCTGAAAATCGGGATGCTCACAGCTACTCTACTTATTTTCCCAGCTAGTGAGAAGGTGCAACAGGAAATGGATTCACATGTGCTCAGCATCCTGATCAAAAGCCACCCAACTCCACCATTGTGTTGAACAGTCACTGTGTGCAAGCTGTGGAGCATGACGATATACCCTCCCACCTTTTGCGCTGCTACGGGTAGAAAGCCAGGCCCTGACGCCTTTTACTCTTCTCATCCCAGGCAATTAGAGCAGAGGAAACAGCCACGGTAGATCTCCAAGGAACCGTGGCTCCCCTGGCTCCCCAAAAGCTGCCTCTAAGCCGCACGTCCCCTTTGGGTGCCTCCCTCATCGAAGAGCAGAGCAGATGATGGCCAGAGGTCCCGCGTGTTCTCCAGTTGCGATCAGTACTTCCTGGAGGGCTTCCGGGCGCGGGGCCTACGCGCGCAGCACCGCCCCGCACGCCGCCACTTCAGTGTTGACATAATTAGACGAAATCTTGAGAGCAAAATAAATGTTCTGTTCGCCTTACAGCCAAACAGATGTTTACAATTCAAATGAAAGAAATACAAACGGCAGGGATTTTTTTCGTCCCCTTCTTCATCTCCAGTGATCGCTCGTTTTTTTCCTGACACATTAAAAATGTGTAAGCGATTACAGGAGTTTCCTGTCCCAGTTTGTTCTGCGGGTGCGTTTCTTCGAGGTAAGCGTTTATACTGCGTGGGATAAGAACATTCTCGGCGGCTTCCCCTCTAGCCTTTTGCCCTTCTCAATCCCAATTCCCCCTTGTGATCCCCTGCCCCCATGGCAGCAGATACTAATTGTAATCAAATAACAAAGAGTTGGTGGGCTTAATTGTAATCAAATAGGCCTCAGATGCCATTTGAGCATCGAATTGCTCTTTTGGGGGGAGGATATGCCAGGTATAACTGGATTACCAGGTCTGAAATCACTCCTCTCTGTGCAGATTCCAGGCAGAACAAAAGAAGGGGTGTTTGCAAACAGAGACTTACTGGTTTATCGTGGCAGTGGGTGTGTGATAGTGTGTGTGTGTTGGGGGGAGGGGAATTAATCCCCATCTCCCACTGCAGAGAGTGATTTGGCTTTTGGTGATTTTCAAAGCAATAAGGAAATTAGAAAGAAGGCAGTAGCTACAGAAAAGCAGCTCCCCCACTCTCGCAAAATAGATTTCCAACAAATCATGCATCCAGATCTTTTGATATATGAATTTTAGACTTCAAATAAAAATGATTGGATTCTGAATTTGCAGCACCTGTATTTTGGAGACTAATGATGCAGGCGAGGCTCCAGGTCTATTTCCGGCTTTATTTTCACAATGAATAAACCATAGTAATTAGTTTTGGGTATTTAAATAAAGAGCGATTCTAGGGGCTTTGACAAAAGAAGAGACACGAGTCTCCCCACTCCCCTCCATTCTTATTCCTTCCAGAAGCTGCTGAAAGACCCAAAGGCTCTTACTAAGTCTCTCCGAAGCTCAGGGGCCTGGAAAAACGCTAAGAAGCGGAGGAAAGAGCACCCTCCTGCCCAAGCAGCCTGTGGACAGCGGTGAAAGATGCAGAAGGAAAAAACAGTCAGGTTCATCCACCCTGTTATTGGCGGACCGAGCTTTTTACTTTTTTTTTTTTAAATTAAATCAGATCTGACAATGTTTGTACCATAGCGTAAATGCCTACGCCTTGGCGTGCCAGTCACCTCTAAGCGATCTGACAAACTCCAGCTCTCTTAAAACGTGCAGAGTTCACATCGTATTAATTCCCCAAAAATGTTTTGATTCAAAGTAGTTTGTATTTTGTGTAGCCACGGGCAATCCGGAAAGCGCTCCAGCCTGCCCGTGGCCGGGTCTGCTCCCTCTCTGCGTGGCCCAGAGGCTATGGCGGTATTTAAGCTTCTGAAATTAGCCTGGGGCTGCAAGGCAGAGTGATCACAAAGCGAAACAAGGGAGCTTCCCCTCTTCACTTTTTTCATTTTTTTCTTCCTTTTTTTTTTTTTTTTTTTTGAGTTTGCCGTCCCGATTTCACAAAAAAGACCAGGGCCAAAATGTCACTTTCCGCCCAAATATGGAAAAACTGGTTTTCTCATTCCACCTCCACCGTGTTCTGAAGGCCACAGCCCCCTGCCCAACAGAACCCCTGCCCCTGTAATTCCAGTCTGGATCCACTCATTATTAGCTTCATCATCATCGTTGTCGTCGTCATCAACATTGTACTCCTACTATTCTCAAAGCGAGAAATGAAAGGCGCCAATGCCTGACAAAGGGGAGGGTGTCATAAGGGAGTTTCAGAAGATTCCTGGGGATAAGAAGAGTGGGTTTTCCTTTCTGTCTTTTTTTTTTTTTAATGATTAAAAACACAGACGACTCCTGTAAATAGAAGCCTCATTTCTTCAAGAGATGCCTTTTGAAACTCTGTATCTGAATATTCAACGAAGGCAAAGCTCCACTCTGTACGTACAACATTAATATGATCTCTGCAGAATTTGCTACTCAGAAATATTAACATATCAAAGCCGACGCCGGAGGCGAGAGAAGCTATCGATACCCGAGCACAGGGTAAAGTAAAGATTATTGGTTCTGATGGTTGGAGTGGCGGAGCTGCAGGCAAAATCGCGCACACCATTAACCGAGAGTGAGCGCGCGGGGAGCTGCACCTCAGAGGCGGTGGCAAATATTTTATCTAGGTGGTAATTACCTCGCTGCTGCCCCCACTCCCGCTCTTTCTTTGGCTAGTGGGCCTTCATTATAGGCAAAAACAACGTAACTGACACTTACAAAGTGAGCCAGGGAAATGGTATTTTGATCTTTACATATAGAAGTGGCCAAATTTTAAAAAAACTGGAACTCCCCCAAAACACACACACACACACACACACACACACACACACACACACACACACACACTGCAAATTAGGACAGTCTCTCCCTGGGGAATTTATGTAGGGCATTTAGGGATATATCTTTCTTCAGGGGTCGTTGGAAGTGAAGTCTATTTTTTTCCTCCCACAATAAATTCTGGAAATCATTGGAAATGTAAGTTTATCCAAGAGCTTAGCAAAAGGAAAATGGTGAAAAGTTGTGCTTTTCAAGAAATCATGTTTCATGTGGAGATTTACCTGTAAAGCATGGATTAGAAGAGAGACACTCCCTTCTATGCTAGTACACAACTTGATGATAGGAAGAGAGCTTGAGTTCCTGTCCTCCCGACTTTCGCAGAACAAAGGTGACTAGAGCTATGGATAGCAGGAATCCTGCGCACTACTGTGACAATACAGAGGCTTCCTTGGCTTTTCTTCAAAAACTGGGAGTCCTGACATGAGGGGCTGGCCATGCTCTGGCCAGATAGACACCACCTTTTAATGCAAGACTTCCTTGATAGCCTTGCTATCCATTTGTAAATTGTTATGAACATTGATCGGTTCAGAGTAAAAAAGTCAGCACACCCTGTTCTCCCGGGCTATTGCCAAATTAATTGGCTTATCTCCAAGACACATAGAAAAGGAATAAACTCAGCAGTTATATTCCGAATTCCTTCACAGGGTGGGGTTTAGTCAAATAATACAGACAAAACCTCAAGTTACCTCCCTTTTCTCTTTGGAGTCATGTTGACCTCAAAATCAATATTTGATTTAAAATAGCAGATTCGGCGCAGATTTTTTTTGGTAGGGGGGAGCGACTTGGCACCGAATCCTACAAGAACAATAAAACATCACCTAAGGCAGACCATTTCTGTGGTTCTGATAAGACTCTCTTCTTGTAGTTATCCAAGAGCGTTGGGATTTTTGGAAAATGGTATTGAGTGATGGTGGTGGGGAGGGTGTTGCTTAAGATCTATCTCCTAGAAAAATCAACTGATTACACAACCATCTCACATTCAGCTCCCACCTTTGACCTCTGATAATTCCCACCTTCTGTTAACTATTGTACGATATGACACAATTTACAAGCAATTGAGAAGGCGATCAAGTGCGGAGCTGAACGCAAAAAAAAAAAAAAAAAAAAAAAAAAAAGCGACTGGCTCTGGGAGGAGCCGGCTCCCGGCTCTAATTAGTGGCGCTGTCCTTCAGCACCACCGACACCTTCGTGCATCCAGAGTGCTTGGCCTGACCTTCAGCATGACCGCCCCAGCTGACCCGGACCAGCACCTCTTATCTGGCCCCCTTTTTTACTCTGTATTTTTAACCCCTACCCCAACAGGATTTATATTTTATTTCTTTTTTCGCTAGTCTTGGGTCTATTTCATGTCATGTCAATATGGTTGAGTATTGACCTGGCTGACCAGCTTAATATTGCTCATTTAAAAAAAAATCTTTGTCGAGCAACACTAGCAGTTTTTTTTAAAAAAAAATAGTTTTCAAATATCCATGTGATAAAACAAGAGAGTTAAATATCTGGGTTTTTTTTCCCATTTAATGGAAGCTTCAAATATCCACTATGACAATAGTCAAGTTTCAAAAGGAAAATGCTCTTTGTTTTCTTCCCCCATCAATTTAAATGGAGTTTCACACTGGACATAGGATTGTAAAGTCTGCAGGTTAAACATGAAAGAATCCACTGCTCTCTATCAATGCATTTCTTTCTTTGGACTCTTTACAAGAGCTTTGAAAGAGATGGAGAGGGACTGAAGCACATTTATTTGGTGCCATCAGAAGACTCAGTCTTTAGTGGTTCAGTTACTAAACACAACTGCAGCCCTGGAGCTGGAATTAGTGCTAGTGAATAGGCCACATCGTATTAAATCGTATGAAGTTGGGATAACAGCTGGTCCCCTTTGCCTTGTGTGCTCCTCGGGTTACTCAGCTTGCTAGGAAAATATGCTTCAGAGGCTCTGGGTACAGTTAAGCGGGAAGCAGGCAAAATCTGCACTGCCTTGAGGCCCTTAAAATGTCATAGTTCAAAACCTTTTGTCAAAATGGAACATCTGAGACACAGCTCCCTTCAGTGTCTGAGCCAAAATCAACAGCTCTCTACTCTTGCCCCCACCCCCACCTTCCCATTCTGTGGGTAACTCTGGATTCAGATGTTTTCTCCAACAGATGGGAACAAGAAAGCTTTATCCGGTACAGTTAACACCACCTCCCCCTACCACTCTCCCTAAAAGAAAGAAATGTTCAGGACACTTAGAAGAATAAGGGCAGCTACAATGTTGGTGTTTCATTAGCCTTCCTTGCAGCCTCAATGAATCTAGCCTTTCACAAAATCCTTCAAAGCCTTAAGCTAACACCATCACCTCAAATACCCAGGCTGTGGCTGGCACATTTAGGACTAAAAAAGACCAAAAATTCTGCTCCATGATGAGAGAAGGAGTGTGAGAAAGATTTTTTTTTTGTCTTGAACTTTGATTCTGTCACTGTTCTCTGAGAAATTGCCAACCTCTTCTACCATAGGTCTTTTGGGCACAGACTAGCTAAGTTCAAGCCTTGTTGGAAAAAGGGAAGCTTTTCAATGTAGGTATGCTTGTGAAAGACAAGAGTAACTCATCAAGTGATTGTTTTCTTAATCATCAGACAAGCCATCTGATGCTTAAAAGTACCACCAGATCTTCAAAATAAAGTAATAAATGAGAAAAGAATGTTTTGTTTTAACATTTGTTGCTTACCTCTTCTTATCACTCCACCTTGGCCATTGAGAACAAGCCCACACTGGGCTTCCACGGAGCCCTTAGTAAGAGAAAAATAAATAAAATTACTCAAATTGATACTAACAAGTATACCCACATGAGTTAAGTCTTTCAATCTGTCCCATCCCTGAACCTTACATCCACATAGCCCCATAGTAGACACTTGAAAGCAACCATTGAGCTGGAGCCAGTTTTTTTTTTTTTTTTTTTTTAGCATGAATGGTTTTAGGGGGAAAATGGCCAGAAAAAAAGTTGTATAAATCTTAAAGTATGCATTTGACACCATAAAATATTACACTTCAAATGCCACAGTGCCTTTCATCTTGGCATAAGAGAATGAGAAACCCTTTGAGTCCCCATCAAGGCACCTAGCATATATACAGTTTCCACAGTAGTTTCTGCATGAAACAAATTACACCAAAGATGTCAAGTGTGGCACTGTGGGCTTCTTGGGAGCTCAGAGGAGCCATTTCAAGTGGAAGATTCAAGTTATCTAATGAATGTCCTGCTTTACCCCAGTTGAAGGAGCATCCTATAATGCTACCCAAAGTGGGTCTTACAGAGGAAACACCTTCAGGTTCACTCACTCTAGATATTTAGGCTCCAAGTGGATTGAGAGATTCTTTGAACTGGGAAGGAAGTAAGGGTTTGCTGATTTTTGATGAAGAAAAATAAAAATTTCTCTCTTTGTGTCTTTCTTTTTCTGAGTCCAAATGTGTTAAAGGCTCATTTTCCTTTACAAACAAACGAGGTATTGGACATGAAAGAGGCCTTGAAGGGTGTTAACCTACCCAACAGCCCGTGAAGAGTTAAGTAAATGCGGAGAGAGTCGGTGCATAATAAAAACCCACTTTACAAAACAACCTTTACAGCCCTGGCTCCCTCTCGCTTCCCCATTTTCACCATATTGAGTCAGGCCTGTAAGAGCCCCCTTTTTAACGGACTCACGAGCTCTTTCTTATTTTAACTGTTCTGCCTTAAAGTGATTATCAAATCAATATGAAAAAAAAAAACTTAGAGACTGAGCATAAATTAAAGCAGTGATGGGAAAAGGTGTGACAGTTTCCTTTGTTGGCCATAGCAAATCTTTTTAGGGGACTCAAAGATGGAACTGAAGCCACAAGACTGTTTGCATCTGTTAGGCAGACTTAGACCGCCCTCCAAACCATTGGACTTTCACTTAAAATTCTGTGCAGGGAAAAGTATATTTACATTTGTTGCATTTGAAATGAGGCATATGCTGATGAATGTTTTAAAAAGGAAGAAATAAAAGGAGAGAGACGGGTTTCTCCCACACATCCCCCTCCCATTTCTTGTTTTAAAAGTACCTATGACTTTTTTCTCTTTCTTTTTCATTCTGCTACCTAAGTCCAGGAGGAGTGAAAGAAAATAACTCTCCACATTTATAACTTCTTTCATATGTGCATATAGATAAAATGATATATATAGGTATGACTATAGACATAGATACGTAAATAGATAGTATACAATACTCCTTGATTTCTTCTAGTATCTTGGAATGTTCCTCTCAACATGAATATTCCCTCAGTATGGGTAATACATAGGAAAAAAGGAGATAAAAATATTAAAAAACACATAGACTGAAAAAAAAGACTTCAAACTATCTGAAATGTAGAAGGTAAAAGATCGCAAACTTCTCCAATGAACTGAACCCTTCCCATCCATTCTCTGGCGCATCATCAAGATAATTATTTTTGTAGAAAAAAACAAAGCTCGAACTCTTTACTTAACAAACTCTCCCCCCTCATAAGTAAAACATGTTGTTTGGTCGGATGACATTGCATAAATGACCAGTTGAATGGCATTAAGTCGAAAATTGGATAAACTACGGTGTTCTTTTGCATGGGATTCGCTCTTTGTCTGGTGCTTGCAAATGTTCTAATCCCCTCTTTTGAAAAATGCCCGGCTTTGTGCCTAGCACAGAAAAAAAATTTGTACAGATACAAAAAAATCAGCAACAGACGTGGCTATTAAAAGGAGTAAATAGGTTTTAGTTGAGCTAAGCATTGAATGGCAGATTTTTTTCCCTCTTGAGACATAAGGAGATCCTTGTGAAAAATATAAAAATGCCCTGAGCGTAGAAAATTATTTCGTGAATATAAATGTAGAAAGTCAAGGTTTATGGAGCCAAATCTTTTTCCTTGTGTGCCGATCTTGCGGCTATGGCTCTTTGTTGGGACTGTAAGGGCTTTCACTTCAATTTTAAAATGATCCCTTGCTTGGAGGTAAATGAGGGGGGAAGATTTTCTGTGCGCAATGAGGGATCTCTAGCCTCTCCAACTTGTGCTCTCCAAGTATCTTGCCTTTCCTTGTGGCAACTGTGGAGAAGGTGGCCAGCTTTGTGCCAACTGAAAAATAGGGACTCACAGGTAGAGCTAGTTGCACTTTCAGCCAAAAGAAGTTGCAAATTCATGTCTTTCTTTTTTGGACATTTGTGGGCTTATTTGTTTGAAATGAGGCTGTGACAATATGCTTACACAATTATAAATTCTATTGTTGTAGAGACTATGCAAGTTAAGAAAGAAAGTAGGAGAGAGATACCTAATTGAGTGGTGACCTCCACAGTATCTGTATCCTTTCCTTCTTTCCTTCCTTTCCCTCTCTTTTCCCTTTTTGTTTTTCTCTCTTCCTTTTCTCCTTTCTTCTTATTTATTTTTCTCGCCCTCTTTATTTCTTCATTTCCTTCTTCTTAAGGAATTGCATCTTACATTAAAGTTAATGGGTTCAAGAGGAAAAAATAAAGTTTTAAAACAACTGGGTAAAGAGATTAGGCACCCTCAGGCACAGAGAATTAGAATCAACGGTGGTGAAGTGCCTTATGCAGATCCTTTCACTGGGGTTATATTTTTGAGGTTTTCATGTGCGACTCTTTCCTCTCCACACCAGTTTAGTATCTTTGGTGAAACTTATGCTAGAGTTCAGCGTCCCAACAATGTCCCCAGAACAAACTGGCCCTTCCAATTCATCATAGACTCCCTACACCTCAGTCTTGGACACACACCTGAGACTCGCGGCTAGACCCGGCAAAGCGCCAGACTGAGGGTGCAGTTGGTCATCAACTTATTGGGTCTTACTCCAAGTCCAGTTGTCTCAACGCCAGCCTCCTAGATCTCCCCCACCCTACCCCGTCCTGGGCAGAAATGTGAATTCACCAAAGACTTCCTTGCAGACCCACCGAAAGTGGGAACCCGCAGCTAGCCGGACTTCGGAACGTCCAGGTGAAATGCCTTGATCCAATGAGAGGGACCGAACGGCATACGCCTCCTCTAATTGTTTTGATAACTTCCTATAAGTGGTGTGTGTGTGTGTGTGTGTGTGTGTGTGTGTGTGTGTGTGAGAGAGAGAGAGAGAGAGAGAGAGAGAGAGAGAGAGAGAGAGATTTGGAGAGTCGCTTACAGTCAGAGAATTAACAGAGCGGGAGGGGGAGGGCGAAGAGGGGAGGGCTCAGACAAATTCACTGCATGCTTATTTACCTGCAAGTCGTCTGCTCCCGCGGTGGCCAGCCCCAGGCTGGGCCCTGGCAGGAGTCTTTGATCTGGGTGCATTCCATACTGAGAGCCATGACTCATGAGGGACAGGTCGTGGCGGCGGTAGGCATCGAGGCAGCCCAGTTCCCGCCTCTGCTCGTCCAGGCAGGACGACTTGAGCGCCCGCGCATTGTGCAGGTTAATAAAGTCGGTGGGCTCCCCGTGGTGGATCTGCTGGTAGTACTGTTGCGAGTGGTGGAGCGAGTTCAGAGAGTAGGCGTCGGGGGTGACGGCCGGGTGGCTGTGCTGAAACTCGTAATGGAAGGACTGGTGGTGGAGCGGGGTGTACTGATGGTTAGTGGAGAAGTAGGGGGACGCGAACTCGGTGCCGGTGGTGGAGTAAGTTAAAGGAGAGGAGGAGGAATAGGCGACAGTGGAATTGGCTACGGACTCCAGACAGCCAAGCTGCATCAAACGGTAGCTGTTTGATCCGTCGTGACGTATCTGGAAGGAAGAGGGGGAAAAGGGAGAGCAGAAAAACTTGAGATTTGTCATTTTGCAACCAAGGCGCTGCTCTCCGGGAGCCAGGGGCTTTCTCTGGCTCTCCAAGGAGAGTGAGCGAGCAGGGCTCGGGCCAAGCCGCAGCCGGGGCTCAGCGCCTTTGCCAGACAGCCTTTGCAAGCAGGCGGACTGGGGGTGGGCGGCCTCGTCCTCACAGTCGAGAGTGGAAAAAAATCCCCCACCCTATATAGGTGCGGGTGACACACCACACACACACACACACACACACACACACACACGCACACGCACACGCACACACAGCTCCTGCCCAATTTGCGCAGAGAGCTGGGCATAGGGAGCCAGGTTTGCGACTGGCTCCGGGGCCGCGGGGAGCAGAAGGAGAGAGTCCACACGCGCAGAGCGCCTCGCCACTCCAGCAAGATCCCAGCCCAGAGATCCGCTGCTGTCCAGGCCGAAATGTTTTGCCAGAGATGTTCAGAACCATTGTCCATATATTTTCAAAATCCAGTCTGTGCAAATCATTCAACTTGTTCATTTCCTTAACCATTTGGGACAAGGAATCCGACCCCCCACTTTCTGCTTCACTTTACTAGAATAAGTCCATTCCAAAAGGGGTGCGTTGTTCCCCACGCCCCTTTGTCCACCTACCGCCCCCCCATCAATCTCTTTACTTTGCCTTTCTGAGTATCTTTTTTCCATCTCTCTCTTTCTCCTCACCACCTCCTCCCATTCTTTTTTCTTAGGATTATGTTTCCCCCTCATTATGGCAAATGTTTCTTAACGTGGCAGAGTTGCCCTTCCTGGCGACAGATGTCATAACGAACTTTTCCCCCTTTCCTTCCTTAACTTCTCCCGAAAGCCAGATTATAATTAAACGTAACGGTCCAATATAGATTAGAGACAGGGGAAGCTGCCACCGCCGCCGCCGCCACCGTCGCCGCCGCCACACACACACACGCGCGCGCTCAAAAAAAAAAAAAAAAGTAATAATACCTCGGCATCGTGGACTAGTCCCGGAAAGGTAGTTGACATGTTGGGTTTCTCCGAAAGCTTACGATGCAATTTCCCCCTCCAAAAAAAGAATCGGGAAAAAAAAATCCAAACTTCTTGTATTTTCCAATTTTTTTAAGGAAAAAAATAGTCTATAGATAGAGATCTAAATTGCAATGGCTTTGCCCGGATCAGCCAGCTCCTTGCCTCTACCCACTTAAAAACCTGTAGGAACAAAATTTTCCCTCTGCACAAAAGCAGCTCCCTGGAACAGATTTTGTACTTGCTGAGTATTTCTTTGGCTGATGTCGTAGGTCCCTTGGTAATATAGAAGTTTTGAAAATTAAGCATCAGCACTGAGAACTGGGAGGACAATAGGCAGAAGAGATTTATCCCAGGAGACAAGGAATAAATATTGTATCTTCGCCTAATAAGGAACTGGAGGTTCTTTCAACATTTTTATCCATTTTTTCCAACCTTTATCATGCTTTTCTATACCGACTGAGGTGGGGACTCATCTCTGCAGAGAGAATTTGCACACATTTTATTGTGAAGATAAAGATCTAGCCCTAATATGTATATATTAGAAATAGAAATATATATTAATTAAAGCTTCCTTTTACATGATTAACTGTTCATTCTTATTGGTTCCACTCCCTGAATGCTGAAAGCTGCTTTTTGCAACAAGCACCCAGATCAATTTCATCCAGATTGGGGTGTCTGCCTTTACCCAAGTGGAAACAATACTGCTTCTTCCATATTTACATCGAATTTGGGTTCCTTTCCCTCTTTTAGGAGGCAACACCCGGCGGGGACTTACTCTTTCTGCAGCTTTAAAAATAAGTAACCATGATGGACAGTCCCAAGTTTCCATCATAAAGAAACGGTGTAACTGGGAATATATTTAAGAAAAACACAAGAGAATAAAGATGGGTGACAAGATTCTACATTTAGGTAAAACGTTGACTTTCTATCCCAACTCAACCCACTTTCCCAGTCTTTTGTGTTTCCCTTCACTTTTGGAAATCGTGCTGGATGGGGGTGGGGTGGGCCGTTGAGCAGTGGCACCAGGTATTTGAACACCATTACCCTCAAAAAGCTCTTAAATGTCTGGAAGTTATATTTTACAAAGAGAGGGCAAGAAGGAACGAGCGCGTGCATTTCTCCAGTTCTTCTGTGGGTTTCTCAACTTTCAAGCAGTATTTGAGCTTTACTTCATTCCAAGTTGGGCTTTCCTGCACCAAGGGGTCTAGCACCTGGAGAGGGTATCAGTGGCTACATGTCGGCAATACTGAGGCTCTGAAAGGTCTTCTCCCCAAGCCTGTCAGCCTCACAAGAGCCGTCTGGCCCTGCAGAGTCATCTCAAAGATAGAAGGGGTAATTTAGTCTTAATTGCCATTTCATTTGGTTAGCTTTTAAGTGTTTAAGCTGCGAAGGTGTCTTAATAATAAGCCGCAGGCAAACAGGCATGTGGCTATTTTTTTTTTTTTTTTTTTTGGTTGGGGTTTGGGAGGGTTTATTAGGATCTGCTCATGCAGGCTAACTGGGGCTGTCACTCAGCACTCTTTGCTTTATATAAATGGACAAAGGCGCACGACAAGAATTGAAATGCACTGTCTGAAATGGAGATCGTGATGCTTCAGCCCTGCACAAGGGTCAGCAGTCAACACTTGCTCCCTTTCTCAAGGTGTGCGAGTGCCCCCCCAAAAAACTTCTTGAAATTCCTAATTTTGGTCTAATGAAGTCAGAAGACTGAGAGTCCAAAGAAGATGAAAAAGAAAAATGCCCAATCTGATCTTTAAGTAGGAGGGGTAAGATGAGTACGGTTGGCACTAGGGGCTGAATCCCAAAATGCTTGCAGAGAAGTCTTTTGTTTGCCAGGACTGGGTGAGGCCTCTATATTCAACCCACAGATAAAATAAATAACCCTTCGTGGGGGCTCCCATGACCTTACCCTGGGAACCCACGCCCCTGCGAAGAAACAACCTTTCCCCCAGAACAATGTGTAAGACTCGCAGGTTATCTTGGGAATTGTAAGGCGCGCTTTTTATTTTTTTGGCGGGGGGGGGGGGAGGGGAGTGGGGGGGGGGGGTGAGGGGAGTGGGGGGGAGGGGATGATATTTCCAGTTAGTCCAACTCTAATAGAAAAGGATGGTCCCTTCTCAGACAAGCTGCAAACCCCTCCCCCAACTCCCCTATTGTCAGGTACATCTTCATTGAAGGCGAAGGGGCCTTCTTTCCTCGGCTTAGGTCCAGGAGGCAAACGCAAAATCCTCTCCCCTGGGAACAACCAGGAGGCTCAGTATGTCGTTGCCGCCTGTCTGCCTGCTGTCTCAGTGCATTTGCCCCGTGTGCTTGTCCCTGTCCAGGGGAAGATCCACACGCAGCCCCGAGCTTCTGATATTTTCGGTAATGAGCTCTGGCCAGAGCTGAGTACAGCCGCGGAATGACCTCTGGCGGTCTCATCTTCCTGAATACTTCAGGACATCACCAAAGAACGATTCCACTCCCTAGCTCCACCCTGGCTTCCCGAGTGACTTCTAGCTACCAAGATAAAATGCATCCAGGGGTTCATTTACTGTGCTTCTTAAACCCCTGTGGAATTAGAGATACAAACTAAAGATAATGCAGAATGAGAAAGAAAAAAAAAAAAAAAAGGCTGTGTTCAGAGAAGATGAAGCAGGGAGGATAAAGCGCGTCTTTTTAAATTTAGGGATCTACTTTGCTCGGACACCACGTCTCCTTTTGGGAAAACTCTTCTGTTCCCACCCTGGTGTCCCGGCTTTCCACGCCAGCGTCTGAACTGTAAGGAAACTCCATTTGGCCAACTGCTTCCTCTCGCCTCACCCCCCCCCCCAACCGCCCCCAAAAAGCTGCTTGTCCCTGAAAGAAAAGTTGGGGAAATCATCCGCGCCATATGCACAGACTGGTCAGCGCTCCCTTCCATCTGCTCTAGGGTTGCTTAGCGCGCCCCTTCTCTAAAGAAACGCATCGAGGCAGGTGTATGGTGTGCTTGGTGTCTGTGTGTGTGTGATGTGCGCGCAAGCGGGATCTGTCTGACAGACAGCCCTCCCCATCGTCTCCCTTTCCCATCTAATTAATAGTCCTGAGCAATTAATAAGTGCCATCCTGCTTGACCCAAAAGCTAATTCCTCTTTCTCTGCTTTGCCCCTTTCCCGGAGAGCAATTGGCCACACATTCTCCAGCGGGCGCGTAATTGAATTAACTGGCCTTGGCGAGTTGGAGACTGGTGACAATCGCCTGGGGCTCCCTCCCTAGGGAAACCAGAGTGAGCATCCCAGCCGAAGCCCCAGGCCGGTCTGGCTACCGCCCATTCGAGATAGCTCATAAAAGCAAAGGAGCAACCCTGCCTGCCCCATACCCTAGAAGCTGGAGAGGGTCTCGCTTAGACCCCGAAGCTTCTGTTCCCACTTTCTGATTCCATGCTCCACACTCCAGGAGGGACTGTTTCATCGCAGTTGCTTTAGGAATCTGCAGATGAACCTTTATAGTTATCATTATTGGTTTGGTTAGGATCCTGAGCTAGAGAAGAGAGTTTCTGAATTGCTTTCTACAGTTCAGATGCTGGTGTGGGAAGCTCAGATGTCTTCTTGAGCTTCTAGGTTGATATCATAGGAACCTCAGTTCTTGTCCAATCTAATCTCCAATGAAAGGGTTTGCACCCATTTCATTTTTGAGTTTGAGGGACAATTACCAGCAAACAAGTGTTGATCCTTAGTTTTGTATTTCTCCTCCTTCTCATTCCTACTTGGAATTTCATTTGCTTCTTCAAATGGATTTGTTTTTAAATAGCCTGAATAGACATTGCCTACAAACTTGCTTCCATAAGGCTAAGTGAATTAATTAAGGATTGTATTTATTGGGGGCATTTTCAAACAAAAATACTTCCTTAAGACCTATACGCTTACCTGAATCAACCAGAGTGCCCTCTTTACTTCTCCTTCCTTCTTTCCTTCCTTCTTCCCTCCCTCCTTTTTTTCCTTTCTATCTTCCTTCCCCTGTAGAGGAAGGCAGAGATGAGATTGAATCCATCAAATTTATGCCTTGAGAGAGCACATGTGTATATTGTCTAAGAGTGAAATGTAATGTGCACTGCTCCAGTGAGGCCTGCGGTTTCCTAACCGAGACATGAGTTTGCACAATAGGAGACAACTTTCATGGGTGCTTAGAGGGGAGAGCAGTGGAACTCTGAAGGTCCAATATAGTCTGCAGATGTTCTTTCCACAAAACAAAACAAGAAGTATAGTTCTGAATATCAGTGTGTATTCTTAATGCTCCCAAGCCTCTGTCCTCACACTGTTTATTTGGGATGACAGAAAGAGCAGAGGTACCTTTAGAGAATTCAGAGAAAGCCAATGGCTGTTGTTACCTCTCTTAAGGTGTTCTGGTTCTATCTGCCCTCGGGTACCCTTGCACCACTTTGTGAATCAATCTCCTGGCTTCTGAGACCTCCCCAAGGGCCAACCACACAAGGAGCTCTCAGGGTCCTCTCCCAAGGGGCCAGAGTCTCGCTGTCACTCAGGATTTTAATGACCTGGAAAGGTCCTTTTATCCAAGAACCTACTCTGGTGTGCTTCTTCTAACCTCTTCTTGTTACTGCTGCTTAGCGTGGGTGGGTGGGGATGATCCTTCAAGCAGTGGAAAGGCAAACATGTTGGGTCCATTACACAGTATCCCAACCCCTGGTTCATTCATTTTTACTCATTAGGCAAGGTGGAGAGAAGAGAGCTTCAAATACCAGGAAAATTCTGAGCAGGAGCCAGAAATATAAAACTTGACCCAGTTAAAAGAACCATATTTGGAGAGAAAAGGCATGGCAGCCTAGATATTCATGCGCAGACACTGGAGGTTAGATACCCTCCATCCCCAAATGAATTGCTTTCTAACTTCTATTAGCTCAGACCAATGCTGACTCTAAGTGTCTTTCTAAAGGCCCCTCCCCTTCTCACTTCCAGTTATGATTTGGAAAATTCTTCTGTCTGCCTTTCTCTGGGCAATCCAGCCCTCCCCCATCCCATTCCACCACCTTCAGCAACAGAAGGGCCACTTGGCTTAAAACGTTACCTAATTGCAAAGGAAGAATGGCATACCATTTTTAAAAAGCTTTGGGATATTTAAGGGAAATTAACATTTCTGACGGACTCCAGTTATTTCAGTTTAAGGGTTGCCATTGATTTTTTTAAACTTCTTTATCTTTTTCCCTCCTCCTCCCCTTTTTTGTTAAACCTCCTCCCGCACGACCCTTCCCCGCCCTCTGGGCTGTTTGTGGAAAGCTTGACATGGATCTGTATTCTGCCTTAGCCTTGCTGCCGACAGGCAACACAGATTCCATAATCGCACAGAGAAATGCATTTGCAAGCAATTAAAAAGCCTTGTGAACGTATTAGTGGAAAATTAAATGGAAGAACTCTTTCGTCTGAAGTCTTCTCTTTGATAACAGTGGAAATTGGAGCCGAGGCCCTCATTTGAGAGGAAAGACTCCTCTCCTGTCCGCAACAGCTGCGGAGTTGGACTCGCGCATGGCGCGTACTCGCCCATCCTCTGTCCGAGGCCGGGGCTCAAGCTGAGGCGCCTAGCCAGCCCCTGGCATCGGAGGGCGCTCACACCCGAGCCCAGGAGGGCGCAGCTCCCTGCTGGCCTCGCAGCTGGCTGTGCTCTCTGTGGCAGGAAGCCGACTCTTGGGCCAAGGCCTTGCTGTCCCATGGGAAACTTGCCCCATTTAGCCAAGAAGCGCGTGCACTCCTAAAGGGCCATCCTCTGTCCTCTCTCCCTTCTTTCAGTTTTCTGTCCTTTTATCGCACTAGAGGTTTTTGAAAATTCACTTGTCTGCATTCCGATCGTATATAGAGCCTAGGTTTACTAAGCACTTTTACAAGTGTTGGCTCATTTGCCCTTGACAACACTCCTCCCCACAACTCAAGTAGGGAGGACAAGTGTAATTATTATTCTTTTTATAGGTCCAAAATAAAAACAAAGTAACAGCAACAGCTAACGTTTATTGACCATTTACGTGTGTCAGGCCTTGATCCAGGCTCTTTACAAGCATTTTATCATTTTATCCTTACAACAACCCTAGGAGGCAAGCATTACCTGGTAGGTGTAGTACATATTAGTATTGGTATGAGGGAAGTGTTAGTGCAAACGAGGACACTGAAGCACCTGCGAGAGGAGGTGTAAAGAAGTATGAGTAATTGCCAAGGTCACACAGGGCTTTGAAATCAGTGATTTGGGCTTCAAAATCAATACATTTTTTTCCCTACTATATCTCCTGGCCTCTGCAGCTGCACATAACTTTTCCTCCTTTTATCCCACGTCTCCTTTCCCCTCCAGGCGCCTAACAGAAAATACGCACATGGAGGGCCAGTCCAGGTTTCTTTTGCTGTAAGGGACTTGCCCTGAGCGGAAGTTTTCCAGACTCCAGCTGCCGAAAATTCGGCCTCCCTCATCTTATCCTTCTCTTTCCTGGTTATGGACGACGTGCGGGGTTTCCAGAGCTTAACCCCTTCCCCCTGGCAGTCCGGTCTCTGGCTGTATCCCCGGGAGTCCGTGGCTCCAGCCGGCCCCTCATAGATCCTCGGAAGCTGCAGCACACACCCGGAGCCAGGCCGCAGGGGCGACCAGCGGTGCCCTCCGGTTTCCTGCACCCGCTCTGCAGCCTGGCGGCAGCTGTCACTTTATAGATCCAGAGCTGGTCTCTGGGACCCCTTAGGAGCCGAGGTTGCTAATTGTCTGCAATAGGGACGCTGGATATGGAACCACAGGGTCTGCACTTCAACCTGGATTCTACTGGAGAGAGTTAATTTCCTCACTTGTAAAACGGGAAAAAGAATACTAACAGCTCCTTTGGCTGTTGTGAGGCTTAAGAGATTGTATATATGTATACATGCATCAGCCTGGCCCGGAGGGAAGTGTTTAATAAATGTTGAATGTTTTAATTTGGAAGGAGGCTGTTGTTAAGGAGGGGACTGAAGAGAGGCTTTATTAGCAGGGCATCCTTGCTTCCCCAGGGTCCATTTTCCCAGCCCTTAGACAGATGGCACCAAAGTAAATAGGGCTGGGAGAGACTTCAGAGGCCAATAAAATCTTACCCTTTGCTGAAGTATAAGGTATAAAGTCACAGGACTAAGCAAGAGACAAGGCCAGGGCTAGAGCTAGAACTCAGGTGCTTGCATCCACTGGGTTCAAAGCCTCTCAGTCGGAACCCAGGGAAATGGACAGCTCAGTTTTCTTCCCTCCACTCAAATTCCATTTCTTTTATGGATGATCAGTACTTCTTCCTGGCTTAATTAATACTTTGGTCTTTTAAATTTTTGAATTTCATTTTTCCCCTCTCTCTTTTCTCTCCAACCCTCCTCCCTCTCTCTTTCCTTGTCTCTCTGTTTCCTTCTCTCCTTCTCTAACTCTCTACCACTGCCCAGATTCTGCCCCCCACCTCCATCAGGTATGCCTTCCTGGGATTCTGTTCTGATTTAGTTCCCTCCCTTTTTACTGTCCAAAGATTTATCTCACCACCACCTCAATATCCTGGGCATCTTCTCTGTAACATGGGGATGGAGGTGGGAGAGATGCTTCTTCAACTGCAATACTTCAAGTTCTTGCCTCTTAATCTTGTTCACCTTGGCACATATCTAGTCCTTTACTTTCAAACCAATCCCTGTGGACCTGTCTTGTTGCCAACCCCGAGCCCCTGTCTCTTCTCTCTCTTAACAGCCTTGTGGAGCTTTGTGGCAACCAAGTCCTCTACTTTTTTTTTTTTTTTTAACTAAAAAAGCTTGGTCTGCCTCTACTGTCAATTACTTGTGCAGTCTCTCAGAGGTTCTATTTATTTTTCCATTGACCTTTTCTTCCTTATATACCAGAACAATGCCTTATAATTTTATTTATCTTAATCTCTGGTGCAATCGTCCTTTTATTCTTCAACTTGTCTGCACTAGTGTTTGCCTTTACACTTTCTTGACTTCATTATGTAATCTTGCTGAATCTCCTCACTCTGTGGATGCTTAGACCTTACATCTGTCTTTTACTTGCCCTTGAATAGTTTCGTTTTGAAACTACTGGTTTACCCATATTTACCTTATTCCTTTGTTTCCTTCATCTGTCTGCTGTCTGGAATGCCCAGGGATATTGGCCAGGAAATTGTACAAGTTCTGCCTAATTACACATCTTAACCAACAGGACAGTCCATTAAAAATTTTTTTCCTGCCATTTTTGGCAGCCCCTTTTCCCCAAATCAGTTCTGATTTTAAGCACCAGATGTGTACCAGATAATTGCTAGGATGAATTTTTCTCTTTTGATTTTTTTTTTGATGGTGAAGAATGCACATATTCTACCACTAATTGGCTTTGTGACTTCAGACAAGTCACTTAACCACTCTGTTCTCTCTCACAGCCAGGTTGGATTAAATGGGGGTAAATATTATGAAACAACTTGTAATTGATAATGTGTTTTAAGATGGCTAGGTATGATTTATTCCTGTAAGTTACCTTCCTGCCCATAGGCCAAGACTCCTTATTGGGTTTGTAACCCTAATAGTGATGAAAAGTATTGCTTCTCTTCCATCACCTATCTTTTCCAACACTAAATTGTGATTTATCTGGCTTCCTAATAGACACTTCTATTGATTTCCATGTTGGAGGACTGTGTTATAGAAGACTAGATTCAGGAGGGGACACCCTTTTCTCAAGCTGCTTCATTCTGGTGTCACGAAACCCTTAAAGGAACCTATAGGCACCCCCCTGAATCCCCTCTGTCTCTCAATGATCTATGCCAAAGATGGAGGTTGCAGTCCCAGACACAGCCTATCACCACTCTTGCCCTTGGATAATCCTCTCTGCCTCAATTTCCTCTTCTGCTCTCAACCACTTACTCCCTTTCTCTGTCTTTACACAGAGAGTCTTCACTGAAGATATAACCACAGAAAAAAAGACAACCCTCTCTACTGACTCTTGGATCCTCTTCCCTGTAGGGGTATCCTGACAATTTGGCTGGGACTATAAGTCATGTCATGGAACATCCATTTTAAGAAGTTGTATAAAGTAGGGCCATATGAGTTTATGCTTTGGTATCTTTGGGTGAAAAATGATACTTCTCAAGCCCCCCTTTTAGGAGGAATTGGAGACAGACTCTAGCATTGAGACTTCCCTCTAGTACATGTCATTGAAAACGTATATAGACTGTGATATATTAAATATGCACCGTATATTAGAAGTATTTGGAATGAATGCAGACAGTCTGATAAATAATACAGTGTAAGGTTCTCTGTATGATTGAACACTATCTACTTCTCATATATTTATGTACCAGCAGCTAAAGAAAACAGGTTCCTTCTGCTCATCAAAAGTGTTGAAATAGCATTCGTCTCTTAGGAGTGTGTTCGAATCTGAATGCTGAAATTTACATGGTAACTAAACTAAGCACATATAGGTGTTCTGCTCTGGTACATTCAGTTTTAACTTACAGGAGGAAGCTCTTCCATTAGTTAACTCGACTCTTTCAGTTGAGGGGGAATAATAATGCAGAATGTTAAGAGGCATGATTTAAGTGTAGTTTTCATTGACAGAGTCAAGTGTGTCTCAGATACAGTCAACAGCAAAATTAAAAAATTTTGAGACATAGAAATTCATACCTTGACACTGTGCCCATTTACCATTGCCATATAGATTATGGTAGCCAAAATAATTCAAGCTTTAAAGAGCTCTAGGATTTCAAATTGTTCACTATAGTATTTTTCTCTCTTTTCAAAATCAGCAAACCAAAATCACATCAAAATCTGTGTTTTTTTTTCCCAGGGAACATGGAACCTACTCATATTCCCACAGTCAAATAAGACCACTGGCCTATTAAGATATAAGTAAAGAAAGTTTATCCTATTCCTCCCCAGTATAGTATATATAACATATGATAGATGCTATGTTATGACTCTTACTAGGTTGGGGAGAATGCCAGTTAGGTGGTTTGGAATGACAGAGTTAGTGTTCTTATGACACCATAAAGTATATTCTTGAGAATGATTCATTGACTGGACATTAAGAAGTGCTAAAGGGCAGTTTCACTTACTCTATTGAACTGCTTATGCAACTCAACCCCATTGCAGAAAATTGGTCAAAGAGTTCTAATTACAGAACTCTATTGTGAAATCAGTGCATTACTTACAGGGAAAGGAGATAATGAAAAGAGAGACCAAGGAAAATCCAGAGCTCCTTCATCAGTGATGAAACTCACAAAATCTTTTTGATTTCACTGAGAAATATCTCCACTCAATGGGAGTCTCTAGCAAATACATATAATCAATTTCAGATTGTCTATAACTGTTCTGTCCTATGCAAAAATGTAGATATTGAGCACTGTTGTGGACTGAATTTGTTTCCTCTAAATTTATGTATTGAAGCCTAACCCCTAATGTAACCATATTTGGAGATGGGAACTTTAAGGAGGTAATTAAGGTTAAATGTGGTCACAAGGGTGGGGCCTAATCTAATAAGATGCATGTCCTTATTATTGTTTTTTTTAAATTTTTTTTAACTTTAGAGAGAAGAAAGGGTGGGAGGCATAGAGAGAAAGAAACGTTGATTGGTTGCTTCCCACATGGGCCTTGAACAGGGAACCGAAAACACAACCTAGGCATGTGCTCTGACCAGGAATTGAATTTGCGACCTTTTAATTTATGGGATGACGCTCCAACCAACTGACTCACCAGCCAGGGCAGTGTGTGTCCTTATGAGAAGAGACAGAGGAACCAACAATGCGTATTCAGAGGAAAGGCCATGTGAGTACATAGCAAGAAAGTGATTATCTACAGTCCAAGAAGAGAGGCCTTTGGAGAAAACAAACCTCCTGACACCTCAAGCTTCAACAACTGTAAGAAAATAAATTTCTGTTGTTTAAGCCCTAGTCTGTAATATTTTGTTATTGCAGCTCTAGCAGACTAATATAAGCACTCTGAAGAAAAAAACACCCAAAACAAAACAAACAACAAAATGGCCCATATCATCCAGATTTGGACTTGTATTATCAGCTAGGCTATGGTGTTGCTAAAGGATGGCCTGACACTCACAGTCAGGTCTTGGTGTTCTGTTGTCAATCACCTCAGAAAACTTTAACATTGTCACTCTGATCATGATCAATCAAAATGAAAATAAGTCCACATCATAATCATGTCTGAACACAAACAAAACATGAACATTGTCCAAGCCCCAAAATACCAAATACTCCTCTCCTGTCTTTAATAATTACAGCTTTAGCTTTAGTCTTCCCGCTCTATAAAAAGTTTATTGAGATACCTAATTATAAATTTCTCCTTTCTTTCTGAGAGCACTCAATCCAGAGTGAACCTATGATTCTTGTACCATCCTTGAAATCACCCAATTGAAGTCCAAATCCTATAACCAGTCCTTCCTAACATAACCATTTATTGAAACATTCCATGGCTTCCCTTGATGGATGTCCTTTATTGCTGCAAGTTATAAATCCAGTTTCTTCAATTATAGATATGCACTTGTTGGTCTTTGGCTAGCAGGCATTTGCAGTGAAGCTACTTCAAACTGAGATGTGTTGTGAGTATGAAATACACACCTGAATTCCAAATATTCAGCATGAAAAATAATGTAAAATATCTCATAATTTTTATTTATTATATGTATAACATATTACATATATTGATCAATATATTATTAGATATAAAATCATCTGTTTTTAAAAAATATTGATATTAGAAAATTTGAAATTACTTATGTGGCTTTGGTTTTATTTCTGTTGAATAACATAGGTTTATAATGCCTCATAACAATTCTGATCATAAGCCGCTTACTATATTTTTCTTTTAAAGGAGTTTAGTTGTCAATTTTAGTTGTGGTAACAATCAACACAAAAATCTCTGTGACTTAACACAACAAATGTTTATTTCTATCAAGCACAAAATTCATTCACCTCCCTGGGGCCACTATCCTCCAGTTAGAGCCTCAGGGATTTATTGAGGTCTTTATCTCTGCATTAGCAGAAGATGAAGGTTGGGGAGGGGGCTGGAGGGTCTTGCATAAGTAAGTCCTTTGTTTCATAAACACATTAGCCAGATCCAGTTATGTGTCTCTGCTTAACTATAGCATAGAGAGTGTAATCTTCCCATATGCCCAGAAGAAAGAAAGAACTGAACATGAAGAACAATAATATTTACCATAAGGGGAGAAATGTAAATACAAATTAAATGCATGTTCTACATGTTAATTTAACACAATGTATGATATTTGATATAAAAGATGCTTACATTCTCCAATGTATGCTTCTATGATATTGTCAGATGAATGCAATGTGTGATTGCCAATAGTTCAGTTTCTTACCTCTTTTTCTTATACCAAGATGAACTTTAAAACACAGTTCAAATTTTGTTTCACACTAGTATGTAATGATTAAATAGAAAAGAAACTCTTCAAGATCATTGATATTTTTAAGTTGGTTGATCAGGCTCTATATAGCTACATCTACATTTATTTCCATCTCTACAAACACACGCATACACACACACACACACACGCACGCACATATATATTACTTTAATCAACAAGGTTTTGTAGCATTAAAAGCAAATGTGATGCTGGAGATTTCATTAGTTAAAATCTTAACATCTGAAGGAGGGACTCCTAAAATGCAAGCAAACTTGCCTTATTTTCAAACCTCTCCTCCTAGCATCAGATAAGTTTTTTGTAGTAAGCCCAGGGGAGGGAGGAAGGTCTGATAACTTTCTCTTCCCCCTTTGTGGCTGAACAGAGAAAAGCTTCTAATATGACTAAAATAGCCAATATAGATCAGTAGGTTAACTTTTGGAGGAGGCAATCCTATGACTGTGGGGGTATAAGAAAGGGGGACTCGCCCTTGATCTCACTCTCGCACCCTCTCTTTCCAGGACCTGCTCTGCCTTACAGACAGCTAACCTCCCGCACACAGCTTAAAAGAAAGGAGCTGTCCGTTCAGTACCAGGGCCACGTGCAACCTGCCCGCCAAAACACAAAGAACTGAAATATTAATTAAAAAAAAGCCAATCTGCTCAATCCTCCGCCCGCAGGCAGGCTCTAACAGAAAACCGCATATGCTTTCCCTTTCCCCTCAATAAATCTTCATGTGGGCATTAAAATACCTAAAAGGATTAGTCATTAAATGCTTGTACATTTGGCTTTAATTCACAAGAAACTATATGTCACAGGGTTCCATCAGAACTGCAGTTTAATCTAATTTGTAGTATTTGCGTAAATGCTTTATTTCTTTTGCTGATTGTTACAGAGGATAATATTAATATCCCAAGTGTCCAGAGGGAGAAGGTTAACACACCAGCACAGAAATGAGCTGGATGCTGACTGATGTATTAAAAAAAATCAAAGCTTCTTTTAAGGTAAAACACACACACAAAGAATAAATGGAAGTGTGGCTTTTCCTCCTCAAGCTGCATTTATTATTATTATTATTTATTTGATCTTAAGGTAATAAGGAAAATGTGTTTTGTGAAAAGGATTTTTGTTCTTCAGGTGCGTATGCTGTCCTAAATATCACATTCAGAAGCAGTCGATATGGAAAGAGTGAGACTAGTTTTCGAAGGATTTAATTGAAGAATAATTCTTATTTTCTTCTAAGGAGTGTCTGTTGTAGGATCAACATCCAGTCCAGTTATATGAACCATCCCTTGCCCTCACCCCTCGCCAAGCACTTCGCCTTCCACTGAACTACTGGAGCATGTATTGTCTGTATGATGCATTTACATCTGACCCTAATAATGTACTTTTTGGTATTCCTACTTATTTTTGTACAAGGTTTTTGTAACTCCCTGGACAGTAAGTCCCGAGGCTAAAAGGGAGGAAATCCTCAACATTATGGAGAAAAATGATTTTATTCATTAAACACATATTTATTGATTACTTACTCTGTGCGACCACTCTGCTGATTTTACTTATAGTATATTTTCTGAAATTATTTTTGATTATGTATTTTGGATGCAACTTAAGTTAATGAAAGAAATGCTTAATTTGGATTAATTCCTGCTTTCATTAGCCAGAATACAAGCTAATGCATTTATTTTAAAATGGATTTTAAAAAAATCAAAGTTTGTGTTAGTTTTAGTAGACTTAGTTTTTAACAATACAATGAGGCATTTGAATATGAAGTCAACACTCGATTGCTTAAACTTATCTATTGGTGAAAAGTAGCCTCAGATTTGTAGACCCATTTCAATCATGTTTTTTCCTCTGTTCATTATACATTGTATGACATAGAAAATTATGTTTCCTCTACCGACTGGAAATGTTAACAGCTTATAGTCTATTGACATATTGTTCAGGTAGTGAAAAAGATAATAAATGGAGATTTTGAGGTATTCTTTAGAAGAAAAGTTTTTTTTTTAGACGATTCAAAATAACAGTATTTACAATTGGGCCAATGTGCATTTTTATGCATGATAAGACGATGAATATTTGCGTTTTGTGGTTAAAGGGCACATATAGAAAGTTAGATAGGTTTTCTTTTTTCTTTTCCTGATTTAGTCACTAATTTTCACACTCATAGCAAATTTCTTGGTCCCTGAGGCCTCTCTTCTTACATTAAGCAGGTATACTAGGGATCTTCAAGATTTCTTCATGCTCTGGTCTTGTATGAGTCTAACTGAACATCTTCAGCTTCTGAAGTCTTCATTCCACATTTTATCATGATATTCTTATCAAAGATAAAAGTTTTATTTGAGTTACTACTTTTAGTTTGTTTTTAATACACAGATAAATAATATGGAAATTTTAGTTATCAATCAAAGCTGAAATCATCAGAATTATTTGGCTTTTATTTATTTTCTTCTGATAATTTATACTTTATTTGTTATTTTTACTCCTATCTCCTTTATTTCATACTATTGCTGAATAATCGTTGTCAAAAAATAAATGATTATTATTGCTTTCAAAAATCTTTAAAATAATAAATGATTATTTTTAAATCTTGAGGATATGTTTTTATTGATTTTAGGAAGGGAGAGAGAGAGAGGAACATTGATCAGTTGCCTGCATACTGCCAGGAATTGAACCCACAACCTAGGTAAGTGCCCTGACCAAGAATTGAACTACAACATTTTGGTGTATGGGCCAATGTTCCAACCAACTTAACCAATTGGCCAGGGCTGATTATTATTGCTTTTTTAGTTGTCAGTCAGGGTCATGACTTGATTTATTTATCATTGAAGTTTTGTTTTCATTTGAAGAGACTAGTTATACAAAATTAAAATGATTCTGATATTCAGTGCTAGTTTCTACCTTCTTTAGATGTAAGTTTAACATGTTAATTCTCATGAATTCATTTAAATTCAAACAAAACAATTAATTAGTAAGCCCCATTATATTTATATCCAATATTTTATTAGATAGCGAAGAAGGCATTAGAAAATGACTAAAACTTAATTTTCAGTATTTGGGGGAACTTAACAATCTAGTTGGGGAAGCAGTATTCACATATAAAAAAATCTAATTAAGAAAGTAAAACCAATTGCAATGAATGTCAAGATGCTGCAACATAATGTGACATCATGAAGTGTGGCAGAGAGTGTGGTAGGCTTTTTTTAAAACTTAGTGAAGAGGAACATTCTAAAACAACACAGTTACAGTCTAGGCATTGATATGTGGCATTAAAAATCAAAGTCCTAGAGTCATGACATTTATTTACACTTTTAACCTCTAATTCTTCTTTACAAATATTTTCATTCTCCTACTTTTATTTTGTAACATGGCTATCATTTCATCCTTTATATAAAGCTTTTTTCTTTTCAGGAAACTCATGTTTTCTTTGCTTCACAGAAGGAAATGATACTCTCATTCAAAGCATAAAAATGAACTTCCCACAGGACTAATTGGATGGTAACTGAATAAGAGGATTACCTTAGGGAAGAAGTGTAGGTCACATTATATCAAATGAAAAGCATGATCCTAGAGTCAAATTTGGTAAATTTTGTTTGAATTTGATCATTTTCAGACTAGTTCTATAATTTAACGACTTTCCTAAATAAAGATAATATTATTGTCACTGAACAGTAAATTGAGTTTCTTTTGAAGTAATAAACTTGCAAACAGTACCACAGACTCAGAAACTGACTTGATCTGAAACAAATTGAGGTGAATAACTCCTAATGAAAATATTGACAATTAAAATATGTGAACCATAGAATTGATTATACAAGGTTTAGGTTTTAGGATTCTGTTTTTTAACAAGCACATCGTTTCTAATGCACTGGTAATTCCAGGAAGAGAAGATTTTTTTGGAAAAATGATTTACAAGACTATTTATTATCATCTGTTGTCTACAAAAAATGAATAGCATTTACATCTAATTTGTATTTTTAACAATTATTTTGAGAAAGTTCTTGTTATGACAAATGTTTTTTTGCTAATGTATTCTGTCTGTTACATTTGATATATATTTACAAACTCTGAAAAAAATTAGGGTAAAGGACAAATAATAACTTAAAAATACTATGTGTAATATAATAATAAAAAAATGTTTAAGCTGCAGTCTTATATCTCAAAATATGTAATATGTTCCCAGATTCAGTATACACATATAAAAACTTAGGATCTGACTCCAAAATTATAATAATACAACATGTGGAAGTCATAAAACTTGTCCATGGAATCTTTTACATGCTTTCCATTAAGAAGTATGTGTGTGTTGCTTATTGTATTTTTCATTTTATTGAATTTATTGGGGTGACACTGGTTAATAAAATTATATAAGTTTCAGGTGTACAGTTCTATGACATATCATCTGCATATTGTATTGTGTGTTTACTGCCCCAAATCAAGTCTCCATCGATCACCATTTATCCCCCATTTATGCTCTTCTACCTCCCCTCACTCCCCTTTGTGTTGTTTATTCTTGAATCTGGCTGATTCTAGCAATTCTTTTTGACAATAGAATGCTGTTGAAAGTGATACTGCATGATTTCCCAAACTGCAAAAGCTTCTTCCCTGTAGTCTAGGACACTTGTTTTGGAGCTTTTTATTTTTCTTGTTCAGCCCAAAAATTCCTACAGTGCTCTAAAAACACTTAAAGTTAGGAAGAAGCAACAAATGATTGCTAGACTTTTGTCATATTCTCTATGCAAAATTTTAAAGTAGGTCAAGGAGGTCATTACTCTTTTCTTTCTTCTTATTTTTGTACATTTGTGTGTTTCTCTTTCCTTTGAGGCCTTCTGCTAGAGAATTTAAAGTCCCTCTGTCATCCTCATTCCAGGTGAAGGAAAACAAAAGAATATGGTTATCTTCTTGAAGTTTCACACTACTAATACTACTACTTTTAAGCTACTTGGTCCAACAGCTGATTATGGTGGTGCCTACCATGGTGTTTGACTGCAGCCTGCCTTTCTTGGGGAATAAACACATCTATCTTTACTTTACTTGGTTCCCACGGAAATGTAGTTCTTAATAATAATTGATTTTGGCACATACTGTATTCCATATATTATCTTAATTACTTTATATATATTGCCTTTTTTATTTATCACCAAAATTCAATGAAATAGTCATTATTGTTGTCCATAATTCATAGATAAAAGCAGTCTTATAGAGGTTGTTGCTAGCCCAGCGTGACTATGTAATAAGGGCAGGAGCCAGGACTTAAACCTGTCTTACTCCAGGGTCTGTGATTATCTGTGTTTCACTTCCTCAGTCTTGTTAAGCAACACAACTACACACACACACACACACACACACACTCTCTCTCTCACACACACACACTCATTGCTACAGCCATTGTGGAAAACTATGGGAATTCTGCAAAAAAGCCAAAATAAAACTACAATATGATCCAGATGTTTTATTTCTGGGTTATTTCCAAAAGGAATAAAATCACCCTCTCAAAGAGATATCTATAGTTCTGTGTTCATTGCAGCATTATTCATAATAGCCAAGATATGGAAATAACCTAAATGGTCATCAATGCATGAATGTGTAAAGAAAATATATTATATGTACACAATGAAACATTACTCAGTCTTTAAAAGGAAGGGAATTCTGCCATTTGTGATATCATGGATAAACCCGGAGGACATTATGATTAGTGAAATAAGCCAGGCACAGCAAGATGGGTACTGTATAATCTCACTTACATGTAGGATTTTAACAAAGAAAAAGCAAGCAAGAAAGAAAAAGCTGAACTCATAGTTACAAAGAGTACTAGAGCAGTTACTCTGGAGGGTGCTAGAGAGACTGGAGGGAGCTGGAAGAGATCATAGGGAGTTATGGTATAATGGGCACAGAGTTTTAGTTTTACAAGATGAAAAGTATTCTAGAAAAGGATGATGGTTTTGGTTGCACAACAATATGAATATACTTAATACCACTGAACTGTATACTTAGAATGGTTAAAAAACTGAATTTTATGTTATGTATATTTTACCACAATAAAAAATTGGAAAAAGAAAAAAAATTGAAGGAACTTATGTGTTATGGTGTTTTTGATTTCTCTTTCCTATGGTGGTTATCACTCAGCTTCAACCAAGCAGAAGAAGGTAATATCTCAGATATGAAAGAAGAACAAGATGGCAAGAACATGGGCTGTTGAATGACCACACTAAGCAGACCTGCACCACAGGTGTGAGCCACTTTTTATATGCACCATTATGTGTGAGAGAAGTAAACTATTCTCTTATTGAGGCCATTGTGTTTTTATATTTCTTTGGTGCCACAGTTTAGCCTCTAAAATAATCAATTCAATCTTCTGAGGTCAGCTCTAATAGCAAAAGAAGGAAGTCTAGAGAAATTAAATAATTAGTATAAGATACATAGATCTACCAGTCTTCAGGTTCCGTGCACTACACTATGGCACCACACTAGTTCAGACACATTTGGGAGGATCCTATGAGCTACAGTGAAATAGATTGGGAGTTCCTTGAAAACCAGACATCTATAGTTCAGAGGTGGAAGCTGTCTGGAAGTTTTTCCTTTTACCCTGAGTTTAGATCCAAAAATGTAGTCTGAGAACTTTTTGTGTGTTAGGCACTTTGTTAAACCCTAGGATTAAAAGATGAGTAAGATCCAACCTCTGTCCTTCAACTACCCAGTCCGGGTTATTATGGTAGGAAAGAAAGTTCAGCATAGATGACATAAATGATGAGATTTTCATGAAGGGACTGTTTATAGAGAAGTGGCCAGGGTTAAAAGAAAAAAGGATGTTCAGTTACCCAGGGAACACCAACTGTAAGAGGCTATAGAAAAAACAACAGTAGGACACCACTGCCAGGACTGAAGGGGAAAAAAATCAAAGAAATAGTATAATTAAAGACCGGTGATAACTGAGTCTTATATTATAGAAGTGGTCTTTGAGAAGGAGCTGAGGTCAAGGTGAGACATACCTTCTGCCAAAGCCATTGTATTATTGTTGCCATGCATTGACAAATCCAAATGGTAAAATAAATGGCTGTCTAGTCCAAATGATATTTTACAGTTTAAGCCTACAGGGTGGGGCATAGAGAAGGGAACAGAAGGGTGGGGAATAATCTTTTTGATTCCAGAGGGAGCTAGTTGAGAATAACTAGCATAAGAATTTTACAGTCTAAAAATGGGAATAAATGGGGCATTCCTCAATGTAATAAAGGCCATATATGAAAAACCTATAGCCAATATCATACTCAACGGGCAAAAACTGAAAGCTTTCCCACTAAGATCAGGAACACGACAAGGATGTCCGCTTTCACCGCTTCTTTTCAACACCATATTGGAAGTCCTAGCCACAGCCCTCAGACAAGAGAAAGAGATAAAAGGCATCCAAATAGGAAAGGAGGAAGTAAAGCTATCATTGTTTGCAGATGACATGATAGTGTACATAGAGAACTCTGTAGCCTCTACCAAAAATCTCCTCAACCTAATAAGTGAATTTGGCAAAAGAGCAGGATACAAAGTCAACGTTCAGAAATCAAAGGCATTTTTGTACACCAGCAATGAAATAGAAGAAGAAGAAATCAGAAAAAAAATGCCATTCGATATAGTAAGAAGAAAAGTAAAGTACCTAGGAATGAATTTAACCAAAGAGGTAAAAGACCTGTATGCAGAAAACTATACAACATTGAAGAAAGAAATGAAGGAAGACACAAATAAATGGAAGCATATACCGTGCTCATGGATTGGAAGAATTAATATCATCAAAATGTCTATACTACCCAAAGCAATTTATAGATTCAATGCAATCCTTATTAAGATATCAATGACATATTTCACAGAAATAGAACAGACAGTTCAAAAATCTATATGGAACCATAAATGACCCCGAATAGCTGCAGCAATTTTGAGAAAGAAAAACAAAGTAGGAAGGATCATAATAGTGGACATCAAACTATACTACAAAGCCACTATACTCAAAAAAATCTGATACTGGCACAAGAACAGATTCATAGACCAGTGGAACAGAATAGAAAGCCTAGAAATAAGCCCAGCTCTGTATGGGCATCTAATATTTGACAAAGGGGGCAGAAGCATAAAATGGAGCAATAATAGCCTCTTCAACAAATGGTGTTGGGAGAGCTGGACGGCTACATGCAAAAAATTAAAATTGGATCATCAGCTGACACCATACACAAAAATAAACTCAAGATGCATCAAAGACTTAAATATAAGTCGCAACACCATAAAAGTCCTAGAGGAGAACATTGGCAGGAAACTCTCAGATATCCCACGCAGCAATTTTTTCACCAATATGTCTCCTAAAGCAAGGGACATAAAGGAAAGAATAAACAAGTGGGACCTCATCAAAATAAGAAGCTTCTGCACGGCAAAAGAAAACATCAGCAAAATGAAAAGGGAGCCAACCGTATGGGAAAATATATTCGCTAATGATACATCAGCTAGAGGTTTGATCTCCAAGATATAGAAAGAACTCACTCGATTCCACTCCAAGAAGACAAACGATCCAATGAAAAAATGGGCAAAGGACCTGGGCAGACGATTTTCCAAGGAGGAGATATAGAAGGCCCAGAGGCATTTGAAAGTATGCTCAGCATCACTAGCCATCAGAGAAATGCAGATCAAAACCACCATGAGGTACCACCTCACACTGGTCAGAGTGGCCATCATAAACAGATCAACAAACAACAGGTGCTGGCGAGGCTGTGGAGAAAAGGGAACCCTAGTCCACTGTTGGTGGGAGTGCAGACTAGTGCAGCCACTGAGGAAAACATTGTGGAATTTCCTCAAAAAGCTGAAAATGGAACTGCCTTTTGATCCAGTGATTCCCCTGCTGGGACTATATCCTAAGAACACCAAAACGCCAATACAAAAGAACCTATGCACCCCAATGTTCATAGCAGCACAATTTACAATAGCCAAGTGTTGGAAGCAACCTAAATGCCCGTCAGTAGATGATTGGATCAGAAAACTATGGTACATATACACAATGGAATACTACGCAGCAGAAAGAGAAAAAGAACTCCTAAACTTCATGACAGCATGGATGGAAATGGAGAACATTATGCTAAGTGAAATAAGCCAGGGGGTGAGAGACAAATACCATATGATCTCACCTATAAGCGGAACCTAACCAACAATACAAAGATGCAAGGAAAATAAGACCAGCAACACTGAAAGGAAAAGAAATCAACAGAGACAAGAGGGAAGGAGGGAGGCGGGGCGGGGACAAGGAAGGGAAGGAGAAAGTCAAGGAACATATACCAAGGACTCATGGACAAAACCAAAGGGGAAGAGCTGAGGGAAGGAGGGAGGGAGGGGGCAAGGGAAAGTGGTGGGGGGGAGGCAGAGACAAATGTATTTGAAAAAATAAATTAAAAAAATAAAAAAATTAAAAAAATATTTTTCTCAACATTAAAAAAAAAGAATTTTACAGTCTATTTGGGAGGTAGAATTGGGGCCATGATCATGTATGGGTGGACAGAATACAATTTTAGGAATATATTTCGAGTCTGTAAAATCTATATTCATAATCTAAAATCTACACTCATTACTGAATAGAAGAGGTAGTCAGGCTTCCGGCTGCCTACTGAGTCAATAGGTGAAAGTCATGGAGGAAGAAGCCTGCCAAGGGAAAGCTGTTCATTACTTATTTAGTTTAATTTTAGAGTGACCAGCTATTACCATTTCATTAAGGTAATTCTGACTAGAAGCCTGGATGCCATGTTTCCTTCAAAGGTTGCCATTCACCACAACTAGCATATTTCATAGCTTGATATATTGCCTGCCATCATTCACAGAATCGTGCACTAGTCAGGATTCATTGTTACAAGCAACCTCTGATTTTAGTTGACTATGTAGAAAGAGAAGTTATTGAAGAGATTCTGAGTGACTTAATGAGTTGCCAGGAGACTGGATAATTTGGCTTGGAGAACAGGCAAGGTAAAGAAGTATAAACCTCCTGAGTAAATGATGCCTTGTAACCATTCTGGCAAGGGCAAGTCTGCTTCTCTGCTTGTTGAGCAGTAGAGACTCTCCTGAAACATTGTTACGGCATCCAGCATGGATCCTCCACCACTCCTGAGGTGTGTTTATTTTTTTTTTAAATCCTTACCCAAGGATATGTTTGTTGATTTTAGAAAGGGAGGGAGAGAGGGAGGGAGGAAGGGAGGATGGGAGGAAGGGAGGGAGATTTGTTGCCTCCCATACACAAACCCAAATCAAACCCAAAACCTAGGTCCATGCACTGATCAGCAATAGAGGCTCCCACTACATCTTTGGTGTACAGGGTGAGCTTCAACCACCCAGCCATCCAGCCAGGGCTTGGGTTTTGTTTCACTGGCTCCAGGAATCAAACCTGGAGCATCTATCTCTGGCAAATCTAGTTTGTGCATCCTACTTAGCTGTGAGAGGCCACAAACACCTCTCCCCCCTGGGACACAGACCTACCAAGACCTACAAAGTGGGGAATTTTTAAAATATAGAAATGGGCCCTGGCCTGTGTGGCTCAGTTGGTTGGAGTGTCATCCCATGACCTAAGGGTAACAGGTTATATTTCTAGGCCACATGTACAGTCCCTGGTCTGGGCACGTGCAATCCCCAGTCCCAGTGTGTATGGGAAGCAACCAATTCATATTTTTCTTTCTCCCTTCCTCTCTCTAAAAAACAATGAAAATTTGTCTTTGGGTGGGGATAAAAAATATATATAATATAGATTATATTTATATATAATATATTATTACATTTATATTATTAAATATATATTCTATAAATATATAACTTTAATCATATATATGATTAAAGTACTGGGAGTCACAAGTTATAACTTCATGTGGTACACATTTTATATCTATACCCTGTATGTAATATATAATGTATACAAACATAAATATATGCCTATAATACATACTTATAAATGTTGTATACGACATGATAATGTGTATTAGAGGTAAAAGACAATGGCAATTATGAATTGATGTTCTGACAACTCTAAATATAATATTGGTATGTCAATGATAAGATTGGTCTTTTTAAAAGATAAAAAATTAATACTGGTGTAGAGTAAATACAATTATTTAACACTTATATAAGTGTCTACATCTAACTGAAGAGAGAAATACAAATTATAGCATCCCAAGTGTTTCTTAGGAGGTTCACAGATAGGTAATAAAGCTTAATAAATTTCATTTTAAATCTTTGAATCATGGAATCAACCAATTGTATAAATTTAGTTTCAGACCATACCCATTATATGTTTCATACTGCTTAAAGCACATTTCAGTAGCTATGACTCCTAAAAGGGCTTAATCATTAATACACCAGCAAAATTTTCATTATTTTCTGACTCAAATTAATTTATAAAGCTGTAGATTCCCTCATGTTATCTTAGGACCTAGGACTAAAACCAGTACTTGGACTCTATGTCAATCTTCATGTTCCTCATGGTCTGATTGAGAAGTAAATCTAGTACTATTTTTCTCTATGTGAAGAAAGCAAAACTTGAATTATAGGTCCCAATGCCTTGCAATCTTGGCTATAATCACGCAATAGTAAGAAAATATCATTTCTTTTGAATAAGGTAGACAATGCTGAGGCATTTAAATTTCATTTTGAGCTGATAGTGAAGTGTTCAGAGAGTAGCTTAGAGGCAGACATAATGTGTTGGAAAAATTCATGTTTAAATTCTATGTGAAATATCTGTTTTGGATAATGATTCAGTAGTGATTTGCTGGTTAGAGAGAAAATATGATTCAAACTAATGTTATTCAAGATTAGAACGATTTTCAGAGTCCAGTCTTAAATTATTTCTGAGAATGTCCGGTGCAAAGAAAGTGAATTGGAAAGAATCTGATGAGGAAAATTCATTTGCATCCCATGTATAGCAGCAAACCTATTGAATGACATTTAAAAGAAGATTAAAGCTAATTTTATACAAGCTCCAGGATAATCAGATTTCCAAGTAGAAACAGAATTAGGACTTCCAATTCATTTACAAAGTAACTGATGTCATTGACCAGAGCCCTCTGAATGCATTTGCTTCTGCACATGTGATCCCTCTACCTTTTTTTTTAAATCCTCACATGAGGATAGGTTTATTGATTTTAGAGAGAGGAAGAGGGGAAGAGAGAGAGAGAAACATTGATGTGAGAGAGAACACTGATCAGTTGCCTCCTGTCCATGCCCTGACTAGAAATCAAACCTGCAACCTTTGGGTGTACAGGACGACACTCCAACCAACTGAGCCACTGAGCCAGCACTGATCCCTCTATCTTTTTACCTCCTTCGGGATTTTGCTTTTTTCCAATAGTTTTTAATGAGTGGGGATTAAGGATGTGTTGTTGCTGTTACTGATGTACAAACTCTAAAATGGTATCATATTATTTATGTATATGTTTTTATTTTCAGTGAGGATATGTTTATTGATTTTACTTTATTTTTAAGATTTTATTAAGTTATTTTTAGAGAGAGGTGAAGGGAGGGAAAAAGAGGGGGAGAGAAACATCTCTGGGTTTCCTCTTCTTTGCCCCTAACCAGGGGCCTGGCCCGCAGCCGAGGCATGTGCCCTGACTGGGAATGGAACCAATGACCTTTCAGTTTGTGGGATGATGCCCAGTCTGCTAAGCCACACCAGTCAGGACTATTTGTTGATTTTACAGAGAGAGGAAGAGAGGGAAGAAGACAGTGAAAGAGAAAGAGAGAAAGCGAGAGAGAGAGGGAGAAACACTGATGTGAAAGGGAAACATCAGCTTCCTCCCTAATGCACCCTGACCAGGGATAGAAACTGAAACCTCGATGTGTGCCTTGACTGGAATTTGGGAATTGAACCATCAGACTTCTGGTGTATAGGATGATGCTCCAACCAACTGAGCAACCCAGCCAGGACTAGAATGCCACTTTAGAGTCAAGATAAATTAGGTCATAACATGGTTCTACAGGTTTTATTTACTAGAACACATAGATCCCTGCTTTAATAAATATTGACGATGTAAGCACACTATTGAATGGAGCCTATTCCTTGAGTGAGTAATAATGTGGCCATTGTCATATGTCAATGCAATGTGTACTTTTGAGATCATGCCACTATTCTTGTGGAAGCTACATGCTGGAGTCTAGTGGATCTCCTCAGGCATATTTTCTCTCTGTATTTTTCAAATTTGACTCTGTTCATTTTAAAGTAAAACAATGAATCTTAAGTATAATCTCTGGTTATCTTCTTGCCAATGAGAATTTTTACCCACACTCTTTTTTTAAAAAAATGACATATAATTAGCATTAGATACAAGTTTAATGTGTACCATCATGTTGGTTTGATACATTTGCATATTGCAATATGATTACTGTCTTAGCATTAACTAACACTTCTATCATGTAATTATCATTCTTAATTTTTGTGGTGAGAAAAATTAAAATCTAGTCTCTTAGCAACTTTGAAGTTTATAATACAGTATATCTTGACTACAATCATTATACTGTGCATTAGAGCTCCATAATTTATTTATCTACAAATCACAGCTTTGTATCCTTACACAACATCTCCCCAATCTCCCCAATCCTCAGACTCTGGTAACTACCATTGTACTCTCTGTTTAAAAAAAACTTATTCTTCAAATACATTTGTCTCCATTTTCTTGCTACCACTTTCCCTTGCCCCACCCAGTCCCACCTCCCTCCCTCAAACTTTCCCCATTTTGGCTTTGGCTTTATACATGTTCCTTGATTTGACTCTTCCCCTTCCCTTCCCCATTACTCTCTATTTTTATAAATTTGGCCTTCTTAGACTCCACATATAAGTGATATTCTACAGTATTTATTTTTGACTGACATATCTCATATCATCATTTACGTTAATGTCCTCAAGATCCACCCATGTTGTCTCAAATAGCAAGAATTCTTTCCCATACCCTTCTTTCTTTCAAGATTCTTGCCTTCAGTATAATTAGGTGTAATAGGTTAATTGTTCAACACATATTCACTCCCTTTTTTCACCGAGGGTAGAGTATATTTTACTGCCACATTTAATGTTGGTTTTGGACATGTGACTTGCTTTGGCCTAAATATTACAGAAGTCTAAAATACGGCTTCACAGTCTTGCTTTGCTGTTGCACTTCTGCCATTATTATGATAATATGTCCTGGTGGCTGCTGCCCCTTCAGCTTTCCCCCAGAATGAGACCCATGGAATAGGCCTGACCAGCCAAGCCTACCTGAGTCTGCCTGAGATTAGCAAAATTTCAACTCTAAGAACAAGAAAAATAAGTATTTGTTGATTCCAGCCACTGAGATTATCAGATTGCTTGTTATGCAGCATTAGGGTAGCACTGATTATACAAATGAATAAAGTCCTTGATCTAACATTTCATGATATATATATCAAGACAAGGAAAAATAACTCCCAAAGTGTAATTTAATCATTAAGAAGACACTGGGACTAATTGGTAATTACAAAATAAGCATGGGGATATAAGGTAAGGCATAGGAGTGTAGTTAACAATATTGTAATGACTCTGTGGTGCCAGGTGGACGCTTGCATTATTGAAGAGAACGTTTTGTGACCTATATGAATGTCTATCTGCTGTTAGGTGTTGTACACCTGAAACTAATATGAAATAGTGTGAAATACAAACCTTTAATCAAGAAATAAAATTTAAAAAATGAAAAAGGTTAAGGAATAAAGAAAAATAATACTATAGAACATAAACAAAGGAGACACTGGATTTATCACTTCATTATATTGAGAATAAACTGCTTATTTTACATTATTATGGATTACACTTATTTTTATGGATGACACTTAAAACACATTGATACTTAAAACTATAGTCTCAACTGTGCTAAATGTTTTACATAGAGTACCTTGTTTAATCTTCACAATAACTGTGAGAGGCAGACCAACTTGTCACCAATGTAGAGCTAAGAAAATGGAGGCTTAGAGAGGTTAAGATATAACTTGACCACAATGACTTAGCTGGTTAAGTGATGGATCCAGGATTCAAACATGGGTAGCCCATGCTCTTGACATTGATATAATAAAGAAATACGTCTTTGGGTGAGATAAAAAAGTCCATTGTGCTAAGTTTGACATACTGACAGAAATGTAAAATAGCATTATGTATGAAAATAGCACTGTCTTTAGTTTTACATTAAGAGACTCAGAAACATATAATCAGATTTCCTTTATCTAGCTATAATTTGTCATTTCACTCTCTTTTTAATGTATAATCTATACTTCTAGTTTATGTCACTCTCAATGTAATCTGTATAATAAATTTACCACTCACATAGGTGATTTGTTGATCCTAAAAATACCTCCTTTAAAATTCATGGTTTTGGTCTGGTTGTGAAATTTTTGAACTTGGTGAAAAATCTAATCACCCTTATTCATAACTTTCATATAAATCACAAACCTCGATACCTTGTCAAATTTTATTCTCTTAAGATTATCCCATCTCTCTAATTACTTTAGTTATTTTTTGTTGAATTTCCTCCAAACCCTGACTTAGGGAGTAGCCCTTATTTTGCAACAGAGTTAAGTACTACCTTCACTCTGGTTTCAAACTGTCTTTTTGAAAGATCTCCAAAGTTATCCTGAAACTCCAGGCCTTGCCTTAGCATCTTTAGGGAGGTGCATTCTTTAAAAGAATTTTATCTGACTTTCTGAAATATTCAGCACCACTTAGGCCACATTGCATCAATGATATTTTACTTTTCCTAAAATAACTTTTATGTCAAATTACCGTGGGACAGTTGAGGGTTATTCTCTGGTAAGGATACCCAGAATACAACAAGGTTTTTTTGGCTTGATAATGCAAGTAAATATTAAATAAGTATTGCTATATATTATAGGGACTTTTGAAACACTCCTGACAAATATCATGTTATAAGAGGATTGTAAGGAGACCCTTCCCAGAGTGTATGTTTGGTGGTGGTGGAGAATTGTCATGTGAAAGTGTGTTATGTTTCCGCTTAGCTACAATCACCTTTCAGCCAGGAGAGAAACAAGAGAGGACATATAAATATCATGACAGTAGTCAGGTAGAATTCATGTTTATTTGGGCTAATTAAAAACAATTATATCAAATCTAAAGCAGAGCAAAATCTAACATATAGATTGGGTTGGGGCTGGGATTTAATTCAAGATAGGCTTTGTTAATTATGATTTATCTGACTTCCACTCCTTCAGTGGGAATGTATTGGATAGTTTGCATAGTGATGGAGTAGTCCTTCTAAAATATATGAGTGGAAAGTAGCATGATCTATACAGACTCCCTGCCCCCCACCCTCACAAACACACTTGGCCTGTGTTCCCTGTCAACTGGACTGCTTATGTATAGGTTTATTCCCTTTAGCCAAGTTTTCACAAGCTTGTGATTGGGGGCTGAGGGCTCAAGACCTATTATGTGATAATACTATCACTCCACATAGACTTTATTTTCATCCCCTTTCTTGGCTTATCATAAATACAAACAGAACAGACTAATAAGTCTGAAAAATCAATTTTCATGCATCCTGATGGCAAATATACTTTTAACATTTAATATTTTATATTCTTAAGAAAGGCTTACAGCCTTCTATGAAAATACATAGGCTGTGACTGTCATTATGTGGCAGTTTGCTATGGAACGGAGGCTGGCACACTAGTTCAAGGCTTTTTCCTCATTCACCAGAGGAATGCACAGGAATCTAACCAAAAGAAAGAAAGGAGAAATTATATCTCTTCTATCCAGAAAGGGAATACTGAAGAAGTTGGAGAAGTGATTCTTAGCATGATTTTTGTTACTGTTCCCACTTAGTTGGAATTGGTTTTGGGTGGAACTAGAAGTTGTACACACATAATGATGGTTTTTGTGCAAGGGTATGTAAAAATGTTCTTATACTGATTTCTTTTTCTAGAAGCAGCGGGGGCCTTCGATCACCTTCTCTCTGTCATTCAGGTTTGTAACTAACTAGAGAGGAAAACTCTGTAGGAATTAAAGGGACATTCTTCCCCCTTTCCCATCTCTCCAGGGAAACCTTCAAAGAGTAGAAAGTCAAAACCACCGGGTATCTACAATTTATTTTCATAACTGTAGCTAATTTCTGCCTGTGACCAGCGACCTTATATCCTTCCTTTCATCTTCCTGTCTGCACCCCTGGACAATACTCTGAAAAGAAGGAGGAAGGGTGCTTTGATGGGTCAATGAAAAACCATCTACTAAACAATAGATTCAGCAGCATCTTTGAAAGAAAGTAATATAATGTCCTGAGGAAGAGTAAATCACTAGAACAAACAAAAGTAGTAAGTCACTTTCTGCTTCACCCAGTTTTCAGTCAGCAACTCTCATTTTGAGCAGCTCAACTGCAGTTCAAGAGTTCATTTGAAAACGGGAGAGTTTGGCCCTCTGGATTACAAACTAATTTCATGGTTCTTTATTTTTTTTAAAAAACCCTCTTTCTTTGTTTTCCCAAATCTCTCCAGACTTTGCTGAACTTCAGTTTTCCACTGTCATTCCAGTAGCTTATATTCAGAAGCTTCCCTCCAGGCTAAGAAATCATCAGAAGGTGGCTAAACAAACTTCTTTCCCCTAAAAAAATAATGATTGCATTTCTTTTCACTTAATGTTTACTTACACTGTATGATGAGATGCTGCTAACCAAGTCACCACCCTGTCACCCTTTAAAATCCAGGATGCAGTTTACAATCTAAATTCAACTTTTCATGACTTTTATTTTTCAGTCCCTTCAAAATTTAAAATGCTAAACATCTGCAGTAGTAATTAAATAAGATAATTCAGGTCAGCAATGTCAAAGTGGCACATCTTCTTTCTTAAAAAACAGTAAAATGTGTAAAAAAGAAAGTTGTAAGATTAATTCTACTTCGTATCAAATCCCTTTCTTGAAAAAAGTTATATAATCAGGATAAGCATTTTAAATTGCTTAGGGAAATATGTTGATTATGATATGACAGATGGTTTGCCTAATAAATTGCAAAAATACTTTACAAAATAATATATATAACACACTAGAAAAAGAAAACTTCCATATACTATTCCTACTGTGCTGTATGTTTTGGTGTGTTATATAATTTTCTTTTCTTTAGCTGGAGAAGATCAAATCAAATCATATTTAAATTGCTTCCTTTTTTTCCCTAGGTCTTCATAGAGAAAAGAATAATTCTAGCTTAAGTCTGTAGCAAAGACGAACAATCATTATTTCTGCAAAATTTTCATCAATTGTTCTCTCTCATTCTCAAAAGACAATTTTTCAAACTATTTTAAGTATGTTATTAGCATCCAATTTTTTCTTAAAAAGCTTATCAGCTAATTACAAATAACTCTTACCTATCATAAAAAGATTTTAGACGTCTCTCTTAAGCAATACCTAAGAAATCTGTTTCAGACATTTGAAAATAGGTTTCATTTCTAAAAAAGTATCTCTAGTACAAGCTTGGTGTTATTGTTACCCCTTTTCTTTCAATTCATTTATTAAATATATATTTACCAAGATCTTATTATGTTCCAGCATAGAGCAGAAAAGGGGATCAGAGACTGTTGGGGTTTGATGAAGAGAGATGAAATTTTTAGATAGGGAGGACAGGGGAGATCTCATCGAGTTGACATTTAAGTAAAAACCTGAAGGAAGCAAGAAGGGAGCAAGCGACCTGGGAGAGGAGGGTTGTAGGAAGAAGCAGCAGCAGATGCAAAGGCCTAGCTAGGAACCTACCTGAAGTGCTCAAGGAACAGCTAAGGAGCCACTGAGGCTGCAGGGCACATAGCTATGGGGAATGTAGGTCAGAGAAGTTATGAGGGACCTGATAATTTCGATGAGGCCTTTTTTTCCCTGTGTTTTTACTTTGAGTGAAATAAAAAAATACGTAGAACTCAAACCTAATTTGACATAATAGGATCATTCTGGTTGCTGTGCTGAGGATTTTCTCAAGGCCAGCATAGGCAAAAGAAGTAAGCTATTACAGTAACTAAGCTGAGAGATCGTGGTGACTTGGGTCAGAATGGTAAAGGTGAAAGTGGTTAAAAGTGGCTGGGTTCAGGATATATTTTAAAGATACATCTGATAGGATTTGATTACAGTTAGGGATGTGAGAGAAAGAAATCAAGAATAACTCCAAAGTTTTTGGCTTGAGTAACTGAAATCATTAAGTTACAATTATTCATAATGCAAAAGCTTGGGAAAAAACAGATTGAAGAAGAAGTTTATGACTTTGATTTGAAGATCTGCTGTGTTTGAGAAACCTATCAGATTTCCAAGTGGGGGCGTTAAGGAGGCAATTGGATATACAAGTTTGGGTAGTAGGAGATAGGCTGGCTTTTAAGATATAAAGTTAGTATAAATTTTGAAATTATCAGTATTTTGCTGATTTTAAAACCCATGGGCCTGGTTCAGATAAAAAGCAGAGATAGAAAAACAGAAGTCCAATGCCTGGCCCTGGAGCCCACCACTGTTAGAGTTTGTGAAGATGAGGAGAGATCAGCAAAGGAGGCTGAGAAGGAACGCAATGAGGTAGAAGAGTCAGCAGGGCGTGTGGCTTGGGAGATAAACAAGAAAAGGATTTTAAGGAGGAAGGAATGATCACCCAAGCCCTGTGCTGCTAACAGATCAGGTAGGATGACGACTGAGAATTGGCTGCTGTAATTTAGGAGGTGGAGGTCATTGGTGACTTTGACAAGAGCAGACTCAGTAGAAAAATGACAGGTTTGATTGAAGTAGATTCAAAACATGAAATCAAGCAGTGGGATCAAGAGAAAGTTTTCTTTTTAAGATGAGAAAAATAATAACATGTTTGTACACTGAAGGAAAAAATCCAGTACAGACGGGGAACGTGATGGTTCAACAGAGAGCAAAGAACACTTAAGGTGTTATTACTGAAGGAACAATTGTTTTTGTGTTGGTGTGAGAGGATGATACCCATTGCACAAGTGGAGAGGATGACTTGTTCAGGAGCATAAACAGTTTGTCCTTAATAGTAGCAGGAAGACATGTCATGTGGGTACAGTTTCTGATAGGAATGCATATGGGAGCTTGTGGATGTTCCCTTTTGAAGCAAGCCTGTGATAAAAGCTGTAGGAGGATTGAATAGTCAATGAAGTCTAAAATAGGCAATTATGAGTATTGCCTGAATGAGGCAGGGAAATATGGTATGATTTCCAGAAAGCACTGAGAACCCTCTTGAGGTCTGTGGTCATGCATTGGAAGTGAGATCAGTCAGCATGGTTTTTCCACATGCTTTTCTCTAGCCTGGATAAACTGTTGAAGTTAATTATTTAAAGTGTTTAATTTTTTTCATGCTAAATGTCGTGCACTGAGAACATAAAAATGACTAAGAAATGGCATCTGTCTCAGACGAGCTCATAGTCTACTGAATTTGAAGGACATGTAATTGATCACTTAAAAAGTATTGTGACAATTTTTATAGTTGTTGTACAAAGTGTGTTCATGACTTTACATTGAATGAAGCTCAGTCAATTTGTCATAGCAAAGTAAAAAGAATACCTTCAGAAAATGCTTATTTACTTTGATAATTGGCATGTCTATGTGAAATGTATCTGTGGTATTTGCAGTGATTGCAAATTATATGCTTTGGGAAACAAAGTTACAGAAAAATAAGAGCTGAATGAAATATATAATTTGACAAATGAAGAAGCTGAGTCTCAGAGACAGAAGGCAAATTGTTTAAAAGGACATGCCTAGTTGCTGTCAACCCTCGGCTCTGTGGTAATTCTAACCTGTTACTCTTTTAACTGGCCTTAGTACAGGACACCTCTACTTTGCAGATTTTCCAGCCTTCTGTAGTTTGAGAATAGGATGCTCTGGTTTATTAAAGCAAGAAAGAACTAAAGAAACCCAGAAGTGAAAGAGAGATGAAAGCAAAAAGAAAGTAGGAAACTCTTTAAGACAGAGTCACAAAGGGGATTTAAATTTTCTCAGAATTTCTGCCTATTCTTAAAAAAATAATGCATGATTAGTAGAGCTTTATTATTTATTGTCAGGCCTCAGGTAGCATATAGAAAAATGTAGAAGGTTCTCACCTTTGAGAAAATTAAAATATATGGGCTAAATGAAAAACCCATTTATCCCTCCATTCTGTCCTTCCTGTTTTTGTAATCTTCTCCCTTCGTATTCCAGACTTATACAGTTTCATAAGGGAAAGGAAGCATTACATGTAATGAACTCAGTCAGTAACTTCCTCCTTAAATCTCTGAAAATATCAACTGGACTTAGATAAACAATATATAATGAAAAAGGAGAGAGACTTTTTTATTTCCCTAAAGAACATAGTAAAGACACACAGTAAAACCAGTTCAATTATTTGATTAGTTAACAATCAAGCAATTAAATCAACATTTATTAAACAATTAAATTAACATTTGAGTGTGTGTTATATACCCTGAACTGTCTTAGAAGTGAAAATATATGTATCAATTATTCATGCATGATATATAACATGAAATTGATCATTGGTAATGAGTTTAGGTAGATAAAGAATATTTCTTAAATAATTTTTTTCTTTTTGTATACTTAAATAAGAATCTTTGAGTTCTACTTTTTTGTCATGTATGACAAAATGTTGGAAATATGTATATATATATTCCAACACAAGTGAAAGCATTTTATATATATTTATATATTACATGTTACATATATAATATACACACATATGGTAAAGGATGATATGATAATGTATTTGAAAACTTAGTTTGATATTTGGGAATGGAGGCTGCTGGGAATTAGAGAAGCCAAAGCCTGAATGGAGTGTACAAAAATCCCTTCTTAATGTTCATTAAAAAATAGCTGGATAGGATGTTTATTATTATTATTATTATTTATTTTTGGCTCATGTTTTCCTATTAACAGACAAAATACAAACACTGAAAAACCATATCCACCTTGCACTGTTATTCTTGCTTTTTCGTACTGGTGAACAATCTTGCTTAGTTCTCCTTTCCTTTAATTGGTCCTTGGAGAGTCCTCTCAAACCTTTACAATGACATTCAGTGAACATTTCTGAGTGGTGCCAAGCCAGGATCTCTGTGATAGCTCACAAATTATAGATTGAACTAAAGCTGTATTACTTCTTTTGCGATGTTTAATGCATGAGTTTTCTTATTTGGTATGGCTAAGCTGATGACACAAAATCTTTTTTTCTTCTTAGAGCTTCAAGGATTTCTGTGAGTGTGGTTTAAAATATGTTCTTTTAAAAATGATTAGATGGCAAAGCTTTCTTTCAATTGTTTCCTCTGCACATGGTTTGAAGCCAAATGATTACTCATGAATGGTATATTTCTGAAAAAGTAGAAATAGTCTGCAGAGATACATTTAAGATACTTAAAAGTCACTGATTCTCCTTTGACAGTTCCACACAAAGAAAGTGAGTTTTGGAATATTTGAAGATCTCTTCAACATCTCATAAATGAAATAAAAGGCATATTTTTATTGCATATATTATATCAGCTTCAAAATATTGACTAGATAGGTTTTAGTTATAGGGGAAAACTTCAACAACTTTTTTGATAAATAGGCAAGAAACACATTTCAAAAGTTATTCATGGTGATTGTGATTTTCTTTCTGTGTTTTTCTTTATTTCAAAATTATTGAATGTATTGTACATAAAAGTCCAATAAATGTGATTTTATAAATATTTATTGACATATTAAATAATGTACTTCTACCTCCCTTATACTTCTTTCTTTCTTTTTGCATTTATCAGTCTTGGCCATATTTTATATATATTGCTTTTTAGGTTTACTGTCTTTCTCTAATCACTAGATGAGACCTCCAAGAAGCCAGGGATTTGGTTGATTTTGTTGACTGCTGTATCCTCAGTTCCTAGGAAAGAGTTGAGGTTGGTCCTAATGAAACAATATATAATAGAGTCTCCATTGGGGAAAAAATAATCATTTTCAGGAATTAAGAGCTGTTGGACTGGTAAAACAACAGTCGATACATTTAACTTACTGGTTTCTTAAACCTTCATGCTGGAACACATATACAGCTGCACATGTGTGCTCTTCACCATATATGATTTTAAAGAACTATCCAGCTGCAACTGAATGCACTCACTGCTCCCCGGTGGGAGACACATCTTGTCATTTCTAGTTACTATATCTAGTCCCAATTCCAGACATGTTTTCCTTGACTTTGAGTCCAGGTGTGGCTCCACATGATTTTACAAGGAACTGATTACAAATTTAACTGTTCCTAGCACTGTCCTGAGCAAGAAGAATGAAAAATCTCTGCCTTGGCAGGGGAGACTGTTTCTTGGTGAGCCCAACAGAAGATTTTGCCTTGTTCAAGGTTTTCCATGACCACAACTGAAATAGATAGAGAGGAATTTCTCTTTTGGAAGCTGAACCATTTTAACCTCTCACCTTAGTAGGTGTGATTTGCTGAGGAGCAACACACATAGAATTGATTGCTAAGCCCAGCAATGAACAGTGAGAAGCCTTTGTTTACCAAACCTAGCCTTTTTTTTCCTTCTTGGTAATGCAAATCATGTAAAAGTCTAATCAACTGCTATATTATCAGATTCCTTTTTCACACTGTCAGCTATTCATCACTCTTGGTGTTCTTATCTAGTCATGGTCCTTAAATATCCACTGCCAGCAAAATTTTCACCCTTGTTTCCTTTGTTCCTTAGATCATCAGGAAAGTATAGGGTTGTAGGACCTGTCTCTAAGCTTTTTCTCTGTGGATGGTGTTTGTACTGTAGATAATTATTACTTTTCTCAGGTTGCAGTATGTTGCAAAAAGGGTTTTGGAGAGACCTGTCAGATCATGCTCATCCATTTCTCGGACTCTTCCCATTACACAACTTAATTTTCCCAAAGTCCTCCCCTCCCACATCTAATTTTTCTTATACTTTATTTGGCTTGATACTGCCTTATTAAGCTTTTGTAAATTCTGAAAAATGCATGATTAATATTCTTAGTATTCTTGAATTTCTTGGTTAGGGTAAATAATATTTCTTGTAACAAAAATTCTTGCTCTTACCTTCTCTTTTTTCATGTGATACATCAGTTTAAAGAGTCTCCTTTTGACAGCACATATTGAAGAAGCAGCACAATCTAACTTTATAATATTTTTCTATGACATTTCTCAAGTTCCCAGTCAAGGTATGAGTATGTGTTGCAAGATACAAAATTCTACAAAATATATAAATATAAGATTATTCCAAAACTAACTATCCTTTTTCTGAGGATAGTAAAAGAAGGAAACCATCATAATTCTTTTAATGAAACAAGAATAAATTGATATAAAAAACGGACAAATTTTATACCAAAAAGAAAACAATAGCTTATCAACACCAAATTTATAAGCAGATGTTAACAGATTCTATGGTAACTTAAAAAATGTATCATGAGAGAACTTCTGGTCAAGATGGAGGAGTAGGTAGACAGATTTTGCTTGCTCATGCAACCACAGAGAGAAGTACAACTAAACCTCAAAACAAATAACACCCAGAACTGTCAGAAAATTTAACTGTATAGAAGTCTGACAACCAAGGAGTTACAGAAGCCACGTTCATCCAGACGGGTAGGAGGGGCGGAGATGTGGAAATAGGCAGGGAGGCAAAGCGATGCAGATTGGCATGGAGAGGTGGTGGTGGTGGCAGAACAGGTGATCCCACATTCACATGTGGTAGATAAGAATTGAGAAGGATACCTTGGGAGCAAGCAATCCCAGTCTGAGGCAAGACCGCACAGCCTCGGGTGCCAGCACTGGAAAGAAATCCCCGTTATTTCTGACTGTAAAAGCCAGTGGGGGTTGGGGTGGTGGAAGAAACTATCAGATTCTTAGGAGACTCCACTTAAAGAACCCACACAATATTAGAACATATGCAAGCCCACCCACTATGGGATTCAGCATCAGGACAACAGCTGGAGTGGTGCCAGTTGCATACAGGGAGTGGAGTGATGTGACTAGAAATGGGGAGAGTACTGGGCAAACCTTCAGAAGCCAGGCAGTAGCACTGTCCTCTCATCAACCGCCCCTCCCAGCCATACACACACAGAGCTGCAAAGTGGAGGAGTGGGTTGCCCCATCCTGGCAATTACCTAAGACTCCACCCCACGCAATTTACAGGGGCCTTTTCTACAATAGGCCACCCTAGCAAACAGGGAGTCAAAGCAGCTCTACCTAAAACACAGAAACAAACACAGGGAGACTGCCAAATTGAGGAGACAAAAAAATAAGGTTCAAAAGAAAGAACAGAACAAAACTCCAGAAAAATAATGAATGAAATGGAGATAACCAACCTATAAGATGGAGAGTTCAAAACACTCGTGATCAGGATGCTCAAAGAACACATTGAGTATGGTAACCACATCATGGAACAAATGATAGTTACAAAAAGTGAAATAAAGAACCAACAGTGAAGGAGAGGAAACCAGCATTCAAATCAATGATTTGGAACATAAGGAAGAAATAAACATTTAACCAGAACATCAAGAAGAAACAAGAATTTTCAAAAAATGAGGATAGTATAAGAAGCCTCTGGGACATCTCCAAATGTACCAACATCTGAATCATAGGAATGCCAGAAGTAGAAGAGGAAGAGCAAGAAACTGAAAACTTGTTTGAAAAAATAATGAAAGAAAACGTCCTGAATTTGGCAAAAGAAATAGACATACAAGTCCAGGAAGCACAGAGAGTCCTAAACACATTGGACACAAAGAAGACCACACCAAGGCATATCATAATTAAAGTGTCAAAGATTAAAGTAGGGAGAAAATCTTAAAATGAGAAGAGAAAAGCAGGGTGTTACCTATAAAGGAGTTCCTATAAGACTATCAGCTGCCTCCTTGAAAGAAACTTTGCAGGCAAGAAGGTAATGGCAAGAAGTATTCAAAGTTATTAAAAACAAGGACCTACAACTTAGATTACCATATCCAGCAAAGTTATCATTTAGAATCAAAGGGCAGATAAAGTGCTTCCCAGACAAGGTAAAGCTAAAGGGACTCATAATTACTAAGCCATTATTACATGAAATGTTAAAGGGACTTATTTAAGAAAAAGATGAAAATCTAAACTATGAACATTAAAATGGCAATAGATTCACAATTATCAACAACTGAATCTAAAAAAAACAAAACAAATAAGAACATGAACAGAATTATAGATATGGAGATCATTTGGAGGGTTAACAGCTGGGAGGGGGAAGGGGGAGAATTGGGGAAAAGGTGGAAGGATTAAGAAGCATAATTAGTAGGAACAAAATAGTCAAGTGGATGTTAAGAACAGTATAGGAAATGGGGAAGTCAAAGAACTTTGCTACATGACACATATGACGCATGGACATGAATTAAGGGGGGATTACTGGAGGGAATGGTGGTATTGGATGGAGGGGGACAAAGGGGGAAAATTGGGACAACTGTAATAGCATAATCAATAAAATATATTTAAAAATACATCATGACCAAGTGGAGTTTATTTCAGGAACACAAGTGCAGTTCAAAAGGAATATAATTAATATACTTTAACATATTAATAGAGCTAAGGAAAAATATTTGACAAGGAAAAAAGCATTTGACAATATCAACAGTTATTAAGGTATAAATACATGATCAAATTTAATTTGGTAGTTACTGCCTTAACCTGATTATATATTCATCTATATATTCACACATCCTAAGTCCAGAAGAGTCGACATCTTAATTAATGGGAAACAACTAGAGGCTTTTCTTCTCTGCTGAAGTGTGGAAAAAAAACAAGGATGTCCTCTATCTACTCTTTAACACAGTATAAGTCAATAAACTTTGATAAGTGAAAGCAAATAAGAATATAAAAATGTAACAAAAAGAAATAAAACTATCCTTTTGCATAAATATGGTTATCTGGAAAAACAAAAAATAATTGATGGAAACACTACTATGAATAAGAAAGAAACTTAATAAAATCAAATTTTAAAATACAATTCAGTAATCAATAGCCTGGCCCTGGCTGGTGTGGCTCAGTTACTTGGAGCATCGTCCCATAAACTAAAAGTTTGCGGGTTTGATTCCTGGTCAGGGCACACACCTAAGTTACAGGTTCAGTCCCTGGCTGGGATGAGTACAAGAAGTAAGTGATTGATATTTCTCTCTCACTTCAGCATGCCTATCCCTCTCTCTAAAATCAATATACATGTCCTCAGGTGAAGATTTTAAAAAATCAATAGCCTGCATATATTCAAACAATAAACAGTTGGAAGAAATAGTAGGAAATAGACTCCCATTATAATGGCAAAAATAAAATAGGCACAAACTTAATAAGAAATAGGTAAAGCTATTAAAGAAAGCTGTAAAATATTCCTAAAACACCTAAAAACTACAAAATTACATATGCATTAACCTCAAGAAATTACTTCTAAAAACTTATCCCATAGGTACACTGGTGAAACAAAACAAAACAAAACAAATTATGTATGTACAAGGCTATTCATTGCCACACTTTTTGTTATAGAAAAAGACTGGAAATACTCCCATATTCATTAATAAGGGACTGATTAAAAAAGGCACATTCATACAAAAGAATATTCTGAAGCTCTGAAAAAGGATGAGAAAGATTTCCCTTTCCTTTTATCGAGTGAATGACAGAATTCATAGTAAAAAATAGATTTACAGAAATGAATGTAAAAGAATATATTCATAGCCTTCAGATAGTCAAAGATAAAAGAAAGATCTACTTTTAAAGAAAGCAGTATGAAGATAGTGTGTATAGAGTGCTCCCTTTGTGTAAGACATAGGTGGAATTTGGGATGGAAAGACTAAGATGACTCCCAGTAATCTGTGCCTCCTGGTATACATGCTCTTGTATAATACCCTTGGGTGTTGGTGGACACTGATTTGTTTGCAAGCAATAGAATATGACAAATGTGATGGGATATCACTTCTATGACTATGTTGTTTTTCTTTGCCTTATTAATATGCGGGGTTCTTTATAGTTTCTGGGTAATGGAGGGGTGGGTAAAATTTGGTTTGCAGCTGTTTGTATGGCAAAAGATATGCAGGTTATGATTATTACAATAGCTTTATTAACTTTGTGTTTCCCATGCTCCCACCTGTAAATCTACTTTGGCTCTCCCCTGTACATGCATACACTTTTCCCTCTCTTATTTTTCTCTTTTTGATAAACAGATGTTCCTGATTTTAATAGTTAAATTTATTAACCTTTTCTTTTATGATTAGTGTTTTTTTGTGTATTCCTTTTAAGAAATCTTTGACTATCTGAAGGCTATGAATATATTCTTTTACATTCTAGAAGATTTTATCTTTAGCTTTCACAGTTCGGTTTATTGGCTTTCTCCAACTAAGTTTCTTTTTGATATGAATTAGGGATCAAGAATCACTTTTTTATCCATGTAGATACCCATGTCCCAGAGCCATGTATTGAAACCATCATCCTTTCCCTACAGAATTGAAACAATCTTCTAACTGGTCTAGAAGTCTTTTTGCCTCTAGTTTTGCTTCTTATAGAGTCTGTTCTCCATGTAGCAACAAGGATGATTTTTAAAAATCGTGCACTGTATGATATTATTGTAATGCTCAAAACTCTCTAATAACTTTCAGTCACAGTCTAAATAGAATTAAAGAACCCCATGACCCACAAGAATCTATGTTATCTGGTTCCTATATAATTGGATTCCATCTTTGGCCTCATGTTCTGCCACTCTTTCCATCACTCATTCTGCAGTAGCTACACTGGCCCCCTGCTATTTTTTGAACTCTCCAAGTGTGTTCTGCCTCAGGGCCTTTATACTAGCGTTTCCCTCTATTTGCATAACTCACTAAACTACAGCACCTTCAATGTCATTTCCCTAAAGAGGTCTCCTCTGAAAGATTGTTCTCAATGGTCTGTAATAGCACTATTTCTCTATTTCTACACGGTTTTATTTTTCTTCATGGCACATTTCACATTCTGTCACCACATGTGTTTGCTTATTGGCTGTCTAACTCCCAATTTAGAATGTAAGCTCCATATGGGCAAGGACTTTGCTGTATTTATCTCTGTCCTCCAACACTAGGCTATCACCAGATATACAGCGGGTACCCACTTGATATTTGTTAAATGAATTATTGAATAATAGAAAAATAAAAACTAATGTCATGATGTAGAAAGACATGAAAGGAAGCAGAGAAAAGAGGAGGGTTGAAAATGTTCTTCTCTCTTGCGTTTGAGCTATTAGTTATTTTATATTTTGATGCTGCTTCTTCTTACATGTGTTTTGCTGTTGTATACATAGCAGAATACAGAAAGGTTTGGGTTCAAATCTTGATTCCACTGTGTACCAGTTTGGTGATCTTTGAAACTGTCTGAGCCTCATATTTCTTATCAAATAAGAATTAAAAATACCTGCCTTGCTGTGTCAATATTTTTAGTATTATAAATAACTCATGTAAAACATCTGCCCAGAAGTATTTATGTAAGGTTGCAAAAATTATAACTTTTTATTATTATATCATTTCCTATTTATAAATTAAATGAGAATATCATTTATTAAAAAAAACTCTTTTCATATCCTCCACAGTTGACAGTAGATTTTTTTGCACATGTTAAGAACACAATAAATGTTTGTTGAATAAATGAATAGATGCAGAAAGGCTCATAAGAAGTAGAATTACATTGGGAACATGTTTCCTTCTTTCTCCCTGTGTTTTACATTGATTTATTGATTAATAATGGAATTAATCTATCCTTGGGCTAATTAGTTAGAAAAATCTTTGGACTAAAAAAATCCCCATTTTACAAAGTTTGTTAGTACTTATAAAATATCTTTGACTTCTTTTTTCTTCTTTAACTTTAGAACTAGAGCTTTTTGATTCCTCAGTATGCACAATTGCATATTTCAATGAATTTTTTTCAATAGGCAAAATTAATTTCCCTCTTCCCTTTTCACTTCTAAAACCTCACAAGCTGTTAAAATGTCCATCTCTTCTGCTCCATTTCCTCATGAAAATCCTATCACATACCATATGAATTTTTAACCCTAACACCTGTCTACCCACATGGTCCCAGAGGGGTAAAGTATAAAACAAAAACAATAAAGCCAGCACATATTCCTATGCAACTATCCCACAAAGTATATAAAACAGTTTTCAACGCTGATCACCTACTGTATACATAACCCCAGTCACCAGAGGAACACAAATTATACGTGTAAAGATCGTCGCTTTTTCATTTTTCTTGGTTCCTGAGCAGTGATTTTGTGGTTCTTCAATTTCCATAGCCTCAAAAACCTTGGATTTGTTGTTTTTGCCTCCTTATCCAGGTGCCAAGCAATACTTTAGGCCTCAGAAAAAGCTGTTCTGTGAGGTTTGCTTCCCCCTTCGATGGCGGTAAAGAATTTTAACTCGATTCATTAATTAAATAAATGCTTAATATTATAACTTTCTTATTCTTGTATTGGGGGTGAGTAGGGAAACCTTTAAAGAAAGCTTCCGTATGAAGCCCTAGTTCTGTGAATATTTGAATTTCTATGTGCTGGGAATCAGTTAATGCCTCTGTAGGAGAGTTCCTGGAATGATTGACAGGCTTCTCCTCCAAACATCCTTTATTATCTCATACATGTTTACATTAACCTTATTTATATTTTTATTCTGATGATCCAGTGATGATGTATGGGAGTAACCCACTCTGGCAGTAAGGGCATTACTGACATTGTTTAGAATTTCTGGTACATGGTGAATTAAAAAAAAAAGAAAAACACAGACCAACTTTTAGTTGGTTTTATCTTCATTTAAAAATTTTCTATGAACATCATTATTGCTGGCTCTCATGGCACACTACTAGCAACCCCCATCCCCACCACACACACACACACACACACACACACATACACACACACATTCTCCCTTGTCATACTGTTAGCTTGCCACCCCTGATGTCTTGAGAGGTATTGAGGCTTATCATTGGGAGTTCAATTCAGCAATAAGAGGATGCCTATTTTGATGAGTAGAAGAGAAAGACTTATCTTCATCTCATTCTACGTTAGGTATTTTATTTAGGGAATTCCACTTATCTGGGTTTTCTTTTTTTTTTGGCTAATTCTCTTATTTTTCTCTAGTTTTGGAAAATTTCATGCTTAAGAAGCTTGCTGGTTGGGCAAAGGAGTCAATTTATTAGTAATTTAAGTAGCCTGGTCTATGCTTTGATTCCTGCTGTAATGGTCATGAAGAAAAAATAAAATAAAAACAATAAATTTGGTAGAGCAGCTTTGTGGGAAGCAATGCTTTTTATTGCTGATAATGTTATTCTCATGAGGCCAACTTTAGGAATCCTAATTCAGTCCTTTTCTTAGCTATATTTGACAACCACAGAGCACCGTCCAATTCTAATCTTGATTATTTACCTTCAGAGAACATGTCTTCTTTAATAAGGTGTTCAGGGCTGTAATGTACACAGGTACCATTGATTCTACTAACATTTTGGAAAAACAACTCATAAAGAATATTTTGTCCAGTGACATGCTATATTTTTACTGTATCTCAAATGCCTTTGACTATAAGATGCCCCTCCATGAGGCCAATATATATGATTCAATGTTTTCTTTTTACTTAAATTTTATACTTTTATATATTGAAAACTTGTTTTGATACCACACTTGGACATAAATATAAAATATAAATAAAACAAATTATTTCAGATATTATAGTTTTTTCATACTCACAGTCTATTTTATTTGGGATCACTTTAAAACTTAGGGTTGTCAATGTCTGCATTTTTCCAGACAATGTTGGAAAAATGTCTGGAAATGTATGTCATTAAGAGTTTTGGTGATTTAGATAAAGGACTTTAACTTCTATCTTTCTGAGATTTATTTTTTTCTGACTCTTTTCTGTGTTTTATTTGAAGAAAAGTGTCACCTGGTAAGGGACTGAAGGAGGCCCCTAATCAACAGCCAAGGAAGTCCAATAGCTCTCAGGGAACTGAATCTTCTCAACAACCACTGAATGACCTTTGCTCTAGTCTGAATGTTTGTGTCTTCCTCAAATTCCTATGTTAAAATCCTAACCCACAAAGGTGATGGTACAGGAAAAGTGATGGTACTAATAGGTGGGACCTTTGGAAAGTGATTAGGTTGTGAGGATGGAGCTCATAAATGAGGTCAGCATTCTTATCAAAGGCTCCACAGAGGAACTTAGCCCCTTCTACCACATGAGGACACAGGGAGAAGTCCGTGACTCAGACGAGAACCCTTACTTTACTGACCATGTTGACTTCATGATCTTGGACTTTCAGCCTCCAGAACTGTGGGATATAAATATTTGTTCTTTATAAGCCATCCAGTCTGTGTTATTTTGTTATAGAAGTCAGGATGAGTTTGGAAGCTGCTCCTACCCTGCTCAAACCTCGAGATCACTGCAGCCTGGGCCTTTACTGCAACCGTGTCAGAGAGCTTAATCCAGAGGACCCACATAAATCATATTCAGATTCCTGACCCAGAGAACCATGAAATAATCAATGTGTGTTGTTTTAAGCTCTTAAATTTGAGGGTAATGTGTTACACAGTAGAGAACTAATACAAATCTAAAGGTTGAGTAGGCACTTGGTCTGCTTCTCACATTATCACAGGTGACAGTTTTGCCAAATGTTTTGCCACCTCAACACAGATCTCATTGAGCATCTGATATTAATGTCCTTGTTAACTACCACCTAAATACTGATCCGCTGCAAAATAATTTTAGGTGTTTATATGGCAACCTCCTATGTTCTGGACCAATTTTTATATTAAATATGGCAAAACTAATTTCTATAATAAGTGTCCCCAAATTTTAACGGCTCAACATAGTAGAAGTGTGTTTTCCCTTCATGTAGCAGTGCAATGTTGATACTCTTGGTTAATGGTGGGGAGATACCTTTTTGATTCTTTGGGATCTCAAGATTTTTATTTGTGGCTCTGCTTTCCCCTGGACACCAAGAGGCCTTTGCTTTTCACCAGTGGACAATGGAGGAAGCAGGTCCCCTTTTTAATAACCTTGGCTGAAGTGACACACCTTGATTTTCCTCACATTACATTGATGACAATGGGTGTTGTGGCCACATCTGACATAAGGGTGGCTGAGAAGTATAACCGCTGTCTGGGCAACCATCTCAGTGACAATTTCACACCCTGGAAGGGGGAGCACAAATTTCTAGTGGATAGTTAGGTATTTCTGCCAAGGCAGGAAGATACAATACAATTCAAGCTTTATTGTTTTTCTAAAATTTAATCTTTATTGTATTTTTTCCATTACCATAAATCCCCTTAAACCCTAACCCCAGCAATCACCACATTGTTGTCCATGTCCATGAGTCCTTTTTCCTTGTTGCTTAATCCCTCCATCCCCTAACTTTTACCCTGCTAGCTGTCATCCTGCTCTCTTATCTATGAGTCTGTCCCCATTTTCCTTGTTTGTTCAATTTGTCCATTAGATTCCACAAATGAGTGAAATCATATGGCATTTGTATTTTTCTGACTGGCTTATTTCACTTAGCATAATCTTATCCAAGTCCATCCATACCATTGCAAAGGGTAAAATTTTTTATCGGATATATCTCCCCAGGCAAGGGAACACTATGTGGGACTACATCAAATTAAGAAACTTTTGCACAGCAAAGAAAATCATTAACACAATAAAAAGACAACCCACAGAATAGGAGAACATATTTGCTGATATATCTGATAAGGGGTTAATATCCAAAGTTTATAGAGAACTTGTAAAACTCAACACCAAAAAAAAAAAACCCCAAAGAATGAACAACCCAATTAAAAAATAGACAAAGGACCTGAAAAGACATTTCTCTAAAGAGGACATACAGATGGCCAATTGACATATGAAAAGATGCTCAATGTCACTAATCATCATGGAAATGCAAATTAAAACCACAATGAGATATCATCTTACACCTGTCAGAATGGCTATCATCAATAAATCAACAAATAACAAGTGCTGGTGAAGATGTGGAGAAAGAGGAACACTTTTAAACTGTTGGTGGGAATGCAGATTGGTGCAGCCACTGAATAAAGCAGTATGGAGTTACCTCAAAAAAAAATGAACCTGCCTTTCAAGCCAGCTATCTCACTTCTGGGAATGTATACAAAAGAACACAAAACACTAATTTGAATGAACATAAGCATCCCTGTGTTCATTGAAGCATTATTTATAATCCCCAAGATATGGAAGCAGCCCAAAGATCCATCAGCAGATTAGTGGTTAAAACAACTGTGGAACACTTACACAATGTAATACTACTTGGCTATAAAAAATCAGGCTTTATCATTGATGTGTTTGACTTGCTGTTTGATGACTTTCTGTTTGGGACAGACTTAAGGTAGGTCTCGCTGCTGAAGACCTTTTGTGCACAAGGCTGAGTGGCACTTGGACAGGTCAAAACCAACAGTTAATGACTCAAGAATGAGGTCTAAACTCTTTTTTCTTGTCATCACAACCTTCTATGCTCTAAAGCAAAGATATCTTTATAGCTTTTAAATCTCATCACTCTATTTCATGTGTCATAAGTTCTGGCTAAACAACATTGCTGCCCGGACCAGTTTCTGTACCTTGAATAATGCTAGGTTGTTCTTCTAGAAGCATTTGTCCTTAAAAAACCCTTTTTTTTAATATCTAGCTCAAATGCTACCTTCTTCATAAAGCAACAATCTCTCCCTTTGAATCTTTTATTTTTACCTCCTTTGAACCCTTGTATATCCCACATATAGAAGGTATTGTTTCCAAAACACAAGGAATAATGTTTTTCTCTCTTAAAATATGTTTTTTAAAAAGATAGGAAAACTACACATTTATTAAAAGTTTTATCCTTTTATGCAGTAATTTTCCCTTAATAATTGTATTACACCAAGTAATTACTAAGAGTGAAGACTTGACACATGAAAACCTCCATCATAGAGATACACAGGTAATAGCTCTCAACCAACCCGAGCCTTGACATATGTCTATTTGATAATCATTGCTTTGAGCTGTGCATCTTGTTTATTTCAATCTATATGTTATTCTTAATAAAAGTTTTAATTTCTCTAATCTGTTATTTGTTGTGACTTAAAGCTATAAAACAGGCTACATTTTGACATTTTATTATTTTTTTTCTATGAGATCATTTTGACTATCACCAAAATTTAAGGATGTGTTAGTTTGAATGTGCTCTTTTCAAATGAGTATAATCTTAAAATTGTCCTGTGGACAAAATATGTTTGAAAAATTCTTTGTAATGAAGCTTATTCTGCCTTGCATGATAGACATTTGTGCACTTGTTTTATGGCCTTTATTAGATATTAATTTTTTGGTTGTAGATGTTGTGTCTACTCATCTTTGAATCTCCAGTGGTGTTAAACATAATGCTTTTCATTAAAAATTAATATGCTAGATTTTAAAGGCAGTTTAGAGCTCATTTACTCCAGTGATTTTGAAACTATGCCTAGTGAAAAACTTGGAAGTTTTATGCTTTGGGTACCCCACCCTGCTTTAACAATGTGCCTCTACAATTTTATACAGGGATTAGCAAAAATATGTTTACAGTTGTGAGTATGCGAAACACAGAGTTTATTCTTGTGTTATTATTTATTAATTATTGTTTTATTCTTATTCAATTTTATCAACTACTGTATTATATCTAATGAGCAATATTTTGCTCATTTTAAAAGTGTTACTTGGTTTTAAAAGTATAAAACAAAATCCAACTTGTCATTTTAAGGATGAAATATAAGATGAACATGAGAATATTATATCATTCAGGAAAGGTTTGCTTGTGCTAAAAAAAAATCTAGATCTCAGTGGCTTAACATAGTGAAGATTTACTTCTTGCTCATGCTTGTTCCTCAATCTAGATTAACAAGAAAGATCTTTTCAAAATTGTCATTCAAGAGCCAAAGTTAATGGAAGCTTTATCCTAACCGTGCTTTTAGGATTACTTTGGTAGAGGAAGGAAATGTGGTAGATCATGCACAGGCTCTTAACATGTCTTTGTAATGTTTGTTCAAATTTCATTAGCTAAAGTAAGTCACATAGCCATTCCTAACTTCAAAGGGAGTAGGAAGTAAAATTCTACCCTGCGCCCAGAAAGAGCTGGATGAAATGTCTGTGATAACCCGAAATACTACACTTGGCCATTTATCAGTAGTTCTGGTCTTATATAAATATCTGTTATATATTCTCTCTCAGCTCTTTCCACTACACTATGGATGAATATTGAGTCTGGTATAAACTATGAAGTCTTTGTGGGTTTACAGGAGAAAAAGAGCAATAAAAACTGAATAAGACATAAGAGGCTTTCCTTGATTATCCCTCTGCCTAACATCATCAGTCCTGACCTCTACTTGATTTCTTGGTCCACAAATAAAAACTAATTTGTTCTCTATTTAGAGAAAGCTGTTCTCAATCCTCTTGCCTTCGCTGGCTAAAGTTTTCTTTCTTTGCTTTCATTGTCCCCTTGACTCCAATAATATTTTGCTCTCTTTTATTCTTTACACTTGTAACTGTTCCTTCTGCTATCATGCTTTCTGATCATTCTCCTACTCATCTACGTGACCCCAAATGGGTACCTGCTAAAGCCAAATTATTACTACACAATGGCTGCCTTTCTGAGAATGAAATTAAGTTTAAATTCTAGGTCTATCCCCTATTAGTGTGAAAACTTAAATGTGTTAGCTGACTTCTCTAAACCTACTTTTACATTAGCAAAAATGATGATATTACCCTTATTACATGTTAAGGAGGATTACATGTGAATGAACTCAATGAATAATAGGTACATTCTAAATGCTTTCCTTTCTTCCTTCTCCTTTTTGTTTCTCAAATTCCCTACTTTTAGACTTTATTTTCTCTTGCAAAAACTACTGCAATTGTCTCCAAACTGACTTCTTTAAGTCACTCTGGTTTAATTAATTTAAATAGTTTTACTACACTATTTTGCATATGATAAAAAAATATTTCTTGAGTAAGAAAGTGATATTATGAGATGTATTTTAATTTATTTGTTGATTTGAGAGAGAAACATTGATTTTTTTTCTTCCACTTATTTATGCATTCATTGGTTGATTCTTGTTATGTGCCCTGACCAGGGACTGAACCCACAACTTTGGTGTATCAGGATGATGCTCTAACCAACTGAGCTAACCAGCCAATGTAAGAGGTATTTCTGAAAATTTAAAGTTCAAATCCACTCAGTCTGTCAGTTAAAATAATCCTTATAAGGTCTCAAATTATGTCTCCTACCATAATTTCATTATTTTCCTAAGAGAACACCTTACTTTGATTGATTGTTGTGAAATTAAATTCTATAAGCACAAGGCTTTTTTTTTTCTTTAACTCATCCCTGGAATGTCATCATTGCTCCTTTTTTTTTTTTTTTTAAATTTCAGCTTATTTTCTTTCACATTCCATTTTTCTTTGTTAAGTTACCCAGGGCTTCTCCAGTATTCTGAGATCTTGTCTGCTTTAGACTCTTACAGTACTCCCTGTCTGTACCATTGATTTGTTGGTAAAAGTATCTGAAAGCGTACTGTCGTGCATTATGTATTTATATTATGGGAATGTACTAGGGAAGGTATACTAACTTTTGTAATAAACAACCTTTAAATTACAGTAAATTACAAAATAAAAGTTTAAGCGTTGCTTATATAGCAATTCATAGAGTCTTTCATGAAATGACTCAGAGTTCCAACTTCTTCCTTATTGAAATTCCACCATTCCCTAGAGCTATGCTGTCCAATATTGTCATCACTATCTTGTATGTGGCTATTGAGCATTTGAAAGGTGATTTACTGATAAACTAAGATGTACTGGAAGTGTGAGACGCATTGATTGTGAAAATTTAGTGTGATGAAATGAATGTAGAATATTGATGTAATAATTTTTAATTGACTATGAGGGAAAGTGACAATATTTTCTGTATATTAGGTTAAGTAAAATACGGTATTAAAATTAATTTCACATTGAGTGAAATATTTTTGTAGCTACTAGAAAATTTTAAATTTTTCATGCAACCATATTGTATTTGTTAGATTGCATTGCCAGAGAGCTCTGTTGGATCTTATTTGGATCTCCTGTAGCTGGTGGAAGATAGAGGAAGGAAAAGAGTGCAGGTGATTATAGGCTTTTATGGGTCAGGCCTGAGAGAGACTACATCACTTCTGTTCAAATCCCGTGGCCAGAATGCAGACATATGGCCTCCCTTTTTTAAAAGAAAGCAGAGACATAAAAAAAAAAGTATGTGCTGAGAAGAAATAAAAAATAGATTTTAGTGACCACATAAGCTGTCTTTTCTGCATGTATTTGTCTCTCTGAGTGTGAATAAATGTCTTGCAAATCATGTTAGAGACCTTCTCTATTACTTCTCTAATAGCTTAATGTTAATTTTTTTTTAATTATTATGTGCCTTGCTGTGGTCCTTCTTGGGTTCAGCTTGTTCCAGACTCTGTGCTTCCTGGACCTGTGTGCCTTTTTCCTCCACCAGGAGAGGGAAGTTTTCAGTAATTATTTCTTCAAATAGGTTCTCAGTAAATCTTAACATTTTGGAATCCTTTTCTACTAAGCCTGAGTGAATACTTTCTAACATTTAAATATCAGTGAAAACAAGAAAACAGATATCAGTATATCTGAACTGGGAGATACTAAAGATACTACCCTTACTAGAATGTGTGAATGTATATGAATGTGTTTAGGTTGGGAGATGGTGGAGACAAAGAGGTGAAGTGTGATCAAAGAATAATTGAAAATTTGACAGAGGAAAAAGTTTTGTAAAGCAATGAGTACCAGACAGAGGAATACAGACTTGACGCGATAGAATATAAAGTGACTTAATGACAGAGGCAGGGAAAGTGGTGAGACGATTATTTAAAAAAATGGAAGCTGTGTGTGATAGAAGTCTGGAGTGAGGGAAAACTTTGAATAAGAGATTCCTGGGAAAATGTTACTGATAATGTATTGAGGTCAAGCCAGGTTCATTTAAAATACAGGAGTGGGCAGCTCTGACCAGTGTGGCTCAGTTGGTTGGGCATCATTCTGCAAGGGGAAATATCGCCAGCTCGATTCCCAGTCAGGGCACATGCCTGGGTTATGGGTTTGGTTTCAATTCAGGTTGGGGTGCATATGAGAGGCATCCGATCAGTATTTCTCTCTCACATTGACGTTTCTCTCTCTCTCTTTCTCCCTCCCTTCACCATCTCTAAAGACAAAAAATGTGCCCTGTCTGTTGTGGCTCAGGGGATTGAGTGCCAGCCTGTGAACCAAAGAGTCATAGGTTTGATTCCCAGTCAGGACATATGCTTGGGTTATGGGCCAGGTCCCCAGTTGGGGGTGTGAGAAGCAACCACACACTGATGTTTCTCTCCCTCTCTCTCTTCCTTCCTGTCTCTCTAAAAATAAATAAAATCTTTAAAACTTTTTAAAAAATCTTAAAAAAATAAAATCTTTACAAAAAGTAGAAGGGTTGGCAAAAGTAGGTTTACAGTTGTTTGTATGCAGATTACAATGATCATTAACTTTATTAAGTGAAAAGAATGTCACAATGCCATTATAAACCTACTTTTGCCTACCCCATATGTATTAAGAAGCAGAAAGAAAAAGGTGCTGTGTTACTAACCTGCTAAACTTTGCTGCTTCCCCTTTCTAAACAAAGACATCAACTCTTTTTTTTTTTTGACATGGTATGCAGCAAGACTTCTGTTTGTTTATTTTTCACATGCAAATTGTCTCCTGTTTTCCAGCCAGTCTGCTCATTTCAAAGTCGAAACAAGCTAGGTGGGAGGCTTATGGCTTTGTAGCCCCAAATAACAAGTAAATGCTAAAGTTTCTTTATTTTTAGAAAAATTCCATGTGGCTCCATGAAATCAAGCTGTGACTGTTTGGTGTCAGTCTCTTTTGTCATCAATTGTTTCTACACCATTCTCCCTTTGAAGAGGGTAGTGGAAATCCATATACCTGAGAAAGGAGCCAACTTGGGGTCTGGAGAAGTTTTGTGGGTTGGTGGGAGTGTCATGACAGTCATAGGCACTTGAGCGTTAGCCCCTGTGCATTATTTTAAATAGAGGTGTTATCTTTTATTTTTTGGTGATGTTTAAAAATCTGCCACGGACACAGCAGTGGCAGCCATGGGTACATGTGTGTGTGTGGGTTTGCATAATGGTTAGAAAACCATTAATAAAGGTTTTCTGCATTCCATAGTGGTTATGGATGAGGGTTAAGTAGGTCAAAGTGCTTATGGGTGTAGGCTGAATGTCTAACTATTCTTTTCAGTATTGTAATCTGATAATCCTACATCAAAGCCTTCAAATAAACTTTGTGTTTTATGTTTTTGTCATTGTAACATATCTTGCTAAATAGCACTTTCTACTGTTATAAACATTTGGCATCTATCATGTCATTTGATCTTTGCAGCAACTCTTTGAGGTAATGAAAATATAATTATTCCCATTTGACAGGCTAAGAAAACCAGGATCCAACAGGCAAAGTAGCTTACTCTGGTTTATGGAATGTGGTAATTGGTGGTGACGGTGAGATGGTGGATACGTAGAATCTTGCTTCATCTCTAGAGGCAGGGGAGAAGAAATAGGTGTAATCAAGTCTTCATGAGAACATGATCCAATTCATTGGAATGTGGATGATTTGCTTTACAGCCATCTACGATTGTTAAAAATTCAGATTTCTGAGCCCAAGAAAGATCTACTGCTTCACAATCCCCAGAAATGTTGCCTGAGAATCTGCCTCTGTAGAAACTGTTCCAGGTGATGTTATACATCCTTAAGGTTGAGAACTGAGGCAGGAGATAGGCAGGAAGGAGGAAACTCCAGAGGTGCCCCAGGCCTATGATAAAGGACATCAATACAGGATAGAGACCTTGTTCCACTTTCTGGAAAAGCGCTGAATCATGGTGAATCATGAATGAACCTGCTCAGAAGATGCTACATGACCTCTGCTTTGTTTAATAGCATTATAATAAATTAACATTGTGGGATCCCCTTCCCTGGTGGCCAATCAGGGAAAATCATGGGAGACCACATGCGCAGTAGCTTTAAAATAATATAATTACTAGTACATGCACAATAAAACCCTGCCAAAACTAGCCAGGAAATATCCACCTTACAAGAATAGAATCCCTCCAGCCCCTGAAGTCAATCTCTGCCTGGAGTTGACCCACTCCCATCTTCTGTGGAGTGTAGTATCATTTAATAAATCTGTTCACTTTCTTTCTGCTGTAAACTCTTTGTGTGTTTGGTTCAATTCTTTGTCCATGATCACCAAGAACCTGGTTACCTGTGCCCACCTGCGACAGAACCACTGTAAAGTAGGGTGCAATTAGGCCTTGGAATTTAACAGTTCTAGATATAGTCACAGCTGTTTTGTTTTACTGAGCTGTTTGACAGTGAAGTGCAGTGTTCTTGTATTTATAATGTGGATGACAAATGCAACTATGAAAAATGTTTCCTTAATATATAAGAATTGCAGTAAAAAATGATTTCTGAAAAATGGTGAATATAGCTTTATGACAAATGTGGATTTGCCCTGTTGCTGAGGGGCACATGCACATTCAAACCCTTGTATGTTATATACATGCGACTAAAGAAAGAAAAGAAAAATAAGTGAAAATAAGTTAAAAATAAAATAAACTTGGCCATAGGTCTAGCAAAGTTATTTGGTTAATTTAAAGACAATCTGAAAATCATGGGCTCCAAGTTTTGAAGGAAACATAAACTTCTGAACTTCAGAGTTGTCTTTAGGACATATAACTGATCGCTGCTTAGTTAAAAAAATTTTTAATCCAATTCCCTTGGCAACCCTAGAAACAGGACATGAATAACTTTCAAACGGAAAAAAAAATCTTTGTTGTTTGAATAGCACAGATTTCCATTCAGTTGGAAAAAATTACAAAAATTTCCCTTGAAAAGCAGTGATTGAAATGTTCTGAAAAAATTCAAAGAACGTTTTTGAAAATATCAACTTCAAAACAAAATTTCTCAAGGTTTTTATAAAACCAAAACACCAAAACCCTGATGGGTGCTCTCTCATCTCTGGTCCATATGTTGTCAGCTAATCCGATGCTCTGAATATCTTGGGGAAAAGAATTTTATGTATGATGGAGCCAGATTTTCCCAGTGCCTTAGCTTCATGCTGGGATTGGGCCAAACGCTAATGGAAACTTATTTATTTCTGCCAGGCAGGGAAGTTAATAAGAATAATAAATGTTTCTTAAACCCAGCATTTGGGCCAGACACCAAGCACTTGGAAAATGTGAAATGAATGAAACAAGATTTTAATCCTGTTAGCACCACCATTTTCATATTTATAAGCTACAAAAAGGATATTGAGAGGCTGGTGAATCTATATCAGCATCTGTCATTACTTTAGAGTCCTTTAGGTGCTCAAAGCAAGGAACTGTCAACTTGATTGTGGATGTTTTTCTAAAAGAGTGTTCCTGTAATAGCCATTATACAAACAAATGTTTGGTAGGTGTCTTAGATTTGGTCATCTGGGGAATGAAAAATTTAGGATGCTTTTTTTAAATCCTCATCTGAGGATATCTTTATTGATTTTAGAAAGAGAGAACAGAGGTGGTGGTGGGGAGAGAGAGAGAGAGAAACATTGATGTGAGAAATACTGATCAGTTGCTTCCTGTCTGCGTCCTGACTGGGGATCAAAACTGCAACCTAGGTATGTGCCCTGACTGGGAATTAAACCCACAACTTTTTGGTGTATGAGACAACACTACAATCAACTGAGCCACTTGGCCAGGGCAGGATTTTCTTTTTAATGTTTATTTAAATTATTTTTTTATTTTCCAACTATAGTTGTCATACAATATAATATTAGTTTCAGGTATATACCCCAGTGGTTAGACATTATGTAGCTTACTAAGTGATCGTCCCCCAAAATCTTGAACTCATCTGACACCATACTTAGTTATTAGAATATTATTGACTATATTCTCTATGTGGTACTTTACATGACTATTCTGTAGTAACCAATTTGTACTTCTTAATCCATTTACCGTTCTCATCCATCCTCCCCAATTCCCCTCCCATCTGGCAACCATCACAATATTCTATGTATCTATGAACCTATTTCTGTTCTGTTTGTTTATTTTCTTCTTTAGATTCAATTGTTGATAGATGCGTATTTACTATCATTTATTGTTAATATTTAATTTCTTTTCTTTTTAAAGAAGATCCTTTAATATTTCATGTAATACTGGTTTGGTGGTGATGGACTCCTTTAACTTTTTTTTTGTCTGGGAAGCTCTTTATATGTCCTTAGATTTTAAATGATAGTTTTGCTGGGTAGAATAATCTTGATTGTAGATCCTTGCTTTTCATCATCTTGAATATTTCTTGCCAGTCCCTCCTGGCTTGCAAAGTTTCTGCTGAGAAATCAGCTGACAGTCTTATAGGAACTCCCTCGTAGATCACTAACTGCTTTTTTCTTACTGCTCTTAAAATTCTCTCCCTATCGTTAACATTTGGCATTTTAATTTTGATGTCTTGATGTGCCTCTTTTGGTCCATCTTGTTTGGGACTCTTTGCCCTTCCTGGACTTGTATGTCTATTTCTTTTACCAGGTTAGGGAATTTTTTTGCCATTATTTTTTACCATGCGTTTTCAATGTCTTGCTCTCTCTCATCTCTTTCTGGCATCCCCATGATGCAAATGTTGGTATACTTGAAGTTGTCTCAGAAGTTCTTTATACTATCCTTAGTTTTGGGGTTATTTTTTCTTTTTTGCTCATCTGATTTGGTGTTTTTTGTTTATCTCGCAAATCTCTGATTCAATCCTCTGCTTCATCTATTCTACTGTTGATTCCTGGTGATGTATTTGTTCGTTTCTGTTAATGTATTATTCATTTCTGACTGGTTCCTTTTTATGTTTACTACCTCTCTTTTTATGTTTTCCATTTCTACTATTCCCATAAGTTCATTCATCTTCTCTTCCCCTAAATTCATTAAGCATCCTTATTACCATTGTTTTGAACTCTGCATCTGGTAGCTTGCTTGTCTCCATTTTGTTTAATTCCTTTTCTGGAGTTTTGTTCTGTTTTTACACTTGGGACATATTTCTTTTTCTCCTTATTTTGGCAGCCTCCCTGTGCTATTCTGTGTACTAGATAGAGCTGCTACATCTCTTTGGCTTGGTAGAGTGGCCTTATAGAGTATGTGTCCTATAGGGTCGAGTGGCACAACCTCCTCAAGTTGGGCACTTCAGGTATGTACCCCCACATGTGGTCTATGTACCCCCTCCTGTTGTAGTTGACCCTTGATTGTTGGCACATCAATGAGAGGATTTACCCCTGGATGATAGGCTGTAAGGACTGGCTGTGATCACCTTGGAGGATCAGCTGCATAGGGATCCACCCCACAAAACAGTACTTTCTTTGTGAGGCTCTGATGCCCACTGAGTCTAACCTTTATTGTGTCTTTTGTGAAGGTGGTTGCGTGGTATTTCTGCATGGTATGAAGCTGTCTACCTGATGCTCTGGCTCTGGGGTCTCCTGGGAGGTACAGGCCAAGGTTAGCTGCCACCTGTGCCTTGGCTGGTAACACTGGCATGAGCTACAGAGCAATCTGTGGCTGGCTGCTACTTGTTCTGGGTTTGGAGTTACCCAGGAGAGGCCAGTCTTTGAACTGAGGCTGGATGCCACTAGTACCAGGCCTAGGGCCAGTTAGTGAGAGGTATAGGCATGCCAAGGCTATATGCTTCTTGTTTGAGAGATTTTAGAAAAGTCTGAAACAGGCCATTCATATGGAAAAGCCACTGGAAATGGTTGGGTGGGCCCACAAGTTGGGTGAGGCTGGTTTTCTGGGAATTACCAGAGTGGGGCCAACAATGTTAGCCAGGTTGATGGAAAGTGAGATATGGTACCTGCCTACAGGCTCTGTGGGGGAAGGGCCTAGAAAAGGAACAATGGCCTCTGACTTCATTTCTATCTGGGAGAAAGCTGTCTCTCCAGCTTTCATCCTGATCCCAGACAATTCAGTTCCTTTCCTTATGTCCCTGGTGTCTTTTGAGCTGCTGCTTCAGCATTGGAGCTTTGAGCGAGTGAGTCCAAGTAAGTCCATGTGCTAGCCCTTTAAGAGGAATGTCCGAGACTCCACAAGCCCTTGGTCTCACTCAGCCCCAATCTCTACTCATTTTTATAGCCAGAAGTTATGGGGACTTCTCTTCCTGGCACTGGAATCCTAGGCTGGGGAGCCTGGCGTGGGGCTGTGACCCCTCACTCCTCAGGGGAAACATCTGCAGCCAAGGTGTCCCTCCCAATTTTCATCTATCACATGTGTGTAAGATCAGCCTGGTCCAAGTCTCTGCCCCTCCTACCAGTCTCACTATACCTCTTCACATCCTTAGTTGTAGGACTTCCTTTCAGCCAGATGTCAGGCAGTTCTGTGTGATATTTATTCTGAAGTTTAGTTGTAGCTTTGATGCAGTTATGGGAGCATTCAAGTACTGCTTTTACCAATGTCATCATCTTGACTGGAACCCTTGACTTTGATAATTTCCCAAGGCCCATTTTAATTTGTAAAATTTGTAAGCCTTAGAATAAGCACAGAAATTATTATCTAATATTTGCTAAGCATTTTTACCCCTTCTATTGGATAGGGGTCAGATCTCAATGGATTAAAACTATAAAAATTTTTGGTCATTGGTCTTGTAGTAACAGTGAGCTCTGGAATATTCTAGAATTAAAGATGTCTTGAAAATCAATTATTTAGACAATATTAGACAAGGAATTATGAACCTGAAAAAAAACACACAAGTGAGAGCAGAATATCTGGCAGAGTAAGATAATTGCAAAAATACAGTAAAGTTGTCAAGGTTAGGAATCATGTCCTATTGAGCTTTGTATTCTGAGAACCTCTTACTACATGTGGCACCTAATAGGTGTTGAATAAATATTTGTCCAATTGAGTGTTTGCAGAACTAATAAAAACAGAGCTTGAGCTTTAGACATGGGGGTCTGTAGTCACAACAGTTAAATGGAACAGTAATGAAGTCTGTCAGAAGTGGCATTATTAACCCTTCTGAAGACAGAGACCTTTGTGAGGGTAGATTTGGGCATTTATATCTTGCTGTATTTTGATCTAAAGTAGCTCTGCCATGGGAGTCTAAAAAATTTTAAGTGTTGAGATTGTGAAGTTGGACTCTAAATAAAAAAAGGAGTCTTTGGTCTTTAGGAAATCACTTTTTAAAACAGACCAAATGGTTGCAGGGAAAGGTGACCTAGCTTTGAGAAAACCCAATACATAAATATCAGAACTGCCAAAAGAGATCAATGTTACTGTCATGAAACTGTTTTAAATTTCCATCCCAAACCTCATTTTAAAATAGTCTTATTTTTAAATGTTCTCTTTTTTAGGAAGAACATAAACTCTTTCAGGAAACAGCTTTGTGAGCTTTGTATTAGGACAAGTTTGGAACTCAAATTACTAGAGCATTTCTGAAAGAAGATCTATTGGACATAAAATTCAAGGTCACCTATCTACTAATTCTAATAAAAGAAAAGCATAGCTAGTGCTTGTAAAGTTTCCTTTTAATAAGGGAAAAAAGAGTAATGTTTTTCTTAAAAGTTCTAGTGTTAGACATGGGAAGTAAGTTTAGATGGTAAGCAGAGAGGCTCATGGGCAAAGAGAGGGCTTGGATTGCAAAAGAAGAGTCTCTTTAATTGATTTGAGTAGTAAGTGGGACAAAAGAATTCACCTTTAAATTGACCTGGAAAGAGGTTAGGGATTTGCCAGAGCAGTTGGGCTGAGTATCTCAAGAAAATATTGATACTTTAAGCAACACTGATTCCAGCCCACCCAACGTTTGAACACCAGGAACTTGAATGACTTTTAAACTCAATGTAGGACATTTGACTTTGTTAGAATTCACGATAAATGATAAAGGGAAGTTAAGAACCATTTAAAAAGGTAGTAGTTATGGGGATATCCTTCAAATTTTTAAAAATGTGATATCGTAATGCATTAATTCAACTGATAGTTGTTGAATACCCAAGTACTGTGCTTGGGGATGTGAGAGACTAAAATAGAGAATTAATGTTTAAAAGCTACAACTTAAAGTAGTTTATGGAAGCTACACTTGTGCTAAAAATAGAGCACTACCTGGGTATGGGGGTTGGGAACATCACTTCCTACAGGGATGATGGTGGAAGAGATGACATTGAAATTGAACTTGCAGTGAAGGATTTTCGTAGCTAGATAGAGGAGGTGGTATAGCATTTTAGATTAAAGGAATGAATAAACAAAAACTTATGGTAAGCATTTATTTAGCCTTCACTATGTACCAGGCTGTATACTTTGAAACTAGTTTAGAAAAGATAGATACATTACAGAAGTATAATGAGAAAACACATATGTGAGAAATAGTGAACAGATCTGATTTGATATAGCAAATGTTTCCTATACAGGATAAGTGAGGAAGATGAACTTAAGGAAATTGGGGACTGACGACAGAGATCAGAATGCCAGACTAAGTCTGTTTATTGAAATAGCTAACTATAAAGAGCATAAATGTCATATTCCAGTGAGTTAAGAGGAAAGTTACTATTAGTTATAATTTGAATTTTAAAGCACATATTTGAGGGACTACCACCTGGTGGCAGAGCACTTACATTGCATCGTATGTTGTTGAGAGATGAATAAATATTTCAAAGTTTCAAACAGTAGACCTTTGTTTATAAATTGACAAATAACATGATAAAAATGAGTTGATTATTCATTGCATAAAAGTATTCTTCATCAGATTCTTTTCTAAACAGAGAAATCCCTGAGAGCATCTAAAATGATTTTTGTTCCTACAAATCCTGATATAATTTTAAATGGAAAAATGGTGAGAATATTTATTTATTTATCCAAAGTAATTTAATAATTAAAAATTATAATTCCACAAACTGTATAATGACATTAGGAAAAAGATATAACTATTTCATTTCTGGGATATTAATTTTAAGATGTTCTTTTTTTGGTGGTGGTTACACACATGATGAAATTGCATAGAGCTATACATACATACACACACAAGTAAAATGGGAGAAACTGAATATCTGAACATGAAAAATCTGAATAAAGTCTGTGGGTTATACGAATGTCAATTCCTAGTTTTAATGTTGTGTTATACTCATGTAAGATGTTGGAAAATACTGGGTAAGGGTACATGGGACTTTTCTCTACTTTTTTTATGTAACTTCCTGTGAGTCCATAATTATTTAAAAATAAAAAAATCATAAATATCATTTAGCTTAACTTCTACAAAATTCAACTGCAATGATGAAATATAAAAAAAGGCTTAATATCTAATGAACATTTGGAACTAGTTACATATTCCATCAAATAAAGAATATATCTAGGAAATTAAAGAATATAAGGTATGAATACTATATTCATTTTTTTCTTAATTAAAAATATGTTAATCTAAATTGATAGATTGATGCAATTTTTATCAATTATTATTTATAGATTTCTTTATTCTTTGAAATAAATTTGTACATTGAGGGACATATTAATATTGTATAATAAATCAGATAATAAAAAGAAGTAAATAAAATTTTTATCACTCAAACCCAATCAAATGGTATAGTTTTCCTATCTATCCATCTATCTATCTATCCATTATCTATCCATTCATTCAATATTTATGAGAAATTCTCTGCTCTGGATGCTCTTTGATAACATAGATTAGTAAATGGTCCAGACTGTGGTGCTTTTTCTAACTTGCATGAACACTTTCTAAAGGCCAGCATTGGTTCAGAACACAGATATATGTGGACAAGGAACTTAACATTAGTATCTATTTAAAATATTGTATTAAATAAGTTTTCTATATGACACACAATAAGTACTATGGAAGTATTAGCTGCTATTATTATTATTTTATTAATTTTATTGGTGACATTGGTTAATACAATTACATAGGTTTCAAGTGTACAGTTCTATGACACATCATTTGTATATTGCATTGTGTATTTACCACCCAAAGTTAAATCTCTTTCATCACCATATATTTGACCCCCTTTACCTTTTACTATACCCCCCACTACCCTTTCCTTCTGTGTTTATGAGTTTTTTATTGTTATTATTACATTTGCTATTTTATTTATTTAAATTTTATTGAATTTATTGGGGTTATATTGGTTAGTAAAAATATATAGGTTTCAAATGTACAATTCTATAATACATTATCTGTATATTGTATTGTGAGTTCATTATTATAATTAAACTACTAGAATTTGTCAGAAGTATTTTACCAAAAGAAAAATAGCAGGAACAGTTAACCAGTAAATGTAGAATCACAGAAATTTATTTTTCATTCAACAAATAATTTTGAATGCTTTTGACATGCCAAGCACCGTTCTTGGAAATGGGACTAGGAAAAAAAGCAAGCACTCCTTTCCACCCTTGTAGTCATATAGCTTACATTTATGAGCACTTTTAAAGAAATCACCAAGAATAATTAAATTTGTTTTATTTATTGGTTTTATATTAAGTACACTTTGCTAAATGGCAAAAGAGAGGGTGAGAGATAAAACATATAAATATGTTTAAGACAATCTCTAGTCTCAAGAGTCTATGGTATTAATAAAGGAGGTAAACTTTCATAAGGAAATATCCAGTCAAAATGATATAGTACCAAAATATATGCTACAATGAAAGTTTAGAGGAAGAAGTAATTGTTGAGGTCTGTGGTAACCAAGAAACTTTTCCTGGAACCAGGGGAACCTGCTCTGGGGCTTAAAGAATTTATAGATTTGTATTCGGCTCAGAAGTGACTTTTTGGATACATCACTGTGTGGCAGAAACTGGTTAGCAGCTCTTCAAATTAGATTTCTCTTCCCTTTGGAAACTTAGCCAGCAGTTATATGTTACACATCTAGGACTGGTCTATGGAAACCCTATTTGATGCTCCTTTTGCCTTATTTTCTCCAAATGTTGGTTGGATGGTGATACTCAGGGCCAGCACAGAGGCCACATATTGAAGTCAGCAGAGGCCCATGACGGGCCTGAGTCCACTACATGGAGTGGAACTTTCCTCTTCTTCCCCACTCCTAACCCCATTCCACACCAACTAATAGTCTTTGCAAGTGGAAAATACACTACTCACTTGTTTATAGGTTTGCCTGTTACAGCAGCTAGCATTAATACACTACATAACACAACCAGATTGACTTTGATTTTTTTAACACCTTTGACAGTGTATCAGTCAATGAAATACAACATGTAAAACTCTGTACCAGCTGACACTGTACAATCTACAGCAAGCTTGGTGTGGGGGCTCTTGTATAATCATTGACAAATTTTGATAAATTCAGAACTGAAGATTATGTGCATGAATCTTGCTTTGCAGATATACATACAATGTCTACATACAATGAGAGAAAAGGAGATATTGCCTAATCTCTTAACCTTGGAAGAGGTTGTAGCTGATTTGGAGATACAAACAAATTCTTTTCTTAAATGTTGTTACATATATTGGATGCATAGGTTCAAGGTCATGTTTAGGCTGCATGTTTGCATGTGACCAAGGTAAAGCCATAACATTTAAGCAGTCTGTTTCCTTAAAAGACGTGTCTCATAAAGGTGTGTGATATTCGATAGTAAGTCATATCTGAGAGATACCATGAACTCTGAAGTCAGTGTTGGTGTAGTTGTTTTTTTCATGAACTTCGAGGTCAGTGTTGTTTTTTTTTTCATTTAACCTTGAAAATGGCTGGAAAAATATATCAAGTCAATGATTCAAAAAAGTTTTTAGCAACACCTATGTTTCCATTATTTGAAAAGAAAAAATTTTATTCTTTATGTATTTATATTTCTCTATACAATAATTTCTAGATTTTAATGGGAAATACATTAAAAATCATGTATTTTATTTTATAAATATAATAAATACAAGTTTGCAGTGGTTTTAATTTTTTTTCACATCTCAACACATACTAGTAATGAACGTATCTCTTGAATACATGTGACCTACTCTGTAATTTTTTTTTTGACTGTGACCACCACAGGATTAACTGGAGTATGTATGTGAGGGTGTCTGTGAGTGTGCGCAAGAGCATGTGTGGTTCCTGTCTTCTAGGTTGGTTCACTTTCCATTATTTTAAGTAATTGTTAAATCTATTCTAAATTCTCTTTTCAATCATTTACTTGCAATAAAAATTTAAAAAGCAGTTTGGTCATCACTTTAAAAATGACTATTCTTGGCCCTGCCTGGTGTGACTCAATGGGTTGGAGCACCATCCCATAAACTGAAAGATCTCAGGTTTGGTCCCCAGTCAGGGAGCATATGAGAGGCAACTGATGGGTGTTTCTCTTTCACATCAATGGTTCTCTCCCTCTCTCTCTTCTTCCTTCCTCTTTTTCTAAAATAAGTAAGCATGTCCTTGGGTGAGGATAAAAAAATAACTGTACTTAAAACATAGTTGTCACTTCTAGTTTATCTTCCCTGGATGCAATCCCAGTTCCATTAAATTTTGTGATGACTTTTGCCAAACAAAGCTTGCCAATTAGCAAATACAAGTATTTACAAGTTTTCCCTCTCATGAGAGTCTAGCTTTATCATTGACTTTATGGATCCTAGGCAGTCTTGTGAATAGTTTTTTACACATTGTAGCTAATGATATGGCTGCATAAAGATCATTTAATAGCCAATAGTTTATAGTGTGGATCCCCACACAGGGGACCATGAAGTTACTAAGTGACCATGAATGGGCAATGTGTCACAGCTGGAACACGAGGGGCCAGATAAGAACAATGGTAACATAAGGCGGTACTTCGGTCTTAGGACTTTAAATTAGGACTCCTTGTGTTCTCATTGCCTAATATCAGTACAGACTCTTGACCTTTGGGAGACACTGAGTGAGCCAGCAGGGAGGGAAAAAATATTTTGAATTTTAGGTAGATAAATGTGGAGCAGAAAAGAAGCAAATTTCAGCACACATTTGGATTGTTCAGTACACCTTATGTAATTGACACTCTTTCCCCTTTTTGTTTGGAGATTCTTCTTTGTTTAGACATAGGCCCTGTTTTCTGTTTTAAAATGATTCTGCCAAGGAGAGCCCTCCAAAAGCTAACCTCTTTCACTCAGATATGAACAAAGTTAAGGAGAGATTTTAATCTCTTGAGTCCTTGTTGATATGTTTGGAAACAGCTGAGAGGTCTTTAGAATAATTAAGGAAACTGTGATGAAAACTTTCTTTAGAGATTATTTGCAAGTACAGATCCTAACTAAGAAGGTTTAGTTCTGAGTTCTGCTAAGAATGCATTGCAAAGTAATATAACTTCAGGCTATGGAAGTATTTGTGTTCTTGGATGTCAGAAGGGTACCAAAGGCTCTTGCTGTCTTTCAGTGTGTCATGTAGAGAGTTGCCAGACAAACAGATACACCAAATTCCTCATTTATTTTTTTGAGAAACAGTACTCCCAAACCACATCTTATTACAATGCTGGATCTGAGAGGATGCCTGGAACTGCAGCATTAATTAGGAAGTTCCCCTTTCAGTGGCCAGACCCTCACTTGCTATGTTCATGCTGTCAGATCCAACCATGGATCTAGCTCTGCCAGGTAGACCACAAAGGAGGGATGCTCTTTTTTTTCCCACCCAAGTGGAAAAGGTGCTTGTGCTAAGCTCCTCTACATTAGAAATTCACTCTTGCATAACTTATGTTTCTCAGTGACACTTCCAAGGATTTGATTTCTTTAGACCTTAAGAGATCTTTGAGGAGATAAAAAGTGCAGATAATCAGGCAATCACTTGAAGAACAACAGACAGAGGCAGAGACATCAGAAGCACACCAGTGCCTGCCTGCATCAATGCATTTGTTGTGATAGCAGGTCATGTTAATTTTCAAGTGTTGTCATTTGGCAAATTGGATCTTCAAACAAGTGACGAAGTTCACCTTAAAAAATAGTACTTTCACACAAAGACTGATTGCTCTTTTTTGTACATTCTTTTCTCTGAGTGTTTATGTGTGTTTAATGCTCTATCTTTTGTTTCCCTGCCCCATAGAAAGTGTGCTACTCTCTGCTGGTTTCTTATGATAGCTTTGCTCACTGATGCAGAGCAGCCCTGGAACTGTTCAATACATGTGATTGGCAGCTATCCTCAAGTGCAGCTGAAAGACCTCAAGAACACACTCTCTGCTCCCTGTTTCTCAGACATGGCTGGGGTTAATAAAAATTTTTTAACTTTTACCTGTTTAAATTTTATATCATCAAAGACACAATCACACATTTTTTTTCAAACATGGAATGGTTTTTCTTCCTTTCTTAGTGAAATTAAATAACTAAATTAAGAATAAGTTATTTGCTGATTTCTGCTAAGATTTTCACCTTTGCCTTTTAAATAAAAGATTACACAGTGCTTTATTTTCAAGACAGAGGAAATACATAATATTAATTATCAGAAATTATAAAAAATTATAATGCTGGGGCTGTGGTCACTGGCTTACCCTAGTAAACTGACCTGTGTAATTTATTTAAAATGAATGAACTGTCATAGTGATTAACCGAAGATAATTTATCTTTTATGTCAAAAAATGTAACAACGAGAATCCAATATGTATCTAATCAATAAGGTACTGTTAATACTGATGATTAAGCAGCTTGCTATTGTTGGGTTTGAATAAAAATGAAAAATATTCAGCAACTTTAAGGAGTAATAAGTGATCAAGATTACCACTACAGCCACTCTCCAATCAGCTCAAAGAGAATCAACACAAAATTTACCAAACATCTTACTTTTATTTTCAATAGTCAACACCAAATATATAAGATCCTTGAGCTTCTCATGTTGCCACACTATTATTCCCAAAATGCTCTATCTTGCTTGTTCCTTCTTTCCTACTTCCAATCCTCAAATCTAACTATTGTGCCATCTATAACAATCACTCCATACATAGCCAACTTGTGTATATACTCAACTTCATTCCCCAAAGTTTTCTTTCTACCTTTGTTTCAGCTGAACTCCCTCCTGAGGTACCTCATCCTCTGTAGTCCTTCCAAGCAGTACTTTCTATTAAGGACCGATGTGCTTGGTGTCCATTGATCCCCACTGTCTCACAGTTATCTTATACAATCCTTGGTCTTTTGAGGCATCTTTCACTGCAACATGCTCTCCCTGCTTCTCACCGCAGCCACTCTATTTGTTGAAGACTCAAAAATTGCAGACCACTCTCACAATGTTTCTGGCAATCATCCTGGGGTTCAATGTACTGTGGGTGGTTCATCCATTACCATAGCCTCTCAGTTCCTCAGGTTCATCATCTCCAACAATCTTCACTTTTCACTAGCTCAAAACTTGGACCTTATCAACAGCCATAAATTCTTCTCTTTCAAAATTACTATTTTATCTCTCTGATCCTAATATTTTCTCTTTTTAGCTTGCTTGTTCAGTTGTTCACACTAATCTACACTTGTACCTCATCAGGACCTATAATCTACTGGTCATTCTATTTTCTCCCTATTCATCAGTTTTCTTTTTCTTTTTTGCCATTTCCTTCAGTTTTCACCTTATATTCTCGTTGTTACATTTTTTGATATAAAAGATAAATGATCTCTGGTTAATTAATCACTATGACAGTAATTATCATTCTTTTTAAATAAATATATTCACACATATTTTCACCTTATATTCACATGTCATCTCAAAAACCCTCTAAGTGATGCCATATAATTTTTTGGCCCTCTCTCTTTTTGTTCTATTCTTCTGCAAAATTGCAGCCCTAATCTTGGAAAATTCTGTATTCTTATATTTAGAAAGTAAGAGCTATTGACGTAAAATGGTTTTACTTAAACTAATAATCAATGTCAAGTGATCATTAACACTGACCAATAATGCTGCTTAACTCTTCCACTTACATCATGGCTATTTCAAGCCTCTTCTGGGTTCCTTAAACTTATAACTGGTCTTTAGCCTCCTCCCTTCACCTGCCTCTAGTTTTACAGACAAAATCATCACCATCTGTTGCAAATTTCTTCATCTTCCCCATAAAAAGGACCAAGATCCATTAGCATCTTCCCCATAAAAAGGACCAAGATCCATTAGCATCTTCCGTTACTGTATTCTCTTCATTTCTGTTACATCAGAGGATTCTTTCTCTTCTTGAGGTTAATATGTCCTTGGTTTGATTCCATCTCCTCCTCTGAAACCTACTCTATTTTATCTTTGCTAAAGTTTCAACCTCTCTTTCCAACAGGATCTTTCCTGTTGCCTTTCTTTCTAAAAGATTTTATTTATTCATTTTTATAGAGGGGGAATGGGAGGGGAAAAAAGAAGGAGAGAAATATTGATGAGACAGAGAAAGAGCAATTGTTGCCTCTCATATGCTTCCTGACTGGGGACCAGACAGGGGATGAACCTGTAACCCAGGCATGTGCCCTCCCTGGGAGTTGAACTGGCAACCTTTCTCTTTGTGAAACAAACTCAACCAGCTGAGCCACACAGGTTGTAGGGGTATCCAAGCTTTTGACATCTCTGGGCCACACTGGAAGAAGCGTTGTCTTGGACCACACCTTAAATACATTGCAACACATAATCACAAGGAAACCTCATAATATTTTAGGTAAATTTATGATTTTGTGTTGGGCCTCATTCATAGTTATCCTGGGCTACATGAGACCTGCAGGCCACAAATTGGACACTCTTGGCTAGTGTATTCCTGCTGCCTTTTAAAAATCTTCATATTCCCCACTAAAAATAAGTTTCTGAATCCTTCATTTTTTTAAACAACAGAAATTTATTGTCTCCATTTTTTTCTTTAACTGCCAATTTACCTCTTACTCTTCAAATATACACTTCACAAAGTGTTGTCTACATTGTGTCTTTTTTAATGAATCTATTTATCCAACAAACATTTATTTAATAGCTATTATATACCATATACTGTTCTAAAACTGATTTGAGATTTATGATCATTAAGACAGTACAAAGAATTCAAAGTATTTTTTGAGATGAAACTTAATTCAAGTTTCTCCAAACTATTAATTATATGCCAATAACATAACTATAATGACTTTTTCCTGACTCTCATTCTACTTGGTACATTTCTACTTTTTGTTTTACTGTGTTAATCAACCCATGTTTACTATGACAGCCAACTCAATCTGTGTCCACGTTATACTTTATTGTTTTTCATTTATGTTACATAATCTAAGTCCCTTGAACCATGTGACAGATAACTGAAACATCCTGCTCTTTTGGGGAAGTAGACTTGCATGAGTTCTGAAGAATATACCTCCCTCATTTTTGCAGGGAGAAGAGTTCTCTGTGAAGTGTCTAGATGACATCAATAAAGAGTCACTGACAATATTGTATATGTGGGTTAGAAATATGACTGATCCTTTTGCCTCTCTGGAAGTACTACTGGCACAACACAGTAAAAGTATGGACAGGAAGTGGTTCTATACTGAGATCAAACAAGGGAGTCCTAAGCCCTGGAATAAGATAGGAATGATAGAAATATTATGTAGTGTAATATTTATAGATTCATGATAAAATTAGCTATGAGAAAGAATCAATAAAGCAAAAACACATTTCCAGGAAAGGAAATAAAAACTGTTTTTTTCTTGAGCAAGCCTGTATTATAAGTTATAAAGAATTGTAGGTGATTGTGATTTTGGTCTGTTTTGTATTACTAATGACAGTTAATACTCTTGAAAGGATTTGTTCATTTCTCTTTAAAAAACAGTTTTCATGGGCTGACTCTCAGTGGTGAGATTAAAACTGCAATACAGTACAACCAGATGGAGTTAAATAGGGAAAATACACTGCCATGGATTCAATCATAATTAGACCCCCTCATTATTAACCTAAGGCTGTTCAACATTGCTTGTTGGTGCCACCCCATTGTTCTTACACATAAAATTTAATGTTACAGTTCTTGGAGAGTCTATCAATAAGTAATATTAGGAGCCACTAAGTGAATTTTTGGAATCGTAGGTATGCTCATAGAGAATTTTTAGAGAATAATTAACCAATACAAAATTACTAGATATAAATTAATTTTGTAAGTTACTCCTTTCCCTAGCAAAATGTCAGTTATGTTTTACAAGTGATGCTGGCAGAGATTATAACATAATCTCTGAGAATATAATGGGTTTTGAGTTCTTTTCATTGTTGGAAATATTTGGCTGCATCATACCCTCTCTCCTGCTCTCAGTGAAGTATAAAATCTTGTCAGCCCTTGTTATTTCCTTACTTTATCTTGTGCTAACGTCATACATTAGAGCAGGTTACCAAGCAACCACTAGCTATCTCTGAGTGTCTGCAGCAATGGTACCTCCTGATACCTCCTGTCACAGTGTCTCCTGTTAAGTTGTCAAGATTGGAGCACCTAGCATGGTTGCCATAGTCACTCTTAGCAGTGGCCTATGCCTGCTGGACTGAGAGCATAGTTCTGAGTTCCCAATTTAATTAATGAAATAGTAATGAAATAGGCTATTCTGGCTATCATTGTTTTTTGAACTAAGCACATTTCATGAGTATGAAGAGAAACCATTAAAGTGTTTGTGAATATTGAAGTAATATAGCTTAAATATTTGAAGTGGGTAAAATATTCTATCTATGATATAACATTTGCAAGTGTGGCATTTAGTCGCCAATGAAGTATCCCTCAATGTAAGTCATAGTAGCAGTCATTATTGTTATTTTACGTATATTAGAAAGAAATCTTTAGAATCGGAGTTTTGACTTTTTAAATTATTTTTACATGGTGAGTAGCTTCATCTCCATTTAGCAAGGCCTGTAAATATGTGCAATGACTAGTGGTACTTAATCAGAATGAGTATTGCTAATGGAAATAATAGCAGCAGTTGTTTCCATTTATTAGTTGTTTGTAATGTATCAGAGCCTGTGCTAAGTGCGTTACTTGAATTATCTCATTTAATTTTCACAAAGTCTAAGTGAGTTTAATGTGAGCCACATCTCTCTCTCTCTTTTTTTAAATATATGTTATTGATTATGTTATTACAGTTGTCCCAATTTTCCCCCTTTGTCTACCTCCACCTTGTACTTCCATTCCTTCTAGCAATGCCTCCCTTAGTTCACGTCCATGGGTCACAACTATAAGTTCTTTGACTACTCCATTTCCTTTATTGTTCTTAACACCCTGCAGTCTATTTTGTATGTACCAATTTGTGCTTATGAATCCCCGCACCTTTTCCCCTATTCTCTCCATTTCCCCCTCAACTGATGACCCTCCAAATGATCTCAATATCAACTATTCTGTTCTTGTCCTTTGTGTTTGCTTAGTTTGTTATTTGGATTCAATTCTTGATAGTTGTGAATTTATTGCCATTTTAATGTTCATCCTTTTGGTCTTTATTTTTTTTATATATATAATTCCCTTTAGCACTTCATATAATAATGGCTTGGTGATGATGAACTCCTTTAGCTTTACCTTGTCTGGGAAACACTTTATCTGTCCTTCAATTCTAAATGATAGTTTTGCTGGATAGAATAATCTAGGCTGTACATCTTTGATTTTCATTATGTTGAATACTTCTTGTGAGTCCCTTTTATTCTGCAAAATTTCTTTTGAGAAATCAGCTGACAGTCTTATGTGAACTCCTTTGTAGGTAACTCTCTGCTTTTCTCTTACTGCTCTTAAGATTCTCTCTTGAGGCTCTCTGCTCCTCCTGTTCCACAGGCAGCTGGGTCTTCCTGCGCAGTGCCAGCCTCAACTCTGAGACAAGATGATGAAGATCGGAGTGAACGGATTTGGCCGCATTGGGCGCCTCGTCACCAGGGCTGCTTTTTACTCTGGCAAAGTGGATGTTGTCACCATCAATGACCCCTTCATTGACCTCAATTACATGGTCTATATGTTCCAGTATGATTCTACTCATGGCAAGTTCAAAGGCACAGTCAAGGCTGAGAAAGGGGAAGCTTATCATCAGCGGAAAGTCCATCTCCATCTTCCAGGAGCGAGATCCCACCAACATCAAATGGGGTGATGCTGGTGCTGAGTATGTTGTGGAGTCCACAGGTGTCTTCACTACCATGGAGAAGGCTGGGGCTCACTTGAAGGGTGGCGCCAAGAGGGTCATCATCTCTGCCCCTTCTGCCGATGCCCCCATGTTTGTGATGGGTGTGAACCACAACAAGTATGACAACTCCATGAAGATTGTCAGCAATGCCTCCTGCACTACCAACTGCTTGGCCCCCCTGGCCAAAGTCATCCATGACAACTTTGACATTGTGGAGGGACTCATGACCACAGTCCATGCCATCACTGCCACCCAGAAGACCGTGGACAGCCCCTCTGGGAAGCTGTGGCGTGACGGCCGGGGGGGTGCCCAGAACATCATCCCTGCTTCTACTGGTGCAGCCAAGGCTGTGGGCAAGGTCATCCCTGAGCTCAATGGGAAGCTCACTGGCATGGCTTTCCGTGTCCCCACCCCCAATGTGTCAGTTGTGGATCTGACCTGCCGCCTAGAGAAAGCTGCCAAATATGATGACATCAAGAAGGTAGTGAAGCAGGCATCAGAGGGCCCCCTCAAGGGCATCCTGGGCTACACTGAGGACCAGGTTGTCTCCTGTGACTTTAAAAGTGACACCCACTCCTCCACCTTTGATGCTGGGGCTGGCATTGCCCTCAATGACCACTTTGTCAAGCTCATTTCCTGGTATGACAATGAATTTGGCTACAGCAACAAGGTGGTCGACCTTGTGGTCCACATGGCCTCCAAGGAGTAAAAGCCCCCTGAACCACCAGCTCCAGCGACAGGAAGAGAGACCCTCAGCTGCTGGGGAGTCCTTGCCCCAAATCGATCCCCCAACACACTGAGAATCTCCTGATCTTGTTTCCATCCTAGACCCCCTGAAGAGGGGAGGGGATTAAAAAGCCCTGCCTTGTCATGCACCATCAATAAAGTTCACTGTACCCCCCCCGCCAAAATAAGATTCTCTCTTGATTTTTAACCTTTGGTATTTTACTTTATTTTTATTTTTTTAAACATTTTTAGGAATTTATCCATTTCATCCACATTGTTCAGTTTGTTGGCATATAGTTATTTATAATATTTTCTTAAAATCTTTTGAATTTATTTGGTGTCTGTTACATTTCTCCTCTTTCATTTCTGATTTTATTTATTTGCACTCTCTTTTTTTTCTTGAGTCTGGTTAAAGTTTTGTCAATCTTGTTTATCTTTTCAAAGAATTAGTTCTTGGATTCATTGATCTTTTGTATCTTTTTTTAGACTCTTGTTTATTTCTGCTCTGATCTTTATTATTTTCTTCCTTCTACTCACTTTGGGCTTTCTTTATTGTTCTTTTCCAAGTTCCTTTAAGTGTAAATTTATATTGTTTATTTGAGCTACTTCTTGTATTTTGAGATAGGCCTGTAATGCTATGGATTTCCCTCTTAGGATTGCTTTCCCAGTGTCCCACAGATTTTGGATGGTTATGTCCTCATTTTCATGTTTCAAGGTATATTTTTATTTCTTTTTTATTATATTTTTCTATTTTTAAATCATGTTTATTATAGTTGTCTCAATTTTTCCCCCTTTGCCCTCCTCTACCCATCCTACCCCTCCATCCCTCCCTAGTTTTACAGTCAATTCCCACTCTGTTGTCCATGTCCATGGGTGATTCATATATGTTCTTTGTTTAGTTCCTTCTTCTTTCCACCATTGTCCTTTTTCCCTATCCTCTCTGGTTACTTTCAGCCTGCTACATATTTCCTTCCTGTGGTTTATTTTGTTCATTAGTTTATTTTGCTGAACAGATTTCACTTATGGGTGAGATCATATAGTATTTGTCTTTCACCGACCAGATTATTTCACTTAGCACAATATTCTCCAGTTCTATCCATGTTGTCTCAAAAGGTAGGAGCTCCTTCTTCTTCTTTTTTTAATGCAGATTGATTTTGTTTATTTTTTAATGTCAAGATCCGTTATAAAATATTAAAACATTTAAATCCATTATAAAGTCTCAGCATCATGACAGCTGCACAGAAATAATCAAGTAGATCAATGAAATAAAATGAGCATTTTAGAAACAAACATATATATCTTTCTAACAATGTAATATATGATTAGATTGATATTTCAAATCAATGGGGAAAATAAGGCTTATTCAACATACAAGATGCATGGATCACTATTACTTGAAATAAAACAAATATAGAGCCCTATTTCACACATTATACAAGAAATATTCAGGTGAGTTAAAAATCAATATGTAAAATCTAAGGAGTTTTAGGGGAAAATACAAAATAATATTTTTCTTGCTCTGAAGTAACATATTCAAACCTAGAAGTTATAAAGTAAAATATTGACAATATGACTATATCAAACATTTAAGACTATCCAGTAATATTCATTTTAAAAAAAGTTAAAGAACAAGTAATAGAATAGGAAAGTATTTGCAACATATTTATAAAAGGGTTAATAGTTGTTTTTGTGTTATTTTTTGGGGGGAAATATTCTACAAACATTTAATCAAAAAATTTATAAAGAATACCAAAAAGTCATTTAACTCTTTTAAAAAAATAATAGAAATAGACAAGATTTATATATATTTATATATAAAACAGGTTTAATTTCAACAAATAAAGTAATAATTAATATAACACATCATTGTCACAATCAGATTAATAAATATTAAAAATATTGGTAATATCAAGTATTGGTGACTGTGAAAAGAGCTGGATAGTCATAGACTCCTTTTCTTCATCTTAAAGCAGTGCCTTTAGCATATTTTGCAATGCTGGTTTGGTGGAGGTGTATTCTTTTAGCCTTCTTTTGTCTGGGAAACTCCTTATTTTGCCTTCCATTTTCATTGAGAACCTTGCTGGGTAGAGCAAGGCCTTTGCTTTTCATACTTGGAATATTTCTTGCCATTTCCTTCTGGCGTGTAGTGTTTTTGCTGAGAAGTCACCTGCTAGCCATATTGGGGCTCCCTTATATATTAGTATCTGTTTCTCCCTTGCTGCCTTTAGGATCTTCTGTTTGTCTTTGATATTTGCCATTTTAATGATGATGTGTCTTGGAGAGGGCCTCATGGGGTTCCTCTTGAATGGGACCCTCTGGGCTCCCTGGACTTCTGTGACTTTTTCTGTGCTCAAATTAGGGAAGTTTTCCATCATTACTTTTTCTAACAGGTTCTCTATCCCTTCCTCCTCTTCTTCTTCTGGTTTCCCTATTATACGGATATCATTACATTTCAGGTTGTACTGCATTTCCCTAAATGCCTCTTTATTTTTTAGTCTTTTTTCATTTTCTTGCTCTTTCTGGGAGCTTTTTTCTATCTTATACTCCAGCCCACTGATTCGATCCTCTGCTTCATCAAGGCTGCTTTCGATTCCTTCTACTGTGTTCTTCAATTCAGAAATTGTATTCTTCATTTCCTCTTGTGTCTTATTGATAGTTTCTATGTTCTTTTTCATGCTGATATAGTTTGCAGTAAGTTCCTTTTACTTTCTCTGTAGTTTTGTGTAATTCTCTCTGAACTCACTCAGCTCACTGAGCTTCCTTAGAATCATTGTTTTGAACTCAATAACTGATAGTTTACTTGCCTCTATTTCATTTATTTTTCTTTCTCGGATTTTGCCTTTTTCTTTGAATGGGTGGTGTTTCTTTGTCTTCCCATTACTTGTGAGACTCTTCTTTTACGCTTCTGCTTCTTAAATTGATCTGTTTTGATTTCCTGACTTTGTGATGTGAATTTCTAATGGTAGGAGATCACTGTTTTTTTTTCCTTTCTGTGTCTGTTTCTGATTATGTCAGATGTTGCCCCTGTCTGACCTTAGGCAGTCTGTTTGAGACTTCCAGGAATCTACTGTCTTTGGCTATCTCTTCAGCTGTTAATCTAGTCACTCTGCACTCAGCAGGCTGGCTTAGAGACACCACAGGGCCGGGCAGAGTCCCTCATGGGAGCGGAGTTATTGGGACTTCTCACGCTGCTGATGCTCAGGGGATTGGTCTGCCTGAGCCAGATGGCTGCTGCCATATGGGGGCGGAGTCAGCACCAGGATCCCGCCAGCTACTCTCTCTATTCTCTCCCCAAAGCCTCCATCTCCACTCTCTCCTCAAGTGTCTCTAGACCACTCCACACCCTCTTTAGCCAAGGATCTACTATCTGTGGCTGCTACTCTATACTGAGACGTCAGGTTTTAGTACTACCAAGCCTAGGTTAAGCCTCCTGGGGGCAGGTCTATTGGATCCTCTTGCACTGTTGTCGTTCAGTGGAGTGGTCTGCCTGAGCAAGATGGTTCTTCTTCATGAGGGATGAGTCAGCACTGGGATCCCATCAGCTACTCTCTCAGTTCTCTCCCCAAAGCCTCCTTCCCCAGTCTCTCCTCAGGCGTCTTCAGCCCATTCTGCCCCTGTTTTTGCCGGAGACCAGGGTAAGTGGTCTGCAAACAAAAATTTATGCGTTGGCCCTTTAAACTGCTCTCTGATCTCCAGCCTCCTGTCTCTGGCAGAGAGGAACCCTGCTGCTTTCCACAGCTGGCTCTTATTTGTGTACTTTATGGGCTATGGTGCTCTAGGCTGGAGATCTCTGCTTATGGTTTAGACCTCACTCATCTCAGGGGGATCCAATTGGCCTTTTCAATATCCTTCTGGTGTTGTCGCCAGTGAGTGTCCCACCTGTCTTCTTGAGTCTCTACTGCACTCCTTACCAGTTAGGTTTTGCTAACGCTGATTCTTCTGTTTGTCCGAGGTTAAAAGGCTCCTCTCTAGCTATTGTTCAGTTGTTTGTTCCAGGTGATTTCTCCACAATTTAGTTGTAATTCCAGGTTGGTCCTGGGAGGAGGTCAGTGTGACTTCCACTCATTCCTCTGCCATTTTGATCCTCTCTCAGCTTTTTAATTATGATGTGTCTTGGTGTGGTCCTGTCTGGGTCCATCTTGTTTGGGACTCTCTGTGCTTCTTGTACTTGTATGTCTATTTCCTTCACTAAATTAAGGAAGTTTTCTTTCATTACTTTTTCAAATACATTTTCAATTTCTTGTTCTTCCTCTCTTCTTTCTGGCATCCCTTATGATTTGAATGTTGGTACATTCAAAGATGTCCCAGAGGTTCTTTAGGCTATCCTCATTTTTTTTCTGAATTCTTTTTTCTTCCTGCTGCTCTGATTGAATGTTTTTTCCTTCCTTGTATTCCAAATTGTTGGTTTATTCTCAGCTTCATCCCCTCCACTCTTCATTCCCTAGAAAGTTTTCTTTATATCACTTAATGCAACCTTCATTTCTGCCTGGGTCTTTTTTATGCTGCTGGAGTACCCAATGAGTTCCTGGAACATGCTGATACCCAGTGTTTTGAATTGTGCATATGATAGGTTGGTTATCTCCATTTCATTTAATTCTTTTTCTGGAGTTTTGTTCTGTTCTTTCATTTCTGCCATATTTCTTTGTCTCCTCAATTTGGCAACCTCCCTGTGTTTGTTTCTATGTATTAGGTATATAGTTGTTTTGGCTCCCCATCTCAGTAGTGTGACCTATTGTAGAAAAGCACACTTATAAGCTGCATTGGGTGGAACCTTAGGTAATCGCCAGGGTGTAGCAACCCATGTCACTGCTCTGTAGCTCTGTATTAGGGAGGGCCCTGGGCTGTTGTCTGGTCTGGGGCCTAACAGTTGTGCTGCCTGGCCTCTGAAGTTTTGCCCAGGAGGAAGCTGTATCCTGGCACTTGCCCTTTTGCCAGTCACTTCACTTTCTCCCCATATGTGACTGGTGCCCTTCCAGTTGCTGCCCTGGTGCTGAACCACAGAGAAGATGGGTTGGTGTGAGTCCAAATCCATTATGGGCCCTTTAAGAGGAGCCTTTTGAGGATCTCTGTTTCTTCTGCTGCCTCAACTCCCACTGGTTTTTATAGCCAGAAGTTATGGGGACTTATCTTCCTAGTAATGGAACCCTGGGCTAAGTGGTCTGGTCTGGGGCTAGGATCCCTCACTCCTGACGTATCCCTCCCAATTTTTATCCCTCACACATGGATGTGGAACTGCCTTGTGGATCTCTATGCCTCTCCTGTCACTCCAGGTCCCTGTATCTCTCTGTGCCTCTTGCGGCCTCCCCACCCCTCTGAGCATCTCTGCTTCTCCACTCCCCCTACCCATCTGGATGAATGTGGCTTCTTTAAATCATTGGTTGTTAGAAATCCACTGACTCAATTTTCTGACAATTCTGGTGATGTTTGTTTTGTAATCTAGTTTTATTTTTTGTTTTTGTTGTGCTAGAGGGTGAGAAGTGCTTACCTATGCTGCCATCTTGACTGGAAGTCCTCATATCCCTCTTTTAAGTATGAGGAAACAAAAACAGGGAGAAGAAAAATAGTTTGCCTAAAGACAGCTAAGAAGAGCAAAGCTGGGATTTTTAACACAGATCTTTCTGAGCCTGGAGGACTTAAAGAAATGTAATTTTTGATTAACAAACTATAGAGAAGAAATTTGGATTGCACAAAAGGTGTTCCTTGTGAGAAGTTATTTTCTGTAAAAATTCCTCTTTGCAGCACTGGTTTTTGAAGTTGATACAGAACCAATCTTATGAGCAGCTGATTGCTTGCATGATATTACTGGAGGAGTTTAAGAAAAGATCTCATCTGTAAAAATCCTCATCCTGGGCCTGAGAGTGATTTGAGAGTCATTTATTTGAATGGTCAAATTGTGGGTCAAGGCACTAATTAGCCCCCTACTGATTAGTAAAGGAGATTGTTGATGACTAACGGGAAGGAAAAGTTCCCAAACATGGCCTATCTGGAAGGGAAGTTTAGGAGGAATACTAAATAGGGGTTGGGGGAATCTCATGGATTATTAATAACTGGGGAATAAAAATTTAAAAGTTAGAAGTAAGATGTTGGATATAAATTGTTGGCTTCATAATTTAGCAAAGAATTTTCCTCTCAGTCAATGTTTACAGAAGGATAGATTTCTTTTTCATTTGTATTCAGGTTTTATTGATATACAATATAATTCACTTATTTTAGTTTATAATTCTGAAAAATGCATACAGCAATATAAACACTGCTACAATAAACACACAGATAGCTCCATCATCGCATAAATTTTCCTGTACCTTTGTGTAATCAAAACCTACCATCCACCTCAGTCCTTGACATTGATTTGTTCTCCATTACTACATGTTCTTCCTCACTGTAGTATTTCTTTTTCCAGGATCTCATATAAATTAAATCATGGAGTATATGTAGCCTTTAAGTCCAACTTCTTTCACTTACTATGACACATTTGAAATACATCCAGTTTTTGTGTGTGTTCTTTTCAATACTGAGATGTGTATCATTGAATAAATATGCACTAATTTCTTTATCCAGTCTCCACTTGTAAGAAATGTGGGCTGTCACTGGTGATGATGAATAAAGCCTCTCTGAACATTCACATTCTGAATTTTGTGTGAACTTAAAGTTTTATTTCACTTGGGTAAATATCAAGGAATAAGACTGTTGGATTTTATGGTATGGTTTGGTTAACTTTATTAGAAAATACAGAATTATTTTCAAAAGTAATTGTATTATATTGCATTCCTGTAAGAAATGTAAGAAAGTTCCAGTTCCTCTGTATCCTTTCCAACATAGGAGATTGTTTTGTTTTCCCCATTATAATAGGTGCATAGTGGTAATATCCCATTGTGGTTTAAATTTTTATTTCCCTAATGACTAATTTTGTTGGCCTTTTTGCATGTGCTGATTTATATTCCATATAACTGTTTTGGTAAAGTATCTGTTTCCATCTTTTGCCTGTTAAAAAAAAGGGGTTGTTTCCTTATTATTGGGTTTTGAGAGAACTGTATACAATCTAGATAAAAGTCCTTTACCAGGACCATGGTCTGCAAAAATTTTTATCCCAATCAATGGCTTATTTTTAAATTTTTGTTCACAGAATCTTTCATAGAGTAGCACTTAATATTGATGAAGTTTAATTATTGATTTTTAAAAATGGATTGTGTTTTTTAGTCTTATGTCCAAGAAAACTTTTCCTAACCCAAGGTCACAAAAATTTTCCTGTATGTCTTAAAGTTTTATATTTTATAAGTAGTCCTGTAATTCATTGTGAGTTAGTTATGTTGTATAATGTGTGATTAATTTTACAGTTTTTGGGGAAAGCCATATGAATATTCAATTTTTCCAGAACCATTTATTGATAAGACTATTAATTTCCCATTGAATTACCTTTGTATCTTTGCAAAAATTCTACTGTCTGTTTATATATGGATCAATTTTTGGACTCTCTTCTTTTACCTGGGTCTATATGCCTATCCTTTCTCCAATGTCACACTGTCCTCATAATTTAGCTTTATAGTATGTAAATGAGTCTTGTGAGTCTTTTAATTTTTTTCTTATTTTATCAGAAAAAGGTGGTTCTCCTAGATTCTTTGTCTTCCCATATAAATTTTAGAATCAGCTAATTAATTTTGACCAAAAAAAAATCCCACTGAAATTTATGATTACAATTTTATTTCATCAATAGAATAGTTTGGGGAAAATTGACATCTTTACTAACTCATCCATTCTATGAATATTCTATATTTATTCATTATTTTAATTTTTAAGGTTTTTTTTTAGCGATTTTTCTTTTGTTTTAACATAGCAATACTGCACTAAATCTAAATATTTTTATTTCGACCTATTGTATAATGAACAGAAATTTAAAGAAAAATAATTTGTGACAAAATTACATGAAATTCAAGTTTTAGTTCTATAAGTAAATTTTGTCATAAAAAAGATTTATGGTTGATTTTTGTACAATGACTTTATTAAATCCATTTATTAGTTTTCATAGATTTGTGCATTCCATAGGTTCTTCTGTATAGATGAAATAACACTGGAGGTTAATAAGATTATCTCCCTAGCTGAAAGTTAAGATTTCATAGATCTCGAAGATCTAGCTTTTTGTTTGATTTATTCTTCTCTATTATTTATCTGCTCTCATTATTTCTTTATTGTTTTCTTCCTTTGTGTTTGCTTTACATTTAATTTTCTCTTTTTTCTAGTTTATTAAAGTGGAAGCTTAGATAATTGATTTGAGACTCTTTTATTTTTAATATAAACATTTGATGCTGTAAATTTCTCTCTAAGCACTGCTTTAATGCATTCCACACATTTTGCTTTGCAGTGTTTTCATTTTTATTCAAAATATATTCTAACATTTTATGTGTTCTTCTTTAACCTATGAGGTATTTAAAAATGTGCTGTTTGCTTTCCAAATATATGTGGATTTTCTAGTTATATTCCTGTTTTAGTGATTAATCTTTAAATGATGGCCAGAACATATTCTCTGTGTGATTTTAATACTTTTAAATTTTTTGAAGTTGTTTTTCAGCTTGCAGTATTCTTGATTTTGGTGAATGTTGCAGGTGTTCTTGAAGAGAATGTGTATTCTGCTGTTGTTGGTTAGATTGTTCTATAAATAACAATTAAGCCATATTTTGTTGATAGAAATAATTATGTTCTCTTTAGGTTCTTTATACTGATACGAATTGCACTGAATTTGTAGATCACTTTGGTATATGGATGTTTTAACAATATAATGTTTTTTAATTCGTGAATATGACATGTCTTTCCATTTGTTTTCTTCAATTTTTTGCATCAATGCTTTATTATTTTCAGTGCAGAGGTCTTTCACCTGTTTGGTTAAATTTATTCCTAAGTATTTTATTGTTTTTGATGTTATTGTAAATGAGACTGTTTTCATATATTTAAAAAAATATTTTGTAGTCAGTGTTTAGAAATGCAGCTCATTTTTGTATGTTGATTTTGTATACTGAAACTTTACTGAATTTGTTTTATTCGTTCTAACATTTTTTGTGGAGTTGTTAGGATTTTCTATATATAAGATCATGACATCTACAATCAGAGACAATTTAACTTTTTCCTTCCCAATCTGAATGCATTTAATCTCTTTTTTTTGCATACTTACTCTGGCCAAGACTTCCTTGACTTCCTGTAAGGCTACATGAACAATTTTAAGAATTCCATTTTGATACATCTATTCTGTTTTTGACTATCTCTTTGTATAATTTTATAGTGATTGTACAAGTATTACATGAAGTATACACCACTTATCCCAGGCTACTGGTATCATAATTTTACCAGTTTCATTGAAGTGTAAAAACTTAATCTCCCTTTGTATCCCCCCTCACTTATAATTGTTTTAAGAATTTTCTCTTTAGATACTTAGAATAAAATTAGTATTATAATTTATCTTCAACCCTTGAACATAACTCAGTAGGAGAAGGAAAGTTTATTGTGTTTACCCACTTTTTTTTTCATACCTTCCTGGTGTTCCAAGATTCCTCACTTAATATCTTCCTTTTGGTTAGAGAACTTTGCTTAGTCATTCTTTTAGGGTAGATATGCTTGAGATAATTTTTTTAAATTTTTATTTGAGAATATTTTGATTTCTCTTTTATGTCAAATGAATATTTTCACTCAATATAGGTTTCTGGGTTGACAGTTCTTTTCTTTCCACACTTGGAAATCTTGTTCCTCTTTCTTCTGGGCTCCATGGTTTTTCATGAGAAATCTGCTTCCATTCAAATTATCTTTCCTTTAAGATTTTTCTCTTTGTCTTTAATTTTCAGAATTTGACTGTGATGTGTCCTGGTGTAGATACTGCTGAATTTATTCTGTTTGAGATTTATCAGGAATTTGAATTTGTAGATTTATATCTTTTGCTATATTTAGAAGTTTTCAGCCCTTATTTCTTTGAGTGTTTTTTTCCCCTTTTTAGTTTACTTTTTTCCTACTTCCCTTACGAGGACATAATTTAATATTTTGTTATAATCTTACTGGTCCTTGAGGCATCAATCATCTTTTTCTTTTTTTAAAAAAATATTTATTTATTTTTAGACAGAGGGGAAAGGGAGAAAGAGAAGGAGAGAAACATCAATGTGTGGTTGCCTCTTGCATTCTCCCCACAGGGGACCCGGCCAGCAACCCAGTCAAGTGCCTGACTGGGAGTTGAACCAGTGACCCTCTGGTTCTCAGGCTGGCACTCAATTCACTAAGCCACACCAGCCAGGGCATTTTTCTAATTTATTTTATCTCTGCTGTTCAGATCAGATAATTTCTACTGCTTTTTGTTTTTTCCTTCCAGTTAACTTATTCTGTTCTCTTTTCCCTTTATACTATTATTGAGGCCATCCATTGATTTTTAAAAAAATATGTTTATTGATTTTAGAGAGTTAGTGAGAGAGTGGGAAACACATTGTTGTAAGAGAGAAATATCTATTAATGGTCTCCCATATGTTCTCCAACAAAGGATTGACTCCACAACCTAGGTATGTGTCCTGACTGGGAATTGAACCCTCAAACTTTTGGTTATGGGACAAAGCTTAAACCAACTGAGCCACATTGGCTAGGGTTCCATTGAGTTTTTGAACTCTTTTTATTTTGGTTATTTTTAATTGTAGAATTTCCAATTGATTTTTTCCCCTGGGAATTTTTTTTATTTGTTTAAACCATGTTCATAATTGCTTGTGAAGCATTCTCATGATGGCTGCTTTAAGTTTCATGCCAAACAATTTCTAACATTTCTGTCATTTTGGTATGGGGTCTATTGATTGTCCTTCTTTTATTCACGATAATAAGAATGTTTTTAGAAAACATTCCATTGTATGACAGGTGATATTCTATTGAAATCTGTACAGTTTGGGTATTATGTTATGTGACTCTGGTCTCATCTAAATCTTCTGCTTTAGTTGTATTCCTCTGACATTGCCCTAGAGAGTACCACTTCACTACTGCCAGGTGTTCATGTGCCATTGACACCTGAGGAAGAGAGAACTCTGTTTTTACTGTTAAGCAAGGGGCATGAATTCTGGCTCTGTAGTAGTAACAGCTCATTGGCTGACAGGGTTAGGAGTACCTTCTTACTTCCTACCACATTGCTGCTGACATCATAAGTAATAAATGTTACCACCTATGGTGGTTAAAGTCCTGACTTTCCAATAGGCTCCTTGGACATCATTCTAGTGAGGAAGGAGAAGTACACCTCAATACTGCTGAGTGTGGGTAGAAGTCTGCACTGCCTATGTGGTTTCTGCAGAGGTTAATGTGTATGAGGGAGACTCTCTAATGAGGAAAAATTTCCTGGCTCCCTACTTGGCCTTCTCTGATGCCACCCTGGTGGTGGCAGAGGAGGGATGTATGAAATTTAAAGTTTTACATTACCGCCTAAGAGTGGAAACATGAGCTCCCAGATTAACCTTTGCTCACCTGAATGGAGTGGTACTACACATGTTTTTCCCTGTGGCATTTGGCTGGAGCAATTACTACCTAAGTGTTTTCTGTCTTGTTAGACTGCTCTTTTTCTGGTCCCTTGGAGAGAGAAAGTCTTTTTTTAAAAAAATAATTATTAGAGTTTTGTCTGTGGCTTTTGGCATTTCTGGGTTGCTAGCTGCTTCCACTCCAAGTTTGTAATATGAGGCAAAAAGAAAATTCAGGAAAGTCACTATCATGTATTCCTTGAAATCTGAGGTGCCTACCTGGGCAACCTTCTTTCTCCCACCTGCATTTAGCTGGAAAAGTACATCTTCTCCATCTTCCCATAAAGATGGCTTTAAAAATGCATTTTCTCAGTTGTTCAATGGCAAAGCTAAAATTCCATAGGACAGAGTTAAACAGTCAGGGAAGAACTTATTCAAGGATACTGCAATAAGTGAGAGAAGCCAGAAGTTAGTGAGAGCTCCATCCCACTGTAGAGCTTTTAAGAGCTGGGGTGGGGAAAATAGTAGGACATCTGTGTTTGTTCATTGGCATAATCCAAGCAAAAGAAAATGTTCTGGCATCTTTATGACAGAAGGTTATTTTACTGCTTGAAGCAAGGAAACCACTGAAGTTAGCATCCTATCCTCCCACAGAAACTGAAAGACAGGAGTGCTATCTTCCTAGATGATTGTATTTCAGAGAGATGGGTCCTAGACCTTTTAGAAAACACTCCTGGGTTGTAAAACTGTCAAGAAACTTTGTAAAAGATTATGTCTTCAAGGAGCAGAGGAAGAATTTATAATTACACATTTTCTAAAAAAAAGTTCCAAGAAAAGGGAAGTAGAGACCTAAAGTCAGGAAGTCTATCTACAGTTCAGTCAACCTAGGTCACCTATAGGTGACATGTGTCAGTCATCCTCTAATCATAGGTGTAGTGATTCCCCTTCTCCTGTCTCCTATATGCACATTTCATGGATAATGTGCATAAATATCATTATCACACATTGTTCTTCCTCCATCCATTTGATTGAAGCTAAGTTCCATGCCTCTAATATGCACATGAGGAGAAACCTGTTAAATATCATGGGTAGGACAATAAGAAATAGCTATAACAATACAAACCTGTAGGAAAATATTTATCAGAGTCATCTCATTGATCCTCTTGATATTCCTTGAGCTTTCTGATTGGTGCATTTAAATGTGCCTCTGCCTTTTCTTGAATGTTCTATTGCTGATTCTACCACTTCACTTGCCTATCACATAATGCAAGGAGTTTGATTCCTGGTTTAATATCCACATTAATGAAGTATGTCTTTAAATATGGTCTTTGACAAGACATTTTTTGTAGGATGAGACACTGACAAAGTAATAACCACCACCATACCCACTTTAAGGGTATGAAGTTAAGGGAAGTTAAGGGCTGAAATTAAGGGAAGGAGTGTGAGGGCAGTTGGCCAGAGACTACTGAAATTCTATCATTTGCTTATAATATCTCTATACATAATTCATATACTAACAGCCAAGTTTATTTTAAATGTCAGGATGGAATTTAGTAAGCAATGATACAAAAAAGAAGAAAAGAGCCAGAATATGTATTTGTACCTTTTACTGAACTTATTGTTCAATGTGAATATTGGCAGCCTTAAAAAACAAATATCACACATATCTCAGAGGCCACATTCATCTTTTAGATGCTACAAAGAACGCATTGTTTTTAAATATAGAGTTGAGTGGTATCAAAAGTTGTTTAGATCTCCTTTTCTTGGATGGGCTTAAGAAATAAATGATGCATAGAAAGGGCTTCTTCTTCTACAAAGGAAGTTTTCATAAACTTATGAGCTCAAAAGCCAATGGTGTAAAGCAATACACTTTTGCGTTTCAAATGGCTCTTATATAGCAATTATAAAGACAGAGAAATCTTTATTAGGCTTGGAGGTTACAGTATATATTACAGTATTTAAAAGTGGCCTGATAACTGCTTTATTCTCTTCTTCCAAGGACCCCCACTGGGCATATGTAACTTAAAGGTGATAACTTAAAAGGCCATAGTGTAGTGTTGCAGAAATTGTGCAAAAGATAAAGAAAAGAGATCTGGCTCTTAGTCTAGTCTTGGTGCAACTTACAAAAAAATCTTTTTACTTTTTAAACGACCATTATATTTGGAAAATATTGCACAGATCATTTAGTAAGCTAATATTAAGGAAAATGACAGATATTTAGTCTACATTTTAATTAAGCTAAAAGGACTTTTTATACATGTTATATCTTCAATCATGATACGATGCTTGATGTATTTAAATCTATAGTAAAAACTAATCTTATTATAATAGCATTTGGTTAATACCTTATCTCACTACAGGGCAGTATAACAAGTTGGACCATCTCTGTAAAAATGTTCTGGATGCAAAATGTCCTAGATGAGATGGAGAAAGGTGATATCTAAATTTAAGGTATTCTATAGAATATTGCATGATTTTTAAATCTTAGAACATAAATCATTGGAAACAGCTAGCAAATATTTTGCTATTATTATCCCAAAGGTCATTTAGTTAATAAGTGGTAGAACCAGGGTTTGGAACCCAATTGTCTGCCCACAGAGCCTGAGCATCTCGTATATGAGGTACTCAGCTTGAGTGTAGATTTTGAGTGCAAAAATAGATGATACCTTTACTAAGCGCCAAAGTAATATTAAAGTAAAATATGCAATAAGAAGATATGTCCTAGAAGAAAGATGGCGGAGGAGTGAATGGGAGTCATGCTGACCTCCTCCTCCCAAGACCAAACTGGAATTGCGACTAAATAGTGGAGTAATCACCTGGAAAACAATGGAACTATAGTGGGAGAGGAGCCTTGGAGTCACGGACAGACAGTGGATTCAACACTCACACGTCCCAATGGGTGAGAAGTGTGGTGGAGGCTCGAGAGGGTGGGCTAGGTGCCCACGGGCACTAGCACCAGAAGGACATTGAAACGGCCAGTTAGCTCCCCCCGAGAAGAATGGGGTCTGAATCATAAACAGGGGCCTCTAAACTACAGCAGGTAAAACCAGGAAAATACAGACAAAATGCAACCCCAAAAAGCTTAGGGGCGCTCTCTGCCAGACACAGGTGGCTGGGGATGCAAAGAGACATTTAAAGGACCAATGCAAAAATTGCAGTGGCAGCCACTCTCCTTGATCTCTGGGAAGAGGCGGCAGCGGGGTGGGCTGGTGCCTGGGAAAAGACTGGTGAGGAAAACTTTGTGAAGAGAACTGAGATGGTGACCAGTGGAGCCCTGGCGATAACACACCTCCCACTCTGCAGCTACCATCTCGCTCAGGCAAAAGGGAATCAATTAACCTGCCTTTTGTGCACTCTGGACACAGCTTGTGCATGTGTGAGCTGGGGGGCTAAGTGCAGACTGGCTGGGAGAGGCTTGAGGAGAGACTTGAGACAGAGGCGTTAGGGAAAGAATGGGAGGAGGAACTAGGGAGTCTGACTCCTTCTCCTTGCCGTAGTCTCCATTGTGTGGGAAAAGGACACACCCCCAAAGAGCCAAAAGCCGAAAAGCACATGATAGAGAGCCCAAAACCACCCAGTGCAGGCACACACACTTGCCCCGAGTGGCAGGCAAGGGTTGGCGAGTCTGTGGGTGGACCCGTGTGGGCTGAGGAGGGCTCGCGTGGGCTGGCAAGGCCTCCCACAGGTTGGCACCAATGGGGCCTGCGAGGGAGTGAGCACATCAGCAAGGGCAGGTGTAATTCGACCCCCACAGGCCTGCGAGTGCAGAGCAGTCTGCAGAAATAGTAGATCCTAGGCCCAAGGGGTCACAGAGCTGCCCAGAGTCTCTGGAGGAGAGTCGTGGAGCTGACTTCCTCCCATTTCCATTGTCTCCATTTGGTGAGGGCAGGCAACGCATTCAAAGAGCCAATAGCAGGGAAAGCACACAATAGAAGACCCTAAACAGACCAGTGCCGGGGTGCCCGCCGGCCTTGGGGGCCAGACAAGTACACAAGGTCGTGAAGAAGCCCCCTGGGCTGGGGCAAGCACACGCAAGCCCAGGCTGGCGGGATATCCCGCCAGGCTGAGGAGCACAATCAAGGAGCAGGCATGAGAGTGTAGAGGGATCCACAGAAATAGTGGATCCCTGGCCGAAGGGGTCACACAGCTGCCCAAAGCAGGAGTCAGACACAACAGTAGACATCTGGAAGGCTCAAACAAATGACCCAAGATCATATAGGGTCAACAACTGACATCATCAGAAGCAGGCCCAGAAAGAAGAGAAAAAAATAAAATAAATAAATAAATAAAAAGACCCACCTACTACCATAGAAGTTTAATCCACAAAGTCAGGAAATCTACACAGCCCAAATGAAGCAGAAGCAAAAATAAATAAATAAATAAATTACTTAACAGACTCTCACAAAAATGGGAAGAAAAAGAAGTTCCCCCCAAATGAGTGGAAAAGGGGACTCCCCACAGAGAGAACTAAATGAAATAGAGGCAAGGGAACTATCAGATATGGAATTCAAAACAATCGTTCTAAGGAAGCTCAATGAGCTCAGCCAGCTCAAAGATAACTATGAGAAACTGCACAGAAACTATCAGGATCTTACAACAAACTATATCAACCTGGAAAAGGACAAAGAAACTATCAAGAAGACACAAGAGGATATGAAGAATACCATTTCTGAATTGAAGAACACAGTAGAAGGAATCCAAAGCAGGCTGGATGAAGCCGAGGATCGAATCAGTGAGATGGAGGATAAGGTAGAAAGAAGCTCCCAGAAAGAACAAGAAATGGCAAAGCGACTCAAAAAGAATGAAGAGGAATTTAGGGAAATGCAGGACAACCAAAAACGCAATAATATCCATATAATAGGGATACCAGAAGGCGAAGAAGAGGAGCAAGGGATAGAAAACCTCCTCGAAAAAGTAATGATGGAAAATTTCCCTAATTTGAGGAGAGAAAGGCTCTCATGGATCCAGGAGGCACAGAGGACCCCACTCAAGAGGGACTCAAGGAGGTCCACTGCAAGACACATCATTAAAATGGCAACTATCAAAGACAAAGAGAGAATCCTCAAGGCAGCAAGGAAGAAGGAGAAAGTAAAATACAAGGGGGCTCTGATACGCCTAGGAGCTGACTTCTCAACAGAAACACTACAAGCCAGAAGGGAATGGCAACAAATATTCCAAGTCATGAAAAGTAAGGGCCAAGTCATGAAAAGTACAGCCAAGGCTGCTCTACCCAGCAAGCCTCTTAATTAAAATAGAAGGGGAAATATGGAGTTTCCCAGACAAGAGAAGGCTAAAAGAATACATCTCTACCAAACCAGCACTCCAAGATATGCTAAGGGGACTGGATTAAGAAGATGAAGGAAAAGAATGAGAGAGAGAGGAACATAGGTACAAAGAGAAAAGATGAGTAAGTTTCTATCAGTAATATCTCTCAATGTGAATGGACTAAATGCCCCAATCAAAAGACACAGGGTAGCTGAATGGATAAGAAAACATGACCCACACATATGCTGCTTACAAGAGACCCACCTCAGAGCAAGAGACCTACACAGATTGAAAGTAAAGGGATGGAAAAAAATATTCCAGCAAATTGGCAAGAGAAAAAGGCTGGGGTTGCCATACTTGTATCAGAAAAAAGTAGATTTCAAAACAAAGGCCATAAAGAGAGATCCAGAGGGGCAGTTTATAATACTTAAAGAATCTATCAAGAAGACATAAACATTGTAAACTTATATGCTCCCAATATAGGAGCCCCCAAGTTTATAAGGAAATTGTTGGATGACTTCAAAAAAGATATAGACAGTAACACACTGATAGTAGGGGGATTTCAACACCCCGCTGTCAAAAATGGACAGATCTTCCAAACAAAACATTAAAAAAGATATTGTGGCGCAGAATGACACACTGAATCAAAGAGACTTAACTGACATATATAGAACCTTACATCCCCAAAAAGAAAAATACACATTTTTTTCAAATGCTCATGGCAGCTTTTCAAAGATAGACCACATGATAGGACACAAAGCAAACCTCAGCAAATTCAGGAAAATTGAAATAATACCAAACTTTTTCTTGGACCACAAGGGCTTGAAACTGGAAATCAACCTCAAAGAGAAACTTCAAAAACTTGCAAACTCATAGAGACTGAACAGTACACTATTAAACAATGAATGGGTCAATAATGAGATAAGAGAAGAAATCAAAAAATTTCTGGAAACAAATGAAAATGAACAGACAACAGTCCAAAACCTATGGGACACAGCAAAGGCGGTCCTGAGAGGGAAGTTCATAGCAATACAGGCTTCCCTAACAAAGATAGAAACATTTCAAATAAAAGACCTAACACTACAACTTCAAGAACTGGAGAAACAACAACAAATAAATCCCAGAGCAAGTAGAAAGAAGGAAATAGTCAAGATTAGAGCAGAACTGAATGACATAGAGACAAAAAGAACAATTCAAAGGATCAACCAATCCAGAAGCTGGTTCTTTGAAAAGATTCATAAAGTTGACAAGCCTTTAAGCAGACTCATCAAGAGAAAAAGGGAGAGGACCCAAATTAATAATATCAGAAATGAAAGAGGAGAAATAACAACTGATACCACAGAAATACAAAGGATTGTCAGAAACTACTATGAACAATTATATGCAAAGAAATTTGAAAACCTTGATGAAATGGACAAATTTTTAGAGACGTATAATCTTCCAACACTGAAGGAGGAAGAAACGGAAATCTTGAACAGACCGATAACAGCTGGGGAAATTGAAGCAGTCATCAAGAAATTCCCGGCACACAAAAGCCCAGGGCTGGACGGTTTCACAGGAGAATTTTACAAAACATTTAAGGAAGAGCTAACCCCTGTCCTCAGATTATTCCAAAAAATCCAAGAGAAGGGAAGACTCCCAGACTCCTTTAATGAGGCCAGCATCACCCTGATCCCAAAACCAGATAAAGACCCTACAAAGAAAGAAAACTACAGGCCAATTTCGCTGATGAACATAGATGCTAAAATCCTCCACAAAATATTGGCAAACCGCATCCAGCAATACATTCAAAAGATTATCCACCACGATCAAGTGGGATTCATCCCAGGGATGCAGGGATGTTTCAATATACACAAGTCAATAAACGTAATGCATTCACATAAATAAAAGAAAAGACAAAAACCACATGATCATCTCAATAGATGCAGAAAAAGCATTCGATAAGGTTCAGCACCCATTTATGATCAAAACACTAGCAAAATGGGAATAAATGGGGCATTCCTCAACGTAATAAAGGCCATATATGAAAAACTTACAGCCAACATCATACTCAACGGGCAAAAACTAAAAGCTTTCCCACTAAGATTGAGAAACGACAAGGATGTCCGCTTTCACTGCTTCTTTTCAACATCCTATTGGAAGTCCTAGCCACAGCCGTCTGACAAGAGAAAGAGATAAAAGGCATCCAAATAGGAAAGGAGGAAGTAAAGCTATCATTGTTTGCAGATGACATGATAGTGTACATAGAGAACCCTGTAGACTCTACCAAAAAACTCCTCAACCTAATAAGTGAATTTGGCAAAACAGCAGGATACAAAGTCAACGTTCAGAAATCAAAGGCATTTTTGTACACCAGCAATGAAATAGAAGAAGAAATCAGAAAAAAATACCATTCGATATAGCAAGAAGAAAAATAAAGTACCTAGGAATGAATTTAACCAAAGACGTAAAAGACCTGTATGCAGAAAACTATACAACATGAAGAAAGAAATTAAAAAGTCCAAAAAAATGGAAGCATATACCGTGCTCATGGATTGGAAGAATTAATATCATCAAAATGTCCATACTACCCAAAGCAATTTATAGATTCAATGCAATCCTTATTAAGATACCAATGACGTATTTCACAGAAATAGAACAGACAGTTCAAAAATCTATATGGAACCATAAATGACCCCGAATAGCCTCAGCAATTTTGAGAAAGAAACACAAAGTAGGAGAGATCACAATACCGGACATCAAACTCTACTACAAAGCCACTCTACTCAAAATAATCTGGTACTGGCACAAGAAAAACCCATAGACCACTGGAGCAGAATAGAAAACCCAGAAATAAGCCCAGGTCTCTATGGGAATCTAATATTTGACAAAGGGGGCAGAAGCATAAAATGGAGCAATAATAGCCTCTTCAACAAATGGTGTGGAGAGAGCTGGATGGCTACACGCAAAAAATTAAAATTGGATCATCAGCTGACACCATACACAAAAATAAACTGAAGATGCATCAAAGACTTAAATATAAGTCGCAACACCATCAAAGTCCTAGAGGAGAACATGGGCAGGAAACTCTCAGATATCCCATGCAGCAATTTTTTCACCAATATGTCTCCTAAAGCAAGGGTCATAAAGGAAAGAATAACCAAGTGGGACCTCATCAAAATAAGAAGCTTCTGCACGGCTAAAGAAAACATCAGCAAAATGAAAAGGGAGTCAACCATATGGGAAAATATATTCGTTAATGATACATCAGATAGAGGTTTGATCTCCAAGATATATAAAGAACTCACTTGACTCCACTCCTAGAAGACGAACGATCCAATCAAAGAATGGGCAAAGGACCTGGGCAGACGCTTTTCCAAGGAAGAGATACGGAGGGCCCAGAGGCATTTGAAAGGATGCTCAGCATCAGTAGCCATCAGAGAAATGCAGATCAAAACCACCATGAGGTACCACCTCACACCGGTCAGAATGGCCATCATAAACAGATCCACAAAAAACAGGTGCTGGCGAGGCTGTGGAGAAAAGGGAACCCTAGTACACTGTTGGTGGGAATGCAGACTGGTGCAGCCATTGTGGAAAGCAGTGTGGAATTTCCTCAAAAAGCTGAAAATGGAACTGCCTTATGATCCAGTGATTCCCCTGCTGGAACTATACCCTAAGAATCCCAAAACGCCAATTCAGAAGAACCTATGTACCCCAATGTTCATAGCAGCACAATTTACAATAGCCAAGTGTTGGAAGCAACCTAAATGCCCGTCAGTAGATGATTGGATCAGAAAACTATGGTACATTTACACAATGGAATACTACGCAGCAGAAAGAAAAAATGAACTACTAAACTTCATGACAGCATGGATGGAACTTGAGAGCATTGTGCTAAGCGAAATAAGCCAGGGGGCGAAAGACAAATACCATATGATCTCACCTATAAGTGGAACCTAACCAACAATACAAAGATGCAAGGAAAATAAGACCAGAAACACTGAAAGGAAAATAAACCAACAGAGAAAAGAGGGAAGGAGGGAGGGGGACGGGGGAAAAGGAAGTGAAGGGGAAAGTCAAAGAACATATAGCAAGGACTCATGGACAGAACCAAAAGGGAAGAGTTAAGGGAGGGAGGAAGGGAGGAAGGGGGCAAGGGAAAGTGGTTGGGGGTAGGCAGATACAAATGTATTTGAAAAAATAAATTACTTAATTAAAAAATAAATAAAAACTACACTTTTAAACACACACACACACACACACACACACACACACACACACACACACACACACGAAGATATGTCCTAGACCAAGCTGAATCTTAGTTGCTACCTTGTGTGTGGTTTGTGATATACAACTATGGGTTTGATTTTTTTTTTAAAAATTGCCTTCGTGTTAGGTATTCTAGGATTTTAGCATATACCAATCTTATTTCTCTAGAAAACAAACTTAGGGTATGAAGCAGTGCTATTGATTGACTTACTTTTTTCTTGGCTTTCGTTTTCTTATCTACAAATGGAAGAAGCTGGAGTAAATGTGTACTACATTTTGTTCTTTCCATTTGTAATCATCTTTATTCTATAAGTTTAAAGTGCAGGAAATATTTCATTCACCTGGAAATTGAAATTCCAACTGCTGAAAGCAGTTATTACCTCTAGGTTATGAGAGATAAAAAGGAAATGAAGACTTTCAACTCCTTCTAGAAGTACAGGGTTGTGTGGGTTGAATGTATGCTCATTTCCATTAAACTTAGGATTCATCATAAGGAAGAGACATGCCTGAGTAACTTGCATTCATGGTATATTATAAGAATTCTGCTCTGGTTCTGCTCTGTATTTCAATCGGATATAGATGGAAATATTCCTTGCCATGGCATTCTTGAGAAAATGTTCAAATGGAGTCTGAGAACCTTATACCCTCATATAACAATCTTTTCTTGGTAATGGCTGTGGGTAGTAGATTATAGCTATTGTCCTTAAGCAGAGAAGGCCATATGCCCCATGCTCTTTTATAAAAGCTTGGCTGTGTATTCATATGGAGGGAACATGAATGACATTTTGAAGTATTTTCCTTAAACACAATTGCTTAGGAATTCTGATTTTCTTTTCTTTTTGTACTATTATACATTCATAGATAAATTAGAGGAAAATGAGCCCTTCGTATTCCAAATAAGGTAAAAGGAAGTCACTGAATTCTAAACAAAGCCCATAACTTCTGCTCTTGAAAAAAAAAATTTAATATATTAGCACTATTTAAAGAGTGGTTTGCCTCCTCCCTTTGTTTAAACCCCCTTTTATTAGGGGTAGGGCTAGAAGTTAGGGCCAGGCCCAGGTAATCAGCGCCAATCACTAAGAAAAGGAAAGTCTGTTCTTAAATTTGGGAGTGTTGTGTTTTAAAGGAGTCATTTATATTGGAAGAGAACTGGAGAAAGTGCTGACTATCTTAACAACTAGATATTCTTTGATACTGCATGCATTTGATATATAATACAGGGCCTGTGAATACTTTGACCAGCAGCCTTTGGGTTTTGAAGACCAATTTTTGCTTTAATGTCACCAGAAGTTTTGAGACTGGATAGGCCCAGGGAAAAGAACTATTTGTAAACTTGGCAGGTCCTAGAGAAAAAACATGGAGTGCCAGTTGCACTCCTGACCAAGACATTTCATACCTCAGTCATTTTTAGATCTTCCTCCCTCTATGGATGTATGTTGCTTTTTCCTTTTTGCTTAATAATTTTCTATTACTGACAAACTGGCCACTAGTGTTTTACTTAATATCTCTGAGACTTTTTCCATTTGCAAATTAAAGATGATAGTATCTGCCTTATCTAACTTAAAAGGAGAGATGTGAATAACAAAAAGGGAGATATTTTAAAGAGTGCCTTTAAATAGAGAAATAATCATTATGTGAATGGTAGTAATAATAGCCGTAGTAGTAATATCTGTGGGAATAGTATTAATAGTAGTCATAGTTACTGTTAAACCACATGGGTTACTAGTGGTGTGAAAGATGGACAATATAGAAAATATTATATCTGTTGATGTATCTGTAGTATTGCATATTTGTTTTCATTCTTAGTATAGTCAGTTGATATCATTAAATGCTCTCAGGTCCCTAAACCCTGGTATGTTTTGACTTGACTAAAGATTTGCCAGGAAAATTATTATATTATGAACACATGAAAATATATTATTTAATGTTAGTAATATAATATTAAGTTAGAAGAGATATTCCTTGCTGTATTTCACCTAATACCATTAATTTACTAAATGTTATTGCAAATTTCTCCCAGACTTTAACTTTTATCATAAAAATTGTGCTGTTCATCAAATTCTGGAACTTGGGAAGGTATTTGAAGGTTGATTTTTGCTCCACCTCCAACTTGTTCAAACTTAACAAAGTGTTCTCTCATTATTAATTTAACATCCTTCTACTTCAGGTTCACTTGCTGCTTGTACTGCTTTTCTTTGGATTGGCTGCTTTCCTCCCTAATTTTCTGCATCTTGCTCCTTACCTACATTGACTGAAACTAGCTTGGTTTAACTGTCTCTTCTAAGAGTTCTTTTCCCTGGGCCTATCCAGTCTCAAATAGTAATTTGGAAATAGCTTTAACATACTGTTAATTTTTAGACCTGTCAAATAAAGTTATTATAGTTGCAAACTGGGTTTTTAAATATTGGAATAGTATCAAGAGGATGACCTTTAGTTGTGCATAGATTCCATTAAACACACTTAAGACAGAGTTCTCTCCTAGTGTTCCTTTTTTGAAAATCATATTTTATTGATTATGCTATTACAGTTGTCCTGATTTTTCCCTTTACCCCACTCAACCCAGTACCCTCCATTCCCTCAAGTAATCCCCCCACCATTGTTCATGTCCATGTGTATAAGTTCTTTGGCTATTCTATTTCCTATGCTGTACTTTACATCCACATGGCTATTCTATAACTACCTATTTGTACTTCTTAATCCCCTCACATCTTCACCTGTTCTCCCCCGTCCTTCTCCCATCTGGCAACCATCAAAACATTCTCCATATCCATGAGTCTCTCTCTGTTCTTCTTGTTTGCTTAGTTTGTTTTTTAGAATCAATTGTTCATTTTATATCTATATCTATATATCTCTATATATACACTTTTTTTGAGATTTTATTGTTCATAATTTTGATTTTTTTAAATAAGTCCCTTTAACATTTCATACATGGTCTGGCAAAAATAATTCCCTTTTAAATTACAAAACCTTTTATTATAAAATCATAAGCATATAATTCTTTAACATAACAATATCACACTCAAGTACACCATATGATATTTAAATGAAGTATTCAAATTAAAACTATAAATTATTACACCCATATTTATTACCCTACCAACCACACTCAAACAAGCCTTACTTCCGCTAGACCCTGTATAATAATGGTTTGGTGATGATGAACATCTTTAGTTTTCTCTTGTCTGGGAAATGCTTTACCTGTCCTTCAATCTAAGTGATATCTTTTTAGGGTAGAGCAATCTTAGTTGTAGGTCCCTGCTTTTTATGATTTTCAATATTCCCTGTCGATCCCTTCTAGTCTGCAAAGCTTCTTTTGAGAAATCTGACAGTCTTGTGGGAATCCTCCTGTAGGTAACTAACTTCTTTTCTCTTGCTGCTTTTAAAACTCTCTCTTTATCTTTAACTTTTGGCATCCATCTTTAACTTTTGTATCCATCTTGTTTGGGACTCTGTGTTTCCTGGACTTGCATGTCTATTTTCTTCACCAATTCAGGGAAGTTTCCTTTCACTATTTTTTTCAAATAGATTCTTGCTCTTTCTCTTCTCCTTCTGGCACCCCTATGATGTGAATGTTGGAATGCTTGAAGTTATCCCGGAGGTTGCTTATATTATCCTCTTTTATTTGGATTCCTCTTTCTTCTTCTTGTTCTAATTGGTTGCCTTTTACTTCCATATGTTCGATATCATGTATCTGATTCTTGGCTTCATTCGCTCTACAGTTGTCTCCCTATAAATGGTTCATTATTTAAATTAGTGTATCCTTTCATTCTGACTGGTTGTTTTTTATGCTGCTGAGGTCCTCGCTAAGTTCCTTGAGCATCCTTATAACCAGTGTTTTGAATTCTGCATCTGATAGACTGCTTATCCCCATTTTGTTTAGTTATTTTTCTGGACTTTTGATTTTTTCTTTCATTTGGGTCATGTTTTTTGCCTCTTCAATTTGGCAGCCTCCCTGTGTTTGTTTCTATGTATTAGGTAGAGGGGCTTTGACTCTGTCTTGGTAAAGTGGTCTAATGTAGTAGGTGTCCTATAGGGTCCAGTAGCACAGCCTCCCCATCACCCATACTGGGAAATCAAGATGTGCTTTTTGTGTGGACTGAGTGTATGCTCCTCTCATAGTTGAGCCTTGGTTGCTGTTGGAAGATCAATTTATCCAGGCTAGTCACCTGCCAGGACTGGCTGTGACCACTGACCACCAATCTCTGCCCTCTATGAAGGATCAGCTCCACAGGGACAGGGTGGCAGTGCTCCAATGTTGTCTGTAGCTATCCACTGGGTGTACTGGCCCTGGGGTTTCCTGGGTGGTGCAGGCCAAGGTCAGCCCCCACCTGTGTTTTCCCCAGGGCACCCTGCCTGAGCTATAAAGCAATCTGAGATGGCTGCTACTTGTGCTGGGCTTGGAGATTCCCAGGTAAAGCCAAGCTATGAATCTGGCTGCCACTAGTGTCAGGCCTGGGACTCACTGAAGCCAGCTGTTGCTTGTTGGACAGGATTTAAAATGTTATGAAGCATAAGCCAACACCAGCCAGCCACATGGAAAAGCAGCTTGGGTGGGCCCATAAGTTGGGCAGGTCAAATAGTGTTAGCCAGGTTGATAAATTCTCATATAGGGCCCCAGATTACCAGCTCTGTAGGGGGAAGGTTTAAAAAAGGGACAATGGCCTCTGCTTGTCTTGATGCCAGACACTTCAATTTCTCCCTGTGTACCACTGGTGTCTTTCAAGCTGCTACCCTGGTGCTGGAGCTCAGAGGGAGTGAATCTGAGTAGGTGAGTCCGTCTGTGGGTTCTTTAAGAGGAACTGCTTGGGGCTTCAGAAGTTTCTTCCACTGACTCAATTCCCACTGTTTTTTTGGAGCCAGAAGTTGTGAGGACTTATCTTCCTGGCACTGGAACCCTGGTGTGGGGCTGGGACTCCTCGCTCCTGAGATATCCCGTCCAGATTTTTATCCACGTGGGTGTGGGATCAGCCCATTGTGCATCTGTGTGCTTCCTACCAATCTGGATGGATGTGGTTTCTTTAATTCCATAGTTGTTCCCTCACTCTGATTTCATTCAACTTGATTTCTGATGGTTCTGAGTAATGGTTGTTCTATATTTTAGTCGTAATTTTGATATGGTCTTGTGGAGAGGTGAGCCATGTCTGCCTACACTGCCATCTTGACCAGAAGTCCTTCTGTTAGTGTTTCTTAATGTTAGACCGTTTTCTTCAGACTGGGGTATTGAGCCCTAAGACCTCCCTTGTCAGAATCTGCCTTTTTCACAAGCTCTCCCTGTGGTTATTGTGTGCAAACTAAAATTTGATAAACCTTGTTGTTAGTGTTGGAATCATCAAAGAATTATGGTTATTTCTAAAACAGCAACAATACTTTTGCATGTGATTAATATGTTAAATCATACTAGAATGTGAGCTCTCCTAGAGCAGAAGACATAGCTTATTTCTGTCCAAAGTAGGTGCTTAATACATATTTTAGACAAGAATATTAAACTAAATCTATCAAGGGATACCTCACACAACCCAGTGATCCAGCTTTGTCAAATAGGAGATTAAATGTTAGAAAGCACAGGAGTCTGGGTTATAATCTTCTGTTACAATGATCCTGAAGCTAACAAAATAATTATGAAATATTAGAGGTAGATTAGAAACTAGAAGCATCCTTTCATTTTTCAGAAGAGGAAACGTACACCTACAATTGTTGAGACTTAAGTCAAGCTATCAAAGCTAGTTAGCTATAGACCCAGGAGCACAATTTATGACTTCAAACTCCTATATTATTCCTCTTTTACTATAACTCTTCAGGTGTCTTTCATTTTTTGATGCTTAATGGAGGGATACTTACACAAGCATAGTTAAAACTAGTATTTTTTTAAATAAGTGCCATTATGAGTAGTTCATTATTTTGCTAAATAGGTGCATGTTGATGAAAAATAAATCATGTCAATTTTGTATAGCTATTGTTCAATATTTTTAAGTAAGGTTGATATCTATAAATTGTATCCATTTGGGAAATCCAAGGTGAAAGCAAATGAACAATTGTCCGCATGACCGTCCAATATGTCCTCAAAGCCTATTCTCGTCAATTGTAGGGCCAACTGCTTCCTCAACTGAGGTTTCTCTTCCTGGTTTCAGTCTCCTTATTCTCCCATATCACCAATTCTTCATGACACTCGACTGAGATCGAGAGGCAAGCATCCGCTCCTCACTAAGTTGGTGTTGTATCCTGCTTCTGACACTTTCTGGTTCTGAGCTTTTTACTTCTTTGTACCTCAATTTCCTCAATGATAAAATGGGGGTGATAATAGTTCCTGCCTCGCAGGGTTGTAAGAAATAAATGAGCTAATAATGTAAAACACTTAAAACAGAACCAGGACCATGTCAGTCATTTAATACATATTGACTTATTTTCTGCCCTCACATTCCTCTGCTATTGTTACTCTCCTCCACAAGTTAAAATAATAGAAAGTTAAAATTGAAAGGGCCTGTCAGAGACAGAAATGACCTTAGAAGCTGATTCCCTTGTGGACCATGTGGGATTTCAGTGGGCGGATGGTGAAGCCTGGAGCAAGGCTCCTTCCTTCCCTCTGTCTCTTTTCCTCCCTACCCTGCAGGGAGCTTCCCAACTCCCCACGCCAGGTGACTTGAATTGGTGCTTTAAGATTCCTGGTCAGCTTTGCAGCTGATATTGATGCTCCTGTTAACATCAATTGATGATTTAAAAAAAATCTACTTTGTGGCCTAAGAAATGCCTACTTTTGTGAATTAGGGGACATATATAATTCTTTAAGTAGTATCATCTTCAAACAGGGAAGAGTATTGTTTTTTCAATTGCAAGAAGACAATATGAAAATGTTAGAAGATAAACAGAAAGTTAAGTAAAAGAACTAAGTGAGTCTTTGAAGTTTCAAAATTCTCTACAGCACTTAGTTCTAACTGCTAAACATTAGTGATTTCTCACTTGATGGTTAGAGTCTCTAAAGAGACTAGAGAATCTTAGAAATAAACATGTGATAACAATAGAGCATTAACAATTGCTACTGCTTTGTAACTGTTCTTGTTACTGAAAAAAATTATCTTCCTCTGTGATTCCTACACAACATTTCAAGGATCTTGAAGGCAGTGGAGTGCTGTGTACACTTGCAAAATGAACTTCAGACTCTGCCAAAGTATCAAGAGGGGCTTATGATAGTTTTACTCAACAAAAGGGGAAATTAATACTTATGTGAAATCATGTCTCATAATATCACTAATAAATAATATTATAACATGACCTTCTCATCTGAATACGTCTTAGGTGAGAGAGACTGTTCATGCGAAGTATGCACACTTAAATTGTATACATACTTAAACTGGCAATTCACAGTAAATGTGGAGGTTACAGCTTGAGAAATGGGCTTCTAGAAAAAAAAATAAGACAAGCCAGACTGCTATGTGAGAATAATTGTATCATGTAATTTGCATGCAAATATATTTAAACTAAAGAAATAATTCTAAGTTATTCATAGCATAAGGTTGACTTTGCATTGCCATTATTCCCTACATAAAATATATGCTATAAATCATGCTTTTAATGCAGAAGAGAATAACGGAGGTAAAAATATAGTTTTCTCCCAGATGTACAAAATGCAATTGAATATTCCACATTAAGAGAGGTAATTCTCAATTACAGCATGTTGGAATTACTTGATATTCCATTATATAAGTGTTTAAGCAAAATGTTCCTCTTTACAACAAATTAACTTTTCTTCAAAGGGTGTATTTCTACTCTTTGTGTAAGGTAATAACTATTTATTTATAAACTGTAAAACATATAGCACTGTTATGCCTACAGCACTCAGAAATTACTAGGCTATATATTCATTAAAGAGAAGTAATTACTTTCTAGATATCTGGTCTACAATCTTTTATTGACCTCATAATACAATTGCTATGCTTAATAGATTGATGCAGCTGTTTATGCAATTCTTTTCATAACACGTGAGTTTGTTACACAAGTTTAATAATAATTCAAACAGGCCTACCCGCTTAATAAACTTACCAGGCAGGAACATGGGGCCTGCTATACATAGGAAGTTATCCACTGAGAGCCACAAAGGATGTGGAAGAGGAGGGCAAAAGTGATAAAATGTTTCTATGGTGATTGATTTGTAATGGTTACTGCCCAAATTGGTCTCATTGGGAAATAACAATTTTTGAGGATTGTCACTAAAATCATTTGAATTCTGATTTGAAGAAGATATTTTCAGAGTTGGAGTTCATTTTCTTAAAGATATTACAAAAATATTCATAGATCACTATGGACATGAAAATACAGGAATAGTAACATCAACCATAATACAACAATAATTTCTGTTTCGTTGGGGGGTTGTTTGTTATGTATTTGCTTTTTGTTGTGTCACGTTTTTTTCATCTTTTTTTCCTGACAAGAAAAAGAAGATACTGGTATGAAATAAAAGTATAGAGGCAAACTTCATTGGAATAGCAAGCAAAATTGAAGAGAAAGTATGTGATATGTGGATTTAATGATAACAGTTTGGGATGGTGACTTTCTTTTAACTTTGCAAATTGTCAGATTTACTAAAAAGACACATTTGCAACATCTGTATGAATGTATGTGTTTATATACATACACACATATGGCATAACTGTATATATTATCTGAACATTTCAAGCAAGCAAGGTAATTACAAGAAAATGTCTTTTAAAATACGTTTTAAAGCTAAAATGCTATATAAATTTTCATTTACTATAATCCACTATTTGTTTAGAAATATTTTATTATTGTAGTCTGTTTATTTCTGATATAACTTTACTTTTCATAAAGAACATATTCTGAGATAGGAATATGTGTTATTTTGAGGAAAAAACTTCTCCAATATAAAAGACCTTTATTTTTAGGAAATCTTAATAATGGCAAAAAGCTAGGTATTCATCTTACTGTTTTAGTTTTCCTTGTTAACAAAAGAAAACTCAAGCAACGTTTTAGAAGAATATTCATTAAGATGATAAGGTCAGTAAATCTAAAACACTGGTGGTTGACCGCTTTAAAATTAGACTCTGACTTTGGTCTGGAAAATACTAATCAGTGTTCTCTGCTCAGTATTAGTATCATATGGTAGTATCATTTTTTATTAACATAATACAAATATCCTGTGCACTGCTACAACTTTCATTGCTTGCGGCTTCGGAGTCAAAATGTCACAGCAAATTTTATTTTCAGTAATAGATTGAGACTTGTTCATTACATTAGTAAACGTGAATTGTAGTGTGGTATTATGCCCAAATGGCAAAGGCTGGCACATACAGCGATATCCTAAAATACAGCTTGGCCATCCTTCATCCCCAAACAATAGCAAAAGGATGAGAAGTTTAGGTAGATAGTTTATTACACATTTGGAAAAAAGTTCACCTTTCTGCACCTTTTCTATATGCATTGTCAAAATATCACATTATACAATTCACTGGAAGTGAACTTACTTGCTAAATACCCATTAGGTTCCCAGGAGGTGCCTTACATTAATTGTTTAGTGAAAGCCCCCTTAGGCTATCACCGGGGAAGCACATTAAATGCATAAAAAGAGAAGTTGACAGAGATCCCTGTAGAACAAGATGCATCCACCAAGCTCAAGACTTCTCCAGGAAGAATCCTATGAAGCCCTGTTGAGAATGGTCATTTGGGGTGGGGGTAGTTTTTCTCCTTTTCCTCCCCTACTGGTACAAACAGAAACTTATTATCAAAGAAAAAAAATGGTGCAAGAAAATGATTAGAAAAAGACTGCTCAGGAATTGTAAACAAATGAGCTTATATGTCTTGATTCTGAGGCATCAGTGCAGTTCACAGACAGAAAAGGAGTCGCAAAAGTTAGAGACAAAGGGTATTTATTGTCTGCATAGTGATGTTGTAAAACAGGAATCACGTCAAATAACAGGGTGGGGAAAGACAAGTTTTGAAGTAAATGAGAAGAAAGTGACTGGTAGCAAAGTTTCCGGCTCTTGGCCAAATAGGTTGATGCAGGGAAAAAAGTCAAGTTACAAAATGAATGACAGGATATTCTGGCAAAACATGTTTTCATGTCTGTCTGTCACATTGCATCTGAAATCGTTTTGTGTTCTGAATATAGCACAGATTTTTATCACTGCCTTGTTTAATTACAATTGCTGGCTAAACTATTGTACGTCTATTATGCACTATCATGTTTGTTTATTTCACATCATTTTGTTTAGAATGTTTCTAAAAAGGAAATGTAAAAACCAAACAAAATATGTGTTTAGTGTCATAAATCCCTCCACCTCATTTTTGGGGGGCCTGCATTAACCAAAAAATTCCACTAGAGGGGGCACTAGTAAAACAAGAGGCAAGCTTAAACGAAACTTTTTCAATCTTTTTCTTTCAGAGGTGAAAAAGACTCACCATTTCCCTTTTCTGATTCCTGGACAGAAATACTTTGAGGAGGTTACAGGGAAGCATTAAATATGCCATATGGAAGAATCTTTAAGTCTTTATAGTACTTCCATTAACTTTAGTTTCTTATTTTAATGCTAATGTGCTGCAGTTACTTTTCAGGCAAAAAGAGCAAAAATTCGTGGTTAAGTACAGATAGGATTTCGTATGTTCTTATTATGACTGCTGAAATCTGAAGTCTTCAAGAAAAGATCTTTCGCCCATGCGACTTTTCTTTAGTGACTCTTATCATTACGTAAGAGATGAGGCTTATTCTTTAGTTGTCTAATTGAATTTACCTAAGGCATAAACATGATCTTAACTTGAGTTCATCACAGCAAAAAAAATTTTAAGGGTAATAGAAAAATGTGTCATTTATTTATAGCTACTCTTTATGAACAAAATGAGAATAGAGCCAAAATTTGCCAAGCATCATAAGCGTTAACTATTGATTTAATGCTGCATTTTATTACTGTTATTTCTCTTAATAAATAATATTCATTTACAAAATTTCTCTAACAACTAACAATGCTGACATGACAGAGGTATTGTTTGCTATGAAAATATGCCATATCTTGAGTATGTTGGATCATACCAACTAGGAAAAGCCTGTCTAGAAAGAGCCCAAATCAACCTCTCTTTTTAAACTTCTACACTTCCTACATTTATAGCATGACAAAAATACAGTTTTTCAGTTTAATTCTCAAAAAGTCAGTAAACTACTCTGTGGTATCGGATTACATAAATATAATCTACCCTAAATTCTTATCATGATGTCCAGTACAATATGCGTACTCAACAAAGGTTAGCAGATTAAAAATTTTTCTTTTAATCCTCACCCGAGAACATTTTTTTTTTCATTGCTTTTAAGAGAGAGAGGAAGGGACAGTGGAATGGAAAGAGAGAGAAACATCCATTGGTTGCCTCCCACATGTGCCCAGAACAGGGATTGATCCCTGCTCATAAGTCAGGCATGTGTCCCAACAGGGAGTTGAACCTGTAACCCTTCAGTTGTGGGATGATGTTCCAACCCACTGAGCCACACTGGCCAGGGAGGTTAGCAGGCTTTTATTTGTCATTATTATTCATTTAAAACATTCATATCTCATCCCTTGAAATATATAGTTTGGCTGAGTTTTCATGATATACTACCATCTTTAGAATTTCTATCCATTCTTTTTTCTGACTTTCTGCAATACAGATTTTCTGAAGGAAACTGGCTGCTCCTTTCTTGAAGATCTTCTTTCTACTCTAACACATTAAAATGTTGTGGATTGGTACTTCTTTTGCCTTGACTTTGGTAGAGTGCCAGTATTTCCTACAAATGTCAGAAGATTATTTTAGAAAATTAATGTTTAAATTCCATAGTGATATAAATTTTGTCATCAGTTAAAAGTAGCTCTGACGAGAATAACCATCATATGCTATCTTTCAGAGTCATTAAAACATTCGATCTGGAATACAATCTTAGAAATTATTTAGCTCAAATGCCTCAAAAAGAACCTGAGGACTAGAGGAGTTAAATGTCCGTCCAAGGTCTCAGCTCCTCGTGAAGTAAACCATTCATGTCTCTGTCCTCTTCTCAGAATTATTTTAAAATTCAAATTGTGGAGTTGATCATTTTCTTGTTTGATTTAGAAAATTAAAAAAAAAATCTGAGTAAGATAGAAGGTGGTGAAATACCGCAGACCGAGTGTACATTTCCATAGCACTTTGGAGTTTATGAAATTCATTTCCAAACATGGTTGCTTTTAATGGTGGCTTGGTATGTGATAGAATTTTTATGTTCACTTATACGGCAAGACAACTTTTCTCATATCTTTTAACAACTTTTTTCATTCTGTTTTTATGAATTCTAATACTCAGTGAAGTAAGGGCTGCTGCTCCTGTTATGCAAGCCATTGAGCTTGTATGGATGAACTATAACTGCTTTGGAAATGATTGTTTGGGGCACTTGGCTCACTGGTAATGAATGACAGATTTTCTCCTTCTGTTTTTCTGTGCTGTGACCTCAGTTTTGTAATGGACACAGAGTGGTGATGACATTTTGTGCCTGGGGCAGTGCCACCAACATGGATTGCTGTCATGATCGCCTTACTCCTTTTGTTCCTTTCCTCCAGTCAAAAGAAGAGAGGGGAAGAGGAAGGGACAAAGAGACTTCTTTGATCTCTAATTTCCTGTGTACAAGTGCTTTTCTCCATCTCTATTTCAGAACAAACCTAAAGACCCCCTTGGGGTAAGTTTAGTAAAACTTAGAATTTCAGTATGAGAAAAAAACTGTAGAGACTTTATGTTCAACCTTTTCATTCTATTAATACACAGTGATTAAAATGACTGACCAAGGGCCATTCTCCTACTTATTTATTTGTTAAACATGGTATTTTTTTAAAAAAACATTTTCTGTTGAAAAAGCAGTAAAGGTGGGAATAAGACTTAGTTTTTGTTAGTCAAAGTCTAGTGTTTTTTCTTAGCCACAAAGCTTCCCATAAAACTGACTAGGTTGTTGTCAATATCAAACCAGTAGTTCACTTCTGAGTCTTTGGCTCTACTTGTTTAGTTTTTATAATGTAGGTTGAAATGCATTTTGGGGGGAGCTGTTCTTCAATGTACAGGCGAAATTCCTGATTAACAGTCACAAAACATGTTCATAGGACTCCTACTGGTTTGGGGGCCTGTGATTCCCTTAGGGATAACAGAATTGGATTTTCCATATTATAACTTTACTCTAAAACAGTTTTCCTCAGGTATATTTTACTCTTCCTTTCCCTCACTTTAATTTCCTATAGCTGTTTTACTTTTTGTTAATTAGTAGAGATTTTATTATTTCAAAAATAATGTGTGCATTCAATTTTATGCCTTTAAACATGGCCAGGTCAGCACAACAGGGAATGGGAAATGGTACATAATACAATTCCAGTAATATTTCCAAATAATTGTCCTATCCAACTAGTCTCCAGCCAGTTTATGTTGGGAATTCCCATTATTTCACAGTTCCTTAGCTAAATTTAGGATGTATATATAGACAAAGGGCAGCCCAATTGTTAGGAAACACAGTTAAAAATATTTTGTTATCCAATTAAGGAATTGGGACTGATTGTTACAGGAGTTTGGGTTGGGTAGAAGAGCACATTTTGATAGAGGGAGAGGGGTAAAAATTGAAACTAATATCTAAGGAGAGGTGGGCTATTGTACTGTGGTCTTCCAGGAGGCATTGTGAAGTTAGTAGGCACCAGGAGATGGGGGAAATACGAGCATCAAAATGGATTAGGAAGACAGTAACATGGAAAAGAAGAGGCCCATAGATTTACAAAAAGCAAACCAAACCTCATTCACTTTTTTCTTTATTCAGCAATTTCTAGTCCCTTACTATGTACCAGACATTATGCTAGTCCTTTATTATGGTGGTGGGTTTATATTTTCATTCAGTCCCCTAGTATGAGTGAGTTGGCTGCGAGATCGAACATCTAAGAAGTAGGTATATGTTCTAAACCTGAAGGCAAAATCCACGCTATTTGCACCTTTGTATCAGTCTGTCCCTTTTCCCTTCTCTGGCTGTATTTTCAAGGGACACCATTAGGATGAAAGTTCAGGAGCGTGGATATGGGAATGGTGAGCTGTTTCCATCCACAGAATTGTCAACAGGTATGCACACAACATCTGTGACTCCAGCAGAGCTGACAGGTTAGGAGCCACCTATAGCTCACACTTGAAAATAATAATACCCACTTAGGGGTATGGAATTATTTATCACTACTGGTGGAATTTTTGCCAAAGGCAAAAAATGAAAATATCTGATGAAAAATGTTATCAGTCCACAGCCCATCATACTCATGTACCGCAGAAACTGATTAACTCTGGCCAGGAATAAACAGGATTATAGTTATCACTATTATTATTTTGCTTTTGAAAGACATTGGGAATTGAGGATTCAGAGCAACCTAGCTACCAACAGGGTTTACATGAGCGACTTATAAAACAGATTATATACACATGCCTGATGTCTCTGGGTGGGGGCGGGAGGGGGGCTTATTTCCTTTTTAAAAAAATTTTCCTTTATTTTTCTATTTCTCTCTCATTCTTTTCCTATCCACAGTCATTCTGGGGCCCAAGACAGGGATTTGAAGATGGAAGACGGTAAGATAGAGACTTACTGGCAGTATTTTTATGATTACTACAAGAGGGCACTCTAGCTATATTTCTCTTCTGAATGTGTATTAATATATATTAATATGTGGGAGCTACTGTAACGTTCCTTATCTCAGGTTGTCTTTTTTACTTACTATTGTCCTGATGCGCTGTGCATGTGATATAAACCTCTGCAAGGCATAGGTATATATGTGACTGTGCACTCAGTGTGAGTTCTTGCTAGGTCTGGATGTGCACCTGACTTTTTAACGGGATAAAGGCCAAGTGCCTTGCTGCCTAGGCTTGGTCTGTCTGTTAGCCTGGGAGACAGGATTTCTTTCTCTGTAAGAGAAGACCATGTCTGATCCACTATTCAGTTTATGTGGATTGTGTTCATGCCTTATTTTGACTTTGGTTCTTATTGAGGTTCTGGCTTTAGGTTCTCAAGCTGGGTCCAAGAGCCCCTCACTCGACCCCAGTTGCATCTAAGTCCCCATTTCCCTGATGGTGTGCCTTGCTCTGTGTTCTCAGCACCTGGCCTGCTTTATTAGTGTGACTCATTTTGTAGCTATCTGCTCTGGGTCCCATTTTATATCGCATATCTGGGAATTGTCTCCAACCCTGTTTCTTTGGAGCCCATTTCTGAGTATTCCTGAGTTTCACAAACCAGTTTGTCCAGGAGAGATTCCAGGTCTTTGTCTTGACCTCTGCAGAGTTAGGGCTCCGGTGCCAAAGCGCCACTGTCTCAGAGAGAAACTGGGCTGTCCTTTCTGCTTTTTTCTCCTTTCTTTCTTTTTTCTTCTTTCTTTTATCATTTTTTCCTTCTTCTCTTCGTTTTCTTTTTAAATTTCCTTTTCTCTTCAGTTCAGATGTGTATGTTAAAAATTCCAGAATGGAATATGTGGGACTTACCTAATTATCAGGGTATATATGGTATTATGGATAGGAATTCTAATCATCTAACTTAAATTTAACCCCAAAAAGCCCCCTCTTTTCTATTTCTCTTCTAAGTAAAATGTAATCCTACTGAAACACATCTTCTAGAATTTAAAATTAGCCTAACACACAAGACCCAGATTTGGAGTGAGTTCTGGGTTAAGAAGAGAAAATATGCTAGTTTAAGAGAAAATGCTTTAGATGAAACCAAATAAATTAATATAAATAGTTTCTCAATATTTAGGTACTTTTTAGTGATCATGCACATATTGTTTTGGCTTCACATTTTATTCTATCAGAAATACTTAACAATTTTTATGCAGCTTTCAGTTATATGTATAATCTTAAAATAATTTTATAGAAATATAGAAAATATGTATATGAAATGTTGTAAATAGAGACATGATGTAGTGAGTATTAAAATAATAAATCCCATAAGTAATATTTTTTAAAACATGAAATGGTATTTTACTGACAATAACTTCTAGAATTTTAGAACTCTTTTGTTCATTTTTATAATAACTAACTCTGAAAAATGGTAAAAAATTTCTAAATACATGTTCCTATTTCCTTATCTTCAACTCTGAAATCCAGAAACCGCTGTGAACTCTAAGTTTTAAAAAATTAATTTGGCATAAAAAAATTGACCTGAACAGAGGAGGCTATTTATGGCCTTTATACACACTAGTTATTATGAATATTCATATATTTCACTACAGAAATGTTAATGTGCTCAATGATGATCCAGCCTTAGGCTCTACTGAAGGTTCTACAATGTATAATCTTTTAAATTTTACAGAATTCTGAATTACAAAATCCATCTGGCCACAAGTTTGGGATAAGGAATTATGCACTTGTATGTGGATTTTATTTCTAAAGTGGCTTGTAGTTCTTATTTGAATCTAAAGGGAACAAATTACATTGAGAAAAGGAAATGTGGGCTGGTCACTGAGAAGTATTTAAAAAATGGAGTTTATTTTCCTGCTATATACATTAAGTAAACCATTTTGCATCATAATAATGTTGTAGCCAAGTTGAAAATGAGATGAATTACCTTCATTGTATATTCTAGTAAACCACCTTTAAAAAAAGAAAAAGCAAAGCAAACATTATAAAAAACTTTGCTACCTGATCTGTTTTTTAAATTCTGTTATGTATTCAAGGTGGGCCAAAGTAGGTTTACAGTTATTCAAATAGAATATAATACAATAATTAATAAATAATAATACAAGAATAAACTCCGTGTTTTGCACACTTGCAACCGTAAACCTACTTTTGCTACACTGTGTACTTTGGTCAAAGTGCTTCTATTAAGCATGTCTTTGAAATTCCCTGGGAGGTGCACATTGCTCTGATCATCCTGGCTTATTTCTTCAGCCATTTGCTAAGACTATAGGAATCTTCACATGATTAATCAAGGGCCTCTCTTCACAAAATCCAATTATGAAAACCTCTGACTGCTGCTCATCTGGGCAAAAAAGCAGGGTTTGATCTCCACGTGCTCTGCGGAGCTTAATACTTTGCTACAGATACGTATCGATACTCAATCCATACCTCCCTTCATATAAATCTGAAGAAAACTAGGGACAAGAGTTTTCAAGACTCTAAAAATCACTGTCCTTACTTTTGGGATACTCAGTATCACATATTTATGCAAATGAAATACCATTGCATACAGAAATATCATTTTCAAAGCAATATTTTTAATTTAAAAGCACACTGTTGCTCATCCTGAAAGTCCTGCACACGATTCATGTTTAAGACCCTCTCTCTTTTTGGTTTTAATTCTATATTCTCTAATTAATATTCATGTAATATTTTAAATGTAAAAATTATTTTGAAAATTTGAAAACAAAATATTAACAAAAATCTTTATTTGTCCAAAGATATTAATAAACATGAGAAATCATTTATGTATGTGATATCTAGTCAGTACATTCGAATAGATATATACATAGCCAGTATATACATGTAAGTATGTGAATATATGAGTATGTGACTGTATATATATATATTTATATATGTGTGTGTGTGTGTATATATATATACACACCCCCATGTATAAGTATTATCCATACTATTTAAGAAATTACCATCATAGTACAATAGGTTTGGTAAATTATATTCTTCCTCACTTCCTTCTTTTTTCAAAAAGACTTTTTGAGACATTTCTGGTCAAAGATAGATAACTCTCTTATATATGCACAATAAAAAATGAACAAAGCAAGCCAGAGAGTAAAGTGTTTTCACTGAAGATCATAGGGGATCCAGTGGTTTCTGTTGATCACCTGTAGGTCTCATTTTGCCTCCCCTCTCCTCACTACCTCTTTTTTTTTTTAACATTCTTTATTGATATGAGAGAGAGACAGAGAGAGAAACATCAATTCGTTGTTGCACTTACTTATGCATTCATTGGTTGATTTTTGTATATGCCCTGACTGGGGGATCAAAGCTATAACCTTGGTATGTTGGGACAGCGCTCTAACCAACTGAGCTACCTGGCCACGGCTCCTCACTACCTCTTATAATTTCCCCAGGTTTAATTTTCTTGCCATGGCTGTTCCACTATAGACAGGATGGCTCTCCCATTTCTCTCTACCCTTCCCCCACTCTCTTTGTTTTCCTCTTTTTGCCTTAATGTATCACATTGCACATCTGGATCCATATGGTTCTTCTCTCTTTTCCAATCCTTATGCAGCACTGCCTTTAACTTCAGCTAAGGACACCTTGGCTTATAGAGGTACATGTCAGCTAACGTGGGCATGAACGGTCTCTCTAAGGCTCCACTGTCATCACAATTATATAAGAAAGAGGACAGAATTCTTTATATTGATATAACAGGAATTTGTTTCCAAAGGGAAAAATATTTTTTCTAAGTTGTTTATTTTTACTGTTCAACTCTTTAAGAGAAGGTTTTAGAGAATCAATTTGGCTAGGGTGGTTTTCCTTCGAGAGTACAGAACAGTGTTCTTTTTACCAGTAGGCTGGGCTGCATGTTTTCTTTTCAATTTGAAAAATCAGCGTGGCACTGCACATAACTACCCTACCAACAAAACTCCGAGGCATACACTAAGGTAAGAAAAGCACAGAGAGCCATATTTAGGAAGTACTCAAGAAACTCTTCCCGTGCTCTATATGTTTTTACTACCACCACCCCTACTATTACTGCTACTACTAATAAAGAGGGGGGGAAGACTTCTTGCTCTTAGTTAGGAATTTGGTTTTAAAAGTCACCAAATCATTTTCCAGTATTCAGTGAAGTTTCTTCTAAACCTTGAGAAGCGGGGCAAGGAGGAAGTTCTTTCCCTTCAGAAGGATGAGGTATAACAACTTGCTTCTTCATGTGGAGGACTAGTGGCAGAAAGACTTATTAAGCCAGACCCTCAGTCTCCGGAGATGTGAGGGTTAGCACAGGGCTTCAGAGTGTGCCAGAGGTGTCAGGGCATCCTAGCGCAGGAGTTTCTGCTACTTCAGTTGTTTGTTTATTTGTTTATGTACTTATTTATTTATCTGAGTCACTAAGAAACCAAATTGCTGCATCTTCACAAAGCTAAGACACCTCCTCTGTCCAATTTAATCTGAGCAACACAGCAGATCCCTAGTTTAAAGAATACAAATTTATAAACATCAATGGTAAGAAGTTTGTCCACTTATGATCATGGTGATCCTGGGCATTCAGTAAATAATGGCTGAATAATTATTTGCTATGCTGCTGATGCCACAACATACCCAAAGTTCCAAATATGAAATAAAAAATGTAAAAACTTTTCAGATGATCAAAAAAACTTTAAATTAACAAAATATTTTGGAATATTTAGACTCGCTATACATTGGTTAAATTTATTTGAACATGCTATAAAACATGTATTACCTCATGTTCTCTATGTGGAGACATCCCAGTACCTTTTCTTTTCCAACGTGAAAACTCAAAGAGAGGTAAGTGACTTTTTCAGTAATCAGAGTAAGTCATAGGGAAGAGTCCTCTGTGTTCTAGAAACATCCTCTGTGCCTTACATGTTTTTTTTTTCTGCAACTAAATAATATCTTGAGAATGGACCTCATTTCTTATGATACTTGGAATTTATTTAGTGACTTCAGCAAATAATTCCTATTTCTCTGCGAATTTTATTTGGTAGAGGCACTTGATTAGATATTTTAATGAAATTATCATGAGTTGCTATAACTCCACTTAACTATATTTGAGAATTTACGTGCTCTGTGTAGAAGTGAAAATACTGACTTAATCTTGAAGATCTCTGATCTTAACCATCCTTCTTCAGTCATTGGTTGTAGCGCAGTAAAGGTTACAAGCTGTTCTGGGCAGGTTGATCATCAAAAATATATAATATGCCCATTAACTTCCCTGAATAAACTGAGTTTATTTCTCTTTAGCTCTGAAAGTCAAGTGATCCTTTAGGAAAGAAACCTCAAAATTCATCCAACCTGAAGTTTTGGAAAGCTTAGGAAAGAAGTCTAATATTCCATGCTTCCAGATCAGTCTCTGCAAAATATCTTGATTGCTAGGGAATCCTCGGGGATATCATATTTTAGAAAATATATTCCAATGCAATGCTATTTCCTGAGGAGGGTGAGCCACCGTGACTCTCAAACCCTGAAAATAGGACACTCTCCTGGCACTACCTCCTGAAAAAGAGCTACTTGTTGGAGGGTAAAAAAATAACCCTGCAATTATCCAACACTAGACTTCTTGAATCCAGCTCACCTAAGCTATTTTTTTTCCTACTCCGAGAGCAAAATGAATGCCGCAATCAGAAGACTAATGGTCTTTTTTTTTTTTTCCCCACATTGTTTCCCTTCCTCCCGGCCCCCACCCGCACCCCCCCAAACCTGAAGCAAGGGACTGGAGAGACTTCAGGAGCCTCTTCACGCTATCACTTCACAGGCTAGAAGGTGACAGCTCCGCCAGGGACTAATGCAGTCCGACATAATTGAATGTGGCCTGGAGCAAAGCAGCTGCCTGCAGCCACTCTTGATTGTAGCTGTCATCAGGTAGCGCCTGCTGCCGGAAAATACATTCCGGCGGAACGCGTCCCACCACTCAGCTCCATGGTGATAGCTTATTTACCCTTGCGCTGCGACCACAGTTTTGTAGTTAATAATTGTCGGTATCACACTGCTGAGTGAGTGCAGATGTGGGCCTTTGAATTATCAATATCTTTTTAGTGATCGCTTTTTCCCTTTTCTCTCTTGCTCTCTTTCCTCCGGAATTAAATTGTACTCCAGCCTTACATTTATTTGCCAGAATTTGACCTCATTTAAAAGGACTACTCCATCCGTTTTTTATTTTGTTTCATTTAATGAATCAGTATTTCTTTACATATCAAACAACAGAAAAAAAACAAAAACAAACCCACCCCCTAAAACTGCCCCTACTTCTATGTATTGCAACATTTCACAACATTTTGTGCCATATCGTGTTATGAGTAGTGTAAAAAGTGTTTGACATTTTGGGGTTTCTTCTTTACATGATTTACATGATTATAAAAGCTCATTAATTGCAAATGAATAATGCTTCAAGGTATTTTATGTTTCCTGCTAACTAGGTAGACAGAATATTTTAGCTTACACTTTATGTAAATAATTTAACTTAAAAGTAAGCATTTTATATACAAATAAAATAATATACAGTAAAATAAACATACAGCTATATGTGTAGTATTTGTACCTTCACATATGAAAAAGCAGGCTGTGTCATTCTGTGAAGTGAGGTATAAGTGAACTAAAGATGGAAAAAAATCAGTATATTTGGATTTTGCAAATTATTTTATAAATTTTGTACTCCTGATTTAATAATTTAGTGTTTTAAAATCATATAAATATTTCCGACTTATTTGTACACATTTGTCTTTGTGATACAAATAAAATTTCTTTGCTTATAATTCAATTCTAATGTCAGATTGTGGTGGGAGCTTTATATTACAGACAGGTAAAGGCTGAATGTTCCCAAGACTGATACGAGTGTACAGATGTCAGATGTTAATGCTAAAGAAGAACTGAATTCTTGAAACCAGTTTAAAATCTATTCTTTTCTTGCAAAGTTCTACTGTTTCCTCACTACCACACCCCCACCCAGATACCTAGTTTCTCTAGTTAAATCTTGTCTATATCCGCCTCCTGTGACATCAATGGGACCCCCGGACTCCCCCGGGAGGAAAATGAATTCTTAGGTATTTGATAAAAATATTTCAAACCTGTGGCTAATGTAATATCTGCATGATCAGGTTCAAATGCAGCCAGATTGTCACTGTACTGGAATACTAGGACTAATATTTATGTTCTTTGCTGTAAAGTTGTCATGACTAAACCAGCTACTATTTACTATTTGGCACCATATATCCATGTCTCTAAACTTAACCAGAGGTGCAAAAAGTTGAACTATTATCTGTTGAATTCTACCAGTAAGATAGACAATAAAAGTGGATTTTTCAAATTCTAAAATATCCCCTTTAAGGCCCACAAAATTGAGATAGACTACCTATATTGCTTGAATTGCTTGAGACAGCTACTCATCTCTCTATAGATAGAATCAAATTTAGAAGAAGTTAGATTATTTAGTATATATATGTTTCTCTATTAGAAGTAAAAGGAAGAGAAGTAATATTTCTTAGTTAACTGTGTCTTAGAGACTCATATGTTTTCTTTTTTCTTTTTTATCTTTATTTTTAGATGCTCTCAACAGCCCTTCAGTGTAATTTATGCTGCTTGGCAGTATCACATTAGAAGGACAGTAGGATTAGGTCCTCAGTTACAAGTCCAGGGGTTCCCTTTGCTTCCAGCGGAGCAATAGTATCTGTAGGCTGAAAAATTTAAAAAACAGATTCCATAGCAGCAAAAAATTTAACTGTAAAATGAAATTGCTGCAAACAAGTGTATTGTAATATTTTGTATAATATTTCTTTCCTGGAATAAAATCTCTGCTTGCCCTTATCTGTAGATGCTAAACTATGAATATGTCTATTGTTTAATATTTAAGGCAGTTGCTTCAACCATTTTATTATCTGGAATTCTAATTTGGAGATGGATAGAGGAGCAGACATTGAGATTTAAGTGCTGAGGTATAATTTTAGATAAAAGTAATGTCTAAAGTGGACAGTTTCTTCTCAGCATCGGAAGTAGAAATACTGAAATCTGATGGGTGTTCACAGAGCTGAAAGCTGATATCTTAAGAGTTGAAACCCAGTTCTGAGTCATAAATGGTAAATCACCAATATGTCCTCTGTTACTCACTCTGGAAACAAAAGAAATAATGCTATGAGCCTCCACTGATATTCTTCTATTAATGTGATCATTTAGAACCAATAGAGAGTGTTAACATTGAAATTCCATCTGCCTCCAGAGGCTTAGTGTCATGAGCTGTTGTTCATAAACCTACTTTTACTTGCCTGCAAAAATATAATTTCTACCTATGACTGCCTTTTAGATATTAGTATGTACCACTTAAGTAGATAAATATAACAATAATATCTACACATATATGTACAAAAAGTTTCTCAACAAAAGGATAATAAATTAAATAAGTAAATGTATCCAAATTGCTTCAGGAAGAGCTAGTGGTGGTTAGCATTTGATTTGGAAATATTTTGACACCAAGAAACGTCTTTTCATGTAGTTTCTACACAGATAGTAGAAGTGGTCCCCAAACATTCTAGGTCTCCAAACTTCCTTTCATTATTGAGAACATTGGATTAGTCTTTAGGTATACAATATACTGACCTGATATATGTGTCTATGCTGTGAAATGGTTATTACCATCCATCCGTTTAGTTAATATCCATCACTACACATAGATACAATTTTTTTTTCCTCCTGAGGAGAACTTTCACCATCAACTTTCTTGGCTATGATATGTCAACATTGCAGTGTAATGTCTATCACATTGTTTTAGAGATGATCTTTTTGCTAGGTATGTTCATTTCAAATCACAGTCAAAAATTATTTGCTAATGGTTCTTCTATTTTAGTTTTAAAAATATCCTTTTTGTATTCTTTCATATGTGCTGGTCAAGAGCAGTCTTTTTTTTTTTTTTTAAGCAAATGAGGACTATGTATTTTTACCTAGTCAGGTAGTTGTAAGCAATCTATATTCTTCCTGCATTTTGCTTTAAAATTACTTGTATTACACCTGTCAGTGATCAGTCATTTTACCGTTAACCAAGATAACAGACACCAGCAGCAGCTGTAGCTTTTTAAAAAACAAAACAATACAAACAAAAAAACCCTTATCTCACATTATTTAGTAACTTGAAACATATTTGGCACTGGAAATACACAAACATCCTTTCAGGTAACTTAAGAGGTTTCAGTCTAAAAGAGCAAAATAGTCACAAGCTCTAAGCAGAACTTATCAATATCATACACTATTTAAGATGAACTTTTAAAGTAGTATCAGGACTTGAAAACCGGGTGGGAGGTAAAAGGCATCAGACAACATCTTTCCATCTTTTAAAATACTTCCATGGGGTGCAGGCGTCTTGGTAAGCAAGGGGAAGGGAAGACTTTTGCCCCCAGTCCTTGCTACCTGGCTGCCGACAAGGAGACTGTTCTCAGAAGAGGATCTCACGGTGCATCACTGCAGTGAGATACAAGTTTGCTCTATTTCCATGAACATGAAAAAGTATATTTTTAGGAGTCAGCCAACTATGACTAGTCTCCTGTCGGATTGTATTTAGATTTGGGGAAGGCTGTGAGAGAATTGAAACCACTTGTTTCTCTCTTTCTTTTTCTCTACTTGTCACTGCAATAAAGTTGGCTCCGGCTCCAGGGAGCCCTTGGTAAAGTACAATGCCCAGGGCTATGGGAGATGGAGGCCTCAATAACTGATATGAAAGGTCCTTAATTAAGCACTTAGCATTTCAAGGCAGTCATCACTGCTCGCCCACAGCCCGAGCTGGCAGTCCGTCACCGCAGATAGGCCACCGAGAAGACTAACGTGAGTTGAGTCCAGTCTTTTGTACTTGAGGCGAGCTGCCCCGAGGCACAGGCTGATCCGGTGACCCTCCCAGATACACTTTCTCTGCCGGAAGGAACAGGATATAGGATGTGACAACACCGCAGCTTGGGAAAGGATTCCCCCCTCCTCCGTCCACCCCACACCCTCCGGAAGATCAGGGATTTGAGGAGAAAGTTAGAATGACAGTGGCACTTTCTTGGCTCAGCAGATCAGTATTAATACAGCCAAACCCAGTGAATGAATAACGATGAAGGTATTACGAAGTAAAAGGGAAAACCCCCTCATTGCAAAATGTCAATTATTTTGTAATTACCCAGGGCCCCGAAAAAGTTAAATAGGAAAGAAACATTTCCTTTCTCCCCTCCCCCACCCCAGCACGTAATTCTCTGGGCAAGAAAAATCAGAATAAACATAAGTGTTTGGGGAAGTTTATCTTTATATTAAGGAGCTGGGAGGACTTGGCAGCATTAAAATGGAAAGAGTTAATGGAATGAACTATAGATTAAATTGTAAAGCAATCAAAGAAAACCAAACAGTTTATAGCAGACAACCATCTTCTGGTGTTTGGGTCTGTGTCAAGCCATGGATGTGGAAAATTAAAGCCATACTGAGAAGGGAAATGAACCATGTCTAATACATCCCCAGCAATAAAATGTTTTCACTAGGACTGTAAAACTGTGGCTTACATTAGGAAAAAGAAAATCAAACTATATGTCAATTCCACATCATGGGACATGAAGTGTCCACAAAAATTTATATTACTATTTAGAAGTGTTTCATTCTGGTGTTTTATTGTGATTGGATGCGCCCTCCTCAGTATCTTTTGACTGGTATGAAAATGATTTGAACTACTTTTTTAGCATTTATTTTACATCTATTACCTGTTCTATTACTTTTTATTATTTTATTGTGCTTGTGTAGAGGATTTTGCACAGTTTTCATTATAATGTAACATTAAGTCAATTTATTTGTGTATTACATGCTGTATAATTGCACCTTTTTCTAGAACAATTTGGATTTCATTATCTAACAAATCAGCACTGTTACATTTCTAAAAGCTCTTGTTAGCAATCAAGTGCATTTTCAAAGTAGGACAACAGAGGTCAAGTTTGCACCAAAAAGATTCCTCAATAATGCTGGAACCATTTGAACATCAGGTGAAGGTCATACTGAAAAGAGGGAGAGACTTGTTTCTTTGAGAAAATATTTAATTATTCACTATTGTACTAGGTTAAGATCAATAAGGATCAATACTGCAAGAAAAGAAATCTTGTAGAACAAAGGGTTCTGACATAGAACAGATAAGAGTGAGATACAGATCATGGACTATATAAATTAATCCAGGAAAAAATGTCAATTGTAACTGTGTTTGGTTTATTATTATAAAGGCTATCAAGATACCATTTGGATGCTTAGTTTACAAAGACTATAAATTGTAAAACTACCAGGCATGATGAAGTGTACATATGTGTTTACACAGCTATTTTCATAAACTGATCTATGCCTAACCCAGAGGTGTCATAAATGATTTCAGCAGTCACATAGGTAACATGCAAAACACTAAAAAATCCAGAACAACAACAACAAAGATAAAAGCTCTGCAATAACTAAGAAGTTGATTAAGTTGTCAGTCATTGACAGAATAGGGATTGAGGTTTTATAGGCATAATTATATTTTACTCTTTAATAAATTAGGATGTAAAGATGTTAAGATCTTTGAGGCTATATTTTCCAGACTGCATAGTTGGTATTTATCCCATATTATTTTGGGTTGTTTGTTAACTTCTTGTGACTGTTTGCCTTTTTGTTCTCATTAGACTCTTAGTAGCCAGGATAGCTACCATCCGATACTTATATTTTCTGTGGTTTCAGTTACCTGTGGTCAACAATGGTCCAAAAATATTAAATGGAAAATTCCAGAAATAATTTATAATTTTTAAATTGCATGCCATGCTGATGGAATCTCTCATTGTCCTGCTCCATCTCACCCAGGATGTGCATCATTCATTTGTCCAGTGTTTCCACGCTGTATGCACAATACAATGAGATATTTTGAAAGAGTCCACATTCACAAAATTTTTATTACACTAAACTGTTATAATTGTTCTATTTTATTATTAGTTATTGTTGTTAATCTCACACTGTGCCTAATTTATACATTAAGCTTTATTATAGTTATGTATGAGGAGGGACTCAAAAAAATAGAATTATCTTTTTGAGGACAGGTGCTTTGTAGCACAGGCTTACCCCACTAAGTGAGTGTTCTAGGAACCCACCTGTATCAGTGTGCCAGCTGGCATTGTTGTGAGAGGCTGCGTTTCATTTCAGTGAACTTTTTTTGAAGCCTCCTCCAATGCACTTGTCCATTTCATAATGGGTGATTGATGAGCGCACCTGCTCACACCATGCTGAGCGTTCAGTGGTTTTTGACCAAAAGCGGCATGACCCCTGTGCCCCACTCTCCGTGTTCACCTGATCTCTCCTTGAGTGACTTTTGTTTGTTTCCCCAGATGAAAAATGTCCTCAAAGGGAAAAATTTTGCTGATGTGGAAGAAGTAAAACAAAACATGGCAGAAGCACTAAAAGGCATCAAAATTGATGGCTTCAGAAACTATTTTGAGTGGTATAAAAAATACTTGATAGATATATTGCATCAAATGGAGAGTACTTTGAAGGTGACTGAAGTTTAAACACATAAAAATAAATATACAATTATTCTGGAGTTTTATAAGTGCCCCTTCATAGCTTAAAAAAGTATAAAATAAAATTGGGTGGAAAAAAAAAGTGATTGTCTCCACAACGAAATAAATTAATTTCACAATTAAAAAAAGAACTATTAACAAACCAGATAGTCAGTAATCATGGTTTTCTTTTTTTTTTTTTTAATGTCATTACCTGTTGAGTTCAACTTAAAAGCATAAAATGTAGGAAAAAACACAATTATATTAGAAGTAATGGTAAAAAGTATTTTAAAAAAATTATATAAAGTATAATAAATTTACAGCTTCAAATTACACAGCAGAGATTGGTATTTTAGAAGAATTCTGTTAAATTTTCATGGCAATATTAATATCTATTATGAGATATTTTTATTTTTGAGAAACACCAATGACATTCTTCTCAAAGTAAGGTTTAGAGCATCTATTAGATTTTAAACAAAAATAAAAGGTTAGTAAAAAAAAAAAAATTGCCTAGCTAAGAAATATTGGAAAATACGTTCTGGTATTTTAAGAAGAATTCAATGTACAATGATAATAATGGTAAATATTATACTTTTAAATAATTCCAGAACACAAATTATGAGTATGACATAAGCACTTTAAATAATTTAATTAATAAAATTAATATCATTAATCTAATAAGCATATTAAAATTATATTGCAGAGGACACATTTTTACATGCCATTAAAAAGAATGACCACATATTAAGCCACAAAGGGAACTTCAGTAAAAGAAATGTTACAAAATGCAATTATCTGTATACAGAGTGGGGCAAAAGTAGGCTTACAATTGAGTATGTGTGAGTATGAAAAGTAGAGTTTATTCTTGTAGTATTATTCATTATTGTGTTATTTTCCATATGAACAACTGTAAATGAACTTTTACCCCACCCTATATAATTGAAGTACATATAAATATGTAATTTGGAAATAATTAAAAACCTCTCAACCATTTGGAAGCCCTCATCTTTGTTCACTCAACTATTCTGAGCAATCTTTTGTCAAATTTCAGTTTATCTAGGACAGTTTTCCTCAATATATTCAAAGACAATTTTATTGGAATAAATGTGGGAGTATTTGTTAAAAAATGAAAATTGTTATTAGTTAATGTATTCATTCCAAACCATAACTTTTTAGGGTACAATCTGGGAATCTGGGTTAGTCATTTACACTATTTTTAACTAAGAGGGACCTAGAAAATGAGTAATAATTAGCTCTAATCTCTATATTTGAAAAAGAAAACCAGAAGCTTCTGTTTGAAGATGGGAGATAGAACATGTTTATCTCTACTCATCTAAAAACCCCTCTGAAATACTATAAAAGGAATAAACAAATATAAATCCATAGAAGTAGGTAATAGATAAACACAGGTAATAGTAGATAAAAGTTGAAGAACAAGAGAGTATGCTTCAGGCATCAAGAGGTCTCAGCAATTCCAGAGGATGAAAAGCAGATGCAAGCATGATAATTCACGTAGTAGGACAAAGAAAGACACAACTTTGATATTCATGAAGGAGAATATGGGCAAGGGAATTAATTTGCCTCTTAGAATCTTACAAAAGCTTATATTTAGGAGAAACCAGAGTGCAGGGTGAGAAATGTGGATAAAAGACAGGAAGACTTGTTGAAAATTTATGTATGGAATAGCTGACTCACATCCCCTCCATCGTCCAAAATATATGATAATACAGCCACCTGTCTACACCCTGTAGCCCCCAAACATACAGGCAAGAGACTGGAAGTTTATTCTGAGGAAGATGTAAGTAGATGCAGAGAAAACAACTCTACATTCTGTATTTTTGTGATCTCTTAGCAGATTGGCTAGCATTCTGATGAACTTAAAACCAAGGGCAAAATCAACAATTCAGTAAAAGAAAGCTCCTAATCGACTGCTTAGTGTATTGCAATTATGGCTGGCTATTCAATCAAGGATTATCAAACATTTAAGAAAATTCTTCAATATTAAAGAGACCAAAGGGGAAGAATGATATTAGTAGAGATGCAAGGCATAATGAAGTTCTAACAAAAGACACTGGTAAAAGTATTGAATCATAATTTTAAGAAGATCAAGAAGTTGTGACAAAGAAAAAAATTCAAAGAACAATTACTGAAATAAAAAATTCAAACAAGTGGTAATATATGGTAGAAGAAATCTGTTAGTAAGTAGAACAAAAAGACAGTGAGACAATGAAGAGGAGAAGAAATAAAAGATACTTAAAAGATTGTCTCTAAAGTTCAATACCTGAAAAATAAGAATTCTCAAAGGGAAGAGAGAAACCTAGGGAAAAAATCATCAAAGAAATAATAGAAGAAAATCCCCCAGCCTTGAAGATAATGAGGCTGCAGATCTTTGCTGTCTAATAAAGCTGCCACTTGCTGCAGATAGTCACACACACATATCCAAAACAGAATCCAAATGTGTTATCAATAAAGTGACATGAATTACAGAGGCACAGATTTTCCAAAATAAGATAGAAAGCTACAAGTTAATGAAACAAAACCTTCAAACTTCAAAGGAAAATCATTTTTAACCATAAAATCTAAAATCGGACAAAGGCTGTATCAGGCCATTTATATTTTCTGACCCACAGTAGTCAGAAAATTTACTTCCCATGTAGCTACTTGTGGGTATGTTCCAGCAAAATCTAGGAGTAAATTAAGAAATAGGAGGATATAGGAAATAGAAAAATGTTGGTTTAGCCTATAACATAAATCAAGCCAAGTTACAATGTAAATTTTCCTTTTAACCTCCCTAATGTGGATCATATAAAAAATTCATGTATCTCTGTTCACATGGTTTTGATTCTCTTTCTTGCAAATTGGATTATGACATTAAAATCATCTTATTGTCATTTTGCTGTGGGTTACATTGCCAAGCATCTCTTATTATAGAACCAGGCCTAAATTGTTTTGCCTTAATGTGTATGCTTTCCGCACTACTAGGCCAGTAGGTAGAAAAGTTTACCCTGCTATACATTGTATTGGATCTGGGCAGAAATTGTTGTTTCTGGTTACTGGAATTTTGGGAGAATTTATTTTCCTCTGTATATCATCCTGTATTGACTGGATTTGTTTTTGTGTGTGTATATCCTTTGTAAGCAGGATTATAGGTTATAAAATTCACAGGAATAGAGGAAGATAGAAATAACATAAATGACAATATGTGGGGGTCTGGTTAAATAAATTATGGTATATAGGCACAATGGAATACTATGTAGCCATAAAATGAGCAAGATCTTTAAATGCTGATATTTTGGTAAGTAAAAAAAGACAACATGAACCTCTTAATGTGTGGACTGTTGTGCCACTTCTGTAAAAAATAAGAGGTAAAATATACATATGTATTTGCTTATGCGCAAATATTTCTGATAGGATGGATAGAAACAGGTAAAAGTAGCCTTTAAGGAGAAAGCTGTGGCCTTCTATAACTTTTGAACTTTTAACTCTATGCATGTATTACTCGTTTGAAAATAATATTTAAAAACTGTAACAGTATATATTACAATGCTCAAAATGGCTTTTTACCAATTCTCAGACTACAAAACTCATAATAATAAGATTCAGTAAAAGTGGGAAAGATTATTTTGATTACTATCCATGCCTTTCACAAGGCAAAGTTAGCACTCTTTGTGGAGGAGTCCATTCTGCCACAGCGCCCCATGTGTGAGCTCCTGTAGTCCTTAGAACATTATATCACACCCTTTCAATTTATGTTGTCGCAAAGAACGGCATCTCCATCTATCCAAGTCACCATAGTCTACCTAGTTGTCCTTAATTTATTTCTCCCTCCTCTCCTTTACATCTCATCTGTTGTCGAGCGCTATGAATTTAACATGTTAAAAGGAATCTTTCTTTTCTCATATACTTCTACAACCAAATAGTTCTAATAACTCATCAATTATTACCTGTATTACTGCAATCAGTTTCTCCCTCCCCCACTTCCAAGTCAAGGGCCCTACTTAAGACTGTGATCTTTCTAAAATACAAATAGATTACCTTCCCTTTTAACATTGGTTGATCCTCTAAAAGTTGGAGACTGAAGCAAACTTTTGAGAGATAATTTATGTGAAAGGTGCAAACCTAGAGTGGGAAGAAGTAGAAAAGGGAAGTGAGCAGGAGAAAATGTGAAGCATCAAAATGATGCATTACAAAATTACCAGCTGTAATGAGATATGCAAATTATTCTGTGGTTGGTTCATTGGAAGAGAGAAAAAAAGGGAAATTTTAACTGCCCAGCATTCTTGTCTCCAATTGTTTAAAGTTCAATCCACGAAAAGCCAACTCCCCCACATTTACAGCTGTTTTCATTCAGAAACTTTGTGGTCGCTACAGTTGCCAGATTCCACGCCTGCAATATATTGTTCTCACCTAAGTCAGTAGCAGAAAGTGCTGGAAACTGATCATGTAGCAATCCCAGCACAAGAGGCCAGTCCTTCTTTGTTGGAAGAGATGCTATCCAGCAGTCAGTCAACACCTTCAACAGGAAATAGTTACAAAATATGTAAGTCTGATACAGCTGTCATACTAAAATCCTTCAGTGGCTCCTACATTTCTCAATCACAGTATTCAAGCTCCCTAGCAGGCCCCATCTCGTGGCAACCTTCTTTCCTGCGTCTCACCCTTTTTTTAAATCCAGGCTCAACTCCTTGCACCTCTCATGTGCCATACTCTCTCAGGTTTCTGGTCTATTCGCATTTTCTTTTTTTGGTACCCTGTTGTAGGGGGCTGCTTTGAGTGGTATGGGGGACTGTAGTCCCACACAAGCTGAGGCCTGGGGGAGGCTCCGTAAGTCTTGGCACTTAGCCAGAACACTGGTAGTGCGATTGATAAGCAGGAACCTTGAGAGCAGCTCGGGGGCCCCTGGGGGAAATCAATCCTGAAAGTAAATTATACTCCTTGAAGCAGGCTTTGTTTCTCCCTCAAGCTCTATTAATCTTATACCAGATAACAAGCTCAAGGCTGGGAAGGACATTTACAAAATTCCTGTACCCTGACCCACGTCCCATCTGGTGCCATAATGTTTACTCATCTTGGACCCACACAATTCAATGTGTCCCTGCCATTGTCTTTTTTAAACATTACCTACTTTCTGTAAACTTAAGACACTGATATAATTAGATCACCGATACATTCCTACTACCTATCCCCTGCTTGTAACTCTCTCAATAAAAAGCCATTGAGCATGGGGCTCGGGGCACTCTCTTTGCGAATCACCTTCCCCTTTTCTAGACAGCCAGACAGTATCTGGAATGACTCATTTTTTTCCATCTGCTGCGAATCCAGGGACTTCGCGGGTCAGAGTCCCCCATACCCTGTTATATCCTTCTTTAGCTGTTTCACTCTAAGTCATTCCTCAAAACTAAATCTGTTCAAGAGATGATCCAACGTGCTTAATTAACCTCTGTATTTCCTTTGATCTTGGCCTTCGTAATAATTTTCCTCATTAGGAGATGAGTCTCTCTAAAGAAGATTTTTGTCTGCATTCCTCATCTTAATGTGGGGCTAGTTCTTTTAGTTAAGACTCTTTTGTGTGCAGGGACCAGAAACATACTGAGGCTTGATCAAGTGATGTGGGACTTCTCATAAGGATAAAGATAGTTCACACACATTGGAAATGAAGCACATCCAGACCTTACAGGAAATGGAGTTGGAAAAGAAACTTTCTCCCTCTCTCTCTTTCTCTCTCTCTCTCACTGTCTGAATTATTTTTCATCTACTACTGATTTTCAAATGGCACCTGAACATGATTTTTTCACTTTTGCATTCTCTCCCCTTTTTCTCCTGACAAAAACTAGAGGAATCTTCAGGGTTTTGTTTTGACTTGTTTTTAACCAAAGCCCCTTCTCTTTAATGAAACTCCTCCCCTTTTGGTAATTCTTTTTCCCTCCTGAAAATAGTCAGTATCCCCCAGCTCCAGACAAGGGGTTGGCATGTGGTTCAAACAAGGCCATACTATTCAATGTTCCCAGGAATTTAAATTTTTTATTATGCTCATCCAAGGGCATGCTTATTGCTTTTAGAGAGAAGGGAATAAGAGAGAGAGGGAGACAAAGAAATATTGATGCAAGAGAGAAACATCAATTGGTTGCCTCTTGTACACACCTTGACTAGGGACGGAACCTGCAAACTAGGCATGTGCCCTGACTAGAAATTGAACCCATGACTTTTAGGTTTAGGGAATGAGCTCCAAAAAAGTGAGGCACACCAACACCAGGGCCCTGAGAATTTGAATTTTGGGAAGAGTGACACAAAATGTGATTTAAAGCTGATAACCTCCTTGGCAATAACATTATAGAGAGACTGGGTCCTTATTTAGAGAGTGCGCTTGGGTCTTTGTAATGAGATTCCAGAGCCTGTTCCCTTACAACTAACTCTCTTTCTGACATTTAATTTAGTCCATCTCTGTTGCTAGCAACCACAGAATACTTACTGATATTCCAGTGTTCTGAGCTTGCCCTTGGCCAACAGCCTGAGCTCGTGACCTTCCTTACATGTCCCTTTGTTCAAATTCCAGTAAGATCATGTGGTTGCTGGTCATTTGCATGCTGGCTGTCATTAGTTAGGTATGTCTACTTGTTCCTACCAGTTGTGGTCAAGTGTAGCGACTCCCCTTATAAAGATGTGGCTTCCTGGGGCTCTTCTGAAACTAGGGCAATGGACAAGAAAAAGCTGGAAAGAAGAGAAATGTGTATTACTTTGGCACATAGACCTGCTGAGTCCTATATCTTGCGTTCTCTTTTCTCAAGTTGAAGGCCACTGGAAATATACATAGGATGAATGAACAAACAGTTTATGTATTTATGTTCTGGAGCAAGAATACTGAAGCTTGAGTCCCAGCTCTTCCATTCATTAGTTGTGTGATCTTTGGAAAATTACTTAACTCCTTTGAGACTGTATTTCCTCATCTCTAAAATGAAGAACAATAAAACTATCTATTGGATTGTTTTGAGGATAAAATGAGTTAATCAATATAAAGCGTTTGATAAATAATAACTTCTAGTGAATTTTAGCTAGTGTTACTGATTGTTTTATTTTTATTTATTTTTATTATTAATGTTATGGTTGGGATGACACCATTGGGCAATACATCAGGAGTAAACTATGTGTGGTCTTGAGAGAAATTTGGATGGGTTTTAGTTGCACACTTAATTTGTGTGCATTTTTCCTCATTTTAATTGATGTCATAACATAAGGAGGAATTTCTACAACGGGGCACCAGGATCACCATGTTCTCAAACTGGTTTTAGTAAAATTTCTGCCTCATTAAGTCAGACTCCAGCTCCTCCCTGCCCTGCTCCAATTTTGTGATTTCAGAGATGTAAAATCTTCAGTTTCCTCTACCTTATTTTACTTGTATCTTCATGTAACTTTACATCATAACAACATAGAGCACATATAATACTTCTATTAAAATGACAATTTACAAAATATATTATCACATCTTTGAACTGCTACTTTATGTGTTAGTTAATATTTTACTTTTATTCCTCTAGTATAATAAAATTTATTTTAAAATAAAAATTGTATATGTTTAAGGTATATAAAGTGATGATTCAATATACATATGCATAGTAAAATGGTTACTAAAGTCAAGCTAATTAAAATCATCTCCTCACATAGTTACCATTTTTTGTGTTAAGAACACCCAGATATTTACTCTCCTAGCATATTTTCAATATTCAATATAGTATTCACTATAGTCACCATGTTGTACAATATTTCTCTAGACTTACTCATTTTACGTAACTGCAACCTTGTACATTTTGACCAACATCAACTCATTTCCACCCCCCTCCTCCAGCCCCTGGTAATTAACATTCTACTCTTTGTTTTTATAGCTCAACCTTTTCTTTTTAGGTTCTACTTATTAGTAAGATCATACACTATTTGTCTTTCCCTGTCTTGCTCATTTCACTTACCATAATGCCCTTCAGGTTTATCCAAGTTATAGCAAGGGGCAGGATTTCCTTTCTCTCAAGAAATATATTCTGCTATGTATACATGTACTGCATCTTCTTTACCTATTTATCCACCGATGGACACTTGGGGTGTTTCTATAACTTGGTTATTATGAATAATGCTGCAATGTTGAACATGGGAGTGCAGATATCTCTTTAAGATACTGATTTAATTTCCTTTGGGTATATAACCAGAAGTGGATTTGCTGGATCATGTGGTAGTTCTATTTTAATCTTTTGAGGCATCTCCATATCATTTTCCATAATTTTAATTCCCACCAACAGTGTGCAAGGATATAGAATTCTTTTTTCATCAATACTACTCATTGTGATATTTACCGGATGCTTACGGAATGAATTGATTTTGGTTTTCCCATCATGCTTCTCTCCTTCCTGCTCTAGCTACATTAAACTTCTTATATCTCTCCATTCATCACACATGTCTATAGCTTTCTACTTTAAATGTTTTATTTCCTCCTTCTGGAATGCCATATTACCATTACTTTCTGTCTGGCCATCTCATGTTTATTCTTTAACTAGAATCCAAAGCCATTCCTCTGGTAATATTAAAAATTACTCTTTAGAAGCAATATTGGCACTTTTGTAATGGATTTGGTGATTTTCAATCACAGTAAATGATCAAGGTCATTTGTGAGGTATGTTGCCTCAACTGTTGTGTTAAAATTCTAAAATTTGTATGTGGCTTATTTTTAAGCATGAAGAATGAAATCAAGATTTTTCACTATCATGTAAGCCTCACCCACTTGCATTGCCATATTTTGTCTTAAATGGGAGGGAAAGTCTTGGAGCCATTCATTTATTTGCTGTGGCCATGGTGAAGAGGTTAGCTATAATTTTTAAAGAATTTGATAGTTTTGAGGATTATAAATTATTTTAGTGTTAGACATTACCAGAAAAATAGTTTCAGTGAAATTCTATTATACTCATAGGAGTTTGTAATAAATATGAACAAACTATACCGTGTGTGTCTCACAGTGGAACTAATGGTGAGTATGTCTGATTTAACTCACTAATAACCAGAGGAAGCTCTGCCCCTGCACGGTGTGGGAGGTCCTGGAGTGGACAGAGTGGGTGAGATCGTTTGAAGAGTCATGCCTTTGGTCTATAGAGACACTTCTCTATTGTCTGTGCCAAACCCAACAGCAGAGAATGTGAATTGTTATCAGAATTGGCTCAGAGGGAAACGTCTTTCATTTCCATTCAGTTTGTATAAGTCACTGAAGATCAAGGTAAATCAGTCATCTTCTCTAGGTAATTATCTTTTTGCATGGAGAAGGTAGCCTTAATACTATTGAAAAGTGACAGGGGAAAAGCCTCATTCAAGCTTTGCTATCAGACATTACTCAGGGTAGTAGAGGAATAAGATTCTCTCTTCATGGAATAATATATTGAGTTTATTCTTGTAGGACAGCACACACGTTTTCTAAAAATTCTTATTTTGTACTTTTTGATTGTTAAGTAATATATGGTAGTGTAAAAACAGAAATATACTACAGAAAAAGATGAAACAACATTTTTGGAATTCTACAATCTATAATTTACCATTTTTAATGTTTTGATTTATTTCTTTTTAGTATTTTTGTTATTTCTGTATGGATTTCTTTTTTTTATGTAACTAGGATTTACATTGCAATGAGAAAGTGAAAACTGATTCTGCTGACAACCAAAGAATGCGAAAAGCTTGATAAAAAGAAAAAAAACAAATGAGACTTTTACAATGAAACAAGTGTTTTGCACAAGATATAGATGCTCATAGCAAAACAAAGACAAAAACAAAGGTACATTGTGACCAAAAAAAAAGACTATCATTCTTTATTTGAGTGATCACTGCTTCATTCCTAATGACAAATCTAGCTACGTATTAGTCTTCCCACTTCCTGGAGAGAAATTAAGATACCCACTCACCAAATTGTTCACACTACTTGACAGCATTCTATTCATAACGGGCTCTGGCTTCTGTCATTCTTCTTCTTTTTCTAATCATACACAGAAATGCACCTTTTAAAATCAATCTACCTTGATGTTAGACAACACAATGAGGACATTTATAAAGATGCTCTCTATAGTAATCCACCTGATAGCAAAAACTGAGTGGAAAATACTAACCATTGCTTCAACAGTGAAGATGTTTTTGTTTTTTTTGCTGTTGACACTATTGTAGATGCGCCCCCCCCATTTTCTGCTCCTGCTTCTCCTCTCCACCCAGTCAGTGCTCTCACCCCTGACCTTCACCACGTTTTTGTTTGTGTCCATGGGCTATGCATGTATGATATATGTTCTTTGGCTAATCTCTTCCAGCCCCCACACCCACACCCTTACCAACTCTGAGATCTGTCAGTCTGCCTGCCCATCAGTAGATGACTAGATAAAAAAAATGTGATGCATTCACCATGGAATACTATGCAACTCTAAAAAACAAGTAACTCTTACTCTTTGCAACAGTATGGATAGACCTGGAGAACATTACCCTAAGTGAAATAATCCATTCAGAGAAAGGCAAATACCATATGATTATACTCATATGTGCAATCTAATGAATAAAATAAACTGAGAAACATGGAACAGACTGTCATTCTTTTTAAAAAGCCTCTAGCACCAGCTCAAATTCAATAAACATCTCCTCTCAACACCTTATTGCTGAGATACACCTAAGTTATTTTTGCAGTGCATTCTTTCTTGCTGCAACAAGCTAAATAAACCTAACTTTCTGCATTCCTGGTGGTTTTTGGTTGATGAATTTCAGCAATACCTAGGGTTTTATGTAATGAACATCTCCACTTGTCATTAGGTGTTCTTGGAAAACACTACCTTTAATGCCTTTGTAGTATTCTGTTGCATGGTTCTGCCATTGTCAGTAATGTATCTTTTTTGTTTGTTTAATTGTTTTTCTATTACAAATAATGTATTAATAATGAAATAGTTCCCTAAATTCTTATTTATGTAGGGTAGGTGATGTGTGTTTATTCTAACAGAGGGTAGAAATATTATGTTTGTCTATGCACATTTTTAAGTTGGTTCTAGAACAAATATTATACTTTAGGTATCAACTGGTCATGTTTGGATACTTATTTCTTTGCACCTTCACCAGCATTGAGGCTTATAGTTGAAGAAATCTTTGCCAATTTAACAGGAAACAAATGATGTCTTACTGGTTTACAACTAGGCATTCCTCTGATTTTAACCAATAGATCCCAGGGTTCATGTATTATGAAAGGGTCAAAATTACAGCAATACCCCAAATACCCCAGTACTCAGTTGGTTAGCAGAAACTTTAATCTTCCCCCTGGATTTAGCTCCTAATTTTATCCCCCATACCTCTAGTAACAATAATAATGAATTTAAACTTATTGAGTCCTTACCATATACCAGACACTTATCAAAGCACTTCACATGTAAGCATTCATTTAACCTTCATAATCTTATGATTTGTGAGTTAGTATCAATAGTGTCTTACTTTTTTTGTATGAGGAAACTGAGGCACAGAGGAGATAAGTAACTTGCCTATGTTTCTATTGTTAGCAAAGAGGTGGAGCTGGGGTGTGACCCAGGATGCAGGGGCTCTCATAGACACACAGAGCTTCTGACTGCGGGTCTGCACTTTTTATGTCCCTTGGTACGACAGCCCTCTTTGCTGGAGTGTAATTGCACCCTCAGGACGTAGGGATGGCCCAGAGGGTGTGGGCGCACAGGCTCACCCTGCTCTTGCAAACAGCTCCTTCTAACTTCTGTACCCTGCAACTGGCTCCTTTCTTCTCTGGGGATGTGTTCCAGTTATCAATGCTGCATTACAAATCACCCCAACACCTAGTGGCTTCAAACAACAACAACAACAACAGTTATTTTTGATGATTACTGTATGTCAAGAGATCAAGAATGGCTTAGTTTGGCTTTTCTGGCTCAGGGTCTCTCTCGAAGTTGCAAAGGCTAGGGTCAGTGGGAGGTTCACAGTGAAGCCTTCTCTATTTATGTTGCTAGTGCTCAGGCTGGAACCCCAGGGATTCCTTGGGCCTCTTCTTTCAGTGTGATCTCCATATGAGATCTCTCTAGCTTGGTGGCTTCAAGATAGCTGGACAATTTACAAGGCGGCCCAAGGTTCCATGGGCACATGTCCAGAAAGAGAGAGAGGTGGGGGTGGAGGGAGAACTGAGAGGAAAGAAGGGGACAGGGAAGGGGAGAAAGGAGGAAGGAAAAGGAATGGACTTAGAGGAGGAAAGAAAGTGAGGAAAGGGAGAGTGAGGGAGGGAGATCTAGAGGGAGAGCGAAAGAGAGAGAGGCAGAATTTAAATCACCTAAATGCAAAAATTATATAGTCATTCCTACCACAATTCTGTTTGTTAAAAGTGAGTCACTAATAACAGCAAGTGTAGGACATGTTTTAAAACCATCACAGGCTCCTTTGTTTTTTCTTCATTTTCACCTCCCTTCGCCAAACAACAATCCATGAGACTGCTTCATACAGTGTGAAAACAAAGATTCAAGGAAATTTGTTCTACAAGTATCCTGGCCTCCATGTAAGTCAGGCTCACATCTGCACTTTTCTTTTGTTCAATCAGAATATTTCCTGAGAATTAGAAGTTCCCTGTCCATTGGATTCTTGATGGCTATCTGCTGGAGATTCAAGAAGGTTGTGTTGTATAACGTCTTACATGATTCTCATGGAGCCTTACCTCTGACTCTGCTGAAACTGTTTGATCACACAGCTTGGGCAACTTTTAAATTATATGTATTATTCATTTCAACATCTTCATCCTGTCCTTTCATATCTTTTGCTACTTTTAAAATTTGGATTACCACATTTTTTAAAACTTATTGGTAAGACCTTTACCAATAAAGGTCTTTTAAAGTCATTACTTTCTATATTAATTACCTTTAATTATTTATTTTAAATGTTTTTCTATTTTCATTTGGTATGCTATTTTGTTCATTTAAAATGTAAGCAACCTAAATGCCCATCAGTAGATGATTGGATCAAAAAACTATGGGACATTTACACAATGGAATACTATGCAGCAGAAAGAAAAAAAGAACTACTACCATTCGCGACAGCGTGGATGGAACTGGAGAGCATCATGCTAAGCAAAATAAGCCAGGGGGCAAAAGACAAATACATATGATCTCGCTTATAAGTGGAACTAACCAACAAAATAAAGATTCAAGGAAAATATGACCAGCAACATTGAAAGAAAAAAGAAACCAACAGAGTCAAGAGGGAAGAGGGGGGTAGGAGGGGAAAAAGAAGGGAAGTGTCAAGTCAAGGAACATATATCAAGGACTCATGGACAAAGCCAAAGTGGGGAAGGACTAAGGGAGAAAGATAGGGGAGGGGAGCAGGGGAAAGTGGTGGTGGGAAGGCAAAGACAAATGTATTGAACAAAAAAATTAATTAAAATAAAGAAAGAAAGAAAACTAAAAAAAATTTTCTTGTGGTATAACAACCATGCAGTAAATTACACAGTTTGATATTAAAACATTTCTTCCCTGCACAGAAAGCAGCCTTATTTGGCTGCTTATTTGGATGTCTACATCCAAATAATACTCCTAAAAGCTAAGTATTATTTTCTCTTTTATCAACATAAATGTGTTTTGCTTGTTTTTAAAGTTCACTTAAATTGAACCATACCTTGTACACTTGCTCTGGCTTCTTTCACTCAACTTTATGTGAGATATTAATTTATATTGTTGTGCATAGTGGCATTTTGCTTTTTTTTATTACTGTATAGTATTCTATTATATGACTATTCTACAATATACATACATATTTTTAATTGTTGTTCTATTACAGTTGTTGCAATTTTCCCCTGTTGCTCTCCCCTGCCCTGCCCACAATTTGCCTGTCAATCCCCACGCTGCTGTCCATGTCCACAGGTCATTTATACTTGTTCTTTAACTAGGTCCTTTCCTTTCTTTCCTCCTTAATCTCCCCACCCTTCTCCCTTGTGGTCCTCGTCAGTTTGTTCCTTATTTCCCTGTCTCTGGTTCTATTTTGCTCGTTTGTTTGTTTTGTTCATTAGGTTCCTGTTAAAGGTGAGACTATATGGTCATTGTCTTTTGCTGACTGGCTTATTTCACTTAGCAGAATACTCTCCAGTTCCATTCATGCTGTCATGAAAGGTAGGAGTTCCTTCTTTCTTTCTTTCTTTCGGCTGCATCGTATTCCATTGTGTAAATGTATCACAGTTTTTTGATTCATTCATTTATTGATGGACGCTTAGGCTGTTTCCAGCACTTGGCTATTATACATAGCACTGCTATGAACATTGGGATACACAGATTCTTTTGAATTGGTGTTTCAAGATTCTTAGGATATAATCTCAGTAGTGATATCGCTGGGTCAAAAGGCAGTTCCATTTTTAGTTTTTTGATGAAATTCCATACTGTTTTCCACAGTGGCTGCACCAGTCTGCATTCCCACCAGCAGCGCACTAGGGTTCCCTTTTCTCTGCATCTTCTCCAGCATTTGTTGTTTGTTGATTTGTTAATGATTACCATGTGAGGTAGTATCTCACTGTGGTTTTAATTTGCATCTCCCTGATGGCTAGTGATATCTTTATCTATTCTCTTATTGATGGGCATTTACTTTGTTTCTAGATTTTGGTTGTGAATATTCTGTATATATCTTTTGATGAACATATGCATTCAGTGTTCTCAGGGATGTCCCTGTGAATGGAAATGCTGAGTCATAGAATAGGTGCAAGATTATTGGGCTTAGTATATGCCAAAATGTTTTTCAAAGGGATTATAATGCTATTTCATGAGAACTCTAGTTTCTCCATACTTAGGACTATAGTTGGTATCAGTGTTAATAATATTGGTCAGTTGGTTAGTCTTTATAGTGCTTAACTCATAAAATGGATATGTACTCTTTCTGTACTATAATTTTAATTTGCATTTCTCTGATGATTTAGGATGTTGACTTCTTTTTAATACACTTATTGGTCATTTGGTCATTACCTCTTGGAAAATGCCTATTTAAGTTTTCTTTTACATACTTTTTTTCAATAATCTTAATTTTTTAGAAGTTTTATTAATGTATGGAAATATTGCTAAGATAGTACAGAGAGTTCCATTATACCCGGTAACAGATCCTCCTATTATTAACATGCTACATTAATACAGTACATTTCTTGCAAGTAATGAACCAATATTAATATATTATTATTAACTAAAGTCCATAATTTATCCAGAGTTCCATAGTTTTTAACTAATAGCTTTTTTTTTTCTGTTCCAGAAACTCACCCAGGATACTGCATTACATGTAGTTATCATGTATTCTTATGTTCCTCTTGGCTATAAAAATGTGTTAGCTTTCCTTTGTTTTAAATGAGCTTGACAGTTTTATTTTAAGATCTTATTTATTTATTTTTAGAGAAAGGGGAAGGGAGGGAGAAAGAAAAGGAGAGAAATACCCATCAGTTGCCTTTCATACGTGTCCCCATCAGGGGACCTGGCCTGAAACCCAGGCATGTGCCCTGACCAGGAATCGAACCAGTGATCTTTCAGTTTGTGGGAGGACACCCAATCAACTGAGCTACATGAGTCAAGGTATTCTTGACAGTTTTGACTCCTACTAATAAGGTATTTTGTACACTGTCCTTCAAATGAAATTTGTCTGATGTTTTTAGATTGGGGTTATGGGTTTTGGAGAGAAAGATCACAGAAGGGTACATATCACATCACATCATATCAAAGGTACATATATCATCAGTATGAGTTATCACTGTTGGTTGAACTTAATCACTTGGCTGAGGTTACACCTGGAAAATTTCTCTACTATAAATTTCCCCTTTTAATCCCTCCCTTTCTATACTGCACTCATTTAAAGAAAGTTGCTATGTGCATCTTCCCTTAAGAAGTAGAAAGATAAAACAATTAAATTTTAAATTAGCCAAAGAGGGGAAGGATTGAGGGTGGGGGGGACAGGGGAAAGTGGTGGTGGGAAAATGGAGACAAATGTATCTGAATAATAAAAAAATAAATTAGTGTGTCTGTCATTTTTTATTGCTATTGTGTTATTTTAAAAAATATATGCTAGAGATGATTTCTGCATTCAGTATATGCATTATAGGTATTTCAAATATCTTTTGCCAGATTAGGTCTTTTTATTTTTAAATAATGTTTTTGAATTAAGAAGTTCTTAATTTTAATAACTCCAATTTATCACTTTGTTCTTTTATGGTTTGTGTCTTATTTAAGAAGTCATTGCCTACTCCAAAATTATTAATGTATTCCTCTGTATTTATTTTCTAAAAACATCATTGTTTTACTCTTCAAATTTAGTTCTATAATCCATCTGTTATTGACTTTTACATGTGGTGTGAGGTAGGGGTTAAAATCCATTTGTTTTCTCATATATATACCTAATGAACAATGCAAGATTTATTGCATTTTGGTGCCACAATTTTAGCTTTTTTGAATATATAATACATTTATGTGATTGAAAAGTCAAAACAATATTACAGTGTATTTATATAATGAAAAATCTTTCTCCCACACCCAAGCTATCTGTTTTCATGCTATCATGAGTAACTGCTCTTTATTAGTCTCCAATGTTTCTTTATGGAAATAAAATATTTGCAAATATTTTATTATGACCTCTTTCATTTATATACAAATATGTTATTCTATACCTTGTTGTTTTTCCTTGAACAATATAGAAGCACTAATTAAAGAATATTATTATGTAAAACTTTAAATGTGTTCAAAATCAGAGAGCAATGAACTCCCAAGTGCCCATTACCCAACCACAGCAATTATCCTTTAAAAACTTTCTTGTTTCATTTATTTTTCTATCTGCTACCTCTCATCTCCCCAAACTGTTAGATTACAATGAAGTCAATCTTGGATATCATATAACTTAATCCATAACTACTTCATTATTCATTTCTAAATGGAAAAGACTCTTTTTAAACATATACACCCAAAATTATTAGCATAATGTTTTTTGATGTAAATATTTATAAATTTATACAAATTTGTTGATTTAGAATTTCTTTTATTATTTATATGTCTTCCATTTTATTTTTGCTTAGGTATCTGTTCCTAAGACCACAAGTTAGATATTCACACCCTGCATGGCACAGTGAGATTTTAGATTGGAAAGACTTTAGAAATTCATGTAATTTATTATTTTTTGGAGAGGGAAGCTGAGGGGCAATGAGATTAGAGTGATCTTCTCAAGGTGTTTTAACTAGTGATTGACTAAGCTCAGACTAGGACATGTGTCATATAATAAATGAAGTGCCTATTTTACTGCATCAGTTGGCCTCTGTTATTGGAGTTAGATTAATTTTAGAGTAAAAGTCAGACTGGGACCAATAAAAACTCTTGCCATCTTTTCACTTATCAGTAATGGAGGTATTTTCTTTAAATATCCTTGTGCCAGATCAACTCTTTCTACTAATTGGATACTAAGGTACATGAACAGAGAAATGTGGACAAATGCCAAAGCATGTGGCCTAAAGTGGGTCCTACTATTGCCTAGTAGAAGGTTCTCTCCTTTCCTAGGTCTGTATACAATTGAGTTATGGCGGACATTACAGAAAATGCCCACTTCTACCTCATTGTCTGGAATTTAGTATTGCCCATACATACACATTCTTTATTGTTGACATTATTACAGAAGTCCCCGTCTCCCTCTCTGCCCACTCCCACCCAGCTCCCACTCACCTTTCCTCTGGCTGTCACCACATTATTGTTTGTGTCTATGAGTTATACATATACAAGAACATATATGTTCTTGGCTAATCCCTTAACCTTCTTTCATCCATTCTCCCCTTCTCCCTTCCCCTCTGACAGCTATCAGTCTGTTCCATGTACCCATGCCTCTGTTTCTATTTTGTTCATCAGTTTATTTTGTTTGTTAGATTTCACATACAAGTGAAATCATATGGTATAATAGTTGTCTTTCTCTGTCTGACATTTCACTTAGCACAATAATCTCCAGGACTATCTATGCTGTTGCAAAAGGTAAGATTTCCTTCTTTTTTAGGAGTATCACCCACATTTTTGAAGAACTTTATCCATACCATATTGTTTCCATTAATTCAAGGTTTTACTTCTGTTGTTTTCTTTGCTTGGAATGACATTGTAATTCTTTTCTCTCTTTCCTTCCCCTGCAAACTTGTTCTTTGAGGCTCACCTCTGTCATCTGCACAAGAATACTAGCCCTACATACTACAGTAGAGGTTTGATTATATGCTATTTTTGTACTATTTACCACCTTAGCATATTCTAATTATTAATATCATCAAGTTACAACAGTAACAATTCTATTTAATTTTTTTATTTTAGTCTCTTTCACTGAAGGAAATGGAGGTGATAGAGTAAAAGCAGGAAATCTAAAAGGTGTGACAATGCAGTCATAGATGCGCGGTCCTGGAGAGAAGTGTATGCACGTGTGCATGCATTTCCCGAGGAAGATGAGATTTGGGAATGCACACTTGTACATATATGCTTTCTCTTCACTGGAAAAAAATGGAAGCTGACATCTCAGGGCAATTCTTTGTCAAAAATATAAATCTGCATGAAGAGAAGAGAGTTAAAAATTTAATCTGCAAAGCTATTTAGAGAGTGGATAGTCCTTGACAGGCCTCCCAAATGTATTACAAGAACAAGAAGAGTGGAGTTATGGAAAAAAAAAAAAAAGCTGTTGCAGCAAACAGAATGAAACTAAGCTTTCTTGACAGAATCAGTTTGCCAAATGACTTAAAATCGTACTGTCTTGTCCGTTTTTTCCTCTTAAATATAATCTAACTTAAATGTCTAAGAGAAACTTTTAGAATTTCTATGGAGCCTTTGAAGAACTCTAAAGATACAATAATAACATATATCGTGTTATTTGGGAAAAGGTGGATGAACAATATTAAAACCTGTCAAACCACTAACCTGTCACAAAAAAGTAACAGTGACAGTTCTGGAGACATCTATGATAATCTGATAATTTGCAAACTATCACCCTATGTCTAAAATACTACTTGGCATGAATTAACAGAATAAATAGACAATCAAATTTTTAAAAAGATAAGAGTTTGTTGTCACTTTGTACTCTATGTTCATTTCCATTTTACCAATTACTTCAGAAAATGTACTCATATTACAGCCCCCATTTCATCATTGTTATAGGGAATGTGCTCTTATAATTTGTTTTTTTTAATCAGCATTAAATTTCTTCATCTTTTTAGTTCATATTTATTTTCCTGAATGCTAAAATAAGCAAACATGCAATTTTTGTTTTACAGGTGGTACTTGGAATAGGTAGATCACCATTATCAAATAGTTAAGAAAATAGAGACATAAAATTATAGGACATTTCAAGATACATAGACTATAAACAATTGTGTGATTAATTTACCATTTATTGAATGATTTTAATGTTTCAACAAAGGTCTGGATTACACTGCTATTTTTATAATTTTTTTTATCTGATCAGGCTTAGGCTGGGCAAAAGCACACTACTCACTCCAGCAATATCTTTTCCATTAATATTGTAGAAATATTTTTTTTCCATTAAAGTCTTAACAACTACTGAAGCATAACTTTCAAGTCCTAAGATGTAAGTCTACCTTAAAATTTTTTCTCCTCCCCAAACCAAAAAAAAAAAAAAAAAAAAAAAAAAAACCAACAAAAAAAAAAAAAAAAAAAAAAAAAGGAAAGGGGGGGGGGGGGGGGGGAAGGGGGGAGGGGGGGGGTGGTTCTTTTAATCTTTAATATCTAGGGCTTAACCATATTTTTGATTTTCCTTTAAAAGATCCACTTGTTAAATATAAATACTGATGTTTTGGCTCCCAAACCTAACATATCTACTTTCTTAATCTACTATGTTCTTTGTTAGTGGGTTCTGGGCAAGCCTGCACTCTACTCAGGTATAGTCAAGATAATCTAAAGCCTTTTGCTCTCATTCCCTATTTCCACCTGTAGTCCTGGCCAACCACTAATCTACTTTCTGTCTTTGCAGATGTACCTTTTCTGGACATTTTATATAAGTTAAGAATATAATAATATGTGGTATTTCTATGATTGGCTTTTATTTGGCATCATGTTTTCAAGGTTCTTCCATACTGCAGAATGCATCAGTTCTTCATTCCTTTTCATTGCTGAATAACATTGCATTATGGATATATCTGATTCTGTTTATCCCTTTGCCAGTTGGTTGATATCTAGATGGTTTGTGGTTTGTGGTTATTATAAACAGTGTAGCTCTGACCATTTAAATACACATATTTATGCGGACAAATGTATTTATTTCTCTTGGCTAGATACCTAGGAATTGAATTGGCAGTCGTATGGTAAATTTAACACCTTAAGAAACTGCTAACCATGGTGAAGGAAACACCAGTTGTTCAGTTGAACAGCACTATTAAACCCATAACTTAAAGGTCCTTATATGGCAATCAAGTGGAAATATATTCAGGAAGTGAATCAGAATACTCTTTCTCTTCTCTCTTCTCTCTCCTCTCTCCTTTCTTCTCCATTCTTTCTCCTCTCTCTCTCTCTCACACACACGTACACAAACACAGTCACATATACATTTACACTCTTCATGGAGAGTGAACACCAGAATGTTCTGGTTGGTTTTTGGTCACCAGTAGAATAGCCTTTAAACTCGCCATTTGTGCCTGAGCATCCCATTTATTGAATCTCTGTATGGGAGCTAATTGCTAAAGGGTTTGAGGTCTCTTTTCAGATAAAGTCTAGCATGCAAAGTTAGATAACATTGTTTTTCTCAATTCCTATTTACAAACTCAAATTATTAGTGATGCTTTAATTATTTAAAACTCATATGTCTTGGCAGATTATATTTTTATCATGTGCATATATTACTTATCCTAAAACAACAAAAAGTCAGTATTTAATAGTATATAAATATATATGGCTTACGTTTCTTACAAGTCATTTAAGAAAAAATGCCACCTATTATGTATTCTACTTATTTTATCTTTTCTCCATTGTTTCTTCATTTAAGTTAACTGACGTTATTTGTTACAAATAAGTATCTTAAATATTCACAAATATATGTATATATCCCTGAATCAAAGACCAAGCCTAAAGCAGAGACCCAAGTTGCAATACTTTCTTCTTAACACTAGTGGGTGGCCAGCCCAAGAGAAAATCCCTTGTTTCTATAGATCTGCCTTTTCTGAACATTTCATATGAATGGAATAATATATTATGTGGTCTTTTGAGACCACATATTATTTGGTACTGACATATTTTATTTTGGTTTCTTTTATTTAGCATCATGTTTTCAAGGTAGTATGTATCAATACTTTATTTCTTTTTATGGTTGAATAATATTCCATTATGTGGATATAAATTTTGTTATTTATCCAGTTGACGAATTGTTTCCACCTTTTGGCTATTATAAATAATGCTTTCATGAACATTTTTTTTCTGCGAATATATGTTTTCATTTCTTTTAGCTAGATACCTAAGAGTGGAATTATAGGGTTATATGGGAACTTTATGCTTAATCATTTGAGCAACTTCTAGACTATTTTCCAAAGCAGCTTCACCATTTAAAAATTTTTACTAGTAGTGTACGAGGGTCTTGATTTCTCCACATTTACAGGTAGAGTCCTGTTAAAAATCAAATGATCATAATTTAAGTCTACAGAAACTTTACATGGTTAAATTGATAGAAGACATAGTGAGTTCTCAGAATTTTAAGGTATTCATACAAACTACATAAAAGTAAAGATGAGGCACCCACACTGCACCTCTGTTTTGGAAAATGTGATGTCTACAGTCATTTAACATGCTATATTTTATAATATGAGCATATAATTTAGTGTTTCCCCTACAGCACATTTGAGAGTGAAAGGGGCTCTGTCTAGAATGATGCTGGAACACCACGAGTAAATAAGAGGCTGTCTCAGGTACACTGGGATGTGGGGCCGTCCTATGTATAGAGAAAGTCCTCATTATAGACTTATACTCGTTTGGAAATATATTTTACTTATTTTTGTTCTTAGCAGAGGTGATACATGTGTATTCATCTCGCAATTGTAAGCAAGGGTACATGGATACACATGTTGGATGAAGTCAGAGGTTGGTTCAATTCCCTCAGGACAGAGCTAAAATAACTGACATACATAGGAAATGTATCTTAGCTTTTTAAAGTAAGCTGTGTTGTTTTCCCAGCTAACAGAGCTGAGATGCATCATGCATTTTTACATTTTATACAATGTCTACATCTTAAAGATTTTGTAGATGCTACCCCACTTTCTGCATTATTATACCTCCCAGTCCAAAAGTGTCTATTACAGTGTTAGATATATAAATGTTGTCCCTGAAAACATGTATATTCAAAAAATAATTCAGGTCAGAGTGCTAGTATTGTGGAAATGTGCAAAGGGACTAGTTAGCATTTTAGGAATTGAGCTTTCTTAAGCAGACTCTCCCCTGCAAATTCTCTTCTAATCCCCCTCTTTTTCTCATTTTCTTTCCTTCATAGTTCCCTAGTAACCAATCAACCAAATGAACACTTCCCAACAACTCTAATAGTATTATCTCTTTAAAAATGTGCTATCGATAGGCGTTCTGATTTCAGTGAACGTACAGGATCAATTTGACAAGTTATAACGCTAGTCTTTGGCAATGTACCACCATGAAAATGACAACGAGAGAGGCATCTGGGAGTTCCCTGGGAGGAATGTGCTGAATGCCACAGTCTGGCCCTAATTTACCTTCCCAAGGAGCTACCTTTGCTAGCAGCACAAATTGAGTCACAGACATCACAAACAACTGTGAGAGAAAGGCAGGCTAAGAGAAACCAATGCTGTCCACCTTGAATACACAGGAGGCCTTCTTTAAGAATATTCCCACTGCATAGAAGGTTGAACCTTAAACGGTGGCCTAGGTCAGTAGGACCTGGGGGGATCCCTGGGGAAAGGTCCAGTGGTCAGGTAAGTTAAAGCCACCTTCAGGGCACTTTCAATTTAGGCACACTTTTCTCAATACTAAGGATACAAAATCAATGTTTTTGAATTCAGCTTTCTCCTTCATTTTATTTTTTCTTGTTTCTTTTACTTCTGTGAGTCTAGTATGTCCAAGAGTGACTTCTAATGGCTGGGAAATTTATTTATAAGGATGTTGCATCATGGTCTGACCATGGACTAATTTTTAGCAATCCTAATTCATTTTCTAGGCTTCAGGCATGACTGTGCAGAAGTTTGAAAAGATATTTTTATTTCCAACCCCTTAAGTTCTAAGTCCCTTTTCTTCAGAATTCTCCAAACCTTTTCTCAGGACCAGGATATAGGTAGCAGAAGTTGTTGTTTCTTGTTACAATTCCACTTCTCAGTCCTCAACTCATTCTATGTCTAGTTTATCTTCTATATCCCTGAAACTGCCTTATATTTCTTTGTGCTTATCTGACTCCTACCTTGAGAAATCCAATTTTTTTCCAGACAAAAATGATTATATTTTCATTAACTGTCAAAGTAGGATATTTATGGAAATAATCTTTCTAGTGCATATGTATTAGTCTCATGTTCCCATCAGTAAAGAAAAATGAAAAAAAAAATTCTGTAGTTTTACTTATTTACTTTACAATTAACAAGGTTAATCGGAACTTTTCTTTGAGTACAATTTGGTAATCTTAATATACTCACCAGATCTCTTTGCTGTATTTGAAACTGATTAATTATTTTTTTTCCAGAAGTTCTCCAGTTTTTGGACTTATGACACTGACATGTGATGATCCTTCTTGTAATTCTCTGGCTATTTTTCTTTAGTCTCTGGTGGCTTCTCTTTCTCAATGCAGTTCACAGTTTTGTTCTTGGAACACTGTGCTCCTCACTCTCTGCAATGGAGTGACATTCAGCAACATTCAGACAGAAACTGTTTTGTGGTCTAAGTTACGCATAAAATCTAAGAAGTTGATATATGGGAGACCAATGTAACATATCTCAGTAAGTCTTAATTATCTTTTTCTTCATTATTTAAACTCCAATTACTACTGAGACCCAGATGAAGTAGAGGCTTGCTCTTGGGCCATGTTGCATGAGAAGTAAAACTTTAAAGATGAAAATCATTTTTAACAGGGCAAAATATTTATCATAGGATAAGAATATGGGAACTGAGGCTGAAGGAGAGTATATTTCTTTTGGAATGACAGTTTCTGGAATGGAAGTACAGTTACTCATTTATTAAGTTGTGATTTCTCTCCCTCACCATCTACTACCCCCCTTCACAAAGCATGTAAAGTTGAATTTGAAATAGTAAAGTGTGTATGTGATCAGGGTTTGTAACTCTCCCAGGGTAATCCTGTCCATGTTCATCCTTTCACTTACTATCTCTCTTTTTTACGGGTTATTCTCAGATTTATTTATTTACTTATATAATGGAAAGTTTTAAAAACTAGTATAAATTATCAGTAGAGTGATATTACAGTGTTAAATCTCTTTATCCAAAATAGCAAACAATTACATAGGAAACACTAGAATTTCTTTTTTTATGTGTTTGTCTCCTTGCATCACATTTATTTTTTTAAGATTTTTTATTGTTACTCTATTATAGTTGTCCCATTTTCCCTCCTTTGCCCTCCTCCACCCATCCCACTTTCCCCACCAACATTCAACCCCCCTTGTCTGTGTCCATAGGTCATTCATAAATGTGCCTTGATTAGTCCCTTCCCCTTCCTTCTACCATTATCCCCTCCCCTTTCCCCTCTCCCCTCTGGTCATTGTCAGTCTGTTGCATGTTTTCATGCCTGTGTTTCTACTTTTTTTTGTTAGTTTATTTTGTTCATTTGATTCCTCTTTTAGGTGAGATCATATGGTATTTGTCTTTCACTGACTGGCTTATTTCTCCAGTTCCATCCACACTATTGCAAAAAGTAGAAGCTCCTTCTTTCTTTCTGCAGCATAGTATTCCATTGTGTAAATGTACCACAGTTTTTTGAATCACTCATTTACTGATGGACATTTAGGCTGTTTATAGCACTTGGCTATTGTAAATAGTACTGCTATGAACATAAGGGCGCGTAAGTTCTATTGAATTGGAAATTCAGGATTCTTAAGGTATAGTCCCAGCAGTGGAATTGGCAGTTCCTTTTTTAGTTTTTTGATGAAACTCCATACTGTTTTCCAGAGTGGCTGCGCCAGTATACATTTCTACCAACAGTGCACCAGGGTTCCCTTTTCTCCACATCCTCCCCAGCACTTGTTTTTTGTAGGTTTATTAATGATAGCTATTCTGACCAGTGTAAGGTGATATCTCATTGTGGTTTTAATTAGCATCTCTCTGACGGTTAGTGATGTTGAGCATCTTTTCATATGTTTGTGGGCCATCTGTATGTCCTCTTTCAAGAGGTATCTAATCAGGTCATTTGCCCATTTTTTAATTGGATTGGTTGTCTTCCTGGTGTGGAGTCCCATGAGTTCTTTATATAGTATGGAGATTAAACTGTTGTCTGATGTATCATTGGCAAATATGTTCTCCCATAGGGTTGTTTCCCTTTTCATTTTGATGATGGTTTCTTTAGCCATGTAGAAGCTTTTTAATTTCATGTAGTCCCATTTGTTTATTTTTTCCTTTATTTCTCTTGCCCTAGAAGATATATCAGCAAAAATACTGCTATGTGGGATATCTGAAGTTTTACTGCCTGTGTTTTCCATAGGACGTTTATGGTGTCACAACTTATATATTTAAGTCTTTTATCCATTTTGAGTTTATTCTGGTGTATGCTATAAATTAGTGGTCTAGTGGTTTTTTCTTCTTTTTTCTTTTCTCTTTGCATGTACCAGCCCAGTTGTCCCAACACCATTTATTGAAGGGCTATTTTGACTCCATTGTATGTTCCTGCCCCCTTTGTCAAATATTTATTTACCATAAGGACCTAGGTTTATTATTGGGTTCTCTATTCTGTTCCATTGATCTATATGTCTATTCTTAAGTCAGTACCAGACTGTTTTGATTACAGTGGCCTTGCAGTATAGCTTGATACCAGATATTGTGATCCCTCCTACTTTATTTTTCTTTCTGAAGATTGTTGGGGTTATTCAGGGTCTTTTTGGGTTTCATATAATTTTTTAAGTATTTGTTCTAGATCAGTGAAATATGCCATTGATATTTTAATAGGAATTGTGTTGAATCTGTAGATTGCTTCTGGTAGTATAAGCATTCTAATGATGTTAATACCTCCAATCCATGAACACTGTATATGCTTCCATTTATTTGTATCTTCCTCAATTTCTTTCTTCAGTGTTTTATAGTTTTCTGCGTATAGGTCTTTTACCTCTTTGGTGTTGCCTCTTTTAATATTTTTGGAAGAGTCCGTGACAGAGAGATGTTAGTTCTTCTTTGAATATTTGGTAAAATTTGCCTTTGAAGCCATCTGGATCAGAGTTTCTGTGTGGCAGTAGTTTTTTGATTACTACTTCAATTTTGCTGTTGTTATTGGCCTATTCAGGTGTTCTGCCTCTTACTGATTCAGTTCAGGTTTAGACACATAACCTAAACTGCAAAGAGGTGTTAGATGAGGTTTGTTGGGAGGACTTCCTCTTTCTCCTAAGGGTGCTAAGTGAGGTGATTCTCAGTCTTTGATGGAGTAGGAATATGTGAGGACTGGAATTGGTGCATCATTTTGTGTGTATAAGAAGAAGAGCCTGGAGGCTTCTGGGACTTACTGTGTAGAAACAATGATGGGGCTTACACTGTAAAAGTATGAGCAGAGAAGCTGGATCTCTGTGATAGTGTTTGAGTTTCATTCTTCCTGTACTTACAAATATGTTAGCTAATGTGGTTGAGAACTACTATCCTACTGGCATTTTGTAAGAGTGTCATGAGACAATAAGATACTTTAATATTTAATAACTTTAAGTAATTTACTAATTTAAACATATCATGCCCATAATTATCAGATCACTCAAGATTCTGAATATGAAAAGATTATTAGGGAAGCCATCTTAATATTATAATCAAGGTAAACCATGGGACTGCTTTTATAGGAAATTTAATAAAGTTTTAGTTTATTAGTGGGAGGGAAAGTCAATGCATATATGTCTTTCAGTCTATGAACAAAGCCCAGGAACCTTGAAAGTTAATGTGTTTTGCTTTAAAAAATTTTGTGCTTAGTTCCACAATTTCTCCAACTGTTAACTCTTGGAAATGAAGCAAGAAAAGGTGAATGTCATGAGTTTTTATAAAGTCTATTTTTTTCTTGTAAAATCAAAGTGAATATTATAACTAATTATGTAATCTTTTGACAAGAGAACTCAGGCGGGTGTCAAGAGTAACAGACTGTTATAGCACGTTAGATGTGTATCCGATCCCTTGTCCTCTGCAGTGTTTCCCTAAAGTGACCATGAGGTTTACCCCAAATCATAAGGGTACTGAGTGTGACTCATTTCTAGGATATCAGAAGCTTCCCTGCAGTTAGCCTGTTGGGTGGCTATGTTGGGCAGCCCTGCTGGAAAATGTGCTTGGATCATAGACAATAGTAGAATATGTGATGTCAGAAGGGGAAGTTAAAAACAAGATTTTAAGAAACAAATAATTGACCATTTATCATATGACAGGCACCAAAGATGCAAAGTCAATGCCAGAAGCATGTGCAAATGAAAACTGTGCTCAGGCCTATCCCCTAAGGATAGTGACTTTTACTCTATCAAACCAACCTCTCCTTTCCATAATTAATGTTTTGTAATCTTTTCTTTACTATTCTTGAATGAAAATCATAGAAAAAACAACTTAACTATACATGTAATTAAAAATACAATCATCTAACTGTAATAACTCAAAAAATTTCAAACCGAAGTCTAATCTTGTATTGTCTACTTACTACCCGTAGCACGTCTTAATCATCCTTACCACTCTAAACCCTGACCAATTTCCAAAACTACCCACAGATCACTGTAATGTCCCCTTTGATAATCAGTGTTCTAGATGTTTACGGTTAGCCAAACCATAAATCATGGCAAAATGTGAAACTCTGTATAACTGTGCTATGCATAAGGCCAAATGGGGATTCAAAATGAAGATTTTGCTTGGATAGTTTATGTACATATAATTCATATCCACATAGCCTATCTTTTCAATTATTTCCGTGTAAATATATACTATCTATATTTTAAAGTTTTTTCCTTCTCCAAATTAAAAGAATACAAAGAGAAGTAGATAGTACTTAGGTTCATATTTGGTATGTCAAAAAAATTTATCTTAAAACTGCTGTGTTTCTTTATATTTTAATATTTGATGTAGAGCCTGAAGTATGTGTAGACTCAAACATGTGACTCCAGGAATGGCTTTTATTTTGGAATTGGGTTGTGCAGATGCTGTTACTGCATGTGTGGTATGTGAGCCTGATCAATAGCCTGATGAGGCATGTGTGGCCTGCATTGCCCAGCCCCACCATTTTCAACCTAATTAGCAGCTGCTCAAAGATGGGAAACAGGTGCAGATCCAGGGCCAGACCAGGGAAGCCTGCCTGTAATTAACAGGGAAAAAAGGGTCAGATATTGGGAAGAATATCAAATCGGCCCACTGGGGTTAGCATGCTGCCCTCAAAGGCATAGTCACCTGAGATCTTAAGCATGCTAATGTAAATTATGCAAGCTTTCAAACAACGTGGCTGCATAATCAGTTGGCAAAGAGGAAAATGATTTTTTTTTAATAGAGTAGGGAAAAAGGGCATCTACAAAACTTATTTTATCTAATTATGTTGTAGACTTTGTGAAGGAAATATATAGATGAAATAATAACCTCAGGTGCTTACAAAATTTATTTCTCACTCACAGTGCACGTCTTGTGGATTGACCATGACTTCATATGGACTTTGCTGTAAACTTTAAGTTGAAAGAATTGTCTCTCTCTGGGACATTGCTTGCTTCTTGACAAAGAGAATACAACATGGCAGAACCTTGAGAGTGGTCTTCATCCCTGACACTTACACAAAACTTAATGTCCCACAACATCAGTGAGGTGAAGCTTATTATCCTTACTTGAGGAGAGGAGGTGATTATTTTGAATAATAATAAAATCAACAGCAGTGACTTGGGCTGAATCTACATACATTTTTAATAAGCAAATCCTTACTCTAATGTGAATACAAGTACCAGTTTGTATTCCCACACACAAGAAAAGAGTGTATATATTTTAAAAAAGAGTTCATTGAAATAGTATTAGCTGCCTTGTTTTTGTTTTCAAATACTTATTATGTGCTAGGCACTTTATAATTCTATTTTTTACCTTCATAGCAATCTTGAAACTTTGGGGTCTCATCCCCACTTCATCAAAATTGTGGCTTAGAAATTTTCAGTGATTGGCTCAACTCTCCTCAGCTAAAAAGTGGTAGCACTGGCGTTTCAACCCAACTCTGTTTTATAGCTCACTCTTCCAAATGCACTCCACTGCCTCAGAGGATGTGGCAGGCCTGGCAGGCACCTTAACCCAGGGGCTCTAAACACACTCTGTTGCATCTGTCACAGTCTGATTTTGAGATGACTGAGGAGATAAGATATCTGTGCTGCTCAGAGAACATCAGTCAGTGACTCTGGGCTCAATGCAGTGTTTTTGAGTGAAGAGCAAGGACACATAACTCGGGATTGAATGAAGATGATTAAAGCCTTTATAGGCTCCCTTTACTTCAATATCTTTATGTAAGGATTCCTCAATATTTGTCACTCTTGACTTTTTGCTCTGAATAATTCTTTGTTCTGTGTGTGTGTGTGTGTGTGTGTGTGTGTACAAAAATACCCCCAGTTAAGAACCTCTGCTTGACATTCGAATGATAAAATTGGTACAAATTAAAAATATTACTGTGTATATAAACTCTAATTTATCCTCCTGTGTTGTATGATGAATATCCATTCTTTAAACATTAATTAATTACTGAGTATATGCTGGGCATTTTGTTAGTTTGGATAGGGGAGCAGTACCAAGAAGATGAGTAAAACCAGTCAGAGCTTCACTGGCTGATGTGGCTTGCAATTCTGCTTTCAGAATGGCAAAAATTTAGAGTTGAAGTTCTTTATGTGGACAAGAAAAGACTGAGGGTTTTAAAATATACCCAAATACAACAAAAAGTTTTGAGCAGGATTTGATACTGAAAAGAAAATAATGCAAGTTAACTATTTATTCTCTTTTCCCCGGGATCAACTCTGAGCACCTTTATTCAGAAAGGTCTCAGAGATTAAAATATCTTCAAATAAACCTCCTCGATCTCATGGATTAAAAAATCAATGATGTTAAATCTAGAAAGAAGCTTAGACAAGTCTAATCCTTAGAAATGGGATCTGCAAGGAAAGGTGGTAAGATGAACTGAAAAGTCTCTTCTACTCTTAGGAAGATTATAAAGAAAGAGGAGAAGAGGAGCAAGGAAGGATGTTGGAAGAAGAGGGAAAAGCAGAACTTGGAGCCACAGTCAGTGTGATACAGCAGGAAGCTTAGCACATTTGAAAGAGCTGAGGTTCAGCCTACGCCCCATCACTTTCCCTTGCCCCCTCCCTCCCTCGCTCCCTCCCTCAACTCTTCCCCTTTGGTTTTGTCCATGAGTCCTTGCTATATGTTCCTTGACTTTCCCCTTCCCTTCCTTTTCCCCTACCCCCGCTCCCTCCTTCCCTCTTGTCTCTGTTGGTTTCTTTTCCTTTCAGTGTTGCTGGTCTTATTTTCCTTGCATCTTTGTATTGTTGGTTAGGTTCCACTTATAGGTGAGATCATATGGTATTTGTCTTTCACCCCCTGGCTTATTTCGCTTAGCATAATGCTCTCGAGTTCCATCCATGCTCTCGCGAAGTTTAGTAGTTCTTTTTTTCTTTCTGCTGTGTAGTATTCCATTGTGTAAATGTACCATAATTTTTTGAGACAAATGTATTTGAAAAAATAAATTACTTTAAGAAAAAAGAAAGTAGGGTATAGCTATATGCTGGTGTGCAAACTGGCACCCTGTATACAGAGGGCAAGGAAAGACCGAAGAAAGGGACAGACCACTCTAGATTGGTAAGTGTCAGGTTTAATATGCAAAGGAACTTATATACCAGGATTATTTTGGGAAACCACAAGATGGGTAGATCTCTGCATCAGACCACTAGATTCTTAGAAGTTTATATAGAAGCCTTAACTGGGTTCAGGTACTATTCGGTCCAGATGGTCTCAATAATGCCACACTCTCTCAGGGCTATGTCCTTGAAATGGCTCCCATTGTGGGCAGAGGATATATTCCAAGGATGGGGAAGGCTAAGGAGCCTCCAATTGCCTGAGTCTAGTTTGCAGGTCAACCAGCAGTGATTTCCTTTCCATGACCACCTTCAACACTGTGGGCTCTATCATCAGTCATTCCTGGGTATGTTCCCCTGTGTGACTTTGGGTAAGCCTCTCTAGGCTTCAGTTTGCTCATCTGTGTGATAATACTAACAATAGCACCCACCTCCATAGGGTGATTGTGAAAATTTATTGAAAAACTGCAGTTAAAGTGCTTAAAGCCAATGCCAGATGAGTTGTAAGTAAACCATGTATTCTGGTAGTTAATACTAATATTAATAATAAAGATGTACTCTTCAGAGACCTCTAAAAAAAAAAAGATAAAGAGTGGAGGTTCAAACCATGAGACCTCAGGCCAGTTGTGTATCAAATCTTACATTACCTCTAGAATGTGGGAAAGAATTATTGCCTCCAATGTGGGTTATAATAAGAATTAAATAATATGCCATGTTTTCTCTTAAGACATATTTTAACAGTTTTAAATCAACATACACATTTGATATGCTTTTTGTTAGTCTCCTTTCAATTCTTTTACCTGTTATTAAATGAAAGGCCAGAGGGAAACTAGATTTTTTTGACTCAAAATTTGAAATTTATCTAAGTTTTACTTACCTGTTTGGGGGTCAGGTTAAGAATGTTAGTTAGGATAGTAAGAAGAAGATGAGGTGGATTCCTATTACAGAGAACTATGTCAGCTAAATGATGGAATGAATGATTGTGGAGGAGAGATATTCTGAAGCAATCAATTGGGTGTAAATAAATAAACCAAAGAAAAGCCATTAGTCATAATTAGAGCCATTTAGCTTTAGGGGAGGAATGTTAGATTCCCGCTTGTAACAAAAAGACAAGGAGATGGGGAAGATTTCTGTTTGAGTGTCCTCCAGTTCTCTTAATGGACTTTGTATGGTGGATATTAGAACTTTTACTGTACTCCTTCTCTTTCTTGTTGAATTCCATTAGAAGTTTTCTGTCTACTGACATTATAAATGACTTGGTAGGATTTGGATTTCTTACCTAGTTTTATCATTTGCTTATAATACTAATTATGTTTTAAATAGTAGTGCTCTGGGACTTACTTTTTTAGTTGGAGATGAAGCCCCATGGGACATTAAGTGCCACATTTGATTATATTGGCTTGCATGTAGGAACTCCTTAATAAATATTGGTTGATTGAGTGACCACTCCTATAAACCTGAAGTCCCGTACATAATAAAGACTGCCCTTTTAAGTCTAAATTTCCTCGTGATGCTTATTTTTGTTTAAATACAAGGCATTATTTTAAATTCCAAGCTATTCAAATTCAATAGTTGGATGTGAAAGGAAATAAGCTGCTCCGTCTCTATTTACCAGGTGAAAAAAGTCAAATCTAGACAATATAGGCATACCTCGGAGATATTGTGGGTTTTTTCCAGACCATCATAATAAAGCATTCCAATAAAGAGAGTCATAAGAAAAAAATAAATAAAATAAGAGTATTGTGTCTTGGCCTGGTAGCTCGGTTGGTTAGAGTGTCACCTTGATAAGCCAAGGTCCTGGGTTCAATCTCCACTCAGGGCACATACAAGAAGCAACTAATGACTGCATGAATAAGTGGAACAACAAATCAGTGTTCCTCCTGCCCCCCCCTTTCTAAAGTCAATTAAGAAAAACAGATTATTGCAATAAAGTGAATTACAGTCCTTTTGCTCTTGGAGGGTCTTACCTTCAGTTTATAAAGAATGCAATACCTATGAAATCCAATAAATCAAAGGACAATAAAATGTGATATGCCTCTACAGTGTTTTATTTAGGGTCACATGGTAAGTAAATTTAAGCTGGGTTTCTGTTTCTAGGAAATCATGAATTACCCAATTACAACCATTTTCTTGGCCTTATGTCCAACAAACAACATGCTAAAACATGTTCCCTATAGGGCCAAAATGGTGTCATAGGTGCTCTACATCACAGAACATATAATTAACACCATGGAAAAATGGCTATATCTTATAAATTAGAAGTAAATAGAGTAGCATCATTAGATATTTCAGTCAAGTTCAACAGCTGCCCTCAATTCTCCTTTTAAAATGCAGCGACTCAAAATAGACAGGCTCAGATTTATAAAAATAGATATGTCTGTCACTTCTAATTTTACATTTTGCAAGCAAGTTGTGCTTCAATGAAAACTTGCAGCTAGATGAGCATCTGGCAATAAGAAGATTGTCATGAGTTCTGTGGTTTGGAATCAGATGACAAAAGATAATTGGTAAAGATAATCTTTTGTTTGAATGGCCTAAAATGTTTTACCTCACTAACCCTGATGACAGATGGTGAATATAGCTATTATCAACTCATTTTTATGAGAAAACGAAGACTGAAAAGACCAAAACATTGAATCTCTCCTCACTGCTGAAGCAATGTACCATTGTGGGATGAGTTCCAGTCTAAGTTCACAGCTTGTCTTTGTCCCTAACTGGCTTTGTGATCCTGGATAAATCTCTGAACCTTTGGAGTTTCATTTACTCAGCTCTCAGAGGATAGACTAGATTAGATTCCCCCTACTCAAAGTGTGGACCATGGACCAGCTACATCATGATCTTTGGAAGCTTGTTAGAATTTCAGACTCTCAAGCCTCACCCAGACCTATGGAATCAGAATGAGTATTTGAAGTAGATACTAGATGATTCCTATGAATGTTGCAGTTCAAGGGTTTCTGGATTTGAAGCTCTAAGGCTTTCTTCTACTTTAAACAATCCATCATTTTGAGCACAAGGATGGTGGTTTTGACCCTACAAGTCCCATTAGAGTACTTGATATAGAGTGATTTTGGGGATGAGTTAACAAAGAGAAAGTTATTCTCATCAAGTCAAACTTCGAAGGTAAGTCGTGACCAACAGGACGCTGAAATCTCAGAAAACTCCTTTTGGAAGTCATGCTGGTTGTTTCCACGAGATCCCTATATTCTCATATCCATCCCTTCCTTTTCAATTGAATGATCTTATTTTCACACTAAAAAAATAGTTGCTCCCAACCTCGCTCTGCATTTACTGATTCTAAGTGGTACAAACACCAAACCAATCTGTCCTTTTTCTTGCAGCTGCTTCCTGTCTCCTTTCTCAGCCATCTGCTCAGGCCTCACATTACTGCCAGGCCATCTGCACTTTCTGCCCATTAACTGTCAGTTGATGGGAGGACGGAGGACACCTGGTGACCATGAAGTTGGCCCAGTACACTGAAGGAAATCAGCAAAGTGGGGAAAAGACGTAAAATAAAACAGACCTTGGCTATCCAGAGGTTTGAGTTTCAGAGAAAGGAGGGAAAAGCGAAGCAGGCTGAGCTTCTGAGGCCCTGGACAGTATTTTAATTCCCTGACCTTTTGCTCTGTGAGCAGTGCCCTACAAAGGGAGAGATATTCCTAAGGAAGCAAAGGTACATATATTGTCTGCTGAACAGCTGCTTCCGGCAAAGCAAATGGTATGTGGTAAGCCTGCTCTGGGAACCTGTTGGAGTGAAGATTGTTAACATTTCTGAAAGGGTACCCATGTGTCCAAGTTGCTAGCTAGATCATTGCTTCTAATTCTACAAAGCATCTGTAGTCAGCTATTTGTCATTTCTGAAAGCAGATTCAAACTAAAAGACCTAGTTATAATATGCAGATCTATGGCCAGAGGGCGATTCTCTGAAAGATTGGGCCTCAGAGAACCACATGAAGAGCCACCAGCCAAAGTTAGGACATAGAGTCCTAAACATACTCCAAGGAGCTTCAACAGTCAGTCATATGTCTCTTGAGCTGAGATTTACTTAAAACAACCGGTCACATGTTTAGGTCATGGTTTCAATTCTTAACAGAAAGCTACTGCTTCCTTTTACCTTGGCTGGTGATATGAAGTTCATTAAGAACACTAGTGGTGGTTGGTGTGACAGTATTTCCATTTCTGAACCTTAACAGAATCACTTCAGCATTTATTGTACTTAATTAGAGCTATTTGTATGGACAGAGAAGGCAGGGATTAAGAGCATAAGTCAGGGGTAGGATCTGACTTCATAACTTGTTGTGTGACTAGGGGCAAATTGATGATTTTCTGCATCAATTTTCTTATCTATAGAATTGAATTATGATAACAACGTACCTTACAGGTGTAAAATATGTGTGTGTGCGTGTGTGTATGTATATGTGGGTATATGTGTATATAGATAGATAGATGATAGTCTGTCCAGAAGGCATCCAGCCATGTAATATTAAAAATAGAGACATTTATTGAAGAAAATACAAGATACAAGAAACATTGTACATAGGACAGTGACGCCTCAGTTCCCCTCAAAGTAGGTACCTTAGGACCTCACACAGTTCTCCCAGTTGCCATCAGCTGCCCCATAATAATTTCCTGAATCTCATCAACGGTCTGAAATCTCTTTCCTTTTAAGGGTGATTTTAGTTTTGAGAAAAGCCAGAAGTCTCAGGGCACTGAATCTGGGCTGCAAGGGGGCTGAGTCACTTTGGTGATTTGATGTTTTGCCACAAAACTCTACAGGAGATGTGATACATGAATGGGTGCATTGTTGTGATGAAGCTGCCAATCACCAGCTGCCCATAGCTGTGGCCTCCTGAATCATCCTAATAGTTTTCATAGAGGAATGTTCAAGCTTAATGCAAAATTTGATGCAGATCTGTTGCTCTGTTCCCTCAGTCATTTTGAATACAATGGCCACAAAGTACACATGCTCACTCAATGACATCTACTGCATCCACTGACTAGTAGAGTGAAGTTGTCATTGGTCACACATGCGCATTACAGTCCACTCTCCTTGGCTGCCTAGTTACATCGATATCACACACACAAACCATTCTCATTATATTAACAATGGCTCAACTTTTTCCGGACACACCATGTATATACATATATGTATATGTATGTGTGTTGCTACCTTAAAATGGAGTCGGAGCTGCTAGCCCAGAGGAATTGCTGCCACAAAACTTTGAAATATTAAAATTAGGCAAAATAACCTCTGCACAGGGCCTAAAGCAGCATTGTATCAGATCTGTTTGAACAATTGTATGCAAAGATAACAAGAAGTCACATACTGTGATTATTGGAATGATAGTTACGGAACTGAAAATTTAAAACATTCTTTAGAATTAGCATCACTATGCTTGCTTAGGTACACCTATACAAATTTCTTCTATTTGTGTAATTGTTCCCCTTCCCTTTCTTGTGATCACCCTTTGTCTTCACCTTCTAATTGGAACACAATTTGGGCTTCTGCCAGAATCAATGCTTCTGAATAGCTATTCTTTTTCATCTCAAATAAATGTGTTACCTCTCACTTTAGCCTTTTATTTTTAGGTTAACATAGTGCTGTTGTAAAGACTACATGTACTGTTATAAAGAAATGGAACCTGGCATATAGTTAACTGCTGCATAAGGGTTAGCTAATATTATTGAAGTAGGATCGTTCTGAACCTTGTTTTCTCTCTTCTTTACTCACGGAAGATAGGAGCTAATTAAAGAAGCTGTTATGATCACATTCTGCATGGATTCCAGGAAGGTGATAAATCTCTTCCATCTTTCCATTTCCTGCCAGGCCTTTTCTCTCATTACCTTATTATTTGACTCCTAGCTACTGTCAGGAAAAGAAACAAGAGAAAAGAAATCTATCTAATGATTCTTTCCTGTAGTGTCTTCCTTGTTAGCACTACTCCTTCACTGGTAGATATTGATGTATTGAAGGCTCCCTCAAGCTTGTTCAAACAGGGAATTAATTTTAATTCTCAGTGATGAGAGGGGGCTTAGTTGAAGCCAAAGTGTCTTGCTGTCTTAAAACTAAGTCCAGGCCCTCACAAGGGGTTAAGTCTAGAATCTCAAACTCAAATGCCCATGGGGCAAGATAGGTAACCTGTATATGTGAAGCACCCTACCACCCTCTCCTTTATTCTTCACTTTAGATAAAGATGTTACCACAGATATATATTATTCTACTTGTAGGTGAATAACTGCAAAAGTGCAGTGATTAACAGCCACTCACACCAGAGCAGTTTGGGAAAAGATAGCAAGTAGCGGGGCAGTGGAAAATTGGCGCCCTATGATCTCAAGAGGGGAGTTGTTACTCAGATGTGGTGAATTCCTGGCAGGTGAGCTCATGTTGTTCAAACTGATATATAAAAAGAATCCCTAAATCTGGAATTTTTTTTTAAGTGAAGTCTCTGGATTTTTAAATACTAGCTGAAATTTTCAGATGTCAGAACATGGAGAGGGACAAATAAAACGTTTAGCATCTGAATCCGGTCCCTAGTCTTCAGCTTTGGATTAAGGTTCACTGCACTTCCATCCATCTCTGTGCCAGCCAGGAGGTTATTAAGAATTTTGCATGTGCCTAATAGAGGGCTAGGTGCTATAGGGAGAGAGAAAATCTTTGTAATTCTGTTCAGTAGATGTGAGTCTCACTCAGGAGGACTTTTCCAATTTTGCCTTTAACTTTTTATTTTGAAACAATTTTGAATCTGCAGAAAAGTTACAAAAGCAGTGCAAAGATTTCCCAGATGCCATTCACCCACGTTCTCCAAATATGGTATTTTACCATGTTTGTTTTCTCATTCTCTTTGTCTTCTTTCCTGTCTCTTTCTCTTTTGGGGTTTATTTCTTTCTATCTACGTATGCATTGTGTGTGTGTATATTCTTCCCAAAATATTTGAGAATAAGTGAACAATCAAGTGTCCTTTTAGTTCTAAATGGTTTAGTGTATTTCCTAAAAACAAGAATATCCTCTTATTTACCACAGTGTGATGTCAAATTAGGAAATTAAGATTAATGAAATATTATATGATCTATAAATATTATTCAAATTGTATGCCTCCATTTCTTTATAGAAAAAGAAAACATTTCAGGTCCAGGAACCAGCAGTGTGTCACATGTTGCACTTAGTGGTCTGCCCCTTTAATCTGTTTTTGACAAGGGTGAGGTAGAGTGGGAGCATAGTTTCTCCCTGTTTTCATAATAAAAAACAAATCCATTCAGTCTTTAACAACATTAATATTTTAGAAGTACAGGTCATTCCTAACTATTTTAGAGAGGAATAGATCTTTCAATTTGAGCTGGTTTAGTATTTCTTAATGATTGTTATGAATTTTTGGCAGGGGTACCAAGAAGTGATGTCTTTCTCAGTATGGGAAAGATGCAATGAGAATATTCGAGGAAGACTTTCAGTTTGTTTTGGGAAGAGAAGAATTTACAGATTAAGTACTTACTTTCCAAACCACCATTTTGCTATTACTACTTTTTTTACCTTTTTTTTTTTAAAAAAAGATCCTATTCAAATTCTTTCAGTCTATATAAAGTTTTCTCCCTTTGCTCCTTTCTCTCACCCCATACTTGTTTTCATAATGAAGTATCCAGATTCTTTAGTAGTGAGGATCCATTTAGTAGTGAGATTATGTACAAGCCTGTGAAGTTTGATGGATTGGTAAAGCCAACTGGACTCACTAGTGAATTTGGTAAAAGAATTCTCTCCCTCTTGCTTGGTCCCTCAGAAGCAACCAGTAGAACATAGATTAACTAGAGTGAGAGATTCTTACTTTAATAAAAGAATTAATTTCTTATATTTATAAAATTTTGAATAATTCTCAAAACTCTATCATATTTATCTTCTTTTCCTAAAAAGTAGTATTCAAGCAAAGGTTTTAAAATATTAACACAACGTAGTTCTGCACTGGACTCTGAGTTTTGTCCTGTAGCATGATCACTCTGGAAATGCTTTACGAAACCCAGCAATTTGAATGACATCAGAGAGCAGTGGCAAAACACAAGCTTTGTAATAGCAGGTCCTAGTTGGAGTCCCAGATTTACCACCTGATATTTGTGGAATCTTGGACAATTTTCTCTCTGGAACTCAGTTTCCTCATCTATAAAAGAGAGAGTTATCTTGCCAGACTCTAATGAGGACTAACAAGATAAACAAAAGGAATATATTTACCCAGTGTACCTAGTAGATAGTAAAGTCCAACAAATGTGGATTTCCTTCCTAGTCTTTTTATCTAAGCAACTGCAAGCATTTACTAATTTACTCCTTCTTACAAAGTCCATTCGGAAGAATTTCGGTATCTAGTAAGGCTAAAAAATATTTGGAAAAAAAGTGGCACAAGGAATTTTAAATAATTTTAAACTACCTGGCATGTTGGACATAAGCACATTCTTCCTACCTGAAAGCAAGATCAACTAATGGGAAATTTTTACATGAATATAAGTCATTAAACTATATATTTGCAGAATCAATTTAGCAGTCACAAATGTGAAGCCTCTGGATCTTGGTACTGTGTAGAAGCTCCCTTTTGGTTATTTAAGTAGTTCGTTATGATTGAAATTTTAAAATTACTATGACAAAGTGAACGACAAAATTTTTCACGTGTTGAAAGAATATCAGGGACTGCAGGAACAGGTCCTGGGTAGAGGAAATTTTTACCCCAAAGGTATTCTGACTCCTTGCTGGAGTGACAGTGTGCATGTAACCCCCTAATCGAAGTCCAGACGCATACACATTTGCTTTCTTTATTTAAGATTTTCACAGGGAAAGCCCAAGGAAAGATGAAACAACTGGAATTCCCATTTTCTAACCTCTGTAAGAAGTTACCTTGCATGTACAGATATTTTTGCTTTCTCCTACATTTGTAAGTAAATCAGTCATCAGAAATGGAGAGGGGAGGAAGGGAGTCACTGATTAGATTATTGGGCACCTTTTTGTTGAGGAAAGAGAACTATAATCTCACCATTCACTTTTTTTTAACTCTGCATATATATATATAAATTAACCATAAGACTTATCGTCCAAACCAGGCACTTTTGAGAAGAAAGAGGGTGCTATTAGTAATTATACTGAGACGAAAGTAGTCAACTGAGACTTACTCAAGCAAACCAGGGCACAGGGTCATGCTCTCCTTGGGGACTTGTGTCTGGAATTAAAATTACTGTGAAAGTGAGACTTGAGTAGAGTGGTTATGTAGCCGCAACTGTCAAGGGGCAGAACTTCCCACTGTTTCCACCATCTCCTTTCAGTGCCCATCTTCTCCAGACTATTAAAGGGCTCTCGATTGTGGGTACCTCACAGACGTCAACTGACCTTTCCATGAGAATATATGCAGTCAGTGCCCCCACTCTCATGATTCTTCAGAGAACTGAAGTTTCACCTTACAGACTTCTTTATGATAAGATGCTTGTTCCTCATGATCTTAGTATGGCAGCTTCCTTGGACAAATAAATTGATGGTTATACATGGCCTAGAATTTGAGATTCCTGAACCATGGTCTAGTGCACTTACCCCTGTACAACTTTTCTGACCTAAATAAATTTGGTTCCATTGGATGGAGTAATCAGAGGCACTTCTGAATTAATAATAGGGATTATATATAATAATAATTAATAATAATAATTATAGCTAAATCATATAGTACTTACCACATTCAAGGAATTGTTTTAAGTGCCTAATATGTGTTAACAATCTCCATTTAAAAATTTTCCCTAATGGTAAACACAAAATGTAGATATCTTTTCTTTTGTGGGAAGTAAAATTAATTGCATGTAACCCATTTGCCCTGTTTTGTTTTATTTGCCTAGAAAGCTCTGGGTAAATAATTTTTTCATATAACTTAGTGCTTTTAGCTCCTTCATTTTACACTAGAGGAGTATTTTTTGGCATGCATCTTGCTGCTTTTGGTTCAAGGCTGAATGTGGCTTTTTCTTGGAAGGTTTATATTTGCACTGAAGTGGTGTGGACTCCTGATTTGGTAAGGTTTGTTGCTGGAGGCAAATTAGGCAATCGCTTAAAATCTTACTCAGTTCAGATGGTTAACAGTCTTCAGTGGCATTTAACTCCTGTTTTTGTTCATTTGTATTCAAGTACTTTAAGACAAGAGTTTAGCTAGCTTCCTGGGGTGACTTTTTGTCTGATATCATTGTTTATGCTAAATTTCGAATACAAGGGATAAAAGAAAAGAAAGAAAAAGGGACAGGAAAAGAAAAAACTATATAGGACACATTATCTTTCATTGCCTATTAAATGTTTAGATAGTCTTTTTTCCTAAATATCAACCAGAAATGCAATTAGCCTGAAAGGCATTGCTTTCTGTGTAATCCAGCCGAGGCTGCCTGGAGTGATGGACATTGAGAAATGTTGTCTATAGCTTCTCAGTGTTCAGGTCAGGATGTGATGGTTTTTCTTGGGGTCCTAGCACCAAGCATGGTGCTAGGAGTTGCTGTTGTTGTTGTTTTAAGATTTTTTAAATTTATTTTAAGATTTTATTTATTTATTTTTAGAGAGAGGAAGAGATCGAGAAAGAGAGGGAAACATCAATATGTGGTTGCAATTCACATGTCCTCTGCTGGGGACCTGGCCTGCAACTCAGGCATATGCCCTGACTGGGAATTGAACCAATGACTCTTTGGTTCACCAGCCAGCACTCAATCCACTGAACCACACCAGCTAGGGCATAGGAGTTTTTCTGAGGATGATGATGTGTCTTGTTGATAGATGCCAGAGTATGTTCTGCTACAGATTTAAAAAGAAAAATATTGATAATTATTTTTTTGGGCGTATTGAACAGGAAGAGCCAGCTACCAACCCCAAGGGAGGAGTCCAGCTGTGTGGAGGATGGCACAGACAAGAACACTGTCAACCCACAGGGTAGGTATGCACAGACCTCTGCCCACTGCATCTTCTACAGGCTTAGAATCTCCAAGGAGGACTCAACATTTAAACTGGTCAGACTCAACTGGTCAGAACAACACTTCTACTCATAGAAGAGATGCAGCAAGATCAGCGTATGTATGATTTACAGTGTATGACATGTAAGATTGTATACAGCCAGAAGGTCCCCTCTGATAGCCAGCTCGGGTTGATGGACTGCATACCACTCCATGGTGCTACAGGTAAAGACCGATTTCCTTTTCTGCTGAGAGAAGATGTACTGGTAAAGCTGGTCAGGTGCCATACGATGCACAGACTTAAACAATGTAAGGACATTCACTGTTTTCCCAGAGCAGGGGAAAGTTTTATCCTAATAAGAAAGAAGAATCTGGGGCTAAGCAACAGCTCTCATCCAGCTTTTGCATAGGGCAGTGATTTTAAATCAGTGTACTGTAAGAATTTTTAAAACATGCAATACCTTAGATTGTCAAGTAAAAGAAATGATGACAGTAGCCAACACAATAGCTGTCTGGTATGAATAAATCAAAATAATAACTATCCTTTTTTGTCAGATTGGCAAAAAATCCAGGGTGCAGTAGAAATAACACCTGCTTGTATGTGGCTGGTAGGGTAATAATATGGGTATAATAATTTATAGTTTTAATTTGAACATTTCACCTAAAATGTCATATGGTGTGTTTGAGTGAGATATTGTTATATTACGAAGTTACATGCTTATGATTTTTTAATAAAAGATTTTGTAATAAAAAGGGGTCTTATTTGTGCCAGATGCTATGTATTTTTTCATGTGCTGCAGAATTAGTAATTAGTTTATGTGTGCCATGAGACAAACAGGGTTGAAAAAGGGTGGATGTTCCTGGCCTAGGACACTGATTGGGCGATTTTAAGGCAGATGAGCAGGGGGTAGCTTCTCCCACAACAGTAGGGAAGGGACAGAGGAGAGAAGGATCACACTAGAAATGCCCACCCTGAAAGTGAAGATTTAGTGTAGCTACCTCCCTCCCTGCCCACAATTTTATAAATGGCAGACATTACTAACCAATCACGGAAGGTTTTTCCAAACAAATTTGGATAGAGTCAAAATCCTTTTTCTCTTTCTTTAGAATCATTCTTAGCAAATCATTTAATGTGGCCACTATCAACTACATGCAATTAATGTATGATTTGAAATCTCTTCATTACAAGACTAAAGATATGTGAAATTAAGGACATGTCAATTCTGAGTTAGGATGAGAGTTGAGGGACAAGTGCCTATATTGAAGCTGGCCTTGTGAAACGCAGTCAGCTACCAGAGGAAGAGCATAGATCCTAGTAGGGGAGAAATAGATCTTACAAACTCAATTGGGTTGGCACGGATGGATGAATGAATGCATAAATAATAAGCAGTACATTTGAATTAGTCAGAATGTCTGTATTCCCCTCATGGCATTTCCTTCATTTTTAACAACTTTGGGCAAACCCCACATGTCAGATATTTCCTAGCAAAGCAAAGCTCGAAAGTGTGGCTCCATCCTGATAATTCAGTTAAAGCATCAACTTAGGTTTAGAGTACAGAAAATAGCATTTGGAAAGAGAATTGTAAATAACAATGTGTTTTTCTTTTATAACAGTGTGTCATTATCATCTTTATGATTGTATATGACATCTTCTACTTAGGAAAGTAAAGGGTATGTCATTAATGTTTATAACGTAATACTGAAAGTACTGTGCAGTGTAGGCCAGCATTAAAATCCAATACAGATGTGGGGACACTTGAGCTCTTGTTCCTAAGTGATTGGCTAAACTTCTTAATAGTCATATTTTGACCAAAGCATTCCAATAAAAAGTGCAAAATTTTCTAAATTGTGTATTAAAAAACAAAATATGCAATCATCAGAGAATGCCTTCTTTTTGTATTTTTGTAATGTTTTGGGGCTGAAGTTCACAAAGTTGTAACCAAATATCTTTGTATACTTCATGATATGTGCTCCATGATTTTACTTCTCTGCTGCTTACTTTATCTGCACATCATCATTTTCATTTGAATTGTTCAATGTAAATTAAAAAGAAATTATATTACATGGATTTTAGTTGTCAAATATTAAAAACATTTAAAAATCTACAACTCAAAGTAACCTATGTTAATATTTTGGTAATTTATATCTTTTAAAAAACAGAGAAGAGATTATTTTTATGCACTCTTTTGTAAAATGACTTTGTTTCCCTCCCAATATATTGTGTGATACACATCTTCTTTCCATATCTATAAATTTATGTTTACATAAAACACACAGCTACATTATTTTTTAATCATTACAGAGTGTCCTGTTATGTAGAGTTTACTCAATCCCATGTAACTGAACACAAATTTACTCAACCAATTCTCATTTTTAGATACAACATTTGTTTCTAAATTTTGCAGTAATGCAAAGAAGAGAGATAATATCCTCGAAGCTATATCCTCATTGCATCCATCTTTATTATTCTATATGGAATAAACGTTGGAAGTGCTATTTCAGGGATAAAGAATGTGCAGGGACAAAGAACTTCAGCTGTAGCTTGCTGAATTGCCTTCTGGAAAGGTCGCAGGTGTTTTTACTCTAAATGGCTGCGTGTAGAAGTCCAAGGAGCCTTGGTATTATTCTTTTTCTTTCATTTTTCATCATTGCCAGTTTGATAAATGTGCTACTATATCACTTTAATTTCACATTTCACATTTTATTACTGAATTTAAACATAAATTTATTGATCATTTGTATTACTTGATTTTGCATTGCTTATTCAGATTTTTAACATTTTTTCTATTAGTATTGTTTATTTCTCACTGATTAAAAAGTAACCATATTTATTAAATATACAAACTCATGGGACTATATGAGTTTTACAATTCTAGTTTGGTTTTCTTAGTTTTTTAAAAAAATATTTCATTTTATTTGTCCCCAGTACCATTTAACCCCCTTATATACTTCTCCCCCTTGTAATCACAAACCCTTGTCCATGTCCATGAATTCCTTTTCTTTTTTGCTCAGTCCTTCCACCCCTTAACCCCTGCATTGCTGTCATCCTTCTCTCTATGAGTCTGTCCCTATTTTGCTTGGTAGTTCAGTTTGTTCATTAGGTACACGTATGAGTGAAATCATGTGGTATTTGCCTTTCTCTGATTGGCTTTTTTTTCACAGAGCATAATCTCAGGTCTATCCACGCTGTTACAAAGGGTAAAATTTTCTTCTGTTTTATGGCCAAGTAGTATTTCATTATGTAAATGTCCCATAGTTGTTTTATCCACTCAACTATTGATGGGCACTTGGGCTACTTCCATATCTTGGCAATTGTAAATAATGCTATAATGGACATAGGGGTGCTTATGTTTTTCCAAACTATTGTTTTGGATTCCTTTGTATATATTCCCAGAAGTGGGATCACTGAGTCAAAAGGAAGATCCATTTTTAATTTTTTTGAGGTATCTCCATACTGTATTCCACAGTGGCTGTACTAATCTGTATTTCCACCAATAGTACATGAGGGTTCCCCTTTCTCCACATCCTCACCAGCACTTGTTGTTTGTTGATTTATTAATGAGAGCCATCCTGACAGGTATGAGGTGATATCACACTGTGGTTTTAACTGCATTTCTCTGATAATTAGTGACATTGAGTATTTTTTCATATGTCTATTGGCCATTTGTATGCCCTCTTTGGTGAAGTGTCTATTTAGGTTTTTAAATCCTCTACATCAGGATTTCAAACGGAGAATGAGGATCCAAGCTAATTACAAATTTTAGAATTGTTCTCACTGTAATGACAATTAACAAAAAATATAATATTGACAATGGCATAAATTGGTCTAAACCACCTTAATGGTCTTCCTTTTGATGGTGATGAACTAAACTGAACTTAAGCAGAGAAATAAAACTTTGCCCATTCCAAAATAAAAAAGAAAATTTAATCAATTATCTAAAATTTTCAGCTACTAATAAGGCCATTTTTTCTTCATTATCTAAATATTTTAAATTAAAGTAGGTTTGTCTCATGGACCCATCCCCCCACCTCTATTTTCTAGGCAATGCCTTCCATTCTGCATTGTTTAGCAATGCTAGTGTGGACATAGCCAGATCTGAAGACCCCAACTTCAGATGAAACAAAGTATCACAAAGTAATTTTGTCTTATGGGGACTCACATCCAGGGTCAAATGTAAGGTCTTGGTAGGCACTTCATAAAGGATGGAAAGAGGAGGAGGTAGGGGTGGCAGCTTCATCAGCTCTGCAGAAAGGCACAGTCTGAATCTGACCCCCATGCTTAAGACTCATCCCCCTACACCGTGATTCTCCACCAAGCTCCAATCTCAGGGCTTCGTCTTTGATTCAGCGGGTGCAGTGAGATGGATATTCATATCTTTATACACATGTCGCCTTCCCACTGCTAATTTTTTTCCTCATGGTGTTTGGTGTTAGGGTAAAGGGCGAAGGCCACATTTGAACATAAGTCGGACTCTTTTTTTTATTTTATGTGGGGGAGAGCCAGGGGCATTTGCAGAACTTAAAACAGAAATCTAACCTTTAAAGGTCGACTGTATGTTTCCTGCCACTCATATTTTCTTCTAGCTTCTAACTTTCCCTAGGCTTAAAATATATCTGGAGCCTCTGCTTCCTTTGTTCTTTGGAGAGCTCATTTCTTATTCTTACCAAAAAAAAAAAAAAAAAAAAAAAAGAAAAGAAAAAGAAAAACAACCAACCAAACAAAAAACCACTGTTGTGTTTTCTTTTAAAAAGGGAAACAAACAAAATTTTGTTGGTCATAGTTTCAGAGGCTTGTTGCTTACAACTCTTGTTATTTCAGGGACTGTCACCCTGTGCTCTAACTCCCTAGGTTTCTCAGGGGACAGAAGTTCCTGGGCTCAGTGTTTGGATGACTGTAAGATTAGGAGGATTTGGGGCAGGAGAGGCAGTCACTTCATAGTAAAATAAAGACAGATGAGAAAATGCATATGTAAAGAATGATAATTTAATATCTCACTATGTCTTGAATAAACCCAGCTATCGATTTGGCATACAACTTAATTCTAAACTTGTAACTCTTAGTGGTTATATCAGTATCATTATTAGAGACTGAAAATTTATAGTTCATTAAACAATAGGTTAAGTGCCAAGAATACTGTTTAGGGATTTCTTCCACATTCAGAATCTATTACAAAATATCAGAAAAAAATAAATCCTTGACTAGCTTCTTATTCTGCAGCATACATATGGACATTCTTAATCAAAACTGCTTTAGTTTAAATATGTACATAATAGAGATGTTTCAGGCTACTAGGAGGAAAAATTAGTATTACAAGGTAACTACATTTTCTGCATTAAATAGATACGTTTATTTTAGCAAATTTTGGTTAAGTGAACATTTTTCTTCTATTCAGTTCATAGGAAAAAATGTATATTTCTCATCCCTGCATATTTATCACTTTTTCCTCCTTTCCCTGAAGATTCTTATCTCTCTCTTCCTGTCTATCCTCCATTTATAATCCTGCTCAGTGGAGTCTCTCTTTCCCATTCATTCATACTTCATGGTTGTATGCTGCAAAAAGAACCTGAGCCCAAACAGACAACATCCTTTTCATCCTTCAGTTTACAATCTAAAGAAACCTTCCTTGATTTTCTCTTGCTGCAACGGCTTGTGACCCAATTAGAAATACCTGCTCTCCTTTCTATATTTCTCTTAAGTGCTTTGAACTCTAATCCTTTATCACAGTTATTTTTTCACTTTATTAAAGTATGGGTGTTGATCAATTAACTAGTAAACTTCTTCCAACCTGAGTTATGAACCAATTAAAATAAAACAATAAGCAGGGTGGGATATGAAACATCATATTTATTTTGATAATGCTCAAAACAAGCAGTAGGCCCTTTGCAGTTCCTAATATTGAACTCCAAATTAGGCAGTTACTTACACAGTAGAAGGCACCCTGGGAAAGGCAAACAGCACAAGACTTAACTTCCACCAAGGGAGAGCAGCTGGGCCCCAACATAAAGGGGTAACAAAGGGAGTGCCTATGCATGCCCAGTTTATCCTTTCAGGCTGGGCATGAGTAAAATGAGAGGTCATAAGTGGACTCCCTTCACACCTGGAGGGGGAAGAAGTATTCCCATTCCAACATAGTCTGTTCATTTCCCTACCAGCAGGTCCCTTTTGAGTTTAATTTTTAATCCTGCAGAGTAGCTAGAAAACAGTAGGTGTTTGCCAAATATTTGTTAAATAAATTTATTAGGAGATAAACTCATTTCAGGGATTTACTCCAAAACAAAGAAGAAACAAACATTTTTGGATTAAGTAAATTCCAGTGCTTACTATCTTGTGCATATTTTCATGATATTTACAATGTCAAGATAAAACCTTTGAGCCTTAGTTTCAACACTAGCCAGTCTTCTCTACTTATTGAGGTAAAAACACGAGTGTGACTATCTTTGACAAATGCTCAATGAATATAGCGGCAATAAAAATTTCAAAGCACTTACGTAATGAAGGTCTGAGAAGACCTTACTGTGCCTCAAAGAGCTATTTAGAAATCTTGAAACTTTTTATAGCATTATGAACTGAAATCTAGGATGTGGTAGAAGGGAGGCACTATATGAAGATAAATTCAAGAAATTTTGACAACTTATTGTAAGGAAGTGGGATGCTGTTCCAGCCATACATTTTAAATATTCTTACTTAACCTATATTCCCATCCACCAAACATGTGATGTTAATAGGTAATCTTTGCTGATAATAAAATTTCTGCTGATTTGGTCAAGGAAGCAGCCCTTCATTTAATCAGGGATATGGTCTGATTCTCCTAGCAGCAAAGTTTGCCTAGGTTTACTGTTAACTAATTGTGTCTAAACATTAACTGACATTCATTCTAGGGTGTGAGCAAAACTTCCCTCCAGAGCATGCCCTCTGTGGAAAATTTAACATTTCCATTATGAAAGCCAGAAGGATGAAATGCTTTTGGAAATGTAGCTATTGACCGCAAGGGAGGGAGCAAATATCTCCCACCAATTGAAGAGGGAAAAGAAAAAGACTAAGAAATGGCTCCAGGGAAGGGGATGGTTAGAGAATTGATTCGTGCCAGCTTTCAAAGAAATTGAATCAAAAGAAAGAAGGAGGAATGGCAGGTTTGCTGAGGATCCTTCTTGTTTTAATGCTGTAGAGTGTGAGTAGCCAGGGAGCTGTGATGGACAGAAAGACCTCTTATGAGAACATAACCTTGGAAATGCTTTTCTTCCATGGGGGAGAGGTCTGTTTGCAAAATAACTAAAAGCTGAGTCTTGGGCCAAAGAGAAGAATTATATCAAGTCTGTTTTCCTTCTATTTCTAGAGAACTGACTTTGGTTGTAAGATCAAATGGCAAAGTAATGGAAACCATTTGCTTTATGGTTAATAATAAAATAATAGGTTAGATTCGAGACTACAATTTCTAATTCCTTATGAGGAGTGATTTTGTCCTGAGAAAATTATTCAAGCAGAATCTTTTCTCCATTTGGTCAACTCTGAAAACTGATACCATCTGTGTAAACATACTTTGACTGTTTGCACTTAAAAACTCTTATGAGGAAAATCAGACCGTAAACCAATACATAACATCACTCTCTGCTTCAGGATATTCTTGTACACCAGTTTATCCAGGCAAACATTGTGCTTATTTGGGAAAATAGCTATCTGAGAGACAGGACAATAGGTTTCTTACCTGGCCTAAGAGTTTATTCATCAGGACAAAAATCAGCTCCTCAGAATTTGCCTCAAACCTATGCCCTGTTGGGTCCATCAATTAAAAACTAATATGACACAAACTTTGTGCAGTTCTAACTAGTGGCCTCTTGAAAGACCACTTAAATCACCTGAGCCCAAACCTCAAAATATTATAAAAACTCCTCAATTTCTTTCCTCTTTTTGGCGTGCTATTACGACTTGACTAACGTAGTGTTTTCCCATGCTACAATAAATTCAATACTCAGCTTTTTTTGACCAACCAAATTTGATGGTCTTCTGGTGGGAATGGAAGGCTCAAGTAAGTGAGGGTCTAATATGCAGGAAGAAACACCTACATAGATACTGAACACTCTCAGAATGTAGTTCAGATTTTATATTACAGTTTTATTGTCTATAATCATTGTACTGTATATTAGGTGTCCAGGAGTCGTTTATCTACTAGTTGTAAGTATGTACCCTTGTACAACATCTCTCCCATTTCTCGCACCCCAGTCCCTGGTAATATTTTATATATGCTGCAAAAAGCATATATAAATATATATGCTTATACATATATATAAATATATATATATTTATATATTTCCCACCTTTCATTCCTACCTTTTCAGGCATTTGGTCCATTTGTAACCTCATCCCTGTACCTTTAATTTTTTTTATTGACTCTTTGGAATCAGTTTTGAAATATGCTCAATTGTTTTCTTTAAAAAAGGAAAAATGGTTTCTTAACCTATACTCTATCTCCCACCCTTCTGTTCATCACGATATTCTTGAACTGCATGGGTGAGCTCTAGTTTCCAGTCTTGCACCCACCCCTCAACTCTGCCACCCAGCTCTTCCCACTGAAATCTTACTGAAATGGTGCTGGCCACCAATGAGCTTTTCATGACTAGGGCCATCAGGCATTTTTCATCTTTATTTCATTTATCTGAAGTGGTTTATCTTATTGAACAGAGGAAGTCTCAGAGAAGAGTTAAGATAATAGTCTAAGCAAGAAATTATGTCATAAATTAAGGAGGGTGCCATAGAGTTTAAGGAGACAGTGAAAATATTTTTTTTGGCCAGAATATAAGCTTTCTTTAGAATAATGGAAGGAAAAATAATAAAAACAAAAGTATGTTGGTGTTAGATTTTTGTGAGAGACTCTGAATGCCATGTTTATGGAATTCAGATAGTATTCCACAGTGATCGGGGCACACTGACATTATTTGAAAAAAGAATAGTATGAGACAAGAGGTATTATTTATCACACATATAGCACTATGTTTCAAACCAGGTGACTCAGGCTTACCTATACTTATAGCATCAGTAACAATTAAGTCATGGGCAGTTTAGCTAAGAGCAGGACAATATTGTTTTGAACTTGAGGTTGGCTGAAAATTCCAGTGGAAATCCAGGAAGACATTTAAAGATTCAGGAGAGAGGATGGCATAGATATGCAGATTAGAGACTTAACTCTGGAGAAGTGAATGTTGAAGTTTTCATTATGATCTCAGTTGGAAAAAGTAACTATCCTCAAGACAGCCCCTTCCTTCATTTCAATTTGCTTGTGTTTTGTGTGTGTGCGTGTGCGTGTGTGTTGCTTTGTTTGTTCATCTGAGCAGAGAATCCCTTGCAGTATCTTGTACAAAGTTTCATTTTACTGTACATTTAAAACTGTTGTCATTCACAGATGATACTGTTTTGTTACCCTGATAGGTCCTTTTGTGACTGGTGGGTAAGGCACATTTTTCCTTTTGACAGTTGGTTTGCAATTTTTTTTCCTGTATATGCTAAATTTCTTTCTTGCTCTTGCAAATATATTCAACATCACAGTTCTTCCACATGACAGCCAGAGAAGGCCCTGGCAGATTCCAACCTCATGAAGAAATTATGTCTGTTTCTATAGTACTATCAAGAGATTCATGTATGTATGTCAGGAGACACCTTTGCATTCATCGTGCATTTCCTTTAAATGAAGAACATATGATGTGATATTCTTTCTTGTCATTTTACTCTATAGGATCATTGTATTTGAAATTAATTGTTAAAATTTGACTAAAAATCATTTCTGCATGCTTCTTATATGATTCCATATATTTGAAAATAAAATGTAAGCACTGATGTTTGGATTTGAACTTGTGAAATTTGGGATATATAAATAGACGATTGTATAGTCCAAAGTATTAGTGACAAAATATCAAGTTTCTGATGAAGTAGATATGCAAGTAGATAAAAACTTCTAGAATGTTTAAAATAGTATATAAGGTTGTAATAGTTTCTAATATATTTTTTGTTGCCTTTTACTCAGAGATACTGATTCTTCTTTGTACTATATGACATCTTCAATTGAAATTCATTATGATTGCTTTATAGGATGCCTAATTTGCCAATGTTGTTTCTTTCTAGAAATGATGTATTTGTTAAAATGTCTTTCAATGTTCATTCTGAGAAACTTGGTAAAATTTGCTCAATGTAATGTGTGTGTACACAGACATATGCATTCTTAAACACGTATACACACTTATAATATACATATTATATAATATTCACTTAATATTCTTAAGTTGTCAGTCACAGCAAGCTCCTTGAGGGTGGGGCTAGGTCAGTATCTCCCCCTTCACTGCAGGCAGTGCTTTGTACATATTGGTTATAAAAGAATTATTTTTTTATTGAGAAGTTCTGTTCCAATGGAGCTAGCTCAGTTGCCCCTATTTACTTCCTTATCTTTATTATCTCTTGATAACATTTCTGTGCATATGTCTGTGTAAAATTAAAATTCTATGCCTAGACTTCAGATAATCAATATTACCACTATATAATTATATTATTTTAATATTATATTGAATATTATTTTAATCTAATATTTGTAAAAAAAAGGCAACTAAATAATGTCAAATTTATTTGCATCCAGACAAATCCTTACAATACAGTTTGCTTGAAGTCCAAGAAGTTTTCACTTTGGAATGGGGTGCAGATGATCTACGGCTCTTTGCAATCATTTTAGAACAGCCATATCAAATATGTCTAGTGAAGTACACTTTGGTTTTTGAGTATGTAAAATTGCTCTAGTCATGTGATCATAGATTCTTACTATCACAGTCTGTTAGATAGAATGTGGATTTTTTTTTGGAGCATTTTATGTGGGCATTTCAGGGTGGGGTCCATTTTTCCCTGAAAGAAAATGTGTTGGAGTAAGAATAAATATTAGATGGGAAGTCTACTGTAGTGGTTCTTCAATTGTGCTCCCTAGAGCAGCAACATCAACATCATCAGGGCACTTGTCAAAATATAAATTCCCTGGTCCCATCCCAAATTTATTGAATGAGAAATTATAGAGGTGGAGACAGCAGTCTGTGTGTTTTTTTTATTTTGTAAGTTTTTATTTATTGATTAGTTTTGGGGCAGGGGGAGACAGGGAGAGAGAGAGAGAGAGAGAGAAGCATTGATTTTTTCATTCGGCTTATTTATGCATTCATCGGTTGATTCTTGTTTGTACCCTAATCAGGAATTGAACCCACAACCTTGGTGTATTGGGACAACACTCTAACTGACTGAGCAGTCTGTGTTTTCATAAGTCTCCAGGTGATTCTGATGCACAGAGAGGTTTGAGAACTGCTGGTCCAGAGAATGGTTGATACCTTAAAGAGGTCATACAACTTTGAGAATATATGACTTAGAGGTCTTGGTTCCTAATTTCATCCCTGCACTAATCAAATGCACAACTCAGGGTTTCAACTTTTCCTTCTATAAAATAAGGTGTTTATAAAAAGGTAATAGTTAATATACTACCAACTCTAAACTCTGACAGTATGACTGCTCCCCAAACCCAAAGGTTGAGTAAGTTTTTTCCAGTTAGTCTTATGGATGTTGTGTAGTAAATAATTTCTGGTTTATCTGCCAGTCACCTGACTTGGTATTCAATGCATGTAAGACTAACCAAAATGAAGCAAAGTAACTTTATAACTTGATTTTAATTTATTCTTACACATCAGTGGGCTTTTATAGTGGGAGGTTTACTGTATCCCTTGGCCCCCTATTAGCACACCTTTGAGTGAAGCTGTGAGACCAATTCCTGGGTTCACTGTGCCAATCCGAGACATCCTGACAGGTAGAATGACTGGGTACAAATGTTTCTCATGAGATACACATCTCCAATTTTTTTCTTGTACCATCAGAGAAAAGAGGGTGGAAATGTATAAAATAAGACAGGTACTTGGTATTTTGTATAGTTAGCATATTAGATATTAAAGTTTATAGTTTGTAGATGTGAATGCCTAAAATGTGTTCTAATGGCTAAATTTAAACTTCTGCATCAGCTCAAAACCAAATGCAGTTATTCTTGTAGTCACTTAGCTACAAAAACTTGGAATCTTCAAATAATTTATCTCTTCTTTTTATCCCAGTGATTCTATCAATTAATTCATTTGCAATGTTTTTTGAATTCATTTGCTCTATATTCTGCATATTGCTGCCCCTGGCCTTGAAGTACCTGTATGAGGTTTTTGTAACCCATAACTCTAAACTCTACTATAACAATAGCTTCTTAATGGTGTCTGACTATGTTCTTCTCAAACCTCAACAAAAAATATGAAATTAACTCCAAAAGAGACATTTCCTATAAGGCATTATTTTACCAAGTAAATTCAGGGTTTAATAAATAAATGTCATTACATTTCATTAAAGAGACAAAGAAATAGTTTATTCTTCTTCAGACACTTTACACAAGATGAATCTAATTCCAAAGGTCATTTTAGTAGACATTCTAATTGACTCTCTATATTGTGTTAATATCACATAGGAACATGTGATATTAACACAATGTGTCTTCCATGGCTCAGACAGCCTGTCAGTCTGGTACTTTATCCAAACAAAATATTATTTTCTGGGGAAAAAACTCTGAGACCAAAAATAAAATAAGACTGTAGAATTGTATTCCAGTTTGTGTAACTTATCTAACCTCCTTTTAGTCACTTGGGTCTGAAATGGCTGCTTTAGCAAATTTCTTACTCCATCACCTTGTTAAAAATATAGACAGTTGTATAACTTTGTCTAAGCTCATGTATTATTGAGCTGATAAATCATAGTGGCTCTGAAAGAGCCAATATGCTCCAGCTGCTTCTCATGCAAATTAACTGCATGTGCTAAAATTTCTTATGGAAATTTCAATGGCTAAAAATATTAAACACAATCAAAACCCAGTGTTATTTTTGCTTTTCTTCTACAATATTTTCTCAGTTGCTAGACATTTTAAAAGATTTTTAATTTTGATAACTTCTGGATTTTGTTTTATTTTAAAAGAAGAACCTACACACATCAACACACACATATACACACACAATCAGTTCTTGTCAACAATAGTTATGTTCTATGAAGTCACCATGAACAAATTAGGAAACACTGAACCATTGCTCCTAGGGAGAAAACAGACTTAGGTTCCTGTGAGCCTCTGGTCACATTTTCGTTAACTGATAAATATGTTATATGTGTTTTTGTTTAAAGACAGTTTATTTTTATATATATATTATTGATTCAACCTTCATTGCTTCATTGAATAGGGTCATCAGCACTGTCACTCATGTGTGAATGAAGCTGATCTAATATACATATTTTCTTCATAAGGCATATATATCACAGCTTTCTTTTGCTTAAGAACACTAGACAGCTATTCAGTACTATGGTTGAGGACAACTTTAAACAGTAAAATCTCTAATAAACAGCACAAATATGTAAAAAACATGGCATTAAATACACAATAAAATAAACAGGACACTAGTTTACAGTATGAGAGCTAAAACAAAAAGGAAAACTGAGAATGTGTGAGTTGGAAGGTTCAAAATTTTTACCAATATCACCTGTTCATAAATGACCTCAAAAATGGCTGCAAGTATTAATTGATTCAGGGGTTACAAAAAATTTTTAGCAAATAGGCAAAGTTGTAAATATGTGATCTGCAAAAAACTGAGGACCAACTGTGTGATAACTAGATAAAAATGGAATGTGTTAAAAATTTAGAAGCCTAAACCCAAAATAATACAATAAATCTATGAGGACACACTTAAAAAAGTCAAAGTACCCCATTCAGAGAATTCACACTCAATGAAGTTTAATTTTTATCTGCACTTATTTATTTTCTCATATCTTTGATTTTGAATAAACAAACAATATTACACTTTATTATACACTGTAATAACATTATATTTTATTGAATTTCCATTTTTAAAAGATTTTTGGAATATGTAATGTGACAAAAGTGTCATTTGTTCAGGTACTTGTAATTGCATTGTTAATTCAGACTTTGGATATGACAAATCATCTAGTAAATTACTCTATCAGCAGAACATTCTCAAAAAATCAAAAACAAAAACAAAATAACAAACCTGTGTGCAGAGCTCTTGATGGAGTGTTTTCTTTCTCAGTCCAACACCCAAGAAGATAAACAATCCAATTAAAAAATGAGCCAAAGACCTGAATAGACACTTCTCCAAGGAAGGACATACAGATGGCCCACAGACATACGAAAAACTGCTCAGCATCACTAGCCATCAGAAAGTTACAAATTAAAACCACAATGAAATACCACCTCACGTCTCTCAGAATGGCTATCATGAATAAATCAACAACAGTAAAAAAAAAAACAAGTGTTGGAGAGGATGTGGAGAAAAGAGAACTCCCATGCACTATTGGCAGGAATGCAGACTAGTGCAGCCACTGTGGAAAACAGCATGGAATTTCCTCAAAAATTTAAAAATATAATTGCCTTTTGACCCAGTGATTCCACTGCTTGGATTATACCCTAAGAATCTCAAAACACCAATTCAAAAGCTCTTATGCACCCCTATGTTCACAGCAGCTCTATTCACAATAGCCAAGTATTGGAAACAGCTTAAGTGCCCATCAGTAGAAGAATGGATCAAAAAACTGTGGTACATTTACACAATGGAATGCTATGCAGCACAAAGAAAGAAGAAGGAATTCCTACCCTTTGCAACAGCATGGATGGAGCTGGAGGCTATTATGCTAAGTGAAATAGGCCGGTTGGTGAAAAACAAATACCATATGATATCACTCATAAGAGGAATCTAATGAATAAAATAAACTAATGAACAAAACAGAAACAGAGACATAGAAACAAGGAACAGACTTACAGCTGCCAGGGGAAAGGGGGAGGGGGAAAATGGTGGAAAGAAGGTGAAAGGACTAGTCAAAGAACATGTATGAACGACCCATGGACATGGACAACAGTGTGGAATGGACAGAGGTAGCAGGGAGTGAGCGGGATGGAGGAGGGCAAAGGGGAAAAATAGAGACAACTGCAACAGAATAAACAAGAAATTTACAAAAAAAAAGAAAAGAAATGAAAGAAAGACAAAGGAACAAGGAAGTGACAGCCAAGTGACCCAGATGCTGGTGAATTTTTCTACCACAAAAAAGAAATGATAATTATGTGATGTGATAGAGGTGTTAGCTGACTATGATGGCACTCATATTGCAATATATTAATGTATCAACATGTATATAACTTAAACTTACAGAAAATTATATGTCAATCATATCTTAATAAAAAACAAAACAAAGTAACTTTCTACAGTACTGAACTCTTACACATTCAACAAACTTTGGCATGGTCTTGTTAAACAATCGAACTCCCTGTCATTTTTTAAACCTTATCCTGAACAAGTTTTTAGTCATTTTGAAAAAAAAATATGATTTTGACATGCAGGAGCAGCTTTCATTAGAAAACTGAGACTATCATAAATCAATGATTCAGTTGCATTGCACTGAATATTATTTTTAAATTATGACAAAATTACTTACATTGCCATAGGATAAATTACTCTGATGCAAAAATAGTAGCTTTATAGGTAAGTTGAAGCATATAAATATGCTAATATTAAGAAACCTAAAGCCAAAATAAAACAATAAATCTACAAGTATGTTTTTAAAAGTTTCCATGTACAGGTATAGTTTCTTCTCATATATCCTGACCATATTTTGTTTATATTTATGCTTCTGCATATATAACCTATTATTTTGATTATCAGCACTGGTTACTTTTCTTTATTTCTGTGTGTGTGTGTGTGTGTGTGTGTGTGTGTGCGCGCGCGCGCGTGTTTTAGCTTTTGATGTGGCTAATTAGTTATACCTGGTTAGATAATCCCAACATTCCAATGACATTGACTAATCTCACTGAGATGCAGTTTGTGAGTTGCCCATTATTTTTACATGAATTGAATTTCAATATTTTATAAGTAGATTTAGTTTTTTTCCTCTTTAAGCCATTAACCAGTGCAATGTCCAAATAAAACAAAGCCACTTCTTGTATGCTTATAGCTTCCCTTTGTTGACTCAATGCAGCCTTTAAAAAAATAAAAACTGGAATTAGAATTTCTGTTATTCCTAAGTAGGTTCCCTTTAGGTGCTTATTATTTGTGATAATAGTTCTTAATCAAAACTGTTATCTCTTATTTTGAAATTCTCCAGATTCCCTATAGAAGATAAGACCTTTGTTCTCTATATGATATTACTCTAATTTACTGTGGTGAAAGTATACAAACATGCCACTTTTAATGTTATTTTCATATTTTAAATAAGAATACAAAAATAGGAATATAAATAAATCTAACTATAAGTTAATTAATTAGGTACTGAATATCATTATATTCATTACATACCTTTCTTTCCCCAATTGAAAATTTCCCAGTAGATTAAATGTTCAGATATACTAAGAAATTATCATCATTTCACATCAGGATATATTTCAAGATTGGTTTAAACTAATTCTGTTGTTAAAGAAGACTGATTTTGTTGTTTTCTTCAGGAGAAGCTCTATTTTGATACAGATATATGTTATTTATTGGCAAATGCAGTATTAGAATATAACATATTTAAGATTTTTCTCTTTGAATTTGAGAAGAGTGTTTTCTGAGTTCCATAGACCAAGCTATTAACAATGCAGTACTCGTGGTATCATGTTTATTAATAACTCAATAGGAGGGACAGTGTAGATGAAACAAGTATAAATGTAATTCACTATTCATACTATCAGTACTGTAACAGACCAATAGGACCAAAATATTTGCACAAAGGATGTACTTTTTCCAGATTTAAAAACAGTATTTGTTTTTGTTATATTTTAAGTAAGGCAAACCTTTTCTATGTTTATGTGATAAACTTTCCCTATGTTCACCTAGACCCAGATTCACATGTCAAAGTAATCATGTTTATGAATTAAACAAGTTCCTCAAGGACAAAAGAATGACAAGAAATTTATAATAATCATCTTACATCTTGGACATTTTACTCAATCCATTTGTTTCTCAAAAGAAGCAGCGTAGGTAAATTTTAGCTAGAAATTAGAAAGAACATGTACATCAACAAACAAAGATATCTGCCTATTCCCTTTCCAGTTTTTGTTTATACTGAAACTGAATCTTTTGTATTCATATAGAGGAACATCATAAGGAAATCTCACTGGTGGTGCATCTCTCCTTCTGAGTATTCACAGTACTCTAGAGGTGGGAAAGGAGGAGTAATATTTCTGATGAAGCTAGCCAGGAAGTGATTCTCCTGGGGTTGCTGACTCCACCAAGAGCAGATTAGCATTCCAGAAAAGAAAGCTGCTCTGTGGCTCCCACAGCAACGGTGTTATACTTGGCTCGGAGGCTACACCCAGTGAGAGAAAGGGAGAGAAACAGAAAGAGAGAGAGGAATAATGATGCAGTTTTATAAAAGTGTTAATTTAGTTTCAGCAAAATGACATAGTTTTTGTTTTTTAACCTATTTTTTAGTCTTGACTGTATACCACTTAAGTTAATCATAAAACTCTGGATACATTCAATTTTTCCCATGATTGACGATATTCATTTTAAGGATTCGAATTCAGAAAGACACAAAGAAACTTGCCCCCAGTCCTGTGAAATAAGATCATTTATCAGCTCTCCTTTATTTGCAAAAGAAGGTTCAGTTGCCCTTTATATTATTGTTAGAGCTCAAGACAATGTTTCTTTACTTATGAGCAGATGTTTGAAATCCTCCAGGAGGTTTCTATAAGACTATGGAAATGAACTTGGCATGGGTACTGGGCTCCCAGGTGGAGCGGTGCACATGAGCTTCCTTAGAAGTATTAGATCAAGGCTAGTCAGGGAGAGCAACAGAGCCTAGCCACCAAAAGCCAAGCGCTTTGGTGAGTGACAGGTACAGGCTCCTTCTGAAGCATGAAAAGGAATGCTAAATGATCTCCCTGACAGAATAAATCTTCTGTTTGTTTGGTCTGGACCAGATGTGCTACAGGCTGATGTGGAAATGTCTGCTCATGCCAATTTCACTTTAAATCACAATTTGGCAGGCCAGTTAGTTTTGAAAGTTGCAGCCCATTTAGCACTTTAAACAGAAATGTTTCCTAATGGTCTTTTCAGTTAATTTGCAAATCCACACCTGGGCCTAAATAGGACTATAAGAAGATTTTCTCTAGAGATGTGTGTGGGTCACTTGATCAAAGCATTCTGTCTTGAGATGGAATGGGAAATATGGCTTTATTTCCTGTGCTCAGCTGAGTGATCTCTATGTATAGACAGAGTGTCTATCTGTGTGTCTAGCACTGTGCTGAGGATAGTACCACCGATTTATTTCTTATTGCTATCTTACATACAAGTTGATTTAATATTTTAAAAACAGGGGAAAATGCTGATTACTGTTTCAATTGCTCTGAACAGTTCTCAAAATCTTTAGTTAGGAAAGACCTACAAAGACTCACCCTTCTAAACATCTACCATATACTTAAAATCTATGGTTACTGTTTCAGCTTCATCACAGATATGGCCTCCTCTAAAAAATCTATGGGAAATTTTAGAAACATAAAAGGTTATTTTTTGAGAAAAGAAATTCTTTCTTAATTATTTGAAAATACAATTACCTTGTCATCATTTTTCTTCATAGAAGTGGTCTTCAAAGCTCTGATTAATGAATAAAATTTTCATTAGTACTCTTATTCCTGATTCCATGAGGATAGGAATTTTGGTCTTTTTATTAATTTCCATTTCCCAAGTGCCTAGATGGAATCCTAGTCCATAGTAGCTATTCAGTAAAACATTGTTGAATAAGTTAATTCAGATATTTGAATGTACTTTTATCATTCAGTTGGTGATTAGAGGAAGGGTCTGCTATGAAAAATCCAGAAAGAATATTCATTTCTGTGGATTTAGATAAAAAGCTAAACTCTTACCTGTAGTTCTTGATCAAAACACCTCCAAAGATTTCCCATCAATAATGGGAAATGAATGTGACATTTGTCAGTGAGCCTGGGATAATTAATCTATTGTTCCATGGTAAAATTTTAATTTGAATTCACTTAGTCTTATGAAAAACTATATTAAAAAGTTATAATTGGTTTTTATCAAGCTCTACCACCTCTATGAAGGAAACTCATCAAATACTAATGATTATAGTAAATTAAATACTTTGTTATAAAAACACTGTTTATCTAGATATAAAACACCTTCACCTTCCAGAAGAACATACAAAAGAGGACTTTTATTTTTGGTTTTGGTTTTAATAGTCATTCAATTTAAATATCTTTCTAATCAAGACCATGTAAGAAAATAATTTATATTTAAATAAAGAAACAATAAACTCTGCCTGGTTAAAAAGGAAATATAACAAAACATAAACCAAATCAAAATACAAATTGTAAAATAGAAAAAAAACTGCAACATATCTGAGAGCAAAGGGCTAGTTTCTTTAATATATAAAAACTCCCTGAGTTAATAAAAAGGTATGTATAAAACTAAAGTTTCTCTAGTTCATATTTAATGAAAGGAAGTTTAATTAAAGTTCTGTCAAAATTTTATTTTTTTACCTGACATACTAACACCAAAATAAGTATAAATTCCTGTATCCTGTCTCAGGGACAATTTTGAAATAGCTCCTAAAATCAAAATTAAAATCACATGCCTTTTGACCTAACAATTTCATTTCTAGTAATTTATCTAATGCATGTGCCTATGCCTATGTGTAAAAGTACCCGTTCAAGGATAATTTCATGTAATAATTTTGTAGTAGTCAAACAGTGAAAATACTAGAGTATTTTCAGTTGGAGTATATCAGTTGGAGAAGAGTAGTTAATTATATTATGGAACACCCATGTTATGGGATGCTATGAAGTCATTAAAAATGAAGCTCTTGCATATGAAAAATGAGTTCATTTTAAAATAAAATGAATCAATAAAAAAAATTTAAAAGTAAATGCTATCTCCTATTCACTATTAACTCCGTGAATTACAAATATACTCTTAAATATAGTATTTATATATATGTAAGAATTTCTGTGTCTGTGTGATGTTAATGTATATAATGCTGAAGTTAGTGATGGCTAATTAAAATTTACTTAACTGTCTCATAAAGCAATCTGTAAATTAGCCCTAACTTTTAATCACATTTACAGACATTGGAACTTATCTAGAGGTTTTCACTGATTTGGGTTTCATTTTAGACTATAGGGAGAAAATGTATACAAATTTTTCCCATGAGTGGAACTTTGGGGACCATTAAAGGGCTATGTTGTAAAATTACTGTTCCAGTGCGATAAATGTTGCCCTGGGAACTTGAAGAAGCTTATTATGCTTCTAAAAAAAGAAGGATTTTTTAGTCACTACAGAAATTAACCTCATAAACTGAATTAGTTGAATGGACTCACACTGAGATTAAATGGTGGTATCTGCTTCCTCAGTGCCTGATATCTGCCAAAATGGAGGTGTGGCTCTCCAGTGACTCTCCACAGCAATGCACTCCACTAACTGCTTGGTTGCTAAGAGTGCTGGCTGAAGGAGGAGAGGACATGTGGAAAATCTGAGGTACCACTGAATACCTTAATGATCATGTTGCTGATGTTAAGTGGGTAAAATATTTTCAACCACATCAATGCAATAATTGAAAATGAACTGCAGATACAAGAAAATTTAATCAAGGCTTTTCCCCTCAGTTCTTCTATGCAATGAATTACCTTGAGCTGTCTGCAAGCGTTGAGCAAATGTGTATGTTGCTGGCTATAATTCATCTCTAAAAGCAATCTCTGTGATTAATTAACACCATGATTGAGTCTTCTGACAGCCATGTTAGAGACATTAGTATTAAATGCATATGGAGAAAAAGTGAATCAAGATGGCGGAGGAGGAAGCCACACTGACCTCCTCCCAGGACCAATCTGGAATTACAACTAAATTGTGGAGAAATCATCTGGAACAAATAACTGAACAATAGAGAGAGGAGCCTTTTAACCTTAGAGAGACAGACAGAAGAATCAGTATTAGCACAATCTAACTGGTAAGGAGTGTGGTAGAGGCTCAAGAAGGCAGGCTGGGTGCCCATGGGTGGCAGCACCAGAAGGATACTGAAAGGGCCAGTAGGGTCCCCCTGAGATGAGTGGGGTCTAAACATTGACGGGGATCTCCAGTTTATAGCACCAGAGTCCAGAAAGTACACAGATGAAACTAGCTGTGAAATGTGGCAGAGTTGCTCTCTGTCGCAGATGGGTGGATGGAAATGCAAAGAACATTTTAAAGGGCCAACGCTTAAATTTTTGTTTGCAGCCACTTACCCTGGTCTTCGGCAAAGGTGGGAGCAGAGTGGGCTAGAGACGCTGGAGGAGAGACTTCTGAAGGAGGCTTTGGGGAGAGAACTGAGAGAGTAGCTGGCGGGACCCTGATGCTGACTCATCCCCCATGTGGCAGCAGCCATCTTGCTCAGGCAGACCACTCCCCTGAGCCGTGACAGTGTGAGAGTACACAGTAGCCCTGCCCCCAGGAGGGACTCCGCCCCATCCTATGGTGTCTAAGCCTGACTGCTGAGTGTAGCATGACTAGATTAACAACGGAAGGAGATAGCCACAGACAATAGATTCCTGGAAGTCTCAAACACTCTGCCTAAGGTCAGACAGGGTCAACATCTGACATCAACAGAGGCAGATCCAGAAAGAAAAAACAGCGTTCTCCTACCATAGAATTTCACACCACAAAGTCAGGAAATCAAGAGATAAATTTAAGAGGTAGAAGCAAAAAAGGAGAGTCTCACAAATAATGGGAAGACAAAGAAATATCCCCCAGTTGAAGGGAAAGGAGGAATCCTCAGAAAGAGAGCTAAATGAAATAGAGGTAAGTAAACTATCAGATACTAAGTTCAAGGCAATGGTTCTAAGGAAGCTCAATGAGCTGAGTGAGCTCAGAGAGAATTACAAAAAAGCTACAGGGAAACTATGAAGAACTTACTACAAACTATATCAGCATGAAAAAGGACATAGAAACTATCAATAAGAGACAAGAGGAAATGAACACAATTTCTGAGTTGAAGAACACAGTAGAAGGAATCAAAAGTAGGCTCAGTGAAACAGAGGAACAAATCAGCAAGCTGGAGGATAAGGTAGAAAAAAGCTCCCAGAAAGAGCAAGAAAATGAAAAAAGACTCAACAAGAATGAAGAGACATTTTGGGAAATGCAGGACAACCTGAAACGTAATAATATCCATATACTAGGGATGCCAGAATAAGAGGAGCAAGAGATAGGAAACCTGTTTGAAAAAGTAATGATGGAAACCTTTCCTAATTGGAGGAGAGAAAAAGTCACACAAGTCCAGGAAACACAGAGAGTCCCATTCAAGAGGAACCCAGTGAGGCCCACTCCAAGACATATCATCATGAAAATGGCAAATATCAAAGACAGAGAATCCAAAAACAAGCAAGGGGGAAACAGGTAGTAACATACAAGGGAGCCCCGTTACAGCTAGCAGCTGACTTCTCAACAGAAACAGTACCAGCCAGAAGGGATTGGCAAGAAATATTCCACATAATGAAATCAAAGGCCCGAAACCAAGACTGCTCTACCCAGCAAGGCTCTCAATTAAAAGGGAAGACAAAATAAGGAGTTTACCTGACAAAAGAAGGCTAAAAGAATACACCTCCATCAAACCAGCATTGCAAAATATGCTAAAGGGACTGCTTTAAGAAGATGAAGAAAAAGAGTCTATGAATACCCAGCTCCTTTCACAGTCACCAATACTTGATATTACCAATGTTTTTAATACTTATTAATCTGATTGTGACAATGATTTGTTATTTTAATTGTTCCTTTATTATTTGTTGTAATTAAACCTGTTTTTGTATTAAAAAAAATGCATATAGACTTATCAACATGGTAAATCAAGTGCCAAGCTTCTCCTTGTTTTAGGTTATGTGGGAAGGAAAGAGGTCAGAAGCAATGAAAGAGGAGACAGCCTGAAGTTTTAACCATGGCAATTAACCAAGAATTTTGTGGTGCTGAAGCTGAGAGAGGTGATTTAGAAATGATGGTGGCAGTGAGCTGTGTATGTGTATTTAAAATATCTGTGTTCAGAATAGCCTTTGGCATAGACAGGCTGCGGAATTTTACTCAATTACTCATCTTCATGGTTTCTCAGCCTAGGTTTTAAGGATCTTTAGAAGATTTGTGAATGGACTTCAGGATTTCTGTGAACTTTCTGGAATTGCATGGCAGCTTTTGCTTGTAAGTTCATTTTGTCCCCTTCGGAGTCCAGAGCATTCACTAGATTCTCAAGAAAATAAATGCAACAGGTGTATATAGGTGTAGCTTCACCTTCACACAAATATTCAAATTACTATATATTCTGGCAAACTCTTTGGAAGAGTTTAAAAAGTATTTAGGGCTTTTTTTGGAGGGGGCTGAGAGGTGAGGGGAGAAATAACCAGGCCCAGAAGCCTTTAGGAAGTCTCCAAAGCTATGCTTACATCACTTTCGAATTATATGAAGCAAAGCTGATGCTCATTACTCTAACAAGATGCAGGTGAATTTACCCACTTTTCCAAGCTGCAAATGCTCCATATTAACAGAATATACTTGAATATATCCAACATATTTACCCTTGTGGACAGTTTCATCAATGGTTTCCTGTTCTCGAAATATCCCCTGTAGGAACCTTTCATTAAAATGCTCCCAAATCTATGATCTTAAAAGGTTAAAACATTGTTATTTTTGTGTTAAGGCTTCCATCTTTGTGGCTTTTCTGACTGTTAATAAAAGCTAGGGGTTGAATATTTGTTACCTCAAATTCACATGTTAATCATTTCCTTGGAAATAAGCCCTGGCTGGTGTGGCTCAGTGGATTGAGTTCCGACCTGAGAACCAAAGGGTCAGAGGTTCGATTCCTAGTCAGAGCACATGCCTGGGTTGCGGGCCAGGTCCTACTAGGGGGCGGGTGAGAGGCAACCACACATTGATATTTCTCTCCCTCTCTTTCTCCCTCCCTTCCCCTCTAAAAGTAAATAAATAAAATTATTGAAAAAAATTTCCTTGAAAATAATAAGACAAATATGTGGGAATTCAATGTATTCAGAAATCATTCTTTATTTGCTCGACAAGCATTGGAAGAATGCTTAGCACATACCAGCAACTGAGTTTGTTGTTTGGAGTACAAAGATGAACAGAACAGAGTTTCTGTCTGCAGAGCTCGTGAATTAATGGGGTTGAGAGTTGGGAGAGACAGAGAAATAAGTGGATAAATTAAAAGAGCTCATGAGTGCCCACTGTTTTATATCAAATTTTTGTATCAATCCTATGTTTGAGATTGGAATGTAAACACTTCTGACAGCACTGTGTTAAATCAGTGGGTATTTCAGTGGTTTGCAAACTTTGGTGCCTACCAGATCACCTTACAGCATTTTCAATACACAGTTGCCTGGGGCTGTGCTGAGACCTAATGAATCAATAGCCCTGGGGACAGGGGCCTAGTGAGTGTATTTTGAAGAGCTCCACAGTGCATCTGATGTGCTATAGATTGAAATCCTGTGAAGTTTTATTAAGTGTTTGTTATTTGATCAGAAATATGGGTCTGTCATATCAGTATTTAGAATGTCAGCCCAGTTACTGAGAACTACGTACCTTTGTTCTTACTCAGCACCCTGCGTGTTGTAATGTATTAACCTTAGATATGGAGCAATCTTGTGTTTGTGGTAGTTTTATAACTAAACTTTGTTTTTCAAAGCTGCTTATATGTCACTTGGTTACTAAAATCCCATTTACTTCAAAGGGAAGATTAGCTGTGTCAACTGTTAGAAAGTCATTTAAATATACCTCGAGGAGCAGTTAAGTCCTCGTGGAAAACTCTGACACCTGTTGTCTTTTACAGCAATCCCAAGTCTACCTCATACATTTTCTTTATTTTTTTCTCCCTTGTGCTTGAGAGATGATTTCCATGAAAATGAGATCTTTATTTCTTGAGAGTTCATCTGTTCCTGCTGCTCAGAGGGGGAAAAAAAATGCTTAAAATTTAAGCTCGATGAGTTGAATTAGCATGCTTCTCGGCATTTTCCACAAGGATCAGTAGCTTTTTGTGGTCTACCAGGAATAAAGCCCTGCTGCCTACCAGCTGCTGTTGGGATAGAGCTTTGCTAGGCCTGTTTTCTTGTGGACGTGTTGTTCTCAAGAACAGCCAGTCTAGCTCCTGTGACGGCAATTAGAGAGAAGGTTGCATTCTCTTCCGTCTCTCTTTAAACTTTACCCTCATCCTGTAATCTGGTAATACCTGAGCCTGACAACAGCTTCACTGCAGAGTACTGAGTTCCAGCTGACAGATATAACACTTCATAAGCAAAGCATCTTTTCATAATTCTTTTTTTATGTGTCACTTTCCCCTTTATTTTACATCTCTTTCTACTACAAAGTAGATACTATTGCAAGTAAATGTAACAGAACTTTTGTAATTAAGCACTGTCTTAAGTTGGCATTTGCAGATGGTTTGACTAGTATGTTTTCTCAGTTAACTGTTTTCTTCTTGGATTCAGAATACTAATGGCTGAAAAAGCTATGTACTATTTGCTTCCACTTAGAATGAGATAGGAGGGAAGAAAAAACAAAAGACATGCTTATATAACATTGTGCTTTAGTCCATTTGAATTTGAATGAATCAGTGATATGGAGATTAAATTCCTTAACAAAGGCTCATGGGATTCCAAAAACTAGGTAGAATGAGTTGTAATTTAGTAGAATTTTGAGTACCAGAGAAGCTATCGCATATAGCAAAAAATGAGAAATAATATAGTTCCATCTTCAACACCCCCAAATAATCAATCATTTTCTTCACCCATATGAAATTATAATAATAAATATAAAAATTGAAGTCATGCATTTAGGTTGCTTTAGAAATTTTCTCTAACTAGTTACATAAAATAAAATAGTACAATAGTTATGTAAAATAGCACAATGAAGCTATATGTTCTGCTTTGCATTTTTGTTAGTGAGGGAAATATCTATTTCTTCAATTCTTTGAGCTAAGGTCCTGAGGCAAGCTGGAAAGGGGCTTATAAAAAAATACCTGCTCTTTGCAACTTTCCTGAATCTCTTTCTTGCAACATTTATTTCTTTGCTACAGCTGGTACCAATGGTTACATACCCAAAAGCCATCTTTCTCTGTCATCTCCCACCAGTCAAATACAACTAGGAAAGAGGATGAAAATACCAGATATGTATCTCCTGATTTCTTTCCAGCTAAGGATGATTGTGTGAACTAGAACCCGTCAATGACACATGAAAGGAAATTATGCTCGGGGCTTCTGGAAAAAATATTCCTTCTGGGTAAAAGGAGAAAGGTAAGGAGGACAAATGGAAACCCCTATCTTCTCACATTGATTTTGCACCTGCTTTGGGTGAAGATGTACTACTTGGAAACTGCTGCATCCATTCTTTAAAAATGAGGAGGTATCACCAAATTTTTGAGGATGGCAGAGAAGAAGGATGAGGAGATCCTGGTGTGTGATGACATAATGGGTCTACAACATCAACCATGGAACTGCCTACCTCAATTCTTCTGATATGTGAGGTAGTAATAAATACCAGATTCCTGAGTCATTGCTAGTTCAGTATTCTTTGCCTTTCTGTCAAAAGTATCTTAACTGATAACTTGGCAAATGCTACAACACTTAGAAAGGAGTTTAGATCTTTATATTTAATAGAAGACTCACAATTTAGAAATCCTCTAATTTTATTTAATCTATTAGTCATAAAACTAGATCAGCTAAGAAGGAAAACTCTGTTGATTGTTGGCAATTCTGCAACCAAGGGCAACAATTGCTAAATAAGGTAGAAATCTATATCAATCAAATTTTATTTAGAAAAATAAACATTGCATCAACTGGTTGTTTACCACTGGTGTAAATAATTGTAGTCAGAAAAGCCAGAATCTCATAATGTTACAGATCAAGGGGAAGTGGTATGCTAGACACTTAATGGAAAATCTGAATTGAGGTCTATGGACCTTAATAGGAAACCAGATCAGCCTCCTATAAATTTTTTTCTATCTTATTTGAATGAAAAAAGAAAGAAAATTAGGTAAAGATAAGGTACATTTTATATATTATGCAGGTGGGCAATGCAATTCAGTTTGAAAAAAGTTTGAAATTTGAAGGTTTTTTAAAAAATCAAGACAAGTTTACAGTATATTCAATTTTCAATTAAAAATATATTTTTATCAAAGGCATGGTGCTTTATCATGAGTAAAGAATTCAGGGAAAGCACTTGACAAAACTGAACCAAAAACTACATAATAATACATGTATTTGAAACTACACAAGTTCTGTGGATACTGATAGAATTATATGTGGTTCTGTCAATAGACAAGCAGAACTTGACACTAGAAGGAGTAATTAATTCAGCTAATACAGGAAACAAAAACATACACAGACTGAATAAAATATTGTAAATGCTGGCAGGGAAGGCAAGAGACATTAGGTAGGATATAGTTTATGCTGTTATAAGGGAGATACAAATATACAGTGGCTTATACAACAGAACAGAGTTAGGTAGTCTAAGTCCAGAAGAGTCTTTGTCATACTCAAAATGAGGCTTCCATCCCCAGATCCAATTCTTGCAAAAGGGAGGATAGAGAGGACACAGGAAGTTAATTCCTTTTAAGGGCACAACCTGGAGTGACAAACAGCATTTCTGTTCATATTCCAGTAACAAAAACTAAATCACACAGCTCTGCCTATTTGCAAGGGATGCTGGGAAATGTGCTCTGTAACTGAGTGCCTTGCTAAAACTCAATAGCATTCTTCTTAAAGGAATGGAGACTAAGTATTGGGGGATATTAGTCATCTCTGACCCACCAGAGGTCACAGTGTTGGAAGGGGTGATGGGGCTGAGTTTTTAATCCCACTGTTCACCTTCCCTTTGGGGAAAGCTCCCTGATTACATCTGTGGTGTTAGAACTGGCTTTAGTCAATTATGCTTCCTTTTTAATGCTCCAGAACCAATGTGGGGTCCTGATGTTACCAGAATGGAACATCTGTGTCTTTATTTTACTATTAAAAATTATCATACTAGTATAAAATACTTTCTACACATTGTTAAAAAGATTACAGGTAGACCTATAAGGTAAAGCATGTCTCCTGCTCCACAGTGCCATTTGAAAACAGGGGTGCCTTTTCAATTTCTTTAACCATGTCTTCTGATATCTATATCCATATCCCAAAACACTATTAAGCCTATGTGCTTTAGTATATTTATTTTAAACATCATCCATTTAGTTTAGCTTATTTGCAGTAATAGTATATTTCTCACTCAATGTAATTGTATTAAAATGTTGGTTTCTCTACTCATTGCCTCTGTAATTTTAACTAATATGCTTACATAGTCTCTTCTTTTTTAAATGCTTTATTTTGGTACCTTTTTGTTAGGTTTTATTTATTTATTTTTAGAGAGAGGGGAGGGAGGGAGAGACAGAGGAAGAAAAACATCGATGTGCAAGAGAAATATTGACTGGTTGCCTCTTGCATGCCCCCAACTGGGGACCTGGCCCACAACCCAGGCATGTGCCTTGACAGGAATCGAACAAGTGACCTTTTAGTTCGCAGTTCGCAGCCAAAGCTCAGTCCACTGAGCCACACCAGCCAGGGCTTCATTTCTTATTTAGTAATTACAGAGAGTATTCCCGATTCTCTACTTTGAAGGTGAAGATATTAACACTTCTAACATTTCTCTCAGTCTTTTGTCTTCCATACCAATCCAAACTTTTGTCCTTTCTAGTCTTATATATCAAGATTTATAACATTATATTGTATTCATTAACCATAATTATCTTATAATTTATTATATGTTGTTTCCAGAATCAGATCAACAAATATTGTTTACATTATTATGACTAGTACAGAGGAAACAAGTTAGCAGCTGTTTGTATGCTGGCCTTTGTACCCCTAGGACACTGTGGTAAAGACGAAAAAGGTTGGGGATTTGGGAGAAGTAATATATTTTGGTGGGAAATTTGAAATTTATAGATTAATGACCCATGGCCTGATGGAAAATGTCAGTGTAGGCGACATCATGATCAGAATGTGAAAAGGAGATATTTCATCACTGAAAGGGCTCTCTTTGATTAAGTGATTCATTACTCATATGTTAAATCTGGACCAGGATACGTAAATTTCTATTGAATTTACTGAGGTTACCTTGATTAATAAAGTTACATATGTTTCAAGTGTACAGCTCTATAATACATCATCTGTATATTGCATTGTGTTCACCATCCTGTCTAATCTCTATCACCATTGATCCCCTGTTCACCCCTTTCTTCTCCCATCCCCTTTCCCTCTGGTAATCACATACTGTTATGTGTGTCTATGAGTTTTTTTCTTAGTCCCTTTACCTATTTCACCCTGCATCCTTCTGACAGCTGTTTGTTCTCTGTATCTATGGGTCTGTTTCTGTTTTGTTTGTTTATTTTATCTTTCTCTGACTGGTTTATTTCACTTAGCATAATACCCTCTAAGTCCATCCATACTATTGTGAAAGGTAAGATTTCCTTCTTTATTACAGCCATGTAGGATTCCATTGTGTAAATGTACCTCAGCTTTTTAACCACTCACACTTTGGCTGCTTCTAAATCTTTGCTACTGTAAATAATGCCACAGTGAATATAAGGGTACATAAGTTCTTTAAAATCAGTCTTTCAGGTTACTTCAGTATAGCCCCAGAAGTGGAATTGCTGGATAATAGGACAATTTAATTTTTAATTTTTTGAGGAGACTCCATATTGCTTTCTACCAAGACTGTATCAATCTGCATTCCTGCCAGCAGTGCATGAGGGTTCCCCTTTTCTACACATCCTTGCCAACACTTATCATTTGTGGATTTATTGATGATGGCCTTTTTGACAGGTGTGAAGGGATATCTCATTGTGGTTTTAGTCTGCATTTCTCTGATAATTAGTGATATTGAACATCTTTTCATATGTCTATTTGCCATCTGTATGTCCTCCTCAGAGAAGTGTCTGTTTAGATTCTTTACCCACTTAATTGGGTTGTTTGGTTTTTGGTGTTGAGTTGTTTGTGTTCTTTACAAATTTTCATTATTAACTCCCATTCAGTGGGTTATCTCTTCATTTTGTTGATGATTTCCATTGTTGTGAAAAACTTTTTAGTTTGATATACTTTCATTTGTTTAGTTTTTCCTTTGTTTCCCTTTGGAACAGAGTATGTTCTAATGTTGTAAGGGAAGAAATGGACATCTTTATTGGTGGTCCCAAATTTCTCCATGTTCTTCTGTGTCTCACAATTATTGATATTCTTTCAGTTAATACTAAAATTTGATATTAGGTAAGGTTTCTGTTCTTATAATAATTTGATTTTACAACCTAATTATGTTTATTTTCATATATTTTTAGTTGATCACTACAAAAGCAGAAAGTGTACAGTGAATGTATTTTCTTTTTCATTCAGCCTTTTTCCTTAGAGCTTTTATTTGCCTACTTTCAAAAATATTGTTATATTTCAAAACATCATTATATTTTTATCTTACCCTTATTTCCCTGAAGTATAACTTCTTAAGAAATGTTGAACAGAAAGTAGATTTTCTGGATCCTTGTGTATCAAAGTATCTGTGTTGATTTCTCACATTTGATTGATCAATTGGCTGCTATAAAGTTCTAGTAAACATTTTTTAGAATTATGAAGATATTACCCAATGTTTTAAAATTTGATATGCATAAAGTCTGAGGCCAATTTCTGTTTTCCTTTAACAATAATATGTAGCACATTCCCTTAGTACATTTCACAAAATATTTTATTTAAAAAAAAGATGTCCATTCGCTTTTTCAGAAGTTGGCCTAGATTTGCTTGAGAGTCATCTGAAATTAAGCAAGTCTCTTCACCTCTTAGTATATAGGTTTTCTTATTTAAAATTGGGGAATAAAAAAAATCTCTAAATTTCCTTTTAGTTTTGTAAGTGATAATGCATTCCATTTCTCCCAAAGCTTTTGTATCTATTTTTTTATGGTCCTAATTTACCTTCACACATACCAAAATAGTAGGTGGTGTCATTTTTGTTATTCCTATTTTATTGCTGAAGAAACTGAAGCACAAAGGCATTAAATAACAAGCTAAAGGTAAAATCACTATAATCATTTTATAATCATATAAAATCATTATATTTTATTTAATATATTACTTTAAAAGTTGTTTAAAACGCAGCTTGGTTTAAAATAGTCTCCTGTGCTAATATTTTGTCAAAAGTAGTCTCTTAACAACATAGTCCTCTCCAGACTTTTCTCCCATGTCATAAAAAATTAATTGTGCCCTCTATCTGCTGAAGAGGTTTTTAAAATTGTAAGCCACTGGTGGATTTATGAGGATGAAATATGTGATCAAAATATACATGAGCACATGTACAAATACATGCCATCAACAAGGATCATGGTTTGATGTAGTAAAATAAGTCAGAGGTTCCAATGGGATTTTACTCATAATGTTGAAAAAAAGGAATATCAACATTTTATATCTGTGGTACATGATAGTGGGCTTGAAAATTATACCAATTCAGATTTCTGTTGTGATTATTTCATGTCATAGAACATTTGAAGGGATATTTGACATATAGAAATTTTGTATATACATAGTTATAGAAGACTAGTTACTTGATGCAGAGAAAAGAGGTCATGGAAGAACAAAGTTTTTGTTTTTTAAGTGGATAAAATATAATTAGACTCCAAGATGTACTAAGTGCTGAAGAAAACATAGAGTTAGATTTAACTCCCGCATGTGAGCTTAAAGGCAGAAATAAACAAACCTGTAGAGAGACACAATGAGAATCGTCCTCTCTTGCCTTTAATAATGCATCTCCCCCTGATTTTATGGTAATTTATGTGTGTGACAAAAAATTTGAGAACACACAAAATATAAAGAAGAAAAAAACAATATACCACCCAGTGGAAAATATAGTTAATATATGACATCTTTACTTCTTTTTTCTTTTGCTAAAAATTCACTTTTAATATTGGGAAAAAAACCCCACTTATTCCAGTTCTAAAGTTGTTTTACTTAAAGCTGCTAAGAAAAATGAGTTTAAAATAACTATTTAATATTCTTGTTTTGACTAACACAATGAAACTGTGGTTTAAAAAAAGGATTCAGCTCCATTTGCTCATAGGTCTTTCACAATTTATTCTTAAAACTTTCTGGAAATTTCCTGTCTGTAAAGTACAAGAATGGCTGAGTTGCATGAGAAAGTCTGGCTGGGAGGACCCATATGGAATCAGTGTACCTTCAGCAGGGCAACTTGAACTATAATTAGAAGTATGGATGAAACTAAATACAAAGTTACAACAAAGGAGACTCACTTGCATTTGGAGCTGTGTTACTTGCAGAATTTAAAGAAATATGTGCTCTTAAAGTCATTCAGAGAGAAGCTAAGGAGCATTGGGTCCTCATTCCTGACTGTATGATTACAGTTGGGGTTGACCAGAAATTAGGATTTTTAAATATTTCAGAAAAGTCCGTAGAAGCATTAAAAAACCTTTTTTTTGCCAAAAAAAATGAAAGTCTCTCTGTATTAGTGAGTAGTAGTGCTCTTTAGGATTTCCTTTAACACAAAGACAAATGTTGAGTCCATATACTTAATCAGATGTTAAAAGAATGGGAGGTGGACCATTAGGTCAACCCTTAGAGTTTCTGCTATCTTTTTACTATGTGCTGTTCACCACTGTGAATAAAGTAGACTTTTGTGAGAGAATAGGACTTGGTGGTCAGGACCTCTTTTGGGCATTTCTTCCTTAATGCAGTACACAACAGAGAAGGGAGGTGGAGAGAAAATACAGGGAGATACTCTTTCTATTTCAGAGGAATTGAAAAAGCCCATATGTGCATTCAAGAAGGAGATGGGATCCTGTTGGAGGAGGTCATTGGGAGGATGTGACCAGGGTTGACCCACGAACTGGACTTGAACGATCTAAGGCTCTGATCCCCTCCTCTGTTCTTGGAAGGATGGTCTGCCCACCATTACTGCAGTACTAAATAGACTCCAAACATATCATGTGTCATCCATGGAGAAACTGAAATATCTATTACTCTAGAGAATGAGGGAAAGGGTTTTATACCTTAAATTTACAGCCTTAGGAATCCATTCAAGGGTTGTTGCAGGGCAGTAACATGCTCACTATTGCATTTTAAGATCAAGAATGTCATGTACAGCAAGGGGCCTTAAGTCCTGTGCTGTGTTTACATTCTCTACAGTTCAGCAGTCCTGCTTCTAAGGATAAAGATCATTTAATATAAAAACAATGGAAGGAACCACAATGGAAAAGATCAGTGGATGTATAATTACCTAAGTGTTTTAAAATTTCTATATGTCAAAAGACACCATGAACAAATGAAAGGCATACAACACTCCAGAAAACTGCTTCTCACAAGTATCAGTAGCTGGTAATTTCCTAACAATGCGAAGAAGTTATCCTCACTGAAAAAGCAAAGAATGAAATAACAACTTACAGATAAAAATCAATCAATCAACAAATATATGTAAAATGTGTAAGAAACTAATATATACCACCTATTGTATGTAAAGAAACATATATACAACATATTGTGTGTCAAGTTGACAATTTCTTGTTGAAATCACTGTACTTGATGTTGGTGGCAGTGCAGTGATGTGGAGTTGGCCACACGTTGTTGGAAACTCGTAAAGGTAGAAATGCTAATCCCTTTACTGAAAAACTATCTGGCAATGTCAAAGGCTTTAAATAGCAATGCTTTTAACCCCATAATTCAACTTTAGATACATTTACCTAAGAGAATGATGGCCTGAGATGAGCACAAAAATTTATTTTTTATGTGAACACATTTGTTACCGTGTTATGTATAATAACAAAAATTTAAAACATACTAAATATTTAATACTGAGAAGTGTTCAAGTTATAGTTTATTCCATACAATAAAATTGCATGCAATTCATAAAACCAATTTGTTTTCAAAAACCTTACATGAATATTCAACAGTTTTCTGTAATCCTGCTATTTACCTAGAAAGCTATATTTCTCACTTGCTGAACACACTATTTCATCCTTCCTCTAGTCTCTTTGTTCATCACACACATCCCCTCTGCTCATTCTTATTGAAGGCTACCTACATGCCATAATTCATGAACTAAAAAGAAGCCATTAGATAAGCACTCCTTTATTTTCTGTCACAAAGTCCACAGGTTTCACTGTTTCCACACCTATTTCCTCTTTCTTCTCTCCTGTTACACTAAGGAAGTTTTCCTCTTCCTTTCAAAAGTAGGTCCCTCCTCTTGTGTTCTGCAGCCCGTCTGTTTTCTTCTGCCCTGGAATTCTGCATGCTCAGCTTTTCTTCTCTCTTGTGTAATTAGTGTCTTTCACTTTCTTGAATCATTCCCATCAACTGATGAAGCTACTCGAGTAATTTCCATTTTACAAAAACAAAAATGTTACCTTTTTTTCACTTTCTACTTTGTTTTTTCCTATCTTGTGATCATATTTGACTTTAAATATCAGTCTTTTCTCCTTTCTTAATCACCTGTTTCCTGAATTTTATTTCTTCCTTTAGCTCTTTAAACTACCTAAAGACCTTTTTGAATACCTTTATTTTAAAGCCCCTGTTAGATTGTTCTGGTGATGCAGGATCATTTAGGCACTTATTTAAGTTGCTTTTGCTTGACCAAGCCCTGACATATTACCTTTATCAAATTGATTTTACATCTGTGTCTTGGCTCAGGTTTTCAAGTTCTACACTCTATGAGAAGTACAGATTTGGCCCCCTGCCAACCCCTGTCCATTTATATACAAATTATTTTCTCACCTCCCTGTCCCCACTCATGATTTGGGATAAGCAGTAAGGTGCTCTAGTCCTTTGTCAGGGAATGAAGATTTCCTGGTGCATGTTTTTAGATTGTGCTTTCTCAGGAGAAGATTACACCTGAAAAGCAAAGGAAAACAAAATAGGCTACATTCTGACTCCCTGAAAATGGGTCCATAGTCATAGAGGAAACAATTGTCAATGATTGCATTCAGTTTTGTTGGCCCATGATTTTCCCATAATGGAAAGAAAACCACTTCTTTAAGGTCTTGATCGTCAAAGTGCTGTCCCTGGAGTAGCATAGAAAGGGCCCCCTCCAGACCAAATGAATAAGAATCTGCTTTTTAATAAGATCTCCTAGCAATCCATATGTACTTTGTAGCCTCTGAGGCTAAATTCCAAAAGACCCATGAAAAATAAAAATTTTTAATTTCTTGCTCTATTATAAATAAAACAGTCTCCAACAGTCCTGGCAAGGGATAACAATACATCTAAAGTACACAAATTAAGATGGGGAGGATGAACTCTAGCATAGTTCTGACTCCAAAACTAAAATTAACCCTTGGTATTGCCATGTTCTTTAATAATACTCTACTCGCCATGTTCTTGTCTGTTGTCTTTGAGGGTTCCCTACCTCCAGGGGAGTGGCCCAAGGGAGCAAATCCTTTTTCCCTCAGTGGCTTCCTGTCCTATTCTTACTCTTTCTATCTTTAGAGATGATTATCTCTACTAGGTATTTTTTAAAGGGGTAAAGTACTATCAGTACATGACTAGTCATCTGGGCAAACAGCATGTCCTTTTAGAAAGGATGCAACTCTTGAGGCAGATTATAACTGATGTTACAAATGCCACACCAAGACAAAAATATAGTCGAGTCTTCTTAAAAGAAAGAAACTTGTTGATTGAGTTAGAGTGGCCCTTCCAATGTTTTCCTTTAAGAGAAAATTGAGAGGCTAAATGTTTCACAATCTTAAACAGAAGGAAAGGTGTTTTAATTGAATCTAAATTCATTTTAGGCATATATCATGAAAACATGAAACATTCATGCTTTAATATTTTTAATTTTAGGATCCCATTGACCTATAATGCAATATTCTGAATGATAATGAATGACTACCATTTACTGAGGTTACAACTAAGTACTTAATAAGGGTATCATGCTTGACTCTCATCTGTGAGGTAGGCAGTAGCCTTTTTGTCATCATACAAAATAGAACACAGAGGCCCAGAGACTCGTGCATTGTCTCCCTGCTGGTAAGGAGTGTGGACAAAATCTGAACCCAGGTAGTAAGGTCTCATAAATCTGGACTGGAACCCCAGTGTTATACTAGAGAATTCTGGTTTTGTTTTGTTTTGTTTGTTTTTTAGGGGCTACACACTAAGATGGTATTTCTTAGACTTGCCTATAGGTATGACCTAGGGAACTTACTCAAAATACCCCTTCCCAGGTCCCTCCCTTGAGGTGGATACCAGTAATCTATAAAATCTAGAAGGTTCTTAGTTAATTCTTAACAGAAAAATTGGAAAAAAATGCTTTAATAAGAATTGAAAAACACAAATAGATTGCCTTACTGTGTAGATTAAAATCAACTAAAATCAGGTTCTTTATATTTTTTCATACTAAGGAGCGAAGGAAGCTCAGGAGACCGACTAAAAAGACATAAGATTATGGAAGGAAGGAAGGTATATATAACTAAAATAATTATTAAGTAATTAAAATTCAAGAGACAATTTGATAACAGAGAGGAGCCTGGTTGTTGTCATTGTAACATCTTCTGTACCTCCTATTTAGGTGCTTTGTAGATGGGCATTCACAGGGTTAAACTCTTATCTAAATGAGTAGAATGTTCTTTTTTCCTTGATATTCCTTAAGATATGTAACCATCAGGGATTAAGGATTTTAAAACACTTTGCACTTCATTAAAAAAGAAAATATCCTATGTCAGTAAGCTACAATATTCCTGTAATTCAAATGTAGAAAAAAGAATCAATATTACTCTAGGAGAAGTTTTAGATATATGGCTAACCTCCATAGTTCAAGGTGAGAATGTTTTTGGAGTCAATATTTGAAACAGAATGTCAACATTAAGCAATCCAAAAATCCAAAAGATATAACATTCAATAGGACAATTTTTCTTTGGCTTTTGAGAGAGTTAATAACATGAAAACAAACAAATAAACAAAAACCAGAAAGATTATTGTAGATTATAAAAGACTAAACAAATATAGCCAATGGCAGTGTGCAAACTGATTGGATACTGGTCTGATCAAAAGAAACCATTTATAGAATAATAAAATTTGGAGAATTGTAGAAATTTAAATATGGACTAAATATTAAATGTTATTATATAAAAATTACATATCCTTAGGTAATAGTGCTATTATGCTTTTTGTTCTTGTTTTTAGATGATGTATGCTAAACTAATGATAAATTATGATGATACTGCAACTTTCAAATGGTACAGTTACATGTATGTATATATACATACACGTACATACAAGGAGAAGGAGATAAAATACTATATTCTGTTAACAATACTGCCTACTGAAAGGAATAAGAATTTTTTAGAGATATGGGTGATTCTAGGTCTGGGGTAGAAATGTACAAAATAATGATTAATGTTTTTTTAAGGCATATATGAAGGAAACCATCAAAGACTACTAGGTTTCTGTAAACGATTCAGGCTATAACTTTGAAAGGCTTCCTCTGGCCAAACATGGGACAATCAGAGCATCAATAAGGATAATAGATTCAATAGATTTAAACACATCAAATATGTTTAAATCCATGAGTTCTTAGTATATATTAAAAAATAATTGGTTATCATTAGAGGGTGGAGAATTTTGAAAGTTCATAAACAGAGGATAGAAATGAGCATTTGTTTTGCTTTTTCTATACAATTAACTACTGGACAAGAAAATGGTAGGTGGAAGGGTTTTTTTTATAAGAGTATGTTACCTAATAAATGAGGAACAAATGATAAAATTAAAATATCAACATTTACAAAATGAATTAATAGATCTAATGAATTAATAGATCTATGTATTGCGCATTAGGTGATACCAACATCATAAAAAGAAAGGCAACTAGATATTATAAGCCCCCTGTTGGAGGAAATATCCTTGTCAAAGATATCATTGTTAAATCTCATCAAGTCTTTAGGTCTACCTACAAATTTATAAGAGATGTAGAAATCAGGGGAACACATTTAAAAATATTTTTTTAAAAAAGAAGCTTTAGAGGATGCAATCAGAAAAATCCAGACTGTTAGAAAATCTATAGAACAAGTTCCTAATTTTGTCAAGAAATTAAATATAAGATGAAGAAAGAAAGGTATACATTAAAGGAGATTTAAGAAATTTATTATTCAATTGCTACATGTGGGCCTTATTTGGATCCTGATTCAAACAAACAAATATAACATGATGAGTCATTGAGCATTAACTGGATATTTGAAAGTATTAAGGCATTGTGTTTAGTTATTATAATGTTTTTAAGGTTATTTTTATTTTTGAGCAGAGTTTTTTAATCTTTTAGAGAGACATTAAAATAACTACATATGAAATGATGCAATGTTTGGAACATGCTCCTTGATCATTGGGAGAGGGAGCAGTAGTAATGAAACAAGACTCACCATGAGTTGATAATTTATGAATCTAGTTGATGGGCAACTTTTCTTTTTAAAAGTATAATTTTTATTGATATCATGTCTATTTTTATATTGAGCAATTAAGATTTATCTTGGAATGGGAAAGTAAATATCTTCCCAGTAATTCATGTGGCCGAGATAACAGGCACAAATAATGCTAGCTGCAAAGTTAATGAGAGGCAATTTTCCTCCCAAGGATATGCTGTAACAGTTGCTCTTTGGGAAGTTGGGGGCGGAGTGTGGGGAAAGAAGTTCTTACAATTGTTATCTGTATTACAGATGAGGAAACTCAGACAGAGGGAGATAAAGTGAATTCCCCAAGTGTAAATGGCTGCTTTGAGTGGTATCAGGGACTGTAGCCCCATGCAAGCTGAGGCCTGGGAGAGGACCCGTAAGACTTGGCCAGAACACCGGTAATGTGGTTGATAGGCAGGACCTGGTAATAACTCTGAGGGCCTCCGGGGGAAATCAAGCCTAGAAGTGAATTACGCTCCTTGAAGCAGGCTTTGTTTCTCCCTCAAGCTCTGTTGATCTTATACCAGATAACAAGCTCAAGGCTGGGAAAGAAATTTACTAAATTCCTGGACCCTGACCCAAATCCCACCTGGCACCATAATGTTTTCTCAACTCAGACCCTAAGCAGTTCAGTGTCTTCCTGCCATTGTCATCTTTAAACAACACCTATTCTCTGTAAGCTTAAACTACTGATGTAACTCAATTACATATACATTTCTGCTACCTGTCCCATGCTTGTAACCCTCTCAATAAAAGCCATTGAGCACAGGGGCTTGGGGTACTCTCCTTCAGAGAGAATCACCTTCCCCTTTCCTTGACAGGCAAAAGGTGTCTGGAACGACTCATTCTTTCATCTGCAGCGAACGGGAGAACTTCATGGTACAGAGTCCCCCATACCCAAAGTCATACACAGTGGCTTGAGTCAAGATAAGGTTCCATATCCAGGGACTCTGGATTTAAGGCCCTTGTGTGTAACCACCATGACTTATATCTATGGTCTGAGATTTCACTCTGGTGTTGTGACCTAGCATATTGACAAAATTTTATTCATATGGAACTTACAAGGAAGTTCATGGCTTATTTGATGGATGCAGATTCAAATCAGGTCTAGGCCAAGAGAAAAGGCCACATGGCAGTAACACCAATGGCGTATGCCTTTAGATTCCCACTATGTGTGATATGAACCTGTTTTTGTACATGGAAACATTTAGGAATGGTCACAGTTCTTCCATGAGGTTAGAAGGCTATGAATTTTGGAGATGGTAGAAATGGGTAGTCATCTTATTGTTCTCTTCATCCAAATGCAAAGTAGGGAATGAAAATATTTCCTTTAGTGGTTGAGAAATGTTCTCTATTTTTAAGAATTGAAAACTGAGAAAATATTTTTCCACTGCATTGGCTGTAGTAAAATTGTTTGATAACTTCAAGCCAGATAACTGACTCATAAGAATGAATATAAAAATAACCTCAGCATATTAAAATTTTTCCGTATGCTAATGTGTTCAGATATTAGAAACAAATTGATTATATCTTTAAATAGAAAAGAAAGGAAACTGATACCTTCCAGGATGCATCAGAAAGAATTTAATAAGCTGACTTGAATCACTCAACCTACAACACAGCTAAAATGTTAATTAAGCAACATTTTTTTTTTTTTTAAATCCTCACCTCTGCTCTGCTGGCTTTAGTAAAAGCCTGCCTGCCAACATAACTCTCTACAGGTACCTTCAATTCTGTTTGAAGTTGGTGATCTGGGCTTGGCTCATCACATTCACAGTAGATTTACCTGAAAGATCAATAAAAGCATGTTCAAAGCTAGAGTGGCTTCATAGAGCTCAGGATTTTTATTAATTCATATAAACTTCCTAAAACTTTCACTGTAAAGAAAAAAGAAGGAAACTTGAGAATATTCACATTGTAAGAAATTGAATTGGTATCATGGAGTTTCAGAATTGGTTTGGAGCCTGTGAATCCCCTCACATGTCAGAATTTATGGAAGCAACAAATGCCGAGTCTTTCTTAAATCTTGTAGGAGGTCTTAGAATTGTCAATCACATCAAAAAGTGGTAAGTGCCAGCCTCTTTGTCCTGAATGCTGTGCAAATTTCGTAGCAAAGATTTTGCCCCTTGTGAACAGATGCCACTGACCTCAGTAAAATATGTGTATCTAAGTGTTAGCTACATAATTTACTAGTTCAGTGAAAGAGTTGGAGAGAGTCAACAACAGTTTGTATCAGTTAAAGAAGGTACATGGATTTCTTGTGGAAAATTAGAAGAGCCTTGCTGGGTCCTTGGACCTGGGGAAGGAAGACGAGGTAATATTTTAGGAGATATCTAGTAATGGAGTAAAATAAAGCATGCACTTAGGAGCCAAATACAGCCCTGGCTGGAGTGGCCCTTCACAATCATCTCATCTGGAGGCTAAGTTTTTGTATTTGTTAGTCAAGGATGAGAAAACAACTGTGTGATTTAAAACAGGTAGTTTGTTTTCTCATTTATAGAATTAAGGATTTCAAAGGACTCTCTTGAAATAATTCCTCCTGAATTATGATTACATATTTTAAAAGGTGGAGTGAGAGAAGGGGAGATATTTGTTACATGTTCTGGAGTTTGGAGAAACAACGGCACATTTAGAGGTTAGTGTCCAATGAAACAGCTCTTAGCAAGTTCAGATAAGCAAGGAGGTCCAGCCACAGGGCCTGGAGTGGGATGATTAATATGTAATTTGAATAGCATTTATCACTTAGAAAAGTGACCTTACGTAGGGACAATTGTTATTTTCTCTTTGTTGGAAGAGGTAATACTCCTGCTTTTTCGAATTTAGATTTCTTTTTAAAGACTGTATGGTTTGACTAAGAGTAAAATTAGGACCTAGAAACTAATCAACCAGCAAAGAAGCTTTGATCTTTAAAATGCCGGAATTATCTTTAATCAGAGGAGATTTAAATTGGCTAAATACTGGGATTAAGGCAAAATTATCATCATTTTGTGCACTAAAATGTTAATTCTTTTTCTACTAATGAAAATAATTCTCTAAGAACTCACTTTTCTTATTTTATTAAATGATCTATTGCTTTGTAATTGGATTATTTTTAGAAGTTATTTTATCTTCTTAGCACAGCTTTACTAGCAGTATCTACATTTGTGAAGTATAAATGCTGACCTAAGGTTTTTTTACACTCACCTATATTTTAACTCTTCTCTCCTGTAGAGTGCTGCCTGTTATTTATGTCAGGAAGTTTTTATCAACTTTTTTCCTATAGAGAAACATCTTGGTATCTCAGTAGGAATTTTACCTTTTATTCTTGGAAGCCCTGTAAGGGACTCTGTGAAAGATTACTTGAAATGTATTTTTAAATATATTTTTAAAAAATGTAACAAAACAGTACATACTCAACATTATCATATAACATTTTTTACTGTCAATATGTTAACATGAGTTACTAAGTTAACTAATTTTGTGCTGATTGTGGAAATTAGAATCTCTAGATATATGCATATATCTGGACATCTTGTAAAGATATCACTAATAATTTATGCATTGAATGTTCTATGATTGGGTTTCATTTAGGTTTTAGAGGAGTTGTATGTGTGTTGGTGCCCCTAGTTTCAGGGTAGTGTTGGTTTGAAAACCGGCAGCTGTATACAGAGGACCAAGAGAGAACCAAGAAAGAGTCTGGTCACTCCAGAATGGTAGGTGGCAGGAAGCTTATCTTTGGCACCTGCAAGAGAAGTAGATCTCCACACCCACCCCCCAAATCATAAACATTTCTAGAGTCAGGTGTACCATCCAGATGGTCTCAATAACGTATTCTGATCTCAAAGCTGTGTCCTTGGGGTAGCTTTTACAATGGGGAAGGTAAGTGGAATTCACATTCCAAGACAAGGGAGGGGGTGAGGAGCCCCGGATTGCTAGGTTCCAGCTCTCAAGTCAATTGGTGATCATGTCCTCTTGATGTCCTTCTTCAATTGAAAAGTAGGAAACTTTTATTGTCTGTTTATTTAATTTATTCTTTTAATCGAATCCTGCTATTCATCTCTCAGGTGACAAAAAAATCATTAACCCACTATAGATTCATTAGACATTTACTGAGATACTTTTTTTTTTTTGCACCAGATTCCAGAATTGCAATAGTGTACAAAATAATGTCCCTACTCTTACAGATAGTGAGAAAGACTTAAATAAATAAGCATTAAATTAGCAAATAATTACATGTTGAGGAATACTTTCTGTAAAAGAAAATATGTTAGAGTATTAGGAGAATATAATGAACAACTTAATTTAGAATGGAGGGTCAGGGAAAATCCTCTTTATAAAGGGAAGTTAAGACTGAAACATGGATGTTGATGAAGAATCAGGAAGGTAAAGAGCAGCCTCTACACAGAGGTTTTAAGAAACAGCTTTTGAACCACCGGAGATGGGAAGGGGCCAGCATGGCCGAGCACATTAGGTGAGGGTGAGAGTGGAACAAAACAAGGTAAAGGTGTAGGTATGGCTTGATCACAAAACATCTCAAAGGCAAAGGCAAGGAGCTTGATTTCATCCTAAATCAGTGAGGATTCATTTAGGAGTTCAAGTAGGAGGGTGATAGTGTACTTAAAAGATGACTATAGTAGTTATGGAAAATAGATTAGAGGTGGACAAGACTAGTATTAGGCAGACCTATTATGAGGCTAGTATGAGCCTAGACTGATGGTGAAGGAGACCAGGATGGTGATAGTAGAGTTGAAGAGAACATGGAGGAGCTAAGAATAGTTTGAGTATGAAATTGACATAACAATAATGGGTATGAGTGTGTGAAGGAGAGGGAGGTGTCAAATATGATTCCCGGGTTACTGGTGTGAATACCTGGGTGGTCAGTGGTCAGAGATATGTAACACCAGAAAAGGACATTTTATGGGGAAAGATAAAGGAGTCTGATTTTGAACATATTAAACTTCGATGGTTAAAAAACATCTAAGTCAAAATTTCAGATGAAGAAATCAGTATCAGTCTCAGAAGGAAGTTTTGAGAAGTGCATATAATAACTCAAGGGGTTATTAGTGGATGAGAGGTATGTGAAGATGAGGAATGGGTCAAAATAATCCGTTGGACACAGTGTTTGCAGTTTAAAAAGTTGAATTTACATCTTTAGATACTCCATATCTATCTATCTCCATCAAATTGTACATGTCAAATAGGCTCTGCTAAACAGTTTTACTTAAGGGAAATCACAATAATTATTGCTGTTAAAAGTCACTTGTCTAAGCACAACCAAGGTGTGTACCTGCTAGCATGTTGGAATCAAGGAAGATGAATCTTCCTTGATCGTTTGCCTTTACTACCCCTGAGGCTTTCAAATGTATACAAAATAAAAATATACATATGTAGAAACTTCCTAGAGCTCGAAGGACCAGAAAGCTATTTTTTCAAAAGTGATTATTTATAAACTAGGTGGTTGTAGAGATTAGTTTATCAGGTTGTTTTCCTCTTTATTTTTTCAGGAATTCAAAGTGGCTTATCCTGACAAGTGTGAAGAAGGAATTGAACTTTACACCTTTCTTCTCACGTGCAGTGTGGTGCTAGCATTCAGCACTAACATTTAACACTTACCATCTTTAGGAGTATCAAACAAAGTTTTCACTTTTTTATTCTTCTTCCAAATAGTTAATAAAATGCAGGTGTGGCCACTTGAAATGTATTACCAGCTACTTTAGGGCAGGGACCATGTATTACATGTATTTATACCTGCTCATTGGCTTAGTAAAATATCTCACAAAATATCTGGGAAAAAAATATTGGTTTTTAAAATCTGATTAATCATTTTGTTCTGGAACTCCATGTATTTATGGGGATGAGGAGATATTAAGAGATATTGTTACAAATAAAAATAGCTTAATTTTTTAAACTTAAAAAAGTGTCTTCTGCTTTAATGTTTAGTTTCACTCGGGTAAATTCTCAGTCAATTTAAAGTTCACACATATTGAGGGTTGGTACTTTCTTGTCTTTTTAATCTTGGACCTGCTCCAGGACTCTAATTGTCCTTGAGCTTCCCTGCCCCCAGCAAGGCTGTTGTGTTACTTCTGTAGCACTATGCAGTTTCAAGGTTCCGCAGGGCTCACAGACCTAAGCAACTACTTCATTTATGTGTAACTTTCCACTTGCTGCCATGTTGACTATAGCATCATGTCCAGTGCTTGCTTTCCCAAAGATGTTTGCTGTATTTCCTATGTCTGAGGAAATAGGGCACTCTTAGTCATCGTTTCAGGTTTTTCCCAGATCTACTTGAGTATTTTGACAGCCCTGAGATCCCCTACCCTTGTGGATGCTCATAAATGATCTCTTGTCTCCTTTCTTCTGTCTCCTTCCCATATCCCCACTGGAACAAGAATGGCTGTTATCATCCTCTGACCCTACCCTGAACATTTATCCATCTGGTCGTATGACAGTTTCATGTTTAGTGTTTTAAGAAACTGCCCAAATAGGAATGTACAGTTTTACACTCCCCCCAGCAAAGTATTCTACATTCATCTTACTCTGATGGGGGCATCTCTGGAAAGAAATTTTATAAAAATGGAGTTCTGTGCCAAGTTTGTTCATTAACTAATGATAAGGAATGTCTTCAAAGATGCTATTTTTTTTTCAACTCCTGTTCACAAATGAGGGTCGAATTTTTTCTGCTTATAATAAGATCTCTTTGATATCTTAAGCATCCCGATTTTGCAGGAAAAACATTTGTTGGGGAGAGATGGAGAGGTATCATAATAAAAATCTTATAATCTTATATTTTTCTTGTGCTGATTACTATAATATGATGGCTAATTATGTTCTACTATTTTTCTTCTTCTCTTTCATTTATATTTTTTATTTTACTCAGATTATACTTATGCACCTTTGAGCAAAAATGTTATTTGAGCCACAAGACTGAGCCAACATTGTATTTATAAGTCATTTGATTAGGCTGCATTTTAATTTTATTCCATTTGTCCTCATTAAACAACTGCTTGCTACCTCAGGCATTTTTTAGCTAACTTTCTGACTCTATATTGGCTCCCAGGCTGTAAAAGTTAAAGTTTACTTTAATTTTTTGCCTGTCTTTTAAAAATACACACAAAAAATCAACTTGAGATCTTCTAAATGTTTGGTATGTACACCTGCTTTGGTAACATAACATTTTGGTTCACACCAAAGGGATAATACCCATAAGTGATAATAATAATCACTTAGTAATTATTTTCTTTAAACAAATATGTGTGTATATGTACAAATATGTGTTATATATGTAATAAAATCCTTAAAAGGCATATGTGTGTTATGCATATATATGAATATATGTTTATGTATATATTTATGTATATATGGTATATAAATTTACAATGTACATATTCTGTCTAGGATGACATAAAGCCAATGTGTGTCTGTGGTGTTCAAACCCCATCCTTAAACCCCTCTTCTTGTACTGTTCTTTGAACCGTACGTTTCAGCCTTCTTCCTCTTCTGTATTATTTCACTCAAGGAAGTAGAAGGATGAGGAAAAGGAATGAAGAACTAGAGAGATATGGGCTATTCTCACGGTCCTTTCCGTGCTTCCCACCCTGCTGGATCTGGAGTTCTCTACTGCTCCTTTACACACTTCCCTGAGAGGCCCTAAAAACTAAATCCAGACACTAGGTTCCTGCCAGCTCAAAATTTATTGGTACAAGTTCAGATCGTATAGAGGTCATTTACTAATTTTTTGTTAGAGGATTTAGCAATCTCTTTAAATTAAGGGATTAGTCTTTCTCTTTAGGATCTTTTTCTAGATTTCAATCTGTAATTTATATTTTGTTTTCTCTTTTGTATTTTTATTTTTTTTTGCTGTCTTTGTATTGTAAGTGCTCTGTTTCTTTCATCAGATTTGTTCCTCTCCTTATTTTTTTTTTCCCCTTTGATGAGGTAGAGATCAAGGTCAGGACTATATAAGTAGCTGAAAAAGCTTTATGCATTAACAAATTTAAAAAGTTTCCTTTTTTGTTGTCTAAGCTATTCAGAATTCTTACTTTGTTTTCTTCATTACTGCCATAGTCATGATGTAACCTGAACATTATCTTATTACTTGCCTTTACTGGAAAGGCTATTTTCAGTTGGGATAGACAGTAATTTCATTAATGATATCCACAAATATCAAAAACCCCCATTTCCAACAGAATCAACTATTTGCCAACTAGAGAAGAAAAGAGCTGTGATCCTGAATTTTATAACTATTATTATCTGACTTCAATTTTATATATTTTTTGGTTGTTACTGAATTTTTAATTTGGAAAATCCTACTAATTAAGATAATTTTCACAGCGTAATAAAAAATTCTCAGCCATGTGCTCAAGAAAAGAAAATAATAGTAGTGTTGTTGAACACATACTGTGTGTCAGACATTTGCCAGGAGTAATACAAATGCGGCCTCTAAGGATAGGTTGATATTGGAGAATGTGAAAAGCTGAATAACTGCTTAATTGCTCTTCAGTAGTTAAAATATAGCCCATCCTGGGAGAGAACAGTTCCTTAACCAGGTTTCAGGATTTCTATTGGTGCAACACCTTAATATTTAGAACTCCAACATAGACAGTAAAATGATAAAGGTAATGTAGAGGTAATGTGATAATGTGAATGCCATGGACAAACAGGCTAATTTAATGGAAAGAAGATTCTTCCTGTTGTTAGTTTGTTTGTTTTTTTTCCCATTAAAACATTGTGACCTTGGCAGCACCTTGAACAAATCTGAAACTTCTATTGCTCATCTGTAAAACTGGGAAACAGTAGTGGATACAGTGAAGTTATGTACTGTTTTCTTACCTCATTATAAAGATGGCCAAAAATAATTGTTGGGACATTCTTAAAAATTTACTGTTTTAACTACCAAATAATCTGGTTTATGCCTCTCTTTTCCTCCCTCCCTCCCTCCTTCCCTCCTTCCCTCCCTCCATCCCTCCCTCCCTTCCTTCCTTTCTTTCTTCTAGTGTAGTTGATATACAATATCAGTTAGTTTCAGGTGTACAGTATAGTGATCCAACATCTTTATACTTTATAATGTGATGACCCCACTGATTCTAATAGCATTCTTCACTATGTAAAGTTATCACAATATTATTGACTATATTCTCCTTCACCCAAAGGTGTCTGCTCTGCCAGTGAGCGATACCTTTGGTCATTATTTCTACAAGTCTGTTTTTGTTGGCTCTCTGACAATTTACTAGAAATGTCCTAATATGATTTATATATTGAACAAAGATCATGACTACATAAAGAAAATGGCAATATGAAATAGCATCTACTTTTATGTATGGGGAAACACACCTTTATTAAGTTCTAGGAAGAGGCACAATGTGTGTTACTCAGACTGGGTTCAAGTCCTGGCTCTGCAACATATAAATGTCATTTAACCTCCCAATTTCCTTGCCTCAGATAAATGGTGTTAATACCTGTCCTGCCTAATTCATGATGACATGATTAAGATTAAGTTGCATTCAGTATCTTTTCTTTCAAATAACACTGGACAAGATCACCTTGAGATAAAAGAGTCTCCTGGTTGTTCCATCATATGAAACAATGCTTCTGGTTTTTTGTAGTAATTTTTTTGATTGGAATTTATCAGTTATAAGTTTCTGGAAATTTACTATATCTTTTAGAACACTCTACTTGTCTTATTACTTCCACCTTTAGACCCAGGTTCTTTTTTTATTTAAATAAGCAAAATATGCATTAAAATGTGAAGAGGTTTAATGTTTATTCCAGAATGATATTTTGAGGTATAGTACTGGAAAAATAAGACTGATTTGTTTGGTACTAACAAATCTTGTGATTTTGTTTTCTTATCCACAAATGTTAATGAAACTTTCAAAAAATGTCAGTTTTTCAAGATAAAAATGGATAATTTAAAGTAATCTATTCCAATCCTTGTTTTTGAACATTTTAGTATTTGTTAAACTGAAGTGTCTGTCAGTAAATAATATTCACTCATGCTTCCTGCTCTTTCTTTTTAATGTTTTGAAAAATTTAACTCTGGTGGAAAAATACTGATTAACTATTCCAAAACTATTTTGATCATATTTCAAGACCCAAGTGGTACCTTAGTAAGTTCTTTAAGTTTTATATTTTAAAAATAATTGGATCTTTCTTGTCCTAGGTGTCCATATCCCATGTGTTAGTTGGCACAGAACTAAGTAAATAACCCTTTTTTGTATTTGCATTTTAATTTCCCTTTAACGGCTTTGCAATCTATGTTTTCATACAGAGAATATGCCTGCATTATAAATAGATGTCACTTGAGCTGTCATTTCAAAGATCTATGATAGGAATCTGAAAGTCTAGAGACGATGTTTAAAGTGGCAAGTTTAGAGTTTTGCAATATTTTTAACTGTGTTCCTTAAGATGGAAATGTTTATAGCCCCCAAATTGATAATCACTACTTGTGGAATGCTGCTTATTAATATGAATTACATATATGCGTCAATTTTATTTAAAGTTTATGAGAAAATTTTTAAACAAAATTACACATGCAGCATAAAAATAGACTGTTAACACACTCATCTGCGTGCATACATAATACATACATACATTCTATTTCATAAACATATTTTTTCAATACATAGAGAGTTCTCCCAAATATATGTCATTCTTCTAATAAAAGTTAAAGATACTTTATGAAATTCAAAAGATACATTAGGTAAATGAAATAATACTCTGAGGTGCTTGAATTAATTTTGACCATGGTGAATTTTTTCTATGAATTATATTTTTCAATGTATTATATCCTTTTATGAATTCTATTAAAAAACAATATTATATTGTTCTTGTTTCTTGCTGAAGTACACTTCACAGTGAAAAATATTTTAAACTAAATACTTCCCATCTGGCCCTGCCAAGGTGAATGTTTTCCTCACAGAAGTGACTTGCAGTTGCAGCTGATGTGAGAGTATGTCATGGTTGTTTTGACAGTCGGTCATCCTAATCCAGGGATCTGATCCCTGTGGTTTGTCAATTATCCTGCTAACCCTACAGCGAGAGCAACATTCAAGGCACCAAACTGTCAACCAGTAACCAAAAAATAATGTCAGGAGCCAGAGAGGCAGGAATGAGCTGGCAGATACTTTTGACAACAGAAGTCAGTGCATTATTCAGCATTTATTTTATTTGTGGGGGCTTATAACAAATTAATTACTGGGAATCACATGATGACATGTCATCCATTGCTTTGGACATTCTTTTGTATCTAAATTTAAAAAGCAAGGATTTGATTGTTTGTGTAAGTTTTGCTAACAGGGTTCCGGAACATAACTCTATGCTGAAAATGGCTAGATCACCCAAATTTAATTTGATTGTTAGTGATGTTTTTCACCTGCCTCATGTTTATTGTAACATCTTTAGGGGGAAAATGCACCTGGAAACTATGTGTGTACTCATGAAATTATTTGGAATGTTACTAGGTGCCCCATTGACAGGGAAATGAATATAAACATGGGAGGCGAAATTGTGCCTTGTGTGTGACAAAACATGAATTCAAAATCAAGAATTTCAAAGGGAAATTTGTTTTGAACCGCTCATGATCGTTAATAGTTTAAGGAAAGAAATAAAGAGGACTTTTAAGTGAATATGGTATCTGTCTTAAAATGAGAAAATGTTAATGAGGCTTTAAATCTCTAACTGCTTGCGAATAGGGCCCAATAGAGCTCGAGTGACATCAGCTAAAATCTACTTAGGCTTTTATTCTGCTCTACTTCATAGTCTCTCTGTGCTTTATGTATCAAGTCAAATATCAGCTATGTACATAAACTAAATGGCAGCCCATATTTAACAAATATAATAGCCTGGGATTTTCAAATAAACACTTCCTGGCTATGTCGAAATGAGGGTTTATATTTGCATGTGTTTACTCAGGAAAACGTTGAATGAGCTGAAGTTTCTACTTTGTAAAGTGCAAAATGTTTGAGATTTAAAAGTACTTTGTGAAATTCTAATAAATAGTCAAACTTCCTCTTGGCACTTAATACAGAACATAATTTTCCTGGTCTGAAAAATTATAAAGTTATTTATAAAATAATGCCTATTTATATTGGATGCACAAAAATATAAAGAAGAAACATATAAATGGAACACACATTCCTAAATAATTACTTTTAGAATATATATATCAGAAAACAATGTATCACATTTTATGTAGGTAGTGTTTTGTACCCAATCTTTTTCACTTAATGAACATATTTCCATATCATAGAAAATTTTTTGCAGATATAATTTATATGTTAATATATTAATATACTATAATTCAATTAAGCAATCTTCTAATGTTAGATTTCGTATTAGTTAAATTTGAAAAGACTTAAATGACTGTGAGGAATAACTCTTATTTCTGATTTATGTTAGACTTATTTCTGATTTTTATTTTAGGGTAGATTTGCTTCAGGTAAAATTACTAAGTCAAAGGGTATCAATGATTTTTATCATCTGGGAAGACTTCAAATCTTATTTAAAGTTAATGATTAGCATTAGAAATTTTCTTAGCTCCTTAATGTATTGCTAATTGCTCTTTTTTATAAAGGCTCTTACAGGTAAAGCAGATATGTAATTATTAGTCGTTGAGTTTTCTAAAAATAAAAACATGTCATGGCTAGAGACTAATGTTAGGGTGAAGAAATACTTCTGTTTTGGTGTAGGCATTGTTTTCCAGTTCTAGTGGCTGAATCAAAAACTAATATGGTGTATGGCAGATTCCACTTTTGTGGGTTTAGATCCCACTTTTACTTGCTGTGTTCTCAGATTATTTAACTTCTGTCCTTTACTTTTTCCTTCTGTAAATGAAGCTGATACTATTGCCCACATCTTTGGGTTGTGGAGAAGATTAGATTGGGTAATGTACACAATCTACGTTATGCAGTGCCTGACACAGAAAGAACCCCCAGTGAATGTTAGCTGCTGCTATTGCTTGAATATAGCCATTAGCAAATAAATTTGTATTAGTATTTTACAAGCACTGCAGTTATTGTGAGGAAGTCAGGAATAGCAAATATTTTCATTATGTACACAATACCAGTTAAACAAGCTTTTAGATGTAACAATAGAAACTTCTTTTAAAAAGTAGAATGCAATACAGTAGTAATTATTCTTGCCTGCTGGGAAAAATATAGAGGTAAGATACTAGTAAATGTCACTGTTTGGGTTACGTGTTATGTGTGTTATTAGTTCTACATGTAAGAATCCTACGTTGGTAATATGTATGTAGCCCAGAGCTTCTCAAACTTTAATGTGCATATGAATCATCTGGGGATCTTATTAAAAGGCAGATTCTGAATTCGTCGTAAATCAGGGGTGGGCCCTGAGATTCTATATTTCTAGCAGATCCCAGATGGTGCTGATGGTCCAATGGCTATATTGAGTAGCAAGTATTTAGACTAAAAAAAAAATGAGGCTATTGGAGGTTAATACTGAGTTCTTAAATTTTTAAAAAATACTTCTCTAGCATTTTGCTTTGGGCATTTAGTATATTTGCATATTATGAATTTGAATTTCAATGTTCTGCAGAAGCGGGAGTCAACAAATTTATATAAAACTAATATCGTTAAACAGTTCACAGGTGGAAGTAGATAGGATAAAAATCAAAAACAAAAAAACTCTTCATCCTTGATCTTTCGCTGTCTCTGTGAACATGACATAAGGTTTGGAGCCAGGTTGTGGGTATTTTCATACCTGGCTGCTTCTCAGCACCACAGTCACCACAGAATGGTACGTGCTTGTCCTGTCCTCTGGCCTCCACCGAGGCACAGAAGCAGGAATCGCGTCTCATCAGTATTGTTTAATGATGCGCATGACAAGGACACATCCCTCACATCAGAATCTGGGCTCCGACTGCTTTTTGTCGATAATCCTCACCTGATTATCACAGAGTGGGTATGCAGCCGAGGGGAGTACAAAAGTATTGGATAAGGTTTGCAAATCTTCATAGAACACCCATTTTACCTAAAGACTTGGGAAATTCTATTAATACAAACTTGGTCCTTTATAGCATGACACGTGTGTGCATTTAAAAAACAACACGAGAGCTGATAGGCTACCTCTGGCTATGTTCTAGACCCCAGGGATATTGTTTCACATTATTTTGCCATTAGGCTAATTTCGAGGGCAAAACATGAAAGTTATTGTAAGCGAAAAGAACAAGAGAGGAAACCCTGGGAGGCCTTATGATTAAAAGAAATTGAAGTCAAAATATTTAGTTTCTAATCTTTGCTCTGCTACTCACCTCCTTTATAACTTTTTATCTCTCTGAGCATCCTCACTTTTCTCATTTGCATAACAAACCAGTTAAACTAATTTCGAGGTCCCTCCAAGCTCTGGCATTCTTTGACTTTATGATTGAATTTATTATCTTGTATTGAGAATTTTCCTCTAATTTATAGGTAACCAGTTGACTATATTGAATGGTAGAGACTCCCCAGCTCTGGCTCCTATGATAGCCCCCCTCTGTGACCAGAACTGTCAATCATTTTGTGATGATTTCCACTATTTTGCAATTAAAGTCGTACCCTAGAGATGGAGTTTCATTTGAAATACAACTGAGTGCACATGGTGTTGAAAAATATGTTACCCCATATGCAACGGGGTAAATCTGTAAAAGAGACTTACCCCCTAAGTTTAGGGTATCAATGAGGCAATGTAAACCACCAGAGCAGCTACTTGACAATTTGTCACTCAACTTCAGCAAAACTATAGAGGAACTGCACAATGAATTAATGAATAGCAACAAATCCCCATGACAACATGTTAGTTCATTAAAATTTTATCAGCATTCTTCCTAAGGAAAGTGTGCCTTCTGTTCTATGTTGAGTTTCTTCAACATTGTTTTACAGCCAATTCACAGCATTCTGGTGCTTCAAAATTAGTTCCTGTGGAGAATGTGATACACATAGACTCTATATTGTGTCACACATGGGTCTCCTGGGTGTCACAATGAAATATTGTCTGCATTTTTGTGTATCTTATGGCTTACGCATTCACAAACACTTCCCTACTGCCTTTTTCTGAGAGTAGGTTAATTAACTGGAAATCTACTCCTGTGTTAATTTTTAGCAAATGTATTAAATTGCTTTTCATAAATATCTTTTTGATATTCAACAAAAAAAGCATCAATGGGGGAGAATGGCAAAATATTTTTGCTTGCTGCCACAGTGGCATTTTCCCTCTGGCTTTGGAAAACAAATAGTGATGCACAAGCCTTGACATTTTCCTTGATTTTTTTTCTCTCCCTGAATATATTTTTTATGTGTAACCCAAATGCAAGTGGCCTGGGTGAGCCCAAATCTTCCCGTATGTATAACAGGGACAGCCTTCCCTCCTATCAATAAAAAAAAAAAGGCTCATAACCTTATCCTACAAACAATAGGGAAATCAGCACTATTCCCAACATTTTGGAGAGTGTGTGACAGGATTACATACTTTCTATTCAATTTCTGCCATGAATTCTGCTTGTACTGAATCCTGATCTCAATCTTAGCTTTCCTTTTGTAAAAGTACGTAAGCGGAGATACGTGTCAAAGTCAGCCCTTTTTACAACTTTCTTAACTTTGAATAACACAAAGTGGGGATTAGAACAACCTCTTATTTAGCTCCACAAGTTGAGGATTATGATCTTGAAGAAGATCATAGACTCAGTCCATTAATCTATATATACACATATATGCATCATGAGATCTTTTTTGTTTTCTCTATTTTGGAACAGAAGTTGAGGGACTGATTTTCAATATGCCATTAAATGTGTTAACAATGGACAATAATTATGAGTTTGTTAATTAGTGTAAACTTTATATACTGAAATTTAGCAAAATGTAAATTTAGCAAATAGAACTGCACATATCCCTTGACATGAAAATATTGTTTCTAGGATATGCTAAAATAATCAGACATTTATACCAAAATTTATGCATAAGAATATTCTTGAAAATATTGTTTATAACAGGAGGAAATAATGAGGCTAATCTAAGTAGCTGATAAAAAGAGATGTTAATATAATTTGTTATATCCATACATTCTATACTTGTCAGTTATTAAAAACAATCTGGTAAATTTTGATTTATTAAACATACTGGATTATTGACAATATATTGGTAAATTACGAAAAGTATAATATGATTGATTTATATCTCAGAATGTCAGTATATATGTGAATATTTGCGTAAGATAGGGTCTGTAAGAAAAGGACATAGAAAGTTAATATCATTTATGACTAGATTGTGAGATTTGAAGTTACTTAATTTTTTTTCCTTTATGCTCCTTTGGATTTTCTAATTATTTTATGATGGCCATGGAACGTTCAGTAACTTCTTTTAAAAATGTGTTTAATCAGGGTAAAATGACAGAAAGAGCCTTTGCTTGGGGTAGTGGGCACATGGTTCAGTGTGCAGATGTTTTAGTGAGTCGTTCACTTAAAACCTGTATTGTTTTGCTAACCAATGTCACCGCAATAAATTCAATAAAAACTGTTTTTAATAATAAGTTTTAAACAAACCAAAGAAGCACATTTACAAGATACTTAAATGCATAAAATTTAAATCATTTGCATTGCTTATTGCAGGATTTGTCAACAGTTTCACCACAGATATTTTGGGCCAAATAATTCTTTGTTGTGGGTGATGTCCTGTGTGTGTATTGTGAGATTTTTAATAGCATCTCTGGCCTCAACAGACCTGATGCAAGTTACACCCCCAAGTTGTGACAACCAAATCCATCTCCAGATATTGCTAAATGTCCCCTGGGTGGCAAATCAAACCCCTACTTGAGAAACACTGAATTATAGATATCGCTTGATTGGTTGATACCATTCTTAATTTATATGCAGAACATTTATCTTCTCTCACATGTTTATCCCTCTTGTAAAATTTCATTTTTTCATGTCTCCATCTTGAAGGAGATGCTGTATTTTCCTTTTTTCAGAGAAAGTCTCAACTCAGAGATTGAACTAGGGTAACTAACAAGCTGTGACTGGTTTCGATCACTGACTGAAAGGACTGCCTGTCAATGAGCTCACCATGACTAATTGCTAAAATCACAGCTGGCAAGGAAGGACAGATCCCCTATACCTACAGATTCTAGACCTTACGTTTACCTTAACAAGAACAAAGAGGAAGAGAATGTTTAGCTAGATCATTTTACAATTCCCACATTTTAAAAATATTCACTCTAAATACAGATATATTTTTATATTCAGTAATAAGGCTGACTGTAGTAAATGCATGATTCTTAGTATTGGAAGACATGACTTTAAGTTTGAACCTGCCACTTACCTGTAAACATGACCCTTGACAACTCTTTTAACCTCTTTGTCATTTGAAAATAAGGATGATTTAATAGCCCTACTTAATTACATGATTATAATAAATAATGAGTGCATTATGGCTTGAAAGTGCTGTTAAACTGCCAAGGACTCCATACCCATTGGGAATTCATTTCTCATGGAGGTTATTGGTGGCTGAGGTTGCTATGGCAACGTTCTGGTTTGTAATGTTCCAAAAACGATGCCTAATATATACACGGCATCTATTTACACCTACAAAGCAAATAGAGATCATTAAGGAATTTAACTTGAATTGTTTTCATTTAAACTTGCGTTTTCTGAATGCCTCTAACCCTTTGTCAATATTTCAGTACCTATCATAAAAATTAAATAAATCTTAGATGCTGATAGATGTGGAATATAAAACTAGAGAGAATAAAAGGGAAAGAAAGTAAAACAAAAATGAATTCTTTAAAAAATAAGAGTATCTCAGAAATTAGAAAACACATGTTTGAGTTCATCTCAAGAATTAGCAGTGTGAGATTTCCTCTGATAATTGTTTTCTCTGGTTTATTCAACCCTCTTAAAATGAATCAACCAATGGGGCATCTGCCAACCCCCCAGGAGCCTCTGCTACATTGTTGTATAACTATAACAATAGAATATCTTTTTCTGATTAGCTGTTTCACAGCTTTTCTCCAATACATCCCCTGTGGACTTTAGAAAATTATTGCAAACTAGCATCTGAACAAGACTGGAAGATAGGCCAACGTCTTTGCCTGGTAACTACTATGCCTGCTAAGTTCAAAACTTTACACTGACAACTTTAAGAAAGCAATAATAAAATGATCGAAAACACACACCAACCAACCACTTGATTTGACTTTCACTTATTTTTACTTCTCAGTTCTTCAACATTAAGATATAAGGTCAGACTTCTCAGATATGACACCTGAACAGATGATAATAAACGCTAGAGTAAAATGTGGGGTGAGCATGTGTGTGTATTAAACAATTCCTCGAAGAGAACAAAATGATGTGGGTAGTCTCAACGTGGAATACATGTGCAAGCTAACATTAATTTGCTATCCATCACATGCAAAGGTGATACCACAAATCCTCTGATTAGGGAAAAAAATATTTTCAAATTATTTTCTAAGGACTGGGAGTGAATTTGGGATTAATTTCCTTTGCTTAGTTTGTTTAGTCTTCATCGGGAATAACACATTTAAGAAATAACTGCTCAGTGGAATCTTAGGTCAAGATTCAGTAGCTGTATTGAGATTCAGTAGCTGTATTGATACTTTAACTTACAGTTAAAGTTATGATCTGTAACTTACAGATACATAAACCTGAGATTCAGGTTTAGAGAGATTCAGTAGCTGTATTGATACTTTAACTTACAGTTAAAGTTCTGACCTGTAACTTACAGATACATAAACCTGAAGGGGAGTTAATATGAGTTGAAAGAAATGGCATGAGAAAACTCAGTTTGTCTGGGGGAAATAATTGGATCAGTTCTGGAGGACTACTATATCAGCAGAAATCAGTTGAAATTGACAATGTCATTTTCAGGAAAGAAACATGGTAAAAACATATATGAACTTGACTGCTCATTCTAGCTGGAAGTGGGTGAGATGACCAAAGTCAAGAAGCAAGCATATGAAATTGTCAAACTTGTCACAATTTTTCTTTATTATTTTTTATTAATTGTCTTTCACACTAGATCTTAAGCTCTGTAAAGGGAGATTCTCCTGTAGTCTAGCTTACTGCTGTATTCACATGCCTAGCATAATGCCTGGGGCATGGTATCATTGATTAATGCACAGAAGTAGAGTTTATTCATAAGTTAGTATAGAAATTAAATTTTGTTGTCATTGATTTTTAAGTGGCACAATCTAATCAAGAAAAAGACTTAAAGGTAGTTTTCCTCCTATGCTCAGATAAGCTTTTATATTTCTTATTTGTGGATTTGTGAGTGGTATATGGATTAGGAGGAGGAAATTAAACATATCCTCCTGTTTCAGGCTGGATGGGGATTTACTATCATGAAGACTTTGTGAAGGGTCTGTGGCCCCCAAATGATTATATAGATTGGATGGACTTAGAAGAAAATGGTTTGCTTCTTTGTGGGGTTAGTCTAGATTCAATAGAAGTCTCCCTAGACCAGAAAGGACTGTGAGAAGAGATTGCTTTTTTCCCACTTTGCAGTGAGTACTAGGTAGCAGTGAATTGATTCATAATAATTGCTAGAGTTGAGTGGTTATTGTGGAGAGTTAAAAGGAATGGAAACTGTTCCTGAGCAAATTGCTGGCTTAATTCCTAGCCTCTTGGCTAGATGTAAGTAGGGCCTTGTGATTGAGTTCTGATGACTGTAATGTGAGAAGAAATGGTGTATGCCACTGCCAGGCCCATCAAGAACCTTAAAACGTCTGCTACCCTCCTTCATGCTCCTTCTTCCCTGTCTTCTGGCTAGATGCAGAGGATCCAGTGAGGCAGCTAGGCATCCACAAGATGCCAGAGACAGAGATGGATAACTGCATGGATCAGAGTTCTGTCTCCTCTATGACATAAGCAAGAGTTAAGTCCTCACTGTATTTAAAAAAATTAGTTAAAAGGTCAACACCTGAATTTTTTCAGTGCTCTCTGTGTGTCTCAGGTCCTAGTATATGAAATTGTTTCCTTATATTGAGATGATTCCTCCTCCTATTCTTTGAAAAACATCTCCAGACACTTAATACAATAGAAATGTAAGATATGGAAGAACTTTTATAACTTTGTATTTAACTAGCACTTTGATGCATTCTGCTATGGGCAAGGGGAGTGAAACGCTGTACACTGTTATATCTCTCAGATTGTCTCTAAACTCCTGGAAGGTAGGTAGAAGGTAACTTTTTTCCTCCTGTGGTCTTCATATTGTAGACATTAATTGAATGATTGTTAAATAATATTTATATCCATCAATTACATTGGAACTTACTTCATTTTGTAATCATTAAGTACTTGATAAGGAACTTTTTGCTAACTAAGGATATACCTCCCTAATTTTGAAACTCGTTTGACATAACCAAAATAACTTTTCTACTTGTAGAAGGAAAAAAAGGAAGATATAATGTGTGGAAAGAGTAAATTTGACTTGGATAGTGTCCATTTATACTAACATTGCACTTGATTATGACTTCTATTTAGAAGGACACTCCAAAATGAATTTTTATTTCTTAAAACAGGACCCTTATTAACTTTAATACAATTAATTTGTTTTTCTTTATTATCATTTAAATAATATTCTGGAATTCTCTCTCTTTTTGTTTCACCTTTTACCTATTGTCTCCAACTCTTGATTGAGATCGTACCGTATTGACAGATATTTGTCCTTCTGTATTTTATTCTATGCTCATATAATTTTAATATAGATTTTACTTTGCTATTATTGATTCTTGTGTGTTATTTTGTTCTTTTTCTTATTGTCTTTACTACATTTTCATCAGTTCTTATTTTTGATAACTTCTGACTCATCCATTTAAACTTACATGGTTTTTTACTTAGGAATATTTTGGTTGAACTCTATGAAAAATTAATATAAACTGGCATAAAAAGAGAAGAAAATGTTATAGACTGAATAATGACCCCCAATGATTTCCATATCTTAATTCCCAGAACCTGTGCTTATGTTACTTTACATGGTAAAAGGGATTTTGCAAATGTGATGAAGTTAAGGACCTTGATATGGGGAGATTATCCTGGATTATTACAGTGAGCCCAATATAGTCACAACAGTCCTCATAACAGGGAAGAAGAAAGCTTAGAATCATAAATAGGAAATGTGATGTGTAGATGACCTCTAGAAATTGAAAAAATCAAGGAAATAGATTCTCCCCTGAAGGTTCTAAAAGAAATATAACCTTGCCAACTGAGGAATATATCTCGATTTTAGAATTCTGAAATCTAAAACTAAAAAAAAAAAAATTGTGTTGCTTTAAGCTACCAAGTTTTGATAATTATTTACAGAAATAAGAAATAATAGGAAACTAGTACAGTGTATTTATTTGTTTAGATCAGGTTCATGTGGGACTAAATCCAGTTTTTACAGGGCCATATTTTTGAGTTCCTGATTAGATCTCTATGTTTTCATTCTTGCCTAAATCTTACAATAGAATATCTATGATTTCAATTTAGTTATATTTAAAGTGAAACATAAACTCGTTCTCTCTGGATGACAGAAACTTTATGGAATTTTATATTGTTCACCCTTATTTATAAATTATGTCTCATCTATATGTAATTCTATATGATTTTCTTTAATCTAGTTTTTCAAAAATCTTCAATTTTTCATTAAAATAATACATTCCTTTATTTTTACTCATATTTCATTAGTATGTTCACTATTTAATAGAATTTTATGATTATAATAAATTGGAAAAGAAACGATGATTGTTGATAATAAAATTGTTAAGCTAGACAGACAACATTTAGTGTGTATGGTTAGCAGTCACTATGTTTTACTGAAGACATGAAGAGTATTATTTAAAGCATAAAATTGATTAAATATATATTAGTTAAGAGAACTCATGCAGCTCCATTGGCCTGAATTGGCTTACATGCTCATCCCTGACAATCCCTGTGGCCAAAGAAACATATTGCAGATAATGTAGCATGATTGCCCATCAGTGATTTTCAGCAACTTTTATTCCTTTTGACTTCTTCATATACTTCCCACTATATTAGCACAATAATCCAGGTACTTGAGTTTCTATTTCTTATTGCAACTAAGGACAACCATATGACCCAGTTGTGAATATTGAGATGTAAATGAGAGTCTTCTGAAAGATTCCTGATAACTGTTTTTCTTTGGGATAAAACATGAGGTTGAGAATGAGAAGAGTATCTTTTCATTCCACCTTAACATGCACTCTTCCCCCACTTCTTCCTTGTAGATGCAGTCATGTAACTATGATACTAAAGCTAAGGGAATCTTATGGACATTTATGCAACAATATAAATTATAAAGCTGCTGAAATAACTTGTAATTTGTTATTTCATTATTTGTCACTTTTAGTTGGTTACCACTTACTTGTAGTGAGTACTTTCTTACTGATGAAGAATGGGATAAACTGATATAGTAAATGGGCTTAGCACTTGCTTCTAGAGACAGGCAAGATATTTACTCGTTGAAGATTCACTGGCTGAGGATGGGGGGCATGGTGGTTACCCAAAGTAAAACAAACATAATGTTATTACAAAGAAAATGGGAAATGAATCTTAGACCAAAATAACAGAAGTCAATCTCTACTCCACTTTTCTTAACTGGATGTAAAGTAAAAACACAAGACTTACTTCCAGCAAAGATGGAAATGTAGGTAGATACACTTTGCCTCCTTGTACAATCAAAAGAAGGACAATAACCAATTTAAAAACAAAAAATAACCAGAACTGCAAGAAAATCAAACTGTATGGAAGTCTGACCAAACCAAGGAGTTAAAGAAGAAACATTCATTCAGACTGATAGGAGGGGCAGAGGCTGGCAGTCGGGGCAGAGAGGACACAAGTCTAGATGTCATTTGGCAGTCCCACATTTGCCTGTGGATAAACTGGGAGGAACAACTGGGGAGCAAGACAGACCATGCAACCCAGGGTGGCAACACAGGAAAAGAAAGCCTCAAAATGTCTGACTGTAAAAATCTTTGGGGGTCGAAGTGGTGGAAGAAACTTCCAACTTCACAGGAGAGTTCTTTGGAGAGACCCACAGAGTCCTAGAATGTACACAAACCCACCCACCCGGAAGTCAGCATCCGAAGGACCCAATTTGCTTGTGGGTATCTAGGGAAGTGACTAAAAGCCAGCCCAGAGCTAAACAAGCAGTATTATTCCCTCTCTGACCCCTCCTCTACAAACAACACCACAATGCAGTGACATGGTTGTCTCACCCTGGTGAATACCTAAGGCTCCTCCCATTGCAACATTACAGGAGTGCCGAGACAAAGAAATATGGCCCAAATGAAAGAACAGATCAAAACTCCAGAAGAAATACAACTAAGCAATAAAGAGATAGCCAATCTATCAAATGCAGAGTTCAAAACACTGGTAATTGGGATGCTCACAGAAATGGTTGAGTATGTTCACAGAATGGATGAAAAAGTGAAGGCTATGCAAAGTGAAATAAAGAAAAATATACAGGGAACCAACAGTGAAGGGAAAGAAACTGGGATTCAAATCAACAATTTAGAGTAGAAGGAAGATATAAACGTTCAATCAAAACAGAATGAAGAAAAAAGGATTCAAAAAAAAATGAGGAGAGGTTTAGGACCCTCCAAGACAACTTTAAATATTCTAACACTTGAATCATAGGGGTGCCAGAAGGAGAAGAGAAAGAGCAAGAAATTAAAAACTCATTTAAAAGAAATAATGAAGGAGAACTTCCCCAATCTGGTGAAAGAAACAGACTTCCAGGGAGTCCAGGAAGCTCAGAGAGTCCCAAAGAAGTTGGATTCAAGGAATCACATACCAAGGCACATCATAATTACATTACCCAAGATTAAAGATAAGGAGAGAATCTTAAAAGCAGCAAGAGAAAAAGAGACAGTTACCTACAAAGGAGTTCCCATAAGACTATCAGCTGATTTCTCAAAAGAAAACTTTCAGTCAAGAAGGGGCTGGAAAGAAGTATTCAAAGTCATAAAAGGCAAGAGCCTACATCCAAGGTTATTCTATCCAGCAAAGCTATCATGTAGAAAGGAAGGCCAGGTAAAGTGCTTCCCAGATAAGGTCAAGTATAAAGAGTTCATCATCCCAAGCCCTTTTTATATGAAATGTTAAAAGGACTTATCTAAGAAAAAGATAAAAACTCTGAACAGTAAAATGACAACAAGCTCACAGCTATTAACAACTGAACTTAAAGAAACAAAAACAAAAACGAACTAAGCAAACAACTAGAACAGAAACAGAGTCACAGAAATGGAGATCAAGTGGAGGGTTATCAGCGGGTAGGGGGAGGGGAGAGAATGGGGGAAAATGTACAGGGAAAGAAGAACATAAATGGTAGGTACAAAATAGACAGGGGAAGGTTAAGAATAGTATAGGACATGGAGAAGCCAAAGAACTTATATGTAGGACATGAACTAACAGGGAGAATGCTGGTGAGAGAGGGTTATGCAGGGCAGAGGGGAATAAATGGGAAGAAAAAAATGGGACAACTGTAATAGCATAATCAATAAAAATATATGTTTAAAAGAGGACCTAAAATGACTAAAAACAGAAGAATAAAATAAAGTAAAAAATGCAAATATTAAGTGTTTTTTTTCTAGAGAAAAATGAAGCACTTAAACTCCACTACTCTGCTTCCCTAAGCTCTGCTAATATTTCCTTTTCTTTCCCATCTTTTCCTAAAATGCTAGTCACTTATAAATTAGAAATCTGTGTGGAGTAGGAACATAAGTTGACTTGAGCTAGAGTCAAATGTAACTGTCAAAAGAAGAATGCCAGTCACTGCCTGAAGCCTGCCTGCCTGTCTCTCTCCTGCAGTCTCTATAAAACAGCTCTTGTTAAAGGTGTATGTCATGTCAGTCAAACACCATAGGTGGTGTTTGGAGTTTGAGGTATTGACAATGGGTATTTGCTGTTGTTTCACATAATCCCATCTTAAAAATATATGGTAGGTACAGATGTCTCCTGAAAAAAGAGGACACAAAAGATGGATGAAAAATTGTAGATAGTAACCAGTACTACCTATCATTTCCCAACTTATCAAAATGGACAATAAGGTTAACAAAAAAATTCTTTATTTGAACAAAAGATCATTTTCATGACTAAATTTATTTTAAAATGTAGCTTTGCTGCTTGGTAGGAAGAAAGTGCATAACTTGCATAAGTTTCAAATCAGTAAAAGTTACTGAGAATCTACTAATTTAAGGGCCTACTTTAAGACTCTGTCAAGAGTAATATAAAAAGAATCCTTGCCTTTAAGTGATTTATAGTAAGGGTAGAAGGTGGGGAAAAGGACAGCAAGGTAACTTCATAATTATAATGTAAGAAAATAAAGCAAGAGTGTAGAGGAAGAAAATATTATAGAAGGTCTTAACTGACATCTGGCTATATGGTCAGTGAATAGTCAGGATGAGTAATGCATGATTAATACAAGATTGTTTTTCAAGACTGTCATAATGAACTCCATGTTAAGACAGGAACACCTATATGTTAATCCCAGGCATTTAGTAAATTAGAAAAAAAATTACCTTTACCAATCCTTGAAAAATTAATACTTGAAAATATTTACCTTTATTAACTCAGATTCATCTGTAAGACAGTATTTCATTAGTGATACTATTAGCCTGAAATATTTTTTACTTAAGGAGGTGATGAAATAATTGCATAATGCATATTTAAGTATCAGAAATTATACTTGAGAAATTGTACTCCTGCTCCCTTCAGGGGACACATCTAAGAGGCAAAACACAGTTAAACTCAAAGTGAAAGGCTGAAAAATGATCCTCAAAGAAAATAACATCTACAGAAAGGCAGGGATAGCTATACTTATATCTGACAAAATAGATTTCGAGATAACAAAGGTAACAAAAGAGAAAGATGGACATCTTATAATGATAAAGATGATACTACATCAAGAAGACATAATACTACTTAATATATATATACCCAATCAAGAAACACCAGAATAAATAAAACTACTAACAGAACTAAAGGAAGAAACCGACCAAAACACAATCATAGTTAGGGACCTTAATATTGCATTCACAACTCTAGAAAGATCATCCAAACAGAAAATCAAGATGTATCAGCCTTGAATGACACATTTGATCAAATGAACATAATTGACATTTACAGAGCCTTTCATCCCAGAACAACAGACTATACATTCTTCTCCATTGCACATGGAACATTCTCAAGGGTAGCCATATGTTGAATAACAAAACTAGCCTCAATAAATTCAAGAAGATTAAAATTATACCAAGTGTATTCTCTGATCACAATACTTTGAAATGAGAAATCAACAGCAAAAAGAAACCCACAAATATGTGAGGACTAAATAACATACAACTAAAAAATGGCTGGGTCAAAGAAGAAATAAAAGGTAAGATCAAAAGATATAGAGAGAGAAATGAGAATGACAATACAACATATCAAAACTTTGGGGATGCAGTGAAAGCAGTAATAAGAGGGAAGTTTATATCATTACAAGCCTATCTCAAGAAACAAGAGAATTCCCAAGTAAACAACCTAACATTACCTCTTAATGAACTTGAAAAAGAATAAAAGCATCCCAAAGTCAGCAGAAGAAAGGAAATAATAAAAATTAGAGCAGAATTGAATGAGAGATAAGAAGACTATTCAGAACATTAATACAACAAAGAGCAGGTTCTTTGAAAAGATTAATAAAATTGATAAACCCCTGGCTAGACTTACTAAAGAAAAAAGAAAAGACTCATATAAACAAAATCAGAAATGAAAGAGGAGAAGTTATCATATACATCACAGATATACAAAGGATCATACTAGACTACTATGAAAGACTATATGCCTCCAAGTTCAATAACCTAGAAGAAATGGGTAGGTTCCTAGAAAATCTACGTGGACCCATTAACAGTGAGAAAATTGAAACAATCATCAAAACCCTCCAAAAAAATAAATAAGTAAGCATTCAGGACCAGTTGGCTTCACTAGCAAATTCTACCAAACATTCAAAGATTTGATACCTATTCTTCTTAAACTCTTCCAAAAAATTGAAGAAGAAACAATACTTCCTAACACATTTTATGAGGCCAACATAACCCTGATACCAACACCTGGCAAGGATAACACAAAAAAAGAAAACTACCAACCAACATCTCTGACGAATACAGATGCAAAATCCTGAACAAAATACTAGCAAATAGAATAGAACAATATATTAAAACAATAATACATCACGATCAAGTGAGGTTAATTCCAGGGGCACAGGAATGGTCAACACATACAAATTGATTAATGTAATACTCCACATTAACAAAAAAAGGGGAGAGATAAAAATCATATGATCTTATCAATAAATGCAGAAAAAGCATTTGATAAGATGCAACATCCATTTATGATTAAAACATTCAATAAAATAGGTATAGAAGGAAAGTACCTCAATATAATAAAGGCCATATATGACAAATCTTCAGCCAATATCACACTCAGTGGTGAAAGGCTGAACGTTTTCCCTCTAAAATCAGGAACAAGATAAGGATGCCCACAATTCTTATTCAACACAGTTTTGAAGTCCTAGCCAAAGAAACAAGGCAAAAATAAAATAAAAGCCATCCAAATTGGGAATGAAGAAGCAAAAGTGTCATCTTTGCAGATGACATGATTCTATATATAGAAAACCCTAAAGGCTCTACAAAAAAAAAACTATTAGAAATAATAAACAAATATAATAAGGATACAAAATCAATGTATGAAAATCTACTGCTTTCCTATATACTAACAATGAAACTTCAGCAAAAGAAATTTAAAAATTTCATTTTACAATTGCAACAATTTACAATTGCATTTTAAAATAGCTAGGAATAAACTTAAAAAAAAGATGTGAAAAACCGATATACTGAAAGTTACCAAGCATTATTAAAAGAGATTGAAAAAAATACATAATGGAAAGATATTTTTTGTTCATGGATTGGGAGAATAAACAAAGTTAAAATGGCCATATTACACAAAGCAATATACAGATTTAAGGCAATCCCCATCAAAATCTCTGTCGTATTTTTAAGGAAATAAAACAAAAAATATCATCAGATTTGTATGGAGCCACGAAAGCCCTGAATAACCAAAGCAATTCTGAGGAAAAAATAATGAAGCTGGAGGTATCATACTACCTGACTTCAATTTATACTACAGATCTGTGATAATCAAAACAGCATGGTATTGACAGAAAAACAGACACATGAACCAATGGAACAGAATTGAGAGCCCAGAAATCAAACCTCATGTATATGGACAAATAATATTTGACAAAGGAGCCAAAAACACACAACAGAGAAAAGAAATCCTCTTCAATAAATGGTGCTAGGAAAATTGGAAAACCACATTCAAAAGAAGGAAACTAGATTACGGTTGTCCCCTTGCACAAAAAAGTAATTCCAGATGGATCAAAGAACTAAATATAAGATCAGAAACAATAAATTATATAGAATAAAACATATGTAATGAACCTTGGCTGTAAAGAGGATTTGAATTTGACTCTGAAGGCAAGGGAAGTAAAGGAAAAAAATAAATGAATGAGATTATATCAAACTAAAATGCTTCTGCACAGCAAAAGAAACTTACAATAAAACAACAAGGTATGGGAGGTGATATTTGCATAAACAGCTCTGACAAGGGGTTAATATCTAAGATGTATAAAGAACTCATACAACTCAACACCAAAGAAACAGTCCAATTAAAAAATGTTTAGAAGACCTGAACAGACACCTCTCTGCCAAGAAGACACCAAGAAGACATAGAAATGACCAACAGATATGTGAAAAACGTGTTCAACTTCACTAGCTATTAGGGAAATGCAAATCAAAGCTACTACGAGATACCACCTCACACCTGTTAGAATGGTTACTATCATCAAGACAGTTAATAACAAGTGTTAGAGAGGTTGTGGAGAAAAAGTAACCCTCATTCACTGCTGGTGGGAATGTAAACTGGTACAATTGCTCTGGAAAACAATATGGAGCTTCCTCCAAAAATTAAGAATACAGTTACTGTGTGACCAAGTAATCCCTTTTCTGGATATCTACCTGAAAAACTTGAAAACATTTATCCACAAAGATGTATGCACACCTATGGTTTTTGTAGCATTAGTCACAGTGGCCAAGACATGGAGACAACCAAAATGTCCTTCAGTAGAGGACTGGATAAAGAAGATGTGGTACATGTATACAATGGAATAACACTCAGCCATAAGAAAAAAGATAAAATACTGTCATTTACAACAACATGGGTGGACCTTGAGAATATTACTCAAATTGAATTCAGTCAGAAAAAGCTGAAAATCATATGATTTCACTTTTATGTGGACTATAAAGCTGAAACTCATAGACACGGACAACAGTATGGTGGTTTCCAGAAGAAAGGGACTAGGAGAAGTTAGAGGTAAACTAAGCCACATATATGGTGACAGGAAATGCTTGGACTTTGGGTGGTTGGCATGCAATACATCTATCATGTATCACAGAAATGTACACTTGAAACAGATATGATCCTATTAACCAATGCCACCCCAATAAATTTAATGAAAAAAGAAATTAAATGCAAAAGAGAAATGTAGTTGTAAATATTTTTATCAGCATTTATGATATGAGTGCTAGCATCTATTTTTTAAATAATAAAGCTCAGAATAAGAATCATTCACACTCTCACAAAATTGTGTTTATTACTTTTTGCTTCTGCCTCATTTAAAAAGTGATTTTAGACACATAACATTTAAAGTATACCAATGTTTTTATAAATAAATTTAATTTCTCAATGTATAAATAAAAAACATTAAAATGTTCTATAAAATTCAAACTATTAAATCATGAAATATTCTAAAAACAAGTAGAAAAAGGAAGCCAATTTTATTGGATTTATTTTTCAGAGATCTATTTACAGTTTTAAATCAAGGCTATATTGAGTATTCATTTAGCAAACCTCCATTTTGTGCTTCATGATACTAATATCATGGTGTGAATATCATTCATAGGAATGGTGTGAGGTTAAAAACAATAACTAAACAAAGGTGGGCAGTACTGATCCCTTGAAGACCAAAAAGGTTATTGATAAATAAATAATAAATATTGACTGAAGGAATTAATTCAGCACTGAATACATTTTTGATGTTATAGTAGAGGAGATCATGGGATAAATTTAAGGGAATTCATGATTGCTTTGAGAATTGGGCAATGTGCAGGTAAAAGAAAGCTAATTTTTCTCAAACAGAAACATTTCAGGTTTTTTTTCAATGCTCTGTTGTAAGTAAAACCAAACCAAACAAAACCCACAGCTGAAATGTAAATTAGCAGACCAAGTAAAGAAGTTAAAGCACCATATAGCAATATTAAGAAAATTTTAAAACATATTTCTCAAAAAACAGAAAAAGAAAAAAGAAAGATAAAGTCATTTAAATATCTGCTTTGAAATTTTCCTTATTCTCTCTTCCCTAGCCTATTTTTCCCCCCAGATACACTGAATTTATCTTCACTCAGATATAGCTGATAAAGTTAGCTCAAACAGTAATTTAAAAATGTATAAAGGGCAATGGGATATCACTATACTCAGAAGACCACATACACAGTCAGTGAGCACTTCCTTTGTGTTATACACTGTTTGATGATGTATACACACACCAACAGACACACACACACACACACACACACACACACACATCCCATGATAATCCTAAAGGGCATATATTATTATTCCCATTTGACAAATGAAAAAGTTCATGTATACAGAGGTGCAGTAATGAGATAAAATGCTGAAGTAGAAGCTTCAATTTGGACACAAAAGTGGTGTATTCTGTCAAAGAAAGTTTTGAGACATCCTACATTCAGTTGGTTTCAAATCCTTGATGAACCTTAAGTCTGTCATAAACGTGGAGAGTGTAAAAAAATGTCTCATTAGAGATAAAAGGAGGGGGATTTTTGAGAATAATTTCTTCGAACAGAGCTATGAATCTCAAAGGGTCAGAGTTTGGAATGTTTCCTCCTTGGAACTGAAAAAGGATCAGGGAGTGAGGAGAAGAGGAGGCTGGAAAGATGACTAGGGACCAGTTCATGCTGATGTTACATTTCTTTTCTAAGGACAGTGGGAAATTGTGAACTACTTTACACAGCATGATGACATATTTACAAGTTCACTTTTGCTACTCTATGCAGAATGCAGCTCAGAGTGGGAGCAGGGAGATCAGTTGGGAAGGGAACCTGCTATGAGCTGATAGTCTGGGCTACAAGGGTGACAGCTGCGATGATGGACTCAATCTATATTTTGTGACTAGAATCACCAGAATGAGTCTTTGGAGCAGAGGTGGAAGTGAGGAAAAAAAGACAATTTTTATGGGACAAATTTAATCATTGGAGAGTAGACAATCATACTGAATCTTTTGGGTTGTCTGAAAAAACAGCATTGTTAGCTTCAATCAACCACCAAAATCAACTCAGAAAAAGATATTTAATGTTCATGTATTATTAGGTAATTAAAGGAGGAATTTAAAAGGAAATTTGTCTTGTTATTCCAAAAAATGCATACACAGGTCGAGCCCTGCCATTCACCAATTATGATGGTGGATAAATAAATGCCTTTAGGGAAAAAGAATCTTTTGATTGCGGGAATTGCCCCGTCAAACATGACATCCTTAGCTTTGGAAAAATTAGAAATGGAATTTAGAGAGAATATTTTCATGCATATCTTTTATAAATTAAAAAAGTCAGGACCAAGATCAATCATTCATATACAGTTTATTAGTTGTCAAATTGGAACTAGAAGTCAAGGATCCAAACTCCATCAAATCTTTTTCCATCACTATCAATGCACAAAATGAGTGATAAAATTTGTCAGATGTCAAAGTCAAGAGGACTGCAGTATTGTTAAACCAAGATTACAAATTCTGGAGGTCAAAATTATGAAGACAAAAAGAAAATATTCAGGTTCATGGGCTGAAATAAGGCATGAATAGAAAGATAGGGATGACAATACCATTGGACAATGAAGTTTTGATGCTGGAATTCATCAATTGCATTCAAATTGTCTACTCTCTGAAGATAACTCTAAGAATTTATTACACTGCTATTTTCCCCCTGTTTTTCCTCTTTTAACTTTTTACTATATTTAACAACACGTAACTTGCACTGACTTACTCTTGGTATTAAGTCAGTGCCCTGAGTCCCTCCTGAAATTGTTTCTTCCCAATGAGACACTGCCACATGTATTTTTCTAGTTAGAGCTGAATGGTTCCTTACCCTGAATAATCAGACTTTCTACTCACATGCCTCGTTATGACATATTTAGCAAAGTGCATTTTTATTGTTACTTATACACAACATAAAATATATATATTTACATAAATATATATATATACACACACAGACACACACAAAATAGTTGATATTAATTATAACCATTAGAGCTTCTCATCCTCTGACTTGATATTAATTCAGTTTTGGTTGTTACAAGATACTCCTATGCCTCAGTTCAAGAAAACCCTTCTATCCTTCCTCCTTCCCTTTCCTCCTACCTTTCTGCTTGCTGCTTTCATTCTGCATTCCATTTATTCATTTAAGAAATATTGAGTGACTCAGACGTTGTACAAGGTGCAGATGATTCAAGAGTGAAAAAGATACATACAGCCCTTTTCTTATAGGTCTTACCCATAGTGGAAAGAAAGCTAATAAACAAAGTCATTTCAAATATTAACAAGGATTATGAGGAAACTAATCACTAAATTGTGTGAGAAGATAATGGAGTTACAATTTACGTAGGATTACCTAGATCAACCTCTCTGAGGAAATGACATATCCACTGAAAGCAATGCCTTGGCTGGGTGGCTTAGTTGGTTGGAACATTGTCCCATACAAAAGGTTGCGGGTCCAATTCCTGGTCAAGTTGCATAGACAGCAGCAAATGCAAAGGTAACTGTAGTCCAATGGGGCTTTGTATGATGTAGAAAATGATGTCCTTCTTCAAGACATTGCTGGACAATTACTGTAATAAATATACAAATACCCAAAGAAAAATGTGAGCTAAATTACTTATAATTTCAATATATACCCTGTGTACTTTTACATTGCAGCCTGACAAAGGCTGTGAGGTGGGAAAGAAGTCTGCATATTCATGAGAGTAAATGATGCCTCATGATCCTGGAGTCATTCAGCATGATGGAGGGACAGACAGTAATCATAGTCATGAAAGATTCCCCCTCCCCCCACATCCAGGAAGCCAATGTCAGAACTGAGACTATATTTCTGCAGTTCCTTCTACCTTACCCACGTGGTTGCATGCTGGCTGCAGTATTGTCATATATAACTTATTTACATAGCTTATATCAGAAGCAAATATAGCAAACAGTCAGGGAAAAAATTTCTTTGCTTTTTGTTTTCTTTTTCCTCTTCCCTCCCTATCTCCTACCTTCCACTCTCCTCCCCATCCTCCTCCTCTTCTCCCTTACCCCCCTTGTTCAACTCAAGGACAAGATTTCCCAGATACCCTCTAGGAAACTTCATTTTATGTTTATTGGCCAGGACTGGCAACTTCTGTAAACCCCAGACAAGGACCACCTCCTCTGATGTCAAAGTACACCCACCTAACCCTAACCCCTTCAAGGCTTATCATTATTTTTATAAGGGAGATAAGCAGAATAGGGCCTGTAAAAATTCCTATGGCCTTAGAGAAGGAGTTTGGAGCACTCAGAGACTCCTGGAGGTAATTGCTCCTAAGGCAAGTGACACTATATTATGTGTTTTAATGAGATAACTCTGAATGCTAGATGGTGAATATTTGAAAGGCAAAAAAAGTGTTAGCATGGAGATAAGTTAGGAGGCATTTTCAGAAGTTCAGGTGAGAAATTAAGGTGACCTACACTAAAGTGTAAGAGGAAAAATTAAGAAATGAGGAAATTTAATCCCATAAAGGCAGAGAAAGGATACGACTCTGTTCATTTTACATCTCTGTCTGTGAATTAGAAATGGACAGAGACTGCCAAACTCTATTATCAGGGAAGGGAAGAGAAGAATGGCCTATTCTTTTCACTTTTCTTTATTTTCCTTTTATTTTACACAATGAGATACTATAAAAGCAAATCAAATCAAATCAAAACAAGACAGTTGCTTTTCCTTTGCACCAGAGACAGTTTTTAAGTTTTTCAGAAAAATGTTTTAAATCTTTGATTTAACTGAAGCCCATGACTTATCATCAAGTCTTATGATTTGTTTGCTTCCATATATTTTTTCAGTCCTTTTTCTCGCCCATTGCTCTCCCTTGCATGTGGCATCTTCACAAAGCCTTTCTAAGACTTATGACTAAGTTTCTAGAGTGAAGTAGTTGAAACACCAGCTGCATCTGCTGTGACAGAATGTGTGAAAGGACCATTTCCTCAGGGAGCACACTGGTATTACTTTCTCATTGACTTTACAAGGATAGGAGACACTTTTGTGTAAAAATGGCAACATGTTGTAAATCTCTGCTCCCTGTGTGTCTTAAGTATCCATGTCAAATGTGCTGAATTTATTGACCAAATTCTCACTGTTCTTCCTGACGGCAGTGCAGAAACTTCAGAGGTACAGATGGACAAGCTGTGTCTGGTTCTGCCTTACACATCAGCCACAGAATTGCCTCGTAGTTTGCCTTCATTATCCTTATAGTTGATGGTGGAAAAAAATCTTGGTTTTAGCTACTAGGACGAAGCCTAAAGCATTAGCAATGCTGGCAGTTTATTTAATGGCATTTACTTGGAAGAGTGAAATAGCTGTGTGGTTATGTAATTCTTTTAGGGTTACTTCTTTACTATTTGTAAAAATAGAAAGTTTCGTGCTGTCTTTTAGAAGGCAAGGAAAACATTCAGAACTTCAAAGCTAGATAAAACTTCTAGAAAGAATTTGGACTGGTCCTCCAGCCAAGTTGAACTCCAGAAAAAAATATTTTGGAGTCATGCAATTGGCTTATCCTTGTTGATAAAATTATAAAATAATTGTCCTGAATTTTTATTACCTACATATTTAATGTTTTTTAAACCATAGCTAAAATTTACAAACAGTATTTTAAGTGAAAAATTTAATATATTTTGTCAAATGCATATGCTAACATACCCCCAACTTTCCGGTCAAGGAATGGAATATTTTCACCACTCCAGTAAGTTCCCAAATTCTCACTTTTAGCCCCTAGCCCATTTCCACATGCAGAGGCAACCACTCTTCTGTTTTCCATCAGTCTAAATTAGTTTTGCCCATTTTTGAACTTCATATGATTCATATATACTCTTTCATGTTTGCTTCCTTTCATTCAACATAACTTACATTACATATCTTTATTTTTAATTATTTAAAATATATTTCATTGATTTTGCTATTAGAGTTGCCCTAATTTTTCACCCTTTGCCCTCCTCTGCCAGATATACCCATTCCCTCCACCCTGTACTCCCCCTTAGTTCATGTCCATGGGTCATGTATATAAGTTATTTGGCTACTCTATTATACTCTTCCTAACATCCCCTTGTCTATTTTGTATCTACCAATTTGTACTTTTAATCCCTGCAACTTTCCCCTTTCTCACCCTTCATCCTCCCAGCTGATAAGCCCCCAAATGATCTCCATATCTATGATTCTGCTCCTGTTCTTCTTGTTTGCTTAGTTTGTTTTTTAGATTCAGTTGTTGATAGTTGTGCATTTGTTGCCATTTTAATGTTCATCGTTCTATTTTCTTTTACTTATATAGTTCCCTTTAACATTTCATATAATAATGGTTTGATGATGATGAACTCCTTTAATTTTACCTTGTCAGGGAAGTACTTTATCTGCCATTCAATTCTAAATGCTAGCTTTGCAGAATAGAGTAATTTAGGTTATAGGCCCTTGCTTTTCATCACTTTGAATATTTCTTGCCAGTCCCTTCTAGATTGCAAAGTATGTTTAGAGAAATCAGCTGACAGTCTTATGGGAACTCCTTTATAGGTAACTCTACTTCTCTCTTGCTGCTTTTAAGATTCTTTCTTGATCTTTAACCTTTGGCATTTTAATTATGATGTGTCTTGGTGTGATTGTCTTTGGTTCTAACTTATTTGGACTCTCTGTGGTTCCTGGACATATACATCTATTTCTTTCACCAAATTAAGGAAGATTTCTTTCTTATTTTTTCAAATAAAATTTCAGTTTCCTGTTCTTCCTCTTTTCCTTCTGACATCCCTATGATTCAGATGTTGACACATTTGGAGATGTCCCACAGTCTTCTTATTCTCTCCTCATTTTGTTGAATTCTTATTTCTTTGTTCTATACTGGTTGATTGTTTATTTCTTCCTTATGTTCCATATCATTTATCTGAACCCTGGCTTCCTCCCCTTCATTGTTGGCTCCTTCTGATTTTTCTTTATTTCACTTAGTGTAGCCTTCATTTCTTCCCTTATGCTTTTGCCATACTCAGTGAGATCTCTAAGCATCCTTATCACCAGTGTTTTGAACTCTGCATCTGATAGCTTGGCTGTCTCCATTTTGCTTAGTTCTTTTTCTGAAGTATTGATTTCTTTCATTTGGGCCATATTTGTCTCCTCAATTTGGCAGCCTCCCTGTGTTTGCTTCTGTGTATTGGGTAGAGATTCTTTGACTCTATCTTGATGCCCTTCTTAGATTGTAAGAGATAGAGCCCTAGGTATTCGCTAGGATGGGGCAAACCGCTTTGCCACATTGTGGCACCATATGTGCAGGAGGGGTCTAAGAGAAAACAATGCTACTTTATCAGCTTTTACCTCATTTCTAGTCACTTCCCCTACTTCCTGTCTGCAACTGGTGCCCTTCTAGCTGCTGCCCTGGTGCTGAATCTCAGAGTGAGTGGGTTTATATACATTCCAGAGCTGTGCAGCTTCTTTAAATGGACCCTGCTGAGGGATTGGCAGTTTCTTCCACCACCCCAACCCTCATTGGTTTTCACAGCCAGAGGTTATGAGGGTTTGCTTTCCTGGCACTGGAATCCTGGGCTGCACAGTCTGGCCTGGGGCTGGGATGGCTTGCTTCCCAGGTGTCCCTCCCAGCCGTTATCCACCACAGATGAATGTGGGACTGCCTGTTCTGCCACTACCACCTTGCTGCTGATGCCACACTGTGTCCTCTCCACCCCGGCTACTGGTCTGGATAAATATTTCTTCTTTAAATCCTTGGTTATCGGACTTCCATACAATTCGATTTTCTGGCAGTTCTGGTTGTACTTTGTTCTGAGATTAGCTGTGATCCTTCTTATGGTTGTGCGAGGAGGGGAAGCATGCCTACCTATGCCTCCATCTTGGCTGGAAGTCTTGTTTCAAATTTAGAAAAACAGAAGAGAAATTCCTACCTACCAAGGGGAAAAACTAAAAACCAAAAATCTAAAAACAGAGTAGTAAAAATCCAAATTGATTCTGTAAAACCTGAGTAAAAGGTTAGTGATGAGTGTGTAGTGGACAGAGATGATGGCTTTAATAGCTGACGGGCCATTAAAGGCATTGAAGGGGTAGGCAATATGGCCCAGGGCCCATGCAAGGTTTTGAGCTTAAGCCAAACTGTACAAATTTAAAAATGCTCTGTGAAATGGGGACTAGAAAATTCTATCTTTCTGAAGATTGTTCATGTTGGGGAATCTGACTGGAGAAAAAACTTCCCCAAATTAAAAGAAAACAGTGAAAAGATCAAAAATATGAACAATGCAAAGGCATATTGAAATATAAACTGAGAAATTAACATAAAAACTGGCTCTCTGCTTGTGAAGCTCCTGGGCATTTGTCTCCATAGGTGACACTTTCCCAATCAGAGCAAAAAGTACTTCCCACCCCCAACAAAAACAACAACAGCAAAAATTGAGGAAAACACAAAGCCTTATTGCAGACAATCTCATGCAAACAGTTTATAAAATACATTGGGAAATATTCCATAGGAGAAAGGGTAAGCAAATATACTAAACAAGAATTAAATTTTTCTCAAAGCCAAGAACTTGAAACATTAGAAAAATATAAAAAGGTAAGTAGAGTTCTGGCTGGAATGGCTTAGTTGGTTGGAGTGTCATCCCATAACTGAAAGGTCTCTGGTTTGATTTCCAGTCAGGACACATGCCCAGGTTTTGGGCTTGATCCCTATTTGGGAAGTGTGCAGGAGAAAGCCAGTCCCTGTTTCTCTCTCACATCAATGTTTCTCTGTCTCTTTCCCTTCCCTTCTAACTCAAATGAGAATAGAATAAACCTTTTTTAAAAAGGTAGGTATAAATTATGTGTTTAAATGGGAAAACATATAAGAACATATAACCCACATACAATAACCATAATGAAATAATAGAACCATATTATAAACAAAGAACCAGAAAAACTGAAGAATTCTAGAAATGCAATATGTAGTGTAAAAAGATTACTAGATTACTCCGAGAGTCCATTTGTGAGCTGAAAGGCAGATTGAGTAAATCCTTAGGTAAATAGCAAAAAAAGGGATTAAATGATGGAAAATATGGGAAACAGATTAAGCAACAATGGGTAGAATAATAAATTGCATCATATGTCTAATAGGCTTTCCAGAAAAGCATAGAAAATGGGGACAGCCAATACTCAGAGATACCTAAGAATTTCCATGAATTATTAAAATTCAGGAGGTCCGGGATAAAGAAGCCATGTATCATCAGAAATTTGAAAAAAAAAAAAAAAAAACCCAACAAAGACAAAGAAAATTGTAATGGCCAATGGAAAGAAGAGATGACTTACCTATAAAAATAATCTTAGATTGAATACAAATTTCTAGGAGAGCAAAAATTACCATGAAAACACAAAGGAATAGTTTATTTAAAATACAGAGAGAAAAAAACTGTTAGTATGAAAGTGTTTACCCTGCAAAGCTGTCATGTAAGAGAGAAATGAAATAAAGATATACCAAACAAACATTAAGACAATCCACTGCACATTGAATGTCAATGAAATAAGTACTAAAAAGACAATGAACTCCCACAAGAAGGAAAACAAGTAGAGAAAAAGACAGGACCTTGGCAGTGATGTTGGTTAACTTCAAGTCAGCTATGCCTGTTTCATTTTCAGTGCAACCCACTTAAGAACAGAAACGCTAAGTATATTTTCCAAATCAAAGAAGAGAATAAAGAAATTTAGATTAATCCAAGGCAGGAAAAAGAAAAAATAAACCCAGAAAAATCATAGAAAAGAGAAAGCTATATGAGTATATATCCAAATGCATCAAAAATCATAAGAAAAGGGTGAAACACACATTTAAAAACAGAGAACAGTGATTAAGGCATCCTAGCTTGTGATTTCTAGCTTGTGATTTTTCCATTTTCAACTTCTGGCTTGTAAGGCCATTCTGCTGATCTGCCTCACATCAGTGGGTGAAGGATGGATGAGGACCATGCATGAAAAGACCTATAACGGGGCCTGGAAGTCGCCAATATTACTTTTTTCCTGGTCACATCTAACTGAATGGGAGGCTGGGATACGTGTGGTCTTACTGTGAGCTTTGCAAGTAGAAAAAACTGTCTTAGTGGAAGAATCTCCCAAATGCAGGGAACACTTTCAAGTAAGTATTCCTTTGTCCTTCTGATGTCTGATATTCTACTAATAAGCCTCTTCCAATTGGTTCTTATCTTTGTTGCCATATAACTTAAAGAAGTAGCAATTTGGGACATTGATGGATATTTATTTCTTAATGTAAACTGTTGCTTTTTAATTTTTAAGTCATAATCCATTACCAGGTTTGAAATCAATTTGATAAGTCAAGTTGTGAATGGCACTTAACAAAGGTGAAAAAGGACAGAATAGGATTAAAAAAGTCACAGTGCATTACATAATATACAAATGAGAATTGTTTTCTATAACTTTTGCTTCAATTATATGATATATTGCATATGTAATAAATAACTGTATAATATACAAATATATACTAAGATATATAATTAAAACAAGTTTACCTATTACATATATATGTGGATTATTAAGTAGGCTGTAATATGTGTTTCTTCCTGTGGTTGCATTAAAAATGTAAAACAATAGTGTAACTAGTTTACTATATATCTTTTATATAAAGGTAGGAGTTAAGGTGGACTTAGGGAACAAACCTATTTCATTTCACAATTTTGCTTGGGGTTGTATGGGGTGAGTGAAAGGATGCCTATTTAAATTCCAATATAGTGGGGCTTTTTTTTCCCTGTAGATGTCAATAACAGGATAGGAAATTTGTGAAAAAGCCTAAAAAATTATCGCCTTTGTACACAAGGCAAAGGATGAGGTGGTAGCTGAATTACAAACTCAACTCTCAATCTGTTTGCCTTCTGTCATTTTTGGATGGATACTTAAAATATATTTTTTTAAATCATGGTTTCAAGGAGTATCAATATACATGCATAATATCAGTCCTGTCATCTAAAGTTCTTTGTATAAGCAGGTGGTTTTGGACCTTGCCTGCAGCAATAGCCTTTGATCATTTAGGGGCTGCTGATGTACTCTAGGCAGCTCCAGTTAAATGGTTATTTGTAGTCATTTAAATATACACCTTTATACTGTACCTTTAATCTTTTTGCACTTATAATAGGCTCACAATATGAGAATATTTGAAAAGATTTTCCCCCACAGTTATACTTCACCTTTTTCTTTCTGGGGACATACATAGTAGTTTTTTTTTCCCTGTGTGAATATGAGATTATACATAAGCTTGAATATTTGACAAATACAATTATAGACTAACCTAATAAATATTTGAGATGATATTTACTAGAAGTTAAATGCAACTAACTGTTTTTATTTGGATCTTACTTTTGCACCTAAAATCCTAATTCTTCAGGAATCCCAGAATAATTATGATATCTATTTCACTCCATTAAGTGATTTAGGAAAAATGGAATATGATATATGAAGTGGTTAAGGAGGAAGAGAATACAAAATCCAAGAGCTGACTCCACTCTGTTTTCACATTAAAGCTCAAATATTCATTCCCAACTTGTAGGGATGAAATAGCTACAAAATTAATGATGCTAAAACAAATTCCCATGCAGTATCTGAATGTATTGCAAGTCTCAAATACACAGCTGATTCTGGTGGAGAGGCAGGATGAAATCAACAAGAAATTTCTACTCTAGTGGCTGCATGAATTAGGAGGAAAATGTGTCAGTTTTGGACACAAAGAGAACTGCTCTTGAGTATTGGCTTTGTTATTCATTCTAATTGAATGAATTCTAATTCTAATTCTGACTATAGGTGAGCTATTTAACTTTCTTCTGACTTGTAAAAGAGGAATAATGGTACTTAATTAGCCAGGAATGTTTAATGTTTATTGTTAGTGACAATATTGTTAGTATTGTTAGAGAGCCCAGATCAGATTGGCTTACACCAAAGTGTACACACACACACACACACACACACACACACACACACACACACACACACACACCCTCACCTAATAGAAAACCCAGAGGCATACTGGTGTCAGAGGGGCTGCTTGGGTCAGAGGGTCATGTACCTTTGAGGGTCCAGCTGCCTTTCTCTGCATTTCTTACAGCTCTGATGTTATTTACTTTTAAGTTTGGACATCATAAAATTGTATTAATGCTAGCAAAAGTGACTGGCAGACATTCAGGCCACATGATTGCATGGTAAATGAAATGAAGAGAGAACGGCATTTTTTTTTAATAGTTCCCATGGAAAAGTGGAAAACTTCCTTACCTAATAATCTCCCATAAAAGGTTCTTCTTGTCATAAAGTTGATCGCATGGTAGTCTCTGAAACTATCACTGTAGCCAAAAAAATGGGATGAGCTGTTAGGATCCAACCGAGAAACAAAGGATCGGTCCATCCTGCAAATAATTTCTGGCTTAGAGTTGGTTCTCCAAAATAAATCCAGGTATTTTTTCAGAGGAAAGATGCTAGGGGGGCAAGCATCTGTTCGTTACCAGTTAACAACATCATCTCTATATGCAGTCTTCTTCCCTTAAAGGTATGTTGAGGCCTATTTCAAATGAACTTGTCCCATCTTCCCTTCAAGAAGGCCATCCAAACCGGCATCCTTGAGTCAGAAAGAATGAACACTTCAGGCCATATGTTCAACACTAGCATATCTTCAGGAGGACTTGCTATGTGACTGGGAACATATATACTCCTTGGAATGTTCCCTCTGTTACAAATAATAAGGTTCTTTGCACACGTGGAGCACCAACAATGCTACACCAACTTGTCAAGATAGCTTATGCAAACAGTGTGATTTCTGGTGGATACTGGTTTCCTTCTGGGGGTCTGGAGTTTTGGAAATCATGGTTGGTCATGCAGGTGAATATACCTGCTTAACCAGCCTCCTATAACTGTCTCCACTTTGAGACTCAAGTGGGCTACAACTCATTGTTAGAGGAACAGTACACCCTGTGTGACATCCATGAAGGAGGACCATAGAAACCCGTGCCTCCTTCCTGGCAAACTCCACCCATTGCATCTTTTCCCCTTGCTGATCCTATTCTTTACGCTTTTTCTGTGATAAACATTAGCCTGCTATAACTGTTTCTGGGCCTTGTGAGTCCCTGGAAATCATAGAAAGCGTGAGCAGCTGTGCTACCCTGAAACAATCCCATTCTTTAGTTTAAGGGTAGATAAATATTATTTTTTTTAAGCGGCAGATCTTAAATTCCTGATGCTTTTTGAGTCATACTGTCTCTGTGGCAGATACTTAACTCTACTAGCTATTGAAGTGCAGTGTGAAAACAGCCCACAAACTGTTCATAAACAAATGAGTGTGGCTGTGTTTCCATACAATTTTATTTACAAATGCAGTAGGTGGGAGTGGGAAGGTTTGGCCCATATGCTGCAGTTTGCTGACCTTTGCTCTAAGTAGTGAGCCATAGTGGCTTTGTACAGATCTAGCGTCCTGTTATGTGACAATCTGACAAATAATAACAAATAAAAATATATACAGTAGTCCTCCCTTATCTGCATTTTCACTTTTTGCAGTCTTAGTTACCTGTGGTCAACCACAGTTCAAATATATAAAATGGAAAATTCCAGAAAATAAATAATTCAAATTTTAAATCCCATACTGTCATGCTCTGTTCCACCCAAGATGTGTAGCATTCCTTTGTGCAGTGCATCCACACCACCTGCCCGTTAGTCCCTTAGTAGCTCTTATGATTACCAGATCGATTACTGAGGTATCACAGTGCTTGTGTTCAAGTAACCCTTATTTTACTTAATAATACCCCTAAATCACAAGAGTTAGTGATGCTGGCAATCTGAATATGCTAAAGAGAAGCCATAAGGTGCTTCCTTTAAGTGAAAGGTGAAAGTTCTCCATTTAATAAGGCAATTTATTATCTTAAATCATCGCAAGAATGTGAGGGCAATACAATACGATATTTTGCAAGAGATCATATTCAAATAACTTTTATTACAGTATACTGTTACAACTGTTCTATTTTTTATTCGTTATTGTCAATCTTTTATGCATCTAATTTATAAATTAAATGTTGTCATAGTTATGTATGTATAGAAAAAAAAGTAGTGTATATAAGATTGTGTATTATTCATAGTTTCAGGCATCCACTTGGGGGTGTTGGAACATAGCCTCATGGATAAGGAGGAATTCTTGTTTTAATGAATGGTCTGTCACACACGTTTCCTGCTGGGCCAGAATAAGGCAGACTTCTTGACGTGGGAGTAGAGTAAATTTTTAATAAGCCTATCTGCTGCTTTTACCCCACCCCCCAGTTATCTCCTTCACCGATTATCACTGTAATCACATCTTGGGTAGGAATTTGAATGGCATTTATCTTTGGGCTCCACACAGTACTCTTTCTCTCGGTGTGGGGCCTGAGAAATGCCTTGGGGTAGAGCTATCAGCATTCTTAATTCTTCACTAATTATTTGAAGGCTTTTGCCCTCAAACTGTTTCCTTAATATTGTAATTGAATTTTAAGCAGAACTTAAATTCCTTTTATTAAACTTCAAGGGATAGTAAACAAAACCAGAAATGTTATTAGATCATGAGCTTTGAATTCATAACTGGGCCTGAGAAATTTGTTTCCCAGAAGTAGGTGTTGGTGTAATGACCTCTGCCTTGTTCTCTTCTTGGGAGCAATTCAGGGCACTCAGCCAATGGGGTGAGGGTGGGAGTCATTCATCTACATCTTTGCATGTACTGAATGCACAAGAGTATAGTTGAGCAGTGCCTAGGTAATAAGACTTGTCTCAGGCTCCCGATTTTATCACTTGCTAATATGGCCAGCTTTTCAAACCCACAAAATTTTCATTTGGACTCAACCAACCTTCTTGGATAAGGAGGACCTGCCACCTGTATCAATTTCTTATGCCATTTTATATCGGGGACATGGACATCCACTGATTTTGGTATCTGTGAGACTCCCAGAACAAATCCCCCTCAGATACAAAGGAATATCTCTTCCCATGATTTTTCTTGCAACTAATTTTAATGGGGGTGCAATTTAGTTTTTTTCCACCTGTGCAAAGTCAATTTCCAGTCAGCTCTGAATGCTAGGAGCAGACTAAAGGGATCTCTCTGAGCAAAGTGAACATTCTTCCTTCTTTGGCCCAGATGATTCTCTTTTCCATAGGTACTTAGAGAAGAGTGCTTCAGTTTCCTCACCAGTAAAATGGGGATAATTATACCTGTTTCAGTTATTTTGAGAGGTACATAGCTAATACAAATAAACTGTTAGAATAATGCCTGGTGTATGGTAAATAATTAATATATCTAAGCAAAAAAGGCTAATATCTTGAAAATTTTCTACTAATTCTTTAATGCTCCTACTTCAATCGTTACAACAAAGTCTGAGCCTAAAGCTACAATCACTTCCGGTCTAACAAATTTTCATAACCATATAACAAACGTTACCAGTATCTCAGCTCCAGAAACTGAGTCCTCATTTCTTTTCTCTCTACTTCACTTGAGCTAATTCTGTACATTAACTTAGATCTCTTTCAATAGCCTTTCTCTGGTTTTAAACTCTATATGAGTAAGAACCAATCGCAAAGATAGAAAACCCTAATCAAAGTGGCTGACCCCAAAAGAAGATATTTTCGCTGAGCTAACAGAGAAGTTTAAGGAAGACAGGATTCAGGCATTGCTCAGGCTAGAGGTCCCTGATGTCATCAGTGCTCCCTCTACATATTTCTCTGTGAATTCCTTGGTTCTACTCTGCCCCACTGATTAGTGTCATTTTTAGGCTCTCTTCCTTCAATATAGTTAAATGGCCAAGACAAGTCAGACCTTCATCAATACTCACTGCTTTATCCAGAATGTGCACGCATTCTGCTTGCTCCTGTTAAAAGAATAACCTCAGGCACATTAAAAATTTTAAGAGTTTATTTAAGCACAGATTGATTTGGGCAGTGCCAAACCAGAAATTGTTAGGAACACTCCTCTGATAGGAGTTCAGGGAGGGACATACAGAGAAAAGGCAGAAACAAGGTACGAAATTATTGATTGGCTACTGCTTAAAGCATAGCGGGCTATTAGTGATTGGTTGTCCTTACAGTTTTTATTGAGTAACCTTGAGGCATTTACAGGCTTTTGTTTTTGTTTGCTTACTTACAAAAGCCACCAGAGCATTAGGGACAACTTACTGTTCAGTTGGTCCCACACTACCGGATGACTGGGCTGTGTTGTGAGAAATGTGCCATTTGGCGATTTGCCATTGTGCAAACATCATAGCGTGCACTTACACAAATCTAGATGGTGCAGCCTACTACACACCTAGGCTGCATGGCATAACCTGTTACTCTGAGGCTATAAGCCTATACAACATGTTACTGTACAAAAGAGCACCAGATTAAATTAAGCACAAGAGAAGCGATGTAATCAAGATATGTGGTAAATACGAGATGTATGAAGCTGCTGCCAATGTATCACAGCATACTCTATAACAGTGAACATTTTTATGAACAGAAAGAGTATGCTCTAAAATAATGATAAAAAGCATAGTACAATAAATGCATAAACCACTAACATTCTCACATACTATATACTATACATAATTGTATTTGCTACACTTTTATACAACTGGTTGCATAGTAGGTTTGTTCACACCAAAAATACTACAAATACATGAGTAATGCATTGTGCTATGCCTCTTATGTCAGCTATGATCTTTAGAGCAGCTATGACATTATTACAGCTATGAAGTCATCATTAGGTGATAGCAGTTTTTCAGCTCCATTTTAATCTTACAGGACCAGTGCTGTATATGTGGACTGCCATTGACCAAAGACTCTTTATGCAGTATGTAAACTGTATTTGAACACTCCCAAGGAAGAGGAAACCTGCTGTGAGGACAAAAGATCTTCATTTAAATATCACTGAAGACAGAGAGTCCATCTATCTTGTTGACTGCTTGTGACAGATGTTGCAGACTGGATGCAAAAGCTTCATTTCTATTCCTGTGTAATGAACTTTACTTTATTTCTGAGGCTGGACAGTTTCTAGATTTCCCTTCAGAAGATATATTTCTACCACAAAGCCACTGATGTAAGATTTGCAAAGTGGAAAGCAGCCAGCCTCCACTTTGTTACTTCAGTTAGTTCTGCTGGTAAGCACAGCTGTGGAAGTTTTATTTGCGCTCTTGCTTTTTCTGGATCAATGTTATTAGAGTTCTCAGTATCCAATCTTTTTTTTTATGAGTGTCAAGAAGCTGGACATGGGGCATGAGTTGTAGTGAGGTGATATGATTTTGGGATCAATAGCTGGTTCCCTGATGCCTGGATCTTGGAAGAAACAGTGTGATACAAAAGCCAGTAGTTGGACCTGCAGCTCCTTGATCATCCAGCTTCCTGGTAATGGGGAAAGCACCTGCCATATTAGGTCAGTTGTTTTATTCTGTTCATCGAAGACCACAAATCATTTGATTTATAAAGGCTCGACAAGTTGGTCTGGATCCTTCAGTTCCTCCAATGATTTTGTATTTACCCTATAGTAAATGCCTTTCTGTTTGAACTATCTAGAATAATTTCCTTTTTGTTGTTGTCTGTACGTGGATCAATGCCCTACTCTATTCTAAGTACCTAGATCAATAGTTGGTATATTGTATATATACAAGAATTATTTGTCACCTGGCTGATTTACCCCCAGAAACCTCTACCCCCAAATTTCCTCTTTTATTGAGTGACATTAGCCCCAATAAGATACAAGTTACTGATTCAAATATTAGAACGAGGGTGATGGGCTATACTGAGCCCTGAAATTAAGGGCAGAGCATAGAAAACTATATGAACGAGACTGTGGGAAGAAAAATTCCCTAAAACAATTTAGGTATTGTTTTTGGAGAGCAGGAAATAGCACCAGGGGAGGCAATTAATGAATAGGTAATACAGAGGCTTACTTTTAAAGAATTGTCTGCATTCCAGAGAATGATGCTTGTTTATTCAGTCAATTCTAAGTGTGAGACAAAAAGACCATGTATGGAATACTGAGAGAACAGTAAATAAAATATTTTATACCTTGCTACTTACACCCCCTCTTTTCCCATCAGCCATTCACCCCCATCTTCATTAGTATCAGAATCCCAATTTTTAGCCAGGGCTCATTGCTGACCAAGTTAAAGATGTATTTCCTAGTTCTTTGCAGCTAGATACAAACAGGTGACTAAGTTACGGCCAATAAGATGTGAGCAGACTTTTTGTATGTGACTTCCAAGACAGTTCCTTACACGGGAAGAGGTCAACATCATTTTGGTCCTTCCACTTTTTCACTTGCTGGCCTGTAACACAGATGTGATCATTGGATTCCTGGCAGCCATTTTGGACCATAATGTGCTATTGATGGTGTAATGGAAGAAAAAGTGTTGATCTTATTATAGAGCCACCATATCAATCCTGGCCAGCTGATTTCCAAAATCATTTTGTGAGGGATAGGAAAATTTTCTTGCTTCACTCAGTACTGTTTTGGAGGTTGTCTGTTCAATACAAAGGAACCTAATTATACCTAATACATATACATTCAAGTCCTAAAGGATAACGATGTGACTTTAAATTCTGAGACTATGCACCTTATAGACTTATGAAATAAAATAGAAATGGAACAATTTGGCAAAACCAGAGAATAAGAAGCAAAAATTGTATGGCAAATTTTATAGTGTCAAAATTAGTATCATCTTGTTATTAATATCTTTAAAACTTTCTTTATAGCATGTATTGCCATATATTGTGATCTAGGCTCAGCCAATCAGACCACTCACCCTGGACCTTAAATCAAAAGCAAATTATGTCAAGTAGGAAACAGAGTAGAAAACTCCTTCTTGGATGTGCGAGTGGAAAGTGGTATCACCCAGGGTCCAGTGGCAATTGTCTGAGAAGGTGAGATGTGTGACCAAGAAATTAATGGTGTCTGTGGTTGGATTTTGGCTCTAGATCAGGCTTAGTTGTTGCTACTTGGTTCTTTCTCCTCTCTGATCTTCCTGGTAATTCCAATCTAGGAGCCCCCAGCATCTTTTTAAAATTCTTTTTATTTGCTTACATGAGCCAGAGTCAGCTTATGTCGATTGCTGAAGTGCGTTCTATCTGATGCACATCTTCTAATCATCATGCAGTGAGTGTGTAAAACTGCAAAGACAAGCTTTGATTTAAATAAGAAATTTCAACCTGTCTTTTTTTTCTGAATTGATTTTAAATAACATCCATATGTTTCTCCAGGGGCAAGAAGTCTTAGGAGCCTCTTTGATTAGTCTTTTTGCCTTTCTAAATTCATGTCTCAAAACCAATTCATTTAGACTTGAAAAAGATGAATTTGGATTGAAATAATGAACCCATATGTTTCAAATAGAGTTTGAATTTATCAAGAATAAGACTCCTTAAATCTACACTTGATAAATATCCATCTAAACCTATTACAAATGTGACTTTATTTAATCTGTATGAAAGTAATACAGAATGAGTAAAATATAGTTTCCGTATTCAGTGAGGCCAATCTTTCCAAAATTTTGTCCATTTGTCAAGGAAACTTCCCTTAAGTGCACAGCTCATAGAAGTTTCCAGAAACATTGGTTGATAATTGAATTCTTTAAGAGCAATAGGATGACTTTTATGGGATTCTGTTTGTTAAATTATTGTACTTTAGAAATATGGAATTAATTTAGCAGCAGGAGAGTCAACAGCAGTAGAAAATGATATTCGAGTTGTATAACATTATTACACTGATTAAATGACAGACGGCTAGTAGATGTTTTATACAAAGCATGATTCTCCTTTCTGTTTTCAGTTTATTTAAGATTTCAGTATTTATTTCTAAAAGCACAACACCTCCTTCTTTCTCACTGCCATAATTAATGACCATTTACTAAACAGTCATATGTGCGAATTACCTTATCAATTGTGCAAAGTTTTCACCAAACCCAGTCAGTACATTTCATCCTTTGAAGAACAATGCTTCCTGACTTTGAGACAAGTGAGGTATTATTATTTACTCAATTTCATGATTAATCTCCCTCTTCCAACAATTGTTTGGTGTGTGGATTAAAATTTGTCCTTAGTGTCTTGGAGATATATAAGTTACCTATGGTTTTAATAACATTTCCTAGAGTATAACAAAAGATTTGTGAATCACTGGTTTGAAAGTTTTGTTACTGGGCAATGGCCGACTTTTATATTTTTTGTTACTTCTTATACTTCTTTTTAACAAAACTTCTTTTATTTCCACTCTTCCCCCATTGTTACCTAAGAAAAATCTGTATTTTCTGCTGGGTTTACCTGTCTGTTTCCTCCCAGACTGATAGATTGTCAAGGTCCAGGCTTATGTCATTTCTCTTTCTGTAACAGGGGCCCTGTCTTTCTGTGACACAATAGTCCCTCAATTAAAATATGTTGTGTAAATGTAACAGATGGAGCTAGACTTGAAGCTTTTTACAATGTGAGGTAGTGCAGTTAGGTGGAAAGAGCTCAGACTCTGGGTTAAGAAACATAGTTTCAAATTATTCCACCACTACTTATGAAATGAATTATACTGCTTTCTTTATTACTTCTATAATGACTGATATTACTGGCTCTTATGCTGTCTGTAACCTAGTCCTTCAAAAGACATGATGGGTTCTTGAGAAGATTAAGGGAAATTATTGTCTAATATATTTAGCTCAGTGCCAGATGTATTATAGACACACAGTAATGCGGCCCCCTTACTTACTGGCATTAATACCAGAAGTGTTAAGCATACATATTACTGTTACAGAGAAAGAATTGGATAAATGGTTGAGAAAATTGTTCTCTGGTATTTATTTTTACCTTATGTGAGTCCGTATAATAAGGCCCTAAAACTCTCTGGGTCTCAGTTTCTTCCATCTTCAAATAAGAATAACAACTATTAAAGGATAGAAAAATTTCAATAACTATACATATAAAGTTAATATTTTTGTTTCCGTTTTAATTGTGCAAGGAACAATCAATTACCATTTTTTACAATTAGGTCCAGTTACCTAATTTGAGGCTAAGAAGATCGTACCAGAATATCCCTGAGGGCTCAGATAAAATGTTGATTTAAAACTTAAAGATTACATTGAAAAGTGACTTTATGGAAGAAAGAATTATGGTTAAAAATATATTTTAATGATGGTTTAACTATGAAATTTTGGACAGATTGAGGAGAAGGCTAAGGCAGGTGGTGAGGAATGGGTTTTGGGACACCAGATGTGAAATGACAAGGACAGGAAAAGAGATTTAACTGCGGAAAAATATTAAGTACTAAAATCATATAATTGATTTTCTAAAGGAAAACTTCAACTTGTCTTTGTGCATAGAATTTGGCAATATGGTCTTTTATATAAAACTAACACCTGACTAATAAAGCAGGGAGTAATTTATTTATTATTTTTCTTCATCTGGTAATAAACCTGTTGTTTTACTTTGCTCCATCGCAGCCGAACTCTCGAAGTTCTTATTTCAATTCTTCATTGTCACTCTTCAAAAAATTCTTTTTAGCATTTCCAACATAAAATGCTTAAGTATTTGAGGAGGAGATGTTATTTGTAAGAAGAGTGTTTTTTAGTTTTATTTTTGCAAGTGTACAATTCTATAATACATCATCTGTCTGTTGTACTGTATGTTCACCAACCCAAGTCCTCTTTTAGTAACTTCATTGAAATTTATGTCTAGAGATAAAAATTTAGGTAGTGAAACATTCAATTTGTGGGGCTTACAAATTCAAATATCTCCAATCTTCACTGCCACTTTTTAAAAGAAAAATGCAAGCTATTAGGATTATCAATAAACACTCTCTTTAAGTCCTTAGTGGATAATTTTGATAAATGGACTTTAACATCTCAGTTTCTGTCCTTGGAACTTCTTCTGCCCACCTCTTGAAAGGTGGAGGTCACCATGGGTTTTTCTTAAGCCCCTAATTTCCTGGTCATATTCTGTCTGAGGGAATCTGACCATACTCTTGTCGTCTCTAACCTTTTACTAAAGACTTGCAAATCAGTGTCTCTAATCTGGACCTCTACAGTTTAGTTCATCTGCAAACTAGATAATCTTACCTGGATGCCTCATAGGCACTTCTACCTCAATATTTCTAAATGTGAGCACATTTATTGCCTCCTATAACTTTCTCCTCCTCTTATATTCTCTATCTTATTTGACAGTATTGTTCCAGAAGCTATACAAGAAATCAAGGGTTTGCTACAGACCTCACATTTCTTATACAATGTCCTCTACATATTATGAAGTCTTGCCAATTTCCCAACTACATTTTTCTGGGATAGGTTCCATTTCTTTGTTTTTATACTGCTTAGGTTTAACTGTAGTCATCTCATGCAATAGATTTCTAACTTGTCTGGCTGCTTCTAGCCTTTTCCTTCTCTGATTAACTATTCACTCTGCCACCAGAGTGATCTTTTATAAACACAAATTTGATGATGTCACCTGTCGGTGTATAACCCTTGAAAGGAGTCCTAATTTTCACAGGGTAAATATCAAACTCAAGAATATAGCATAACAGGAACTCTGGAATTGGCACCAGTCAGCTCCATCCTCCTGCATTTCTGCTGTCCCTTACCTATGATACCATTTCTACCTTCTTAACCTACCTGTCTTTGCAGAATTCCTGCTAATGTTTTGAGATTCAGTTCAAGTCCTGATTTTTAGGAAATCTTCCCTGACTCCCCTACTTGCTTTCATTGTGCTCCTCAGATGAAGCTTGCTCTAAGCTTTTCTCATAGTTTTTCATTTGCCTGTCATTGCTCTCACTGCACTGCATTTTGATGATTTCTGTGTGACAACCTTCCAATCTATGTATGGGTAGCTTGGACAAAGACCATGGCCTGTTCTTCTTTATAGCCAACATGCTGAGCAGAGAGAGTTTGTACGGAATGGCAACAAAAAGTGTTTTTTTCCATGAATAAATGAATATTTAGAAGTTCAATCAAATTATAAAAAAGGAATATCTTTAAAACCTTTTATCTATGTTTTCCTATTTGTTCTTCCTCAATTTTACTAATGTGATCAGCAAGCCACAGTGAGCAAAACTGTAGGCTCTCTAAGTCAGAAAGAAAAGATTATGGGCCTTCTAAAGCAAGGGGTCCTTTCTTTGCATTTCTCCTCGTTCAATCAGATCTCTAAAATTTAAGCTCAAGTCATAGTAAGTTAAAAGATAATGTATTTTTAATTAATATCCCATTTTAATAGTCTTATTACTACTTAAACAGTTCAAATCACTGTAAAAGTCTTTTAAAAAACATTTACAGCATAATCATGTGAATACAATTCTGATCTATTTTGTGAATGTGAGGACGAATGGCATATTGCCTTTCCTTATTTCTTGCTTTGGATCATTTTTTATTCTCTAGAGGGTTAATTTGCTGTAGCTGATTTTATACTTAATAATACAAGCTTAAATTCTCACTCCAAACATACTATATCTTAATGAACTAAACTCAAATATTAAAATAAGTAGTCAGATGCCACCTTCTGGCTCTTGAAGAAAAGGAGAAAGTCAACAGTTTGTACACAAATTGGTATATTGAAGGTGACTGTCAGCTCCTTCAGGTTGATTTTGTTCCCCACCTCTAAACACGTAGGATATATCATGATGTATCTTCAGGCTGTGTCAGCTGCATATAGTATAGCAATGGTAAGGAAGAAACACAAAATGCAAGACTTTGATCTTCAAAGTTATCTAATTTGCCTTTGCTCAAAAGCAGTTGTTAGGGCTGCAGAGTTAAAAAGTCTTCTGAAGAAATGGAAATGGCCGTCTATGTAACTTTTGTCTCAGGAATAAATCTAGAGACCCAGGAAGTAATGTCACCCTAAACTTACGTGTCAACACAGGTCCACAGAGAGAGGAGAGAATCATGTTTCTTTGGTGACTAGAGATTAAGGTAGTGAATTGTTCTCGCTGAAGGAAGGACTCATTTATTCTCCTGCTTTTCCAAGTCCAGGTTCCTCAAGCCCCTACCTTCAAAGGTAAGCCAAAGTGATTTTTATAAAGTAATAGAAGAATAACATTTTAAATGTCTGCTCTATGTACTCTCATCAGACTGATAACAGGGATGAGCAATTAATAGAGTTTGTAAATAAAATGGGTTTTTGATGATTGGGGAACAATTCTATCATGTCCATTTCTTCTTGTTTGTTTATTTTACCTGTGTCTGTAGTTGCTATAAATTGATGTTTTGGAAAGATAAAATAAAACTCAGAGTATCTAGGGTTTTGTTTTTTCTTTTCACTGTGGTTCAATTACAGTTGTCCCAGTTCCCCCGCCCTGCGCCCTGCCCTTGTTCTCCCTGGCCCAGCCCACCCCCGAAGGCTTTGTTGCAGACAGCTGGAGGGAACTTTCCTAAGAATTCAAAAACTCATTTCAAGGAGCCCTCAGGTGCTTCGCTGTTAAATGGTGGAAATTTCAAGTAGATGATCCTTTATTTAAGCATGTCATCTTAATGAATTTCTGAGTACGCAACAGGAAGCTAACCATTATTGGGGGTAGGGCCTGGAGAGCTCCAGGGCACTGCACAAGAAATTAACTGCAATAGTGAGTTGGAGGCTGTCTGGTAGAGAATCAATGGTTTACAAACATTTCTATTGCACAATTAGTTTTTCTCACAAAAATCTTACTTGGGAAAAAGTAAGCTAAAAAAAAAGAAGTGAATAGAAACTCTGTAGCTGAAGTAAGGGATTAGCTGCTTAAACTACCACTGAAATTACATCATCACAGTTGTAAAGGCTTAAAAGATAGAATAACCAATAATATCAGGTGTGTCCTGATCTCCAAGTCTACCTTACCATCCTATAGTTTTAAAGTTACTCAGAATAATAACCTCGTGAGACAACATCTAACACAATTTTATATCTATTGTGTACTTGTATCTGGATATTTAAAAATTATTTTACCATTTGTTTGTCTTTCTCTTAACAGTCTTCCTTTATTCAATTTAATTTGTCCTTGGTTTTTGCTGCTTTCTGCCCTATTATGATTCTCAAGTTGTATAATAACTGAACCAACACTATTCATCTTCCTTGGTTCTCTGAATCTTCTCCTTGTTTGTCCCTATGTGTTCTTCAGTTGTCATGCTATGTCCCTCTTCTAACTCTGTCCTGACTCCTGAATACTTAGAACTCTAAATTAAAATTTCTACACCAGTTGCTTCTCCCATACCTAAAAGCTAACCTCCCACAGCTGCTCCATAAAGGAATGCTGTTCACTTATTCATTTAATAACCACTTTTGAAGAGCTTCTTAAGTGTTCAGTAGTTACTTGCAAAATTATTTTACGGAAATAAACTATGTAAATAAATCTAGACATAAAAAATATAAGCAGTATAAATTCAAAGTAAACTAAATGTTGTTGCAGACTAGAGTTAGAGTAGAATAGATTCATAGAGTTATAAAAAAGGATATTCAAGAAAAGGTCAGCACTGATTTACTAAGAGCAAAATGTGTTAGTCTACCTTGTTTCAATTTTTTGCCAGGTTTATTGAAATGAAAGTTCCAAAAAAATGACATAGGCATTGTGTACTTGGAATGTTGAAGGCATTTATAAGATACCTGATAATTTTCCTATGGGTAAAATAAAATATAAAATTTACATGATTACAACTTGGTGGACTTATTGAATGACAGAACTCCAAGGATATTGATGATGGGTTTATATAACAATAAGGAAAGTTTGATACACAGGCCCTAGATTTCTCCCCTCTTCCCTTTATATTTACCATTTCAGTTACTCAGAGAGGCATGTGAAAAACAAGCCTTTGACCTGTGAAGGTAATAAAATGTTGGGAGGATTCCCTTACCCCAGAGGTACGATAATCCTGAAATAATTGATAAAATGAAAAAAATGTAAAATTGAATGTCGATTATTATAGTGGTCCACACTATTAACTCTAGGCCCACTGCCCAAATAAGGATGGGAATGAGGGGCTTAACAGCAGCAAAGCGGGAAAAGACACGGAGCTTCCAAGTTCCACTGAGTTCAAGATGAGGTAGTAGTGTAATGTAGCTGCTGAAACAGTTGATTCTAACTTATAGCTGTGAAATGAATAGCCTCTCGTCCTTAATGTAATGTTGAAGCCTTAATTCCCTATGTGATGGTTATTTGGAGATTGGGCCTTTGGGAGATTAGGTTTAGATCAGTTCATGAGGGCGGAGCTCTTGTAATAGGACCAGTACCCTTATTAGAAGAGATACCAAAGAGCTTAGTCTCTTTTTCTACCTGACTTATGAGGTCATACAGAGAAGATGCCATCTGTAGGCCAGGACGAGAGTCACTAACAGAACTGACTGTGCTGGTATCCTGACCTTGGACTTCCAGCCTTCAGAGTTGTGAAGAAATAAATTTCTGTTGTTTTCGCTATCCAATCTATAGTACTTTTTGTTTTTTGTCATGCCCTGAGCTGATTAATACACTTATGCTGCATGAATAGAATTCTTTGAGCTTAAAACAATTTTTTGAAAGCTTCTCATTACATTTAATCAGTTTATTTTTTTAAAATATATTTTTCATAGTCATATGAGTTCTTCGCTCATAGTGTTTTTCTGTGGTTAAGCCTCTCAGAAAACCACAAGTGGTTGCATGTTTATTCTCAGACTTAGTCTCCAGAGATGAGAACATAAATTTTTAGAGGGGCCCAAGCCAGACAAAATAACTTCAGCTAAATGTATGGGTTTAGTGTGTCCTTGTAAATACATTTATATTATTTGTTGTTACCAAAAATTGTACTGTAAGCCATGAAACGGGATATATATACATCTTAATGAGCCACAGTCAAATAGCAGTTGAGGATGGAGTTGTGTATGGAATATATAGGGAGGTTTTCATGGATTCAGGATTGATACAATAGTTTGAGTCTGGGAACAACATGTTGAGAATTTGAATTGTTTTATTTGGCATGCACACTTGGACTATGACTAGTCTTCTGTAACACCCAGTGAACTAAATTAGTTGAAGAACAGTCTGCAATCCATTATCATATTCTTTTCTATAACACTTGTGAAAATGTCACTGATGGCGCTCCATGAATTTCTGTTAATTCCCTTTTTTAATACCTTAGTAAGAGAGTGTTATAGAAACCATGGACAAATTAACACTGAAATGTTTCCATAGGCTAGAGAAAAATCTGCCTAGCAATAAGGTCTGGAGGAGGAACAAGCAGTCCAATGTGAACTTTTGGTTGCTGTTGAGTGTTTTTGTTTTTTCTAAATGTGGGCCTGCAAAAGAGAGATGAGAAGCAGCGCAGACCACAGTCTCCAGGAAAATCCTTTACTTTCCACTGTCTAGGAGATGGAGTACGGTAATTGCTAGAGGTGATATACAACATATGGAAGGGGAATGGGTGTGATGAGATAGACATAGTTTATCTGTCTTTCTCATTCGTCTGCTATTTTGCCACTCCTTATTTATATATATTGTCAAATATCACCGATTTCCCATCTTTCCTTCTGTATTTGATAACATTGACCTCTCCCAATCCTTATTAATTCTGATTCAATTTTCAAACTTAATTTGCTTTTGAGGAAAGAGAAAGGGAACAAAATGATGCACTAAAAACTGAGCAAATGGTATAAAAGTAATACAGTGGAATGTGGGTCTTAGATTGCATTCAATTAAACTTAAGAGAGCAAGAGATAGATGGAAAGAAAAGCAAAAGTATTGAGATAGTGACTTTCTCATCAAACTTCATCTACAGCTGTGTTTTGCATTTGGGATGTTAGGAGTAAATGCATAGTGGGCATTTTAGGGTGTATGGAGACCTTTTTTGCCTTCTTTGAAACTTTTATTCCACCAAGGAGATTTGACTCAAAGAGCAACAAACCCACAGAACAGGTAATCTGTAGGATTTCTGCCACAGCTCACAGTGAGGTGGGGTGGAAAATGTTAATTTTCCCAGAACTTCAGAAAGCCTCTTGTCTCTGGTGATAAAAAAAGCAAAACAAAACTATAGTTTAGCCAATGCTGTGTCTTCTTACCCTAAAATGAAAATATGTCTGTGCCTGACTCATTTAATACTTAAAAGACATGTGCCATGTATTCTTTAAGAAAAGCTAAGATATGAAATGTAATTTTATATAATAGATATATAGGGGATAGTTTTTTAAAAGATATTTTTTAGCCTTGGCTGGGTAGCTCGGTTGGTTAGAGTGTTGTGCTGGTATTCAAAGGTTGCAGGTTCGATCCCCAGTCATGGAACATACCAGAAAAAAAAAAAGAGAGATGTTTTTTAGACTTACAAAAAATTGCAAAGAATTCCTATATATGCTTTACCAAGATTCTCCAAAAGTAAATGTTTTACTACATTTGCTTTATAATTTTGTATCTCCCTATACACACACACACATTTTTTTTTTTTTCTGAGAGGTTTGAGAGTAATTTGCAGACACAATACATCTTTATTCATTAGGGTGTAACTTTTTCTAGTTTTTCAGATAACAAGGTTATTTAACATACATATCAAAGGAATGATGTTTATAAAGTTATTTTATAAATAAGCTTTTTAGGAAAATTTGTATTATGAAATCTAAGTGTACTTTATGTTTCTTTCTTTTTTTCCCCCCCTAAATAACCAAGTATGGCTAAAAATGTTTGCATAGTAACTACCTGGAGAAATTTTAAAGGTGTGAAACATGATTTAATATTATTTCTTGAATGCCTACTATGAGGTATGCACTATACAATGCCTATGTATGTGTTTGTGTATTTATCAACAATTGTTAAGATATTGTTAAGATATTAACAATAATATCTACAGAAGGTATTATTACTCTCATTTTGCATTTAAGAAAACTGCACCTCAAAGAAATTAGGTAACTTACATATAGTTTCAAAGCTGGTAAATAGTAGACCTGGGGTTTCCAGGAAGCATCTTTTTATGTTGTTGGTTATTTTTCTTTTCTTTTTTCTTTTGTTGAATTAATTAAGGTGACACTGGTTAACACAATTATACAGGTTTCAGGCACACAATGCCATAGTACATCATTTGTGTTTTTTATGTGTTCACCACCCCAAGTCAAGTTTTCATCCATCATCATTTATCCCCCTTTTACCCTCTTGTACCCGCCCCCAGAAATTACAACACTGTTGTCCATGTCCATGAGTTTTTCTCTTTTTTTTCCTTTCTGTTCAATCCCTCTACCCCACATCCAACTCCCCACTCCCTGAAAATCTGTCAGCTTATGACTCTATCTCTATTTTGCTTGTTTCTTCATTTTGTTCATTACATTCCACATATAATTGAGATCTTATGGTACTTACCTTTCTCTGACTGGCTTATTTCACTTAGCATAATATCCTCTAAGTCTATCCTTGCTGTCATGAAAATAAGGTTTCTTTCTTTTTTAGAGCTGTGTAGTGTTCCATTGAGGAAATATGCCACAGCTTTTTATACCCACTCATCTATACTGATGGACACTTGGGCTGTTTCCAAAACTTGGCTATTATAAATAATGCTGTGATGAACGTTGGAATGCACATATTCTTTCAAATAAGTATTTTGGGTAACTTTGGACGAATCCCCAGAAGTGGAGTCTCTGAATCATAAGACAGTTCTATTTTTAATTTTTTGAGGTAAAGCCATGCTGCTCTCCACAGTGGTTGAACCAATCTGCATTCCCAGTAAAAGTGCACAAAGGTTCCCTTTTCTCCACATCCTTGCCAACACTTGGTGTTTGTTATTTATTGATTATAGGCATTCTAAGAGGTGTGAGGTGATATTTCTTTGTGATTTTAATTTGCATTTCTCTGATGATTAGTGACATTGAGCATCTTTTCACATGCTATTGGCCATCTTTATGTCATCTTTGGAGAAGTGTCTATTCAGGTCCTTTGTCCAGTTTCTAACTGGATCATTTGTTTTTGGGTATTGAGTTTTTTAAATTCTTTATAAATTTTGGATATTAACCCCTTCTCAGATTATCGGCAAATATGTTCTCTTGTTCTGTGGATTGTCATTTTATTTTGTTGATGGTTTCTTTTGCTGTGCAAAAACTTTTTAGTTCAATGTAATCCCTTTTTTTAATTTTTATTTTGTTTCCCTTGCTCAAGGTATTATATCAGAAAAAATAGTGCTATGAGAAATATTTGAGATTTTACCACCTATGCTTTCTTCTAAAATTTTTATGGTTTTGAGTCTAACATTTAAGTTTTTAATTGATTTTGAGTTTATTTTTGTGTATGGTGTAAAAAGATGGTCTAGTTCCATTTTTTTGCATGAGTCTGTCCAATATCACAACAACACCATTTATTGAATAGACTATCTTTAGCCTATTGTATGTTTTTGCCTCCTTTGTCAAACATTAATTGACCAAGAACACATGGGTTTATTTCTGAGTTCTCTATTCTGTTCTATTGATCTATATGTCTATTTTTATTCCATTATCATGCCATTTTGGTTATTATGGCCTTGTAGTAAAATTTGATATTAAGTAGTGTGATTCCTCTAGCTTTTTTTCTTTTTCTCAAGATTGCTGTTGCTATTTGGGGTCTTTTGTGGTCCAAATACATTTTTGGAATATTTGTTCTAGTTCTATGAAATATGCCATTGGTATCCTGATAGAAATTGTGTTGAATCTATAGATGCTTTTGGTAGTATTGATACTTTAATGATACTAATTCTTCCTATCCATGAACATGATATATGTTTCCGTTTATTTGCACCTTCTATTTCTTTCTTCAGGGTCTTACAAATTTCTGATTACAGGTCTTTTATGTCCTTGGTTAAATTTATTCCTACATATTTTATTCTTTTTGTCGCAATTGTGAATGGAATTGTTTTCTCTAGTTTATCTTCCAGATAGTTCATTATTGTATAAAAATGGTTTATGGATATTAATTTTGTATCCTGCTACTTTACTGAATTAATTTATCATTTCTAGTAGAGTTTTTGTTGTTGTTGTTGTTGTTGTTGTTGTTGAATCTTTAGGGTTCTCTACATATAGTATCATATCAGCAAATATTGACAGTTTCACTTTATTTCAAGTAGTGTATTCTTCATTTCTGACTGGTCCTTTCTTATGGTTTCTATGTTCTTTTCTTTGCTCTTAAGCATCCTTATAACCAATACTTTGAATGTGATATCTGATAAATTGCTTGTCTCCATTTCATTTAACTCTTTTTCTGGAAATCCCTCCTGTTCTTTCATTTGGAGCCTATTTCTTTGACTCTTCACTTGGGCCACCTCTTTGTGTTTGCCTCTGTGTATTAGATAGATCAGCAATGACTTCTGGCTTTTTTTGGGGTGACCTTATGTAGTAGGTGTTTTGTGGGGTCCAGTGGTGCCATCTCCTTGTTCACCTGAGTGAGATGTTGCAGGAATGTCTCTTGTGTGGGTTTTGTGGGTCCTTCTGTTGAAATTGAGTCTTGATTTTTATTAGTCCATTTGTGTTTGGGATCAACCTTCAGGCTGGGTGAATGGGAGTCTCACCCGCGACCAATGCATGTGAGCTGCTGAGAAGGTGCTGATGACATGAACCTGCTGTGCAGGTTCGCCACAGCAGGTTTTGGTGCCTGTTGATAGTTCCCCTTGGATATGCCACTTGAAAATCTTATTAGACCTTGCTCTGATGTTGTCCGGTGCTGGCCACTGGGTATGTTGGTTCTGGTCCTCTTGGGAGGGTTCTGGTGCAGGCTAGTGTTAGATGCTGGTGTTACCAGTCCTTGGCAATCTGTTTGGAGCTACAAGTGATCCACAGTTTGTGGCTGCCTCTGCTAGGTCTGGGTGCATACAGGAAGGACAAAGCTGCACACCAAAGCTGGCTTTTACATGTAGTAGTCCTGGAAGCAGGTCAGCAAAAGTCCCAAGACACCCTGAAATCCACCTCTGCCTGACTTTCCCTGCCAACTGCTTATTATGGTCAGTCATTGAAAGATCATCCAACTATATTCCTTGGCAGGGCATAAGATCTATAGGGTGAGGCAAGAGGGATTTTAGAGGATGGCACTATTTCTTTCCCCTAGGCTACTTCTTCATGAAGGAGACTGTTCCACCCAAAAAAGATGACATCTGTGTTAAGAGATAATGAGTCTGCAGAGGGATCCTGGTAACTTTCCCTTCAGCTCTGTCCCCATAGTCACAAACCACAGATTCCCCTCATGTGACTTTTGTTGTTCTGCCCTCCCTCCAAAGGAGCCCAGTTTGATTGGCTGCAAACACAGTTTCGTGTGCTGGGCCTTTAAGTGGGTGCCTGTGTCTCCAGCAGACTCTCATCTCCCTTTGGCAGACAGAAACCCCACTGCTTTTCACAGCCAGATGTCATGTGGGTGCTTCCTCTCATCTCTAATGTTCTCTAGGAAACCAAGCTTGGGGTTTAGGCACCATGCTTCTCATGGGAACCCCTTGCAGCTGAGATATCCCTCCAGAACCTCAGCCATCACCATGGGAATAGAGCCCAGACTTTCTCCCATCTCTGCCCTCCCTACCAGTCTCGTTGTTGCTTCTTCTGTAAACCCTTGGATATAAACTTCTCTTCAGCTAGTCTTCAGTTGATTATTCAGGATGATTTTTCTATAATTTAATTGTAATTCCAATTTGGTCCTGGGAGATGTGTGCGGCTTCCGCCTATTCTTCCATGATCTTGGATCCCACAAAGGCATCTTTTCTTGATTGAGTAAATCCTATATAAAACAAAACCTCTTTTACTTATCTTCATTTCCCCAAAATAAAGCGAGGCAATACCACAAGATGGCTTGAGATGAGTTTCTTTAATTTCCTTTAGTAATTCATTACTGTGTTATATCAGTCATTGTCATAGAATTTTTCTGAGGCAATCTCAAATCCACCTTTTTAAAATGTAAACTACTATCCTTTGGAACTTTCTGAAAGCATAAAAAAAATTCTCTCTCATTTGAAACAAAAATAGATACAAAAACTTTACTTACTCAAAGTCACTGATAAAGTTACACACCAACTTTCATTTTTCCAGTACTTCAACAGCCATTATTTGTTTTAACCTTTATTCTAGGATCCATACTCCATTCCATTAATTATTTTGGTCCCCTTTGGGGAAACTCCTGTTTTTCCTTGCTTTTCTACAAGCTTTCTAAGCAAGGGCACTGACCATACTTGCCTAAAATAAATTTACTAATGCAGATAATAGGAGAGAGCCCTTGTATAACATTATTCATGCATGTTAGAAGCACTTTGAGACTTTTCTACAGCTCTTTTGACTCTAATATTATGACTCAAGAATTTTTATTTATTGAGTTCTTGTCCATGGTTAATTTAATTGCTATTCCCATACCTGACAAAACAAAGCTCTGTCTTTACATATAAGAAAAATCAGTGTTCCTAAGCTGCATGACAAACTTGAAAAGAGCAGAACAACTAAGTGATGGAGACAGTATTTGAATATTGCTTTCTCAGACTATAATTATTTGATTTTGATCATTATTCTGTGCACTACTAATTGCAGAATTATAATAAAAATAACTGCAGTTTCTATTTATTTAGTGACAACTATATGACATGAATTTGTGTTGATTTTCAAATTTTAAAGAGTTTTTTTTGACAGGGTTTAGGATCCTTACAAAATGCAATCTTCTGTTGAGATGACATAATAAAGGGAGATATATAAGGTGTCATTATGAGATATTTTCCTCAGATTTTTAAAATTCTACATATTGAGTCTAACACAAATGCTTGTCTATAAATTCTACCACTGAGCCTCTAAAAGGCACTATTACATGAAATGAACTAGCACCATTAAATAGACTTTAAACAAAAGAATAAATGGTACTGATGCTTTATTTTTTTATCTGACCTCAAGAGATTAGCCTCTTTATATATATTACTTTATTAGATCTTTACAATAGCCTGACTGGGTAGTGATTTCTTTAATTTAGAGATGGATAAACTGAGGTGTTCAGAGATTAAGTAAATGGTTCAAGGTCACACAGTATCTGAATGGAGGTTGAAAGAGTATTCTGGAGGAATGGTCTTGTCCCATTGTGCTTTTGTATGCAGTTTAAAAATGGCATTCTCATTTTATACTGTAATTGTCTATACGTGATTTTTAAATCACATCTTGAGTCAATTTTGAACAATCATATTTTTTCCTGAAAAATTAACTGTCTTTAATTTTTTAAATGTATTTAGCATAATAGTTTTACATTTTATTAAAATAATTAGGACATTTTGATTTATCTAGGTCTAGGGTATATACTTTTTCTTTATTCCTTTTGATATGAACTTGGATCTTTAAAAAATCTATGTTGTTAGATTTTTTAAAAGGACCATCTCTTGAATTTACTTGGCACTCTGAATTTTTCTTTTTCTAGTCAATATTGTTTTTGCTTTTATCTGTATTTTTGTAGCTTCTTGAGTTGAACTTTAGCAATTAGATTCTGCCAAATCCAATGTTTTCCTTAGTTTCCATGGTACTTAGTCTCTCTGTGGTGTTTAATGTTGTTGCAAAGAAGTTTCTTCTTATAATTATCTTCTTACATAGATTTTATTAAAATTCCATAGCTTATTTCTTGTTTCTCAGTCTACTTTGGGTTCTTCATTAGTTTACCTTTTCTTTCACGTGGAAAATCCCCTCCAACTTTAGCTCTTGGCTCTCAAAGTTTCTCTTCTCTTTTGAGGTTACAGCAACTTCCTAGACTTCAATGATCATTTTCAATGATTTTTTAATTAATTTTATTAAAATATAATTGGCACATCATAAAATATAATTGGTGATTCATTATAAGTATATAATTCCATGTTTTTATTTATTTTCTGTTTATTTTATTTTGATTTAATCTTTCTTGTATTTTTTTCCATTACCATTTAGTGCCCTTATGCCCCCTTCCACACAGCAATCATCATACTGTTGTCCATGCCCATGAGTCCTTTGCCTTTTTGCTCAATTCCTCCATCCTGTGACCTCCCCTCAATAGATTTCATCTGCTCTTCATCTATGAGTCTGTTGCTATTTTCCTTGCTAATTAGACTTGTTCATTAGATTCTACATATAAGTGAAATTATATGGTATTTGTCTTTTTTTGACTGGCTTATTTCACTTAACATAGTTTTTCCAGGTCCATCCATACTGTCATGAAGGGTAAAAGTTTCTTTTTAACAGCCGAGTAGTATTCCATTGTGTAAATGTCCCATAGTTGTTTTATCCACTCATCTACTGATAGACACCTGGACTGCTTCCATATCTTGGTGATTGTAAACAACACCGCAGTGAACACATGGGTGCTTATGTTTTTTCGAATTAGGCTTTTTGGCTCCTTTGGATATATTTCCAGAAGTGGGACAACTAGGTTGAAAGGCAGATCCATTTTTAAATATTTGAGGTAACTCCATACTGCTTTCCAAAATGGCTGCATCAAATTGCATTCCCACCAATAATGCAAAAGGATTCCCCTTTCTCCACATCCTCACCAGCACCTGTAGTTTGTTGATTTACTGATGACAACCATTCTGAGAGGTGTGAGAGGATATTTCATTGTGGTTTTAATTTACATTTCTCTGGTGATTATTGCTGTTGAGCATCTTTTCATATGTCTACTGGCCATCTATATGTCCTCTTTGGAGGAGTGTTTATCCAGGTCCTTTGCCCACTTTTTAATTGAGTCGCGTGAGCTTTTTTGGTGTTGAGTTTTATAAGTTCTTTATAAATTTTGGATATTAATCCTTTATCAGGTGTATCAGTGAATATGTTCTCTCATTCTGTGGGTTGTCTTTTTATTTTGTTGATGATTTCTTTTGCTGTGCAAAAATTTTTCAGTTTATTTTTATTTTTATTTTTTTTTTGCCTGAGGAGATATATCTGATAAAATATTTCTACAAGCAATGTCCAAGATTTTACTGCCAAAGTTTTCCTCTACAGTTTTTATGGTTTGGGGCCTATCATTTAAGTTTTTGATCGATTTTTAATTTATTCTTTGTGTGGTGTTAGAAGGTGGTCCAATTTTCCCAACACCATTTATTGAATAACCTATATTTAGCCCATTTTATGTGCTTACTTCCTTTGTCAAATATTGACTATAACGGTGTGGGTTTATTTCTGGGCTCTCTATTTTATTCCACTGTTATATTTTGTTTGTTTGTTTTTTAAATAATGATAGTTTTACTTCCTCCTTGCCAATTTGGATGCCTTTTATTTCTTTTTTAATATGTTAATTTATTTAATTGTGATGATTATTTCTCAATGTATATGTATATCAAATCATCAATTTGTATACCTTAAAATATACAATTTTATTTTTTTATGCCAATATTTGCTGTTTTGATTACTATGGCCTTATAGTATAGTTTTTTAGTAAATATATAGGATTTTATCATTTGTATCACAATCCAGTTTTAGAATATTTTCAATAACCCCCAGAGGTTCCCATTTATGGTTGAATTGTGGGTACCCACAATTCAAGGCAACAATTGATCTGCTTTCTGTTTGTATTTATTTCAATTTTTGGGGGGTAGCATTTGACATAAATGGAACCAGGCAATATGTAGTCTGTGTTTGGCTTCATTTATATAACATAATGTTTTTGAGATTCACCCATGTTTATATAGTTTATTCCTTTTTCTTATTGAACAGTATTTCTTTATGTGGGTATACCATATTTTGTTTATCCATTAACTAGTTGGTGGACTTTCTGATTTTTCCAACTTTGATTTATTGTGAATAAGACAGTTATGAACACTAAAGTTTTGTGTGGACATGTGTTTTCACTTTTTGTGGGTAGCTTTCTAAATGTTGAATTGCCCAATCACATAGTAATTTTTTTTTTGTTTTACTTTAGAAGAAACAGACAAACTGTATTTCAGAGTGGCTGCACCATTTTATATTTCCACCAGCAGTGTAGGAAAGATACAGTCTGTCCACATCTTTGCCAACACAAAGTTTTGTCATTTTTACTGTAGCAATCCTAGTGGCTGTGATGTATGTAATTTTGTTTGTATAAATATAATTTTTTATTTTGCATCATTTGCCCTGGGCTTCTCTTAAAGATGAGGTCCACACTTCTAGCACATTGCTACGTATTTTCACTTGGGTATTTCAGAGTCACATTAATCACAACCTGGGATTAACCAGACCTCTGTACTGACTCCTTAGTATTGGTTTACTTTTAGGGGCCCCCATTCTTTACAATAGTTATATAATTTTCCCTCCCAGTTTTGAACATTTCAGATCATCCTCTATGCTTCCTCTCTTCAGTTCCTCAATTTTACCAGTCAGCATTTTCTACTATCACATTATACAGTTTCTACCTATTCTCGTTACCTTAATTCAAGCCTAAATTATTTTCAAAGCATTTTGTGCATTGTGTTTTATTTCTAGTGCTCTCTATTTTGAGACTATCAAGATATGGTGATAAGGGAATTTCTGTGTGTGTGTGTGTGTGTGTGTGTGTGTGTGTGTGTGTCTGATATCTTACTAGGGACTCAAAGTTATTTAATATTCCCTTATTGTCTTTAGCAGAATGATACTTCTTAGTGTTAATTATATAAGGCTTCAAGTTTTTCATCCCAAGTTTCCATCTGAAGGAACTCTTCAACTCTAGTTACACTGAGACTCCTCTGAACATATTTGTACATTTCAGCCTAGAAGCTTTAGTAAAACTGCCCATGTCCCCAACCCATATTACTTGGAATTATCTTCCTTTGCCTGTCTGCCTCTTTACCAATCCTTAGGAATAATTAAACTTTTACTTTTTGAGTGAAGGGTTTACTAATTGCCCATGAATTTATAAACAACTCCAATTTGTTTTTCCATCTAATATTTAACAGTTTGAGGACTTACCATGAACCAGGCTTTGTGGTAGGTGCTAGAACACAAAGTGGATTATGATACAATACCTTTTAATAAAGAGGTCAATTTAGTGTGATGAAGCTGACATAAAGACAGTTGCAGATAATATATTGCTGTAGTAACAGAGCTGTGGACAGGGTATTTTAAGAAAAGCAAGATGACAAGGCACAAAACTCCAGCTTGAATTAGGCAGGAGTGAGTGTATGATTTGGCAGAGATGGTAATTGGAGTTTTGAATGATGACATAAGCTATATAAAGTTGGGGACAGGAAATTCTAGAAATGAATGTCAGGCTCATAAGCAAAGGCACAGATGTAAAAAAATAGCCCTGTGTCATAGGAAGTTACCAGCAGAAAGTATCTATTGACACGTGAAGTATCAGGCAGAGGCTGGTGTATGATGAAGCTAGAGAATCCAGAGGCTTAGGCATGAAAAATCTTGTTTCTCATGCTAGCAAATCTGGACTCTATGCCATAGATAGTATAACCCAAAAGGCTTTAAACAGGGGAATGAAATGTTCACATCCATTTTGCCATCCATTTTGAACACTATATGAGAAATACTTTTGATAATAACAAGCCTGTTGAAAGGGAGACTAGTTAGGAATTACTTCAGTAAAGACATAGGGAATGCTTAACTTATAATTGTGGTAATGGTGATAAATACAAAAAATAATGATTATGATCAATATTTTACAGAAAAAAATTGGTTACTCTTAGTAGATATTTGAATGTAGGAGGGAAGAGTGCTTAAAAAAGTCAAGAATAACTCCTAGATTTCTGGCTTTAGTAACCAGATATATTAGTGGTGATATCAAATAAACATATTTTGGGTAGCACTCATGAATCACTTATTACTTTGCAGAGCATCTTTTAATGAATATAATATTTACCTTCTTACACCACCAGATCAAAATAATGGACAGCAGAATTCAACTTCTAAATACTTTGCAGAAATGAAAATGACAATGGCTTTATTATTTTAATCTTTTAAAAAATAGTGTCTGCTCATCTTAAAAGTTATAAAATTGGAGGAAAAAAGAAAAAAAATTATGTTAAAGGAGAACTGGGAATAGAACTGAGATCCAATATATAATGTGTTGAAACTCTTTCTCCTTTAACTTATATTATCATGTACATATTTCTATGCTCTATTTATATAATGAATTTTAATTTTGCCTGAAGCATATCATTTTGAAGGTGAAATGTAAACTTTAACAAAAGTCATTTTGAGACAAGGCTGGATGTATTCATTGCTCAATAGAACAATCAATGCTGAAAAGAACAGCCTTTCTATATACCTGTAGACTTTGTTGTTAGTCTTAATTCTTCATCCCCTAAGAACAAAGTCTCAAAAGACTACGTAACATAAGGATTCCTTCTGACTTGGATCCTGACATTCTTATGAGTCTTGTCTCTAGCTAATTCTCACTGTGCATCATTTTGTAACAGAACCAGTATGTTAACTCAAAATAAACTATGTTGTATCTTCATGACTTTAGTTCTTTAACACACTTTTCATTCTGCCAGGAATACCCTCACTCTAGTGAAAATTCAGTCTAAAGATCACCTCAAGGTTATCTTTTCTTAATTCTTCTAAAGAGAGTTAACCATTGTCTGATTTCTGAATATTCACAATAAAATTCCTATCACCCTGTGTATATTCCGGTTTGCGTTTCTGCATTCCACACTAGAACAAAAGCTTCTTTCATTTAGGACCTATGTTTTAATTAGTTTCTTAATGCTAGTTTCTAGCACTGTTTTAGCACATAATTAAGGCTCAATTTATGATTATTTAACTCAATTGACATTGAGACGTTCCCAGTGGTCTGATAGCTTAGACGGCTAAATATAATTTAAAGAGTGAGGAATTTAGAAATCCTCCTGGAGGCAATAGAATTACCTGCTCCACCTGAAACCTATTCTCTTCCACATTATTTGGCTGAATTTTTTAATATGGAACACAGTTTAATGCTATAGATTTTAGGAAAACCCAAGTTAAATGACATATACCCTAAGAGAGTTTTTAAAAATCTCTTGATGCTTCTCACATTTTGTTTAAAGGAAAAGAAAAAATTTGTGTGCCCCTTGCTGATTACTATTAGTTATAATGAGAAGCAAACAAAATTCAGCAGATTCTATTTTAGCAGCAAATTGGAGAAGAGTAAGAGGCAGGGTTTTAATTACAGAAATAATTAAACAACAGTATTGTTTGTACCCACAATTTAAGTTGCATTTTCAAATTTTGCTAACATGCAGACATATTCTGTGATTACCTTGGAAGCAAATGCAAATTCTTAAATGTCTTTTTAAAACCTTAGTTTCTTTTAAAAATGTAATTTCTGTATAACAATCTCCAAGTCAGGAATCCCTATACAAGTAAAAGTGTTTCTTAAGCTACTGTGATAGCCAGTGTCTTTTAAGAGAGTTAACTTGTTAGTTGTATTTTATTACATAATTATTAATTAGTGAGGCACAAATACTTGAGATGTTATCTTACTCAAAGTCTTGATTTGTAAAATTCTTCAGTCCTTAGAAAAGAATTTTAACTGTACTTCAACTAGTTCTGTTTTAGTCAGGGCACTTTTTCTTTCTCTTTGTGATTTAAAATCTCTCTCTTTTAATCTTTTCTAAAATTAAATTTATTGAAATGATATTGGGGATATAAAACTGAAACTCAAGATACTTTTTGATTACAAGTTATAGTAAGAAAATTTCTGGCTCTCGTAACTGGAAAATTGAGGGGTATGGCTCTATTCAGCTTTGTCTGGACCAACCTTTACAGAGGATGTCTTCAAAGCTCACTCTCTGTGTCTTTCTCTAGTATAAGTTCCCTTCACAAGTGAACTAAATGGCCACTATTCTTGGCCAAAATATAAAGAAGATTTGTTAGGCTTGGTTTGGCTCCCTGGGTTCCTCTGACTGGTCCAAATGACTAACCGTTTCCTGTAGTGGTAGAAAGGTCAGGCTTGCTTGAGCCATATTGTGTGTGCTTTCCACAGAACAGTTCTCTAGTACCAAACAACATAGGGAAGTGGTTCTGGAGAGACAAAATCAACAAGTGCTCACTGCAACCATTTTCCCACTATAGGAACTTGAAGTATAAAATAAATGCAGTTTTCCTGGCAAGTGAAATATTGGGAATTATGTTACATATTCTACCATCTGGCCTTAGTTTATAATACCTAGGAATGTGGAATTTTGGGGTATGCAACTGAGCCTAAACTTTCATATGTGCTTTTATATTTACCACATTTACTTCTTTAATCCCCTAATTACACAACCAGGAAGGATCCAAGTCCTGACCTGGACATATATTCTCAGGGAATCTACATTAAACATGCTTTTGAAATACAGAGTTTTCAGAAAGTGAATGAGATATCTCTTAATAGGCCATCTTTAAACATTTTCTGAATGACAGAAAAAAATATTCTGTGAAACATAAAGATTTTTCTATTAACTTTATTAGAATTTCTAACAAAATTATAAATCTTAGTAGAAAATATGTGTACGCTGACAAGCCTTCTGATATATAAATATGATAAATAAAAGCATGAATTTGTTGGGCTTAAGCTTTATAAAATAACTTGTATAATATCAATCTACAATGATGTGAATAATAATTTAAAATTATCTGTTTTCTGTTGAGCCATTTAGCCTATACTACTTTATTCATACTCTCCCTATTGTCATTTCCCTGAAGCCAAACAACTGGTGAAATAAATATAATCGGTACTTATTGCTATTTAACGGGTATAAAAAAATATATTCCCTAGGTTTTGGGGGATAATTAAATAACAATGGAATATGGTGACAATCATTAAGAATTGAAGATGCTATTATAAAAAGTTAGTTTCTTAGAGCTGTCATACATATTTCTAATACATAAAGTACACATTTTATTTTCAGAATAAAATTCATAATAATACTGTTATAAGAAGTATATCTTATATCAATACACTATCATCAACATCAACCTTTCATACTAAATATAAAAGTGCTAAAGACATTATATTAGTTTTCATATCTTATAAGAAACTACATAAAGTTGTAAAAAAAAGTTAAAATTTGGAGTTAGATCTGAGATTGAGCCTTACCATTTTATTTGGTGCCTCACAAGATTTTTACAAATATTAAATGGATAATCTATAAAAAAATAGTTCACTGAAAAAACATTTTGTAAATGCTGAAGATAATTTTCTATTCTTTTCCAATTTCTATTTTCCTTTTCCTTTTCTTTTTTCCTTTTTATTGTTCCACTCCTCTCCTTTCCTTTCTTTTTTCCCCTTTCCTTATCATTATCATTTCTTGCTTCTCTCAGATTAGCCTTCCTTGTCTTTTTTTCTTAAGCTTGATTGAGTTCATTTGAGAGCTTCAAGCTCATGTATTCTTCAAGGTTTAAGTTCAGTAAACAACAATGTATTTCTGAGCAAATCCTTCTCACAAGTTCAAGGGTTCACTCTGGTTGGACTCAATTGATGTCTACTCCTAAATCAATCAGTGTTTTTGAGAGATTTGGTGTATACTGACTAATATGAGCTGAGTCACCTAGTGTAGGGTGATATGCATGGAAAAAAAAACTGTAATATGGTGTTTCCCTAAGGGAAAATTTGGGCACTTCTACCAGAAGAAAAATGATTGCAAGTTGGCTAATCAAAACCCAACAAATATCCAGTTATTTTCTTCCATTATGAAGCTCACAATTTAGTTGAATAAACAAAATACATAATACATATGTATATAGCTAATTAAAAAATCTCAAGTAGAATTGGTTAGTGATAAATAATTTCTTTTAATGATGATTTCATAGATAGACAATATCTTTTTTTTCCAAGCATTTATTTTTTTATTTTATTTTAATTTATTTTTTCAAATACATTTGTCTCTGCCTCCCTCCCACCACTTTCCGTTGCCGCCTCCCTCCTTCCCTCCCTCAGCTCTTCCCCTTTGGTTTTGTCCATGAGTCCTTGCTATATGTTCCTTGACTTTCCCCTTCCTTTCCTTGTCCCCGCCCCCACTCCCTCCTTCCCTCTTGTCTCTGTTGATTTCTTTTCCTTTCAGTGTTGCTGGTCTTATTTTCCTTGCATCCTTGTATTGTTGGTTAGGTTTCGCTTATAGGTGAGATCATATGGTATTTGTCTTTCACCCCCTGGCTTATTTCGCTTAGCATAATGCTCTCCAGTTCCATCCATGCTGCCGTGAAGTTTAATAGTTCTTTTTTTCTTTCTGCTGCATAGTATTCCATTGTGTAAATGTACCATAACGTTTTGATCCAATCATCTACTGAGGGGCATTGAGATTGCTTCCAACACTTGGCTATTGTAAATTGTGCTGCTATAAACATTGGGGTGCATAAATTCTTTTGTATTGGCGTTTTGGTGTTCTTAGGGTATAGTCCCAGCAGGGGAATCACTGGATCAAAAGGCAGTTCCATTTTCAGCTTTTTGAGGAAATTCCACACTGCTTGCCACAGTGGCTGCACCAGTCTGCATTCCCACCAACAGTGTAATAGAGTTCCCTTTTCTCCACAGCCTCTCCAGCACCTGTTGTTTGTTGATCTCCTTATGATGGCCATTCTGACCGGTGTGAGGTGGTACCTCATGGTGGTTTTGATCTGCATTTCTCTGATGGCTAGTGATACTGAGCATACTTTCAAATGCCTCTGGGCCCTCTGTATTTCTTCCTTGGAAAAGCATCTGCCCAGGTCCTTTGCCCATTTTTTGATTGGATCCTTCATTTTCTTGGAGTGGAGTCAAGTGAGTTCTTTCTATATCTTGGAGATCAAACCTCTATCTGATATATCATTAGCGAATATATTTTCCCATAGGGTTGGCTCCCTTTTCATTTTGCTGATGTTTTCTTTAGCCGTGCAGAAGCTTCTTATTTTCATGAGGTCCCACTTGTTTATTCTTTCCTTTATGTCCCTTGCTTTAGGAGACATATCAGTGAAAAAATTGCTGCGTGGGATATCTGAGAGTTTCCTGCCAATGTTCTCCTCTAGGACTTTGATGGTATTGTGACTTATATTTAAGTCTTTGATCCATCTTGAGTTTATTTTTGTGTATGGTGTCAGCTGATGATCCAATTTCAAGTTTTTGCGTGTAGCCATCCAGCTCTCTCAACACCATTTGTTGAAGAGGCTATTATTGCTCCATTTTATGCTTCTGCCCCCTTTGTCAAATATTAGATGCCCATAGAGACCTGGGCTTATTTCTGGGTTTTCTATTCTGTTCCAGTGGTCTATGGGTTTGTTCTTGTGCCAGTACCAGATTATTTTGAGTAGAGTGGCTTTGTAGTAGAGTTTGATGTCCGGTATTGTGATCCCTCCTACTTTGTGTTTCTTTCTCAAAATTGCTGCGGCTATTCAGGGTCATTTATGGTTCCATATAAATTTTTGAACTGTCTGTTCTATTTCTGTGAAATACGTCATTGGTATCTTAATAAGGATTGCGTTGAATCTATAAATTGCTTTGGGTAGTATGGACATTTTGATGATATTAATTCTTCCAATCCATGAGCACGGTATATGCTTCCATTTATTTGTGTCTTCCTTAATTTCTTTTTTCAATGTTGTATAGTTTTCTGCATATAGGTCTTTTACATCTTTGGTTAAATTTATGCCTAGGTACTTTATTTTTCCTCTTGCTATATCGAATCATATTTTTTTTCTGATTTCCTCTTCTTCTATTTCGTTGCTGGTGTACAAAAACGCCTTTGATTTCTGAATGTTGACTTTGTATCCTGCTGTTTGCCAAATTCACTTATTAGGTTGAGGAGTTTTTTGGTAGAGTCTAGAGGGTTCTCTATGTACACTATCCTGTCATCTGCAAACAATGATAGCTTTACTTCCTCCTTTCCTATTTGGATGCCTTTTATCTCTTTCTCTTGTCTGACCACTGTGGCTAGGACTTCCAATACGATGTTGAAAAGAAGTGGTGAGAGAGGACATCCTTGTCGTGTTCCCGATCTTAGTGGGAAAGCTTTCAGTTTTTGCCCATTGAGTATGATATTGGCTGTAGGTTTTTCATATATGGCCTTTATTATGTTGAGGAATGCCCCATTTATTCCCATTTTGCTGATTGTTTTGATCATAAATGGGTGCTGTACCTTATCGAATGCTTTTTCTGCATCTATTGAGATGATCATGTGGTTTTTGTCTTTTCTTTTATTTATGTGAATGTATTACGTTTATTGACTTGTGTATATTGAACCATCCCTGCATGCCTGGGATGAATCCCACTCGATCGTGGTGGATAATCTTTTGAATGTATTGCTGGATGCGGTTTGCCAATATTTTGTTGAGGATTTTAGCATCTATGTTCATCAGCGAAATTGGCCTGTAGTTTTCTTTCTTCATAGGGTCTTTATCTGGTTTTGGGATCAGGGTGATGCTGTCCTCATAGAAAGAGTCTGGGAGTCTTCCCTCCTCTTGGATGTTTTGGAATAGTCTGAGAAGGACAGGGGTTAGCTCTTCCTTAAATGTTTTGTAAAATCAGACAGACAATATCTATAGAGGAAAGAACACTATCTACAGTCAGAGACTCTGGGTTTGATTCCAGATCCCCTACTCAACAAGCTTAAATTCTTAAATTTTCTATACCACAGTTTTCACATTCATTCTAGTAATCTATCTATCTTATATGGCTTTTTCATAGGCTACATAAGTTAATGCATGTAAAGCATATGTAGCTTTGTTTTAACTTGAGGAAGACTAATACTCACATAAGTGAAGAGAAGTGGAAACAACCATGTGGCTGAAGTATGAGGAAGAGAACTTTCATGTTAAAATAATATCCCCAAAAATTACATTAAAAAAACACTTAAAATTCACTTTCCTTTACCTTTGTAAAGTGGTTAATTGACTTTCTTATATTGTTTGTTTTCCTTGGTATCATTTCACTTTATACTCCTTTTCTTTAGATCACTTTCTTGTCTTTTAAGACCCAGACTCATTTTACTACTTCTTAGGTATGTATGTTTTATTGAAGAGAGGTCACTATCTAAAGTTGTTGCTAACCTAGTTACTCAACTTTTAAATAAAAAATGTAAATCAACACAGGCCAAGTTAGAATTCTTTCACCACTTTATTAGTTCTCTCTTCCCAAGGATCCTAGTGGCTTCATTTTTAGATCCAGTCAATATTCCTGAGTACCCAACTTGTATGACTCCTTTGATTTATTTTATCCTTCTAAACATCCATTCTAGAATTACTTCTTTCTCAGTGTCATGGTGACATGACCTGTTGAAGCTTCTCTCCTCTATTAATGGTCGTTTCAACACAGTCTACTTTTCAGGCTCCCCTTCATCTGCAGCTGATGTTGATGCTCTTTAAACTCTTTACTGGACCACTTTTCTCCCCACTCTACATGGTTTCTCATCATCTTCTGTCACCCCAGATATAGGACAGGGACTAGATAATGGCTTCCCAATCTCTATTTCCAATACAGTTCTCCCTCCTGAGGCAAAAATTCACACGCACACACGCATGCACACACACACCCACACCTGTGACCATCTCCAATCAGATGTCCAAAAGGATTAAAAAATTTCAACATACTGGTCTTACATTTAGGTCTTCGATATAAGATCTAAAACAATTAATTACATAGAAGAAAACATAGGTACTAAATTTGTGAAACTTAGTGTTATGGAGGACTTTATGAATTTGACTTCAAAGGCAAAGAAAGCAAAGACAAAAATAAATGAATGTTACTATGCCAAACTAAAAAGCTTCTGCAAGGCAAAAACAAAACAAAACAAAACAAAATGAAAACAAAAACAAATAAAAAAACCCTTCTAATAAAACAAAAAGCAACCAACCAAATGGGGGGAGATATTTGCAAACAACAGCTCCAACAAAGTGGTAATATCCAGAATATGTTTAAAAAGCTCATACAACTCAACAGCAAACATGTAGCACAATTAAAAAATGAACAGAAAACCTGAACAGACACTTCTCCTAAGACATATAAATGGCCAAGAGATATATATGAAAAGATGTAAACTTCACTAGTTTGAAGAAAATGCAAATCAAAACTACAATGAGATGCCACTTCACACCTGTTAAAGTGAATTATCAATATGACAAATAATAATGAGAGTTAGAAAGACTGTAGAGAAGAAAAGAATATTCATTCATTGTTGGTGATAATGTAAACTAGCATAGCCACTATGGAAAATAGTATGGAGGCTCCTCAAATAATTAAGAATAGAGTTACCATATGACCCAGCAACCGTTCTTCTGAGTATTTGCCCTAAAAATTTGAAAATATTTATTTGCAAAGATATCTGCATCCCTATGTTTATTGCAGCATTATCCATGGTGATCAAGACAAGGAAACAACCAAAGTGTGTTTTGATAAACAATTGAATAAAGAAGATGCAGTATATACATATATACAATGAAGCAAAATCAGACATGAAAAAGATGAAACACTATTATTTGCAACAACATGGATGGGTCTTGAGAATATCATGCTAAATAAAATAAGTCTGACAGAAAAAGTCAAGAACCGTATGATTTCCCTCATGTGTGATATAAAACTGAAAACAGCAAATGAACAAACAAGGAAAACAAAGGTTCATAGACACAGAAAATAGTATGGTGGTTACAGGAGGGAAAGGGTGGGGGGGTAGTAAAGAACGAAGAGTGTTGAATATACGGTGATCGAAGAAGATTTGACTGTGGGTGGTGGGCATACAGAATACAGATCGTATATCATAGAAAAGTACACTTGAAACCTATATAATTTTATTAGCCAATGTTATCCCAATAAATTTAATTAAGAAAGTAAAAAATAAACTGAACATACCTAAAATAAAACTATTTATCTTCCTAATAAACATATCTATCCTCCTGTGTCCATTACCACCTAATTTGAGAGCCAATTCCAAATTGGGCTTTCATCTTTGCTTTCTCTATATTTCTAATCACCTAAGTATCTTGGATCTCTCTATTTAATTACCCCAATTCTATGACTTTGTCCTGACTAACATCATTTCCCCCTTTGGGTTCCTATACTTGCCTTCTAAATAGTCATTTTGACTCCAGGCTCATTCCTCTTTACCTATTATCCACAGTTTTAAAAATATTATCTTCCTAAAGACAAAATTTGATTAGACAACACCCCTTCCTGAGGTTACAGTGGCCTCTATTGCCCTTGAGCAAAGTCCAAAATATTGTATGCTCTTATTATGTCCTTTCTGCTTTTATCTTTAGTCCCATTGTACATTACTTCCTTGCTCTTGCCCTGGTTTTAGCCACCAAATCCCTTTTTGTCCTCTAGATTACATGCATGAGTTCCCTCCCTCTGAATAATTTTTCCTCCCTCTTTTTTTGCTGTATTTGACACCATTAATCATTCTCTCTTCAGTTCTCTCTAATCCTTTGTTTCCAATTCAGAAAATTCACCAACAGATTTTCCACATGCTTCTGGTATCAATTCATTTTTGTGTTCTTTAAGGGCTCTTTATTTTCTAAGACCAAGAACTTTGTTGACCTGACTTGAAATAATCAATGGGGACCTCAGGATTTCCCAACTAGAGGTCTTCATTATCTTCCTCATTTGATCTTCATCCTCTTTGGTATTCTCTATTTTTATTGATGACGTTTCATCCACTCAACTCTCCATCTTAAATTCTGGGAATTATTTTTAATTCCTCTTTCTCTGTTACACACATATCCAATGAATCTCCATTTTTCCCAATTGTTCTCAAATGTCATCATAATTCTCTCTATTGCTACTACCACTGCCTTAGTTTATATCCTGATCATCTCTGATAACAGCAACAAAAATAGCTAACATTCATTGTTATGAGACAGTCCTGTTTTTAGTCTTTTACATGTGTTACCTTCGTTAATTCTCACAGAAAATTTCTTTGAAACAGGGCCTACCATTGTTGTCTTTACATAGTTGAAAAAATGAAGGATCAGAGAACTTTCACTGTCTAAACTCATAAGATGCTGCAAGGTATGTGGGGGTGTGTGTGGGGGGTTCTAAAATCCAATGGCTTTAGAATCTTTAAACGTGGTTACTCATAAAATGATTACTCTTAAAAACAGACACTTGTTTTTAAACTCTTTCTTGAAATTTCACCAAAATATGTCACATGGCCTGCCTAAAATCTTCTATTCTGTATTGAAACCATTAAAAACATTTTTCGTGACTCCTGCTGACACTGATGCTGCCTTTCAAAGTGAATTTGTGTCAGAAGAGTAGTAATCAGAAAGAGCTACTGAAGCCATAATGCTCTCTTCTCTCTCTTCCCTTTCTGCAGTGGCATAAGCTTCCTCAGAGCTTTTAATCCCCAAACTGTGGAAGGGTTTCAGCAGGCTTAATATTTTATTTTTCAGCCTACCTAAAGGAAAGCTCAAACAGTGCTTTCACTACATAACCATGCTCTCATTTTCCACTTTATCCTTGCTAGCTCATTAGATGTCCACGGCTCTCCTCCCAAGCAGCTTTCCTAATTATGTCAGTGGTGCACAGCTTGCCTGATTCAAGACCGCGTTTCTCCCTCTGTTCCTGCAATTTCACTGGAGAGAAAATCTGCATCCATGCTCCAATGGCAGCCATAGGTCACCACGTAAAAACTTGGAGGGCAAAATATGTTGTCAGTAATGAGATCTCAGGAATTTGGAAAGTTCACAGGGTCCTTTGTACAATACTGAAGAATCCCTCTGTTTCCTCTGGTGCTGTTTCATGCTAATTTCAAAACATCAGCCAGTGTAAGGCATCTCAACTGAAACTTCAGTTCACAGTGGAGCCCCTTTCATCCTTTTTTGCAGCTACGCAGTTAGATTTATCTTGTTGATCTGTGGGAAAAAAAGGAAAAAAGAAGAAAGAAACACAGTCACATGAATATAACAGATGGAACAAATTGAGGGATTTGCTCCTACTACTTTTCTCCTTATTAAAATGAAAAGGGAAAATTGTATTTCAATGGGGTACAAATTATTATGGTTATTTATATTTGAAAATTGACATTCTAAAATTAAGTGTTGGTGATATAGGCTGAATAATACCAAGTAGATTATTCCCACAATTATAGGAATTTTGTCATCATTTTGCCTTTGATTTTGCTTTGTGATTCCTCTGTGTCCAGTGAGGAAGCAGAAAGCCAAATTCATCTGTTCTCTTATTTGTGACCTCTTTGATTCTACCACATAGAGAAAGATGGCATGGAAAACAGGATATAATTGACTCTGACCTTGTAATGGGTACTATGTTGCCACTCCATTATTTTTAAACTGGGAAATTTGATTTGAATACAGGTATTCTTTGGAAATTCTGGAAATGTACTCCCATGGAGTCAACTCGTTATATTTCCCTCTGTCCTGGTTTCAACACTGTACAATTATACCTCTAGGAATGTGCCTTTACAATACAACAAAGGAAGAACATAGGTAAGCTTAAGAATGGATTCTCCCCTAGCCCCAAATGTTTGGTTTATAGAATCAAAGAAAATCTAGAAAAATTATCTAGTCTAGTCTCCCATTTCTAGGCTAGAGGTAACTAAGATTCTTGCTTGGGCTCTTTCTTCGTTAGTCTTTTTATTTTTTTTTTACTTAGTGTCTTTCTGTTGAGAAGTGAGCCATAAATTTGCAAGCCTTACAAGTGGAAAATGAACACTAATATTATTTTGTCTCCCAGGCTTTTACATAAGGCGGCTGGTGAAAGGTCCTTTGAGGTTTGAGAAATTGTTTTATAGAATACAAACCAGAGTCCATTCTGAGATGTTGCAATCTAGTAGGAGTTATGTTGGGTTAAAACACCATATCATCCATTTTTCAATCTTGTTGGTGTCATCCTATAGAAGAGGTCTTAGTATTAAATCATCTGTGGAAGTTTAGCATATAAAGCATATTATAAATGGTAGCTTGAATAAATTATCATTTTTACTTAAGAATCATAATTTTTTCCAGTTTCTCAATTCTGTCATCACTTTCTCCTCCTCTTACCTAATACCTATGAAACTTTTCATGTTTCAAGGGCATCATTCCATATTATTTCTTTTAGAAAGCTTTCTCTGACATGTCCTCTGATTCCCACCCTGCTCTGCCTATAACATTTTACACTCATAACAATGTCTTTTCTTTTGTTGCTCTTATGGAAGGTGTAACTATATACAAACTTGCAAATTTACTGGTGAATATCTGTTACTATCAGGAAATTGAGCTTAACTAGGGGGAATTATGTTTATCTTGTTCATTATTATATCCCTGAGTGTTGGGCAAACAATATGTACATGTAAACACTTGTTGACTCTAAAAATGATATCCAAAGCTATATTTTACATTTGACCCAATGCTTTAAGGAGAATTTGTAAAAAGAAACTCTTTCACTTAATTTGAAAAATTTGGAGGGAAAATCACAAAGCTTTCTTAGAGAAGAAAGAGGTTCCTTTGTAGATACAAAGGAACAAAAATCAAGTGTGATATTAACAACAGATTTAAAATGGACACCAAGATACTAGAAGTAAATGATACAATATTTTGAAAGTTTTGCAGGAATATTTTAAGCCTAAAATCATATACCTAGCCAAAATTGCATTCAGTTTTGAAGATAAAAATGCATTTTTGGATATGGATAAATTTAGAAATCTTATAATTTGCATACTTTTTCAACAAAGGTTACTGGAGGATATTCTTGACTAATCCAGAGTAACTATGTACACATGCACACACACAGTATGCTTTTCCACATGCCAGCACACTTATCCAAAAATCAAAAGTAAAACTAGAGAATTAAATCTAAGATCTAGCAAATAAAATCCAATATCTGGAAGGTGTTTGAGACAGGCATGGACAGCTATCAGCTTACTGAAATGAAGGAAGAGGAAGGTATTACAGATATTACCTAGATTTTAGTAATATTTTAATGAGGTTTTTCAAAATTTAGTAGTAACCATCGTAACATGTTAAGGAAGAAAATTTCTATGCCACTTTAGAAAAAGGGAAAAATCTGTGAATTTAACTATGGAGAGGAAGAGTGGGCAGAGGGAAGCAATTGGAAAGTATATGATAAGCAGTGGCAAGATAAGTATAGTGGTAATTGAATTTAAAAGAAGACAGAATGTGTTAAAAAGATCTAGCATCTAGCTATGCAATGTTAACAAGAGACACATTAAACTAAAAATAAACTTTAGAAACAAAGGGACATAAGGGACTGTATCAGACAATGGTAAGAAAACAAAACACACGCAGCACCTTTAATATTGCACATTGAAACTAATACAAAAACTGATATCGTATGAGGTGAAGGGCATGTCATAAATGATATAATCACCATGATGTGAATTTTGATTCTTTATATGAATGATTGAATCTTTATATTTTATAATAATCTTTATATTAATCATTTAATTAACCATTATAATGTTTATATTAATAACTTGTGAACTTTATTTGCTTCTTTATAAATTGTTCACACAAAACAGCAAAGAGCTTAGTAAAAGTGTGCAGGGCTGGCAGAAACGTGGCTAGAGAGCCCCGGAGTGGGACTCCGGGGGAAGAGGAGCGACCTCAGTTCCAACCTGCCTCTCTACTCAGTGGGTCAAAGGAGAGGGTGGTCACCGTGTTTCCCAATATTGACGTCATTCTTTAATAGTGGGGAACAAGTGATGAATTGGCTTAAGCTCCCTTGAATCTCTTGCTTTACCACTTGATCTCCTTTCCCACACTACTAGCCTATTATTCTAATCAAAGAAATATTGATGCCATCAAAACAAGCTTTTGAATAACAAATCACCCTCCCTGATTATGATTCAATCCCTCCTTTAGAAAGGTCTGGGCAGCTTTTATGGTGCTATTTCTCTGGATCTTTACTTATAACCAGTGATAACTGTAAATAATTGACTTCCTATACTGATCATTTCATTTGAAAGAGATATAGTTGGACAGTATTAAACCCAATTAAGGATGAGCATGATGATGACTTAGATGTTGATTACTTCCCACAGGTCAGTAGTCTATAGTTTAAAAACAAAACAATGAGCCACAAAAGTCCAAAACTCTTGACTACACAAATAAATGAAAGATTTTAGAATTGGGATTATGATCACAGTGATTAGAGAGCCAAATGATCCTGAGAGCAGTATTTCAGAAGATTTTAAAGTTAAAAGATGTAAAAAAAAAAAAAAAAAAGAATGGCTAGGAAGGCTGACTTGGAGAATATTTAATACTTTCTTAATACAGTGTTAATAAAATATTTTTTGAGTCTGAGTCCCAAGATAATTTTAGAATGTAGTTTTTGAGTTTGTAAGAAGTAAAGACATTTTTCTTTCTGTTGCATTTCTTCTTTATTTGCCCTTTATATCCGTACAGGCACATGTAAACAATATTAAAAACATTTTGTTTAAAAATATTATGACTTTATAACTTTTAAAAATATAAATTAGAAAATACAAATCTCCCATTCCTTTCATCTTTGCATTACTGCGTGAAGTTTTTAGATTTTGCAAAATTAGTAGAATTAGGAATGCTAATTTATTTGAGTGGACATGTGCCAACATTATTTTGTAAAAAGGGCTGGTACCTAATTATTAAAACAATAATAAACTTATGAAGACTTTTATATCTGCAAATTGAATAAAGTACAAAACTTAGTCAACTTAAAGATGATTTGGTTATTTAGTTTTCATATTTCCTATTCTGTGCATGTTTTCCCTGCCTATAGTATATGTGCTACTTTTTTGTGGAAAAAAAAAAAAAGTGAGCGAGAGAGAGAAAGAGGAAAGCCTAGATTCAGTGTTGCTCTTGGTATATTTCAATTGATTTTCTCTTTCAAATAAACTTGGCAGGTAGAAGTTGATACAAATGAAGAATCAAGTTATAATTACCAGCAATAGCATCACCTTCACTGTTTTGCCAAATGCTGCATGTTTTCGGCAGGCCACTCAGAGATTATTCTGGAGGCCTGCTTCTGCCTTAATCACTGTGCATTCTCTTTGATATTCCCACAGTGTGCACAATATACCCTCAAACACACATTGCTCAGGGTAATATGTCTCTAATGCGATGAAATCAATGGGAACACAGTCTTTTTTTGCCTGACAGTATTGTCAGGGTGTATTATCTGGTTTAGGCTGTGGCTTCAGTTCATAGCAGTCGTCAGTTAAATTTCCCTTTCTGAAGCTGAGCAAAGTGTGGTAATGTCACAGCCACAGGCGACTGCTGTTCATAGGCCGGTTACCGGAGAAGCATAGCCTCCTGGCTTGTCACACCGTATATATCTCAGGGCCTTCTCTTCCTTCCTAGTCAGAGGTTTCCACGAATGTTGCCTGGAGCAGTCATGGGATGCAAAAGAGAGAGATTTTTGTTCTGCACTTAGCAACATTACCACACTTCACGCTCAGTTTCTGATAAGGGAAAATTTAAGTGACTTGCTCTGAACTCAATCTATCAGATAATACACTCTGACAGGGCTGTGTATAAAGGCTAGAAAGCCTACTAATTTATATTTCATTATCTCTGCACTTGGTTTAATCTGTTATCTTTTGCTAAGTGTTACAAAGATAATAAGGTAAGCTGAACTGAAAGGGGAAAGGGGAACCCTGACCCCACAGGGGATGCAGGAAGGCACACTCGATCACTCAGTCTCCTGTCTTAAGAAACTATACACCAGCTGATAACTTTGGAGCCTGTGTCTAAGATTACAAGAGGCAGGGCAATCTTACACTGGTCACGAGTACAGGGGCCATTTCTATCATCTGCTGCTTCTCCCTACAATGTATGGAATTGTGAAATAGCTCATATTAATGCCCAGGTACTTCTTAACCCACATCTCCGGTGACATACTCAAGAGTCAGGATAAAATTATCTTTCCAGTTCTTAGCCATTTTTATTGAAATAAACACTCCTAAGTACCAAGGTATGTTTATCAAAACTCATAAACTTATAAGGTATGTAAAGCATAGGGATAACTCTGTTCTCCTCCAGGTAGAGAATGACAAGTTGTCATAAACACTCCTGGATGTGCAGGGGTGGAGCTTAATGTCTAACTCCTAAATGAGATTGCACAATAGTAGTATAATTTGAAAATTCTTTACAAAACCGACTTGACTTGGGATGGCAAACACACATTACAATATAATTGTACAAAAGAAACTTATATAATTTTATCAACCAATGTCACCCCAATTAATTCAATAAAAGTAAAATAAATAAATATAATAGAGTAAAATAAAATTTTAAAAAGTTTTTTATGATATGGATAAACTCACATTGGAATTGTCCAAGCTTTGAAAAGGAGTTATAAAATACAAGAATATTTCAAGAAGACATAAACATTGTAAACTTATATGCACCCAACACAGGAGCACCCAAATATATAAGGACAATCTTGGACGACTTCAAAAAAGATAGACAGCAACACACTGATAGTAGGGGATTTTAACACCCCACTGTCAAAAATGGACAGATCTTCCAAACAAAACACCAACAAGGATATTGTGGAGCTGAATGACACACTGAATCAAATGGACTTAACTGGCATATATAGAACTTTACATCCCAAAGAAGAAAAATACACATTCTTTTCAAATGCGCATGGAACTTTTTCAAAGATAGACAAGATGATAGGACACAAAGTAAACCTCAGCAAATTCAGGAAAACTGAAATAATACCAAACTTTTTCTTGGACCACAAGGGCTTGAAACTGGAAATCAACCTCAAAGAGAAACCTCAAAAATTTGCCAACTCATGGAGACTGAACAGTAGACTATTAAACAATGAATGGGTCAATAATGAGATAAGAGAAGAAATCAAAATATTTCTGGAAACAAATGAAAATGAACAGACAACAGTCCAAAACCTATGGGACACAGCAAAGGCAGTCCTGAGAGGGAAGTTCATAGCAATACCAGCTTCCCTAAAAAAGATAGAAACATTTCAAATAAAAGACCTAACACTACAACTTCAAGAACTGGAGAAACAACAACAAATAAATCCCAGAGCAAGTAGAAGGAAGGAAATAATCAAGATCACAGCAGAACTGAATGACATAGAGATGAAAAAAACAATTCAAAGGATCAATCAATCCAGGACCTGGTTCTTTGAAAAGATAAATAAAATTAACAAGCCCTTAAGCAGACTCATCAAGACAAAAAGGGAGAGGACCCAAATTAATAATATCAGAAATGAAAGAGGAGGAATAACAACTGATACCACAGAAATACAAAGGATTGTCAGAAACTACTATGAACAATTATATGCCAAGAAATTTGAAAACCTTGATGAAATGGACACATTTCTAGAAAAGTATAATCTTTCAACACTGAAGGAGGAAGAAACAGAAAACTTGAACAGACCGATAACAGCTGGGGAAATGGAAGCAGTAATCAAGAAACTCCGGCACGCAGAAACCCTGAGCTGGACGGTTTCACAGGAGACTTTTACAAAACATTTAGGAAGAGCTAACCCCTGTCCTTCTCAGACTATTGCAAAAAATCCAAGAGGGTGGAAGACTCCCAGACTCTTTTTATAAGGCCAGCATCACCCTAATCCCAAAACTAGATAAAGATGCTACAAAGAAAGAAAACTATGGGCCAAGTTTGCTGATGAACATAGACACTAAAATCCTTAAGAAAATATTGGCAAACCACATCCAGCAATACATTAAAAAGATTATCCACCATGATCGAGTGGATTCATCCCAGGGTTGCAGGGATGGTTCAATATATGCAAATCAATAAATGTAATACATCACATAAGCAAAAGGAAAGACAAAAACCACATGATCATCTTGAGAGACGCAGAAAATCATTCGATAAGGTACAGCACCCATTGATGATCAAAAGACTCAGCAAAATGGGAATAAATGGGGCATTCCTCAACATAATAAAGGCCATATATGAAAAACCTACAGCCAACATCATACTCAACGGGAAAAAACTAAAAGTTTTTCCACTAAGATCGGGAACATGACAAGGATGTCCGCTTTCACCACTACTTTTCAACATCATATTGGAAGTCCTAGCCACAGTGGTCAGAAAAGAAAAAGAAATAAAAGGCATCCAAATAGGAAAGGAGGAAGTAAAACTATCATTGTTTGCAGATGACATGATAGTGTACATAAAAACCCCTGTAGACTCCTCCAAAAAACTACTCAACCTAAGAAGTGAGTTTGGCAAAACAGCAGGATACAAAGTCAATATTCAGAAATCAAAGGCATCTTTGTACACCAGCAACGAAATAGAAGAAGAAGAAATCAGAATAAAAATACCATTCGATATAGCAACAAGAAAAATAAAGTATCCAGGAATAAATTCAACCAAGTAAGTAAAAGACCTGTACGCAGAAAACTATACAACATTGAAGAAAGAAATGAAGGAAGACACAAATAAATGGAAGCATATACCGTGCTCATGGATTGGAAGAATTAATATCATCAAAATGTCCATACGTCCCAAAGCAATTTATAGATTCAACGCAATCCTTATTAAGATAGCAATGAAGTATTTCACAGAAATAAAACAGACATTTCAAAAATTTATATGGAACCATAAATGACCCTGAATAGCCGCAGCAATTTTGAGAAAGAAACACAAAGTAGGAAGGATCACAATAGTGGACATCAAACTCTACTACAAAGCCACTCTACTCAAAACAATCTGGTACTGGCACAAGAACAGACCCATAGACCAGTGGAACAGAATAGAAAGCCCAGAAATAAGCCCAGGTCTATGTGGGCAACTAATATTGGACAAAGGGGGCAGAAGCATAAAATGGAGCAATAATAGCCTCTTCAACAAATGGTGTTGGGAGAGCTAGATGGCTACACGCAAAAACTTGAAATTGGATCATCAGCTGACACCATACACAAAAATAAACTCAAGATGGATCAAAGACTTAAATATAAGTCACAACACCATAAAAGTCCTAGAGGAGAACATTGGCAGGAAACTCTCAGATATCCCACGCAGCAATTTTTTCACTGATATGTCTCCTAAAGCAAGGGACATAAAGGAAAGAATAAACAAGTGGGACCTCATGAAAATAAGAAGCTTCTGCACGGCTAAAGAAAACATCAGCAAAATGAAAAGGGAGCCAACCCTATGGGAAAATATATTCACTAACGATACATCAGATAGAGGTTTGATATCCAAGATATAGAAAGAACTCACTCGACTCCACTCCAAGAAGACGAATGATCCAATAAAAAAATGGGCAAAGGACCTGGGCAGACGCTTTTCCAAGGAAGAGATACAGAGGGCCTAGAGACATTTGAAAGGATGCTCAGCATCACTAGCCATCAGAGAAATGCAGATCAAAACCACCATGAGGTATCACCTCACACCGGTCAGAATAGCCATCATAAACAGATCAACAAACAGGTGCTCGCGAGGCTATGGAAAAAAGGGAACCCTAGTCCACTGTTGGTGGGAATGCAGACTGGTGCAGCCACTGTGGAAAGCATTGTGGAATTTCCTCAAAAATCTGAAAATAGAACTGTCTTTTGATGCAGTGATTCCCCTAATGGGACTATACCCTAAGAATCCCAGAACGCCAATTCAAAAGAATTTATGCACCCCAATGTTCATAGCAGCACAATTTACAATAGCCAAGTGTTGCAAGCAACCTAAATGCCCCTCAGTAGATGATTGGATCAAAAAACTATGGTACATTTACACAATGGAATACTACACAGAAGAAAGAGAAAAAGAACTACTACACTTTATAACAGCATGGATGGAACTAGAGAGCATTATGCTAAGTGAAATCAGCCAGGGGGCAAAAGACAAATACCATATGATCTCACCTGTTATCGGAACCTAATCAAAAAAACAAAGATGCAAGGAATAAGACCAGTAACACTGCAAGGAAAAGAAACCAACAGAGACAAGAGGGAAGGAGGGAGGGTTGGGCAGGGGAAAAGGAAGGGAAGGGGTAAGTCAAGGAACATATTGCAAGGACTCATGGACAAAGTCAAAGTGGGGAAGGATTGAGGGTGGAAGTGGAGGGAGAGGGGCAGGGGAAAGTGGTGTGGGAAAGGCAGAGACAAATGTATTTTGAGAAATAAATAAATTAATTAAAAAATACAGATAATGAGATCAAGGTACTCTTGAAAATTATGCTGAAGGATATTCTATACATTACTAATATTTATTTGTCAGGCACTAGCTCAGGCAATGGGAACCCAAACACTTATAAAACTTTCTCTCTTGGAATCTTTCTCTTTTTTTTTAAAGATAGCCATGCAGACACTTCTCAGAGAAGGTTACCTGATTCTCTTTCTGGTCTACGTTGACAAGAAACATACAGATAGGAGTGTAGGTATATGAATACAAACTTTATTTATTTTATTTCTATTTTTATTATATTTTATTGATTATGCTATTATAGTTGTCCCAATTTCCCTCCTTAGCCCCCTTCCCCCTGGTTTCCCCCTTCCCTCCAGCACCCCCCTCTTAGTTCATGTCCATAGGGCATGCACTTAAGTTCTTTGTCTTTTCCATTTCCTATGCTATTCTTAACTTCTTTCTCTCTATTTTGTTCCCACAAATTATGATTCTTAACTCCTGCACAATTTCCCCATTCTTCCCTTTCCCCCTCCCAGCTGGTAGCCCTCCAAATGACCTCCATACCTACAATTTTGTTCTTGGTCTAGTTATTTGCTTAGTTTGTTTGTTTTAGATTCAGTTGTTGATAGCTGTGAATTTGTTGCTTTTTCAATGTTCATTGTTTTGATCTTACTTATCTTAAGTCCCTTTAAAATATCCTGTAATAATGACTTGGTGGTGATTACATCTTTTAGCTTTACCTTGTCTAGGAAGCACTTTATCTGCCCTTCCATCATAAATGATGGCTTTGCTGGATAGAGTAATCTAGGTTCTAGGTCCTTGCTTTTCATTACTTTGAATACTTCTTGCCAGTCCCTTCTTGCCTGCAAAGCTTCTTTTGAGAAATCAGCTGATATAGTCTTATGGGAACTCCTTTGTAGGTAACTCTCTGCTGTTCTCTTGCTGCTTTTAAGAGTCTCTCTTTATCTTTAACCTTTGGTATTTTAATTATGCTATCTTGCTTGGTGTGTTCCTCTTTGGGTCCAACTTGTTTCAGACTCTCTCTGTTTCCTAGACTTGCATGCCTATTTCCTTCATCAGATTAGGGAAGCTTTCTTTAATTATTTTCTCAAATAAGTTTTCAATTTCTTATTCTTCCTCTTCTCCTTCTGGCATCCCTATAATACAGATGTTGTCATGTTTGGCGATGTCCCAGAAGTTCCTCAGCCTATCTTCACTTTTATTTAAATTGTTTTTTCTTCTTGCTGTTCTGGTTGGAAGTTTAGCTCTTCTTTATGTTCCTAATTGTTGATTTGAATACCAGCTTCTTTCCTTTCTCTGTCGGTTTCCTGTAGATTATTCTTTATTTTACTTAGTGTAACATTCATTTCTTCCTTTATTCTTTTGCTATGCTCAAGGAGTTCTCTAAGCATCCTTATCACCAGTGTTTTCAACTCTGCATCTGATAAGCTGTCTCTCTCTGTTTTTCTTAGTTCTTTTTCTAGAGTTTTGTTCTATTCTTTCATTTGTGCCATATTTCTTTCTTTCCTCAGTTTGGCAGCCTCCCTATTTTTGTTTCTGTGTATTAGGTAGAGCTGCTCTTACTCCCTGTTTTAGTAGAGTGGCCTATTGTAGAAAAGACACCTGTAAATGGGCAGAACCTTAGTTGATTGCCAGGGTGGGGCATCCACTTCACCCCTTTGTGGCTCTGTGGCTAGGGCTCACAGAAGGGACTATGTTGCTGCTTGACTTCTGGTGGTTTGCTTGGTGCTCACTCCATTTCTAGTCATTTCACCCCCTTCCTGTGTGTGACTGGTGCCCTTCCAACTGCTGCACGGTTGGTAAATATTGGAGTGGGTGAGACTGTGAATGTTCTAAGACCACGCTGGCCCTTTGAGAGGTGAAATTCTGGCAGATTCTTCTGCTGCCCCAATGCCCACTGATTTTTACAGCTAGATGTAATGAGAATTTATCTACCTGGTGCTATAAAACTGAGCTATGTGATCCGGCTTGGGGCTGGGATTGCTCGCTCTGAAGTTATCCCTCCCACCCGTTCCTCCATCACCTCTGCTGCTGCAGCCTTTTCATGCCACATGGCCTCTCCACCCATCTCCACAATTCTGCCCCTTCTGTGGGTCTGGATGAATGTATTGTCTTTAAATTCTTGTTTGTGGGACTTCCACACAGCTCGACTTTCTGACAGTTCTGGGTTTTACTAGTTTTGAGATCTCGTTGTAATCCTTTCTATGGCTGTACAAGGAGGTCAAGCATGTCTACCCAGGTCCCATCTTGACCAGAAGTCTCAAACTTTAGTTCAAAGTTAGCTGTCTTTATAAATTATTCTATCAGAAATATGCCTTTCTTGGAGGCATATGAAAGTAGATAGTTATGAACTGTATACGATCTGTACTCACAGAATGATCAAACTGTACTTCTCATTGATAGCAAATGATTCCTGCACTCAGAGCTTCTACTTCCACATCTGTAAAGTGAAGCGGTGGGGGGAATAAGGTTATATGTTCTAACCATAGTTTAGAGACAGAAAGTGCTACAAAAGAAGTCATTATATTCACAGAATTTTAGAGCTAAAAGGAACCACAGAGATTATTTAGAGGAAAAGAACCAAACTAGGACTTAAATTATATGGATTCTAATCCTAGTTTGCCATCAACTCACTCTATGTCTTCAGGAAAATATCTTCCCCTTAAATCCCAGAGACATCTTCTGTAAAATGAAAATATGAGAACACTTTGTCCCAAAAAATTCTTTCTACTTTAATTTCTTACAGTGGTATCTAAATGAGTGGAAATCTGCAGAGTTACACAGGTGGTTGTTAAGGTTACCACTACTAGAATCTCTCTGACTCTCATACCAATATCTTGTCTTTTTTTCTTTTCTTTTCATAAGGTGATGCCTCATTGTTTTTTTGTTTTTTTTTATAAATTCATTCAGATCCTCAGAAGAGTACCTTAAAGTTTCAATATTGGGTTAACAGTCATAATAAATAAATACCAGTTGTTCTTATAGAGAAACTTCTGATAGATTCTTCATTAGTCCTTACAACTACGAAACACCTACTGAAATAAATAACCTATATACATTTCAAAGTATGGTACTGAAGTGCTCATTTAAAATCCAAGAATAACTGTATGTTATCTTAAAAATATATCTTTTCTAATGAGGCACTCCACATACCTGTGTAAAGGTAATGTCAGCTCCCAAGTTTTTCTGTTTACACAGAACTTGGTGTCCTAATTTTAGGCCTTGCTGGAAAACTCCTGGACTAGCTCTAAAAGTTCTGCTACACTACTTTTGACATAAGCTGCTGAGATTCACTCAGTTGTTTTGGCATCTTCTCCAGGGAACTCCTACAGTTGCCCCAAGGGAGGTGGTAAGAAGGACTTCATCATTTTTATTTTTTTCCACCTCCCACACACAACCAATTTTGGTTCCAGGTCGTATGTGTGTGTGTGTCCTTAAATGCCAACTGGGAGATGGCCTTCTTGCTCTTTCACAGTGTCCCTTCTATTAAGTATTGCTACTTATCTGTGCTCAACTTTCACTTCTATGGACTCTTCTTTTGACATTAGTAATTATAGTAGATCTTGCAATTCATCATTTAACTTACAAGCCAACACTCAATTTTGAGGTAGTAATGAAGGCCATATAATATACTGGGGGAAACTTCTCCATTCCTGATGTATTTCCTTTCTGTGAAGGGAGCTTTAATATTGTAACTCCAAGTCTGTCTCAAACTTTATTTTATCCTGGGGGATGAAGAGAATTACTTGTTACATTGGGAGTAATAACTGGGCATGTGGGGTTTAGCCCCACCTTTCTTTTCTCTCTCGTCCACTGTTGCTTTAGTATCCTTGTCCCCTAGAGGACATATTAAATCATGTGAAGTCAACTTGGGCCCAGTCTTGCCTGTGCCCTGAGGTTAATAATTCTGCTTAATTCTGGGATTTTATTATGAGGCCCATTGGGCTCTCATACCAAAGTTTATTCTCTAACCTAGTTCTTTTCTATTATAATTATGTAATTACCTTTCACAAAAATACAACTTTTTCTGTGTACCAGAAAGCTTGAATATTCCTCCATGGAGACTCTTTGGATGATTCAGAAGGCTTTTGCTCACTATGCAATGCGTGCAGCGCAAATAAAAGTGTGGCACAAATGCTTTAAAGATGGTTGAGAATCTATTGAAAGTGATCCATATTGTGGAAGAACTGCAACAAGCAGGACACCTGAGAATGTTGAACATGTATGGGATGCAGCAAACAAAATTGGTGATTGACAGTGCAAGAACTAGAAGCTGATTTGGGGATTCCAAAAACTATTGTGTCCAATATTTTTACACAGGATCTTGGCACGAAATGTGTCATGGCAAAATTTGCTCTGCAGCTTCTGCTACCAGAGCAGAAGGAACATCGTGCTGCAGTTGCTAATGACTTGATTCAAACTGTTACCAATGAACAAGATTTGGCATCTTGTGACTTCCGGCTTTTCCCAAAACTAAAATCACCTTTGAAAGGGAAGAGATTTCAGACTGTCAATGAGATTCAGGAAAATACAATAGGTCAGCTGATGGCCTATGGAGAACTGTGTGAGGTCCCAGGGTGCCTACTTTGAAGGGGACTGAAGTGTCATTGTCCTATATACAATGTTTCTTGTATCTTCTTCAATAAATGTCTGTTTTTCATATTGCATGGCTGTGTACTTTCTGGATGTATATATCTCCAGATCATGTATATAAAAAACTAAACCCTACTGTTAGGAAGATATTATTAATGGGGCATGACCCATTGCATATATTATGTAGAAAGAATACTATGTTTTTATGTCCCTATTATTTAGTGTTGGGGCTGAAGGTGATTGGAGGGAGGGAGAGAGAGGAGGGAGAGAGAGAATATGAATAACATGTTTGCTCTAAAGAAGCTGTCACATAATATTTCACTGTGTTTGTGCTTTCTTTCTCTGTCCTCCCAAATTAAATCTATTTTACTTTGGATCTTTTCTCATTCACACTAAAGTAAAGTAATATTAGCCAACAAGAAGGCAGAAATTACTGTTTTTTTTCTGGTTAGGTGAACTACCTGTAGACAAAAGTTATTATACATGGCCCCTAATCAAATAATATTTTATTCACCATGTTCCATTTTGAAGATTTATGAATGCTGGAATCTTCAGCCCTATGAATGAGTATGATAATGCCTCTTAGCAAATGTCCAGTTCCAGGGAACACCTTGAACACTTTAGTCATGGTCAGTGAAATGCATAAGATCTGTTGCATTTTTTGTCTCCTTGCTTTCTATCTCTGAATTTCTTGAGATTTGGAAACAGGGGTCACCCCTATAATATGAAGGCAAAAGTATACCCCTCAAGGAACCCATGTCTCTAAATTCCCTGAAAGTTTATAATTCAAAGAGTGTAATACTCTATGGAAAGATAAGTCATTAAAGCACTAGAAAAGCTGGATGCATTTAATTCAGGGTTTTTATTTTCTAGAGCATGCACACACACATTAAGTCTTGGTCTGCCACAGTTTAGATCTGCTGTTATCCATTCATATGCAACCCATCTAACCATGTTGTAAATGTGCATGTGCACCTGTGTGTGTGTCCTTCCACCTTGCAGACTCATTCTTTTACTCTCCTCTTCCCAGTAGGGAAGAGTCACAGTTGTTCTAGCCTTCATTGTGCACTGGTTTTAAATGCTTCTGTTTATCATATTATAGTTTGGCAAGGGAAGTTTTACAGATAGCATATATCTGTATTACAAAAACAAGCAGTTGTCAAATTTCAGTGGCTTAACCAACAGAAATGTATTTATTTACTTTTACTCATGCTTATTATATGTCACTGAGAGGGGCTCTATCCCATTCATGCTTTCAGGAATCACACTGATGACAGCAGCACCAGTTCAGCCTGTGGCTTCAACAGTCACCATAGCGGGGGAAGAGAATGAGTGCATGGAGGTTTCATTTCTCTATTTATGTTTCAGCTTCTAAGTGACACATAGCAGAACTTCCTCTCACTTCCATTGGCCAGAGCTAGTTACTTGACACCCTCTAACTACAAGAGGCTAGGAAGTGTGATCTGTGTGGCCAGAAGGAGAAGGAAATCACATATTGTGAGCATTCATAATTTTTGTCATACAGGACAGATTAAATAACTGGCTACCTTTGGTTGAGCTTCAAAGGACAAATCCACTTTAGTGACATCTCTATTGTCCTTGAAGCTCTAGAAGTTGACTCTTGTCAGGGCTCCCATTCCTCATCACATTTAGAAAAACTGAGCCATGATAACCAAGATTGAAAGGAGACTAAGGTATACATTTTCTTTATTATACGATGCAAAGACTAATATATTTTGGACACATGCTATAAAATCTCATGACTGTAAATATTAGTATATAGAAGTGTGGAATCTGTGGCTTAGACTAGGCAACTTTCTCAGGTCTTTCTAACTTCTTGGGTCAGTATTTTGTGAACCAAATCATTTTTGCCTGCTTTTTAGAGCAATACTTTTCTAATCTTGGGATAACTATAAAGTTGAGTTAGTGAACAGATTACTTCTCTACGAAGAATAGAATAAGAGCAAAAGAAGGTGAGAACTCATAAGCTCCCCACTGCACTGTGAGGAGTCCTGATGAATCATTCATACCACACAGCAGAATATACTTATCTCTCAAATGATTGTATTCTTTTATGGTAGATGTACACTGCATTCTCCTCTCTCTTTCTGTCTCTCTCTCCCCCTCCCCCAATCTGTGTGTGTGTGTGTGTGTGTGTGTGTGTGTGTTGTATTGTTATGGTGATGTGGCCACAATTTTTTCCACTTTGGATGTCTTCTTTTATGTTTTATGTGAGTGATAATTGGAAGAAACTGATTAGATATAGGCTTATAACTTTACTATTACATTCTGGTTCTTTCCTCCTAGACACTTCCATCAGTTCAGGGTACTTACCTAAGATCTTTACAGACTAGACTGGTAAAGATATACATGCATGATGGGCTGATCAAAATCTAGATGACGTGCTGATCAAAATCCAGGAATTTCCTCAAAAAATCATTTATTGGAGCACATATGTGCCTGCCCTTGTTTTACATACTGCCCATATATCAGTGAGAGAAAAGAAAGACACAGGTCATACTGACACAGATCTAAAATTCTAATAGGGGAGGCAGACAAAAATAAATTAATAAATAAATCAAATAATATGGTAAATGTTGATAAACAAAGCAGGCATGTGAGGCAAGTGGAATGAAAGAAGGGTTCTCTGAGAAGGTAATGTTTGATCCCAACATAAAGGATGTGAAGAAACAGGTCATAGAGAGAAATAAGGGAACAACTACTTATGCAGAGGGAATAGCAAATGGAAAGGGCTTCAGGTAGAATCAGAACTTCCACAGTGGAAGAAATGTCCTCAGTTTCAAATGGAGCAGAGCTTCCTAGTCTTAATGTTATTTTTACTTGGAGCCAAGTAATTATTTTTGTGGGGGCACTGTACTGTCCATTGTAAGATGTTTAGTAGCATTCTTGGCTTCTACACACCAGATGTTGGTAGCATCTCTGCAGCTGTGAGAGTAGAAAATGTCTCCAGACTTTGCCAACCCTGCCCTGGGGGACATAATTGTCCCTTGTTGAGAATCACTGAGTTTGAATGAAAAGGTAAAGGGTGTGAAGAGCCCTATCTATCATCTATCTATCATCTACCTATCTCTATACCTACCTACCTACATAACTTAAAATATAAAAAGGCTTTTTGGTAAAGAAGCTTCCTGTTTCTCATTAGCAGTCATGAAGTGGAATGATGACTCCTTTCCTCCAGACCACTAGCTGCTGGAAACAAGGGACTCGAGGCACTCAGTCATGTCTAGATTGAGTTTCCTGTTGTTAAGTTGTTGAGACTTTCCAAAGAAAAAGTACAAGAAATTTCTCCAACATGAGAAACTGGAATTTTCTTTTCTTTTCTTTTCTTTTCTTTTCTTTTCTTTTCTTTTCTTTTCCTTTCTTTTCTTTTCCTTTCTTTTCCTTTCTTTTCTTTTCCTTTCTTTTCCTTTCCTTTCCTTTCCTTTCCTTTCCTTTCCTTTCCTTTCCTTTCTTTTCCTTTCTTTTCTTTCCTTTCCTTTTTTCTTTTCTTTTCTTTTTTTGGATGAGGAGGGGTGTCTCCAGTCTATATATTCCTGTCAGCAAAGTACCTGTAGTTTATAGCACAGTCTTTCAGGTCAGAGATCCTTTCTCCATTAAACATGTTAACTTTCATAGATTGGCCATATTTTTTGCATTTTTAACCCCATGATTGCCTCCTTGAGCTCCCTACATTTTATTACCCAAAGCAATATTGAAGAAATTTTTTGACTGTCTGGTCTTCACTCATTATTCACCATTTTGGCAAGATCATAATATAATTGACTGCTATCGATTTCCCTTTAGATCATGATGTTCTAAGGACACAGACTGATTAGGTGTCTAGTGATTCATTGATTGTCAAATCTCAGGGATGGCTCTCAGCTTTGGCTGTTGTTTGATTCATCTTCCCAGTGTAGCAATCCACTGTCCTTCCTGAGAGATTAGCCTCTTTGATTTGGTTTGAATATAGCTTTATATATGATTGGTTTTTATCTTCTTTTTAAAAACCATTTCCCTTTATTTATAAAGAAAGATCTCATCAGGAAGACCAAATGAATTGGTTATGCCCTGTAGCTTCATTTTCATGTGAGCTTAATGCCCCCTTCATCTGTTCCCATTAAGAAATCATGGAGATTTACAGATTCTTCTGTCAAATACACTTTCAAGTAACATGGATGAAGAGATTAAGTTTTTATTATTTAACTTTATTCAAAAAGTGTTTTTTGAATATTTCTCTTGCCTTTTTGAGGAAATATGTACTTGACTTGTATTTCACTGTGATTATGTTGATAGGTAGTGGAACTTTATTTGGGTCTTTGCTTCCATGAAGCCCACTTAGCACTGTTACATTATGCTCTCCTCTGATAAAAAGTGATTATAGATCCCTGCCCATTATCATGTAACATGTGTGGGAAGAAGATAGGTCTCTGCCTCGCTGACTTTGTGCTTGACTATGTAGGTATATATTTCACTCAGTAGCCACATATGAGAAGATTTAAGAACCATCTGTTGTTTTCTCTCAACTCTTTTGGCCCTTTCCCTCTGACACAAAAATGGACATGTCACAAAGGGTTAGCCTGGAAGCCCAGAATAAGGAAGACCCTGGAACTGTCATCAGCTGAATTGTCATCCTGGAGCAGAATCAATTGTAGCTGTGGTTCCCTATCTACTGTCTGGTAACATGAAAACAACAACAACAACAACACTTGGTTTTAGAAGCCACTTAATGTTATTTGTTGTAGGTATCACTTAATAAAAGTTGAATAGTTTGCACTCATGGCAGTTTAAAGAAAAAACTCAAAGGTCTTATGAAACAAATTGAAGGTCTTGTAGTGTACCTGAGCAAATACACTATATCATATGCTAGTATGGAAAGAAAATCATAGTTAAATGGATTGACTTTATATCTTAATTATTGGTAACATTGATTAATTTTTAAAAACATAAATAAATAAAGCATTTGGTTTTCTAGAAGATATCTAACTATCATTATATATTGATTGTATACCATTTGCTAACTGACACGTGTATATGGAAGTAAATCTCTAATATGTTAAGACTTAAAAAAAAACCCAAAACTCTCTATGGGTGTGAAAACTGCAGACTGCTATAAATGATGTACAAAGGAGAGGATAGACATAAATTTGTTCTTGTTGTTGTTGTTCAGTAATGGTTATTGGTTCATTTTTTTTCTTTTAATAGATGATCATTCATTGAGCACATAATATGAGTAGGATATATAACTAAGGTCATGTGTCTTACTCTGTTGGCTATTCACAGTCACTGTGTAAGATAGCTTCTATTATTTTATACTTTTTCTAAGAAAAATTGGCTTTGTAAGGTCAAGCATTTTGCTCTATTTTTTTTAAACTAGTAAATAATTAAGCCAGAAATGACCCATAGATTTTCTCAGATTTTAGAGCTTGAATTGTGAACCACTACTGCACTATCTTAACTGTGAGATGTAGTAGCCAAGTCAAAATCTATGAAGAGGTTTTGACTTGGGATTCATATTGCATATTGAGAAAATTAAACTATACATCTCGATTATCTCCTCTCTCTTCATAAATAACCAAACATATTAAGCACCTAATATGAGACCTTTTTCCAGATACATCAGGGGACAAGATAGAGAAATTCCCTTCTAGGAAGGGATTTTAGTTGACATTCAATAAGTATTATAGAAAAGTTCACGCTCCTTTGCAATACACTGAAATTATTAAAATAGAAATATCACTTTTTTTGCACTTGAATTATTCTTGTTTCGGATATCTTCTGTAATATATAACATGATATTTCACTCTGTAAGTTTAGGTTGAAATGCTGTATTATGTCTAATGAAGGAAGGAAATAGAAAGCTATGTTTATCTTCAGTGGCTGAAACTATGTGCCTAACCTTGGCCTGTGTTAGGGGGCTGGATGGTTGGTTTCTGTTGTATATGTAATTCCTCTCATCCCGATCTGTTCCCCACTACATTTTAAAAAAGTGTGGAACAATCTTATGTCAAATCTTAAGATGTTAACCTTTATAGGATCTCTTGCCCCCCATTTCTCCCTTCTTATATTACATGATATTGCATTCTTCATTAAAAAAAAAAACCCTAAGTGTTCTACATTTGAAGCTTTTATTTCCTTTACAAATCTATTTCTAATCACATCTGAATGAAAATTCATTCTTTAAAAAAAAAAAAAAAAGAAATTATGTTATCTGAGCATTCTCCATGCTCGATGAAGGGTCCATACTGCTTTAGTATGGACCTTCCCTCCCTAAAAACAAACCATTGCCCATAGTCTCCCTAAAAACAAGCCATTTTCCCACTAAACTATATAGAACTGTGGTAAATTGAGCAATTGGAGTTCTACAGATTTTGTTTTCTTAGGACAATTATACTGCCTTCAATGTATGTTAAATTTAATCCAAAATCTAAACAAGAACTGAATAATTAAAGCAAAAGGTTATTCTTTTTTAAATACTAAGTAAATCAATAAAACATCATTAGCAGGCATTTTCTGGACATTTTTTACATTGAAACTATTTGAAGACTTTTTTTCAAAATAATTAGAGTGTCTTGGAAGAGCAGAAACACACTTTGGGATTATAACAGCATGTATAATATTAGATAATTCCTACATGCCTAAAAGATAACTTTAAGTTTATAAGCTGTGCTAGATCTAATAGATTTTAGTTTAAGAAATATAATTTTTTTTGAAGTTTTGAGAGATTTTTATCTTTTGATTTTGGCCTTTAATATAATCTCTTTTGTAAATAATACCAAGGAAAAATTCTTTTTCCTGGGTCCAACAGCTTCTAAGTTCTTTGATACTGCAGTCTATAGGCAATTGTACCCCAAGAATTTTTAGTCAGTTCAATCTATCTTAATGTATTGGTTAGAAGACAAACACAGAACAAACCAATCAATCGAACAACCTTGGAACTTAAATAGAGCTAGAAAAAGAATTAGTAAGAATGTATTTATTCAGTGCTTATATGGGAACTCAGATAAAATTACACATTGTAATTATTAATGCTTTAATTACATTGCAAAAATACTGTGGTCCAATAAAATTTTAAAAAGTAAAAAATTTCTTTCGAGAAATTATTTTTAGATGAGAATATCCCATGGTAAGTCAAGATCTATAACAAGTTTTTGGTTTGAGATAATCCAGAAATCATTTATATTTCATAATTGGTTTAGGGATACTTAGTATTTTAATAGGAGCAATGCCTTCTAAATTGTTTGCCTCAGGCAAATGTTAAAATTAATCTTTATTTCCTATCAGCTAACTGATTGCAAGGAGAATAAGCTAGAAGAACATGTAGCTGTAAAGGGAGGGTTACAGATAATCTAGGAGGTAGTTAATCCAGATATATGACTCTACTGGGTTGGATTCCATATAGAGTGCTAGCTGACATTTTATAAAACTAGGATTTTTCTCGTAGAAAAATAAAGGTTCACAAATATAATTCAATGTATTTGTATCTGCCTATTTTCCAATGAAGAACACAAACTACAACATATCCTTATTTTTACCCATTAAGAATCTTCTTCTTTGCTTTAATGCAGGCCCCAAGTGTTGGCACTAAAATATTGGTATTAAACCATATTCCAGTTGTCTCACAAACTTTCTGTGACAGCATTTGGCTTATAGGTATATTTTAATTGTTTATGTACCAACAAATGCTGACTCTTGTATTTTACTCCATGATTTTTTGTTGTTTCTTGAATAGTCTAACAGAAAAATATTCAAGTTTGATAGCTGGTTTTTACAGGGAACACCATTTTTGACCTATGGACTCAATTTTAAAGAAAATACCAAGAAGAATAAAAGATGTCCAGAAGCCAAATGTAGTATATTGTTATACATTATTACTAACACTAGGAACACAATTAATTTTATCTAATTTTCTATTATGATTCAGAAAAACATTAATAAATTTGAATGAAAACCAACATTTTAAAATTATAATCATTTATAATTGAATTGCTGAGTTGTTAACATAAACCAATATTTTTTTTTTTAATAAAAAGCTTCAGAGGATTCACTAACCCTCTCACATCTGCGTCATAATGAGGGCAGCTCTCAGGAGAGTAATTACAGTGGCCTGGTCAACACGTACATATTCAGTACACATCTTAATTTTTGCTAAGTCTAATTTATATGGTTTGGCTTTATTCATTTTTTCCTTTAGAACTTCAGCCATTGTTCTCCGTCTCAATAGTTAAAAACAAGAACCTGGCAGGCAAACTCAATGCATACTATAATTTAAGTTATCATAGCCTACAAGACTTTGCGTAATCTTGTCTCTATGTTTTAACATTTTACACTACATTTTCTGGCTCCATACTTCCTGCTATACCCTAGTCTACTTCCTATCCCTATGACTAATGAAGTCTTCACTGCTCTGGGTAATTTTCTTTAGCTGTTTTGTCTACATGGAATACTCTTATTAGCTTTGTAAATGTTAAGTTTATTATAATTGTTGTTAATTTAAATGTTAACTTTTCTGAGAAAACAGTCTGCTTACTCTAACTAAATTAATTCCCTACCTTTGCTCTCCCTACCATTAACGTGTGTGTGTGTGTGTGTGTGTGTGTTTACATACTTTTAAGGGTCAGTGATTATTTTCTCATTTTATTTATCTGCTTGTTTTCTATACATCTTCTAGAGTAGAAAATATCAGCATTCAAGAGCTCCAGTACAGGTGCCTCAGTAGGTTTGTGAAGTTTGGAAGGACAGCTGTAACAGTCATGTGTATTTAGTAATCATGGGTAATATGTTCAACCTAACCATACAGGGCAGAGAATAAATCAGATGGTAAAGGAGGTATGGCTAACCACTACCCATTTTACCCCTCCTGCAGCCAGTTTCACCAGGTCAAAGGAGGACTGAGTCTCCTTATTCTAGCCTTCATGCTCTAACCACCTATGTGGTCTCATCAACAACTTAATCTAAAATTTTCACCCAAATTCTCCCATCAGATAGACACCAATTCCTGGATTCCAAAGATTTAATATCTATTCACAGGATCTAAGATATTCTAACCTGTAGAGAACAGGACTGAACTAAGATGATGTTAGTCCTGTCAACTAAGAAATCATGTTTAGAGCATTTGTAGTGGAGCAATGACTTAGATGGATAGTGCAACCTCTGGAGCATGTGCAGTACAACATGGTAGACAGCACGCGCTTAGCTGAGGGGTAATACCACCCTTTTAGGCATGTGCCGTAGAGCTAAATAATCAGCATATGCTTATCTAGATGGCACAAGGCGTGTTAATGAAAGGCTAATGAAACATTACATCATATAAGAAGATGATAGCAAAGGCCTTAGAACAAGCAGCTGAGACAGCCAAGAGGGAAAAAACAGCATGCTGCTGCTCCAATTGACCCTGCCTAACCAGCTCTGAAGCTGCCACAGACTCTGCCTTGTAAGGTGTTGACTGGCTGCCTCCCAGACCAGACTCCAATCTGGTAACTTGGGATTTGGGTTCTTTATCCCCTGATTCTTTCATGTGATGCTATTGCTGATTGTTTCTGAGTGATTATTAGTGTTACTAGGTAATTGTAAGTTTGGATTGAATTTGCATTAATAAAAGCTGAGTGACTAGCATAGTCATCTGTGGACTCACTGTTATTCCTTTGTGCCAGAGTTACCGGCAGGGTTGGTGGCCGTATTGATAGCCCTGTGCTTTCAGTTCTTAAGGCTTGGGTCAGATGACCCAAGGGATTGTGGGAGAGGTTGAGGCCTGACTTATAGGAGAGACAATATTGTGAAACATTTGCTCATGACATAAACTATGGTTTACATGAAACATGATTTCTTTTCATTGCAGGCCTTTCACAAATGTAAGATCCATGTGAACAGGAACTTTATCTCTCTACACCACTTAATCAACAAAGATTAATGCATGCCTGGAATTTAGGAGGTAGACAGTAAAATTAATTGTATGTGTATAAATAAATGAAAACACAGAATTAGTGAAAAAGTGAAAAAAATGTAGCATCTATCTTCGAGTGTCATGTAGAGATATGTTTTAACTTTTAATATTGTAAAGCCTAAATTTTGTCATTCAGCATTAAAGAATTCTTTGTTTTCCAAGTGTGGAGTCTTTTTCATCTCTTCTCACATTCGCTTCAAGAATCAGGCATATGCTTAGTCAAGAAATGAACACTGCCTCAGTGGGTAAGCTGTGTGCTACCAAAGCTAAAACTGATGCTTTATAAGTACTGGAAAAAAAATTATCAAGGTAACAGAAACAGACTTAAGCAATGCCTTCTGCCAGATTCTCTCCATGTCTGGCCCCCAGTAGGAGTATGTGCCTAGGGGTATGGAAGTGGGATGCCTCGCATGCAATGGATCTAAAGCAGTCTTTCACATGAGCACAGTGAGGAAATATATTCTTATACTTTTTCTATTCTCTTCCTGATACCCTTCACATAAACCTAAAAAGGACTTCCCTCCATGGGTTTAATTAAGTAAAATAACTCTCTGACCTCTCAGTCAGGGACTAGGTTCATTCTGGTTCATTGACCTCCTCTTCTGAACCATCCCAGATGAAGCCGCCAAGTTCTATTCTGCTCTAATTAAAATTTGTGAAAAGTTTTTTTACCTTTATTGTTTTTCTTTTGAATATCTTTTAAATTTTATTTATTTAGGCAGATTCTTAAATTACTTTCAGAAGCACTATTTTCTTCTTAAACTATTTATTATGTAGTAAGTTTATTCTTGTACTGGAATATTACAGATAACACCACTTTTTCACCAATAATTTATAATTATAATTCCATATATTTTCTTTATCTTTCCCTCACTATATTAAGGAAATATTTTATCTTCACTGAATTTTGGGGATAATTTTTCACTTCATTGTGTTCTGCTTAGATTACTGTTTCCTTTTGTTTATGTAAATCATGGTTTCTTTCTGCTTAGAACACTGTTATTTCTATTGAAATCATCTTAGTTTAAGAATAAAATTTATCTGTACTAAATCACACTCATTTAGAATATCTCTTCAACTCCTATTCCAGGCCATTATAAAACTAGAGAGGAAATATTTTCCAATGTAACATCTTTTTAAACTGAAAGCTACATACCAAAAATATGTTACAAAATTAAAGAACAAAATATATAAAAAAGAAATTTCCCATGTTGGCTTGAGTTTACTTTTTTTGGTGACTTTCGTTTAACATTTCAAGAGATAGAAAAAGATATCATTGTCCTTCAAGATTACAGTTTTAAAGCAGTCTGTGATTGGTCATGGGTAGTTGGGTGGAAGTTTACTGAGATTTCTTCACATATAAGACGTTAGAGAATAGAAATATTTTTAAGATTTTTAAGACCCAATATGATGAAGTTATAGAGATTCACAAGATAAAATTTATCAACAGTGTAAAAAATGTGAAAAGTTATCTGAACTACTAATTTCCTGTCATTGCCTGTTATAGTCTACTGACATAACTATCACCTATTCAGTCCTTATACTGGGGACCAATCCCATCTAATTTGGATGTTTCCAGAATTTTAACTCACCAAGATTGTTTTATGTTATTCAGATAGAGCCCCACAATCTACTAACTAATGTCTTGTGTATATCATTTTTTCTTAATCTTTGATAATTTTATAGTTATTACTTGGTAATACTTAACACTTAACACCTACTCATAGACTGCCTTTTGCCCACCTACTTCATATGAGAAACTTTGGATAAATCTCTTGTTTCAGCTTCTGGACAAGGAACTGTGTGATCTGGAAGATTTTCATCCTTTTATGCACTTAATGCATAGTTTTAGGCTCTTGTTGTTTTCCTATGTGGCCAGATTATTTCATTGGCCAAATTCTAGGATAATCAACTTTTTGTCATCAGGACTTTGTGGTTTGTCAGGCAAAATAATAAATAAGGTGTAGTCAGTTTCAAAATGCAGACTCTTACTACTACAAAATATTACCAAGTCTCTCATTCATTCTTATTTTGTCAACAGTCATGCATTGTATGTAATAAGTGAACTGAATAGAGACAAATATCACAATTACAGAATTTTAGAACTGTATGGTAAAATAAGCATTCTGATAAACATTTGGATGCCTGGAATTGTTTAAAACAAAACAAAGAAATAAACTTGCCCAGTCTTACAAAGAAGTAGGGAAAGAAAAAAAATATTGTTGAGATAAATAGTTAACTATTTCATAATAACAAAACCAATTTGGAATGTCATTTTATACAATAAATCAAAAATAAATCCCAGAATTAAAACATTACATCTAATATTATTCACATTATAAAAATTTCCTAGAAATAGGTAAGAAAAAATTAAAAATCTGGTAGTAAAATGTGTGGTACAGCTTATTTGGTAAAGATAAGTACAATATAAAGAAATTTAAAAAACTAACAATTAAAAAAAATGCAATTACTCCAAAGAGTCTGGTGGATAAAATTATCCCAGTAATGAGATATGTATTTTTGTATACCACACTGATAAAATTTTGAGTTATCACATAAATTGGTGACACTGTAGAACAAAAGACTGTATCGATCAACATTCAAGGCTGTATGCACCAAAGACTTGTTCCAGATAATTTAAAAGAGAAAAAAAATTATTGGAAGATTATCATGTAGCTTATAAAGTAGCCAAGAAGGCTGGAAAACCAAGCTGACATAATAGGCAAAACTAAGAGAAACTAAATAGGAGACCCAACCACAGATAAAATCACAGCAGAGGACCTAACTGGTGAAGCTACTACAAAACCCATAGGCTCAGCAACCACTCTTGAATCCTAGGTATAGTTTTCGTGGCCTCAAGTATAATTTTCCACTGCCTCTCTTCTTGAGTCACTAGGCTCTAGGTTCAAAGTCCAAGCTGGGTCCATCTGATTTATTGTCTAGTCGTGCGTCTCCATGCTAGTTTCAGAGGAAACTTGAAAAGATAGTTCTGGTTTATTGGCCTATTACAGTGGAGATGATCTCTGTCTCTCACTAGCATCCATCTGGGGAAGAAATCTTCAAACGAATGAAGGGGTTTAGTTGCAAATTTTTAAAAAATTACTATATTGGCCTCATACATTGCATTTTGGAACTTTGAATTGCTATAACTCCCTTATTGTTCCATTGTAAACATAAAACTGGAAGATAATTTAGATGTATAAGGCTAGTGTTCTAATGTTCTAAGTTCCAAGGACATGAGGTATATATGAAACTATGTGTTTTATCTTTATTAAAATTAGAAATATGAACTGTCTACAGAGGGCCTCATAGTGTTAGTACCTAGATATAGTCCTGACCCTGAAGGAGTTTAAAATCTTCCTCTAATTCAGTCTCCTGAAGCACTGGACTATATCTAAATTGTTGTCTTAGAGGAAGCACAGTTTTTCTTTCTTCTAGTTTTCATAAATCTGGGACACATAGGTCGAGTAAGAGTTGCGTTCAAGTATGGAGTATGAGAAAGTACAAAATACATTTAGAGACTGTTAAAGAAACCTTTTAAACATAGGTTGGCAAATGAGAGACCACAGACAAAATCTAGCCCATCAATTGTTTTTGTAAATTTTTGTTGAAACACAGGCATATTTTTTCATGTATTGTCTGTGTCTACTTTCACCCTAGAACAGAGACCACATGGCATGTAAAGCCTAAAATATTTATTTGACCCTTTACTGAAAACAATTGCCAACCTCTGCTTTATTCAGAGAAAAATGACCTGAGGTACATGTTGGAGGAGATAGTTCCTGTAACTCACTGAATTCTATCTTTAATGAGATAGTAGTTTATATGAAGCTTCTGGGAAAAACTAAGGTTGTTTACAAATGTGGGTTGCAATGTTAATATTCTATCCTCCTGCTGGAGGTCAGGAACAAAAGTCCTTCCAGGATGCTATGAAGAAAGCAGAGCAGCACAAACAACGTGTGATTAATTATTATGTATTTATTGGATAACTTCAGACAAGAACAGAAGCATTAACATCTTTACTTTTGTCCATTCTAAATTGTACAATTACCTGTTTTTGGTTTTATAGACATGGTTAGAAGAAGGGGTATTTGGAAGATTTGTCTATTTAATTTGGGATTCTGACCTATATCAAAGAAAGGTAGGAAACTATATACACAAAGGGAGTTTCCATGAATTACTTCAAGATGAGAAAACTAAAAAGGAAAGATTGGGTCTCAGCAGCTGAATGGTGAACAATCCAATGAGCAGTTTTTTGTTGTTGTTGTTGTTGTTGTTTTATTATTTAACTCTTTACACAGCAACAAAGGTCTTCATAGAAAGGTAACAATAGAGGAGTAGAGAGTTGACTGGGAGTTTCTCAGTAGAGGGGTATATCTGGTACAGAATGTCCAGACCATAGTGAGAAAAACTTCTTGTGTGCAGAACTGAAGAGGCAAGAAGTAGCAGAGCAAGACAAAGAATCCAAGTCAGGAACAAGCAAAGACAACAGAATAATGATTCCCTGATGGAAAGGTCAGGATATGTGAACCTAGCTTGAGGCTATGAAAAGTTGAAGACCTGTTTTATTTTACTCCTAGATAATGAAAACCCAGAAGAAACCTTCTAAATCTTCAGGGTTTGAACAAAAATTTGACTCATACACATCTTCCTCCCATCACTGTCCATGAGACTGCTGTGCTGTAATCTTGAAGGCACTCATTTGTCCCTTTCCATCAGCCTCTCACTTTATACCCACACTCACACCCTCAAGGCCCTCTGAATGCTTTTTATGCATTAAATTTGCCTTTGTGGATCTTCTTTTATTGTTCCTTAGTAAATTCTAATGTAATCATCATAATGTATCTTGGCATTTCTTTTACAAACTAAGAGAATCCTTCTTCTCTGTAAATAGAACCATTGCTGTATGTTTTGATATAATTGCAAAATTTTTTTCTTTAAGAGTTTTCTCTCTTTCTACATCTTGACTTTTAGGAACAGTTTTGGAAAGAATTTTTTCTCCCCCCACCCCTAAAAATGGGACTACATCAAATTAAAAAGCTTCTGCACAGCTAAAGAAACAATCAGCAAAAAAAAAGGGAACACACCGTATAGTAGAATATATTTGCCAATGATACATCTGATAAGGGTGTAATTTTCAAAATATACAAAGAACTTATAAATCTCAACACCAGGTAGACAAACAATCCAATTAAAAACTAGTTGAGGGACCTGAATAGACATTTCTCCAAAGGGGGCATATAGATGGCCCATAGACATATGAAAAAAATGCTCAACATCACTAATCATCAGGGAAAAGCAAATTAAAACCACAATGAGATGTGCCTCACATCTGTCAGAAGAGTTACCATCAATAAATTAACAAACAAGTGTTGATAAGGGTGTGGAGAAAAAGGGAACCCTAGTGCACTGTTGGTAGGGATGGAAACTGGTACAGCCACTGTAGAAAACAGTATGAAGTTACCTTTGATGCAGCAATTCCATTTATGGTAATATATACTAAAAATCCTGAAACACCAATACAAAAGAATATATGTACCCCTATTTCATAGCAGTGTTATTTACAATAGCCAACATCTGGAAACAGCCTAAATTCCTATCAGTAGGTGGGTAGATAAAAAGTTGTGCTATATTTACACAATGGAATGCTATGCTACTGTAAAAAAGAAGGAATCCTTACCTTTTGTAACAGCATGGATGGACCTGGAGACTATTATGCTAAGTGAAATAAACCAGTCAGTGAAAGAAGAATACCTTATCATCTCACTTATATGTGGACTGTAATGAACACAATTGAAACAGAAACATAAATACAAGAAAGAGACTGACATTGTTGTGGGGATTGGGATGTGCTGAATAAGAGATGGTGAACGCATTAGCCAAAGAACATATAGGCATGACCTATGGACATGGACAACTGTATGGGTATTGCCTGAGGGATTGGGGTTGGGTGGTGGTGGGCAAAGGGAAAAAAAACAGTGATAACTGTAATGGCATAAACAACAAAATACAATAAAAAAACAAGTTGTTTGTGGTTTTCTTTCCCCCAGACTGATTCTGCAGCTTTCAAATGGGTTTGTCCCTAGCAGGGCATCTTGATGGTGTCCCTGAGAGAAGGTTTCTCTTGCGGCCTAGATTACTTTTTTCTATCCCATTAGCAATTCCCTTCCAACATATGGGGAAAGCAATTCTAATCTAAGAAAATAATGGTGAATTATAAATGTGCTGCAATTTAGTTTTTCCCAAAAAACTCCATGTGGGAGTATATTAACAAAACACATCTACCTTCTGAGCACTCTAATTGGCTCAGGTGGACTTAAAGTTATGACTTCTTGCTCCATAGTTCAGGTAGTATGGTGTGTGTGTATGTGTGTGCGTGTTTATAAAGAGCCATTGGAGGTTACCATTTTAGGATTGCAGAAGATTTGTTCATTCAAGCTTAGAAACACTGATTTGTTTGAAAATTATGTAATAGTTTATGAAATGGAAAGTTTTCAATTATACTTTTCTGATATACTTGGAGTTTGGCACCAAAATAAGAAAAGATCATAATTGATGCAAATATGTTTGAAGGAGGAACTCAGGTATAGTGGAGAAAATGTTGAACCTCATTATAGGAATATTTAAAATTAAATAAAATTAAAATACCAATAATCAAAACAAGCTGCAATTCAGTCATCATGTAATTTGAATTAGTATTTTTCACACAGTTTTTGTAGATTCCATATAAATGGTGATATTAAAAAATAAGAGATGAATCCTGCTGTCTTCAAACTCCCCTATTCATTCATTCATTAATTTATTCATTCAATCAAAATTGATTTATCACTTTATGCCAACCTTTCTGCTAGAGGAAGGAAGACAACTCTCATTCATGAATGACTATACCACATTTTACAAATATACCACAGAGTAAAGACAATAAGACCTGGAATATAGAATTTGTGATACCAGTCAAGAAAAGGAGAATTTCTGTCCAGAGATGAACTATAGTTGAAGTGACTCAAATAGAGTACAAAGGTTTTAATGTATTTCTCAATCATTTACCTCTCATATGTCAGACTTAGCATTAAGAGAGCAGCATCAGTCACTCAAATACAATTACAATTGTATTGAAATGACCCCGAATTGTGGGCTTGTAGATTTTGGATAGTTTGGCATTTTAATATTATAACCTTAGAATCCAAAGGAAGTCTCCATTTCATCCTTGTACACTGCACATGGTGTTCTCTAGTGACTCCTACTATGCTTTTCCTCATTTGTGTGTCTCCATACTACATTGGTCCTGACTATCATTACATATTTTCACAACTTGGGAGAGAAAAGAAAATGCAAGTAAATGAAATCCTAAACTATGCAGCTCTGATTTGACTATGGACTTTAGAATAATTATTTTCTTAATTTGCCACAGCTGTTTATAAGAAATAAAAGTTTTTCTATGATGTTAGTATCAAATTAATGATGTTGAAAATAATGGATAACCACTTCTACATCCTAAACACTGTTTTTTGCATGTTACATATCCTACTTTATTTAACCCTATTATAGACAGTGAGGAAAGGTGTATTATCATTATTCTCCAGATAAGAAAACTAAGGGCACTGAGAGAAGTCAGGCAATTTCCCTAAAGTAGCATAAATAGTAATTAGTGGAAATTGGAAGTAATATTCAAGTCCACGTTCTGTGTTTCCCATGCCTTTAATGTGACTTCTATTTCTGAGATAACCTTCCTTATTTTTACCAGTTCAGCATTCTTAACAATCTAGTGTCACTACCAGAAGGAAGTGAGAGCTTTAGACCAAAGTCTTAGTGAGTCCACTTGTGGTCTGCTCATTTTCTTATCTTTCTGGTCCCATTCCTTCATTCAGATATCCTTTGATTCTGTCTTGTGTTGCAGATCTCTTCCATTTTCTTGACTTTTTAAAAAATTTTCATTGTATTTTTTTCTATTACCCTCTAGTACCATTATACCTCCTCCCCCAGCAATCACTACAATGTAGCCCATGTCCATGAATCCTTTTTCATTTTTGCTCAGTCCCTCTACCGCCTAACCTCCCCCCAACTAGCTGTCATCCTACTCTCCATCTCTGATTTTGTCTGTCCCCATTTTTCTTGTGAGTTCAGTTTGTTTATTAGATTCTACATGAGTGGAATCATATGGTATTTGTGTTTCTCTGACTGGTTTGTTTCACTTAGCATAATGTTCTCCAGGTCCATCCATACTGTTGCAAAGGATAAAATTTTCTTCTTTTTTACAGCCAAGTAGTATTCTGTTGTGTAAATGTTCAATAGTTGTTTTATCCACTCATCTATTGATGGACTCTTGGGCTTCTTCCATATCTTGGCAATTGTAAATAATGCTACAATGAACATAGGGGTGCTTATGTCCTTTCAACTTAGTATTTTGGGTTCTTCAGATATATGCCCAGAAGTGGGCTCACTGGACCAAAAGGCAGATCCATTTTTAATTTTTTGAGGTATCTCCATCCTGCTTTCCACAGTTACTCTACCAATCTGCATTTCCGCCAACAGTGCAAAAGGGTTCCCCTTTCTCCACATCCTAGCCAGCACTTGCTTGTTGATTTATGAATAACAGCTATTCTAACAGGTATGAGATGGTATCTTATTGTGGTTTTAATTTGCATAAACCCACACCTTTATAGTCAATTATTATTCAACAGAAGAAGTGAGACATAATGGGCTAGAGATAGTTCATTCAATAAATGGTGTTGGTAAAATTGGACAGATATGTGCAGAAAAATGAACTAAGACCACCTTCTTACACCACAAACAAGAATAATTTCAAAATGGATCAAAGACTTTAATGTTAGACATAAAACCATAAAAATTGTAGAAGAAAACATAGGCAGCACAATCTCAGACTTTGCTTGTAGCAATGTTTTATTGGATATATCTCCCCAGAAAAGGGAAACAAAAGAAAAAAAATAAACAAATGAGACTACATCAAACCAAAAATTTTTGCACAGAAAAGGAAACCATCAACAAAACAAAAATACAATCCATAGAATGGAACAACATATTTGCCAATAAAGTACTTACAAAACTCAATACCGAAAAACCAAATGACCCAATTAAAAAATGGGCAAAAGACATGAATAGACTCTTCTCCAAAGAGGACAAACACATAGCCAATAGAGATATGAAAAGATGACCATCTTCTTGACTTTTGGATTGATACTTCAGGTAGACTCTGGTTGGATGTATTGTGGCTCTTCTTCAAGGCTCTTTATTTTGGATAATGCATGGCTCTACCTGGCTTCAGCCCAATGGCAGTTCTGACTCTCTCTGTCCTTGTCCTGACTACTTGTAGACCACATGCTCCCCAATGTTTTTATTTCATCTTCTTTGCCTTATTTCCCTCTAGTTGGCTTCTTTTCAACCTAGGTCCAAAGAGAAATTCAGTTCTAAAGGGAGTGCTTCCTAGTCAAAGTCTCAGTGGAATTGTCATCTGAATAAGGATCTAAAAAGCAGATTAGAAGAAATGCATGGTAACTTACATTTTAGGGATTAAAATTCATGCCAATATTATGCAGAAATTTTATAAATAAAAGCCAACAAATTAATGAGTTTAGATTTGAAAGTATTATTATTATTATTATTATTATTGACACTTTGGAAAATTTGTTCCAACAGCTGCATTGCTAATTGTGTTTCTTGGCTGGGAGTGATGATCTCTAAATTAGGAGATAAATTCCTGGCACAGAGCTGGGTGGTCTTCTCTGACTTATAGATAGTGCAGAATTTGGAGAGACACATCAATTTTGAAAGGATTTAAAAACACAAATAAAAACACTATTACTTATCTATAAAGCTCTATGCAATAGGCATTCTTTACCTTCCATTAGTGAAATAAAGAAAAAAATATGCCTTATAAAAGATACCTTATTTAACTTAGATATAGCCAGCATTTAAATAGTTGTTTGTGTTTCTATGTTTTTTTATTAATTGCAATGTCTTTAGTTTACTTTTTTCCAGAGTGAAAGCCCTAAAAAGTCTGTGATTATATTTATTTTTAATATTATATTTAATTGTTGATGCTATTACAGTTGTCCCAATTTCTCTCCTTATTCCCTCCCTACACCCAGACCTCCCTACTACCTCTGGCAATCTCCACGCCATTGTTCATGTACATGGGTCATGCAGATATGTTCTTTGGCTACTCTATTCTCTATGTTGTATTTTCATCCCCATGACAATTCTGTAACTACCAATTTGTACTTAATACTTTCACCTTTTTCACCCATCTCCCATAACCCCCACCTATCTGACAACTATCAAAACTTTATGATTTTGTTTCTGTTCTGCTTGTTTGTTTATTTTGTTTTTTATATTCAATTTTTTGTTAGATATGTATTTATTGCCATTTTATTGCTCATATTTTTGAAGACCCTTTAACATTTTGTGTAATACTGGTTTGGTAATGATGAACTCCTTTATCTTTTTCTTGTCTGGGGAGCTCTTTATCTGTCTCTTGGTTCTAAATGAGAGCTTTCCTGGGTATAGTAATCTTGGTTGTAGGTCCTTGCTTTTCATCACTTTGGATATTCCTTACCACTTCTGACTAACCCACAAAGTTTTTTTTTGAGAAATCAGCTGACAATCTTATGGGGGCTCTCTTGTAGGCCACTAAATATTTTTCTTGCTGCTTTTAAGACTCTCTCTTTGTATTTAACCTTTGGCATTTGAATAATGATGTGTCTCAATGTATGCCTCTTTAGGTTCATCTTGTTTGGTACTCTCTGTGCTTTCTGGACTTGTATGTCTATTTCTTTCACCAAGTTAGGGAAGTTTTCTGTCACTATATTTTTCTAATAAGGTTGAAATTTCTTGCTCTCTCTCTCCTACTAGTACCCTCATGATCAAAATGTTGGTATGCTTGAAGTTGTCCCAGAGGATCCTTACGCTATCCTATTTTTAATTTTTTTTTCTTATTCCTATTCTAATAGTTTGGTTTTTGCTTCCTTATATTCCAAATTGTTGATTTGACTCACTCTATTGTGAGTCATCCCTCTATTGTGGATGCCCTGTAAGTTGTTCTTTATTTCAATTAATGCATCCTATGTTTCTGACTGGATATTTTTATGTGGTTGAGATCCTCACTAAGTCTCTTGAGCATCCTTATAACCAGTGTTTTGAACTCTGCATCTAATTGCTTTTTTCCATTTTGTTTAGTTCTTTTTTTCTGGTGTGGTGTTGTGTTTTAATTTGGGCCATATTTCTTTGCCTCCTCATTTTGGCAGTCTCCCTATGTTTGTTTCTATGTTAAGGTAGAGCTACAATATCTCCTAGGTTTGGTAGAGTGGTCTAATAAAGCAGGTGTCCTGTAGGGTCTAGTGGCTCAGCCTCCTCTCTAAACCAGGCTGGGTACTGAAGGTGTACCTACCATGTGCACTGTGTATACATCCTGTTGTAGTGGAGATTTGGTTGCTGTTGCCATGTCCAAGCTCAACCACCACTTGTGTCCTATCTGAGGTCACACAGCATAAGCTATAAAGTGATCTGTAGATGGCTGTTAGTTGTGTTGGTTTGGAGGTGCCTAGGAGAGGACAAGCTGTAAACCAAGGCTGACTGCTGCTTATCTTGAGCCTGGGGCAACTTAATGTGAGATACTGGGCTCACTGAAGCCAAATGCTGCTTGTTTGAGAGAACTTAGGAAAATCTGAAGCATGGGCCAAGACAAGCCATTTGTATAAAAACGTCACTGAAAACAGCTTGGGTGGGCCTGAAGTTTGGGTGAGGCAAGACCTCTGGGAATCACCAGGGTGAGGCAAAAGGTTGAGCCAGGTTGATGGAGTCTCAGATATGGTGCCCTCCTACTTGCTCTTAGGTTCTCTGGTCCAAGGGTTTAAAAAAAGGAAGGAAGAGCTCTGCCAGTGTTACTGAAGAGAAAATGGGTCCTGCTGCCCACCACCACCCTCTAGGCAAAATTCTGGAGGCAAAGTTTTGGTGATAAAGAAAAAGAGTCTATTCAAAAGCTACAAAATTTTGCAATAACAGCTTTCCACATGCATTAGTCACTTAAGCCTATCAATTAAGGCTAAATTCTAACTCCCGAGTTCCCTTATCATTCCCCCTGTTAGTTTTTAAATTACTAGCATATTATTTCTATAGGATTAGCTTAGAAATGAAAACAACATAAGATACAAAAGCTACACAATACTGGAAGGATGGTGGGCTTCTGCCTCAGAGCGTGTCCCCTCTAAAGTACCCAAAGAAGAAGAATCCTGCCACCCTCTGGCATGCATTCTTCTCTGCCAGAGCTCCTTCTATCACCCTTCAGGAAATGCAGGCAACTGTAGTACGATCATCCAAGCATACTGAAGGAAGAGAGCCAGAGTGCCAGTCTCTGCCCTCCTTTTATATTAAATCTAATGCCCATAATTCCATGCCCTCTGTAGCCATTCAGCTTTTCAGCCAATCCTGTCCTAGACTATTTATCATTGCCTCAGGCGACCTCCTCCTAGGGCCCCTCCTTACTCTTCCCCAGTGATCTGATCAGATCTTTCTGTATTATCAACACTTCTGTCTGGGAGAAAGCTCCCCCTCCCGCCCCCCCACAGTACTTGCCCTGATGTGGGACAATTCAGTTCCTCCATGGGTATCTTTGATACCTTTTAATCTGCTGCCTCCTTTTGCTGGAGCACAATGGGAGTAAATCTGAGCAAATCTGTGCTCAGGCTCTTTAAGAGGGAGTGCCTAGAACTCCAGAAGTCTCTGTCCTCCTTAGCCTCAATCCCCACTGGTTTTAGCCAGAAGTTATGGGTAATTGTCTTCCTTGCACTGGAACCCTGGGCTGCAGAGGCCTAATGTGGGGCTGGGACCCCTCGCTCCTGAGATATCCCTCCTGATTTTTTATCTGCTACACATAGGTGTAGAACCAGCTAATTCTGCATCTCTGCCCCTTCTACCAGTCTCAAAGTGGTTTCTTCTTTAATTCTGTAGTTGTAGAATTTCCATTCGGCTTGATTTCTGACAGTTTTGAATGATAGTGGTTCTATAGTTTAGTTGTAATTTTAATGTGGCTGTGAGAGGAGGCAAGGCGTTTATTTATGCTGCCTTCTTGACCAGAGGTCTTCAATAATTATATTTAATTTGCTGATTTCACTCATGCATTACTTTGCACAAGAGCTAGATGCATCATTTTGCCATACTGGTGATTCCCCTTTGCAAGGATATATATATATATATTTTTTTTTTTTTTTGCTTGAATGATAAACTTTGGAATGTTGGCTATGAAATATAATTGCAAAGATTCCACTTGTATTGCAGTACATGGCCTAACAAATTTACTTTGATGATTTCCCATTATTTCAGTTGAGAAGAGCGCCTCCCCTGTCAGCCTCCCACATTCTCATAACTGTATCTTTATTACAATCTAGTAACTGCTGGGAAACTGCATTCTTTAAAATGCCTTTCCCTGTGGCTTAAAGATTTTTTAAAATAAATAAATATAGTTTAAGTTGGGTATCCACCACTTGAAGGGCTAATAATTATTGACTAGCCTCCAGCAGGCATCAGGGAGTCTTGCCTCAGGCCCTTCCAACTAGCCCCCAAACATGCCGAATGTTAACACATGTTTCTGGATTCTGGCTGGTATTGGACACAAACAAGGCAGTCAGAATGGACCATTTAGTGTACAAGTCAAGATGACAGATCTCTGCTTAATACAAGGAAGGGAAAAATTCGTATCTTATTGAAAACGGCAGAAGAGCCCCGGGTGCTTTCACTCTGTGATTCTGAAGCAAAAAAGTGGGTTGTGTCAATATAAGTCTATGTCACCAGCTCACAGCTGCCACACTGAATTGACCCTGTTCATGGCAGACATAAAGGCCTTCCATTTCTAAAATCTCTCTAATGCTCATCTGTGAATGGGAGCAGAATGTGGAAAAAAGCCAACAAGTCTTCTTAACTCTGGTAGGAGAAGAGAGACAGAATTGTCTTAACGCAGCACAACAATCTGTGGTGTGATTTCTACCATAGAGCAGCCACACCAGAAATATTTGATCACTTGAAGTCCTTGAAGGAGAATGCTTTGACAACACAAGCTTATGCTTTGCAAATCATGAGCCAGAAATTCTTCATGTGCCTCCAGATTCTTCTAACTAAATCTAGATTAACTAGCTTAGCTATGTACTTCAGAATGAATGGTTAATTAAGAGAGCTTTTTCAAACCAGTGCTACAGAATGTATGTGAAATTTTAATAGGAATTTCTTGCAAAAGCATTTCCACAGAGTAATTTTTTCAAAATGCTTATGTGAAAAAAAGCGATTTCTTCATTTTTGGATATTTCAGTAATTTTGAGGGGTCAATATTGTAGATAACTAAAATATACAAAAATTCCATAGTTTATTCGAATAGAACCTTTTGTGGGGAATGAGTATCAAGTGTTCTATGGAATACTCTTTAGGGATGCTGGACCACTAGAAGAAGCAACATTGAAATTCTATCATCTAATATTTTAGTGTTGCCAAATTAAAATATGTCTCTCTCTCCAATATTTTAAAGTTAATGTGTTTATTTCAGCAAATATGAATTAGATTAAATACCTATAAGGAATTGTGTCAAAAATTGTGGCATAGATTGAAAGAAAACAACATGGCATACATCCTGCCATGATCTGATGATACTGTGAAACACTGAGAACTTTTGGGGTAAAACAAATATCTTTCAGATTATGCACAGATTTTTCTGCTTCTTTTTATCATTTTAGAATACTATAACCTTAAAAAATTCAGAGGGAAAAAAAATCTTATCTCTAGCTATAAATTGAACAGGACACTTATTATATCACCTTCCTTGCAGACAAAGCTATATATAAATTATCCTAAATAGCTGATGCTTCTAAAACTCACTACACTTGCTCTTTTCCCAAGATAATCTAGAGTTTAATTTTTGTATGTAGATTTTTAATAATTTTTCCTATATTTTGTTTAGTAAAAAGCAAGGAAGAAAAACATCTTTTCAAAATTGACTATTATGAATCACATGAGTGTTTCAGTTTGCCATGTTTTCCTTAACTGTACATAAAACTATATAAAAAAGTGTTTTATCTCAGTTTTAGTGGAATCATATGCACACTGTTCCCACTTGCAGATCCCATGCAGTCACAGAGCCTGATTAACCATGATATCCAACCCTGACTTCATATATATTATGATTCAAATACGTATAGCTTATTGCTTTTCTTAGTTCAGGAGTTGGCAAATAACGTTGAAAGGGTAGACAGAAGAGTAAGTCTTTATGCAGCATTGTTGAAATAGCTAACATCAAAATACAAAATAGGTAAAACAGAGAAGACTATTTCTAAATATATTTCTAATAGAATCCACATAAGTTATAGTTAAGGAAATACTGTGCTTGGCATGCTAGTTAAAAATAGATTATGGCATTGGCATAAAAATCAATGTTTTCACTCTATAATTTGTCATTCTCGTGGTCAAAAATTGCTTTTATCAGTTTTGCTAATATTATGCACCAAATTTGGCTAACAGTTGTCTCCTTTCAAAAAGTGAAAAGTAACATAAAAAAATGCCATTATTAAATACAATTGTTAGAGCCACAACTCAAGAGACATAACCCAAAAATGTTTCTATTTTTTTCACTTAATCATTCAGCAGTTATTTATAGACCCACAGTATGCCAGGCATTGCATTATCTATCATATGTACTCACAAAATTAAAAAAAAAATCTCAACTTCAGATAATTCACAAATATTAAAATAGTGATAACATTGCTATATTAAATGTAGAACTTACAAATCTCACTACTGTGTAGGGGTTAAAATTAATCAGATTTATAAGTTTTCAGTGGTAATGTAATGATCATCTTCATTATCTGAGACTATCTTAAATAAACTTAGCTTTATATACATATGAATGTTAAGTGTGCTTAGTTAAGCATCATGATGTGAATAAAATAGTCTCCACTTTCAAGGAGCTAATAATTCAGCAGAACTGAAATATGCACTAACATTCCTTTTTTTTAAAATTTATTTATTTTTTCAAATACATTTGTCTCTGCCTTCCCCCCACCATTTTCCCTTGCCCCCTCCCCACTCTCCCTCCCTCAGTCCTTGACCTATGATATTCAAAATGATACAAACAAGTGTTATGTGAATTCAGAGAAAGAAATCACTTCCAGTTCAGAGAATGAGGAACAGCTCTATCAATTTGATATGCCCTTGAATGATAGAATCTCAACAAGGAAGGGACAAGGAGCAGGTATTTCAGGTGTGAGGACAGTGTAAACAAAGACATGCAGGTGGAACATATCATTTGATACATGATGGAGTATTGATAAAGAAAAGGCTGTTTTGGACCAGAAGGTGAGCTTGAAGTTGAGAGTCTGGACCTTCATTCTCCCCTCTCTTCCCCACTCCTGCTCTCGTCTCCCTTTTTCTTCCCTTCCCCCATCCCTCTGCCTCTGCACTCTCCTCCCTTCCTTTCCCTTCTCTTTCCATCTGTCTTCTTTCCATAGGTTTTGGGCCAGGAAATGAGGGAGTGCAGAGAATGTCATAATCCAACTGTTTTAGGAAATATTTAAGAAAAATATTCTGATAATATTGTGCAAGACAGTGATGGAAACCTAAAGCAGGGGGCAATTGAGTACATTATTAACAGACTTGAGAGAAGATGATGAATTACATATGAGATGTTGGAAAGGCAGACTCAAAGAGACTTTTCCACTTATGGTATAAAGTCTTAGAGGAGGAGTGAATCGTGGATAACTGTTACTTCAACACTGAGGCCGCAGGAGTGATGAGAGCACCAGCAAAGAGCATGGGAATGATTATAGTGGCTACCTACGAATGAAGAGGGGGCTAATGTTATAGAGAAAACTTACTTAGTGAATAACAATGCATAGTTAAGACTATCCATTAGGTGTTTCATTTAATAACCAACATAGATATTTTAAATAACTTGTCCAGAGTTATAAGGATGATAGGGTCAGAGTTGAGAACCAAACTAATCTGTTAATGTACAATGCCATTGAGCTTTTCTGAACGTAGTTCAGTTGGATACTTCTTCCCCAGTGAAATCAATCTCCTCATTTTTTTAGTAGTTGCTTCAATTTACTGAACATTTACTATGTATTGAGCAGTATTCTAAGACATTTACCTTGTTGGTACTCCCAGTGACCTCATAAAATAAGTATTATTATAATCTCAATTTTGGCATTGAGCAAACTAAAGCTTAGAGAGTTTAAGGAACACACCCAATTGGTAAGAGATGTAATACACTTGAAATATTAGCACTATTTTTCCTTTGGTTTAACATTGGATCATTTTTCTATATGTAACTCAATACATGGTGAGTGTTCTTGGAATAAACTAGAGGCAGCAATAGTGAGGTGGAAAGAATGAATCATGAGAACTGAACTCCTCTTCAGGGAATCTGGTTCCTTCCTATCTGGGTGTTGGGCTCAAATGAGCAAATTATATAAAATAGCTTTGAACACAATAAAGTGATATTAAAGTGTAAGGCATTATTAATATAAAGTAGGTCAGAGTAGGTAAATCCATAATGTTTTATAATACCCTCGTCCTTGCTCATTAAGATAACAGTGTGGTTTCAAATCAATAATTTATAGTGCAGTGAGGCAGTGTGGGCTGGTGTGGGGGAACAGAATGTCAGGGTCTGAAAATTCAAATCTGTAAGCTGCTAACACTCTGCAGTATAACCTTATGCAGGTCCCTTATCACCCACATTTGCAAAATTATGAATGTATCATTGACCTATTTTATAGAACTTTTATTAAGAGACACCAATAAAAAGTGATTATGGAGCACTTCGCAAGTGGTATTGTATGTAAAACCATTCTAGCATAGTACATGAATTTCACTTAAACATTCATTACAATAGATAGAACTACTTAAATTCTAAAGTTTAAGTTCAAAAAGTTTGAAGATTGATAATTGGAATTAAAAGGAGCTATGGGCTGATTTTTAGACCTACATTTCACCTTTTCAATTATCTGGATTGGTGGCTCTAAAATTAATTCAGTAATAGAGATCTTACATATTCTACATGGTCAGATATTTTATAAATATTTTTAAGAAGATCCTGACCTGAGGATGTTTATTGATTTTACAGAAAGAGGTAGGGAGAGAGGAAGGTAGGGAGAAAGGGAGAGAGAGAGAGAGAGAGAGAGAGAGAGAGAGATGTGAGAGAAAAACATTGATATGTTGCCTCTTATATGCACCCTGACCAGGGATCAAACCCACAACCTAGGTATGTGCCCTGAAAAGGAATCTAAACCACAACTTTCTGGTGTATGGGACAATGCTCCAACCAATTTAGCCACCCAGCCAGAGCTATTTTGTAATATTTAAAATGAAATAATGGAATCATACTTCAAAATTACTCATGCTTATGTAACAGGGTAAAACAAATTGTTATGATTTACAGAACATAACTCTGGATGAAAGGATATTTTCTTAGTGAAACTTTTAGTGACAGTGGGTAATAAGTAAATTGATCTTGAAATAAGACTTTATGATGACTCTCTACAATTCAGATGATTTACACTGCTAATGGTTTTGTGTAAACAGCTGTGATAATAATGAATGCTATAATTTGGTAAGAACTCTGTGTACCCTGGTGCCAGGCAACTTACTTATATTTAATCTTCAGAACAAGCTTAATAAGGAGATAGTATTATCCCCATTTTAATGATGAGGTATCCAAGGCATATAGAAAATACTCGGGTGATATGTGAATATGGGTCTCTAGTGTAAGAGTGTAATCTTTGGTTTCTAAGATAAGGCAATGTTACCATTCTTTGTTAATCTCTGCATTTCATGTATTAACACACATGAATTATGTTTAATTCTGCAATAATTGTTCTCAAATTGTGGTCTCCTGACCAGCAACATCAACATCAATTACGACCTTGTTAGAAATAAAAAAATTCAGGCCCCACTCTGGACCTACTAGATCAGAAACTATATTTGAACATGCCCTCTTAAGTCATTCTGTTGCAAGCTAATGACTGAGACTACTGTCATCGAACAAGTGAGATTCTCGCCTTTCATTCATTGAGCAAGTATTTAAAACACCAAACAGATGTCAAGCATATAGTAGTTTGGGGAGAGTAATGGTGTTCATTTGATCACCTGCTTCTGGATAGAAGGGAAAATTCAAGCAAGAGCCTTGGTATGATGAATTTAAACTGAATGTTTTAAGAACCATTGGTTCATGAGAAAGTATCAAAAAACAGTCCTCAGTAATGTTGAAGACAAAGTTCTCATTGGTATTGTACAGCTTCCTGGCAACTCTGGTAGCTACTGGGATGAGAGGGGACTGCACCCTCTTTCACATCATGTTTTTAAAAAGTACATTTATAGCTCAGAAGGAGATATCAAGATATCTTCATCTTAGAACTTAGATAAAATAAGGCATAGCATAATATCAATAAAATCTCTTTGGACCTATAAACCAGGCTACCCTTGATTCCTCTTATATCATTCCAGAATCACACAAGACCGGGATGATTAAAAAATTTGTCTTGGTTCTGGCAATACTTAACATATGCGAAAAGTGTGGTCAACACCGTAGGGTTGTCAAGGCCAGATAGCAAATGCTCTGGCTTATAAAGGAGTGGAAGACACTGCTGCCTACCTACTGACATTAATTTTCCCTTCTTAAAAAAAGTGGATGCCTGAGGTTGGGACCACCTCATTGAAGACTACATTGTGTGGTCTCCCTTGTGGGAGATGTAACCATGTTAATAAGTTCTGGACATAAAATTGTGCTACTTCTGGTCATAACACTAAATAAAAAAAAAATAAGCCTGCATTTTTCTTGCCTTTTTTCCTCCTCTTAGTTACAAGGTTACAAAAAACAGAGACAGAAACTAGGTTTTACATGTTGCAGAACCTCCTCATCTGCCTTAGACTGCTCCTTTCATTGGACTCTTCAGTGAGACAGGCATGCTTTCCTATGTTGTTTAAGCCACTATATTTTTAATTTTGGTGAAACAATTCAAGCTGTATCCTGATTTGACATCACCTGGGGATCTTGTTAATATGCAGGTTGCAGTTTAGCATGTCTGGGATGATGCCCAAAACTATGCGTTACTGATAAATTGGTAAGTGATGCTGACATTCCTGGCCCACGGACTACACTTTGAGTAGCATGACCCTAAATAATGCAGTGGGCGCCTAATAAAGATTATTCAATTTTTTCTTTCTCTCTGTCTTAGTTCAGCCTGCTAGAATGAAGTACCTTAGAGAGGGTGGCTTATATACAACAGAAATTTATTTCCTACAGTTGTGCAGGATAGAAGTCTCAGATAGGGGTTTCAGCAAGGTTGGGCTCTAGTAATGATCATTTTGCAGACTGCTGACTCCTGACTCCCTCAGTGAGCTCTTTGACCTTTTCTTAAAAGGGAACTAATTTTATTCACGAGGGTACTACCTTCCAAAGACCTCATTTCCAAATACTGCTATATTGGGGATTCAATTTCAGCATAAGAATTTTGGGGGTACAAATATTCAGCCCATAACACTCTTCTTTCTAAGCCCTTAACCAATAAGTGGATATATATTTCAATTACATGTCACCAAGTAGTTCTCATAATATAAGGTAACTTTGTGCCATACCAAGAATGGTATGTTTTGCTGTGTCCTGAATTCCTAGAGCCAGTTAATGTTCTGTACTAGTAAAGCCAAATAGGCCTAAATAGTAATATGTATAGTTACATGGTAATCACTCTGCCTCAAGATAACAGTATACTCAAACCCTGCTCAGCTAGAGCTCAAATGTGTGCTTGAGGTCAAAAGAGGGACTGATGGATCACCATTGCTCTCCCAACCCTGAAAACAGCTCACACTATGCTCTTTGCAAGTTTGGGGTTCCTGGCATTATGATTATATGTGAAAGAGCATAGTAGGGGGTATTATGGGTCTCCCTTCCAAAGAAAAACATTCCCCTGCTCTTCCCCGTGCCTCCTGCTCGCCTCTGCCATGTGACTTGGCTGGGATTGGGTCTTCAGTGGGAACAAAGAGCACATTTATGTTTATTTTCCTTTCTATGGGTGCATTCTTTTTTATGACAACTGCAACAGCCTTCTTTAAAAAAATGTCAGTATATTTTCATTCTGCAGACAAAAAAGGGGTAGAAACATGGAGCTCTTTTTTCATTATGCCCAACTACCTTAATGTTCTGTAGGATTTCTCACAAGCAAAATGGATGTTGGTGTCTTAATAATATGATTTCGGGGGCACTTAAAAGCTCTTCCCTCAAAAATGTTCCATTCGCACTGTATGTTTAAATGTCAAAGAAATGACTTTTTCTGGATAATGGTACTTGACCTTTAAATCATGATATTTCTAAGGATTCACGTATAGCATATATGCAAATCTTTATATATATGTGTGTGAATTCAGTAAAATTATTTGAAGTATTTCATATTTCAGTGTAAAAGTTTATTTCTCCAAAAGGAAGACCCTTGATTTTTATTAAATTCAAAGGTGCCTGCGGTTCAAAAACTTTTAAGAAGCAGCACCACTTTTACTTAAGGTGTTAATATATTATCCATCTATTAGTAATAATTTATTAAATGTAATTTCTTAATAACTTTTGATGAGTTTACAGTATTAGAACTCTAGTTTATGAAGAAAATGATAAAAACAAAATGTTAAGGAAGAAAAGATTGTAGCTTCAGTTTTATAATTTTGTCCAGGAATGGAAGAGGAAAAAAATAGACTAATACTTTCTATTTCAGACACTTAATGACTAAACCTTAAGAATTGCAATAATTTTCCTAAAATGTATCCTGTGAAGACTTGTTTTATTTTCAATTCATGCTGTATATCCAAAAATGTCATATTGGGATTTCTCATAAAACATTATTTTCATTGTTTTACCAGTCTGCTCAAAAATTCTGTGCTACCCTTTTAGCTGCCAAATAAAATCCAGTCACCTTAGTCTAAAATTCAGGATTCCCTGTAATTGTGACCAAACAACAATTACTGTTTTAATTATTGCTCCTACCACTTCCAAATATCTTAATTTTTAACTAATCTTCAACACTTGCCATCTACTAAAGATGTTTTTCAGTTTCTGTGTCTTTGTCAATATCGAGTCTCTTATGAAATGTAATTTTATCCTCACTTGCTACATTCTGAATATATTTCTAAATTAAGTTTGTCCACAGACATTTCCTAATGTGACAGATTGTTTTATCATTGAGTTGGTCAAACTGGGTATGTGTTTTCCAGGATTCCCTTTCCAGTGGAACTCCAAGTTAGAGCTGGCCAAAGGACTTAGTGAGTTTTGAGAGGTAGAAGTGAAGCAGCAGCCATTATCCTTTGAAGGTCTTTGCATCAGAAAGAAAAAAAAAATAGGTGCACAATTTCCTGGGTGAAGTGAACAGTCACCTATTTCATGGCAGGTAGATAACTTTGGACTGCTTCCATCAGGAAGGGGCAGCACTTTGATCTTTAACAGATCTTAAATAGGATTTGGATTTGTCCATCCCTGAACACAGGCTTCTGCCAAAAGCACCATCCATGGAAAGACAGAATGATTTGTTCATTATCATAGAATTCCACACATCATTGCTTCTAATCAATAACTGATTTTACAATCAATTACATATGACAATGGGCTCATGCTAATGGAATTTATTGGCCACGGTATCATGTTCCCCAATACCACGAAGAAGCTGCTTTATAAAATAGTAGAATAGCTTTGTTAAGGCTTGGATATGGCACCAGCTGGATGGCATCCTTGTAGGACTTGGGAAATATCCTTCAAAATGTAGTATATACTCTGAATCAGAAAACAATATATTGTACTGTTTTTTCCATAATCAGGAGTTATGGCTCCAAGATAAGAGTAGAAATGGGAATGACCACTCTCACTGGAACTTTTAATTATCCACTAGCAAAATTTTTGCTTCTTGTCCCTATATCCTTGAGCTCTTATTTAGTGACCTTAAATGCCAAGAGATAACACAGCAATGGTTCCATTAAATTGGAAGCTGAGGCTACTACTTGGCCTCATGGTAGTGACCCAATATTCAAAAAAGGGGTTACTTTAGTGAATGCGATTATTTGTTGACCTATCAATGAGAAATTAGTTTGCTAATATTTAAATACACATGAGGACAGACAGAAATATGTACAGATGTGGATGTTCCACTGCATTTCTTAATACTTTCTTCTTCTGTGATTAAAAGGTAATAAATAAATACTATAATACCACAATGTAGGCTGGAGTACTAATGGCTCAAGAATGAAGATTGGGGTCTCCTCACCTGTCCAGAAACCATGCACGATAAGCTGACATGGTGTGTTGAGGGACCCATAGCTGGTGTATTAATTAAGAATATGCAGATTATAATATGCTGAATGAGGAGGCACAAAGTATCCACATAGAGTTGGCAGGTAGCTCCCTCAGTTTCCAAGCTCCCACTTTAGGGAACCAAAAACACAAGGCTGTTTTTGAATGAAGGTGTAGTTTCAATACATTCACACAAAGGAAGTCAAGTCATAGATTTATTACTTACAGATTCTAGAAAGATGGTAGGGGGAGGGCACAATAAGCCAGCAGAAATTTGTCCATCCCAGGTCATGAATGAGCAGAAGATATACAGCAGGGTGGTTGGGGCAGGAGTCACTAATTTTTCACAGGCTCAACTTTAAGTGGTTGTTTTAAAGGGTGCCCTAGGAAAAGCAAAGTGGAACTTGGAATGAGAATATTAAACTGACCTGGCCAAGGTGGAGGTATAGGTGGATACACTTTGCCTCCTCACACAACCAAAAGAAGAAGAACAAATTTAAAAACAAAATACAATCATAACTGCCAGAAAATCAAACTGTATGGAAGTCTGACAACCAAGGAGTGAAAGAAGAAACATTCACCTAGAGTGGTAGGAGGGGCGGAGAGAGGCAGCAAGGGTGGAGAGGCTGCATGGCAAAGTAGCTGGAGGACTGGGTGGGCAATACAGCAGCTGGTGGCCCCACATTTGCATGCAGATAAACAGGGAAGAACAACAGGGTGGCAAGACAGACCACACAGCCCAGGGTTCCAGTGCGGAAAGAGAAAGCCTTGAAATCTCTGGCTGTAAAAATCTGTGGGAGATATGGCTGTGGGAGGAACTCCCAGTCTCACAGGAGTGTTCATTGGAAAGACCCACGGGGTCCTAGAACATACACAAAACCACCCACCCAGGAATCAGCACTAGGAGGGTCCAATTTTCTTACACATAGTGGCAGAAAGCTGGCTGAGAGCAGAGCAAGTGGCATTGTTCCCTCTCTGACCCCTCACCCACATATAGCATCACAATGTAGCAAGATGAGTTGCCCTGCCCTGGCACATACATCAGGCTCCTCCCCTTACAATGTAACAGCTGGGGAGATACAAAAAAATATGGCCCAAATGAAAGAACAGATCAAAACTCCAGAAAAAGAATTAAGCAATGAAGAGATAGCCAACCTATCAGATGCAGATGCAGATAGAGGAAGAAACGAAGGCTATGCAAAGCGAAAAAAAGAAAAATATGCAAGGAACCAACAAAAAAGGGAAGGAAACAGGGACTCAAATCAATGATTTGGAGCAGAAGGAAGAAATAAACATTCAATTAGAACAGAATGAAGAAACAATAATTCAAAAAAATGAGGGGAAGCTTAGGAACCTCTGGGACAACTCCCAGAGCCTGGGCCAGAAGGAGAAGAGGAAGAGCAAGAAATTGAAAACTTATTTGAAAAAATAATGAAAGAGAACCTCCCTGATCTGGCAAAGGAAATAGACTTCCAGGAAGTCCCCAAAACTCAGAAAGTCCCAAAGAAGTTGTATCTAAGGAATAACACACCATAATCACATCATATTGCAATACCCAAGCTTCAAGGTAAGGAAAGAATCTTAAAAGCAGCAAGAGAAAAGGAGACAATTACCTACAAAGAAGTTCCCATAAGACTATCAGCTGATTTCTCAAAAGCAACCTTAAAGGCAAGAAGGGGCTGAAAAGAAGTATTCAAAGTCAACAAAGCTGTCATTTAGAATGGAAGGGCAGATAAATGGCTTCCCAGATAAGATCAAGTTAAAGGAGTTCATCATCACCAAGCCCTTATTATGCGAAATGTTAAAGGCACTTATCTAAGAAAAAGAAGATCAAAACTATGAATAGTAAAATGACAACAAACACACAGCTATCAACAATTGGACCTAAAAACAAAACAAAACAAAAAACTAAGCAAACAACTAGAACAGGAATAGAATAACAGAAATGGAGATCAGAGGGGAGGAGGAGGGAGGAGAATAAGGGAAAAAGTACAGGAAATAAGAAACATAAATAGTAGGTACAAAATAGTCAGTGGGAGGTTAAGAATAGTATGGGAAATGGAGAAGCCAAAGAACTTACATGTACGACCTGTGGACATGAACTAAGGATGAGGGAATGCTGCTGGGAGGGGGTTACAGCGCAGAGGTGAATAAAGGGGAGAAAAAGTGGGACAACTGTAATAGCATAATTAATAAAATATAGTTAAAGAAAAGATTCCTAAACTGGGGTTCTTACCTAAGATGTAGATTCTGGGTGTGAGCACAGTTGTCATATGCCCAGACAGCTACTCAAAATACCTGCTATCTCATCACATGTGGTCAGAATCAGGTTGGAATAAATGAGGTACCCACCTAAGGTATAAAATTTAAAGGAGCATCAAAAAATTCAGGAATCCAGATAAACCATATTTTAATGTAATATTTTTTATGAAAATCAAAATTAATGCAAAAAATCTGTGATGAAAAATATTGAAATTTACACTTGTAACTCATCTCATTTGCATTACCCTAACCCCAGTTCTGTTAGTTCCTGCCTTATGCCAAGTTGTTCTATTGCCAACTTGGTTAAATTAAGAATTATGTTTCCTTAATCCATTTCTCTGTAGGATATCAGGTTAGAGTTGACCAGTGAGGACCTGTTCAAGATTTGGGAAGCAGAATATAAGCATGGCTCATTATTCCCATAAGCCTTTGTTCTGAGATGGACAGATGAAGAGGTCCCTGGTGGCTTGTAGCCTTTCTTCTCTACTCTGCTACCAGCTCTGCTCTTCTTTCCATCTGCAGCCTCAGGCTTGACACCAGGCATTTGCCTTCAGACCTACAGAGGAAGAGCTACCCAGAGGCAGTTGCTTCCCTCTTCCTAAAGACCTCTCAGTGAGCTCCCCTTTCTCAAAATGAGCAGAGCTTTAGGAGGGCTGCTTAGTGCCTCTGTTTCTGAAACTCTAACTCTTCCTTCCAGATTTGTTTCTTCTCTCTCTCTTTTATCGATCTATCTATCTATCATCTATCGATCTATATCAATCAATCAATCAACCATCTATCTATCTATCATCTATCGAGGTTAGGCAAATGCTTCTTTAGATCTCTTGTATCTCATTTGCTTAACAAACGCTAGTAAGCACCTTTAATGAAATGAGTGTGGTTTGTGGGTAAAGCAATGAACAAGGCAAGGAAGTCACAGACTCTGTACTCAGGGAATTTATGGTCTAATGCAGCAGAAGTTGAATGGAGCACAAGATTCTACTTCAAATGTTATATTAAGAAGTCTTCTATAATAGAGCCCAGAGTCAGGAAGAAAATTTTCTGTGACAAATTAGCAATGCCAACTAAAACTGAACATAGAAATGGGAGTGGTAGCAGGCATGCCTCTTACTTGCTGTTATCCATCTAATCTCAAGGGTCTATGACCTCACTACGCATTTCTAAAATTAGCTACTCATTCTTTATGACACTGTATTAAGAGAGAGAAAAGAACAAACTGCGGGAAAAGCAAGGCTTCTTATAATAATAGCTAAGTACATCAGCTATTGATAAACATATGTTAGCATTTATCTGTTCTTTCTGTTGAGAAAACTGGATAACTCTTAAGTGCTTTGACCTCCAGGCTTACATTAAAAGTTAATTATCACCATGTGGGGCAAGCCCCTGGTGGCCAGGACAGCCTTGAACTAGTAACTGTAAAAATGTGTATCTCACATTAGCCCCTGAGTTGCTTCTCTCTCACAATAAAATGCTTTCTTCTTAAGTGAATGATTACAAATTAAAAACCACACCATTTTTTGTTTGGGTAATATGTTGAAGGAAGACAACTTCAAGCTGATGAAGAAAAATATTAGAGCCCCGGGTTACATCATCAGGGACAAAGGCACCACAAGAGAGATCTGGCACAAGATATACATCTAGGGCTGTAATTAACTATACCTGACAACCCAAAATTTATTGTGTGTGTGTGTGTGTGTGTGTGTATGTGCGCGCGTGCGTGTGTCTGTCTGTCTCTCTGTCTTGCAAGCATGTTTTTTCATCTTGGATCTCTGTGTGTATTTGCCATGGGCATTAGGGAGTAATGTGGTCTAATAGTAGATAGCAGGAACACAGTTTAGGAAGAGATAAAATAAAGTATGGTTTAATAGCCCCTGAATCTCTCTTAACCTTAAACTTCTCTCAGACCTCCTTACAAAAGATCTTTGATGTTTTTTGCTATCAATTATTAATTTCTCAGTTATTAAATTGAGGCAGACTTGCATGAACAAATGATGAGTATATTTCAAGACCAACCCTAATCTATGCATCTGAGGTCAACAATTAAATAATATAAAACTTAAAGGACCAAAGTTTGGATTTCTTTGAAGACCACCAAGATTACAGGTCTCCCATATACTGTTCTTATTCTTACACATTGGTCTCATTGATTAATCATTTATATTTCAGGTTATTTTTAAATGTGTTCAGTTTTTTTCCCCCAACTTGACTATGAATCCCTTTGAGGGCAGGAACTCTTCTTTAGAGTTTTATAGTAATGCCCAGTGCAGTACCTTATATTTTGGATATTACAGAGAATGCAAGTGTCTTGTAATCCCTAGAAACTCAATCATTAGTCTTTAACTTCATGGACTGTGCAGTTACTCTATCCAGAGTCTATGTTTTTCTGCACTGTGTGCTGATTGAAACATCTTGCAATATCAGTGTCCTCTTTTTATAGGCCAGTGGTTATAATCTCTTTAAAAATAAAACTACTGAAATGCATTTATATGAGATTATCTTTGTTATTGAACTAAACCAGATGTCACCCTGGCTAGAGAATATTAGTTATAATCTTTAGCAAGTGGAGACAATTTTCAGACTGAAGTTTATACACTAATATAAAGCAATCAATATTTCTATGCTCATGTACCCATGAAGTTGAGTAATATGGTGTGTCCTAAAAACTAAGGAGAAAAGAACTTAATGATTGTCATTTCTGCCCTTTAAAAATATGTAATTTCCATACCGCTCTTTTCATTCACAGCTCCTTTGAATGTACTAAAACTTTTATTAGCATATAATATTTAACAAACACCCCTTTTCAATGATAATTGTTAAGGCTATACAAACATTCTATGAATTGGCTCAGTATGTTTTGTCTTACATTTTATGGCAGTTGCGGTCAGGGACCATAGCTGTTTAATTCACTGAGTTCATTATTAAGTGCATGGAGAGTCTTGATAAATGCTTTAGATGATGAAGATGCTACATGACCCAGAATGAGGGAAGGGGATCATTAAGGCATTTTAAATGGAGACATTAAATAATCATGGTAGAGAAAGATGGTAATGATGCAGGGGGATAAAATGAGATATGAGGAAACAAAGAGGATAAGAAAATAACTCATGAGGAATTGAATTGGACCTCTAAAACATCTGAAAATCTACTACTCGCATCAATGTCAAAAAATCTGAAGTGAACAGATGATCTGAGCATGCTGCTGACATCCATCTTCACACCCTCTTGGTCTATAAAATACTTCTTTAGCTTCCTTGAACAAAGACACCGCAGTGGGCTCCACAGGTGTAGCAAAGGAAAGGAAAGGAAAGCTGTTCCGTCTCCTCTGCATGCATTAGTCATTTTCTTCCTGTGAGTCTGTCTTAATTGCCTTGCCTGTCTTATTACATTGAAAACCCACTGGGTTGGGACTATCGCTACTAAGGTGTGCAGCACTGAGCTTGGCAGGTGATCAGCACTCAATAAATGTCTATTGCTACCATAAACCAATGTATAAGTCTCAGAAATAGGCATAATAATGGATCTGATGGATTAATGCCCAGGGCTATTTTTGTACAGCAGCATGGGCTAGCCAAATCAAAATCAGACTTCTCAGATTCAATTCTTCTCAGTTTTGCATGTAATTCTCAGCCTTTCAGTTTTGTCCTGTGACAGAGGAAGAAATGAGTCAACTTTTCAACAAAATTGACTTAGAAAGCATTCTTTCCCTAAACCACTCCTGCTTTATTTTTGTCTGTTTCTCAAATGTTATTGACCCATTATGTAGATGTCATTACTTTTTTTTTATTATTGATAACATGGTTTCAAATGCCACAGCAGATGTTTTGTATGATATTTATACTCAACAATTCAAGTACTCTTTTTTGTTGGGAATTTTCTGTAGAAGCAAGAAACTATTTAAAGAAACCATGTAATTCGTACTCTAACACATTTCCTGAGGTGACTAAGGAAGAGTTACAATCAATTTTTCCTTTTTTGGATAACAAAATTAACATGTGGAGAAACTGAGTGACTTAAACCAGATCTGCCAGAGAAGCAGTAGTGAAGCCCTGGGTAGAATTCCATTGAAGTGAGAGCACTTCACAGAAAGCCAGTGTTGTTTCTGGGGGTTATTCAAGCATTTTTCAGTCATAATACAACATAACTAGTCATTTTCCATATCCCCTGCATGAAATGTTAGTTTTGTCTATTTGTGAGATAAGATTTTTCCCACATCATTACAAAGCTCCACTGAAGCTACAATTCACTATTATCACTTTTTAATTAAATATTTTTATATTTCTTGGTCAGTGTGTATAAAGCCACCCAAATTAGTTTGTCCGAATATAATATAATCATGAAATTATTTGAAAATTTTAATACATTATTTAATCACCCTAAATTCATTCTGTGACAAGAGGATTAAATAATTAAATAATTTATTTTTAGATCTAGTCTTTTTGAAGACAAGTACAAAGACAATAACAGAGCTGGCCATATGACCAATCAGAATTAGGTTGGTTATAGGAGAAAACTGGGCATTGAGAGTATGGGCTGAATACATCATTTGATCCCACGTGGACTTAAAAGGAAGAGTCTAGGGTCCAAATGTATACTATATACATCAAGAGGGATTAAAGAGGCAATTGCTTATATAATTTAAAAGCAAAAGTGCTTTTGTTTCTATCAGTAAAATATTTCAGGTGTTTCTGGAATATTGCCAGCTAATATAAAACTGTCCAGTAGGCACTTGAAACTCTTAGAATGGCAAAGACAAAAACATTTTTCATGTAAATATACTTTAAAAATATACTTATATAATAGTAAATGTAAACAAAATTTTGAATAATCACTTATTTTCAAAAATATTTTTGAGTGCTATGATGTATCAGGCAATTAACTAGGCATTATGCATTTTTTTACTTCTTCTGGCCTCCCTTCCTCCAAAAATAGATTTATCAGTGCTCCATGTATTTTGTTTGAAGTAGAAAGAAGTGATAAAGAAGGTCTATAGAGGAAATGAGACAGCTACACAGAAACATTGTTCAAAAAGACTCTAAAGTTTATGAGCTTGGTAACTAGGAGAATGATGATATCATTAACAGGTATGACAAAATCCCAAGTGAGGGGAAGAAATAACTTGTAAAGAGGCATTTAATAACTTCTGTTTTTATTATGATATGAGTATGAATTCCTCATAGGACATTCAGACAGGTGTTACCTGTCTCTTATTGTATAGAGTAGGATCAGAATTTAAAAAAAAATAGTTTTGAATGCCCAAAGTCAGTCATAATCTCCCCCAAAATGTTAACCTAATTCACTATTTATCTATTTTGTTTCACCTTTATAACAGTAGTAGATAAAAAATAGAATTCAGGTGCTCAATGTATCTGGAAGAAAGAAAGAGGAATTCTTCCTTCATTAGGAAAAATTAAAAGTGCTTCTCTACAATGTATTTGACCAGCTGCCATTTTACTGTTTTCAGATCTGGAGTATGATTTTCCCAAGATGAGTTAAAGCAGAAAAAATACGAGAAGAACTAGAAAAAAAATCTGTTATCTCTGAAGTTGTATTTATTTTGTAGTATTTCTAAAGTTGATGAAATCCATACAGGGTCTTATTTTGAGGTGTTGGAAGTCCTGTATTTATAAAAGAATGAATAAATATTTATTTAGCTTGCCAAAAAGAGGTATTAAGCATAAAAAAAAATACAAGTCAAACCAAACAACATTGAAAAATATTTAGACCATGGTGCCACCATAATTTCAGCATCTCCTTCCACTGGCTCTAATTTCTCATCATAAATATCTTCTTCTGTTTTCCAGTTCTTACCCAGGCATCTCTGGACATAAGGAATCATGGAACAGTTGGTACAATTTAGAGATTATGAGACATATGTATACCTAGTAAGAGGTTGCCCATTAATTCTGTTTGCCTGTTGTTCATTCAGATTTTTCATTTGCCCAATCTGATTAGAGAAGTATTAACCTACCAAAAGGGAAGACTCTCTCATTACAGAGGCCGCATGGATTTTCCAAGATGAAAAATCTGAACCTGATGAAAGTACATATAGCACAGAGTTCAGTAACTGTGTCATGCCATCAGAAAACTTGAGTTTTCATCCAAATTTCACTCATTAACTGCTTGGCTTGGACAAACACCTTAGCCCTTTATAAGTATCAGTATATAAAGTCAAGATAATGAAAGTACCATGAGGTTTGTTATGGGTTTTGAATGAGATATGCAGAAAAAGACTGATTTGTGGTCACACATAATAAATAGTCAATAAATAAGATACTCTCCTTTTTATGACTAACCTCTACTTGTATTGGCAAAATTTATTTTTAAATTTTAAAAGGAATATTATTTTCCAAATAATATTGGAAAGGAATATTGGAGAATTGGTGCAAAAGAAGACAGGAAGAAAAATAAGAGGATTAAAGGATATAAATATAAAGATTCCTTTATAAAGGAATATATTTATATATATAGAAATATAAATATAAAGATTCTTTAGGGGTTAAGTCAGAATTCCTGCACAAAGTTGCTCCTTGGTTTTAACACTCTTTTTCTCTTTCCTAATCAAGTCCTGGTTCTGTCAATAGCTGAACTACCTGTCCGCCTTTTTTTTTTTTTTTTTTTTTCACTTGTGACCTTCGACAAGCCACTAAAGACACATAAACAATTTTTTTTAATTATGTAAATGAATCTAATGCTGTCTCATCTCTGGAATTTTAATTTGTATATGTTGTTATCTTTGTACTCTTTTTAAAAATCATTTCTGAGAAGATTATCTGCTGCTCAATAATCTGAGCAGAATCTCTTATCTACAGTGAGTTTAAAAGACCTTCCAACTGTTTTTTTGTCCTCCTCACCCTCCATTGCTCCTATGTATTCTACAGTCCAGACATACCATTACGCTCTGGTGTTTTTACCTCAAGTTTTTTCACATGTTGCTTCTTGATCAGTCTGGTAATTTCTTAGATCTTTTAAGGATTCTACTTTTCTGCTAAAGCCTTACCTAATCCCATAAAATGAAATAAATTGTTACATCTCACTTCATATCATCACTATCCCCTTTACAAGCCCTATTATTGCATTAACTATATAATATTGTAGTTATATGTCAGCTTACTGATTTACTAAGGTATGGCCTCTTGAAAAACCTTAGATGTAGGGTCCAGAAGAAAGCAATGTTAAATGGAAAATGTCCACAAGTTAATTGACATCTGCATGCTATTAAATAAATGTTTGATGAATTACTTACATATTCTTAAATGCTTTGAAAGCTCTTTGGTATTACCAATATCACAGATTCCCTATTATAATACCTTATTAGTTGCTTAATAACCACTTGCTGTGTGTTTGGAATGACTTTTGAATTTCCCAAAAAGATTTTTTATTTTTAGCTTAATTTTGCCAGATATATAAAATGCTTTGTTGTTGCTGTCGTTGTTGTTGTTGCTTTTGTTTGTGGAGCCAGGAATGTCTGATTGGATGCTCTTCAGTTATCCCTGTTATGATCAAATAATAATAGCTAACACAGATTGAACATTTATCATGTTCTGAGCACTTGTCAAGGTTTGTATCATTTAATTCTCACCACAAACCTAAAATGTAGCTACCATTTTCATTCCCATTGAATAGTGGAGGCATATAGATTTTAACTTGTTCTAAGTCACTTGCATAGTAATTGGTGGAGCTAAGACGTAAACTTAGAAATCTGTCTGTGAAGACTACACTCTTAACCACTATGTTTTACTGCCACTAAGTCAAACCAGTCTAGAGTAACTTGGATAAGGAAGGCTCTCAACAGCTTTCTAGCTAGTGACCATTAACACCAGACTTTTGTCTTCTCCAGAAAAAGCAATAAATCTTTCCCCGTATCTTACAGATTACTATCTCCCACATTCATAAATATGTTTATCCTAGAAAGGAGACTCCCAGAATCTAAACTATATTGTTTAGTATATGCAAAGTGCCAAATATTCTACACAGCATTCTTTAAATTATTTGCTTCAATGTTTGCTCCTGTCTTTAAAAATTAGTACAGAAATGATGATTACATTCATTACCACCAGCTAAAAGCGTTGGACTCCTACAGAGCAGCTTGAGGGATTTTGTAGGTTTTCTTTTTTCCGTTAATATTTAAGCTTAATCTAAGGCAGGCAAAACTGAATACATAACAAATAACCATCAAGGTTACTCTTTATGAGTCAAACTTAAATGACAGTCTCAATTATTAAAATTCACTACAAATTAAAGCATTGATTTTTATGGTGATCACTTTGCAAGGTATTTTTCAAGCATGGTGGTTTTCCAGTTTTAATGAACTAAACCTGGGACACTATCCAGCAGCTGGAAAAATTTGGATTTTAGCTCTCTGACCCTCTTGAGAAAGACCAAGGACCCTTGGGACCACTTGAGTTAGATCTAGGTTGAACTAAAATGATACCTATACCTAGGATGTCCCAAAGACCCCAACATCCTTTCAGTAGCCCAGAGTGGATGATCCTCTCTGAAACCTGCTACATTCCCTAATTTGCGATGTAGACTCTACCTCCTCTTTGTCTATGTCCAACCACATTCTTTTTTTTCTTTTCATATTCTTGTTATTTCTTGTTTCTAATAACTGCACAGGTTCTCTGTCATCTTCTAATTTATTTGAGGCTGATATGCCCTCTTTCCTGAAGACAAAGACAGGCTAACATTGTCTCCAAGAGCCCATTCTCCCACACAAACCTGTCTGCCTTTCTCATTGAATTCTATACCTGTTGATACCATGAGTCTTAATTCTGAAAACAGAGACCCTTTCTCAAACTCTCTCCACCTCAGAGCCTTTCTTTTTTTTTTTTATGTGGAATTTTATCCTCCAGTGCCCTACCCCACAGCTTGTCCCTCTGCATACCCTTAGCATGACAAAATAATGGCAGATATTAAGGATGGAAAGAGTGACATACAGATCAATGGCTAGGATGCAAAGTCACCTGAACATGAGATTTTCCCTAGGCTAACCACATGTCATTTGTAGAGGTTCCCAAGGGAAATATATGGAGAAGAAAAGAATAGAAAACCGCATGCTTCAGCTGGGATCTGGAGGCATCATCTGGTGAGCCAGCTTGTTCATGTGGATCATTCCCTGTACCTGGGTCAGAAACAGGTCTAAGATTTGGGACACAGCAGGGAAGAGCTGACTTTTTTTTTTTTTTTTTTTTTTTTACATAAGCTCACATTCAAATTTCCGAAATTACTTCAGTGATGGTGTGTAAAGGGTTAGTCCATTGAAGGAGCACAGGCAAGAACAGAAGACGGAATGGAAAGAAGCATGACTCTTATTGCCTGTGCTGGGATTCTTGACATTTCCAAAGGAAGAATACTCCATCTTTTCTCCGGAAAAATATCCTGAGAAAGGATGATTGCGCACACTCTCTCTCGCTCGTGCTCTCTCTCTCTCTCTCCGTTATATCATTTAATTCTCACAACAAATCTACAATATAGCTATCACTATTATTCCCACAGAAAAGTTGAGATATAAATTTTAACTTGTGTTATAACAATAACAAGGGAGAGACTGACAGATATTAATTCCTCTTACATTGGAATATGTAGGTAGTAGTTGAGAAGACAGGACCACCACCAAAGTCAAACACCTGAACCTCACAAACTTGCAAGCCAGTTTGGCAGGTGTATAATATCCATGATGTCTTTAATCAGTGAGAAGTACAGGGGTATTCGTATAATGCCAAGGAAAAGTTTATGGAGGAGTTGCCTAGCTTAGACATGCGACCTCTGTGGGACTTGGAAAGAGGCAGAATGGGCTTCCTTCTCACCCTCTGCATTCAGAGATGTAGCAAAAACATACTCTTAGGATGTTATAAATGAGCGATTCCCCCCACCTACTAATGCAACTTGATGTTTCTTGGGCTTTCTATTTCAGTGTGAAATGGCTTCACCTGGAGCTGTGTAGTTTTTCCATTCGTTTACACTTCATTTCCGGGTAGAAGTGCTATAAGCATGTCTGGTGGGTGAAATTCATCTAATGTCAGAACATGAGACAGATGGAAGATTAGATTCAAGAAAAGGAAAAGAAAAAAAGAAAAGAAAAGAAAAAAGAAAAACAAACAGGTTCTCAGGTCTCTGCAGACTGAGCAAGTGCTAATGCTAGTGCTCCCAGCCCCACCTTGAGCTATGGTAAGTGTGCCTTTTATTCACTGTACTCTCTCCAAATGAGAAAAGAAACATGTTATCTTTTGGGTTTGTATCAATCTTAAGAGCTTCCTGTTACCTAATCTTTTCAAACTCTGTTTTTCACAACTCTAAAAACAACATAAAATGATGGTGGTAAGCTTTGTGTGTTTATCTATCTGTCTGTCTGTCTACCTACTTATTTACTTAGAAAAAGCAAATGCTAAATAACCTCCTGTGTGCAGGGTGTTTTCTGCTTTAGGGCACAATCTGTTGCAGAACAGTTAAAACTGTTGCTAAGGCATCTATTGTCATAATATATGCCTTGGCAGCCCTGTGTTCTGTCTTGCTTTGCATCTGTGAGTACAGTGATTTATTGGTAATGCTAATCTTTGAAAGTCATAGTACTGCTAAGTCAAACATGTTTGAAGAGAGGAAAATGGTTTCATTTTCTATTGTTTGTTTCATGGATTTTCCTATGACTACTTGAAAAAACTTTTTATTTTGAGAGAGGATACATACCTATAGAATTGAGTAAGCAATAGGGAGTAGCATATTCTTTCCAATTCTATTTTTCATATCAGATTTCCCTTGCAACTTTCATCTTTTTAGGACAATAGTATTCTAGGGAATTGCATCATCATCATTATTGCTGTTGTCATCATCATCAGGAAGCCATACTGAATAAGCATTATGTACAAAGAATTTAAGGAAAAAAAGAGGTTGGGGGACGATTTGTAAACAGAGGCCCTAACACAACCTAACTCTCCTCTGTGAAGGGGGAATTTCTAGGAAGAGATTTCCTACCCACTTTCTATCTTGCTTTCTGTCCTCTCACAGAGTGTTAATAAAACTAGGAGAGCTCGACGTTGATTACACAGCAATCACCGGTTGGCTGGACCATTGCATTGAAATTCAGATATTGCAGCTGTCAGTTGTGAGGAAGGTTAGGGTCTTCCAGGCAGCTACTGAGCAAAGGGTGCCCAGGGTTTGCACCCCCAACAGTCACCCAGATGGATTCCAAGGTGAAGACTGGGGCATAGGCAAAGGCAAATAGGAACATTTACTCTTCTTTGGGGTATGCATTGTATCTTTCATCTCAGGAACCCCCTTCCCCCAAGTTTATTGTTGTCCTGTGTACTCCACTTCTTCATTGTTACCAAATATTGCCTTCACCTCCCCATTCACACTAAGGTAAAAATGAATGATAACAGCTCCCAAAAGGAACTTCTCTTAATTTGATATAATCTGTCTGTCAAATTAATACAGTTCTAAATTGAAGCTATTAGTAATTCAGTAAGGAAAGGTTTGGTTTGCGTGAACAAAGCCAGCAAAGATAAGGCAGGGCCTTTTGACACTAGTGTGAAAAGGGCAGCATATTTATAAACACTGTGAGTTCTGAAGACAGGCTGACCTGAATTTAAATTCAGCCTCATCACTCAATGTGCTAACATTGAGTAAATTTCTCAATCTTTCTAAGAGCCATTTTCCATTAAAATAGAGATAAAAATAGCTTATACCTTCTGAGGACTATAGTGAGTGTGAAATGCTAACCACAATGCCTGGCACACAGCTAACACTTGCTATATATGTTAGATGATAGCATGTCTTTGTGTAAAGGCAGTAATGAGTGATTCCACTAATTGAATCTGCAGGCTCCATTCTGGTTTAGTCTTGGATATTGAACAATGAATGCAAAAGGAAGATATTATTTGATTTTTATTAGGTAACATATCACATCAAACCTTTTGTTAGGTCAAAATTGAAAAAACTAAAAAGATAATGTGTTGGATTTTCATAATCTGATTTTTAAAACCTATTATATGATTAGTTGTACCATATAATAATATATGAGAAGTAGCAAGTTTAATTAAACTGAACATATTTTAAAAACATCCTGAAGTGATGGAACATTCTGCAAACTCCATAGGCTTTATAGTGCTCCAGAATCAGTGTTTTACTAATTTTTTTTAAAAGATTTTATTTATTTATTTTCAGAGGAGAAGGGAGGGAGAAAGTGAGGGACAGAAACATCAATTGGTTGCCTTTCGCACACCCCTAACTGGGAACCTGGTCCATGACCCAGGCATGTGCTGTGAATCTTTTGGTTCGCAGGCCAGTATTCAATTCACTGAGCCACTAATTTTTAGCTATGTGAACCTGCTTGGCTGCTTAAAACCCAAGAACCCTCATCTACCACTTTCATGATTGATTTTAGAATGAAAAAGCATATTGATAAGGTTCTATATGCAGGGAAACACTCAATGCTTGGTGGATATTGTGATTATAACTGAACACTTACATGGACAATATGTGGTTCTTCAACATACCGAGACTTGGCAACTATCTACTTAGCAGCGCTCATCATTTACAGGACCTCTTTAATTTTCTTTCCTGTTAGAATAAATAAAAGTTTCAGTGTCTTTTCACTTGTCCTGAAAACATCCAACAAAGCAAACCAGACAATAAGGAAGAGTCCTTGCCTGTCTATCTTTTCTCTGTTAATATTTGAAGGGCAGTGTTAATTCTCTACAGTGTGTAAGTGCTGTACTTGAGGTCTTTGCACCTGTGGATGAATAATGAATGTTTATTAATAATGACAATGGCAATGGCATTTTATGTTTTTACCTTATTGCACTTTGCCTTTCATTAAGCCTTTTCCTCCTGAAGTGGGTGTCCTATTATTTTATCTACTATTTTACTCCTGAAAACTTGTGCTCTGTTAAAATACAGGAGACATCTTCTTGTGTGTTACCATAGCAAATTGAATAAGAATTTATACCATAAATTATTCATTACAGCCAATTTAATGTAATTATTAATTCCAGCATATATGGGTGCCTGATTACATCTCAGTGTTCATTGCTGGATCTGGAACATGTTCTGCTGAAAATAATGATCTGTCATGGCTAATCAGGATGTCCCACTAAAAGGTGAAAATGTTTAATTAATATTGGTGTAATGAAACAGTGATTGATCCAGTTGTTATAATCTGTCAGAGATTCTTTCTAGGGTAATCCAAAATCTAACTGATAATGAATTTAAGAGCTAGCAGTGGTGTACAAGCAATCAACCTGCTTTCCAATTCAAGGGCAAATTGGAATGTATTCTTCCCTTGGTATCTTTCTGCAAAAGTAAATCAGCTCTACTTTTCACTGTGAAACTTTGCTCCCAACATCAGTTCTGGTATTTCAAGCTTTCATGCTTTATGCTCCCAATGATCCCTTTTCTTGCATTAAGGATGCACCCTGTATTGTACATGAATGTTCTAAGCTGCATTACTTCCCACACAGATCTCATTTTAACTTGAAGTTAAACTGAGAAAAGTTTGCAGTTGCATTTTCCACTGTGTAGAGGACGGCTGGGGATTCTGTTCAAAAGCCCTTTGGCTGAAAAACCATGTAGTCAAAATCCACAGAACATCACTGAATAGATATGATCCTAATTTTGATTTGAATTTTTTGAGTCTCTTGAAATGTAGAACAGAAATCAGTCTTACATGCAATAAGATTAAATATTTTTTTTATTTTGTATATTTTGAACAATATATATTTTTTGTTTTTACATGAATGCCCTCAAGGTCAAGAGTGAAATAATATTAATTATTTTAAAACCTACAGAACAAATTTATTGGCCTATTTTTAATTGTATAATAGGAAATAAATTAAAATGATAACATCTCTCTTACTGAGGGCCAATGTTGAGCTAGGCACTTTGTATATATTTGCTTTTATACTCACACTGATGTTTATAGTAGATAAAATATCACCCATTTTCAAGATGAGAAAGCTGAAGCTTGAGGTCCTCATCTGGTAAATTGATGAGTAGGGATGTAAACTCAGGTCTGCTTGATCTACTGCTACCTGCTTAAGCACAGTTTATTAGAGCATATCTCTAAACCAGGGACACAAGGCAGGGGCTATTTGAATAGGTAAACTGACTAGCTTTCTGTCCTTTCCACTCTTAGACCATGGCTGAATTTTAAAATATGGTTTTTGAAACACACATGTGGATGAGATGACTGAAGGGGGAGATAGGGCTTATGTATACTTGCTACTGATTTAGTATCAGGTTTTGATTGAATTGATTGTGTACTATGGAATTATGGAAATTGTACTATAGTACAGACCCGTGTAGTATAGGGATGAGTCATATTAGAACTATACACCCATCATATTTCACCTCTCACACTTCCATTATTGATACCCTGAATGTTTTCCCAAGAAAGCATTCACAAATCACTTGTAAGGCAACTTTTTCTTCCTTGTTTAAGGTATCTTCCTAGAATTTGTTAGGACTGGCACTTTCAGAAACTGTCAGTTGTCTGCCTTGAAGGCTCAGGGGCAATGGATACCTCAGTAACACCTTGAGGGGCCACCTTAGAAATTCATTGAAGGACAAATACTGTCATCTTTGCCCTGCAGTTCAGTGCACACAAGCTGAAGGGGTCTGTACCACCTGAGAATTCATATAATGTCTTCAATGTTAACCCCATGTGTTCCACATTCAGTTTGCTCCAGAGTTCTTCTATGCCACAAATGTAACTTGTGTTAAGAGGAGAGGTTCAGGAGATATTATATATATTCATATATATATTCATATATATTCATATATATATTCATTCTATCTACTTCTGGGACTTCATTATATGCAGTGTCATATCAAATAAGTTTAGAGGTCTTTACTAGAACTACTCGGTATAATCATTTATTATTGCCAAAGCTTCCTACAGTTTTCTCTTATTTTCACAAGTTTATTGGACCTCTGCAAAACTGAAAGAAAAACTCCCAGGAGAAAGAATGTAAAAGATACTTAGTATGGAAACAAAGATGAGAAGAACTAAGCAGAGTAAGGAAAGAAGCCAAAACAGACAAAACTGAAAAAAAAAATTAGCTCTACAGACCTATCTCTTTATAAACATATATTTATACCTCTATTTTCAGCAAAGAGCCAAGGAAGATTCTTGATTATTTATTTACTAATTAATCAATAGCATAATTCTTATTCTTACCCTCTAGAAGCTGACAATAGGTAATACCCCCCCCCAAAAAAAGCAAACAAACTCTCTTTTAAATAATTTAGCCTCTATTTCTTGAAAAAAAATTAGAACTATCCATTTGAGGGTTTTGTACCTATAGATTAATGTGAGGAAAATATTCATATCTAATGTGGGCATATTTTAATTCTTATAAAAATCCATTAAACAATATAGAAGCAGGAACATAATTTAAGATTATTTAACATAACATGATTGCTGTATTTCTACAACTTGAAAATGCTGTTTATTTTTGGAAGGCTACTTTGGAGATATAAGAATGGTTTTCTCCTTCCCCTTCAAATAGGAACTTCCTCTCATTATACTATCTAGTTATCAGAAAAGGAAATATAACTGTTGGGCTGTGATATTTTGACAAAATATTATTGTCTTTCTTTTTTGCATTTTTCACATAGCACATTTATAGTCAGGTTAAGATAGCTCCTCTGCCTCAGGAGTAAGATTCGGAATGTTATAGCAGAAATGGAAAGAAAAAGGTTTAGTCTTCATTTTCTGATACTCTGTAGGTTTTGGTATAAAATTATCAAGAGCCAGCTTGGATTCTAGAGAACAGATTTTCTTTCATGGTATATGAGGCAGAATTTAAGAAAAAAGACAAAGAAGAAGTAATTGGAAGAAGTTTAGTCCCTGCACACAGAGGATTGAATGATCAAGTAAAGAGGCAAAAGCAGAACATTAGATTGCCAAACATGTGACTGCTTCTACTGAGAATGAGAAAACATATGAAACACACACGTGACGGGCTGTGGCCTTCTCCCACATTCAGACTCTGAAGGAAGATAACTGCAGAACTTTCCAGCACTGAGAGTGGATAGTCCAATTTAAATAAGAGCATGGAATTGAGTTGCCAATAATAGAGAATTAAAGTTTGAAATTCCAAGATCTCTGCTAACTTTTGTGTAGGGAACAAGTATGCTTGCTATGGGGAAAGCTGTGGGGAAGGTGAGATTATGTAAAAGCAGAGATAATGCCTTATTGAAGAGCACAGTAAAACTTATTCTGGGGGAGCTGAGAGAAGTTGGAAGAAAGCTGCCACTGCTGGAGTGGAGACCTGTTGCTGGGGCAACACTGGCAGGAATAGCATTCCCAAAAGAACAATATTTTCTTCCTCCTACAGCTTTGCAATTTTCTTTCACTGCCCTGTTAGGAAACCTTAACAGAAAGCTAACTGGCAAAGATGAAACACATTTTACAGAATCCTAGCCCTAGCACCACACAGTAAAGTGTACAAAGGAAGTTTTGGAACATAGAGATAAATATATAGGTTTATTTGTGCCATGCAAGAGGCTCATTTTCTGTGGCCCAGCAATCAGAGAGCTATACCATTTGTGAACAACTGAATCATTTATGGACAGATCCACATTTGTCTCATTTTGGAAAAGAAACACTTATACTCATAGTTCCCTCTTTGATGCTAAGGTGAGTTTAGCATCTCATTATCTCTTTTTTCATTTTCTAACTTTTGCCCTCCAGCTTTTTTAGAGTTTCAGAGTCTACATTTAGACAAGTATTTTATGCCCATGTATATTCCCAATACCCTGCTAGGAGCCAGGGATCCAATTAATGGACATTCTAAATGTTTTCCAAAGTATTTACTATACATCGTATTTTGGAATATTATTTATGAGTAAAACACATTCTTAATAACTCTTTCCCACAAAATGCCATCATACCACTTACTTTCAATATTTTAGATACGATTGAATTGTTTTCCAGTTTTCCTTATTTCTATGGAGAAGTCAGCTGTCACTCTTGTCGTGGCTCCTTTGAAGATAATGTATCTTTACTCTGGCTACTATAATTTTACTAAGCTTTTTAGCAGTTTGTGATGTTTAGGTTGATTTTCTTTGAATTTATTATTTTTGGAGTTTGTGGAGCTTCTTGAACCTGGAAATTTATTTTTTCAGTATTGTAAAATATTTTACTATTTAAATATTTTTCTTTCTCTTCTCTTTCTGTAGATGCATTAAATACAATTATACTATTTGTATGTGACCTACATGCCAGTTACATTCCATTGTGTTTTTTTTCTGTTGTGTTTTAGTAGAGATCAGCAATTTTCAACCAGTATGCTGTGGCACACTGGTGTACCACAAGGATTTTTAAAACATGCAATACCTGACTTAGTTGAGGGCATTAACCTCTTTTCCCTTAGTCTGTCAAATAAAAAATTGACAACTGCCAACACAACAATAGCTGTTCAGTGTGAATAAATCCAAATTATACCTATTTTTTTTCAGATCAGCAAAAAATATAATATAATGTTTTGGTGTGCCACAAAATTTTAGTAATTAGTTTATGTGTACCATGGGATGAAAAAGTTGAAAATCACTGGTACAGACATTTTCTATTGAGCAACCTTTTAGTTTGCTAATTCTGTTATGGCAAGTGCAATGTTATACATATTCATTTCAGATCAGATACATCTTTTAATTCTAGTATATTCATTTGATTCTTTTTATAGGTTACACAACTTTTGTCTATTTTTTCCCATAATTTTCTCTATTTCCATAAACAAATTAATCATCTCTTTAAAAGTCCCTTGTCTGCTAATTCCAATAACTACACTTTGTGGATTCACTTTTGTTTTCTTGGTTATTATTATCTTGGTTATCTGCCAAATAGTCCTGCCTTTCTATATGCCTAGAGGCATTATTGAAACTGCATTTCTCTTTTCTTTGGCTAGGCTGTTAGAATGGGAGTCCAGTCATCTTTATCCAGCTATGGATGAATTTGAGTTGGGCTAAATTGCAGGGGTTAAGATTGTGGCTACAGGTTTATTGAGGTACCCAGGGTAGGGTTGTTAAAGGCCCTCAACAGAGATCGTTTGGGGATTGTCCTCCTGTTTTTAGGAGGCTTTTATCTTAGATTTTTAGTATCATACCATGCACAGCTTTTGACTTGCTACTGTTCTGATTTCTGAGAAAATAAGGTGAGTTGGTGTGCTGTTGCACATTGTTTTACTATCTCCCATATTACCTTAGTCTGGAAAGTTTAAACTGCAACTGAGTGCAGTTCTCTATTCTTATGCAAATGGTATACTGGTAGTACAGAAAATTGAGGATTCTGGAGCTATTGGCTATCTTTCATTGCAGGATAGTTTGGGGCCAAGCAAATAAATATTTAGCTGTTGTGGTAGAAAACCTTATGAGAGTACCTTTGGTATGGAAAAGGGGCCTTATTTAATCAAGTATAGGGAACCATAGAGGAGGGTCCCAGCTGTCCAACTAGGCATTACAAAGCCCGATAATGAGGTTGCATGAACATACTATAAAATTTTGTATATTTTTATGACCAAGTTATATGTACCCTTTTCCATTTTTCTTTGCTAATAGTATAGCCCTGTTCACATTACATAATTTTATAGTTCAGAGTTTTGCAAATTTTATAGATACACATTTCCCATTTTCTATTGCATATCAGTTCTGATAATTTTCTGCTTTTTGCTAGTCTTCTTGTGAAGGGGTAAAAATCATTAAACTGGCTCTTGAGGAAGAATTTTCTGGGCTCCCACTAAACAAAGTTCTCTGTTTGGGAGAGAGGTTCAAATGTTTCCTACTACAAGTTCAATTTTGCCTTTGGTGACTATACATGCACATGTGTGTGGGCACCTGTGAACATGCACATATACACAACCGTGAACATTCCATTTGAAACACAATATAGTTCTACACTTTGGAAAATTATAGCCTATTATGGATAATAAGTGAGATTATAATATCTCACAATATTCATTTAAGACCATAAGTGACTTAAGTAATGGGAAAGGCAAAAATAGTTTAGAGGTAGAAATGGCTCATTGCCCCCACTTAAACAGCCCTGGTCTGAGTCAGTAGATCTTGTTTCCAAGATCCAGCTTCATCTAACTGATTTTTAACAAGTCGATTAACATACCTTGTCCTCAGTTGTGAAATGAGGAGAGTGGGAAAGATAGTTTAATTACTAGTCACACAACAATCATTTTGAATGCCTACTCTGTGATAGGCACTTTGTTAAATTCTAATTTTCTTGGTTTTTCCCAGCTCTAAAATTTGTAGGAACTTTAAGTTGGATTGGATTATGAAGACAAATAATACTTGAGGGCTAACATCTGCCAGCTAAGGAATGCTTCTTAGAACAAGAGGAAAAGAGAAACCAAAGATGGGCCTTAAATAATAGGTGTAACATACCATAGGAGAAGAAGGGTCTGTGAGTCCAGAAGCTATCTCCCATGCACAAATATAGGAAATGAACTTCTTAAAGGAGATTAGAGCATAGCTTTTTCATACAGGTTTGATAGTTCACAGTCTGTGCTACCTGGAGAGGGTCTGGTTTTGTGTGACTCCTATGTCCATATCCTTTGCAAGTCAGATTTAGAGCAAAGGGACACTATGCCCCTTAGAATGGTTTTTTAAAGGTCACAAAATCCTAATATATGTACAAAACCAATAAGTTATTTTGAATGTTTTAAGCTCTGAACTATGTAAGGATATAGCCAGTGATGGAGTTCTGATAACTTTATCCATTTGTGGAATTTGGTATCAACTCATGTGAACAGAATCAAGCTTTTATTTGGAGATATTTGTACAAGCATGGGTAAAGCTTAAACCTTTTTTAAAAGACTATTTATTTATTTATTCATTTTTAGAGAGGGGAAAGGAGGGAGAAAGCATAGCTTTTTCACACAGGTTTGATAGCTCACAGTCTGTGCTACCTGGAGAGGGTCTGGTTTTGTGTGACTCCTATGTCCATATCCTTTGCAAGTCAGATATAGAGCAAAGGGACACTATGCCCCTTACAATGATTTTTGATTCGCAGGCTGGTGCTCAGTCCACTGAGCCACACCAGCTAGGGCAAAAGCTTAAACTTTTTAAAGAAAATAAGCTTTTGGTTAAAAGACTGATTAAAAAACACTTTGGGAATATTTTTTCTGAAAAAAAACAATTTAACCATTCTTTGATGGGTATACACAGAGTTGCTGCCTGTGCCCATATATCCGGTAAATAGAGAGTATGTATGTATTTGTCATCCCTATCATCCTCTGTCTATATAATTTTTTAACTACCTAACAATTATCTTCTTACCTATGTCTAATATTTATGTACATGTTTATGTATTTGGTTATTCTTCATATCAGATTATTATAAAAATTATCAGTGAACCCTAAGAGGATAGTATGCTGAAGAAACAGAATGTAAAGAAAAATGTGTTTCTTTCTATTAGAGAAGACCTTTCAATTGTTATGTGCTATTCTTTAACTAAAACAATTTTAAAAAATGGTGGAATAAAACATATTGCTAAAAAGAGAAGGGAAGTGTTCATAATTCCATAGCATTTACAATCAAGTTTCAAGTAACTGTCAAAGTTTCCTTCAAATGCTAATAAATAAGTTAGTTATTCTTTTCTCATATCAAGGGACTATGCTCTATGACACACAGTAAATGCTCTGTAAAAGAAAGTTCACATACCTTTAGGATATGCCTGACTGTAAGCAAAATGGGAAAAGAAGGAATAAGAGATGAAGCATTTACTGAACTTATCATTCACCTGAAGCTTCTTTGTGTCCTGGGCTCTGAGAATTTTATCAACAGAGTGAGTGAAAACAGAGCCCACCAGAGCCCTGGAAAATGTGTCTCAGGGAACTGCCTGACCTGTGGCATTAGGGACTGATTGAGGTGGCCTTAGACCAATTTCTAAAGCTTATTATCTGCAATCTACAGACTGAGATTGGGAAAAAACAAAACAAAACATCACTGCCATCACAATCAAACTGTCATATTAATCTAAACACTTTCTGGTCTTTGAATTACTCATTTGTTCCTCTCCCTCTCCTACCTGCTCCTAATTAGGCCCAACTCATAGTCAACCTTTTTAGTATCTACTTCAAAATCAGGTCACTGAGCCCTGGCCAGAATGGCTAATTTGGTTGGAGCATCGTCCTATAAACTGAAAGGCCATGAGTTTCACTCCCAGTCAGGGCACATGCCTGGGTTGTGGGTTTGGTTCCTGGTCAGGGCGCCTATGAAGGCAACTGTTCAATGTTTCCCACTCTTCCTTCCTCCCTTCTCCTCTCTATACATGCCCTCAGGTGAGGATATAAGTAAGAAAGTAAGTAAATAAATAAATAAATAGAAAAAGTTACTGAAAAATAATAAATACACAGAAGAGTTATATCATAAAGGTGTAGGTCAATGAATTTTCAAAAACTGAACTCTCTCCATGTAACCATAATTTAGATAAAAGACACTACCTGGACTCTCGAAGTCCCCCTTGAACCCCTTCATGTTTCTACTACCAAGGTTACCCCATTCTCAGTTTTAACCTCATAGATTAATTCTGTCTATTTTTGTTCAATATGAAATTATATAATTTGGCTCTTCTGTGCCTGGCTTCTTTTGCTGTACATTATATTGGTGTATTCATCTATTTTACAGCATGGAGTTGTAAATTCTTGATTCCTATATGTGAATATCCAACAATTTACTTGCAACTATTTATGGGCATTTAGGAATTTTGAAGTGGTGATTTTTGAAAGCCACAAAAGGACCCTTGCCATCCAGATATACCTTTCCTCATAACCCTTTATACAGACTGAAATTCTACATGGAAAGATTTCCATTAGTTAAACACATCAACTGTAAGCTCATTTGTGGGGCTTGTTCATTCCTGTCTGAGCTGTTTCTCCTCCATCTCCAGCTCTCCGCTATGGCTACTTCCCCTCACTGTTCCTGCTAGCCACATTCAACTACTTTTGTCCTTTTTTCTCTGTGTTTTATTTTGGATAGTTTCTATTACTAGGTCTTCAAGTTTGTTATTTTCTTTTTTCTATAGTGTCTAATCTGCTGTTTTTTCTCATCCATTTTTTATTTAAGTATTTTTTTTATTTCTAAGAGTTCATTTTTAAAAATATGTTTCTTTCCTCATAGTACTTATAGTGTCCTTTACCTCTAGAACTTATGGCATACATTTATAAAAACTCTTCTAAAATTTTGGCTTAGTTTTATAATTTGTTATTCGTTATGTGTGTCTATAAACTGGTTGTGTCCTGTTTATGGGTCATATTTTACTGCTTATTTGCATACTTATTCATTTCTGATTGGTTGCATGACATTGCCCATTTAACATTTTGGGGTGCTGAAATTTTTTAAAAATTCTTTAATATTTAGGACTTTATTCTAGGATACACCTAAATTTGATCCTTTTGTATCTTATTTGTAAGCTTATCTAGAAGGACAAGACAGCTTGTAGCTCTACCGTTACCAAGCAGATTGGGGCCCATCCATGTGGTGCCTTGGTGAAAGACCCAACAATTAAAGATGTAGAAACTGGTCTTTATTTTCTACATTCCTACCTTGGGGGAGCCTAGAGTATTCATGCTCTGAACACAGTATTCCAACAAGACTCCGTACTTCCTATGCTCCCCAATAGGCAATAAGCCAGAAACCCCAAAAGTTTCCCACCTTCTTATCTGGTCTTAACCTGGCTGCACAAACAGTTCTTCAGTCCCTCTGAAAGGTACTAAAGTCACCATCCTCACACAGCAGCTCTCTTCTTCAGGATCTGGGGTACATGGTCATCAGCCTTCATTTAACAGTTCAGAAAAGCATGTGCTATGTTACTCTGGTTCATGGTAAAACTCAGGAAAGGCACAGATCTTAAAAGTCCAGGTAAAGTTTAGGTGCAGCAGATCAGGATCTTGCAAGAAAGTCCTTTGCAGCTCCATAGTCAGCTAGAGCAGGCACGATCACAACAGCAGAATCTCCTTTCTTATTAGTCCAGACTGCATGACCTCCTTCCTCATCATAAACTACATAGCTGCTCCCTTCCAAGCCACTTGGCAAATCCCTTACTACAGACAGCATGCCTCCTCCCTCACTACTACTCCCTGCATGGCCAAGAGTACAAATGGCCACTGTGCAAAGTTTAAATCCTCACCCTGCACTTTCTCCGTAATCCCATTTCTGACTCCTCCCTCAAAGGTTATATCTACCAGTCTTCTGGTATCTTGCATTCATTCAGCTGATATTCCCAGTCAAAGCAGGTATGGTCCTTAACACAGAAGAGCTGCTTCCTGCCTCTTTCACTTGTGCCGTAACCAGGGAACTGCCTCCTGACTTACTGCACGCTCTGGAAGCTCCCAGGCTGTCACAAGGTGGGATAGGTTCAGAAAGTCACACCCATCTCCCTTGTCTGACTCAGCTGCCATCGGCAACAATTAAGCTAGCCAGGTTGCCATAGATACGCAAAATCTCCCAGTGACCCTGTGCTGCTGCTTCTCCAAGTCAGTTTTATGGGGAATATCCTCTGAACCCCGTTACACTACTACTGAGGCAATACCCTTCTGACGTGCATGATGCTCTACATGATGCCCTATGTGTGAGGAGGTCTCACCACTCTGGCTGGCCCATTACAAAATTATTCCCTCCTATGTGTAATCTCCACTTGCTCTGTTTAGTCATTCACCATTCTCAGTAATGTCCTCATACATATATACATTCAGTTAACTACTCAGGGTACCCAATGAAGGTCTTCAGTATTCTGTTTGTTCATGCAGCTTCCTCCTCTCTCTACAGTTCTCTGCTCTGCAGGTTCGAGCCACCATGAGTTCCCAAAACCCCATATTTACCTCCTAAACTCTTGGAGATTGGCATGATCAATTTGCCTTGCCTCACCAGATGTTGTAATCTGGATAGTCTCTCCAGGCAATGAGTTGGGTCACATGTAGAGCCGACTGCCTCATGTGTTTCTCTTCTCTTAGGATTACTGTTCACAGCTGCCTATTTTTAGTCTAATGACTAAAAAGTATTATTTTATATATTTCTTGGTATATAATTGTTTAAAATGGGAAGGTCAGATTTCATTACTCTATCATGGCTAGAAGCAGAAGTCATAACTCTGACCTAATTTAATTTGTCAGCAAATCCTGCTCCTTATTTCTAAAGTTGAGACATATTGTTCTCTTTGTCTGCCTCTCTCACCTCTTTTCTTTTTTGGCTCACCTGACTCCCACTCATTTTTATGGTCTTATTTTAATAATAGTAGCTAACATTTATTGAGCAGGCACTCTTCTAAGTATTTTTGTGTATTTCATTCAATAGTCACAGCAAATCCTATGAATTAAGTGCTATTTATATTATCTTCACTTTACAGAGAGAAAATAAGTCTCAAAGATACAAAGTTACTTGCTAGAGGCCACATGATTCATAGGTTGCAGGCTTGAATTTGAATTTGGTGGACTGGTTTCAGCTCTTGAACACCACACCATGATTCTGTACCTTCTCTCTTAGATATCAATTATTCTGGAATGATTTTCCTGATATCCAAATTCTGTGTTATTTTTTTAAAAATAGGTTTCCATAACACCTGAACTTTCCCCAAATTAAACTTGTTCCATATTAAAAACACCTATTTATTTGTTTGCATTCTCTGTATGTACTTGGAGAGCAGACACTTGTCTCAGTAATCCCCACATTAAAAGCAAGCGTTAACATGAAAGACATTAGTAAATGTTTTATTGAATGAATGAATAAAGGAACAATATCTTGATGAGATAACAATAACTTTTATTAAAGTCATTATTAGGAAATAGATTCAGTTTTTGAGGTCAGCTAACTAAATACTATTTTCCGTATTCCCAAAAGGATTCATAGAAAAAAAAATGTTTCAGGCCTGTGTGGGGAAGTTAGGAAAGGTGTGTATCTTGCCTTTTGAATATGATCCTGTCTGTATAACACAGTAGGGGCTCAAAAATTCAAGAGGAATGAAAATGGGGAAGGGTTTGAACAGAGAAGAAATTTATTTTTTTAAAAAAGAGAGAAAATAGGAAATTGTTAAATAAACAACACTTTATCACTTTGCAAAATTGGCTGCTAACTAGAAAAGAGCCCTTTATCACATCCTATTTAAAATCTATAATCTCAAGTTTGGAAGTCATTTTGCTTATTGGGCACAGGTAGAGAGCTATTTTATCAGTCTAAATAAATATATTTGCCTTTCACTGTCAGAGGAAATTGGCATTCTTTTGAGAATGATTGACCTTCTTTCCTATGATGTAAGAGAACACAGCATGAGCAAAATAGCCAAATTTGAAAGTGACCATATTTTATATTTTATAGTAAGCTTTTTAGATAGTGGTTGTTGATTATCATTGACTTTTCCTTTCTTACCCAGATTCCACCATAATTAGAATATTCATTATGAATATTGCCTTTTTTTCCCTGATCTAAATATTATTAGTTTATGTTGTTCTCCCTTTTAGTTTACAAAAACCCCCCAACTTTCTTATGTATTTTTCTATCTGATCAAAACAGCAACATAGTAGGAATTAGGCAGCATTTAGTACCTTAATCTATATTTCTGGGCCTCAACTCTCTGTCTATATAAAATGACTATATCCTTCATAAATATTGCAACTCCATATTGGTTTTCATTTTGTACTTTATGAAAATTTAGCATTTTACAGATGCACCATAAAGGAAAATATGGAAGGAAGGGCAGGGGAGATCAAACAGAGCCATAGACCCTCACCTTTACACAAACTAGGAATGATTTGCTGCTGCTTCTTTTTTTTCTGTGAAGGAGGATTTGCATTAAACCATCCTTACTCCCTCCCCTGGTACCATTATAATGAACTGACCTGAAAATAAGTGTGTTAAGTGGCCATAGAACATAAAGACACTAATTAGTTCACTTGGGGATCAAATCCATGATAACAGACTTATTCATGCTTTTCTGTATCCCCAAAACTATTCAGATAAAAGCAAAGGGGGAAAATAAATCTGTCATATATATGACAATCCTCAAGAACAAACACTTTAAGTTTCAAGTATGATCTGGTTGATTCTGTCACAGGAAAAGAATCATCACTAGTTAAGAATAAGTAATAATTGAATCTGGACCCGTAGCAAATAATGTTTCACAGCCAAAGAAATGCAAATAGCCAATAAACATTAAAAAGGTTTAGCCTCTCTGATGATCAAAGGAATTTATAGTAATAGTATGAGACATTATTTTAGACTTTAAAAAAATTATTATATACAATGATAATGGAGGGAGGCTGAAATAATCTCTTCATACAATGTTGGTGGTAGTACACATTAGTAAATATTTCTAGAGAGCAATTTGGCATTATGCAAGAGCCTTAAACCTATGCTTGTACTTTGACCAATATATTCTATTTCCAGAACCATCCTGAGGATATAACTATAGATGTGGCAAGGGTACTGATTCAAGTTTTATTTTGGTGGTATATATCACTTAGGCTCTTTTACTTTACAAGCAAGTGTTGTAAGTGCACCTTCAGATGTTAGAGGTTTGTTGTAAAACTACAAGGCTAAGTAAGAAAAACAGAAGCGCTAGCTCAGACAGATTTACAATTTAAAATCAAGGGTGAGGGAGGAGGTCATTCAGGATATGTTGAAGTTCCTCCAAGAGCATTATTGGTCCCATCTTTAGCAACATGTGCTCTTTGCTCTTTCCTCTCACAAGCTAATGAAACCAGAAAAGTCAGTGTTCATGCCACCTATCACTACCAAAACCAATAAGCAGAGACAAAGTTTGAATTTTTATGGGTGCTTTATTCAGATTGCAGGTGATATGAGAAGATGGCTGGTTATGTACCCCGACAGACGGCCTTACATTTCCTTTCAATTCAGCCTTTTTTTTATAAGGAGAAAAAAAATGTAGGTAAGGGGTTTGGAATACAAGGGAAAAAAGTGTAGATAAGGGATTTTAAATTCCAGAAAGAGATTAGTCAGATAAAAGATGCTGTCTGGCAATTTTCCTAATATACTTTTATCCATTGACCTGTGATTTTTTTTTACCTGGGTCCTGTGTCATTGGTGATTTTCTTTATCTGCATCTTGAGTGGTGTGATGTCTCTCCCTGGAACACAGTGGCTCAGATACCAGCTTGATTGTTTATGGTCCCTTCTGGAGCACAGAGGTTGACTTACTTGTGGTCTCTTGGGGGCAGGGTGGGACGTACTTTCAGTTCTGAAACAACAGCTTTTTACGTGCATTAACTTCTAAGTTTATTGATGATTACCTAAAATTAAAATTTTCTAACCCTTGAGTTCCTCCTTTACTAATACTTTGGTTAAGTTGCTCTGTCTTTGTTTATTGATGCTTCTGACTCCTGCCTGAATCTTTTTCATACTACCTTATGACTGCTGCTCCTGGATAAAGCATATTGCTTTCTCTCTATATTTTGGTTTCTGCCTTCACAAGGAAACTCAGACCTCTTTAAATGTCTTTTATATACAGTCTCAAAAAATAAAAATAAAAAAAGGAAGGGTTTCTCCCAGAAACCTTATTAACCATTGTCCTGTCCATAGGTTTGTTGTTCTATTGTTCAGTACCCAATATTGCTCCAAGCAGACCTCACATTCAGAGAGGGCCACATGGTTCGGTTTCTGAAGAATGGATTGTGAGTGTGCCTGACACTTGGAAGAAAACATATTCCTACCCAAATTATAGTATTATTGGTAAAAGCCTAAATGGAAAACAAGTTAGTTATACAAAAATAGGAGAATTGGCGCATATATTACATGTATAAATGATAATGTTATCAACTGTTAAATGTTTTGATGACATTGTGATTAAGAAAACTTAAAATGAAAAAATATTTAATACAGTATATACTAAGTAACGTCAGTTTGAGAAAAAATATATGCACAGAATAAAATATTGGGAGAACATACACTAGACTGTTGAGCAATTACCAAATAGTGAAATATGGTGATCTGTATTTTTCCTCTTTATATGCTTTGTTTCCAATATCTTCATAGTCTATTTTATTTTTATAATAATGTTGCTTCTTAATAAAATAAAAGAGGCTTATTTGAAGAATGAAAAATTTTAAATCAAATGATAGAAATGTTATGGTATTGCACATGAGACATTTTCCTGTTATGCTTATGTTCTTGCAGGAAGAAGCTGAAGGTCATTAACTTACCTAGCAGAGTATACCCCTCAGGGAAAGGACTGTACGTTGAGTTCTTCTATGTTACTGCATGGTTCTTTTCTCTAAAATGTTACAAGGAACTTGTTTTTCATTTCTCATATATTCCCAGACAAGCCTCCTTATCATTTCCAACCAAATATCAGTGAATAACTATAGTGATAGCAAATGTTTATATATTTGTCCTTTAGAGAAGAAGTACATTTGTCATTTTTCGCAAATCTCCTCAGTACTTTTTAATAGGGTAAAAAATAAGCAACAAAATAAATACAAAGCCAGCAACATGTCCAGGTGACTCACATTTAAAGATCAAAAGGAAAAAAAACTCCCAAACCATTCACTCATTTATGTATATCTGACACATCTCCCTGGGTAGATGGTGAGCTTCTGGACCTAAGAGCAGCATGTGACTCTTTTTTTTTTGGCTTTTTTTGTAGCATAAGAAACCTTTAATTTGAATGTTCAAAAATTTCTATCTCACATTCCTTTATAACCATGTTCATATCCTGAGAATATATTAATATGCATTTGCAGAAGAGCAGTCTATAGGCAAACAATCTTTAATGCAGGGTTATCCCAGTTAAGTACAGTGAAGATGGACTTATTATAGTCAGAGTAAATATATGGTTCTTAGAAAAAGTTATTGTTTTCGGTGGGTTCTCCTTTTTGTTACGTTCAGTAAGGAGAAAAACAGACATGAACATTTGGGGGATAATTTATAGGATCTTTTACACTTAAACATATATTCAATTACTTAGGTTTACAATGAGGGTAAAAAAAGAAAATACAAACACATGTATTCACACATATATACAGTGACCCTTAAATAACATGAAGGTTAGGGGTACTGACTGCCATGCCATTGCAATTATCTCATAACTTTTGACTCCTCCCAAACTTACCTATAGTGCCTGGTATTTGTTCCATGAAGTCCACAGATACCAAATCTGTGGATGCTCAAGGACCTGATGTGTTATAAATTCACACAGAACAATGCATACAGTTGGCCCTCTGCATCTATGGATTCCCAAGCATGAATTGGAAATACTGTTTTCCATCCACTGTTAGAAACCTGGGCACACGAAGGGCCAACTGTATATTAATTGAAAAGAAGTCTGTGTATAAGTGGACTCATGCAGTTCAAACCCATCTTAGAATTTAAGCACGTACACACACATAAGTTTACTTTCTAAAGTCTTATTTTGATGTAGGAAATTTGTTCTTGAATGAAGAATAAGGAGAAAGTGTTTAGTTAAATGGCATAGAAAAAGGGATGAATGAAAAAAAAAGGAATATGATGATGCTATAACATTACGATTGTCTTCTATCATATTTTGATTTTGCAGATTTGGCCTCTGAGTGATTTTGGGCTTCTGCATGATAGCCCTAATGGCCACAGATGTTCTGATGATTAGCAAGCATTTAGTCTTTTCATTTGATTGCCTTCTGTTCAAGTGAATTTATTATTGCCACTGAAACCATGTACTTACTAATAAACTACTTGCTACTCAGTTTGTTATTTTTATTGTCAAATGAAAGAATAAGTAACACACAATTTGTACACTATATTAATTCAAATTAGATGAATAAAAGTAAGCCAAAATAAATCATCTAAATTTTATGATAGATGTAAAAATATTTTTAGGGAGAAACCTGGATGACAACCTCATTTTTGAATTTTTAGTATTATAGGTATAATGAAAAGTAATCTCCTTATGAATATGCTCTATACTTTAGCTACACTTATACGTTAGAGTAGGAAACTAGTCTTCTAAGTCCAAACCAACAATAAATACAAAGAGTTCAACCTAATAAAAAGCTGTTAAGTCACAAGTTTTGCTCACTCATTTGAAATAAAGAAAGTTTCAGCAAGCCCAGAAAGGATTCCTTTTTAAATCAGTTTTAAGTGAGTTCTGACTTATACTATACATAGACTATTAAATGTGTAGAAAAATATAATCTTCAGAGTCCACCGTAATCAATAATGAATAATACATTATAAAAATCCATCTCATTATAGTAGTAATGCAATAGTCCCTAATCTCCAAATATAGGTATTGATACCATATCTTTGTACCCTGAAATAAGAAGGAAAGTAATATACCTGTGTCAGATCTAAAGCTACCACTTCCTAAATAATATTTAAAGTTGAAGATGGCAGTGTTGTAGAAGCTCACCCCCTTTAATGTAGCCACGTGAAGAATTTGAAAACACAGTGCCAGGGCTGAAGTCAAGTCTTCTGACTCCAAAGCTACCCTCCCTTCTACAGTTTTTACTCTGCTTTCTTTGTTCACTTTGTAATCACCTTATGAATGTCCATATTCAGGCTTCACAATGGGAGAAGCAGGCTCACATGCTATGCACAATGATTCTAATTTAACTCTAATGACCTGAAATTTTGAGACAGTTTGTACAATAGGCCTATAACTTTGACAGCTAGAAATATCATGTTACCTCAGAAACATAAAGTAACCATAAAGGCATATGATGATATTGTGATCCATTAAAAGAGAAGACATGCTTCTTTAAATAAACAAAGCAATAATAAACTTCTCAAATAGGAATTTGCTAAATAGAATTTATAATTCAAATCCCTTTTTGTGGTCTGTAAATATAAATTATAAATACATATAAAGAGCTAAATTAATTTTTTTGCTATTCTGGGATAGACTTTGCATATTATCTTTGCAAATAATAAAGCTGACAAATAAAAAAAGAGGAATCTTTTCTTGGTCAGCTTAATACTGTTGCTTGAATGGAATGGCCTCTCTTCTACATTCCTGAATATACAGTTAAAGAAGTGCACTTAGTGAACAATTTCAGCTACGATGAAGCAGTTCTGTAACTAGTGAACAAATATCATAAGAAATTAGGGTAACTTCTTCTGCTTCACCTTTGGAAACACTCTATTGTCCACCATAACAGCAACTCAGAGAAAAAGAGTGATCATCTTTGTTCCAAGATATTTCTTCAAGGTATACTAGAGTATCTCCTGGTCTCATATTTCTTAGATCACCTTCATGCTGCTGCAGACCATACTCTTTTTTTGTCTCTTCATTCCCTAGAATTTTCCATGCCATTTCAATTTCAATGAACTTCTGTATACATTTCTCCGCTGTTCCTGCTGGCATATCTTCATTTTGTTTATCTGGATGATACATTAATATGAGTTTTTGATACTTTTGTTTTAGGTCTGACATACTTGCAGATGGGTATGCACCCAGAGTGCTGTACCAACCCTTTTTTCGTATCCGCTCAAATGCCTGCATCCATTGAACAAGAAGTGGGCCTTCTCAGATCAGCAAACTTCTTAGAGGCTTGGGGATGGACTCCTTACAAGTGGTCAGCATGTGATTTTTTTACATAGTCTCAGCAAATAATACATAATAGATTATAGAAAAAATGAATTTTTACAGATGCAAAGGCTTTAGAAATCATGGTTTCTTTTTTTTTTTTACTGTAGTTAAGAAAATGGAAGTCCATAGCCAATAAGTAGTTCTCTCAAGATCAGAAAGTTAATGGAAAACCTGACACTAGAGCCAAGATTTCATGATATTCTTTGTATAGGGGGAAAGAAAGAATTTGGACTTTTTGCTTTAGAGGAGATGACATCTTTTTTTTTCTAAAATGAGACCACATAGATCAAAACGGGTTAAATATGGATAGTAAAACAATAGCTAATTGTGCTAAGTTATATTCTGGGAGGAGCACCTTTCAAAATAGGATGAAATATCCAAGATATTTACTGAGGCTAATACCAACAAAAAATATAGAAAAAGAAAAGAAGAAGGAAAGGAGGGTATTTACATCTCAGTGCAGGTCAGACCCATTTAGGATAGAGGGCAGGAAGAAAGGTTAGGTAGGAAGAGCCTGAAACTGCAGTACAGCTCTAAGAAATTTTCACCTGGGCTGTTGGAGAGTACTTGAGCCAAACTCCTCCATTAAAGGGGCCCCATGTTTCACGGGAATGACCTTCATTGATATCTTGGTGTGTTTTGTCATTGGAGCAGCTGTCTGGAAGCTTGACTTTGGTGCGAACTTAGTGGATCCTGAAAGCAGCGGAAGGGCTGTCAGTCAGTTGCACATTCTGTGGGAGTAAACCTGGGTGGTACATTTGCATGGCTATCACACTGATTGGGAACTTACTATGTACTAGGTGCTGTAATTAAATATTTATATTCATTTTATTATTAGAAAAATTCTATAGAATGGATGTTACTATTTCCATTTTACAAATGAAAAAATTGAGACTGACACAAAGTTAATACTTCATGCAAGATGACATATTTGGTAAATGATAGAATTACTATTGAAAAGTACGTAGTTCAACACATGTAATTACACCCTTATACCACACTGTCCTCTTTACTATGGTTATGAAATTATGCATAAATAATGGGACTCCAATGTTTAGTGTTCCATATCTATCAGTATTAACCCACACCCAGTTATTTAGAGAACAACAAATATACTATACCTAGTAGTTAAGAGTTTCCCAGCTTATATGAAATTTGATGACCAGAATTAAATGCAAGGGAGCCTACAAAACTGTCTTAGTGTGTTAGATTCTATGTTTCCATATGAGAGAAGAAGAAAATCCTGCTTCCTCATAGATTGGAAGCCTCTATTGTCATCTACATGTAACCTATATGTAGCTGTGAGTATTCCCAGATAAAATAATTACATGGTTTGAGATTATAGTGAGAATGTTCATCCATTTTCTTCCATCTATTTCTCTCTCTTCTGCCCTACTATATATTTAGTCAGTTAAAAGATGAGTACTAAAATTGATTCTAAAATATATTTCATGTTCAAATTCAAGTAGTATTTTATAGAAAACTTCCTGAGGAAATACAGACACATAAAGAACAGTTTAGAAAATGAAAAGATCATGGAATAAACCAAATGAAAAAAACAAAGAAACAAACAACTACAAATAACAAATTTTCAAAATCTGCATGACCACTCAGGCCATTGTAATATCAAGTGATCTATAAAGTATAATGAAAAATTTATGGGCGATTTGTTTCAAATTTTGTACAGAAGTGAAGGAAGGTTTGCAAACGTGTAAAAAAACAACTAGAATAAATGGGAGACATCTGTAATAGTGTCAAGAATAAAAATAAAATACATTTTTAAAAAAGCAACTAGAATAAAGTAGCTCAGGCATTAAAAATAGTGGTCCTAACACCAAACCATTTCAGAAGTCACAAGTTTGGGGCTGTGTAAGGAAGTGATTGCCAAGCAGAATTTGGTCCCTGAAATAGGAAGCTCTATAAAACTACAAGGTGGAGTGATGTAAGGAAGACAAATGGAATAAAATAAAAGGAAGGGATTTTTTTTTTTTTTTTACTGTTCGAATACATTTGTCTCCATTTTCCCACCACCCTTTTCCCCTGCCCCCTCCCCCACCTAGATTTTTTTTATCAATATGTGAAATTAAAGATATTTATTAAACATATTGTATATTTGACAGCCTGTGGGATTTTATAGATATTTATTTTTCCTGCTGACAGCTGGTCAATTATTTTTTTAATTTTAGTTTTCTATTACAGTTTACCTTCAGTATTATTTTATATTAGTTTCAGGTGTAAAGCACAGTTGTTAGACATTTATATAATTTACAATGTGATCCTCTGGATAATTCATATACGCACCTGAAACCATATATTGTTATTACAATATGATTGTTTGTATTCCCTATGCTGAACTTTACATCCCTCTGGCTATTTTGTAACTACCCATTTGTACTTCTTAATCCCTTTAACTTTTTTGCCAAGTCACCCAACCACTCCGTCCTCTAGTGCCATCAGCATGTTCTCTGTATCTTTTAGTCTGTTTCTGTTTTGTTTATTTTGTTCTTCATTTTTTTAAAGATTTTATTTATTTTATTTTTAGACAGAGGGGAAGAGAAGGAGAAAGAGGGAGAGACACATCAATGCGTGGTTGCCACTTGTGTGCCCCCTACTGGGGACCTGGCCCGCAACCCAGGCATGTGCCCCAACTGGGAAACGAACAAGTGACCCTTTGGTTTGCAGGCTGGCGCTCAATCCACTGAGCCACACCAGCCAGGGCTGTTTATTTTATTCTTTAGATACCACATACAGGTGAAATGATATGGTATTTGTCTTTCTTATTTCTTATTTGTGTGACTTATTTCACTTAGCATAATACCCTCTAGGTTCATCCGTATGGTCACAAATGGTAAGATTTCATTTTTTAACGAATGAATAATATTCCACTGTGTAAATGTACCACAGCTTTTTTATCCATACCTCTTCTATAGGTACTTGGGTTGCTTCCATATCTTGGCTATTGAAAATAATGCTGCAATAAATATAGAAGCGCATATATCCTTTTGAATTAGTGTTTTGGGTTTCTTTGGGTATTTATCCAGAAATGGAATTGCTGGATCATAGGCAGTTCCACTGTTAATTTTTTGAGGAACCTCCATACTGTTTTCCATAGTGGCTGATCCAATGTACTTTCCGACCAACAGTGCGTGAGCATTCCCTTTCCTCTGCATCCTGACAACACTTGTTGTTTGTTGATTTATTGATAGTCATTCTGATAGGTGTGAGGTGATGGATCATTGTGGTTTAATTTGTATTTCTCTGACGATTAGTAATGTTGGACATTTTTTCATAAGTCTACTAGCCGTACATATGTTCTCTTTGGAGAAGTGTCTATTCAGGTCCTCTGCCCATTTTTTAATTGGATTTTTTGGGGGGTTGAGTTGTATGGGCTTTTTAAATTTTAGATATTAACCTCCTATTGAATGTGTTACTGACAAATATGTTCTCCCATTTAGTAGGTTGTCTTTTTGTTTTGTTGATGGTTTTCTCTGTGCAAAAACTTTTTTAGTTTGATATAGTCCCATTTGTTTATTATTTTTTCTGTGTCCAAGGAGCTATGTCAGAAAATATATTGCTAAGAGAAATATCACAGAGTTTACTGCCTATGTTTTCTTCTAGGAGTTTTATGGTTTCAAAAGTCTTACACTTATGTCTTGAATGCATTTTGAGTTTATTTTTGTTTATGGTGTAAGAGGATGGTCTAGTCTTCATATTTTTTGCATGTTTGTGTCCAGTTTTCCCATCATCATTTATTGAAGAGACTGTGTTTACCCCAGTGAATGGTCTTGCCTCCTTTGTCATAGATTAATTGGCTCTAGAGGTATGGATTTATTTCTGGGCTTTCTATCCCATTCCATTGATCTATGGATCTTTTCTATGCCATTACCATGCTCCTTTGATTACTAGAGCTTTGTAGTATGGTTTGATATTAGCTAGTGTACTACTTCCAAATCTGTTCTTTTTTCTCAAGATTGCTTTGGCATTGCATGTTTTTTGTGGTTCCATAAAAATTTTTGAATGATCTATTCTAGTTTTGTGAAAAACACCATTGGTATTTTGATAAGAATTGCACTGAATCTATACGTTGCTTTGGGTAGTACAGACGTTTTAATGATGTTAATTCTTATTCATGAACATAGTGTATGCTTTCATTTACTTGTATCTTCAGTTTTTTTCTACAATGTGTTATAATTTTCTGAGTGTAGGTCTTTTACCTCCTTGGTTAAATTTTTTCCTATTTTTTTAATGCAATTTTAAATGGAATTGTTTTCTTAGTTTCTCTTCCTGGTAGTTCATTATTGGTATATAAACATGCAACCAGTTTCTGAATATTAATTTTGTGTCCTGCTACTTTACTGAATTCATTTATCACTTCTAGTAGATTTTTTGTGTGTGTGGAATTTTCAAGACTATCTTGATATAGTATTATGCTATCTGCAACTAATAACAGTTCTATTTCTACCTTTCCAAGTTGGATACCTTTTATTTCTTTTTGTTTGATTGCTGTGGCTAGGACTTTCAATACTATGTTGAGTAAGTTAGTGAAAGCAGACATCCCTGTCTTGTTTCTCATTTTGAGGAAAATGTCTTTACCTTTTCCCACGTGAGTCAACTATTAGTTGTGGGTTAGTCACATATGGCCTTTATTGTTTTGCAGTATTTTTTCTCTATTTCCACTTTGCTGAGTATTTTCATCATAAGTGGGTGCTGAATTTTGTAAAATGCTTTTTCTGAATCTATTGATGTAATCATATGTTTTTATTCTTCATTTTGTTTATGTGGTATATCATGTTTTGATCTGCAGATATTAAACCAAGCTTACATTACAGAAATAAATCTCAGTTGATTATGGTATATGACCTTTTTAATGTATTGCTGAAATCAGTTTGTTAATATTTTGTTGAAAATTGTTGCTATATATATAGATATAGATAGATATAGATGATATAGATATAGATATATCTGTCAGGTTGGGAATCAGTATAATACTGACCTCATAAAATGAGCATGTAAGGCTTCCCCTCTCGTATTTTTTTAACTTGTTTGAAAAGGGTAGTTAGTTCGTTTTTTAAATGTTTGGAAAAGTTCACTGGTGAAGCCATCAGGTACAGGACTTTTATTTGTTGGGAGTTTTTTGATCACTGAATTGATTTCAACTGGTCAATATTTTTGTTTTGTTTTGTGTAAAAAAAAAAAACATCGCTAACTGGTTCAACTTTACTTGTCTTTTTCACTTTCAAGTATTTCTTGCAAACAAACAGACAAACAACAGTCCTGGTAAGGTGAGTTGGGCTACTAGTGACTTTATCAACCTACTGATATAAACAGATTTTCCTGTTCCTTTTGCTACCAAGGAGAAGTAAGACTTATTTGTGAAAGGAGGAGAAAGGGAATTATTAGCAACACAATCTTTCCACCTACATTTCTGCTTATTGTTCCACTCCCAGAAACATATGGTTCATATTATTACTTTTTAACAGAGTTCTAAATTGAAATTTTGAGTCATTGCCCCTAAACTTCAGTACTGAAGAAGTTCTCATAATCACAGTAGGTTGCAGGCTCATATGAAAAGATAAATGAGATAAGAAAACATAAGAAATATTACTTTTTGTAAAATTATGCAATATTATACCAAAATTTTGTCAACTTTAGAATTCTATAATTATTTTCTTTGTTTTTAGTTTTGTGGCATGTGCCTGGCATCCAAACATACAGTAACAAAAAATTTGCCTATAAAAACTGGTACTAATATTTACATTTCAGGACACAAGAACAGAAATGACCAGTTTTGGTTTCGAGTTTTGATGAAAAAAGACGATTATAATGAAAGCTCCTTTTAAATGTAAGTCCTAATTTAAACAGGTGAGTCTTTTGGATTTACTCAGATATATTCCCAGAAGTGGGATCACTGGGTCAAAAGGCAGATCCATTTTTAATTTTTTGAAGTATCTCCATCCTGCTTTCCACAGTGGCTGCACCAAGCTGCATTCCCACCAACAATGCAAAAGGGTTCCTGTTTCTCCATGTTCTTGCCAGCATTTGTTGTTCCTACACTAATTCTAAAGAACGTAATGACCCCTATGTTCATTGCAGCATTATTTACAATTGCTAAGATATGGAAGTAGTCCAAGTGTCCATCAATAAATGAATGGATTAAACAACTATGGGACATTTACACAATGGAATGCTACTAGGCCATAAAAAAGAAGAAAATTTTATCCTTTGCAACAGCGACAGCAAGGATTGACCTGGAGAAGATTAGGCTAAGTGAATAAGTCAGGCAGAGAAAGATGAATACCATATGATTTCATTCATATGTGGAATCTAATGAACAAACTGAACTAACAAGCAAAATAGAGACAGACTCATAGATAGAGAGCAGAGTGACAGTTAATTTTGGGGAGCTGGGGAGGGTAGGGAGTGGAAGGATTGAGCAAAAAGGAGAAAAGACTCAAGGACATGGACAACAGTGTGGTGATTGTAGGGGTATAAATAGTAATGGGAAAAATACAATAAAACATTTAAAAGATAAAATGAAAACTATTAGGCACTGTATAAAATATAAAAAAGAGTGAACATGTTAGTCATATGAATATGTACATTAACATTGTGATGTCAAGATTGGAGGTTTATGTCCTTTCATTTTTAAAAGTTAACTTTAAAAGGTTGCTTTGTGATAAATTCAAACAGTGATTAGATGGGGTAACTCTATATAATTAACATGATAATGGGGTCCTCATCTTCTGATATTTTTTAACCACAATCAGTTGAAAACCTCATACACTGCGGATAGTATATTTGCAATGTGCCTTCTGCATTTGAGAACTTCTTTTTAATAGAATAAAAAATTTCTACTTGATGGAGAAATCTGACAGAGTTTTACCAATGGCTTGCTTAAGCATCCCAAGAACTTATAACAGGGCATATATTCCCATTGATGAAAACTGTACTCAATTTAAATACAAGATGAATATTAATAGGATGCTTCCCTTTCAAATGTCTTCCTGGTTTTACTCTCCTTGGGTCAGTGATGATTAAGCTGAGTTCTGAATAGTTGTAGAGCCCTATCTTTTATAATATTAAGGATAAAATCCATATATAGCCTATGAGAATCTCTAGAATAAATTATATTAATCCGTTTATTTGCTGAAATGTACTTCCTCTTGCTATTTCGTGTGAATTCAATTATGGGAAGTGGAAATGCTCTCAAATACCACGTTCTGATGTGAAATGTTGAAAAATCTTTGGGGGACATTAGTTCGCCTTTAATAACACGGCCAAAACTGTGCATATGGGGCCTCTCCAGTGGAAGCAAAGATTGCACATTGCAATGAAAAACAGAATTGTCATAGGGGTGATTCCTGTCAAATGGAGAATAACTCTGGCACAGGAGAGATGAGCCAGAAGAAGAGGATAAAATAGTCATTCAAAGGTGAGAAATACTTTTTTCCCTGGAAGGCTTTTTTTTTTTAAGACAACAAGAAGAAAGTATTTTATTTTTCAGTCCCTTTCTACTCAGATTTACAAAACGTAGCTGCTCTGTTGTCAAGTTGGAAAATCAGAGGTATGATTACCTTAAAAAAGTTTTACTTGTCAGAATTTCTTCCCAGCATGTGAAACACTCCTTTGTAGTGCCTCATGCTGCAGTTCCAGTTTATAAAACATACCGTGCAGAACACCTTGTCCAAAAGAGTCAGCGTCAGTGCTTTTCATACCATGCCAATAGATTCTAAGAACTTTCTACTTCATTATCCACTGGGCAAATCTTTGCTACTTTTTGGAGTATGACAAATGTAATTTAATTTTGAAATAATCAAATAGAAACAGACAATTATGTGGATTTGGGGTTGGTTCTACAAAGTAAATTGAAATTCAGTGGTCACAGGTATCTTGGTATATGGTTAAGGGCACAACAATAAAATACAGTTTATAAACAGTATGACTACAAAGATACAGAAATATTTCAAGACTAATAGTTCATAATAAATGGAAAATGACTCAGTATGGTACTGTTTTAATAGGAAAAAAGAACAAAACATAAATAGGTGAGGTTTTTATTCAGTGACTCAGAGAATCTCTGTCCTTCAAAGATTTTCCCTTCAGTCGTACCTCAGTAAATCTGGCTTCCCAGCAATTCATTGTCTCTGTCCTTTACTTGCTATTAAAATATGATTTCAAAAATATAGTACATTAGAAAGACTCTGGAACCTAAGATATGAAGTAAGACATTAGTTTAAGACATGATTCTGTATCCTAGGACCAGTGGTATGCTGCTAAATGTCTAAGAACTGACTTTTTAGGAAAAAAAGTTTGAACTCTGTGATTTCCTTGGTGTATATAATCCTACTATGGCCAGTTCCTAGCTAGCAAAATTATGTCACTGAATGTAAAGTTGAGAAGCAATGTGGATAATTGGCTTTCATGATGTGGTAGAAGTTGACTTCATCATATTACTGTCTTGGACAGATATATATATCACTGTACTAATTCTATTTTTTCCTCTCCTGTAAAATTGATGTAATAATGTATGTCTCACGGATAATTGAAAAGATTAAATGAACAAAATATTAGTATCTCTAGATCATCAGAAATATGTATTAAAATTAAAAATTAATGCAGAAAATCCATTTGAATTCCTATTCAAAATTTCAGTAATACCCAGATAGAAAAGTGGTATCTATCACATTTATTAGTACAAAAAGAAACTCAGAAGATAAGTTGGCAGGATGGAGGATGGATTGTGAATAAAAAAAAATTTTAAATAATTTGAGTAATGACTGTATAACAATAGAAAATTTCCTGGTAACACATGCATGTACACATGCATCTAAAAAATATATTTGCTAATGATACATCAGATAGAAGTTTGGCCTCCAAAATACATAAAGAACTCACATGACTCCACTCCAAGAAGATGAATGATCCAATCAAAAAATGGGCAAAGGACCTGGGCAGACACTTTTCCAAGGAAGAGATACAGAGGGCCCAGAGGCATTTGAAAGGATGCTCAGCATCACTAGCCATCAGAGAAATGTAGATCAAAACCACCATGAGGTACCACCTCACACCGGTCAGAATGGCCATCATAAACAGATCAACAAACAACAGGTGCTGGCGAGGCTGTGGAGAAAAGGGAACCCTAGTCCACTGTTGGTGGGAATGCAGACTGATACAGCCATTGTGGAAAGCAGTGTGGAATTTCCTCAAAAGGCTGAAAATGGAACTGCCTTTTGATCCAGTGATTCCCCTGCTGGGACTATACCCTAAGAATTCCAAAATGCCAATTCAAAAGAACCTATGCACCCAATGTTCATAGCAGCACAATGTACAATAGCCAAGTGTTGGAAATAACCTAAATGCCCATCAGTAGATGATTGGATCAAAAAATTATGGTACATTTACACAATGGACTACTATGCAGCAGAAAGAAAAAAAGAACTACTACACTTCACAACAGCATGGATGGAACTGGAGAGCATTATGCTAAGCGAAATAAGCCAGGGGGCGAAAGACAAATACCATATGATCTCACCTATAAGCAGAACCTAACCAACAATACAAAGATGCAAGGAAAATAAGACCAGTGACACTGAAAGAAAAAAGAATCCAACAGAGACGAGAGGGAAGCGGGGAGGGATGGGCGGGGGGCGGGGAAGGAAGGGAAGGAGCAAGCCAAGGAACATATAGCAAGGACTCATGGACAAAGCCAAAGTGGGGAAGGATTGAAAGGGGGGAAGGGAGCAGGGGAAAGTGGTTGGGGGAAGGCGGAGACAAATGTATTTGAAAAACTAAATAAATTAATTAAAAAACTCTCAAAAAAATAAAAATAAAAAATAAAACACATAAGCATTAAGCAGGTGAGGAAGAGCTCCTGTTAAGGCAGGCTTGGAGATTTGCTTGACAATTCTCTTTGTGTATGCAATAGATAGGGTGTCAGCAAGGCTTACATATGCAGGCTAAACTACAAGGCAGGTGTTTTCAATTAAGGAGGCAAAAATTCTTCTCTGTTTAATGATGGCTAATCCACACCTGAAAAATCTGCTTTGGGTATTAAGTGCCAGACATTAAGACTAAAACAGAAATATGCAATACATAAGGCATAGATTGATGGGATTCAGGCAAGCCTTAAAATGTATCATATTTGAGGGAAGGAATTAACTATTTGAAAGTTCACCTTATGAATGGTTTCAAAAATAAAAGTCAGGGTTGAAAAGTTTGAGGAAATCAAATTTTGCCACAGAATAAAACTTTCTAAAGACAAATTTATTTTCTTCAAGGAACTAGGCTTTCCAACATGATTGCTACTTAGACACCAAATGGGTGATCAGATGAGAATAGGATTTGAGAATTAGAAGCATTGTTGTACTTTATGATATAAAAACTTCCTTTCCATTTTAAGTTGTTATATTTTGGATTTCTGTTTTTAGAAAAAAATTGAAAAAAGAATATTGTCTGAAGTTTAGTTGTAGGGGGCAACGTTGTAGGTTTTCAAACTTAATTTTTCACCATAACTTTAAAAATGTTAAGAAATCAGCATAAAAAAATATAAAAGAATGTGAGCAAAAAGAAACTACCTTGGAATATCACATGGAAGGTCTCCGACGGTGAGGAAGGTAACAGCAAGGGAATCATTACCATGAGTGGCATTTTACACATGGTGTGTTAACTATCACTTTCAATCATCCACCAATAGTTATGACATTGGATGTTATTTTATCCACACATATTGTGACCAAGACTGAGACGTTTTAACTTACACAGTCAGACCTCTGAAGAACAATGAATGTGGACCATTTCCTTGTTCCTCATTATGAGCATTATTTTAAATTTGCCCAATCTTTGCTTGTAGTTTGAGCAATGCATGGTCTGGGGAAATATTTTTCAGACTCTGATTTTTAGTCATCCATTTTACATTTCAAAGAAACAGATATTTTCTGTTATCATTGCTCTAATTCAGATGCATGCAGGTTTTTGTCTCCTTTCCTTCATTAAATGGGCACTGACACCTGCTGGGGTTCTCAGAAAGAAGCTTGGTGCTCATGGAGTAAGGATGAATTTTTTCATTACTTTTAAAACCATCTTAACTAGCCTTGGATTAAATCAGCCTTAAATTCAATTATTGGTTTTCTGAGGAAGAGGCTTTGGTCTCCTCCAACCAGATGTGTTAATATTTTTAATTTGCTAATTAACCTTGGTGTCTGCCCATTGTGCTTTGCCCAAGTTGTCAGCCACTATAACCACTGGAGTCATTGTCTTCTGGGGACTGCCACAAGTTTTAATGATGTCATTGAGGGTTTGTGTCCCAAATACTGGAAGTTTGCAATTTCTCTGAATGCTGAATAAGTACCTCTTTTAGGTCCTGTGTTTGAAAGTGTTGAATAAGATCATCAGCATCTGTGCTGCTTGCTTATTCTGAACGTGCAATAAGACTGAAAATTACAATAAAAATTATACAACCATTAACCATTGGTTGCTTGTTGTGCTTGTTGTTCATAGCCTGGTGCTGATGAGCATGTAGTTAAGGGATTTTTGATTTTATACACACACTCTCTCTATATCTCTCTCTCTCTCTGTCTGTCTCTCTCTCTCTGGGATTTCTCTCTGGCCTATTTACATTGAAAAGTGGTAAACTTTTGACAAAGGCTAAGATTCCTTCCCTGCATTTTTTTGTTCGACTAGAGCTTCTAATCCTTGATATCAATGTTTAATGTGAAGGATCTGAGGGATCACCAAATGTGAGCACAGACCTAAGCCAAGTGAAATATCAAAATCTTGAACTTAAATTCTATGCTTTAAAGTCTTGTAGGATGCCACTAACTCTTTATCTGTCAAGCCAGGTTTTATCTGATGGGTTAATTTTCCAACTGTATTAGTTTTCAAAATCCTAATGTGTGTTTTCCAATTGCTTTGGGTCTCTCTTTCCAAATTTGGAAGCTTCTTCCTTCTTCCTGGTGTAGATTTTATTAATTAGATTTGGTTGGGGAGCTGTACATTATCTGACAGTCATAACCTCAGCAAAATTCTTCAGTTTCTTTTTTTTTAATTACTTTTCTATAAGGCCTTCAGTATCAGTGAATGCACTTTCTTATGACCAACAAGCCTTATCATCAACAGTGCTCATAAATACTTGCTTGAAAGTCTTCAATACTTCAGGCAATTACCAAATCATTGCTTTCCTTGATAAGGATGCTCCAAAGTTACCAGGTGGGAGTTTATATCAGCTTCAGTCTTTCCTTCATTCTATTCATGCCTTTGGCAGAATCTCAGGGATGTGTTCAGCCATATTTTAAAGACTTTTTATCCCAGTGATAAAAACACTTCCTAAATTAATTTCAGAAAATGATGTATACTTATAGATTGAAAGGAAGGATGAATGAATGAGTGGATGAATAAATTGTGCATTTTTTAAAAACTGGCATGCTCCATAGACTATTCTTTTCTCAAACTGATCTATGGGCCACATGCAAATGAATGTGCATAGGTGCGCACTAAAGTATAATACAGTGCCCTATATTATAGGCAGCCTCAAGGCTAACCCCAATGATCCCTGACTCCTGGCATTGAACACTTGTGTAGTTCTCTCCCACCTTCTATTAGAATTGGTTTCTATGACCAATAGAATATGGCAGAAAATGATAGGTAAGTTTTGAGAATAGGATATAAAAGACACTATGGCTTTCACGTTGGTCACCTAGCTTCTCTCTCTTGGTTACTCAGTTTGGCAAAGCAAACTTCTATTTGTATGTAGGGGAGTCCTATGGAAAAGTCCTTGAGATGGGACTGAGGCCTTCTGGAGACAACTAATGAGAACTGAGGCACCTGATGCACCTATCAATGGACACATGTGTACAAACTCTTAGAAACCTCTTCCAACTCCACTCGGTTCTTCCAGTTATAGAGCCCCAGTGGGTAGTTTCATGAGAACCTTATGAGAGACTCTGAACCAGAACAACCTGCCAAGTCAATTAGAGATTTCTGACCTCAGAGACCATATGAGATAATAAACATTTATTAACGTATATTGCTAAGTTTGGGGGTAATTTGTTATGTAGCAACAGATAACTAATACAAGCCCCATTGTATATCTGCTAAATCAGAATATCCAGACAGTGCGCCCCAGGAAACTTCACTGTTAGCAGGCACCGTAAGGTAATGATATTTTTGCATATTGGAATTGGAGAACAAAATTCTTGTTAGTGTTTTTAAGTTCTAAATAACTGGAGACTCCCATACTTCACTAATTTACTACAAAACATTTCTGATTCTTTAGCATGTCAATAGTTTGTTTTTACTCAATTTTTTTAATGTTATTTGTTACAATGAGAACGGAACCATATTTTATTGATCAGATATAGACATTTGTAACTTAATGTGGTTTTCAGAATGACTCCTGAAAGGATGATTTTAACTACTGGCTCTGTATCTTTAAGTATAACCACCAAAATCAAAGAAAACTCACTTTACCATAATTACTTGGATGAATGGGAAACACTCTGACTTCTTTCTCTCCAGTCCACTTTTCTTTACCAAAGCAGAGGACCCAACTCTCTAAGATCAAAGAAAACTATTTTTTTTCCAAAGCTAGCGAGCCATTAATATCCATCTCTGTAAAGCAATCCAAATGAATATTTCAAAACTGACTTGTATAATTAGCAGAATTTCACAAGAGTGTCAGCATTCATCTGAGGACTGTCTGTGGGGGAGTCAGAGTAGCCCAGGGTGGGAGCCTTAGGCAGCAATGACTTGGGAGAGTTGCCTTCATTTCTCTGAATTGAGGCTGCTTTATTTCTGAATTGAAAATGCCTTTTTTTCCTTTATAACACAAGAATTAATTAGAAACTATAAAGAGTCACTTTGTAAATTTTGAGTATTTTGAGAATGAATTTTATCACTCTTACCTTGGATTTATGACTGCACCATGGAAGTCAAAAGTCCTACTTTATTATCCCCTTCCCTCATATTGGTCAAGATTCATTCATAAAAACAGAACCAATAAGATAATAATAGAATAAGATATTTACTACAAGATGCTACACTTTTGTAGAAGGCATTATAGATGCAGGGTTCCAAAAGTAAAAGTTGAAAGATCTAAAAAATGTCACTAATCAACACTCCCGGAACACTGGTGCCCATCAACAAATCACAGCTTACAGCCAGAGATTGACCATGTGTCGGGGGCAGGGAAGCCCATGGGAAATCTCACAGAAGGCTTGTGGTTCTGTGGTTCACAGCCAGTGTCTGGTTAAAACCCGACGTTAGAAAGAAAGCTGGACGTGAAATAAGGAGACGGAGAATAACCTGGAATATTACGGTATTTATGCATATTTGTCACTGCATCTGACCCCCAAATCCTCAATTAATGTCAGTTGCTACACACCTGCCTACCTAGCTTCACACAGCCTTCCTTTTGGCCAACTTTAGTCTAGACCCACATAAGAAAAGAGATTCTGGGAAACATAGTTCCCAATGTAACGGGAATGACAATAGGACAACCCAATACAGCCACCTCCCCACCAGAATATAAAACCATAATATTTATTTTGAAATTTATGTATTATAATGTAAAGTAGGAGTAAGAGCACTGGATTTGGTGTCAAGAGACTTGAACTGTAATATTATCTCTTTCTTAACTAAGTAAATTCAAGTTTAATTTCCTCTCTTCCCTTCATTGAGCCTCAGTTTTTCTCATATTTATAATAGTTGGTGATAGATTGGGGTGTAGCGAACCAAGGATCTTAAAAAAAACTTCTATACATGATGCTTGCTCTATTGTTTCTAACTAGATACTCTTTTTAATTTATTCTAGCTCTTAAATTCTATGGTTCAAAGATGCAAATCATATCTAACAGAGTTCTCCTTATTTCTAAAGCACTTGACTTCCATTAAAATTTGTTCTATTAGCTCCTGTAAAAGTCATCTACCTTCAGTTATATACCTAGAAACAAAGATGTACTGAAAGCTGCTTTTTAATATTGTGTCTTAAACATATTGTGGGTCCAGACCCAAATGCCTCAAAGAACTGTGTGTGACTCAGAAGTCTAGAAGGGTATTCACATGGACTTTACCTTGTAATCACCTAAAGACATTTTAAAAATATTGATTCCTGAATTCTACCACCAGGAAGCTTTATTAATTGATCTGAAAGTTAAATTAATTGAAACTGGCATCATTACTTTGCCTTTTTTTGAGCTCCCCACACAATTCTAGTGTCCAGTTAGCACTAAAAAGCTCTAAATTAGGTGCTCTTATAAAAATAAAATGAGTCATTTCACCTGTCAATAGCTGTCTATAAATAAGTCCTCTTCAGAGTCAAGTTATGTGATTTCTGTGTAACTGGAGGTCGGAAGTTCTTAAGAGAGAATATTCTTTCCAGCCAACCAAATCAGTGGGTCTGCTTGTGCCTGTTTTCTGTATTATAACACACCTGCGTAGAATTCTTTAACAAGAGATTCCATACACAATGGAATTGAGAAGTCCTAAATTGACCTTATGAGTAAATCATGTATTAAATTTTTAAATAGTAGAAATATAATTGTTAGCTTCTTACCCCTGCCTTCTGTAATTCTGCTGTTGCTATTCTTTTGTCTTCAGTTTATTTTTGTGTCACTATGTTTGCACATTCTTGCCTTGAATAACATTGTGGAGTGGGAAGCTCTTGTTTCTTTTATATCTTGTCCTATTTATACAATGCTAATCTGCAGGCAGTTCAGCTCAAGATGCTATGCTAACCTGGGCACCATTTTCTTTACTTCTTCTTTAGCCTCCAGTGTATCATGCCTTGCAATATCTTTTTTATCTGAGTCCATTATAGCCATGTGAATCTTGATCTTCATGGCAATATTTTATTTCTGTCCTTTTTGGTTCAAGTGATACTTTTGGTAACTAGTTTAGCCTTAGCTCAGGTTTTAACAGTTCTTCTAGTCTTCATTCTCTGACTGCATAAGGAGGACATTAATCCTGAGAACATAAGCTTGAGGAGAAAGAAGCAGTTTCTTGGTATATAGTTAGGTCTTTTTTATTCTTTTTGTTTTTCCTTGGCTTTATTTCTAAAATTCTGCCTTTCATAGTAGTGGAACAAAAATAAAATATGCAAAATTTATATTCAAATAGCTGTTTTTCATATGTAGAAAATATTTTCAGTTCTTTCAAGTATATTTCAATTTAACTAAATACACAAAATAGCAATTTACCTAACTACTCTTCAATTTAGAGCTTGAATTTGAGGAGGTGACCAAGTAAATGTATATTACCTCCTCAATGTGTAAAAACTTTGCTGGGCAACAGCAGAGATGCATATTGCAACAATAATATCACTTATGTCTATCTTTTTTGAGACTCACACCCAGGAGACTCACCTGGTCAGTACCTATGATTCCGTTTTAAATTTGACTCTATGCTGGTCCAAAGGCCAGTCCGTCAGAAGCATTTGGCAAAGTAAAACAGAACAGGCAACTATCATAACTAATAATTAATAGATACTTATAATCTGTCAAGCATTGGTCCAAAAACATTATATGTATTATATAATTTAATCTTTAAAATAGTCCTGTGATATAGATGCTATTATTATTCTAATTTTACAGACTGAGGAATTAATCCAAGACACATAAAGTGGGGAAGGTGCAATGTAAATCTGGAATGACTGTATGCGATCCTCCCTCCCTCCCTCCCTCCTCATCAATCCATAAAAAAATACCCTGACCTGAAAATAGTGGCATATACTCTGCTAAAATGTTCTGGTTATTTGATCTACTCTTCCAAATCCATTGTTTATCCTTCTCTTCTCTACTTTGTGCCACAGGAGGTCAAAACATGCAGTTTCTGTGACCTAGGTTCTCTTGCTGAATGGTCTTCTTAGATTTGGCCAATGAACTGTCTTTTAGAAGGTGAGATGATGGCAGAGAAGAAGTCCCAGGTATTTTTTATTCACTCTGTTTTGATGTTTTGTCTCTGGGTATAGCTGTAGTCTTCCATGACTACTATTTTTGTCTAGTGGTTCCTTCCTCCATAGTTCGAATTGTCAACTGATGTCAGGCGACTCATGCACCTGTGTAGTTTAGTCTGAACTGAGTTATTTTGTGCTAGGAAAATTGGATATTCACATATGAAACAACAAAACTACTCTCTTATCTCATACTACTCACAAAAAATTAACTCGGAATGGACTAAAAACTTAAACAGAAGACCTGAAACCATACAACTCCTAGAGAAAAATAGGAAAAAAGCTTAGCGACATGAATCTTGGCAATGATATTTTTAGATGTGACAGTTAAGCATAAACAACAAAATTAAAAGTAAACAAGTGACACTATATTAAACTAAAAAAGATTTGAAAAGCAAAAAAAAAATCAAAGTGAAAAGACAATCTATGAAATGGGAAAAACATTTGCAAACCATATATTGATAAGTTAATATCAGAAAAATATAGAGAACTCACAAAACACAATAACAAACAACACAGAATCCAATTAAAAATTGACAACAGACTTGAATAGACATTTTTTCCAAATAACATATGCGTAGCCAACAAGTACATGAAAAGGTGTTTAGCATCACTAGGTATTAAAGAAATACAAATCAAAACCACAATGAGATTTCACCTCACACATATTATAATAATCATCATCAAAAAGACAAGAGGTAACAAATGGCATGAGGATGTGGAGAAAAGAGAACCCTTGTGCCTCTATTGTCCAGAAGGTATCAAGCCATATAATATGAAAAATAGATATTTATTGAAGAAGAAACAAGATACAAGAAACACTTTACATAAGACAATGATGTCTCAGTTCCCACAAAGTAGGCACCTTGGGACCTCACACAGTTCTCCCATTTGCCATCAGCTGCCCCATCGTATTTTCCTGAATCTCATCAGTGGTCTGAAATATTTTCCCTTTTAAAGGTAATTTTAGTTTTAGAAAAACCAGAAGTCTCATGGTGCCAAATCTGGGCTGTAGGTGGGCTGAGTCACCTCAGTGATTTGATGCTTCGCCAAAAAACTCTGCACAAGACATGACGCATGAGTGGGTGCCTTGTCATGATGAAGCTGCCAGTCATCAGTTGCCCATAGCTGCAGGCTTCTGAATCATCTGACTAGTTTCTGCAGAGGACTGTTCAAGCTTAATGCAAAATGTGTTGCAGATTCATTGCTCTATCACTCAGTCATTTTGAATGCAATGGCCACACAGTACACATGCTCACTCACCAGTGTCTACTGCCCCCACTGACTAGTAGAGTGAAGTTGTTATTTTTCATGCATGTGCATTCCAGTCCACTCTCCTTGGCTGCCAGATTACATTGATGTGCAAACTGTTCTTGTTATATTAACAATGGCTGGATTTTTTCTGGACAGACCTCATATATCAATAATATTTCAATGAACTGGAAAAAATTTGCCAATGTTTTATTTATTCATTATTTATTATTTTTAGTTATTTTTATTGAATTTTTTGGGGTGACCGTGGTTCAAAATTATATAGGTTTCAGGTATACATTTCTATAATGCATCACCTGAATATTATATTGTATGTTCCACCCAAATTCAAGTCTCCTTCCATCACCATTTATCTCCCCATACCCTCTTCTGCCTCTCTCACAACTCCTTTTCTCTCTTGTAACCGCTATACTGTTTCTGTATCTAGGATTTTTTTTCTTTCTTTAATCCCTTCACTCAACCTGCACCTTCCTTCCCCTCTGTTCTCTGTATCTATGAGTCTGTTTCTATTTTGTTTATTAGTTTACTTAGTTCATTAGATTCCACATGTAAGTGAAAAAATATAGTACTTGTCTTTCTCTGACTGGCTTATCTCCCTTAGTATAACACTCTTCAAATCCATTCATCTGTTGCAAAAAGTAACATTTCCTTTTTTTTTTTAATGACTGAGTAGTGTTCCGTTATGTAAAATACCACAGCTTTTTTATCCATTCATCTACTGATGGGCACTGCTTTCACATCTTGGCTATTATAAGTAATGATGCACTCGACATAGGGGTGTATATTTTTTTTGAATTAGTGTTTTGGTTTTTTTTTTAAAATATATTCCCAGGAGTGGAATTTCTGGATCATAGAGCAGTTCCATTTTTAATTTTTGAGGTAACTTCATACTGCTTTCCACTGTGGCTGCACTTGTCTGCAACAGTGCACAAGTGTTCCCTTTTCTTCGAATCCTTGCCAACACTTTTTGTTTGTTGATTTATTTATGATAGCCATTCTGATAGGTGAGAGGCTTTCACACCAAGGCAACAGAATATATATCCTTTTCAAGTGCCCATGTGACATTTTCTAGGATAGACCACATGTTAGTAGACCATAATGGCATAAAACTAGAAATCAACCACAAAAAAAAAATCTGAAAAACACACAAAGACATGGAGGCCAACATTTTAAAATTGAGTGATTCAACACAAACAAAGTAGATTTCTGACTTTTCTTGAAGAATAGAAGTTCTGGCAATACAGAGTCTTATATTACCATAAGGTGAACAGCAGCTGGGGCTAATTTAAAACCACGTTTTCTCCCTTTTCTCCACCTGCATTGTCACCGGCTTGATACCTGTGGTCCTCTGAGATTGACACCCTTACTCTTGTCAGATGAATTGGCTACTTGCTTGCATTGCACAGCTAGAGCAACCATTGCTCCTTTCTGATATTAGGAAACAGAATGAGGGGTTGGTGAAGCTGGCTGAGAGTACCATGGGCTTGACTATCAAGTTCCACAGAAAAGGATTAAAAAAAACACTTTCAGTGTTTTTAGTTCCCATTTTTAATTCATGTAAGTACAAAATTAGATGCTTGAGTAATCCAACCGAAAAATGTAAGGTCTCAAAACTATAAGGGACTCAGCATTGCTTAACGTAAAGCTTGCTTTCAATTAATGGAGTCAAGTGTGCAGTTTAGTGAATGTAAGTTTAGAACATAACCATGAATGCAAATTATGATTTTTCTGAATAAACAAAAACCTAAAAATTAAGTATTTAAAATATTCCTTCAGTGATTATAACAACTTTTTCACCTGGGTACTTGGAGTTTGCTAGATTGGATATTATCAGCAATACTTCAAAGTCTAACACTGAATAGATTCTTAACTGCATTTTGTTCACCTAGTCCCATGCTGTGTGGCTTCCTGTTAGTTTTTCATCAACTTGTACTTCCTATTTTTTCTTGCTTAATGAATGGTAGGAATATTAATCTTTTTTTAAAAATAAAGTTATGGTATGGATTTCAGTAGTGTAAAAAAAGGAAAAGCAAAACAAAATCTGGAATATGTTATTTTGGAATCAGAGATGAGATGCCAATTACTACAGACAAGCTGATTTGTATTTTAGCATTTAATAGTTTCCTGAAATAATGTATTTCAAGATTCTCACTAATATGTTTGCTTTAAATGTTCTGTATGAGGGGAAAAATAGGGAGCAGGGAGAGAGTATGAAAGCTGCTTCACTTTTATTTGTTTCCTTTCATAAACTGTAGGGTTTGGAGATATTCTAAATTCCCAACATCCTTTAAGATGCAAATTTATTTTACATTTTCCTTTTTGGGCGATCTCTCCTAATCTAGCAGCTCTTATTGAAAAAAGCATCAAACAGCAGACTTAGGTATTGATTTGTTTTGATTAACACATCCTCTCCACTACAACTTCTCACTGCTTTTCATTTCATGGTAAACATTTGCTAATGACAGAAATGACTCCTGTCTAACATTTGAAATCTCAGAGCTGATAAGCAAGGGAAGGGAAGGGAATGACATGCTGAGGAAGCCAGAGTAGGCTAAATAATTTGCCATAGATATGATAAAGGAAAAAAATCTTTGCTTTATTCTCAGCTGCCTCTCAGTTCTTTAGAGCAGAGCAAGTATTATCTGAAGAACATCATGAAATGGAATGAGGTATGATGAGTAAAGTCCCTGCAGAAGAATTGTGTGAAATAAACTATATAACCAGGGACCTCAAAAATAAGAGTGAAAGTGACATGGTCATTTGGCAGCTGGTCACTGGTGACTGTCTCTCTATTATATTTGTCTTTTATCATCATCATTATTATTATTATACAATCATCATTTATCTATTAGTATAATTTCTCGGTTCAAGGAAATTAGTTTCAGAAAGCAGAATGTCTTTGCTTAATTTGTACCCAAGCCAGTGCCAGTCAGCGTTCACAGAATTCCCAATGCCCTGTCAATGCACTTCAACCCTTCCTTGTTGAGTCTTTCTTAATTGACTCCACTGAAGCAAATCCAATTTCTGCTCTCAGTCCTTGTACACCTATGTGAAGACTGCTAAATTTAAACTATTTCTGCTCAATTTTGTGCTGTCAACTCTTGACACACTAGACAGAATGAGATCACCTGAATTTGCTTTATATCTTATTTTAAGATCATTTAATTGGAATTATTTTTTGCCATTGTTTCAGGATAGTATTAAAGTGATATCCTAGAGGTGAAAAACAAATACATTATTTGACTCCATCACCCAGTCTCTCTGAAACCATCTTCTTTGCTTTGTCTGCCTGATGTGATTTATACACTAGATATAAGTGTCAATAACTTGTTTTTGATGGGTGCAATACTGCCAGGAAAATGGATATAGTTGAACATTAGGCTATAAAGAGGGGCATGAAATATCATTCAGATGGGCTTCATGACACTTGTCCCTCATATGACACACATTCTTTTCATTTCCAATTTCACTGGAACAAGCAGAAAGAATGGTTTCCAATCTGTCCCACCTCATAAAAATAGACCTGTGTTTAATTCTTCAGGACCTAAAATTATCCTTTGGATATTGTCAACCAATCATCCAAGGAAAACGTTCCTAGCCAAAGTAATAAAAATCTTCTAGGTATTGAGATGACTAAAATATTACTGTTACCTTGTTTTAATGATTGCACAAAATATTACAGAAAATAACATGTGATAATAATAGTGAGATACCCTTTATCTCTTTTTTTTTTTTATTAAATTGTGCCATTTTCCCGGTAGTATACTGCTGTTTGCAAATGTTACACTTTTTTAATAGGAGGAGACCTAATCAGAGACCCTGATTTTTTTTTAAATATAGTAAAGGAATTGTGTTTGTTAAAGGTCAAAGCCTCATTTAGTTGGAATCAAAGATCTTACATGAAAGATGTTAGTTTTATTTCTGATTATAGTTGATCATGTAGCATCGAAGTTGCAATTAAAATCTTATTCTGACTTTCTTGATCACTAAATTGGATTATAAATGCTGTGTTTCCAAAACACAGTAGCTTGATAAAAAAATTAGCTGTCTAACTTTTAGACATTTGGACATTTTCTAGAACTTATTGATCAAGTCAAATCAAGTTTGTTATGAACAAACTAAATGTCTTTACAGAAATTAGAGTACACTACTCAAAAACTTGGGCATTGAGCCAAGAGTGATTTTTAGTTCACGTTTACTGGGAAAAATATTACATGTCATCCATTTCTTCAAAGGCCAATTGGAGAGATTATAATTTCACTGTCTAAGGCGTTGGAAAAGTTGAGCCTGCATCATCTCATTCATGTTTACATATACTTATTAATCAATAAATAATTCCAAATTTGGTTTAAAAAAAGCCCCAAACCTAATAAACACATTATTTTGGACTTATTTAGAAAGGTAAGTGACTTTATGTTATATTAAAATTTGCACATTTTCTTTCTTCGTTTATTTGTGAATTCTGGGAAGCTCCACACTTTGGATAAGGGTGTGTTGATCACGTATGTGGCTCTGTATGAACAAAGAACACCATTTGGTGGTGTAATCATTGGACTGAAAATCAATCACCATCAACATTGAGAGGACTGCCAACTAATAGCTCATGCCAACTGTTGATTTTATATATATATATATATATATATATATATATATGCACGCACGCACGTACACACATGCGCGCGCGCACGCACACACACACATATAATGTTTTAGTTAGAAGAAATTATTTGCATCATACTTCTCTTCCTTTTAAACTATTCAACTACCCAGAAGGGAAACACAGAACAGGGATTAATATTTACATAAATTTTGTTCTTGCATAACTATAGTAGCTGCTGGGAGAAGGGAGATTCTAGAATAGAATATTTTCTAAATATTTGGATTGATTACCTCTTTAAATTAGGTTAAAGATCAACTCTCGCATTGAACATGACCAGTTGCAATGGCTAGGAATTGAATTTGTGTCTAAGGAATTTTCTTTATAGTTATTTCTCTCTTCTGAATCATTCCTCCCCTAATGGCAGCTTTACTGATGAAAAACATTTTCTTTATCTGTATTCTCAAAGACTCCTTGAGCAAATGGATAATAGCAGTGAGGAATTCTTAATTCAGCCAGACTGAAAGACTAATGCAAACAAAAATAATTTTTTTCCACAAAGTCTTGGAATCTTAGTAGACAATAAATAATTAAAGGAAGAGGAATAAATAAGAAGCTACTTATATTTCACAAGTATCTACGATGTGACAGACACTGTGTTAGAAAATTTATATATACTGCTTTATTTAATTTTTAATTTAAATATGAGTTAAGTTTCACTAGTTTATTTTTTACAATAAATAAAATGAAGCCCAGAGAAGCTAAATAATTTTCTCGAGACAACACAGTGAGTAGCCAAAATTTATCTGGTCCAGTCACATGAATAGTGTCCACGGTTTTTCTATTACTACATATAATCACAAAATTTATGAAGATATATGTGTTTTTCAAATTGCAGTAGGAAGAAAATACAAACTAACACATTTATAAATGTCTAAGATAATTTGCTTTATCAGACCAGTGTGAATACTTTCTCTTCTGCACACCTCCTTACTGTACCATTGCCTTCATTTGTCATAGAGTTCAGTGTCCTTGTCATTTGAATACATTGATTTGCATGCATTTGCATTACTATTCACTAATTTTTTCCACTTTCTGTCTTTTATATATCTGTATTTTGCTCTTGTTAATAACCCCTGTAGAATACTAAAATTAGAAATATAGAGTAATATTATTTAATGCTAGAAAAATGTTGGAAATGAAAATCTATACCCTCACTAATATATTAATTTTGTCTATAGATTCCATTCTCTATGGAAAATTAAAATTTAGAGTTGGACTTCTTTAGGGTATATTACCATATATGCCATCTATATGTTCTGAAATTTAAACTGTATACTTACGTTTATAAACTGTAAAGATTTTGTAAATCTAAATTTTATCAAAATGCTTTTTTTGTTGTTGTTCTGACATAGAAAATCAACAAGGGTTGCATTAGGGTTCCTCAAATTCCAACTTGACTTTGCCATCACAATCACAGAAATACCTTAGATGAATGGTTCCTGACCCACATGTGCTATGAACAGTTAGCTGAAGCATCATTGTATATATATAAATGTGAATGTTTCCATGTCTGATTTCTCTTGTTGATAGGGTAGCTAGATAATCATTTATTGTGAAAAATCACAATCAGACTGCAGAAGTATCATGTGTTATACAAAAGTAATGTAGCTATGCTATATAAGTAGCTACACAACTTTTAATATCAGTAATTATGGTAATGTTGAGGGGGTTTACTGTCAATACCATTTATATGCTAAATGCATTAATAGCAGATACATTTATTGAAACCTTGACATGAGTTTTATGTGAGAGCTGAGACTCTCAAATGTCAAATTAGGCTGTACCTAATTGAAAATCTCTCTTCTATTGCCTCATTAACGTTATAATAAACAATGACATTTATTATCTAAAAATATTTTTTTTAGTCAGAAAGAGAGACCTCTATTTTTCCTCTTCTTATTTTCTGTTTTTTCATCAATTACCTTTCAGAAAGAAGGAAGAAAGGAGCAGAAGTAGGAAGAGAGGAACATATTTAGTCTATATAATTTATAACATTTCACAACTCATGTAGGAATTGCAGAATTGCATAGGATTAGAAATCAATCAAATTGAAAGTATTTGTTATAGAAAATTTTTAATCAGCCTTTAAGTCTAGTGACGAAAAGGGGCTTTCCCCCTTCTTCTTTTGTGAATATTTTAGAACCGATCCCGATTCCTGCCAAAAAAATCTTTCCTGAGCTTTCTAAAACCATCTGCTAGATATGAGGTGATTTCTACACTTGCTGAGAGGTATTGGTCTTAATTCACAACTGGTTCATGGGGAGAGCAGGAAAGCACCATGAGGCAGTGGCGCACTATTTATTGTGCTATCAAGTCCTGTCATCAAAAGATATGGAGACTGAAGATCGGCAATATATTTTAAATAAATAACAGCGCTTTGACATGGGACAGGAAGTGGGGACAAACTGTGTTTTCTTTGACCTAGAATAGATGTGCAAAATGTTTTGTTTTACATTTTATATTTAATAATTCAAGAATAGGAAGAAAACTCAGAATTTATTTTGTCTAAAGTTAGTAGAACACACTTCAGAAGACCGCAATTTCTGTGTAAAATCCTCCTTCTATCAGTAAATCTAACCAAATTAGACAACTTTCACTTTTAGGTTGCTGTGATTATTATAACATTCTTTTTATAGTGAGCTCAACTTTTGTCTTTTTGTAATTTTTGTACATTTCCTGTTGGCTAAATGTACATAAAACACATTTAGCCCCTCTTTTCCTTGTACCTTCAAGGATGCAGGTGCCCATATGATCATTTGTAATATATTAGGCTGCTGACAAACTGGAAGTAGATTTATATCTACTACTAATATACAGCCTATGTCGCATTGCTACATTGAGATGTTTCTTTGGTTCATAATATTGTGTCCTGGCTATTTTCATTTTGCTCTAAAACTAGGGACATGTTTAATTGCTTTTGTAGTACAGGTAATTAAACATTTATATTTGAGGAAAACTTAAAATAGTTTGTATTTTAGGGACATGGAATAACATTTGTCTGGAGTTTTAGTTGTCATGTTCACACAAACATATGCAAACAAAATTAGAGTTTTGATAGCCACTGTCTTTCTAAAGGTTATATTCTTTTAATTATAGTTAAGAAATACTAAAAGTTTCCCTAAATTCTTTTGGAAGCATTTTACTTCCTAACTAAAATTCTTACATGTTCTCCCATTCTATTTTTTGATATATGAAATAAGGAAAACTTATGCTTTGTTTCATCTTGGAATTCATTGTCCCTCCTTTTAGTACTGTGGCTCTTTAGAATTTCATGGCTGTCTAATGCATATGTACTTGTGATGTGTGATGTTAGAACAAACTGAGTGTTCATTATTATTTCAATATCTTAAATTCCATGCTGTTGAGTTATGTAACTAGGAAATTAGCAATAACCAACTCTTATTCTAACATAAGTTTGTATTTTAAAATAGTTAAATATAAAGGTGATAAAACCTAAAAATGTTACTGAAAATTTTAGTTTTCTGACAGTTGAACGTTCAGAGCTCCAGAGAGATCCCCTCACCAGCCAGATAGTGGCCTTAAAACTTTCTTATAAAAGTTTATAAGAGTAGTCCAGCAATCATTTCAGCCTCATAATAGTATTAATAATAATAATACCAATAATAATAGTTAACATTTCTATACTGCTTCACTGAATGTATAGAAGTGCTGGACTGTGGAAGTATATGTAAGTCTTAGGAGACAGTAATAAATGCATCTTTTGTAAGACACAGAACTAGATAATTTAAGAAAAATAGCACCAAGTCACAACTGTTGCTTTATAGTTAATATAATACTACTATATTTTTTTCTTTTGAAAATGTCATAATAATATTTGTAGTTATAGTTACTAGAGCTTACAAGGTGCCAGGTTTTTCTTAGTGCTTTACAGACATCAATTAATTTAATCATTTTGAAAGAAAAATGACTGACCCACCCTTGAAAAACATGGGTTGAACTATGCAGATCCACTTATACATGGATTTTTTCAATAAATATACAGTCATCCCTATGCATTCCTTAATTTCATGTCCACAGATTCAAGCAAGCAGCAACAAAACAGTATTTTTCATTCATGGTGGCAATCCACAGATGCAAAAGGTCAACTGTATGTATTTTTTTTTTATTTTTAATTAATTTATTTACTTTTTAAATACATTTGTCTCTGCCTTCCCCCCACCTCTTTCCCTTGCCCCCTCCCACCTTCCCTGTATGTATTTTTTTACACCATCTTATAAATGAGACTTTGCATCTCTGGGTTTTTTGTATCCATGATGGTCCTGGAACCAATCCCCTGTAGATACCAAGAGACATTTGGGAAATCAAAAGCTGCAGGCAGGTTTTCAACTGTGTGGGTATCGGTTCCCCTATCTCCAAGGGTTAACTGTACCATTTTTATCATAGATAAGGCAATAAAGACACAGCATATTTGAGCAATTTGCTCAAGGTTGCATAATATTAAATGGTAGAACTGAGTGTTGAATCCAAGCTGCCTTGCTTCTAGGGACTGCTTTTAATAACTATATATCACTAACACACAAATGATCATTTCTTATAAAATTTAAATGTGAGAGACAGACACAATTAAAATTGATTCATCTAGATAGAATTGAGAAGATGAAACAGATGTCACTGTAATACTGTAAGCAATAGGAATTGAGAAGTTCAGGTTCACAGTCAACAATTTATACCTCTAGAGCCCAAGTGGTACTATATTCTATTCCTCTGTGTCTGACAATATGCTGTATCATGTATGCAAATTGTAAAATGGTTGCTGAAAAAAACCCAGAAATGTTAATCTATATCCGTGTAACACATTCCATGATGATTCTCTTGATATTCTCAAGAAAAAGAAAACGTGAGCAGTCTATAAATCCATAATCAGTAGAACAACCATTCAGAGTATCTAGTAATGGAGCGATGCCAAACCCTATGGAGATTTCTGGAACTTGGATTCTCTACTTGGCTATCTTCTAGTTAGCAGATTGATCAATAGTATCACTTTTGCAGGTAATGCAAAGCTAGAAAAGGCAGCTACTGACTCAGATGATAGTTGTGTGCCTGAAAAAAAAAAAAGATCTTTCCAGGTCAGAACTATAGGCTGAAACTAATAAAATAAAATTTTACTAGGTTGTTGTAAACTCTTGTTTATTGCACATTTATGGAATAGGGAAATGTATGGCAAAATTCCTGTGGTTTTATTTGACTACCTGTTCAATATGAGCAAATATGGTGTTAACAGATGCTTTAAAATGTTAATGAATTCTTAAACTGCATTAATAGAAGTAGATGGTCAAGTTCAAGGGTGGTAATAGTTTCACTATAATCTGAACTGCTCAGATGATGTCTTGAATATTATATTTAGTTCTGTAGGCTATGCTTTAAGGGTTACTGAAAAGGTGGATTACACCTAGAGGGTGACTAGGATGTTGAAGAGATTAGACCCATCTAACCAGGAGAAGAAAACGATAAGCCTTGCAAAAGTTCATGTTTTAAATTTTTTTTTTTTGAAAAGTAGCAATAATTTGGTATAATTCTGCAAAGAAATATATCCAACCCTTTAACTTTTAGTTATGGCTGAGAAAAGATAAAATAAGACAATACTGTGGGCAAAGCAGAGCAAGTGATTATTTCTCCTTTTATATTATAATGAAAATTGTGATTTTTTTAAAAAATAGAAGTTTTTATGATGAATGTAATAGCGCTCAACTAAAAACTGTCAAACAATTTGGATGGTATTAACTAAAAATTTTAAGTTCTTTTCTGTCTCAGTATCCCTGTCCTATTAATTCCCACATGACTGACATAATCACTGTTAGCACTTTTTTAGACATTTTCCTAGAAAATGTTTATGTATATAAGAGATCACAGGCATGCAGAGAAAAAATAGACATATATGTATATACAACTCCTTTGTTAGCAGTGAAGGGGTCATACTGTTTGCGGTTTTCTGGAGCTTATATTTTTTAAATATATCTTTCCATATCAGTGGAATGAGACCTATCTTACTATTTTAAATTCCTTCAGCTTTCTTCATTAGTCATAATTATATTGATAAATATTTAGGTGTTTTTATTTTACATCTCTGTGATTAGAAGCTTGACTATAATAACCAATCTTGTACAAATGTTCATTGCTTTAGTCCTAATTGCTAGAAGTAGAGCTGCTAGGTATGAATGGTTTAAGACTTTTGAGGTACTTTATGAAATTAATCTCAACAGAGGTTATGTACGAAATTGGGTTCTACCAACAATGTTTAAATAAAATAATTCTATAGATCTCTGCCTGGCCAACACAGTTTTATAATTATTTTTATGGTTTCCAACCTGATGGATGAAATAGGGCTCTTTGTTTTGATCTCTATTAATAGTGAAGTTGAGTAAACATCATTTAGTGTGTTCACTTTTTATTTGTGTTTGTTCTTTTGTGAATTCTTATAGATGTCCTTTGACTATTTTTCTAATGGATTGATCTATTTTCAAAATATTGAGTAGAATTTCTTTAAAGAGTAAGAATTCTAATACAGTTTTATAAATGATGCAAATAGAGTTAATTTATATATAGTTGCTGTATTAGTGGTCTTTATTCTCTATTACTTACTGATTTTTATTGTCATCCAAAAAGGGAAGAAAAGCCAAAAAATATTATTTTATTAAGAAAGCCAACTGATTAAGGGGCCATGTAGTTCTCTTTGGCTTCTCAACAATACTTACTTTTTCCTGGGTATCAAAATATATGAAGAAAATAGAATATCATTTCTCATAAAAAAATAATGATTCTAATTTTTAAATGTGTTTAAAAATGTCAATAAAATTTCTTGAAAATTGTTCTAGATATTAAGAACTTCATAAAAAGAAATTCTGTAAGTTGTTTCCTAAAATAAAAAAAAAATTCTTTATTTCCTAAAAGTCATCTTGAGATTTATTTTAAAATCATAACTTTAGCCATACAGACTAAAAGCATTTGAGATAATAGTTTTTAGTTTACAATTCATACCAGTAATATTATATTAATGAAATGTGTACATGAGTGTGAATGTGTGTATATGTATGTATGTTTTGGATTTTAATTTATTTTAACTATCTTATATATCTTTGGGTCCATACCTGTTGAGTGCTAAAACATCAAGGCACAACCATAAATGTCAATCTTTGTATGCTGCCTAACTTATGTGTGATGGCTAATTTATGTACTGAAGTTTCTGGTAGATTGTATCCAAAAAATTATGTATAAACTGAAGGAATTTCATTAAACCGTTAAGGAATAGGACAGTGCCACTGGGAACACTCTGTTCTTGATTTTCCATACTAATGTTGTAATAAAGAAAGAAACCAAACATCTCACTGAATAATGCTTTTTGTGACATTTCTTTTATAAGCAAGATTTCACTGAAGCTAAATTTTCACTATTTGGCTATCTCATTTTCAGCTTATATTTTAGAAATTGAATTATTAGTATGAAAATAATATAAAAGTACATAAAATGTAAAAATGTGAAGGGCAGTAATTAATTTCTCTTTTCATATGGGTATAGACCAAAAGGGAATGACTGTAAAGTTATCAAACGCTAAACACTACAGAGACGAGGCTGACAAACACTGAAACTGCGTCCTAGATTTGGGATTGGGAGTTTGGATAGAAAATGTTAAATCTCTATTCATGAAGAAGTATAAAGAACAAACCGGTTTTTTCTCTTGAAGTGTTTATTCAGAACTGAAAATTCAGACATGACCAAGCATGCATTTTCTCAAAAAATATTATAGTGTCTACTACGAGTTTAGTTCCAAAACCATCTTTCCTAACTTTTCAGACGATGAGAAATTATTTTCTACCTGTGTTTACAATATTTAAATAAAAATTAAAAGAGCAAGAAAAAAACATTCTTTAGTTTTTAGCTTTGAGAGTATTAAAATATCAAATGACATCCAATGTTGACAAAGTTATAGAGAAGCTACCCTCTTGTACAACTTTAGTAGAACTGTAAATTGATACAACTTCTTTGGAAAGGAATCTAGCAATTTTATCAAAATTTCAAATATGCATATTCTTGGACCAGCAAAATAATAATAAATAGTAATAATAATAATTAGAATAATAAATTTAATAGAAACACTTTAACTATATGAAAATGTATGAGAATATTGATTGCAGTGTTGTTTGTAATATGGTTAGTTATCCCAAATACTAAGAGTGTTAATAGCAGTGACTATTGTATAGGTGGTTTTCAGTTTCTGATTGAGTCTCTGCATTGTCTGAAGGTTTTATTGTAAAAGTATATGACTTTATCCTGGAATCATTATCATGATATTTTATTTAAAAATTAAAATAAAAATAAGTACTGATTAGACATTGTTATTTAATTGAAATTTTAAAAGTCAAAAACAATAATACAGAAAACCATAAATTAGAAATTTAAGTGATTTTGTATGTAGGAATTCAGTCTCTTCAAGCAAAAGATATATAACTTTGGCACTAATTGGCTAATATTATTTTTTTAATTGACTTACAATTATTGATTAGGTGAGATTCTTGGTCTGTCACCACTTGAAAGAAAGAATATGCCACTTAGTAGGGAATATGATACAAGTAATGTCTCTAGTGTTGTTCTATGATTTGTACAATCAAAAATGCCCCAGATAAGTAACTCAAGCAAATGTATACATACCATAAAATATACAGCAGAAACCTCAGTGATGTCCTTGTGGTTACTGAAGAATGTGCAAAATACAGACCTGAAGGATAAAGGAGTGCTGGTAAAAAATTTATGGGGAAAAAATCTGAATACAACAATATTTTAATAAAACAACTACTTACATACTTCTAGAAGCTTGCCATAAAAGTGAATTTTTATAAAGTATACTAGTTTTTCTACACAGTGACTTTCATTATAAATTTTTAAATGGCTATAAAATTTAATTTAATATAACAACTTAAATATCTCCTCATGACACATGAATATTTTTATCATATAGGAGAAGGCATATTTATTGATAGTGAAATAAAGAAGTGCATCAATTATTTATTTAAATGCCCCTTCAAAATAATTATATTAGCAAGAGGATTTTCTTTTATAAATAAAAAAAGGAGGAAAAAAATTACTTCAAACCAAAGATTTTCTCTAGGTCTTACAGAGCACACAGAGCACAAAGGAGATTGTGTGCCCAGCCTCCCTGTGCCTCTCTTGCTCCACAGAGTTAAATTTCCTGTGCCGAGTTAGGGGGCAGGCAGACCTGGACCTGGCACTCATACTACAACCCAGCTGAGGCAATGCTTTCTGTTTCCAGCTCTCATACTAAACAAGTGTCCTTTTCTAGGTCTATTGAGTGCCACACTTCACATTTTCAGGCTTTCTGTTAGTGAGTTTGCTGTTTAAATAGCACCAAGTATAGTTCTGAAGTGCTTGCTCATGTTCCTAAGTGCAAAAAGGTTGTGATGTGTGTCTCTGAGAAAATTTTTGTGCTAGCTTGCTTTGCTCAGGCTTAAGTTACAAGTGCTGCTGGCTAATGAAGACTGTCTGTGCTTGACAACTTTTAGTCAGCGTTCCCAGAGCCCTCTTTTTAGCTAGGCCTCAAACCTGGCACTTGTCCTCTCTTTGGGTTTGCCCTGTCCAGTTTTAGCAAAGAATCTCTTAAGTCAGCTTAGGCAGAATCCCTCCACCCTGATATTTGATCACCCTTGATGTATGACTTAGTTTCTCATTCTCCACCTTTGATGTTGGCCAGTGTCTCATGTGCCTATGACACAAACCATCTCAGTGGTTTGCCTTGAAGAAAATATGACAAATAGAAAGTAAACACCTCAACAGCAAAGGGAAACTTGTGGGAGGGAGGAGACAAGAAATTTGCCTTCTGAAGCAACTAGAATCTGTCTTCCAGGGATACTTAAAACAGCTGAACTATTCTTCTGTTTTATATTCTTCTTTGACAGTCTGCTGTCAAGTCTGCTCTGGAGAGAGAGAAGGGGAGAGAAAGAGAAAGAAAGAGAAAGAAAGAGAGAAAGAGATTATTCATGTAGTAGTTAAAATGAGTAATTCAAATGGGGGATTTTTAATGAGTAATTAAAATGAAAGCAAACCACATTTCAGCACTCAATTTTCATTTTAGGGTATTTTTCTGTTTTATATAAATTGAGTGATTTCTTTTGATGGAGAGAGTAGTTTCAGAAGATACTCTTTAGACTCGTAGTAAATAACAGAGACTTCTAATTTTTAATCTTAAATCTTATAGAATGTAGCTCCATAAAGTTCATTTAACATTATACCAACCTGTAAAAAATGCGACACAGGGAGGGATTGGCCCCAAGTTAGCAGTCACTAATTAAACATGTTTCCCCTTTCTGGTTCTGGGGATACAACAGACCAAATGTGATAAACAAACTTTGTTCTACAGCTTTGAAGTCTTCTTGCTAGTTTCCCCCAACTTAGAAAAATTATACTATTTATAAAAGTGCATAAATTGTAATTTAAGTTAAAAAAAAGCCTTGAAATTTTTATCAAAAGCATTCAAATTACTCTCTCCCCAGGTCAGCTAATGAGTTGTCAGGAGCTGGCCCCTTACTGTAGTGCACCTCCTGCAGACTAAGACAGTTAACCATGTTTTCATCAAAGGAAATGCTCATTAGTAGAGCTTTCAGAAACTGATTTGATTATAGTTTCACTTGTTAAAGTGAAATATTTTGAGCTCATTAGGATGATTATGATTCAAGGTCATCGTTTGAAGCTAGTCCTGTCAATATAAGATAAATGGGCCCTCATCCTTTTCCCTTCTTTACGTCTATGCTTTTTAAACTCTTCTGTGTAAAAGTTCCATAGCCATAATTAATTTTTAGTTCTTCTGTTACAAAGCTGCTTTAAAAAAAGAACAAAGATTTTGGCTACCAAAAGGGCCTTGAAGAACTATTAAGAGGAGGAGGAGGCTATCTTATTTTAGAAAAATCAGAAAAAAACCTTGAAAAGTTCAGCTTTTGAAATCTAGCTATTTTCTCCTTGACCTTTCCAAAGTTTCTAAAAGGTACTTTGTACATAATTTTGAATGCACCTTTTCATCTCAAAAGTATAAAACGAAACTGAAAACCACCCAAGAACTACCAGTGGCTTAATTAAACATCCCTTCTTTTATGGCACAAGATGAAGTTAACACCTTTTAAAGTTCTTTTCTTTCTTTTTCTAAATCCAGCACTTAAATCTCTGAGTGTTAAAGAGCCACTTAGACATTAAAGAGAGTGATGTTAACTTCTGTCCGCCAGTCATTCTAACATGAGCTTCCCCCTTGAACTTTGTTGGTCAAATATTAACTTTTCCTTTAACATTATGGAGAGGTTACAATGAAAGTATTTATTTTTTTAACCTCTGTATATGTTGGAAAAATGTTTTGATCTATAAGATGATTGAATCTTCAAACTCTTCACCATAATCCTATGCTCACGTTGAGCAGTAAATGATAGTTAAAAAGCTATTGAACTTTTTAGTTCAAAAAATAAGTTAATAACTTATTATTTTTATTATTTTTTCTCACTCTGTAGACAATGGATAGTTAAGACATCTTTTTTAAAGTAAGAAAATCTTTATATGACTTATTCTAAACCCATGATTTCAGGACTTAAGGTATTGTTTATTAATCAAAAAAGTTACTGCCCACACATGCAATTCTTTGAAACTGTATCAAAGGTTAATTACTTGAGGACAGATAAAAAACACTATACCTCGATTTTTATTCTTACTTATAGTTAAAGGCTTCTCTGACCATAAAATTTAAAATTATGAAGTTAAGTTTGAGTCTTTCAGACACTTGCATGAAAGTTACTTATGTGTTAAATCAATCTATATTTATTTTTAAACTAAACAAAACCAAAACAAAAGCACACAGGAGGGAGACTGTGGGAGGAAGGGTATTTACTCCAGCGGTGCTACGGTGCCAGGGCTTTTGGTCCAATATGCAGATGATAGCATGAGGCACCTATGGTAGAGCAGAAAGGTGCTTCCTTGAAATCACTTCCAAAATTGCTTGGAAAGACAACTCAATGAATATCTACCTTTCCTCTTTATCCTCACTTTCAATTGCCACATCAGATTATTTTCTAATTAGACCTATCACAGTTCATAGTTATTTTATTTGTCTGTTTATTTATCAATTTCTTTCAAATAGGATTTCAACTACCTGTGGGGAGAAAAATTGTCCCTTGGTCACTGATAAATCTCCATTGCACAGCACTATGTGTGAGGTTTATCCAGAAAGTATTCAGCCATGTACTATGGAAAAGAGACATTTATTGAAAAAGATACAAGATACAAGAAACATTGTATATAGGACAATGACACCTCAGTCCCCTTCAAAGTAGGCACCTTGGGACCTTACACAGTTCTCCCAGACTCTGTAAGCTGCCCTGTCATATTTTTCTGAATCTCATCAATGGTCTGAAATCTCTTTCTTTTCAAAGGTGATTGTAGTTTTGAGAAAAGCCACATGTTGCAGGGCGCCAAATCTGGACTGTAGGTGGACTGAGTATGATTTGATGTGTCGCCAAAAAATTCTGCACAAGACATGATGCATGAGTGGGCACGTTGTCATGATGAAGCTGCCAATCACGAGTTGCCCATAGCTGCAGCCTTCTGAATCATTAGACTGCTAAGATGACTTGTGTAGGAAGTTAGGCAAAAGAGAATCAGGGACATGGTGGAGAGTGGGGTGGGTAGCAGAAGGACTGAGGTATTTACCCAATAAGATCAAAGAAAGGAAAAGAGGAATCAAATATAAATAAACATCTTTTGATAGACTCTGGGTTGGCAAGTGGTCTTTTTAGCTCATGCCCCATATACCCTTCCTTATATGAATGGCCTGCGGACATGGAGATAAGCTCGTGTAGAAAGAGCCAGATCAGGTCAGTACAGACAGGAAAGTTTTGTCACTCTCATCTCAGTCATTATCTGAGTAGTCTAACAAGAGTTGGGTCCCTGCAGCTTGAGTGCAAACAGCACTGTATGCATCATGGACTCACAAGAGGCAGGAGACAGGTCTATTTCAAAGGTGTGCCCCTGACTCATATGTGTTCAAGTGCTACTGATACCTGCGCGCTGCAGAGAGCTGTATTTAATGATGTTTCCTATACCTACTTTTTGAGTGTATAATTAGTAAAAAGAGGTAATATTATAACTCTCCTTTATTCATAGGCCCTGAAAACTAATCTTAACTTGGCACTAACTTCTGCTTTTCTCCAGAATTTGAAAAACACAAGAGAAGTTTAAAAGATGTTTCAAGCTAAGTGTATCTCTCCCTCAATGAATAGGTGTGTTCTATATGAACAGTTGTGTTAGGTGTCATATTGGAGGCTGTGTTAAAAGATTCTAATGTATTTGACCTGATTCTTGAAGTTCTGAACATCCTTAAATTACAAAGGAAGGGAAACACAAAAGAAGGAAAATTAAAAGGTGTGTACACTGTTGTATCCTGAACAATGTAATTATTACTAGTTCACCAGGCCTCAAATTCTAAATATTCTGAGATGGCACATTAGTTTTCAAAGTCATATTTATGGTATGGATATTAATATATGTTTGACTGTTCAATTGCATCAAATTATTCTTGACATTACCCATTAAGTTTTAGTAACTTATAAGGAAACATAAATAATCAACTTAGATAACAAAATGATGGTCAGGTGGACCTTACATAAGTCTGAGCAAAGACTCATTAAGATACTAAGCTGTCTGAGTAAGCTGTTTGGAAGTGTCTCCTTGACAGCTTTTAGTTATTTAACATGTCTGTAAAATATAAGTGATGGTGAGTAAGCAGGAGTTGAGGAGAAATCTCTATTCTTTTCAACTGGCCTTCCCAGTCAGTCTCAGGGAAGGGAAGACGTTCTGATGCACAACAGGTATTGCCATTGTGTCATCAAGGCCTGTACCCACGTTGTGTAACATCTGCACAACAGGCCAGTGCCAGGGCCTCCTGCCAAGGAAGGATGATACAGGCAGCCTAAGCACTAGGGAGAAGGGAGTGGGGTTGGCAAGGTTCCAGTCTTATCTACTGGTCTCTAGTGCCATAACTCTCAGTTCCTCTGTGAGAAGCTGGGGATAACCTTTGGCCACTGTGGCTAAGTGTACACATCCTTTTATTTTGGATATTTCCCCTTAGACATTCTGCCAGTCTTCTGCCCTTATGTAATGGGAGCCACATAATTTTGCATTAGGGTGTCAATAATTTTCTAGTATTAGTGGCTATCCATCTTTAAAAAAATCACTTGATATACACTCACCTTTTTAAATGTTTTTTGAAAAATGTGTTTTGTTAAATATTGGTTGCATGTTTTACTTGATAATCACATTTAATATTTAACATTGCAGATATATGTCTCTAACTTGGGTATCCAGACTTGTTTCCACATTCTTATTACTAGCTCCTATGCCTCTCCACAACACCAAATACCTGCTTTGAAAAAAGGAAGAGGCGTTTTAAACTCCCTTTAAAGGAAAAGTCACATCCTGTTTGGCATATTGCCTAGAAATCTTTCTCTTGGTCTTGAATCTCAGACATTTCTATGCTACATTAATAAATATCACTCAGTCTTCTCTCCTCTTTATTCAGTAGTTGCAAAACCGGAGTTATATTTATGATGACATTCTGGCAATTATGTCATTTAATTGGATGGATCACGATGGGATCCAAGTATGTTTGTCTTAATCTGCTTATGTTTGTCTTCCACTCTTTGTAGCAAGCGTTTAGACATCCACCCCTTAAATACAGGGAAGTAAGGGGACTTCCTTCATGTGTGCAAGCTTTCATTCAGCTCTGATTCTCTTTTAATTCTCCAATGCACAATGTATTAAACAGAGAAACAGAATCAGTAGGATATATAGAGATATATATGAGGGGATTTGTTATAGGAATTTGCTCATATGGTTATGAAGGCCAAGACATCCCAGAGTCACCGTGTGCAAGTGGAAAACTAGGAAAGCTGGTGACGTCTGAAGACCTGAAAACTGAGGGTAAGGTAGGGGATGAGTAATGGTGTAGGTCTTGGTTTGAGTCCGAAAGCCCAAGAACCAGAAGTGCCATGTCCAAGGGCAGCAGAAGATGAATCTGTCAGCTCAAGCAGAAAATAAATTGGCTCTTCCACTTTTTTGTCCTATTAAGGTCTTCAATAAGTTAGATGATCTCACCGCATTGGTAAGGGCAAGCTACTTTACTCTGTCTTCTATTCAAATGCTAATATCTTTCTGAGATATCATCACAGACACACCCAGAAATAATATTTTATGAACTATCTGGGCATCCCTGAGCCCAATCAAATTGGCACATAAAATTGATCACCAAACACAATAACTTGAATAATTATAAACAGAAAATTTGTCTTCTGAGTTATCCATGTTATTTACTTAAACAGCCAAAAATGAAACAACAGAAACTGTAGACATTTTTTACAATAGTTTAAAATTGCTCTTAGAATCTTCAATTATTTAATAAACTGAAGCCAAACAAGTTAATGTTAAGATTGCATTTATTTGGTCCCATAACTGAGGAAATATTTTTGAAAAGAAAAAAATGTAATATATGTTTGACATCATGGAACAAAAATTTCATTTGCTAACTGGATATCTAGCATTGTATAGAAAATAAAACCATTATTCCTTTAGTGCTTGCTAAATTTGTCAGTTGGCTAAAGCCTTAGACAAGTTAATGATTCACAAATTTAAAATGCTACATACCCCACTGAACAAACCCAATGAACTCATAATATCGCTCCTTAAAATACGAAAGTTATGAGCATTTGAATGCCTGCTGCCTAGTGTTATGTAAAAGCAAGTACAACTCACCAAGAAACCACTGAAATCTAGTCTTGGCAAATAAAAACATTATGATTTGTTGCCTTTTTTTCTTGCCATGTAGAGTGAACATCCACCTCTTTTGTCTACTTTTCAATTAGATGTCAGCACTAGAATGCACTATAAATTCAGTATCCAAGAGAGGTTTCTAATTCACTACTTCTGTTTGTTAAGATTTTGGGAACAGAGTATCTTCTTGCTTTAATTCTTTGCCATCAGTGGGAGCTGTGTTAGACACTCAAGATTCTGTAAGTGCATATTGTCCCTCATTAGCCTCAACTTGAAGACAGTATCTCATTCTTTTGAGGAAGGTTTTCAAAGTCTTATTCAGTGAATTCGGGTTAATGAGGCCACAATCTTGAATGAAAGCAGGCCAGGAATGTCTTGTTCTCCTGCAGTCAGAGCCGAGGCAGATGCCCTCTGAAGCCTAAGAGGAATTATTTTAATGACTAACCCATGGATTCCATTTTTATATGAACTTTTTGAGAAAAACATTTGCAAGTCATTTTCATATTTTTTCCCTTTTTTTTCCTCTCACAAAATTTCACAGTTTCCAAAATTTTTAAGAGAATTTTTTTTTAGGATCTCTTTTACTTCCGTAGAATTCTAAATGGAAAGAATTGCTAAATAAAAGCTATTAACATTAAGTGTAATGAGATGAGAGTAATTTACTCATTAGATCTGGTGCATCTAATGGATGGTGACAGGGAATGAAAGACTTACAAGTGTGCCAATCAAAGCAGACATGATCTTTCTTATTTTAATAATTTAGTAAGAAAAGTCCTTTTCCATACTGTCAGATCTAGAATCCAGCAACTCAGATATGAAAGCAAGTCTTTAAAGATAGAAACTTCATATAGCAAAGGAAAATGTATTTTTAAATTTTTCCAGTTTTCTTGAGATATAATTAACATACAACATAATATTTGTTTTATGTTTATAGCACAGTGTTTAATATGTATATATCTATATTGCAAAATGATTACCACAATAAGTTTAGTCAACTTGCATAGTTACAATTTTTTCTTGTGGTGAGAGCTTTTAAGATCTACTCTGTCAGCAACTTTCAAATATACTATACAGTATTGTTAACTAAAGTCACCATGCACTATATTACAAACCTATCACTTATTTACTTTACAACTGAAAATTTGTACCTTTGACCATCTTCACCTATTTATCTACTCCCACCCCCAGTTTTTGACAATCACCATTTTCTGTATCTATGAGTTTGATTTATTTAGATTACACATGTAAGTGAGATCATAGACTGTTTTTCTTTGTCTCGCATTTCACTTAGTATAATGCACTCAAGGTCCATCTATGTTTCCACAAATGGCAGGATTTCCTTATTTTTATAGCTGAATAAAACTCCATTGTGTGTATATATATGTATATGTGTGTATATATATATACACACACACCACATTTTCTTTATTCATTCATCCATCATGGGAATTTAAATTGTTCCCATGTTTTGGCTACTATAAACAATGGTGGAATAAACATGAGAGTGCAGATGTTTCTTTGAGATAGTGAGATATAGATACATCTATATCCTGAAGTGGGATTGCTGGGTTATGTGGCAGTACTATTTGTAACCTTTTGAAGAAATGCCATATTGCCTCCCATAGTGGCTCTACTAATTTACATTCCCATTAACAGTGCTCCAGGGTTTCCTTTTCTCCATATCCTCACTAGCATTTATCTCCTGTCTTCTTGATAAAAGTATTCTAACAGGTGTGAAATAATATCTCATTATGGTTTTAATGTGTATTTCCCTGATGATTAGTGATGTTGATCACTTTTTCATGTTGGCCATTAGTATGTCTTTATTGGAAAATATCTATTTCTTTAGTGGAAAAGGGTCTATCTAGTCTCTCTACCCATTTAAAAAATTGGATTCTTTGTTTTTTTGTTATTGAGTTTTATGAGTTCTTTAGATATTTTGTATATTAGCTCCTTATTAGATGTGATTTGCAAATATTTTTTCCCATTCACTAGAGTGTCCTTTCATTTTGTTGCTAATTTCCTTTGCTGTACAGAAGGTTTTTAGTCTGATGTAGCCCCAATTGTTTATTTGACTTTGGTTGTCTTTAATTTTGGTTTCAAATCCAAAAGAAAAAAAATATTGCCCAGACTGATACCAAGAAGCTTACCTCCTAGGTTTTTTTCTAGCAGTTTTATGTTTTCAGGTCTTGCATTCAAGTCATTAATCCATTTTGAGCTGATTTTAAAGTAGGGTATATGAGAGAGTTCCAAGTTTATTCTCTTTCATGTGCTGTACAGTTTTTCTAATACTATTTATTGAAGATTATCTTTTCCTCTATGCATACTTTTGGCTCCTTTGCAAAAATTTAATTGACCATTTAAGTTTGGGCTTAGTTTTGGATGTTTTAATGCTGTTTCACTAATCTATGTGTCTGTTATTATGCTAATACCATACTATTTTTAATATTATGGCTTTGTAATATAGTTGAAATCACAGATTGTAATGACTCCAGCTTTATTCTTTTTCAAGATTGCTTTAACTATTCAGAGCCCTTTGTGGTTTCGGGTATTTTGTAGCATGTTTTCATAAATAGATTAACAACTGGAAAAACAACAAGACCTATGCACCCAAATGAACACGCACTTGTGCACATACCATTCCTAAAACATGGGCATTTATACCTATTAGGTTATACTCTATTATATTATTCTAGTGTCCCCTCATAACCTAAACTTGCCCTACAACTTAGACCATTTTCCTCTTTACCCAAAATAATTGTAATTTCCTTTATCTTACCCAAACAATTTTGTAAGTAAATGCTACATGTGTAAATCAAGCAGCACGGGATAGGTGAAATTGAAAAAAAAATGAACATCTACCTATTTCCATCTGTGGCATGATAGTCTCTCTTTCTCCCCCTCCCTCCTCGCCCCCCATATCATATCTACCTAATTATGCCATATAATTATAAATATATACATACATATAAATACATATATCAGTATCAGATATATTATTATTTGATCTGACCCAACTACTGAGTATTTATCCTTTGATTGCCCCATTCACCTATTCATCTAACCATCTACTTAACGGATATCCTTTTATTCTTCCCTCCAAATTACATTAAACTCTATACTAATTATAAGCTCTGCTCTCTCCACCAATTTATGAGTCCCATGTAAAATTTTTCCAGTGTATTCTCTACTGATTATTTGACAGTCATTATCCAAGTGTTAAATACTCACCTCTCACTAATTACTTGTTTTTACCAGGAATCCTGAAGAATGAGGGTAACTGCGTGAGGCCTCTCTGATATCATCAAGATTTTAACTGAAGCTCAGTAGTTAGTCCCTCTGCTTAAGCTGTGCAGCATCTTACCAACTCTACTTACCTGTTCACTTCTGTTTTTCTAACACTCCTGAGGCATCTGTCCTAATAGACAGTATATTTTCTCTAACTCATGTACTGTCCATACTACTTGTCTCCTTTTGATTACCAGTTGTGTTATTATCTGTAGCCCACTTCCCATAAACTTTTTTTTTAACTACCTCCTAACTTTCTGGAATTAATGACATTGCTAATATTCCACTCTGGTATTGACATAGGTGTTGCCAAGTTATCAACCTCCAATGCCTCTTGGCGAATGAGGTATCTGTTCTTTCAGTTATTTCTATCTCAATATTCTCGGTCTTTCATGCTTCCCTATAGGCAATGCTCCTTTCTTGCTTTGGGAGGGGATGGGATAAAGTGGTCAAACACAGATCCATACTCTTCAAAAACGAGAAATTCTTTCATAAAATGACCCACTATAATAGTCTCCTATTTACTTTAAATGATTCTCTGGCAAGAACTCTGACCTCAGTTTATTTAACAACTTACTTCTCTATATCAGATAAACAGATAGATTTATTTATGTCTGGCTTCTCAGTGATACCCTCATCTTTAATCTTTCAGCAAATGCTCTTGACTCTTCCTTTGAAATATTCTCAGAATTCAGCTCCTTCTTACTACCTGCATCCAATACTATACCACTGAACCAAGCTGGCATCTTTTATCACCTGACAAATGTAATAGGCTTCTAACTGCTCTCTCTGCCTTTATTCTTTCCTCTCTACTATCAATTTTCTATGCAGCAGCTAGAGGGATTTAAATTTTGTCAGATCAAGTTATTCCTCCAAAACTTTCCATCTCACTCAGATGAAATTCAAAGTACTAACTATGGCTTGCAAGATCCTTCATGATCTGGACCTCAGCTACCTCACTGATGATATTTTCTCCCATCCTTCTTGTCACCTACTCTACCACAGAAAAAGTAGACTCCCTGCTGCCCTTAAAACTGCCATCATGCTTCCCCCTCAGACCCTTTGAACTTATAATTTCTTTCTGGAGTATTCTAGCCCAGGTATTGATATGCCTTGTTCTATGCTTCCTTCCATTAACTTTCTTTCACTCTCCACTTAGTTTTTACCATATAAAAAAGATATTCATTGGTATATTATAAAATAATGAAGCATGCCTTATTATTTTACATGCTTCTATTTTTGCTTCATTTTTCTTTGAGTCCTTATGGCCATACAACATATTACACATGGACTTGATGACTTGCTGAACTATTTTTTGCTTTTTATTTCTGCAGTGTAAGCTTGTCAGAGGCAAATACTATCTTAGTCTGCTCAGGCTGCCAAACAAAATATTATAGACTAAATGGCTTAAACAGAAACTTATTGTTAGGCAGTTCTAGAGGCTGGCGCATTGAGAGAAGGGGCCAGCATGATGAGGTCTGGATGAGGGATGTCTCCCTGGCTTGCAGACAGCTACCTTCTTGCTGTGTGCTTACATGACCTTTCCCCAGTGAATATGTATGTAATCAACAGAAAGAGAAAGAGAGAGGGGAGGCACTTTTCTCTCTTCTTATAAGGCAATAGGTCCTATCAGTTTAGGACCCTACCCTTATAACATCACTTTAATTACGTTCTAAAAGCCCTATCTCCAAATGTAGCAGTTTTGGGGGTTAGGGCTTCAACTATGAATTTGGTTGTGGGGAAAATGATTCGATCCACAGTAGAAACTTTATTGAATTATAGAATGAATGAATAAGTGGAATAATTTTTTTCATGGACATTTTGGCTCATATGTAAATCTGAGAATGTGGTTGGACACCTATATAATATATGCAAGCATTCTGGGCACTTAGAAGCTCTTTGAACTTTCTGTAACATTTAAGTGTCTTTCAGCTTTTCAATTTTTCTATAAGCTTTCTATAACATTTAAATGTGTATGGCTCATTTATGTGAGAACTTACACATAGACACATACACATGACTCTGTGGGTGGGGAGTGTTGCCTGCTCCATATGCCAGCACTTCTAAGTCTTAGCTACAGCCTAGAAAATGCTTTCTTCTATTCATGTTATATGAAAACTTCATAGTCTCTTTCAAAGTTCTATACCATTCTAAGCAGTTGTAAGGGGAGGAAAATATAGTATTTTAGTTGGAACACCAGGTACTTTTCCAGAGCTGGGGCATTTACTTTCACAAATAATATCAATCAAGAATGTAAGAAATAATATAAACAACTTATATTTAGGGTGGCTTGCATGCATTTATTATGTGGTGCCCGTTCAGCTTCCAAAGCTGTTTCTATCTTACCACTCATCTGTTCAGTACTGTTATCACATAGTTCTCCTTGATTCTGGAACAAGTCTCTTAGGGATTCATGTGACTCAGGGGCCAGCAGATGCTTCTTGCTTAAAAGCAACCTTGAGATGGTTACAATTCCTTTATATGAGTAGGTCATTATCTGTTTCCCTAAATTGAGGTCGAAATCAGAATTGGAGGAGCTGGTCCTCAGCCACTCTTCAAGGAAGAACTTGGTCTTTACTGGGTCCCATGGTTAAGGACAGATAATTATCGTATTATTTTCTGGTGTCTGAGTGAAAGGTTTTTGGTGTTTGTTTGTTTGTTTTGACTACTACAAAAGTTTATTTAACAAAAATGTTTAATATGAAAATGTACACACCTTGATTGTGGTATTGTATTAAAACTGAGTGGGAGATTTTGAAACTGATGTAAGCTGCTTCTCCCTCTGCCTTATTCTATCATTTTGGATTCTGCCCTTACATCGACCACTGGAGAGGTGTGGGTAGTACATCCGGAGTCCTACATGCCTGTGAAACCCAGAATTTGTTGGTAGGAGGAATTGATCATTCCATGTGTTTTCCAAGCAAGCTTTCGGGGCTAATACTAGTTTTCAAGCCTAAACATGGGTTCAACAATAACAAAATGTTAGGAACAGCTGATTTTCAAAAGACTGCGAAAAACATACTCTCCTTTCAAAGTTAGGTGGTGCTTTCTCTGGTTGATATCCTTTGAATTTCCCTGTAAAATTCTGAGATTTAGAGGCATCTGTTGTACCAGTCATGAGTTATTTTACCACTGTTTTGTTTCTCCTTCTTGTTCTCAAAAGTGGTTTTCCCTCTACCTCCTCTAACATTAGATTCTCTCACTGGAATACTATCAACCGTACTTACATTTTTTTGCTGTCTAAAAATAAATGGAAGTACTTAATTAAAGGTGAGCCTAGCCTGACTTCTTTTTAGATGTCACACTTTTCTCTAAGGATTTCTGGGGAGGATATTTTTTGTTCTCTGACAGGTGTTAGGAAATTTAGCCTCTGTGGTTCTCAATTCATCCATTTCATTTAAACTCCTATTTAAATATTTCCATAAATCTGCCACATTTAAGGGCGCTCTACCTTCCCAGGCTCATGGATGATTTCTAGAACAGTCACACAGACTTTTCATTAACTATTTCATTTATCCCCCCATATGCCTTTTCCGCATCTCATTGACATGCTTTAACTAGAGTGCAAGGCCTCCTCCTATGGGATTGACATATCATTCTACAAAGTCTCTCTCAATTTTTAGGTCCATATGGTTACCATGCAAAGCTGAATAGTCTTTCCAGCATAGTTCATATTTGAACTACTTGGCCCAGCAGATAGGCTCCTAAATATCCCAGCAGCATCCTCATGCTTAGGACTAGAGATATACTTTTAATTTCTTTTTCTTTTGGCATTATACATACAAATTTAGTCTCTAATATTCCTAGAAGTGAGAAATCCAAAAATGGGTCTTGCTGGGCTAGTATCAAGGTGTCAGCAGGAGCACACTCCTTCTAGAGGCTCTAGGAGAAAGCTTATTTTCTTGTCTTTTACAGCTATGAGAGGCTGCTTACATTTATTGGCATGTGGACTCCTTCTACATTCAAAACCAATAGAGTCTTTGATATACTATATCACTCTTCTTCTGCCACCCTTTTCCACTTTTAAGGATTTTTAATTGAAATGTAATTGACATAATTTTTTATTATTTTCAGGTGTACAACATAATTTGATATTTGTGTACAACATGAAACTTTAACCACAATAAGTTTAGCTAACATCTATAACCAAATATTTTACAATATTTTTACTTGTGTTGAGAACTTTTAAGATCTACACTCTTAGCAACTTACAAATATGCAGTACACTATTATTAACTATACATAATTCCCAGAACTTACTCATTTTATAACTAGACAGAGCTAACAAGCAAAATAGAGACATTCATCTCTCAATGGAGACTTAAGTTGTTCCCATGCTTTGGCTACTGGGAATGATGCTGCAATGAACATGAGAGTGCAGGCATTTACTTTGAGATATTGATTTTACTTCCTTCAGATATATACCCAAAAGTGGGATTGCTGAATCATATGGTAGTACTATTTTTAAGTTTTTTTGAGGAACTTCCATACTGTTTTCCACAGTGGCTGTAACAACTTTCATTCCCATGAACAGTGAGTCAGTTGCCTTTTCCCCATGCCCTTAGCAGCATTTGTTATCTCTTGTCTTTTAGATGATAGCCCATTCTAACAAATATGAGATGATAACGCATTTTGGTTTTGATTTGCATTTTCCTAATGATTAGTGATGTTGAGCACGGTTTCTTGTATGTGTCAGTTGCAAAGGATTTTTCACGGTGTCATGGCCATTGGTCCAAAATCAACTTGCTCAAGCTCTAGAGTTATGAAAAAGTTAGCAGTACAAATGTGTAGTGTTACAGGACTCAAATAATAAATCTGTATGCCTCTCTGCCCTCATATGAGGTCTGTCTAGAGAGTATCCAGCCATGTACTATGAAAAAAGAGATATTTCTTGAAGAAGGTACAAGAAACATTGTACATAAGACAATGGTGCTTCAGTTCCCTTCAAAATAGTCATCTTGGAACTTCGCATAGTTTCCCCAACTGCCACGCTATGTTCTTTCTGCTCTGGTAGCAGAAGCTGCGGAATGAATTTTGCCATGACATGTTTCATGCCAAAATCCTGTGTCAAAATTTCAGACAGAGTAGATTTTGGAATCCCCAGATGAGCTTCTAGTTTTCGCACTGTCAGTCACTGGTCTTTGTTGATTGCAACACATACACATTGAACATTCTCAGGTGTTCTGCTTGTTTCAGGCCTTCTAGAATGTGGATCACTTTAAAGAGATTCTCAACCATCTTTGAAGCATTTGTGTCACAGTTTTATTTGTGCTGCACTCATTACATCATCTCCCAAAGCCTTCGGAATCATCTGAATAGTTTCTGCAGAGGAATATTCAAGCTTAATGCAAAATTTGATGCAGATTCGTTGCTCTAGGCACACTGAATCATTTTGAATGCAATGGCCCCACAGTACACAGGCTCATTCAATGGTGTCTACAGTGTACACTGACTAATACAGTAAAGTCATCATTGCGCACTCATATGCACTCCAGTCTACTCTTCTTGGTTGCCAGGTCACATTGATGTCACTCAGACTGCTCTCCCTATATTAACAATGGCTGGACTTTTTCCAGACAGACCTCATATATATAAAACCATTGTATTCTAGGCCTCAGCATATTATGAGACTTTTGGGGGGGTCATATTAAAATGAATATCAAAATGATGACTTCTGCCAATTTGTGTATCTGATCCCAAGTTAAGATCATTTTGCCTTTTATCCCAAAGTTTGTTGGATTAATATTTTGTTTGTTTGCTGTTTTTTTTTCCCCAAGAGGCAACAAAACCATACTTTTCATTCCTCTGTCATTACTCTAAATATTCATGGCCAGGGATGGCTTGGATGTGTCACATGTAAGTACAGTCATCACATGAGACTCTACTGTCTTTCGCTTTGTCTGTTACTCCTAACATCCCCCTGGTACGCCCTTCTTCTTTTACTATTGCTCAGATCTGTTGGCACGATGTTCTCTGATCATCATGGGTCCTTGTATCACTTACTGGTCTCCTTTGGAAACTAGCTTTTGCATGGCACATTGACACAAACTTGGACCACTACTGAGCATATCTTACAGTTCTGGGACTGCTAGTGTTTTCTATATTTCCTTTGAACGATGCTCACCCCCTGCTTGACTTCTGACTTCCCTAGGACTGGAGTTATCTCCTTTCTCTACTGCTTGGATCTCCTTGCCCTTTTTCACTTCTCTCTTTTTCTGCTAATACTAAAATATATTTGTTCTTCTTTGCCAAAATATTTTCTAGAACATTCTTGCTTAATCCATATTTATGAGTTTTGAAATTTTCTCCCCAGGCCTCTTCTTTCATGGATGTGTAGAGGCTCAGAAATGATGATGTTAGGTCAAAAGGAATGTTGCTTTCTCTGACAGGTAGGATTTTTTACTGCATCAGCCCATCGTTGCCAAGAAGACTGCACTCAGGATGGATGTTGTGTCTCTTTAATATGTGACTTTTAAGCCTCCAGTTCCCCCACTCCCACCCACCCAGTATGTCAGGCAGGTCTACATCTGTTTCAATAACAAATAATACAGCCCTGGCTGATGTGGCTCAATGGATCTAGTGTTGGCCTGTGAACCAAAGGGTTGCTAGTTTGATTCCCAGTCAGGGCACATGCCTGGGTTGCAGGCCGGGTCCTCAGTTGGGGGCACGCGAGAGGCAACTACACATTGATGTTTCTCTCCCTCTCTTTTTCCCTCCCTTCCCCTCTCTCTAAAAATAAATAAATAAAATATTTTTAAAAAAACAAATAGTACAAATTGATGTCAATTTTTTCCCAAGAGATTCCTAAACGTGCAGATTAGGAATATAGTATCTTAAAAATCACAACAGATAAAGAGATTTAGCACCTGGAGCACAGACAGAAACTCTTTGGAAGGCAGGGAAGTAGAGGTGGAAGAGAGGGATTGCCTAAAAATACATGTCTGTATCTCAGGTCCACCCCAACCAAGATTCCTTCTTATGAATACATCAACTTTTTTTGTCACTTAGCTTGCATTTCATTCTGTGTGAACTCAACAAGGAATCAGAATCAGTGATCAATGTTATTCTCAAATATTCAGATTTTTTTATTCTGACCCTGCTTCTGTGTTGTCCAAATAGTTCAGTCTCCTGAACTGCAGATACCTCAAGTACTTTAATTATTGTTTAAAATGGCTCATTTTAGAAGCAGATCCTGACCACCTTACCTTTATCATTAGCAGCATAAGAACATATTCAGGGGCATACAAGTATGCTATTTATTAGAAAAACAAACTGTTTTAAGGAGGCACTTGGTACATGTTGATTTGTATATGCAAGATGTGTCACTGTGGGCATGGCTAAGACTTCCTTCAACCAGAAAAACCTGATTAAAGGAGACCTTTCTCATCTCCATTGTATGAAAGCCTTGTATCACAGCTCAGGGCAAAGATAAAATAAAGACACATCTAAGAACCTAAAACAACTCATTATAGGACCATTTCGTGTGGGGGCAAATAGTTTTTAAAACTTAATAACTCTTTGGTTAATTACTTATTCATAATAGTCATCCTGAGCTTTTGGATTGGCCAAAAAGTTGGTTCATTTTTTTTTTCCGTAATGTTTCTAGTAGGGCTTAGTTGTCTTTAACTTCATTTGAAACAATTTTGTTAGATTATATTAATACAGCTATCATATCACTGTGCACCTAAAAAATACTTGAAAATATTGGTGATTTTTTTAAAGTATGTATTATTGATTATGCTATTACAGTTGTCCCATTACTTTTCTACCCTTTATTCCCCTCCGCCCTGCAGCCCCCTCCCACCAGCATTCCTCCTGCCTTAGTTCATGTCCATGGGTTGTAAATACAAGTTCTTTGCCTTCTCCATTTCATATAGCGTTCTTAACCTCCCTCTGTCTACCATTTATGCTTCTTATGCCCTGTATATTTTCTCCTATTCTCCCCCGCTCCCCACTGATAACCCTCCATGTGATCTCCATTTCTGTAATTCTGTTGTTTCTGTTCCAGTTGTTTGCTTACTTTGTTTTTGTTTTTGTTTTTAGTTTCAGTTGTTGATACTTGTGTTTGTCATCATTTTACTATTCATAGTTTTGATCTACTTTTTCTGAGATAAGTCCCTTTAACACTTTATAATAAGAATTTGGTGAAGTCCTTTAACTTGGCCTTGTCTGGGAAGCACTTTATTTGCCCTTCCATTCTAAATGATAGCTTTGCTGGATAGAGTAATCTTGGATATAGGTCCTTGTCTTTCATGACTTTGAATACTTCTTGCCAGCCCCTTCTTGCCTTTAAGGTTGCTTTTGAGAAATCAACTGGTAGCCTTATGGGAACTCCTTTGCAAGTAACTGTCTCCTTTTCTCTTGCTGCTTTTAAGATTCCTTATCTTTAATCTTGGGTAATGTAATTATGATATGCCTTGGTGTGTGCTTCCTTGGGTCCAACTTCTTTGGTACTTTCTGAGTTTTGGGGACTTCCTGGAAGTCTATTTCCTTTGCCAGATAGGGGAAGTTCTCCTTCATTATTTTTTCAAATAAGTTTTCAATTTCTTGCTCTTCCTATTCTCCTTCTGGCACCCCTGTGATTCAAATGTTAGAATGTTTAAAGTTGTCCTGGAGGTTCCTAAACCTCTCCTCATTGTTTAAATTCTTGTTCTTCATTCTGTTCTGCTTGAATGTTTATCTCTTTCTTCTGCTCCCAGTCATTGATTTGAGTCCCAGTTTCCTTCCCTTCACTGCTGGTTCCCTGTATATTTTTCTTTATTTCACTTTGCATAGCCTTCACTTTTTCCTCTATTTTGTAACCATACTCAACCATTTCCGTGAGTACCCTGATTACCAGTGTTTTGAATGCTGCGTCTGATAAGTTAGCTATCTCTTCTTTTAGTTCTTTTTTTGAGGTTTTGATCTGTTCTTTCATTTGGGCCATATTTCTTTGTTTTGGCACACTTGTTACATTGTCAGGAGAGGAGACTTAGGAACTTCCTCGGGTAGGGCAACTCACTGCTGTGTATTGGGGGAGGGATCCGAGAGGGAACAATGCCGCTTGCTCTGCTCTCCACCAACTTCCAGTCATTTCTCCAATACCCACAAACAAACTGGGCCCTTCTGGTGCTGATTCCTGGGTGGGTGGACCTGTGTACATTCTAGGATAGGACCCTGTGGGTCTCTCCAACGAACACTCCAGTGATGCCACTGCAACCCCCACATGTTTTTACAACCAGAGATTTTGAGGCTTTCTGTTCCTGTGCTGGAGCCCTGGCTTACGCGGTCTATCTCACTCCCCTGTTGTTCCTCCTGGTTTATCCAAACATGAATGTGGGACTCCAGCCACAGCCTTGCTGCCTGTCCTGTCTACCTCCACTGTCTGTCTCTGCCCCTCCTGACAGTCTGGGTGAATGTTTCTTCTTTAACTCCTTGGTTGTTGGACTTCCATACAGTTCTATTTTCTGGTAGTTCTGGTTGTTTTTTGTCTTTAAATTTGTTGTTGACCTTCTCTTGGTTGTGTGAGGAGGCAAAATGTATTTACCTACACCTCCATTTGGCCAGAAGTACATTGGTGAATTTTTGTGTAGATATTTTAATGTTGAAGATAGAAGAAAACAGAGACAGTTTTGGCATATTATGCTTTATTATTTCAAGAAAGGTAAAAAACACAACTGAAATGCAAAAAGAAAAGATTTGTGCTGTGTATCAAGACGGTGCTGTGACTGATCAAACATGTCGAAAGTGGTTTGTGACGTTTCATGCCGTATAATGCTCTGTGGTTGGGTAGACAAGTTGAAGCTGATAGTGATCATATTGAGACATTAATTGAGAACAAGCAATGTCATACCACACAGGAGATAGTCAACATACTCAAAATATACAAATCAAAAAAGTTATTGGAGAAAATGAAAAATATTCTTTTATTTTATGAAAAAAATGTGAACTTTTTGGCCAAACCATACTTTCATTGCATACATTATTTTGATATTGGAACATTAATATGGAAAAATGAAAGTAAATCTCTAAGAGATTTCCATATATAATGATTAAAATTTTAAAAATGATGAATGTGTAAGCTTCAGTTATCTAGAAAATTCATTTCTGCAGAATACTTAACTTCATAATGCTACTGAATGGATATTATTAGGTAATGTTTTATTATGTGTGAAGAGTAAATGGAGGCAATCTGGCTTCCTTACCCAGGTGTCTAAGAAAAGCAGTGTTCTCATAGCCTTGAGACTGAGCCAGATAAGTACTCCCATAGTCTTGAGTCTAGGTCCAATAAAGGGTTCTCATAACATTAAGTAGGCTTGCATGCACAGGATCTCACTATGTTACACAACTTGGCTCTCTGCTGGCTTTGTCAGTATATTAGAGGGGAGGAGGTTCCCTGCTAACATACATGCAGCTTGCACAAGGCATGCATAGATTCTCCCACCCTTGAATAAAGGCATGTCAAGCATTGCCACAGCTCCACAGCTTTTCTTCCATCTGCCTGAGTCTCTAGTGAACCTGCATGGCCTTGACAGGATGCAACACAACATACCACTCATAACCTAGAATTCAATAGATGCTTACTTGCTCATGAAAATTATTATGACATCAATGACGGATGGTAAATTTAACATAGTGAGGAGCAGAGTGGTGACAGCCAAATCAGAAAACATTTCAGTGCCTGCTTGAGGTTGTCCTTGAGACCCAGCTCTGTCTCTGAAGTTCCTATCATTTATCATAAGAAAAGTATTCTACATATTTGCCCATGTAGCACTTATCATATCGTGTGCTCTTTATTCCTTCTTATAGATCTATATTTCCAACAGGCATCATTTTCTTTCTGCCTACATGACTTCCTTTAATATTTTTGTAGTGCAGGTTTTCTAGTGATACTTTCTTGCAGCTTTAGTAAGTCTTTATTTTTAAATGTTCATTTTGCCTTTATTTTTCAACATGCATTTATGTGAAATTCATATGAAATTAATCAATTAAAGGTAAACAATTCAGTGGTATTTAGTACATTCGCAATATACAACCACTACATTTAACTAGTTTCAAAATATTTCTATTGCTCCAAAGTAATATCCCTTATTCATTAAGTAGTAACTCCCCATTACCCACTTTCCCTAACCTCTAGTGTTTTCTACTCTACACTCTGTCTCTATGAATTTGCCTATACTGAATATTTTATAGGAGTGGAATAATATAATACTTGTCCTTTTGTGATGGGGAGGGTACCCTGTTCCCACAGTGCCCCCCTGGGTCGCCGCGGATGGTAAAAATAAAACAAGTTGTTCCAGACACTTCACAGTGTGCCAGAAAAAGGGGGTGGTGATTCTCTCTAGCAGAGAATTCCCCAGACCTTCTCTTGAAGTGGCTTTTATTGAGAACAATGTGCACAGGGGTAAACAGCATGCATGCAAAGCTCATCAATCAATGTCAAAAGGCTATGTTTACAGAAAATAGAGATCATAGATAACAGTTTTGCCTCAGGTCAGGGTCTGGTAGACAGGCTGGTGCCCATTCAGCCCTGAAACCAGGGAAACTGATCACATTCTATGCTTGACCCCAAACATCAGTACTTACTAACTTGAGGGCATTCTTAGCAAAGGAAGTTTCATAGGATTTAATGCATTCTTTTTCCAGACCTAATTATCCCTAGGAACCGCTGGATCCAGGTTAGGGCTGTACCTACCTTTAGTATTGTTTTACTGACCCAGTCAGGCAGCCAAGCAGAGCAGCCAAGAGATAAGGAGACTTCTTTCATATAGAATGAGGACTCCAGCTATGACAAAGCCAAGGGGTAAGGGTGTTTTGCCCTTTCTCCGTGTCCCCCAAGTCCTTCCCTGATGGTCCCTATGCAGCTGTGCCTGCCATCGAAGGGTCTTACCCATCATTGACTAACCAGCCATCCTCCATGGCCAAGTAGGGTGATGTGAGGGAGGCAGGGGATGCACCCCTGCCAGGGGGACAGGTTTTGTCTCCTCAGTGGCCTGTTTTCCCAAGACCTCCTTACTCAGCTCTAGCCTTGTGGGCCCTCTCACCTATCAGTGAGGCTATAGTCCCTGAAACCAGGCGGGATGGTTCCCTACACTATTGTTACTTATTTCTCCCACTTAGCACAATATTTTAGAGGTTTATCCTTGTATCATATTTTATTCCTTTTTTATGGGTGAATAATATTCACCCATGTACATGCCAAATTTATTTAGCTATTCATCCGTTAATGGATATTTGGAATATTTCTACCTTGACTATTGGAAACAGTATTGCTATGAACACATGTTTACATGAAAAATAGCTACTCAAATAAGTATATGTGCATGCATGTTTATGGCAGTAATATTCTTAATAGCCAAAGGGTGGAAATTATTTCTTCATATTTTTGTGCATGAGGTTTATTAAATTTCTGCATGTGTAATTTTTATCAAATTTGAAAAATTTTCAAAGCTTTTTTTTCTTTTGCTCTCCTCTTTCAAATTTTCCTGTTATATGTTTATTTCCTTGTCTGATATTGCCCTATAGCTTGCTGATAATCATTTCATCTTTTAACTTCTTCTTTTCTCTGTGTCATTTTGGGTAATTGATTTTACTGTCTTCAGTTTCACTAATCCTTTCTCCTCCAATGTTTAATTTGCTCAGTCCTAACCAGTGTCTTCATCACACAATGTACTGATTTGCATCCTTTATATAACTATTTAACATTGGAACAGATGGAATACACTTATAATAAATATTTTAATAGTCTTATCTGCTAATTTTAATATGTGTGTCAGTCTACTTCAGTTTTAATTAATTTTTGTCCCCATTATGGTCCTGTTTTCCGGCTTTCGCAAGTCTGAAAATCTTTAATGGTGTCAGACATTGTAAATGTTGCGCTTTATTGGAGATGAATATTTTTGTATCTTTTTATATTTTTTAACTTTAATTTGTGTCTTTATTAAGTGACTTGGAAACAGGTTAATTCTTTGGGGTCTTGCTTTTAAGATTCATTTGGTGAGATCAGACCAACATTTAAGTCTAAGCCTAAATAATCCTCTCTGCTGAGGCAAGTCTCTCAGTGCTCTACTGAGTGCCCATGACTCATGAGAAGTTTCATTTTACCTGATGAGAACAGGCACTATTCCTGGCCCTGTATGAGTGACAGAGGCTGTTTGATTTAATCATCTCAGATAATTCTTTGCCAACCTTGGATAGTTTTCTCATATGCATATACCAATCAGCACTTTGCTAAATATGAAAAATAGATGCATTACAAGTCTCTAGAGTCTTCTCTCTTTGCAGCTTTCTCCTCTCCAGTATTCTTTTCTGCACACATTAGTACATGATTCCTCCTAGCCTGTCAATTCTTCAGTGTAGGGAGCATGTTGGCTCTGCCTCAGGTCTCTCTCACTTCAGTGAGTCTAGAAACCTTGTCAAGGCAATTACCTGGGGCAACCATACAGTTTACTTCATTTGTTTTCCTTCTCTCAGAAATTGTTATCTTTAGTTGTCTGATACCCATTTGCCTTGAAAACTGTAATTTCATATATATATACAGTATGACTTTGTTGTTTGTTTGCTTAAATCCATTCCTTGTTACTTAATTTTAGCCAGAATTGGATGTTATTTCTCACTGTTTAGTTACTGAAATCATCCCTTAATTCTCTAAATCATTCTAGTTTCTACCCAAGAAATTTCTTTTCTTATATATGCTAATTTAATTTGGGTTTCTCTACCTTGTGTCAAAAAATTATTATTAATAAACAGGCAATGATCAACTAACATCCATGAATTTATAAATCAGAAAGACATAGACAGAATACATTTAATTGGATAAGTAATTGTTTAAAATCCTTAGTGCAGTTTCTAACGCAACTTTAGTCTGCTCCATGCTCTCTTTGCTGTGGACCAAAGTGGGTGACCAGAAACACACAACCTGTGTTTTTTCTCCTTAAAAAATAATGGGTTTATCTCTAGTGGTTCTAGTCTCTCCTCAGAGCAGAGATACCCCACCATGCAGACTCCTTTATCTCCTGATCTGGGTACTGTAGGAATGTCCTTTGTATGTGTTTTGTGGACTCTCCTGTTGTATTTGAGACCAAATTTTTATTTGCCCATTCCTTGGTGGGAACATTCCCCCATCTGACTGACAAAGGGACTCAACCCCTACCATGCCCACCTCTGCCTTGAGACGGCTTCTAGGTTTGGGTTGGATTCCCAAATCAGAGCATGTACAAGGGGCCACCTATCGATGCTGCTCTCTTATACCAACACCTCTCCCCTCTCTCTCCCAATTCAATAAAACATTCCTGTGTGCATCATCTTTCAAGGCTCATATCATCCTGATGGGGGAGTGGAGGAAAGGGAGGAGTCCAACAGCGAAACCATAACACAGGATGGTGGTTGGGTACTTGTGCCCCTTCCTCCAGTGACTCTCAGCTTTAGATTCCCGCCACTGCACTCCTGCTGCTGTGCTTCCACTGCAGTCTCTGCTGCCAGTGCTACATCAGTTGCCTCTCTCCACCCTTGATGCTCTGGCACCTCAGCTGATCCACAGCCTCCTCAGTCAGACTCTGTCCCACTGTGGTTCCAGCAGCACCCTGGGCCAAGTAGGCTATGGTCCCCTCTGAGGCAAGTACCACAGTCCCCAGGATCCTGGCTCCTGGCAATGGGGTTCACAGCCTGGCCAAGCAGACATGGAGGTCACAGAGGCAAGCCTAGGCACTGAGGCACAGCTGCTCTGGTGGCTTCTTCCCAAGGAGGATATAGAAAATTCCATAAAATGGCTCCCATTCCAAATGTGGGCAGCCAGCAGCACTGGGCTAGGTGGTGGTTGTGGCAGCACTGGTTCTGCCAGGAGAGCCTGGGTCATATGCCCTGAATGATCTCTCATATGCACATGAGCTCACACACTCACACACCTGCCCACTCTTCTGCATACATGCTCGCTCACACATGTCCTCACTCGCTCTCAGATAAATTTTCAAGTTGGTTACTCTGTGGTTGAGCTGCAAGACTGGTCTGGGCCTGGAAACAAGCAGAAGAGTTTCCAGCTACTCTGCAGCCATCTTGGACCCCACTCCCCTCTTGGTTTCTGTGTGGTAATTGACAAAATCCTTTGTTGCTTTTCACAAATATACCTGTGATCTAAATCCTTCATAAAAGTCAAAGCAACATATGATGTAGGTTTATTAAGGCTTGAGACACTATTAATATGACCATTGCCTACCTGCTTGTACCCTAAGACTTTTCATACTTGAAAATAAACTTTGCTATGTCATAGATAGTGGTTCAAAATTATCTCAGTATTTGATCACTGCAGGTCCCATTTGTTCCTTTTTGTCTATACATGAATCATCAGTTCTTTTGGGAAGCGTTTTGTGGTATAAATGCTACAGGCTTTTCTGAGCTATTTGGCCTAACTGTGTGAGAAATTATAACTGACCTCATAGAAAAAAGCATCAGTAACTTAATAAGTTGATAGGACTGAGACCAAGTACAGAGAAATCCTTGAGATGTAAGGGCTATTTAGGTAGCTTTCAAGTTGTTTGATATGTTTTTGACCTATGTCACCCTTTACTTTTCTGTAATTATTTTGTCATACATCTATGTGTCACCAGGAAATTTCCCTGGGTAGTTTAAGCATAAGAAAAAATGTTAATTTTTCTACCACGTTTTTCACAGAATGTTTTTGTCACATGGTATTTAAAAGGTAGATTAAAAGCTAAGGTGGATAAAAAAAAATGACAAAGAGTGGTCTATCTCATAGCCAACAATAATCTTGACGGTTCATGGAAATTTTCCTCCATCTAAAATTGGAAATTGGTCTGTGGGAATGGAGAAATCTCTGAATTTTTGAGAAGAGGAAAAGTAAAAAAAAAAAAAAAAAAAAAATAGAGGGAGAGAGAGAGAGAAATAACATGAGTCCAAAAATGTATTTATGGAATCAAAACTGATTTCTCATAAGAATAACTTTTCACTAATAAAATTAAATAATTTATAATTAGAAACTGCAATAGATAGAAAAATGGCCGTAGACCAGCTTACTAAATAATAATATATTCTTTCAAGAATTAAGACAATACATTTACCAAATTTGGGTTCAACATGAAGTTGGAAGAAATTGTGAGCTTGTTAGATGACAAAATGTGGAGTTAAAAATATCTTGACAGGCTGAAATATCAGATCTAATTTCATCATTTTACTAGATAAAATTCATCTTACAAAATGTAAAGTTTTCTACAATTACAGTAGGGAAAAATATTTGTGTGTGTGTTTCTATGTTTATATATGTGTGTCCATGTATATATGCACATTTAATGAAAATATGATCATTTATATATAATGATATATGATTATTAACTGTCAAGTACTATAAGAAGCTATTTATATATACTACCTCATTTCATTCTTATGGCCAGTTAAAAATGTAATTACTCTTATTAACTCAATTCTAAAGGTGAAGAAATTGAGTCTCAAAGTGGTGACAGAGTCAAGACATGAACACGATTCTTGGTCCATCAGATTGCAAAGACCATCCTCTTATCTATATTCTGCTGCTTCCCTGTATCTAAATATGAGTCAGACATTTTATATGACTAACTCCAAAATACAGATTACATTAATGACAAAGAAGTATCTAATAGGAGGGAGGTGATGTACAGGATTCTCCATATGGACATGGGTATGAATTAGAGGAGGGCCACTGTTAAACAAAGTAGAACATGTTGGGCTGGACTGGGCTCATGTAGCATTAGTTTGTTAGGGCTACCATACCAAAAAACTACCAACTGAGTGCCTTACATAATAGAAGTTTATTTCCTCATAGTTATAGAGAAGAGATGTCAAAGTCAAGGTATCAGGAGGGTTGGATTTTTTCTTAGGGCCTCTCTCCTTGGCTTACCTTACAGATGGCCATCTGTTTCTGGGTGTTTTCACATGGCCTTCCCTGTGTGTGGGTCTGGAGCCTAATCTTTGTTTCTTGTAAGTATGCTAGCTGTATTGGGTTAGGGCCCACACATAAAGCCTCATTTACCTTAATTTCCTCTTTAAAGCCCTTATCTACAAATATAGTCATATTCTGAGATACTGGGAATTATGATTTAACATGAATTTTATAGGAACACAGTTCATAACACATGCCAATGCTTGGTTTGAGTAGGTCACTTCATTTAATTTCTGCTACCACTGCTTAGTTTTATGATTTGGCACAAGATGGGATATTTCAGGTGGATATTTAGTTGGTGTCTCTGGTCAGATGTGCCATTTCAACCAGAGCTCAGTGGCATGCTAGATGCTGTTTTTCAAATTATGCCTTAATCACCCCTTCAGGTGATGTATCCTATTTTCAGAATCCCAGGGGCCTGCATTGTAATTTTTCTCTGAATTTTTTTCCATCACTGATACTATAGAATCTTCTGGATCTTAGTGTTATAGGATCTGCTGGGTCATATGGCCCAAGCTGTAGCACCACTAACTCTAAAACCTGAATTTGGCGGGGTGCCCATTATTGCACTGTATCCCACTCAAAGATGGCAAGCTAACTTGTGTTTTCTTCATCATAGTAGGAGGTGAAAAATTTAATCATTCATTTTATTTTGAAAGGACTGTACCCATCAGACTCCCAAAAATTTTACAGATATGATAAACCTCTGAATGTTCATAAGGTTTATCTCTGCTCTCTGAAGCAAACTTTTCTCTCTATATGCTAGCAACTTTTTGTTCATTCAGCTCAATGAGAATGTAATAAATGTGATTTATCAATGTTTTTTTGGGGAAGTATAAAGACACACCAGATCTCTTTAGATTATATTATGACAGAGAACTATAGTTAGTGTAACTCTTGAGAAAAATGATAAATGTATATTATTGCCCCTTCATGTGAATGAAGATCTAATTGTTCTTTCCAGAAGTATTCATTTATCAAATCAACAGGCTAATAGAATACAAGGACCTGACTCTGTATTAATTGCTCTATTAAAAATGCAGCTGACACAGAGGCTGCAACTGAGGCTAAAAGTTGGTAGTTTGTGATCCTCTGGCATTCGTTGAATTGCATGAGCCATTACTTTTTCCATGCTGGTTAGAGCCATCATAGCAGTTAATTAGCAGCACTTCTTGGAGTCTTTTACAGGATGTTAAATGTTTTATTTCTGGCATATGCTTCCAGTTCACACTCATATTTATCTATGCAATTTTATGTGTTAGACTTTTTGATTGAGCACTCTTAAAAGCTACTTCTCTCTTACTTCTCTGGCTCCCACTGGCCGATGCTGACTAGGTCTCCCTGTTCCCTCAAGGTTGAATTCCGTTCCTAGCGTATCAGTCCCAGAATGTCTTGACTAGGTCATGCTATAGGTCTAGTGATTAGGAGGGAAGCTAGGTGATTCATAGGTTGTGTGTGTGTGTGTGTGTGTGTGTGTGTGTGTGTGGCATGTTATTTTGTGGAAGAGAGGCCTCTGGATTTTTTTAAGCAAGGGAAATGTTAACTTTTTATATCAAGGTATGGATACCTTCTACAGGCCATGATGTTTTAAAGGACTCCAAATAAACAAAATTTTCAGGAGCATATACCCAGCTGTGTCTATTCAGTGTCAAAATGCTAATTATTTTTCATCCAAGGCCAGGACTGCTGCCTTGGTTGGAATTTAACTTTTTCTGGAGCTAATCCAACTCTATTAAGTCATGGTCCTTGTCCTTAATTTTCTCTGTCCTCCTGCTACAGGAGATGAGAGCATCTTTGTAAGCTACCAGAAGGGCCCAATGGCTGTCAATATTTGTTTTTCAATTAATATCTGTTGATAATCCATAACTTTTCACTATCTTTTTCCAGGGTGTCAATGGTGTTTAGCAAAAATGTTTCCATCCCTCATACTTTTAAAGTATCTGATAAAATTGTGGTACTTAGAGCATTCCCCTCTCCTGGCCTATCCTATTAATTTACCTTCAGTGGGAGTTTTAACAGCTGGACTATCACCTTGAGCCAGGGACTTTCTGTGTCCTACCTACTACTGGTAATGGAGTCTTCATTGACATATGGTAGTGAATTATTTAGCTGCAAAACCACATCATAACACTTTCTGTTTTTGAACACTCCTGGTACTAAATATTATAGTATGTTTCTCTAGAAGCAGATTCTGGGATGGAATTTTTGTTTAGGATAATTATTAGATAACAATATCTTTGGGGAAAAAATAGCAACTGCGGGGCAAAAATGGGGAGGCTAGGAAACAGGATTGGGCAAAAAGAGAAGCCAAATTGCCATGTTAGCCCAACAACACCTGTGCTAATCCCCAGGGGAAAGTTTGGAGCATGTCCTATGAAGGTCTGATAAAGCTGGTTAATTGTTGGTCAAATTGTAGCTGGAGCATTATCTGTCTCCTCAAAGTGGGGTATAAGCAACGCATCTTCATGTGTAATGCAATAGCCAATTTTATTCTAGTCTCATATTATACATCTCATGATAAAATAAATTCTAGATGAATCAAAAAGCCAAGTTACTGTCAATTTTTAAGTTGACCATTAAAAAAATATAGATGATCTGGAGAACATTATGCTAAGTGAAATAAGCCAGTCAGAGAAAGACAAATACCATATGATTTCATTCGTATGTGGAATCTGATGAAAAAACTGAACTAACAAGCAAAACAGAGACAGACTCATAGATGAAGAGCAGGATGACAGCTAAATGAGGGAGAGGTTAGTGAGTGCTGGGATTGAGAAAAAAGGAAAAAGAACACGTGGACATAGACAACAGTGTTGTGATTGCTGGGGGAAAGGGATATAAGGGGACTAAATGGTAATGGAAAAATATAATAAAGAGTATGTATTTAAAAAAATTTTTACAGTCTCTTCTAATCTTAGCCTGTTCCTTTCTCGTATTAGCCTGATTTTGTTTTACAGAATCAATATTCTCTTGTATGTTATTGAGAATATGTTCCATTCCAGTAGATTTTTTGTTTATTTACTTCCTGACAGAAAATCTATACAATAATAAAGTGTATCATCCACACGTGAGAGCTGCTTTTCTTTCTCTGGGAAACAGAATTATCTTTACCAGGTATTTATAGGGAGTGGGAACATGTCAGTTTTTTCTTGGCTTCATTATATTTACTTAAATATTTAGTTGCAAAAGATTATTTAATTTACAACTAAAATGACACTAATACATAAATCAAAATGAGAATAAATATTTAAGTTGTTCTAAGTCACTGAGAGAATAATTTATTATACAGCAATAAATAATGCAGACTTATTTATTTGTTTATTTACTGTGCTGTTCAAAAGGCTGAAAGCTACAAAGGCAGAAATCATGTCTGACTTGTTTTGACCTTTATTCCTAGTACCTAGCATAACATTTTATGAAAGTATATCAGGTAAATGAAGTAATAATTGAGTGAATGAATGAATGAGTGAATGAACAGATATTGGTGAGAACTCCCCAAAGTTGAAGTGGGAAGACTGTTTCCGCCATTACTAGAAGGTGTTCAGAAGTGACCTTGTTGAAAATATTTTAAGGAGGAAACTTGACAAATCAGACTGGTACTAAGTGAGTCTGTAAATTCAACCTAGTGATTCAATAATTTTATTCTGTGGACTTCTATATGTCTCAATACATTTTTCTATCTAACATGGAACACTTCTAAGTACTCTCAGGTAAACCTTCATGCAATGTAATCTTTTACAGTATTGAATAAGGAATCTCTTTGAAGGAAGACAACTAGAAAAATATATTTATACACACAACCTAGATATCCCTTCACATATGTCTACTTAAAATAGGATTTCTAATTACTTTACATTTCTATTTAGGGAATCAGGCAAAGAAATTGATTTTGGAAAATATGGCAGCTGAGTAGGTGGAAGCTGAGCCTACTTGTTTGTGCCCCTAGCATGGATTTTTGGCTGATCTTCCCACAGATGACCTGAACAATCAAAGGAATCTCAGCTGATATTAATGTTTGAAGGCCAAGAAATACAGAGGATACTTTGCACCATCTCGTAAGAGATTTTATAAGTTGAGGGGGAAGTGCCCTGTGTGAAGAGTTTAGCGGGGAAGAGATCAGACAGAAAATGCAGCTTAGTTGATCCCTCCCTCCCAGAGTGGGGTCCCTGGTCCCACACAGGGAAACCCCCAACCCTAATGAAGAGAAACTTTGAAGGATATATGAAGTCTAGGAGACTTAGGCGGCGTACACACAAGCAAGCAGAATGTCCATACCTGCAGCACCAACCGGGAGAGTTCCAGAGAGAAACTCTATCTCCTAAAACTGTCAGAGGCACTGGAAGGTTGTGGTGAGCCCTAACCGAGAGAGACTTTTTTTATTTTCTGGGGAGGTGGAGCATGCAAAGAGTGGGACAATGGCTCAGTGCTTCAGTGTGGGGGCCACATAAAGACTTCTGCAAAAGGGGAGCTGAGGTGTGGCTGGGCAGGGGCCCCATGCTCACACATGCAGTGGGTCTGCCAACAAAGAAACCAGAGTGAAAGAGCAGTTAATTTCCACTGAGTCCAACTGTGCAGGATGAAAGAAAGTGGCATGGGGAAGGGACTGTGGCATCTGACCTAGTGCAGCTGGTGAGCAAGAGGCTGTGCAGAGCAGAAAGTTTGTATCTGAGTCTCCTGCGAGAGCGGCAGGATGGAGAATGGATGGCCAGGGGTTGAGTGCCTGAGATCCCTGGCAGCCAGGCAGGTCCCCTGACAGGCAGGCATAGCCACATCCCACCTGCAGGATTGCAGGTTTTGCAGATCAGTGAGGCCAGGCTCAGGAGCCCCCATGCTCAATGCATATCCATAGGGGAAAGAAGGAAAAGCTCTGAAAGGGCCCTTTCTGAAATTCTATCAGACACTTTGAGCTGCCTGCTTCCTCGGGCTATTATCCACTGAAACCAGCAGAGCAGAGAGGTTAGAGAGAGAGGCACAGCAAGGGGTGTTCAGGGCCCCACCCAGCCTTGGCTCTTCTACAGAGCTACCATCAGCACCAAACAGGAAAGAGGTGACCCTTTTACACAGATTGGCCCCTCACAGGAAATGGTCAGCTAGTTCACCAGACACTATACATTATTGGAAATAGTTCAACAAAGACCAAGAAATGTGGTGGGGCAGGGGAGTGGACAGGTGTAGAAACACTCCTATCATCTTCCCTGAGGACCAAGCAGTGACTCCTGAGTGCGACCCAGGAACAGAGGCCCCCTCTGGAGGAAGGTGGAGGTGGTACTTGCAGTGCTGTCAGACATTAGATGAACCACTCCTGGGCCTTGTAAGATGGAAAGCTGGCAGGGCTGAAGAGGGAAGGCCAACCAGGCCTGAAGGAGACAGCTAATTACTGCAGATTGCTTATGGTCTTGAACACGCTGCCTAGAGCCAGACTAAGACACCATCTGACATTACCAGGAGCAGATCCAGAAAGAGAAGACAGTGGCAAACACTAGACTGCTGAGATGAATTCCACCTTGGGCTTTTTCATTATTTGCATTATTTTTTTCTCCAGCATACCTTTTTAATATTTTTTCCTTTTACTTCAAGTTTCTTTCCATTATTTCACTAGTTTTTTAATTTTAGTTTTATTTCAGATCTTGTATTTTACTCTTCCCTTCTCTTATTTCATTTTTCCTTCTTCCTCTCCCTTTTTATTTTTGTTTTAAAATATATTTTTCCCTTTCTACAACTTGTTTCTATTCTGCACCCTTACTATTTCTCCTCCCTCCAGCCTCCCAAAATCATTTTTCTTGCCATTAGTCATCTCACATTCTTTTTCCCATTCTTATAATACCCTCATTATCTCTCCACCTTTGTTACTCTTTGCTCATTTCTTGTTGACATGGAGGTTGTTTTTGCATTTCTTCAATTCAGTTATTCCTAGATGTTCACTATTTTTGTATTTCAAATCTCAAATCTTACTGTTCTCCTCTCCTACACCATTTTGCCTTCCTCCTGCACTCTCTTTTTTTCACTTTATATTTCACTTTTTCCCTATCTCTTATCCTGGTTTTCATTCCTCACTCTTATTTCTTCTACCTCTATCCTCTCAAAATCACTTTTCTTTTCTTCAGACATCTCATAATCTTTTTGTCTTTCTTTTTTCCTTCTTATTCTCTTTCCACCTTTACTAATCTTTGCTCATTTGTCATTGATATTGCTGTGGTGGTTGTCTTCCTTCAATTTTGCTCCTATGTTTTCACTATTTTTAAAATTTTTTGAACTTTATATTATACTCCTTCCTTTTCTTACTCAATTTTGCATTCTTCCCTCCCATTTTTATTTACATTGTAAATTTTATTTTCTTTCTGTCTTTGCCTTGTTTCTATTTCCTACTCTTATTTTTTCTCCCCCCTCTACCCTCTCAAAATCATTTTTCCTTCCATTAGTCATCTCATATTTGTTTTTACTTTCTTATAATAGTCAACCTTTTTCCACCTTTATTAATATTTGCTCATTTGTTGTTGATGGTACGGTTGTGGTTGGGTGCATTTTTGAGGTGTTGGATTTGTTTCCTGGCTGGTTTTGTTTTGTTCTGGAAACACCCATACAAGAGCATTCAAGACAAGTTGGGGTTGTGATTCTCAGCCAGCCAGCTGGATGGAAGAAACCACCAAAAAATGACTGAACAACGACCAAAACCCAATTACAACAAGAGAGCCCACATAAATGGCATAAAGGGCATCGCAAGAGCATTCAGCTCAGGAGATCAAGGAAACTGCACCATTCAGTCCCACAGGTCTCCTACCACAGAAGCCCACCCCATGAAGACAAGGAGTCAGAGCCAATCAGTTTAATATGCAGAAACAAACAAAAAGAGTCACCTAAAATGGGGAGACAAAAAGCAATTGAAAAGAAAGGAGGAATCCCTAGAAAAAGCGCTAAATGAAATTGAGGCAAGAAATCTGCCAGACATAGTGTTCAAAATAATAGTTAAAAGATGCTCAGGGAACTCAGTGAAAACTACAGTAAACTCTATAGGAGTGACAAAAAACTTAATGGGAACTACATCAGCATGAAAAGGGACATAGAAACTATGAATAAGAGCCAGGAAGAAATGAAGAATATAATATCTGAAATGAAGAGTACACTAGAAGGAATTAAAAGCATGTTAGATGAAGCAGAGGATCAGAGCAGCAGAGCAAAGATGTTAGGAAAAAACAAAATAAGACTCCCAGACAGAACAATAAAATGAAAAAATACTCAAAAAGAATGAGGATAATTTAAGGAGCTTTGGGACAACATGGAACGTAACAATATTCTCATCAGAGGGATACCAGAAGAAGAAAAAAATGGAGCAAGGGATAGAAAATCTGTTTGAAAAAATAATGACAGAAAAAGTACCCTAACTTGGTGAGGGAAAAAGTCATGCAAGTCCAGAAAGCAAAGAGGGTCCCAATCAAGATGAACCCAAAGAGGCCCACTCCAGGACGCATCATAATTAAAATGGCAAACTTAAAGACAAAGAGAGAATTATAAAGGCAGCAAGGGAGAAACAGCTAATAACAGCTCGGATAATGCTATCAGCTGATTGCTCAGCAGAAACACTACAAGCCAGAATAGTGTAGCTTGAAATATTCTGAGTAATGAATAGCAAAGGCCTGTGACCAAAACTACCAAACAAGGCTCTCATTTAAAATGGAAGCAAAAAAAGAAGCATCCCAGACAAAACTTTTAAAAAGGCTAAAAGGGTACATTTTCATCAAACCAACAATGCAAGAGATGCCTAAGGAATTGCTTTAAGAAGATGGAGAAAGAGAGAGAGAGGGGCACACAAGTACAAAGGGAAAAAGTACAATGACAAAATAGCTGTTAATAATAATCTTAAATGTCAATGGATTATATGCTCCAATAAAAAAATCATATGGTAGCTGAATGGAATAAATAAAATCAGAAACAAAAGAAGAGAAGTTAAACTGATACCACAGAAATAAAAAGTATTGTAAGAAATTACTATGAACAAATGCTAAGCATATGAACTACATGCTAAGACAGTGGACAACATGGGCAAAATGGATAAATTTCTAGAAACAAACAATCATTTAAAACTGAATCAAGAAGATACAGAAATCCTGAATACAGTGATAACTAGTTAAATTGGAGAAGTAATCAAAATACTTCCAGCGCACATAAGCCCTGGAATGGATGGATTCACAGACAAATTTTACCAAACATTCAAAGAAGTAACTTCTATCCTTCTCAAAATATGCCAAATAATTCAAGAAGAAGGAGGACTCACAAACTCTTTTTATGAGGCCAGTATTGTCCTAATTCCAAAACCAGGTAAAGACACAATAAAACAAGAAACTATAGGCTAATATCACTGAGGAACATAGATGCTAAAATCCTCAACAAAATATTGACAATCAGATCAAACAATACATTAAAAAGATCATATGCCATGATCAAGTGGGATTCATCCTAGGGATGCAAGAATGGTACAATATTTGCAAATCAACAAATGTAATATATCACATAAACAAAATGAAGGATGAAAATCACTTGACCATATCAAGAGATTCTCAAAAAGCATTTGATAAAATCCAGCACTCATTTATGAGAAAAACATTCAGCAAAGGGGAAATAGAGGGCTCATACCTAAACAAGAAAGGCTATATACAAGAAACCTACTGCCAACAACATACTCAATGTGTAAAACAAAATAAAAGCTATCCCCCTAAGATCAGGAACAAGACAAGGGTGTCTGCTATCACCACTCTTATTCAACATAATACTGGAAGTTCTAGTGACAGCAATAAAACAAGAAAAAGAAATAAGAAACATTCAAATTGGAAAGAAGGAAGTAAAACTGTCATTAGTCACAGATGACATGATAGTATACCTAGAAAACCCTATAGTTGTCACTAAAAACAACTACTCTACCTAATAAGTGAATTTGGCAAAATATAAGGATACAAAGTCAACATTCAGAAATCAATGGTATTTTTGTACACCAACAATGAATCATCAAAAATGGAAATAAGGGGGAAAATCCCATTTACTATAGCAACAAGAAAAATAAAGTACCTAAGAATAAATTTAATGAAAGAAGTAAAAGACCTGTACTCAGAAAACTACAGGACACTGAAGAAAGAAACTGAGGAAGTTACAAATAAATGGAAGCATATACTGTGTTCATGGATTGAACTAATTAACATCATTAAAATATCCATACTATTCAAAGCAATCTATAGATTCAATGCAATTCTTATTAAAATGTCAATGGCATATTTCACAGATCTAGAAGAATTATTTCAAAAATTTATATGGAACCAAAAAAGACCGCAAATAGCTTTAGCAATCTTGAGAAAGAAGAACAAAGTTAGAGGGATTGTAATACCCAATATCAAACTATACTATAAGGTCACTGCAATCCAAACAGTCTGGTACTGGCATAAGAACAGACACATAGATCGATGGAACAGAATAGAGAGACCAGAAATAAACCCATGTGTCCATGGTCAATTAATATTTGACAAAGGGGGTGTGAGCATACAATGTAGTAAAAATAACCTCTTTAATAAATGGTGTTTGGAGAACTGGACTGGTACATGCAAAAATATGAAACTAGACCATCAGCTTACTCAATACACCAGAATAAATTCAAATGGATAAAAGACTTAAATATACACCATGGTACCATAAAAGTCCAAGACAAAAACATAGGCAGTGAAATTTCAGATATCTCATGTGATACTTTTGCTGATATATCTCTTAGAGCAAGGGAAATAAAGAAAAATAAACAAATGAGACTACATCTAGTTAAAAATCTTCTACACAGCTAAAGAAACCGTAGGCAAAATGAAAAGGAAACCAACTATATGGTAAGATATATTTGCCAATGATACATTGGGCAAGGGTTTTATCTCCAAACTATATAAAGAACTCATATGACAACACCAGGAAGACAAACAATCCAGTTAAAAAATGGGCAAAGGACCTGAATAGACACTTCTCCAAAGAGGACTTCCAGAGGACCCATATACATAAGAAAAGATGCTCAACATCATTAGCCATCAGAGAGATGCAAATTAAAACCAATAAGTTTATCACCTTACATCTGTCAGAATGGTCATAATTAAGAAATCAATAAACAACAAGTGCAGGTGAGGATGTAGAGAAAAAGGAACCCTAGAGCACTGTTGGTGAGAATGCAGACTGGCATAGCCACTATGGAAAACAGTATGGAGTTTACTCAAAAACTTAAAAATGGAACTGCCTTTTGACCTGGTTATTCCACTGCTTGGAATATACCCTAAGAACCCTAATCACCAATTCAAAAGATCTTATGCACCCCTATGTTCATAGCAGTGCTATTTATAATAGCCAAGTGCTAGAAACAGCCTAAGTGCCCATCAGTAGGTGAGTGGATCAAAAAACTGTGGTATGTTTACACGATGGAATACCACACAGCAGAAAGAAAAAGGAACTGCTATCTTTTGTAACAACATGGTGGATGGAACTGGAGAATATTATGCTAAGTGAAATAAGCCAGTTGGTGAAGACAGGTACCATACGATCTTATTTATAAGTGGAATATAATGAACAAAATAAACTAATGAGCAAAGTGGAACCAGAGGCATTACAGCAGGTAGAGAGGAGGGGTGAGAGGGATCATGATGGGAAGACTAGGAAGAGACTAGTTAAAGAACACATATGAATGACCCAGGGACATGGACAATGGTGTGAGGACTGACTGTGGGAGCAGGGGGGGAGGGATGGGGGAGGGCAAAGGTAGAAAAACTGGGTCAACTGTAATAGAAAATAATTTTTTTAATTTAAAAAATAATAGAAAGGGATCTCTCTCTCTTTCTCTCTCTCTCTCTCTCTCTCTCTCTCACACACACACACACACACACACACAAAGAAATCAAAATATATCAAGAACCCATAGCAAAAGGGAGCATGTGGACATGAAGAACTTAAAGACAAATGTGGTTGTAGTGCCTTGTAGTCTATTTTAAGGAATTTTTTTTATTGTAGGAGTGATGGGAAGCCATAATGCTTTTGAGTATGAGTATACTATGGAATTTCTTATGCAAAGACAATTCTGGTTGCAGTCAAGGGAACGGATTAAAAGGGAGAAAGGTGATTAGAAGCTATGGCCGTGGTCTTGGTAGAATGGCCGTAATGGAGATGGAAAGAAGTGGATAGATTTTGGGATTTTTTTTAGGAAGTGAAATAAGCAAAATTAGATCATAAAACCCCACCAAAACCAGAGTTCAAATGGGGGAAGAACAGGGAGATATCAAAAGTTCCCTAAGTACAACTGGATAAAATGGTAGGACAATCCACTGAGATAGGAAGGCTGGAAGAGGACCAGGATTTGGGAGCGAGTTGGGTTTGAGGGTCCTGTAGGATATCCTTGAGGAGCAGTCTGGTAGGTATTTAAATATAGTGATCTGAAGGTGCAATCAGAGGTCTGAGCTGGAAATATAAACTGGAAAACTCATCTGCATACAAGTGGTAATTAAGCTCTGAATGAGGGTGAGCTTGTCCAAGGAGAGAATAAAGAGTAAGATCAGAGATGACTGAGCTTCAGGAAAAGTCAATATTTGCAATGAAAAGTAGCTATGACAGTACATGGATTATCTCTTCACTTCTGAAATTCAGAAATCCTAAATTACTTCTTTTGCGTTGCGACTCAATTACTTGATAACGTTCAAAAACTCTCCTTTCAAAATCAGCATTCCATTTGTTGGAGGGTATTATGCTATTTTAATGAGGGTATGCTTTTACTTTTTACCAGATATAATTAGTAACATGCTAGTAAATAAACTGTTAAATTGAGAATATGATGGCATAAGTTTAACTTGATAAAATGTTGAGCCTTGTTTGTAGACATGTGGGACTCAGAGAGATCTGCAGTACTCTCCCAGAGTGTTTTCTGCCAGGGTAGGGAAAGTATAGCCCCTGTACTGTTTTGATGTTCAGACTAGGGGGTTCTACATGCTCAGCCATTCTGTGAAAGTAGAGTGCTATGTTTTCAAAGTACATAGGCTTCTGGTGTATGGCACTGCTTTGTGGGGGGAGAGGTTTCCCCTCTCTCTTTCTCAATTTTGTAGTGAGTATATTTATGCCCTTGAGAGCTTGAAAGAGAAGCTAATAATTTGGTTGGTTCAACATTTGACTTCTGAGTCATAAAGTTACTCAGTAACCCTTTTGCAGGCATGAGGGGTTGGTATGTTCAGAGCCAGGTGTCTCCATCTCCGATACTAACTCATGTTGGGTGATTTGGGGGTAAACCATATCAACTCCTTTTATTTCTATATCAGCAATGCCACCAGTTCTCCCTGTCTCTTTGGGTTGTTGTGAGATCACAGATCTGAGAAAATTTTGAAAATGTCAGACATTATCATACCAAAAAGTAAGCCATCCACTGAGAACTAGTCTACCTTGGGTAATACACAATGTTGTTACACTATACCTGTGCTGTCTTTTTTCCAAATTATGTTTCCTTTGAAAATAAAAGCTTCTGAGCTACTTAGGAAAAAAAAAACTTCTATTTAGAATAGGGTAGCAGGTCATAATAGAAAATTATATTATATAACTTCTTTGGAAAGATCCTGAATTTTCAAACCAAATACTTTAGATTTCAATTTAATTTTGTTTTTTTCCAGATATATGTCTATGGGAAGACTCCTTCACTATTTTGTTTTCTCATATTCTATCTTCAACTAAGACCTATTATTTAAAATCAGTCTTATTTATCTGATTCTCTTCTACTATATCCAATTCAATATTTCATAAGCACCTTATACCCAACAAATCTACCAATTGACCAATCATTATGTCAAACCATCCCCTAACCCCTACTTCACCATTACCAAGTATTGTGTCTACTTTTCTTCTGTATCATATGTATTAATTAAAAGTATAATAATCTAGTTATGTAAGTCATTCTAGTATGTCTCCATATCAATCATTTGGAATTCAGATTATTTTTAAAGAATTAACTCGGGAATTGTTCTCTTCTTGAAGACTTCACTGAGTCTCTAGAAAATTGAGTCTCTATGTCCATATGTTGTGTATATGTATTGGGGCCCATGAACCATTTCCCATATTTCAGTGTTATTAACATGTATTTCTCCTATGGCATCTTTGCTCTTTGTTGGCAGGGAAGAGATTCTATTAGTATTTTATCCCTCATATGAAGCCCAGAATTGGACATTCAGAGAGAACTTTTCAGTTTAGTTCAACAAATAATATTACATTTATTCACCCATAATAAGAAATAATACCTGTTATTATATTTATGCTTATATATAGGTTTTAAATACTTGAAAGTAATTAGTGTAATGTCAAGCAAATAGTGCACCTTCAACTTTTTATTTTTTTGGAAATAAACCTGAATTAGAGAAATTCTGATGTAGAAATTTAGAAACAAAAATGTGGCAATGTGTGAGATTGCCCTATTTTCCAAAATGAGGTGTGAACTATAGGCCAAATCACCCTAGGGTCTTTAGTTTTAGAAGTACAAGATTCTGTAATTATCTCCCATCTCTGGTTTAGTTTGTGTGTGTGTGTGTGTGTGTGTGTGTGTAAATTCAGATTTCCATTGTCCTATCTAATTTTTAATAGAATAGACTATGCATTTATTACACGTTACTATTGCTAACATCTAGCATGATACCTGCAACATAATAGTTAGTAAATGTATATTAGATAAATATGACAGTTACTTATATTTTACGTAGTCAGCTTGACTGTTTCCTAATGAATATTTTCTAGTGTTATTTTGCTCTATGTTTACTCAACTCTGCTAAGTTGAGTCTTGCAACTGAACTATTAATCTGGTTGAAAGAATCAGTTTCAAAAGGTATTTGTCAGTCTTAATAATTCTTGTTTCAGTGGATTCAATGCCATGTTCAGTTTCTTAATGTATTTATGCCCATTCTTGAAGGAAACTAAATGATGCACAAGCTATCCTTCACAGATCTTAGCCATTGTGTTATAATGAAAACACCCTGGAAAGGATTTTTATAGCAATTAGTTTGGGTAGTTAAACAGTATATAAAACTTCAAATAAAGCAATCTTTTTTGTGTGTGTGGTTTGCTTTGTTACCTTAATATAATAGAGGTATAATAGCACATAGAAATATATTGATTGGTTGTTTGTATCCTGTTGACCTCATTTCCCAGATAAGGAGTTCTAGATGGCAAAGAGTCCAGGAAAGAAACAATATAGAATATTTCATGGATGAATTAGTAGTTTTCCATATTAAAGTTCCAGTTGATTGCAAACAGTTACTTTAATGGCTACACTCAGATTTCTGAGGGTCAGTGGGACAAGTGCCATCCATGATTGAGACCTGACTTACTGTGAAAGCAGGGAGTGACTACAAGTCAAATGCTTCTTTGCCTTTCCTGGACACCTTCTCCTACCAAGCAACCAAGAGGGAGAAGCAGGTAAGAATGATATTAATTCAGAGTGTTGATATTAATGATCAGTATCATCCAAGTAGTAGTTAAGCAGATAGAAGCAGGGCTTCTGAGTGTAGGAAATAATACATCATGGAATATAAGAAACAAGCTAATGGATAAAGAAAGCTTCTGTTTTCTCTTACAAAGAAATATAAATGTCCTATATAGAAAGTCACCTTTGATGGAATTTTTCACTGGAATGTATATGAGTGAAGGAAAAAACCTTCTCACCAATATTAGGAAAATCTTCCATAATTTAAAAAAAATGAAGACCCAGATTTTGTTTTGTGAGCCCAGGATATAAGTGTCTAAATGTTAACTGAATTAGTACTTTTCACCATTGTTCTAGAAGCACTAAGTCTAGATCACTTAGGGTCTCAATACATAGAGTCATAGAAAGGCAAATGGGGTGACTTGATTTCATCCTTAACCAGCTAGAAAGTGTGTACCTAAAATTATTCAAAATGGAAAGTAAATCTGATACTTAATGATTTCCAAAGATAGTTTATTTTTCTTTGTCTAATATTGTTTCACTATTTAATTCATCTCACTGTCTAGAAAGTATTTTTATATGAAACTGTAAAGGTCCTAAATTTATTTCCTTGTAGCCAGAGCCCTGGGAAGACAGAGAGATTTGATTTTCATTATTCTCTTCCTGAACGAAGGTAAGGACCAGACTCCAGAGACAGGGGACTCCAAAGGCTAGCGATATTTTCAGGCCCTCTGAAAGAGAACTGTGGCAGACATTGAGATACTGTAAGGCTGAGAGCATACAGACTACCAGAGGGGGATAGGCACATGGAGAGGGGCAGAAAGTCTGAAGCCATGGAAACTCACTGATCATACACTTCTTGGGTGTAGGACTTACAATGGGAAGACTAACTTCAAACTAATCAGTGCTGTGAAAATCATTAGCAATGTATATCTTGGATTTATTTACTCAGTAACTGGTTTGTTTTGAGCCTTCAGAAAAGTAGCTCAGTGCCTCAGCTTGTGTAGGAATAGGGAAGACAGAGACTAACAATATTAATCCCTACAAATATTTATTGAGTACTTACTATGTGCCAAATACTGACATTACAACAGTGAACAAAACAGAGAAAAATCTTTCTTCAGGAAGTTTACATTCCTGTGAGGATGACAACTGATAAGTGAGAAAAAAATGGGCATCAAAATTGTAGATTGTGGTAAGTACTTCGAAGGTAATAGACCAGGTGATGAAAAACAGTTTAGAGGATTTTGGGGCAGCCTAAGTGGCCTGTAGAAGTGACAATAAAACATAAGTAAGATAAAGTAAGTCCTCCACTGATGAAGAGCACTGTCCTCAGCAGCATAGTCACAAGGCACAACTGTGCAACACCACCGATATGCTAATGAAGCTAGGACACATCTCCATTTTAGCTAGAAAATAAGACATTAGAGAATTTGGCAGAGAAAATTATTTCATAAAAATGTTAATGCGATTAAAATACAAAGGCTGTTTTTCTCATCAGACTATTGAATATTTTAATAATATAACAAAAATAGTTTTGTTAATGTCAACATATGCTGGAGTTGAACTAATGTTTTGTTTGTTTTCTTTATTTTTGCTTTTTCAATTATACACAATCACACGTAGGTTTACCCCCCCAGGGGAAGCATATACTAGAGTTATTTGTTTTCATTGAATTCAAGAAAATAATGATAATACCTTGTATTTCGTGTTTCATTTTTTAAGCAAAACTCAAATCATCACACTTCAAAATTCTAGTATAAACAATGTGTTTTGGACTGAGTCAATGTAATTGAAAAAGAGAGCTTGTAGCTTGAAATTTTCATCAATTTTATAACTTCTATTAAAAACTGTTCTTTCTTCCTAGTGCAGCTGCATCTCTTTTGGTTTTGGGGGCAAGTATGTAATATAAAGAGGCTGATAATATCTTGAACAATCTAATCCAATTATGTTACTTTGTGTGTGTGTGTACTTTCCATATTTTAATGCACACAGGACCCCTACTAAATGCTAATAATTTTCTAAATGGAATCATACCCCTTGGCAAATTGATACTAAGTATACAACTTCCATCATCCTCTGTGTCTAGCATTCACAGGTCAAGGAAATAAAAATAATCATAAATGCTGCTATCATCTTAGGGAAAAATAAAGATAATGTTTTTTTTATTATAAGACATAATTCAAGGGTTTTTTTTTCCCCCATGCAGGTCTATTTAATGGATAAGTCTATCAGAATGTAATAATATGCAATTTCTAATCATGCCCTCAATGATATAAAAGTCATGTTAATCACCAGGCCCCAATGCTTAAGAAAGTAGCCAAAAAGAACTGCAGATCGAATTACATATTCTTATAAAAAGATCCCTTTAAAAGTTGGCCAATATGTGGAAGTCTAGAAATATTAACCTTATTTTATCACACCTAGAACAAAGCTTTCTTTACAATATATTGTACTTAGTGCCTAGCATACCTCTTTGTTCCAACTATTCTCAAGTGCTTTCTTCCACTGCTAGATACTTAATACTCCCTCTAGTGACTTCACTCAGCATCTAGCAAAACTTAGATAAATCTACCCTTTCTTCCACCTTTCCATGAAAATAAATGATTTATGAAAAACATCAGTGAATTGTTGAATATTCTCATGATCCAAATCTTGCTTCACTTTTTACTTGTGTTTTTTTTTAATATTGATTTCTCAGATTCCTTTTTTCTAGATAACTAAATCAGGACAACATGAATTTTTAGTCCTTGTTCAGACATAACTATTTCTATAAAGATTCGATTTAATGGAGGTTCTTTAAAAAACATAACTTGATTCATAGAATTGGATGTGAAATGTAGGCATTAAGAGTAGGCTTTGGCATCACAAAAGTCATACCAGTGGGCAATGACATAAATTGCTATACCAAGGACTGACCTCCAGCTTTTTTAGGGTATAATAGGATATCCTACTGTAGTTATAGGGAAAAACTCATTGCTCTCTGTAAGTAAGCAATTGATTTAAAAAGTGGATAGTCAAAAGTTAAACACAAAGAGAATAACTAATAAGCTCTTAAAAAATTTCCTAGAGAGTAAGCACTGATTATTAAATTCTTCCTGAAGGAATGTTAAACAGAGCTACAGAGAAAAAAAAGTAAAAAATATGTATATGTACCTAGTTGCAAATAAGAAATATCATGTCTTGCAAACTTAAGCAAGAATGTAATTTATTGGGTCAACATTAAGTAACTCTCAGAACTTACAGAATAGTTAGAGAACATGTGACAGAAAACTAGCAAGAACTCATGGACATGAAAGCAAAACCAAGATTACTCCACCCTGCGATTACTGCCACCCTGTTAGGCTATTGGCTCCACTGATGTGTCTACCAAAAATTTCTGACAAACTCAGTGCATTTGCATTACTATACCAAGATTCAGTGACTTGTATCAATAGTCTGGGGGTTTGAGAAAGGGATATCTGCCCACCTTGAGCTTTTTATGAGGGAAAAGTGATACGGACCTCATCTATTTTGTTTTTTTTTTAATAGTAAAGAAAGGTTCTTTACATTCTGTGCACCCTCACACTATCATCATCCAGTTCTTTATACTCATTTTTTTAGTCAATTTACATAGTAACGCATAATAAAGTGCGCCTACATATAATGTAAGTATCTCTCTAAACTTTTATACACATAAATAAGTGCACTTACCCTTACTTACCTCACAGAGGTGTCAAAAATATCAAAAGCTATTGCATTTAGCTTTGGGTAACATTTATTTCATTGGTGTTACAAATCTGTCTTGATATTGTACAAACTGTGAACAAAATTTTAGTTAACTCTACCAACACAACCTACATAAAATCTCAAAAAGTAAAAGAAAGAAAACAAAAATTAGTGAAGATATGCACATATATGTTTAACTTCCTGTTCTCTGCCAATCTCTATTAAAACCTGTCTGTGTCATATCATCATTTCTCCCCTTAACTATCACAAATTCACAACATGATGCTATTGACACATACTAAATTAATACATTGTCTTCATAAATGTTATGCTCCATAACATCATGACACTTATTGACGCAGTCATTATGATAATGAAGTAATCTTAAATAGTGCAAATTTAATAAATATGCAATATACTAAGGATGGGATAGCTTTTGTAAGGGGAACTTTTGAATACTCCTATATGACATCATGCAAACAGCAAACTATTTTTTAAAGATTTTATTTGCTTATTTTTAGAGTAAGGGAAAAGGAGAGAGAAAGAGGGGGAAAGAAACATTGATCAGTTGCCTCATATGTGCGCCATCCGGGCCCAACGCGCAACCCAGGCATGTGCCCTGGCAGGAAATCCAACTAGCCACCTTTTGCTTTGTGGGACAACACTCAATCAAGCCGCACCAGTAAGGCTGCAACAAATTATTTTAGGACTGGTCTTTAAAGAATGAAATGGTTGAAAACTTGTAGATGAGGAACTATGAGTGGAAGATAAAACATCTAAATTAAAATATCAAAATTAAAATATCCTTTTTTTATACAATATTATTTAATGACTTAAAGGACTTCATTTGGCAACAGACTGAATCAGTCTAGAAGAGATCATTAAAGTTTTTAAATAGAAATATTTTCAATAAATAACAGGTAACTTTTTTATACTCTTAATCAATATGGCTTCATGGGTTTACACCAACAAAAAATAAAAGGACATAGCCCTACCTCCTTGTCCTTCCTCCATCTGGTGTTATTCTGGGTTAAAGGTTGTGTTGTTGTCTTTTTAAATCTCTCTATTGTTTTAAGTTGGTGCAGGTGGTTGAATATGTTTACTACTAAAAAACAGTCACGATATCTCTCTTATGCACACTTTATGACATATTTTAGAAGCATTAGACAGAGAGTACCCTTCTCACATTTGTTTTCTATTATTAATGTCAGAAGCCATCCATCCATTCCATCTGTATCCATCTATCTATCCACCAATCTGTCATTACCTATGACTATTTGCACTCTCTTTTTGTTTGTATCTTTTCCCTATCTAAATATGTCAAAGATGGTAAGTGTTCCAGTAGAGAGTGATTTATAAAAATGCAACCAAACCACAGTCCTGTCTCAAATGGTGAGGCTGGCCAGCATATGCAACTAATTCTCACAGAGGCATTCTGGAAAACCAATGACAAGATTGGGACTCTGGGCTAGCCCCAGGGCAGTCAGCAGTGGTAGACTGCTACACACAGCCTCATGTGTAAAGTTCCTGAACTGACACAAAGCTTAATGGAAATGAACCTTGACGATGTGGCCAATCGAGTGTAAGTGACATCCTGCTTGGCATGCCATGATGATTTTTCTTTCCTCTCTTGAAGGCATAATGCTTCCTATGGGAAACTCTGACTTAAAATGCCATTGTGTGCTTAGATAGGAGATTTGCCAACCCTGAAGACAATATAAGTAGAATAAGGACCCCAGAAACAGGTTCGTCCTTATCCTCGCACTCCATTACTCTCGCCAACCCAGTGACAAGAGAGGCTAACTACAGTTCCAATGGACACAATGTTGCAATAATAGCATATCTTAGAAACATTAAAATATAATAAGTCTGTGAAAAATGAAAATAGGCACCAGTCATTCCATATTTATTGGTTTTATTTTATAGTGAATCACTCGTACTAAGTTTGCAGGAAATCAAAAAGCCACACTGTACTAGCTCTCCAAGATCTGTCATTTAGATAAAAAATGAGATATATAAGAAAATAACCACAATAATTATGATAGCTATTAATGTCTAGGAGTCATATAGGTAGAAAATGATCTAGAAAGAGTTTTCACAGAGACACAATTAAATACATTTAAAATCTTTTTACTTTTAATAAAAATGTTTTTATCCCAAGTGAAAATAATCAGTATCAGTATCACCTGAACTTCTTATATTTGGGTTATTTTTTAAATATTAGAGTTGGATTTACTAACCCTTCTGCTACTGCATATTTTTAAATGAAATCTCAACTACAACAGTCTCAGGCTCAACTGAGAGGAATAATCTATGAAATGAAATAACCTAAAGCTGAATAGGCTCTATGCAGGCTATTGATACAGAAAAGAAGCAGATGAAGTTTGGAGTAAATGCTACCTGAGCTTAATTTAAGAAAAAAAAATACTTTTTGAAGCAATGTTATACCAGGCACTTTTTAGCCAGTGATCCAGCCTAATGTTCTGTTAGGAAAGACATATAATTAAATTAATCACTAAACAACAGTGTAATAAATGTTATGATAGGCAAAATACAGGGTATTAAAAGTGTTTATAGGACAGGTAACAGAGCCATACTTGGAATCAGAGGAATACATCAATAATGGCTCTCACCCAATAATTGGGTGAGCAGGAAACGCCTGAAATGTAGTTGCCTTGATTCGTGTTTGGCTAAAAATTACCACTTTCTTAGTGTCAGTCCAGCTCCATGCCAAGCATAAGTATTCCATAAAACAACTCTTCGGAGTAGGTACTATAATTATCTACATTAATGTAGGTATAATTAATTATAATGTAGATATAATGTAGGAGGGGAATAAAATGCTCTCCTACATGGAGTTAGTGACAAATAAGACTTGATTCTGCTTAGAGTTTGATGCTATACATCTTAACCACATCAGTCTAGTGCTAGAAAAATATTTAGAAATGCAAGTGGAAGAAGCAGTTCTAGGAAATATTTCACAGGTAGAAAATCGTAAGTGTAAAGTTTAAGATGTGAAAGAAAAGTTAGAGTAGGAGATAGAAGTAGAAGAAAGGAGACTAAAGAGGTATCTAGGTTCTAGTTTATAGAGTGCTGTGCAAGGTGCATTAGCTTTTTAACCTATGATAAACAAGTTAATTAGAGATCTTGGAGCAGGAACACGATGAATTAAGGAATATTTTTCTGCTTGCAATTTGGAAAATAAATTCTGTGTGGAGTGGGATAAGTTGATGATTGAGATACCACTGGGAATTTATTATGGCGAATCCAAGTGGACATGGATTGTGGGACTGGAATATAAAGAAAAGTGTGTGACCTTCAGGGTTATTTAAATGGTACTCTTAAAAGAAATATGCAGCCTGTGGTAGGAAAAAAAGAGAAGAAAATTATGGCTTACTGGCTTGGGAAACTGCATTGAAAATGGGGTTAGTCACTAAGACAAGAAATGCAGGAGAATGAACTAGACTCGCATTGTTATTTTCCTTATAACTGTTGTCTCCCTATGATTTATCTTAGGTGATGCATCCAAACTTAACTAACCAGTTTTCAATTCATTGGATTCCTAGTAATCGATACAAAGGAACTTAATCTCCACCTTATACTTCAATGGCTAATACAGATCTCCTTTCGAAAGAAATAGCATTTTAGTATGTAAAACCAACATCCTTTCTTTCTTTTCCTTTTGTGAACAAAGTCTGTTGTTAAATTTCTCTAAACATTGAGATGGTGGGAGAAGCTGTACACTGAGAATGCAGACTTCCAGGGAGTGCTCCATGTCCTATATGGATGGATATGATGGGGTGGCCACTCTCCTGGAGGTGCAATTTTGGGAGGCACATTTTTAGAAATAAATAACTTGATCCTTGAGCAATGAAACCAGTTTGAGAATTTTATATTCTGGCACACCAGTAAGACCTTCGGTTGGCCTTAAATCGTAATTGCTCATGTAATCAGTAGCCAAACCAACTAGAAATGAGGCCAGCTATATCTTTAGCAAGTTTTTATTTGTTTCATGGCTTTCATCACTTTATATTTATGTGTAAATTCAGTGTTTCTGTGACTCCACAGAAGTAAATTCAGCAATGACTTTTAAATTCCATGTTTTTGTTTCAATAGTTAGTTTAAGAAATGTAGGATAAGCACCATTGGACTCACCGAAATGATCACCTCATATCCATGTGCAGCCATGCATTTGTTTTGGGCTAATGAAAAAGGAAATAGGGGCAGATTGCAAATATAAATGATGTATAATCATGTAAAGACAAAGTAGCAGTAAGACATTAGGTAGAAGGAAAAATTCCAAAGTCATTAAAACAGAGAAAAATGTGGGTCAACCAACTTTCCTCATGGCACATGGTACTGTAGTTAGTGTTAATAATGTGCGATGCTATGAGTAAATATGGTCTATGCAATGGTTGCATGAAGGATGTTCTATTTTTGCAGTAGTTTTGAGAATACTTAATTTATATTTTTTTAAAAATTTCTCTTTGGGTGCTATTCTCATAAGAAATTTATAACTAGTTTTATATGGGCAATGATTTACCAAACAGTATAATAGAAGTAACTTAAGTAACACAGACGGTTCTTAAAATTTACTTTTATAAATGTCAATTATTCTGTGTGTTATTCAAGTTTAGAGGTGCTGCTTAATATAGCTAAGCTATTGCCATAGCTTAAAGACATTTGGGGAAACTCATTTAAGCATTCCTATCTTATCTAAAACTCTGTAACAGGATATATTAAATTGTTCCCAAGGAAAACACAGAGAAAGAATTACTCATACATTTTGGTAACCTTTAGCCCATTTTAGAGTAACTGTATTGGTATTTATAGCTTTAGCAATAATTATTTGAGAAAAATTAATTTTTAAAAGTAGAATATCACAGGAAAATAGTTATTCAAATTGTTTTGGGGGGAGGTAATATGTATAGTGTTTAACTGTAATATCTTTGGAATTGAGACAGGTTTGCTCCCTGCCTTCTTACTCCATAGCTCAATAACCTTGGTGTATTAGATAATTTGTGTTATATGCTCTACTAAAAGAGCAATTATCAGAGAACTCACAGGGGATTTGTATATCTGACAATTGATTTTCTCAGTCAAGAGGTGGTCCCAGGCAGCAATATTTATATTATGAGATTCTACTCCTGCCCTGGTCACAATTGATTAGACCAAAATCATGTACATAACTCAAACTGAGGTAATTGTACTCTTTCTGAGACTGTGGACTGGGACTGAGACAATGACTTACTATGAGTTCTTTACTTAAATTGAGATAATTTATACTCTGGGCTGTGGAACATTCATTTTACATAAGACATGTGCTACAAAAATAAGAAAGCTGGCCTGCATGTAAGAAAAATAAAGCAAATATGCAGAAAAAAGAAAGAAGAAAAAAACACTACGTGGTAGAGAGAATAAGTTAATGAGAGAGTACTCATTCTCTCTACCTGTTTATATGTATACTCTTCTAATTCACCCAAACAGATTGTTTTGTTAAAGTACCAAGCACAGTGCTAAGGTCTATACAATTCTCTATGTTCAATTACAATATCATGTTTTACATCTTTCTTATATAATAATGTCTCTTAGGATTTTTATATTAAAATACATCTATATAAAGCAACTATGGGTATAATCAATGTGGGTTTCCTGCTACTTTTTTCTTGGTGCTGTTGTATGACATTGAACCTAATTATGTTTTCTCTTCTTATAATATATAACACATTTTTTGCTTTTGAAATGTTTAGAAATTCTTTTATGTGATCATTATTTTCATTTGTCATTATTTGTACACACTACCTTCTTAAACATGATTTACTATGCATTGGGCAGAAAACTATGCATTAGGTCCTTATTTCTTTTTTTAAAATTACATTGTGTTGATTATACTATTATAGTTGTCCCAATTTTTCACCCTTTGCACCCCTCCACCAGCACCCCCATTTCCTCAGGCAATCCTCACACCATTGTTCATGTCCATGTGACATGCATACAAGTTCTTTGACCATTCCATTTCCTATACTATATCTTATATCTCCCTGGCTATTCTGTAACTACCTATTTGTACTTCTTAATCCCCTCACTTCTTTACCTATTATCCCACACCCCCCTCCCATCTGGCAACAATTAAATCCTCTCCTTATCCATGATTCTGTGTCTATTCTTGTTTGCTCACTTTGTTTTTTTAAATTCAATTTTTGATGGATATGTATTTATTGCCACTTTATTCATAGTTTTGAGTATCTTCATTTTCTTAAATAAGTTCCATGGGGCTGTAGGTCCCTGTTTTACATGACTTTGAATATTTCTTGCGAATCCATTCAGGCCTGCAAAGTTTGTTTTGAGAAATCAGCTGACAGTCTTATGGGAACTTCTCTGTAAATAACTAACTGATTTCTCTTGCTCCTTTTAATATCCTTTATCTTTAACTTTTGGCATTTTAATTGTGATGTGTCTTGGAGTGGGCCTCTTTTTACCCATCTTATTTGGTATTCTCTGTGCTTCCTGGACTTGCATGTCTATTTCTATCACCAAAATAGGGAAGTTTTCTTTCATTATTTTTTCAAATAGATTTCCAATTTCTTGCTCTTTCTCTTCTCCTCCTGGCACCCCTATGATGCAAATGTTGGGGTGCTTGAAGTTGTTCCACGGGCTACTTAATTTATCCTCATTTCTTTTGCATTCTTTTTTCTTCTAGTTGTTCTGATTGGATGCTGTTTGCTTCCTTATGTTCTAAATCATTGATTTGATTCTTGGCTCCATCAACTCTAATATTGTTTCCTTATAAATTGTTCTTTATTTCAATTAGTGTATCCTTCATTTCTGTCCTAGAGGTTGCTTACACTATCTTCATTTTTTTGGATTCTTTTTTCTTCTTGTACCAATTGATTGTTTTTTTGCTGTTTATTTTCCAAGTAATTCTCAGCTTCATTCACTCTACTGTTATTTCCCTGTAAATTGTTCATTTCAATTACTGAAACTTTCATTTCTGACTGTATCTTTTTTATGCTGTTGAGGTCCTCACTAAGTTCTTTCAGCAACCACATAACCAGTGTTTGAACTCTGCATCTGGTAGGTTGCTTATCTCCATTTTGTTTAGTTCTTTTTCCAGAGTTTTGGTCTGTTGTTTCATTAGGGCCATGTTTCTTTGTCTCCTCATTTTGCCAGCCTCCCTGTGTTTGTTTCTATGTATTAGGTAGAAACATAGCTCCCTGTCTTGGTAGCATGACCTAATGTAGTAGGTGTCTTGTAGGGTCCAGTAGCACAGCCCCCCCTATCACCCAAGCTGGGTACTCGAGGTGTGCCCTTTGTGTGAGCTGAGTATACCCTACTCTTATAGTTGAGACTTGGTTGCTATTGACAGGTCAATGGGAGGGATTTACCCAGGCAAGTCAGCTGCAAGGACTGGCTGTGATGACTGACCACCAACCTCCACCTTCTTTGGATGATCACTGTGTGGGGGCAGGGTGGGGATCCTCTGAGGTGGTATTTAGCCATATACTGATTGTGCAGGTTCTGGGGTTAACTGAGTGGTGCAGGCCAAGGTCAGCCCCCACCAGTGTTTTGCCTGGGTCCCCCCTGCCTGGGCTATAAAGCAATCTGAGATGATTGCTATTTGTGCTGGGCTTGGAGATTTCCAGTGAAACCAAATGTTAATCTAAGCTGGCTGCTGCTATTGCCATGCGTAGGGCCACTTAGAAAGAGGTACAGGGTCTAGGGGCTCACTGAGGTCAGCTGTGGTTTGCTTAAGAGGATTTAGGAAGTTGTGAAGCATGATCCAAGATCAGCCATTCATATGGACTGATCTCTGTGAACGGCATGAGTGGGCCCATAAGTTGAGTGGGATGGAGTCTCAGTGGAACTTCAGGGCAGGGCAAACAGTATTAGCCAGGTTGATGGAGGCTCAGAAATGGCACCTGCCTGCTGGCTCTGTGTCTCTGTTGGGGAAGGGCTCAGAAAGGTGACACTGGACTTTCTGTCTGGGAGAAAGCTGTCCCCCAGATATCACCTTAATGCCAGACCCCTCACTTCCTCCCTGTATGCCACTTGTGCCTTTCAAGGTGCTACTCTGCTGCTGAGCTCAGAGGGCATGAGTCTGAGTAGGTGAGCCCATATGTGGGTTCTTTAAGAGGAGTGGCTTGGGACTCCTGGAGTTTCTTACACTGAGTCCCTGCTGGTTTTTGTAGCCAGAAGTTGCAATGACTTATCTTCCTGTCACTGGGTATCCTGGTGTTGTACTGGGATTCCTTTCTCCTGAGATATCCCTCCTGAATTTTCATCTACCGCATATGGTTGTGGGACCAGTCTGTTCTGTTTCTCTACCCCTCCTGCCAGTCTGGATGAATGTGGTTTATTTAATTCTGTAGTTGTCAGACTTCCATTCAACTCTATTTCTGATGGTTCTGAATGATGGTTGTTCTATAATTTAGTTGTAATTTTGATGTGGTTGTACAAGCAGGTGAGCTGTGATCACCATCTTGAATGGAAGTCTCCTTTTTTATCTTTCAAGCTCATACCATAGTGCCTTGCATAAAATGGACCTTCCATTCATATTTATTGATCAATCACATTATGTATGTAAATGAGGACAAAATTAGAATGGTTTGCAAAGTCTTCCAGGTTGAATAACTGCTCATAACAAGTTTGCCTACTTTCCAAACACATTTCCTCCATTTAATTCCTCACTCAGCCTCTGAAAGTCTGTCTCTCTGAGTTTATCATGCAGAAATATTTGCGTATATAAACCAAAGTTGTAATCACAGCTTCAGGATACACAGAGACGTGGGCTTATATAGCTTTCATTTTCTTCCTGAGGTCAACCTTCCTGGCCCTGTATACAGGAGCTGAGAATGTGCAAATATTTTGTACCTACTATATGATAAGACTCTTCAAGTAACTTGTCAACAGATTTCTTACTAACACATTTCAAAAGTAAATGTCTATCTTTACATGGTTTATCAATCAATAATTATGTAATTTAAAATAAAAAAAGTACTCATTTAGAAGATGAGATTTGAACAATGAGTTTTGCTGCTAAGGAGCTCTGTGACTTCATGCAAGTCCTTTAGCTTCTCTGAGCCTCAGTTTCCTTATATTAAAGTATGAACTAGACTAGATGACCTTTAGTTTTCCTCTAGTTTTACTATCTTCTAACTTTACGTTGAGCTCTGGCAATCTGCCAAGAAATGTTTTTCTACATTACTTAATTATGAGTGATGATATTATAGGAATCATTCTTTTATCCATCACTAAGTTCAATTACAATATAAGTCAAAATTGAGATATGTAAGAATTCATCCATAACCTATATTCAAAATTAATTTAGTTTAATTGCTTACTGAATGCTAAATAGTTTAAATCAGCAGTAGAGATTTCAGTGTTCTGCAATGTCAAATACCCACCCCAGGAAACCAAATTTGTTTATTTTTATAATTACTTTTTTGTGTTAAATGATTCTGTTAAATGAAGTGCCACAAACTAAGCATTGAAATGAACTGACCTGAACAACAAACTGAACATGCCTGAGGCATCAAACAGGTTTATACTTTATTTTTATTCCCTTTTATTTGGGAGAATGATGTGACAGAAGAATCTTTACTGATTTTTGAATACTAAATAAATTAGTCATGGCTGGAATGCCACTTCAATCACTTTCCAGTGAACAGGCTCTGCCCTCTGAATTCACTGTTCATGACTTGACTCAGAACTGCAGCAAGCTGGGAATAAGTGGGTCCAACTGCCTAGGAATTCAGAACTACCTGATAGAGTACAGACGATGGGATTGTGCCATGAGAGAAATGAGGTGCACTCAAAGATTGATATCCTGGGGTGCTGCTATATTCACTCACTTTTATGAAGCAAATGGGAAGGATGGAGGGAAGAAATAAGGAAAGAAAGAAAATCACTAAAATATATTGACCGTTACTTTGTGGTAGTAACTATACTAGTTGCCCTCACATTTATTATTTCCTTGACAGCATTACCAAAACCTTGGGGAATGCGTATTTTTCCCATGAAAGAAGTTATTTAGGAACTTGGACTAAATTATATAAGGGCCATGGTACATCTAAATTACAGAACTATAGGAGTTCATGGTTCTGAGCTGAACAAATTATAAAAAGAATACAATTTTCTCCTACCTAATTTCTGAGTAGATATTTTAAATAAAGCTTAGATATGAAAGAGAAAAACCTATTCTCCCAAATTGTCACCAGAAGCCTCATGTTTATCTCAAATATATTTGGACAGAGAAAGGTTCTCCTTTTGTGAACTATGGACATCTCTTAACATTCAGCTCCACATCTCTCTGTTTAGTCCCCTGCCCTACATCAGTATCTTTAGAAAGATTAGTATTGAAGTTGCATAGGTCAACCAGAAGAGGTTGAATGCAAAATACTCTAAAACAAGTGGATGCAGAATATCAATAAGAGGTCCTCTTTTATAGATAAGAAAATACCAGAAGTTGGAGGACTACAAACTAGTTTAATCCTAGAGTACAAAAAAATATTAATTAGAGTTTTTGGAGTCCTGACCTAGAGTTGAAAAACAGACCAGTGAAAAACAGTCCCCTTAATAGATTGTAACCCTAATTTTGCAGATGAGGGAAGATGAGATTATATAAATTTCTGAGAGGCACAGAGCTAATAAGTAAATGAGTTTATTCAAATCCAAGTTAGTCTAATTCCAAAGCTCAGCCTCCTTCCATTGCCCAAACACTCCTCCAACTGTTCTGCCATTTTGCAGGATTTCTAAGCATCTAAGATAGATCCATACTCTCACTCCTCCACCCCTAGGCCTGGAAAAATGGAGGAAAATACAAGTACAGATTATATTATGGGCCCTTAGAATATTTAAGGTAGTCTAAGGAAGAACTTTAATGTGTGGCCTTATGAACTATGGCAAAATATTCCCTTGCATTGTCATGACACGGCCCACCTTTAGTGATTTAAGTTCTTTGCAAGGTGCTGAAGATGATGTTTCCTCACACTATCACCCCCTGGTATCATTGGCTTAAATTGGCTGATTACCACTTTTGAGCTTTGTGGTTGTGGTGAAGCCACTGCACTACTGTGAATTCCCCTGGCCTATTTAGTAACATCAGCCTCCTTGATTTTTTGTAGTGATAAAATAATCCATACCATGGGATACATCTAGCACAGAACTGACACAAAACTATGTGGTTATTATTGTGAGAGTGCCTTAGGCAGGAAGGCAGAGCAGGTTCCTGGATGTACACAGTAGGGTTTAGGGTTGGGGGTAGGGAAGTGGCAGACTCCATGGGATCATGTTACCTGTGATGGGGAGAGGACAATGGAAGGAGAGGATATTGCTCTGGGAAAACAGAGACTTCTTCACAAATTTCTCCAGACTTAGCATTGGGCAAAAGTAGAATTTCAACTATGAGGTCCAAATTGGGATAGTAAATGATTTCAAGGCACTGGAGATACTGACCTTAGATTAAAAGAATTAAGGTATCATGGGAGAGGCCACATGGAGGGAAAGAATGTTATCTTGGAGTCAGGTCTATGCCACCAACGATAAGCATGACATATTCTATAAGTGAAATGTCATGGTTACAATATTTGTTTTTAACAATTTTTTTCCAAAAAAATAAGGAAGCTCTCAAAATGTAAACTAACAAATACATCTTTACATTTGCATCGGCCCAAATATTTGTAGATGCATCAAAGCTCCCACTAGGGCTTTTTTTCAAGAAAGTGCAATGTTCTCATGGTTATTGAAACATTGGACAGTTGTAAATGAGTCAACAATGTGTCCCTTTCATGTAAAAAGAGTGTTTAAAGAAAAGTATATTTAATTTGCTGAATAATTTCTGATACCATGGAGTAATATGAAGACAAAAGCTATAACATAATGTTATGAAACCAAAGTTCATGTGCCAGACTCCAAAAGATCAAAACTCAAAATGCCAAAAACAGTTTGTAGTAAAAAAATTTTCATTGATTGAGAAGGTACCAACTGAGAAGATGGGAGACCATGTGGTGCCTCAAATCCATCTTGTTCACTGAACTGTGTTAAGGGCACTTAAGGGGTTAGAGGAACAGGTCGGTGGAAGCACTGATGGGGCAAATTTTCATTGGAGAACAATGGATCTTGGCCATTTATGGTAAAGGGGTATCAACATTGGATCTTCCTGGACAATGGACCCTTGGCTTCTGAAAGGGTTTTGGTATTCAAGTTCTATTATGTCCTGGTCCTTTGGTTCTGTGTGTATGTTGGGGTGTGGGAGTGAGACTTGGTTTCAGGTGCAGCTTTAGGTTAAAATTCTCCTCTCTGTGCATGGCTCTGCTGTATGTATTGGTCCATTGTCTCTGAAAAGCAGCTCAGTATCTCATTATACAGTGAAGGACCATTTTGAGTTGGTTCTGTTGTTACAGAAGGAAAATCAGGAGAGCCTGTAACACCTCTCATTCTAAGAATATTTGTAAAGGAAGGGGTGTAAAGAAGAGAAGCAAATTTAGCAACCACCTGGGGCAACCACCACCTCTCTGAGTTCTTCCTCAGCTGCTTATCTTTTTGTTCTCTCTGTTTTAGAAGACTAGGGGCAGTTAAAAAAAATCCTCAAGCACTAGCATAGATACCTGAGAGAGAATGCAAATTAGAACTTCTATATGTTTGCATGATATTTAATTCCCCAAACGAAAACCACTGAAATAGTTGAATAAGTCCGTTTAAGTACATGGGTTTTCTTTTTTGCATTTTGATGCAATTAAATGTTGATTTCTTCAACCAAGCATACTCATTACAAAAAATATTTCAGAAGAGTAATTTGATAGAATTAAGTCCTTTGGTACAACTTTTCTTATTTTTCTCAATACAGAGAAGCTAAAATTCTGAATTAAGTGCTTTGGCTAGCCCTCTTTGCAATATATTTTCCCTAAAGACAAACTTCAGCTCATGTGCCATTCCAAGAGCCCTTAGCTAAAGATGTGTTCTAAAACATCAGTTTGTCCAAACACGACCTAGTTATTTTACTTAATTCTCCCAGTGAAAGACATAGCTAAGAGAACTGAGAACAACACAAAAGGGAAGAAATGGAAGGGGACGGTCATTGCGGGACCTCTGCAGGTTGCTCTGTTGGCTAAGAGTTGAACAGTATTTAGGAGAATGCTTCCTCCACAAGATTGGAAGTGAGGCCTCTTGATTCATTCAAGTTGGCAATATTTGCTAATATACACATAAGCACAAGTAAAAGCCTTTTTTATATAAATCCAAGTTTATAAGCATTTGAAGCACATATTTGTGAATATAATTAAGCTGGAAATAAAAAGAAATGAAATGGAATCCAGGTTTCCAAGGGCTAAAAGTCTAGCTGAGAATAGTCAAGATTAATACTCTGAGTCCTAAATTGTGTGGCAAATTTTGACAAAGTTTCAAAATGCAAAGGAATTATTCTGATTATTATAGTATATAGAAGATTATTTTGGCAAATATAGGCACACACTTATATAACTAAATAATTTTTGGTAGTTCATATATATGAAATCATAAAAGAGACAACATAGTTTAAAAACTATGTATGCACACATATATAGAAATATTATATACCTATACTCTATTTTTATTCACCTGTATGTATAGATATATAATTTATACATATGAATGCACTATCCATAAAATATCAAGTAACTCATGTGACTAAACTCACCAACTAATTAACTATATACTCTAGGTTCTGGTAGATACATTTTTCTTATTCAGTTGAATTTTCCTCAATTTAGATCAGACCTAAAGTAAGCAAAGTTGAGTTTAGATTTGCCAGATTATAAGGAATATATAAAAATATCTACATATTAACCAGCCCCCCTCCCATTGTCCCCTACCCCTCTGGGGCTCTGAGGCCATTTCCTTCAGCTGCAAAGTCCAAAAGCCACTGTGAGGACGGGTAGTGGGCTCTGTTTCTGACAGCTGCCCCCAACACTCCAGGGAGTAAAGGGCCGAATCGCCAATCTCCACAAAGAGAATGCACAAGGCGGAAGGTGCTCTGCAACTTGCCAAGAAAATAAAGAACCAGGGAACCATCCCCCACACCCTTTGCTTCTCCAGGCTGGGTCAGTCTCTCCCACAAAGATGGACAAAGCTCTTAATAGAGAAATTGGAAAATCTGACAGTCTTCAGGGAAAAGAGAACCTCTTGGAACGTGAATCTGCCCTTGGGCAAAGCTACTTTGCATAGTCATGGTAATTATTTATAATGATTATTTCTCATTAATTATCATTAGTATTATCATTAGTATATAGTAACATTATAATATAATTTAATTATAGTATAATTATAATTTTTTCGGAGATAGCATCATAAAGTAATTTTAATACCTATTCAAAAAACAGTAGTAAACGTAAAGTTTGTAATTAAAACTCCCTGAATCGTTTTCTGTGTGCAGTGTGCTTTATTTTTCTTAAAGGAAAACCAACAAACAAAACCTCATTTCCCCACTAATTATCTGACTCCACATCCTAATGTGTCAGTTTTCTGGGTTGCTTATAGAATTAAACTTATGCAAAATAAATACTTCTGTATGACATGAAGGAGTTCAGATTTTCTTTATTCAAGAATATCTGCTTTTGGATTTTTGCCTTAAACGCAGACCTGTTTTAAAAAGTAGGCTAGAAAATCTTGCAAAGTCAGTACCTCTGCTGCTTCCTGAAGTCTAGGTACAGGCCACAGATTTGCTAACATTAAGTATCTGAATCATATCTGGCATGGGGAAGTCTGAGTCATGTTTTCTCGGCATGAACGAAGCTCACATTTAAAATTGTGTGCTGGAGATTTCTGCATCCAGTAGAGCCACATGATTTGAATTTTTAAACTTCCAAAAGATTTCCTGAAAACTCTAGACACTTTTCCACTGGAAGTTTTAACAGACCCCACAGTGGCAGATCGACAACAGCAAGTGCACTTAGATTGAAAGGCAGCAGGACAGACTGAAAACATGAATAAATTTGCCTAGCACATATTGCAAACAGGAAGAGCAGGGTCCCAACATTTCACCCTGAGTGGTCTCCCGGCCCCAGATCTTTAAGTTCTTCCATTGCATCATTCCCTTAGGGTTCACTTGGGCTCTTGGCTGCTGGTTAGAAAATTTCTTCCTCCCTCCAGGGGAAGTCCCTGAGTGTACTGACAGAACTCCCATTGTTTTCCTCTGTTGCCTTCACACCTGCTGCCGCCTGTCTGGAGTCCATCTGTCCACACCATTGTCTGCATAAGTCTCCCATGTGGGTGTGCAGTGCTTCATAAGTGAAACGTGACGATTAAAGACAGCTGAGAACTCCTACCTGCTGCAGCCAGTGGTACAGATTTTCAAAAAGAAGACTCCAATTTTGCTCTAAGCTACTGAAGCAAAAAGCTTCTCTTCACAAGTTGCCCCATCTGCTGGCAACTCCATTTTCTCTGCTGTTCTGGAGAGCTGTGGCCTCTGATTATTCAGAGGGTAACAGATGCTTGTCCTTAAATTTACTGTAATTCCAGCATCTTTATAATAGTGCTAGGTAGGACTAGAAGACAATACTCTCCTCGAGCAGGATTTCTGTATCATTCCAACCACTGTCCAGGTAAATATGCAATGGTCCTGGTCTACCAGTGTGAAGGTCAGGGCTCCAAAAAGCTGTCACTGCTGATTCTGCTTGGAGCTATATCCTAGGACAGCATGAATCATACTCCTACAAATTGGAGTGACACACACTTTGGGGAGAAATGATTTATGCGTTAAGCTAGCTTACATTGGCAGTTTTGCAAAAGCAGAAATTCTACTTTTTTTTTGGTAACCTGTCAGCCTTAGTAGGTAAATTGCTTTTACCCTTTACAAGAAACCAATAGATTAAATAGCGCTAGCTTGGTTTCAAGACTATTAACTACCACATTTACCAGTTATTAGTTGTGTTACCTTAAGCTGGTTATTCACCTCTTTAAACATCATTTTCTGCACCTATAAAAAAGATTTTTTCAAAAAATTGTTACTTCTTAACAGTAATTGTGATAATTAAACAAGAAATTATTTAATAAATACATTGACTAAAAGTGCTTAGAATTTTCAAGTAATGCAGAAATCCCTTGTTTTTATTGCTTTTGATTAAACAATTTCTGAGATTCCATTAACCATTTCTTTTCTCACTTTCTTTTTTCACTATGTGTTCCTCACATTTTAATTTTTATGATTATTTGTATTTTCCTCGAGGATGCAGGACTTTCTCAGCTATTGTATCAGGCAATTAAAAGGCAGGGAGACTCCGGGTTGCACATTATTAAACCAGGTCATGTGTGAGAGCACCAAACAAATCACAACATAAAACTTTTATATTTGCATTAGGAAAATTAGAGCATTTTATCTCAGGATCTTTCATGAAAAAAATAACTTCATCTTGTCTTCCTTGGAGATATTCTGACCTCCTTCGCAGGGTTATTGTGATAAATATCTAATAAAAAATTATTGCAAAGCACTTTGCAAAAACAAAGTGCTATATAATTGCTTAAAAATAGTAATTAGGCTTGAGTCCATTATTGCAGGAAGCAAATGACACCAACAAGATGCCAAATAAGTTAATTGTTCTGCATTTCTTTCTTAAGGACATTTTATATTTTGTCTGGGAACATTTACCTTGGCTATTTCTACAGTGCCCTCTCTAACTGCAATGATACCACAAAATCCCTGGAGGATTAGAAACTGCAATGATCCTTTTTCTCCATATAGCAGTTTCTTAGATGCCACAGGCTGGACCTGAAATCACAATAGACCCAGCTGCCCAAGCTTTCTGAGCTGAGCTATAAAGTGGCCAAAATAGCTTTGCTTTATGACATAGTCATTTCTTGTTTCAGTTAAATGACTGTTTTCAATGAAGAATCTTTCCCATAACACCACCCATGTACTGATATAAAGAATTGATTAATTTTCCTTCTGAATATCCATGAGGTCCCTATTTTTTAATGGGTCTTTTCCCAATGGGCTTAGGAAGTGGAACAATCTGATTTAGAACTAGTTAGTAACATCTTCCACCACTGATAGTAGCAGCTGATATTTATTGAGTGCTTATGAACATTCCGGGTTCTGTAATAAGTGACTTGTAAGCATATAAGCATTAGCTAATTAATTTTTACAGAAATCTGTCTGGCAGTTTCAATGAAAGGCTCAGTTGAATACTTATCCAAGATCATACAAGGAGAAAGAAGGTGTGAACCTTTAGAGTAGTCTTTGAACCTCTATTATTATTGTAAAAGTGGTCTATCTACAAATAAAATCTTAGTGTCCTTTGTGAACATAGAAACCTTAAAGATTAAATATTTATAAGCAATTTTTTCTTTGGGTTGCCATTGTGTTTTAATTACCCTTTCAACCACGTTTCACCTAAAGGCACTAACAAGGAACTTGACACAGACCAGGAAAGATATCTGCTCCTTTAAATACAGTGGACACTTGTAAACTAATGTTCATTTTCAATGATTCCATGAAAATTTATACAGATTATTGGATAGATTATGTCTTCCACTAGTGTTTATACTCACAATTGTTTTTTAGATTTGTAAAGTTCAAAACTCACTGAATGATGAACACCAGAGAATATTACAGTGGAAAGTCTTAATTTTTAAAATTATTATTTGTCCTACTGTGAAATAATAGCAATATTACTAAGAGGCCACGCAAGATTGTGATTAAGTACAAATTTCATGGTGTCAGATAAGCTGGTATTCAAATACCATGTATCCTTGGGAAAGTTAACTAACTTTATTTTCATCTGTAAAATGGATAAGATAACAGTAAAAATAAAAATAATAACTAATACTTAATAAACGTTTCCATGCCAGGTGTTGCTTTAAGAGATTTATAGATATTAAATAATTTCTTCTTTATAATACTTCCAAAAGGCAGGCACTATTGTTCTCTCCACTTTAACAGAAAGAAAAGTAATGCACCTAGTAGTTAAATAACTTGACCAACATCCACAGGAGATGAATGAATAAGCCAGTATTCAAACACCTAATCTGACTCAGGACCTCAGAATCTTAATTGTTCTCTGCAAGCACATGGTTGAGTGTACTTTATAAGTAATAAATGCTCTGCCGGCACCGGGTGATAATAGCAATAACTATTTATTGACTGATCACTGAAGAACAAGGGAGGAATGTTTTAGGTTCTGTAAATTTTCAGGTACAATCACAGTCCTAAAAAGAATGGACAGGAAATATTTTTGTTCTCAAGAAGAGTTGTTCTAAATGTGGCTTTAATGTATGTTAGATGTGTCCTTATGTCCTCAGGTTAAAATATCTCACCCTCCACCTTGTAGAAATTTGTCTATAGAGGGTGACTTATAAATCATTCAGCGACAGATGATGTTATAACTAAAGCAGTGGGAGTTTGGAGATACCTACATCAGATTAAGCTTGTGTTTATTTCAAAAAAGTCTCTGATCTAGTTTGGATTTTTGGCAGACTCAAAGTGAGCCCAACATGAACTATTGTAAATCAAAGTTTTCTTTTGAAAGTCAAACTTGGAGTATTTCCAGTTCCAATTAAGTATTATTTAATGTATTTTTGCCTTCCACTTATTAGGCAAAACTTCCCTTTCCCTTATCATGTTCATGGTCATGAACTCTGCTTGGGCCCTTGCTTTAAAGGTGTCGCTCCAGAAAACTATAAAAACCTCACAGCTTTTATAAATTTTGTGCCAAGAAATACAGACCAAGATATAGCTGCAACTCCTGGATAAATATAAATAAAAATAAAGACATCAATTCTACAAATACCATTGTGTTCCTTTCTTCAAGTTGCTTCCACACTTGAAAATTCTGAATCCCAATATTGCTTTTCCCCTCCTCTGCAGATTGCTTAAGGATTTCTCAGATTAGACTTATAATTATAAAGTAATAAATAGCTCATTCCTGATTTAACCAACAGGAAAAAAAAATCAGACAGCAGTCACACCAAGGGAAGTTACTCAAGGGAAAGCTCTTTAAAACATCTCTCAAGAGATTTTGTTAACAAAATAATTTATGATTATCTCATACTGTGCATGAATAACCCTCATGAATATGGCACAGTATAAGCCAATTAATTATGCATCCTAAATGGCTTGATAACTTATAAAATTGTGGAATTCTGTTTAGTTTGCCTTTTTTAAATGAATATAGATTGAAAAAAAGAAAATCTTTGTAATTGCAAATCAAAAATTTTATAGGATCATGCAAGAACATTTGTCCTGCTGCATAGATTTCTGGACTATTAGATTGATTGATTTGCAGAGATTTTTTAGCTCAGCTTTTATTCTTGTGGAGTGTTTGAGGCTCAGAATACTTTTGCCTTATTTTTTTGAGCTTAGTTGACTCCTAAGTGATTTATTTTATAAAATTTAAAAATCTATAAAAAGACTGTTGTAACAAAATTGCTGCTAAAAAGGACATTAGAAAAATTTATCAGCAAAATTGTTTTATTAATATATTTTATTGATTATACTTTTACAGTTGTCTCAATTTTTCCCTCTTTGTCCCTCTCCACCTGGTACCCCATTCCCTCCAGCAATTCCCCCTCCTTAGTTCATGTTCATGGCTTCTCCCATATAAGTTCCTTGGCTTCTCCATTTCCTGTACTATTCTTAACATCCCCCTGCCTATTTTGTTCCTACTAATTTATACCTCTTAATCCCTGCACCTTTTCTCCCATTCTCTCCCTTCCCCTTCCCAGCTGATAACCCTCAAATGATCTCCATACCTATGATACTGTTCCTATATTAGTTGTTTTCTTAATTTTTTTAGATTCACTTGTGATAGTTGTGAATTTGTTGACATTTTAATGTTCATAGTTTTGACCTTCTTTTTCTTAAATAAACCCCTTTATCATTTCATGTAATAGCTTGGTAATGATGAATTCCTTTAGCTTTACCTTGCAAAATTGTTTTAAATCATATTTTAGTTATGAAAGATTACAGGAGAGATATGAGAACTATGGAAAGTCATGACATTATCCTAATTTTTAAAAGTAAGTTTTGTGCCCTGGCTGGTGTGGCTCAGGGGACTGAGAGCCAGCCTGTGAACCAAAGGGTCATTGGTTTGATTCCCAGCCAGGGCCCATGCCTGGGTTGAAGGCCAGGTCCCTAGTACGGGGTGCGTGAGAGTCAACCACACATTGATGTTTCTCTCCCTCTCCTTCTCCCTCCCTTCCTCTCTGTCTAAAAAAAAAATAAAATAAATAAAATATTTTAAAAAAAGTAAGCATTGTGAACATATGTTCTATTGAGCTTGTAGGTAATTTGCTGCTAATTCTACCCAAAGACAAAAGCTCAGCTAGCTTCTCTGATTTCCATGGCATAGTATCTGCAAAATGAGCTTATTTGATTTACAGTATTTTGAATTATTTGCTTTAGAAATTTTTAACTGTAATTTTATCAATGTTTCATAAATGTCTTTGCTAACAAATAGAGGTGGAGAATTGGTATGTCTTTGTGAAAGATATTTGGAAAAATTAGGAAAATGTACTATTAGAGCTTCTCCTTCTCTGTGTTATATGAATATTTAAATAATTATTCAGTTTTACATTGATGAAAAATTTTGGAAAGACTAAAAGGCCTCCCATGAACCTCAGATTTCTTTCAGTGAATAAGAATAGCTAGTATAACCTAGTAAGACAAGTTGGATTTGGATTCTGGTACAATTCTGTACATATTCCTTTTTTTTTTTGTACTACATTTTTGCCCATCTTAAAAAAATAATTTTTATCTTGAAATAATTATAGATTTACAAGAAGTTTCAAAGAAATGTATAGAAAGATTTCATTATGCTACTATTTTGTATAATTATAATGCAAAATCTATGTCTGAAACTTGACACTGCTATAATTCATGGGGCTTATTCAGATTTCTTTAGTCAGTTATTCATGGTCGTGTGTGTGTGCGTGCGCGCGCGTGCATGTGTGTGTGTGCACATGTGTGTAGCTTTATGCAATTTTATCACAAGCATAATTTATATGACTATTGACACAATCAAGATACAGAGATATATCATTTCCACAAAGCTTTGCCTACTCAATTAGATCCTCTTGGTTGGCACTGTTTTTCAGTTCTGTATCACTGCTTATTTTCTCTCTAGAAGTTCTATTAGTTGTTTGGAGTGAGGTATTAAGATTCCTAACTGCAATTGTAGGTATGCCTACTTCTTGCAGCTTGTCAGATTTTGCTCTGTGCATTTTGAAAGTATGTTGTTGGGGCATACACATTCAGGACAGCTGTATATTCTTCATGACTTGGTATTTTCATTATGAAATTTGTCTTTAGTCATGTTTCTTTGCTCTGTTGCCTGCTTTGTATGATATTAATATAGTCACTCTTCTTTTAAACTAATGTTTGCATAATATATTGTTTCTATCTTTTAAATTCAACTTATACATGTCATTATATTTAAAATGACTTTCTTTTAGAGAGCATATAATTGAATTATGAGGTTTGTTTTTAAAGAAACTCTGCCAATCTCTGTATTTTAAGTTATATATTTAGAATATTTACATTTAAATTAATTATTGATGTATTAAGGCTTAAGTGTTTGATTTTATGTTTTGTTTTCTCTGATCCATTTCTCATTTTTTAAGCTTCTCTTTTCTTGCCTACCTGTGAGTTACTTGAATATTGTTAGAGTTCCATGTAGAGTATTTACATTTTTAACTATGATGTTTTGTACAGTTTTCTTGGTGGTTGCTCTAGATATTAACAGTATACATAATGACTTATCACAACCTATTGTTATTAACATTTTAACACATCCAGTGAAGTATTGAAAAGTTTCTTCCATTTAGGTCCATTTACTTTCCCCTTTCAAAAATATGATTTTCTTAAATATATCTTCTTCAGATATTGAGCACCACATCAAATTTTGTTATAATTTTTCCTTCAACCATCAAATATGAATAAATAACTTAGAAGTTAAAGGCTTGTCTACTGTATTTACCATTAGTTTTACCCATTCCTTTTTTCTTTTATTTCTAAGATTGAGAGCATTTTTTTGATATTATTGCCTTTCTATTTCTGAAAGTCTTTAGCCTTTTCTAAACAATAGGCCTGCTAAAGACAAATTCTCTTAATTTTACTTCGCCTGAGAATGTCTTCATTTTTTCTTTATGTTTAAAGAAAATTTTCAGCAGACGTATAATTCATGGTTGACAATTCTTTGCTTTCATACACTCGAAAAAAAATGTTGTGGCCTTTTCTTCTGTTTTCTGTGGTATCAGATAAGAAATTCACTATCATGCAAATTGGAATTCCTCTGTAGGTTTTGTATCATTTCTCTCTAGCTCTTTTTGACTTTGCTTTAATTTTCAAAAAGTTGACTGTGAGTCCTGGCTTGTGAGGCTTAGTTGGTTGGAGCATCATCCCATACACCAAAGGGTTGGGGGTTTGAATCCCAATGGTCAGGGCACATACTTGTACCCTAGGTTGTGGGTTTGGGGAATGTATGGGAGGCAACTGATTGATGTTTCTCTCACATCGATGTCTCTCTCTCTCATCAAAAAAAATATTATTTTTTTTTTAAAGTTGACTGTGATGTATCTTGGTGAGGGTTTCTTTGGTTTCAATTTGCTCAGCTTCTAAATCTGTAGGTTTTGTATTTTTCACTGTATTTGAGAAGTGTTTATCTATTATTTCTTCCAATTTTTTAGCCCCACATTGTTTCTCTTCTCTATGATTCTGTTGATATGAGTGCTAGATCTGTTTCTTTACCCAATAAGCCTCTAAATTGGTGTTTATTTGTATACGGTCTTTTTTCTCTATTATTCAGATTGAATAAACTCTATTGCCTTGTCCTAACGTCACTGAGTCAATCCTCTGTCATTTCCCCTCTACTACAGAGCCTGTTCAATGAGTTTTCGTTTTATTTCAGTTATTGTATTTTTACTTCTATCATTTACCTTTGTTTTTTTTAAATAAATTCTATGTCTTTGCTAATATTTTTAATTTAACTGCTTTTATTTATCAACCAGAGAGGTTGAAGCATATTTATAATGGCTGCTTTAAAGCTCTTGTCAGATAGTTCCAACATCATTTTGTTGATTGTTTTTTCTTATTCAAGGTATGCATTTCCTGGGTCTGAGTCTGAGGAGTTATTTTCCATTGATTCTGGGCATTCTGCAGTTAAGAGACTCTTAATCCTATTTAAATATTCTGTTTTAGTAGACAGTCATCCTATTTACTTTTTAAAGCTGTAAATCCAGTGACAATTTCATTTTCAGATCTCTTGCAATGGTGTTTTGGTCTGCTTTGTTTTTCCGTTGCCTCAGAGACTGCCAGTTAATTCCTTTAGGTATAATCTGAACTGTCTGGTGCCCAGGGATGGAAAGTTCAGTAAAGAGTGGACCTAAGTAACTTTCTGCCACTGAGCAGAAGACTGAGATAACCAGGCTTTCTGAAGGTACCAGCATATCAAGCTTGCAGATGTTTCTGGGCATTGGGCCAAATCTGAAGGATTCTCTCAAAGTCTGCTTGTTTGCTCCTTTTCTAGTCTTGACTAGAGAAAACAGGCCTTTCTTCTATTTCCTTCTCTTTTTGTTGTGCCCATTACTGTTGGCAGCTCTGGGTTACAGACCTCTTTGACAGATATATGAATGATAAAAAGAAAACACAGGGACCTCACGGTGATGTCATTCCTTAAATCTTGAGGGCTTTATCCCACTGTCTTACCCTTTCCACATTCTTGAGTTCTTTTATGATTTCTGTTAAATTATTTTCAGGATATGCATTTGTATTTAGCAAGAAATAGTAGAGGACAATTGGTCTTTGCCATCTTGCCCTGGAATTGGAACTGTTCTTAATTTCGTTGTGCCTCTATTTTCTCATGTGTAAATGGATATATAGGATAAACCACTAAAGTTGTTGTAAAACAAAATAACATGTGTGAAACATTTAGCATAACAACTAACAAACGGGTTGAGAGACCCAACACGTTAGTTTTCCTTTTTCTTCCTTCAATCATTATTTTAGGAGGCACAGAAAAAATTCTGTAATATTTATAGAGTTCTCAGAATAATGAAGTAGGACCAAAACTACACCCTTTCTCCCTGTTGAAGGGGAAATGTTATAGTACAATTACTTTTCATTATGTTATTTTCCTGAAGTTCTAATTGATAGAGTAGAACTATGAAGTCTCCGTTTGATAAGGGAAAACTTTTTCTCCACTTTTTCAGTCACAAAATGGTGACTTATAAGGTGTGAGAGATGTGTACACCTAAAAAGATGAACTGTTTCTCATTCCTTCCATGTTAATAAATGGGAGAACTGACCTTGGTGTCTCGCTATCACTAAGTTCCTCAGGACTAAATTAGAGACCTGGTATCTTCTTCCTAATCTCACTTTTAATTCATGTTTATTCCTTTATTCTCAATGAATTAGTTTTAAACAAGGATAGACAAATTAGCAGTGGAATAAATTCAGCAGTACAGTAGCCAACCAATTTAAATTCAGCCACCTAATTTATGACAAATATTACATTGCAATGCAATGAGAAAAGAAAATTTTCTGTAAATGGTGCTGGGTCTAATGCATATCTATGTGGAACAAAAACCAAGAGGTTAAAAATAAAACTGTACAAAGAAACTGATGTCTAGGATGGATGGATGGAGAGGTAGGAGAAAGACAAATGATAGATATATAGATATATATGTACACATACATACACATATAGGCAGAGAGCATGTGCTCCAAAAACCACTGAATTCATAACAACATATAGTAAATGCCAAGTAAGTAGTAAAATGGATATCCCAACTCTGGAGCAAAGGCAATCACATAGAGGAGAGTGAGAATCAAAGCAAGCTTCAAAGGATGAGTGGGACTTACATAAATGGAAAGTCGATGTGTTTTGTGCATGGAAGTGAGGTTGTGAAGAAGAATAAAAAGGGGAAGAGAGGGAAGGCAATTAATTAGGCTATAATGCAACTCAATGTTAATCAAATGAATTCAACTTCCTCCATAATGGACTCTGCCTCCAACAGGGCCCAGGGTTTGGCAAGAAGTACATAACATGGATATACAAAATGTGCTGAAAGGTGATACATAGAAAGGAAATAAAGCTGGATAGTGGGCTTATTATTTAAGGTTATTGATCATTGGTTATTTTCAAGAGCAGTTTCATAGGTCTGTGGGCAGAAAAGTCAAATTGGAGGGGGGAAAAAAAGGACATATAGTGGTGGAGAAAACAGATACATGTTTGTATCATTTTTGCTATGGAGAAAAAATGGGCCAAGAGTGTCAGCAGGTAGGATTAGTGTGAAGTATGTGAAGTAAAAAGAGAATTAAAAAATAGTAGATAATAGGCTGTGCTTTTTATACTGATGGAAATTATTTAGCAGAGATGGGACATCAAAGAAGCAAGAGAAAAGGGATTATATGAGCCAAGCCCTTATGAAGATCAAGATGAGGAAGAATCCACAGGAAGCAGTAAATTGTGAGGAAGTAAGGAATATCAATAGTTTGAACACTCTTTTAATAAAGACCAAATTTCTCCTTTAAAAAAAGAGATGAATTTTTTTTACATATTTCTGCTACTTTCCCTCCCTGTTTGGATATACTAGCAAACTATATATTTTGCTGGGATCTAGATCTCCTGGGTACTCTGGTCATTTCCTAGTGGAAAGATACCTAAAACCATACAGGGTCTTCATTGAAGGAAGCTATTAAATAGGTACAAATTAATCTTGAGTATAAACTTTATTATGATATATTTTCACAATAACACTATACAGCAACACCATACTAATCCAACAAAAGATAAATCAATCAGCCTAGATTCCCAGGTTAACTCTTAGCAGGTATTAAAATACTTATTCTTAAATTTGAGAAAACCAAGTTTTTGAAGTGTTTAAGTAACATGAGTAAGTTAGTGTTTGTAAACTAAATTCAAACCCATTTAAGTCTAACTCCAAAGCTTTTTAATTACACTAAGCTACTTTGGCTCCTTTTCTGCTTTTCCACATCAACATTTACCAAAATCTGTATAGCTTTAGTGCTCATCCCTGGGGATCATAACTGCACCTATCTCCTAAGTTCATTGGAAGGGTTGAATGGGATAACACTTGGAAAGCTCTCAGCACGACAATACCTAGTACAAAGTATGTGTGCAAAACTGAGAGCTACCATGCTTATTTCCATGATGCTGTTTTCCCTTCTGCTGTATCTTCAAACCTTCCTCATTGACGCTAACTAACCTAATAAACATATGTCTGCTTAGGGTTTAAAACAAAATGAAGAGTAAAACTGAAGGAATGTTCCTGGTGGTGGCATTTAGGATTCATAAGATACATTTTTTTAATATATAAAGCCATTTTTTATATATATGAAATATTTTTTTATTTTTTCAAATACATTTGTCTCTGCCTTCCCCCCACCACCTTCTCCTGCCCCCTCCCCCCTCCCTCCCTCAATCCTTCCCCTTTGGTTTTGTCCATGAGACCTTGCTACACGTTGCCCAACCCTCCCATTCCCTTCCTTTTCCCCCGTCCCCCCCTCCCTCCTTCCCTCTTGTCTCTGTTCATTTCTTTTCCTCTCAGTGTTGCTGGTCTTATTTTCCTTGCATCTTTGTATTGTTGGTTAGGTTCTGCTTATAGGTGAGATCATACGGTATTTGTCTTTCGCCCCCTGGCTTATTTCACTTAGCATGATGCTCTCTAGTTCCATCCATGCTGTTGCAAAGTGTATTAGTTCTTTTTTTCTTTCTGCTGCGTAGTATTCCATTGTGTAAATGTACCATAGTTTTTTTATCCTATCATCTATGGATGGGCATTTAGGTTATTTCCAACACTTGGCTATTGTAAATTGTGCTGCTATGAACATTGGGTGCATAGGTTCTTTTGAATCGGCGTTTTGGGATTCTTAGAGTAGAGTCCCAGCAGGGGAATCACAGGATCGAAAGGCAGTTCCATTTTCAGCTTTTTGAGGAAATTCCACACTGCTTTCCACAGTGGCTGCACCAGTCTGCATTCCCACCAACAGTGGACTAGGGTTCCCTTTTCTCCACAGCCTCGCCACCACCTGTTGTTTGTTGATCTGTTTATGATGGCCATTCTGACCAGTGTGAGGTGGTACCTCATGGTGGTTTTGATCTGCATTTCTCTGATGGCTAGTGATGCCGAGCATTCTTTCAGATGTCTCTGAGCCCTCTGAATCTCTTCCTTGGAAAAGCATCTGCCCAGGTCCTTTGCCCATTTTTTGATTGCATCATTTGTCTTCTTGGAGTGGAGTCGAGTGAGTTCTTTATATATTTTGGAGATCAAACCTTTATCTGATATACATAAGATATATTTTATGTTAGCATGATTTCATCCATTAATTTCCTTGATTTTATATTTACATCTTTATTTTCTACTTTGAAACCCCAGTTCTCAATTCTATTAACACAGAACCAAGATCACTACAATAACTCAGTTATTGCATACACACACACATACACACACACACACACACACACACACTCACTTGTGTAGTCCTTAGGATGGACAAATTACTGTCTTTTAAAATCACATGAAATAATTTTCTGTGTATAGATTTGCCTCCAAGTTGAAATATGTTTAGCTTTGTTTCAATTTGTTTTTAATTCTTGGAGATAAATTTTTTTGTTTGATTAAATATATTTTAAAGTATATATAAATCATTTTCATAGTTCCAAACTGAAAACTAAATCAAGATTCATTCAAAGAACTCTAGCTTCTATTTTGTTTATTTATGCTTTTCTTCCATCATTTTGTTTTGAAAATATGAGCAAAATATGTATAAATATGTATATATACATATACCTCTTTCTAACAAAAATGATACCACCCACATTGTCTTGCATTTTTGATTTAATAATATGTTTTGAAGAGTGTACTCTATCAATATGTAATGGCCTTCATCATATTTTTTTTACTTCATTCTGTGGATTGACCATAGTTTATTTAGCCAGTCTAGAACTTCTCTTAATAATCTTTGAATGTCACAGTGAAAGTGAACACCTGCTCTGTAAATTGGAGGTTTCTTCTTTTTTAAGTTCTTGTCCTCACTCCAGGACCTAAAATCTGCTAAAAAAAAAAATAGCCCAGTGGTATTAGGAGAAAGAGCCCAATATGGATTAAGACAGAATTCTAGGGCATCCCTGATTTAGGAAGCCCTCACATTATGGAATGTGAGGAGGTTGGTCTTGAAGGCTCTTCAGAGTTCAAATCCTAAGTGGAAAGAAAGCTTTCCCTAGAGACATATTCCATTACCAATAGAACCAGTATTAAGAAGCAATATGACTAACATTCAAAAACATTATTAAAAAGCTAAAAATAAAAATTTCTATTTGTAGATACAACTTTAGTAGATAAAACAACTTATTTTGATGATTTTATAACTCTGGGCAATATGATTATCACTTACAATGTATAAGATTTAAAAAGACAGTTATAAATATAACATGTTGCAAAACACTACAACAGCAGCAATGAATGGAGCCTTGCTAATCTTAGCCTCAGAAAGGAATTAATGTACCATTTCCCTAATTTATAATCAAAATGCTAAATAAAATTTAGCCTAACAGTTATCACATACCTAAGGTGTTTTATTTTATGCATTTCATAAAGCTTAAGGCAACATTGCCTTTTTAATTGAAAGAGATTAGAGATTAAATGAATTTTAATATATATATACACAGCTATAAGACTATAGCAAGCTGGGACTTTAAATAGTGTTGAAGCTTGGTTAATATTATTTCCTTCTCTTATAGATCTATGCAAAATATTACAAATAACACTATGAATAAATGTAAAAAGAAAGAGAGGTAAAACCAAATGAAAAATCAAATGCAGTTTTTAAAGAAATCAAACAACAGGAATTTTGTATGTGTATGTCTCTGAAAAGGACAAGATCATTCCCTATCTTACTTTTAATAACTGAAAATAGCATGGCATAAATCATAGATAGGGTAATCATTCAAAAAATGTTTTAAATGAATACCTAAAAACCATTAAGCTTAACTCACTGTTATCTTCCCTGATCTTACTCTTTTCCAGTTTAATTGTATTGTCTCTTAGGGTTAGGGGTAGGAAATAACATGGTCTTCACTTACAATCCTGGAACTAGGAGCTGTTTTAAAAATGATAGAGGGAAAGAAAGATGACCAGAGACATCTAAGTTTCATTTCCACCAAACTTTATTATTATATGACCCTGCACACCTTTGCTGATTGCTACATGAAAGTATATTCTAATGGGTTCAAAAAGAAGTTTGGGGGGAACATCCTGCTTTTGTTCCCCACAACCAGCCTTAATTTCCCAAAAGGACAAACAATAACAACTGCCAGAAAAGCCAAAAGCACAGAACAAGCCATGCACATTGAAAAACATATGATCCCAGTTGCTCAATCCCAAATAAAATTTGCCATTTCTTTCATGATATTAGAAATCTAAAGACAATGAGTGCCAGTTTCTGAGGAGTTTTACATCTCCATTTTCAAGCAATGTGTTTGATCCCTGGTCTTACATCTATGCTGTGTTTATGGATTTAGAGATAGAAGATAAACCACTTAGGAGAACCTACATCTCAGTTTTCTTGTGGGCAAGAGGAAGCTGTGGTGTAACAAAAATAGTCAGCATGCACCTGAAAACACAGGTGACCATTATGATTTGATTCAGATCTTCCAAAGATCTTTTCTAGAAATAATGAAGTCAGCAACTCTGTAATCCCACAGTAAAATCTCTAATTTATACTTATGTAATATACATGAAAGCTGGGTATTTCCTTAGGCAAAATAAATTGGTCAATTCAATATAATTAATTTGACCTTTTTAGTGAGAAACACAGCTACTTGCACTTTTCACTTTTCCAGTTAAGAATGAATATCACTAAAGAAGCTTAAAATCACTAACCATCAAGGAAATGCAAATCATTTTCATTTAATAAACTTAAATACTAATAATCTACTGTTGCCTTAACAATCACATAAAGTTAACATGTATTTCATATGTGTATCATATACTGCATTTGTACAATAAACTAGGGAAAAGTAAATGTTATTAAGAAAATTATGAGGCAAAGAAAATATATTTATAGCACTGTATGTATTTTTTTTTTAAATCCATGTATAAGTGAACTCACACAGTTCAAACCCATGTTGTTTAAGGGTCAACTGTAGTTTAATTTGCACTGGTACTTGAGAAACCAAATTCACTTGGAGTTGCTTTTCATTCTCTCTCTCTCTCCCCCCTCCTACATCTGTCATGGAATATTTTCAGAGGTAATACATTTATAATTGAATTTGCTTCTTCCATGCATTGCAACAAACAAACAAACACACACACAAAAAAATCTCAACAAAAATATAGTAAAAAAAAAGTTCTACCTTAGGACTATTCCAGCAATGCCACTCCTATATAGGTTTAACCTATTAAATATAATGATAATATTACTTTATTAACTTATTTATTAATTAATATACCCAAAGTCATAAAGTTATACACTAGGAGAAAGATGCAGCTGCAGGTATTTTAAATCTCATATGAACCTCTATGTGGACTAATTTGTTCTCTTTCTCTTAAAATAATTTTAAATATGCACACAGGAGAATTGAACTGATAATTTTCAGAGGGCCCAATTATTCTGTATCCCACACTCTCTCTGAGCATCAGGGGCCGAGGAGGATCTTAACTGTTTCCGTTAACTGAAGTACATTTTAATGAGTTACTATTATAAGGACTTTTTCTCTCGAAGCCTAAGGCAGAAATCTTCCAGAGCAGTCCATGGGACCTTAGTGGCCAATAGATGGCTATGTCTCCATGAACAATCAACTCTTAACCAAGGAATGACAGGCACAAAGGGATACTAAGTTGTTAAGTTATAATCTTATTCTATACACATGCACAAAAAATAGAAAAAGGAGAAGAAAATTAGTAAATGAAATATACTGGAGCTTATGTGCCTAAATTTAATCACATTCTTCCTTTGTAAACTTTTTTTCTCATCATATGGGCTTATCATCTTTTCATCTTATCTCAGAAAATTTCTTCCCACTGTGCCAGCTGCTCTCATCTATTGTACCTTAATTTCACATCTAAAATGATCTTGGCAAAGTTTGGAAGAAATGTATAGTCACTCCATGATACAACAGGCTCCAATAAAAAGACTCCCAAAAGTGAATCCCAAAGTTGACACTTTTATTAGAATCTACATTACCTCCAATTATAAATTAGTATAAGTGCTTGTTTAAAAAGTTATAAAATTCTGTCTGTCCTCAAATTTCAACCCAGTAATGATTTTTAAGGATATACTATAAATTATTGAAAAATCAAGAAGTTATTTGGTTATGGGTTTCTTTGTCTTTAAATACAGGATGCTTTTTCTTTGACAAGCAGTTAGGTCTATAAGAGGAAATAGTAAGAAAATAAATAGAACAAGCAATAAAATCTTATGACTACTACCTTATAACTACAGACATTTCCCATAAATATGGTGGCAAATTGATACAGATTCTGGTTTGTACTGGGATAAGTTCACTGCCTCCCGTACTCACTTCTTTTCAGATAAAATTTGACTCAAAAGCCAATTTGTTTTCCTCAATAGCACAAAATTTTAATTAAGTTTCCCAAACTATAACTGGAAATATTTAAATTTAAGGTAGCTACTCTGGAGGGTAACCTTACTTGGAAGGATAGAAACTATCCTTGTTGAATTCTTCCTCAAATCCAAAGACGTTCATATTCCAAAGGATGATGAAGGAACCCAAAGAACGACTAGACATACGGGTATGATGAGACAGTTGTTCCTTAAAACTGTATGTCCCTAACTTTAGACCTTCAGAATTACAAGCCCGAAGGTTGTAATAAACTCAGTAAACTCCACCCCATAGGTGGTATGACTCCCAGGAACCTTGAAACAACAACAAAAAAGTTATTCAGCCTCTGAGTCACCTTCATTCTGAACTTGTTGCTCACTCATCACTGCAGAGGAGAGTGAAATAACAAAGGAAATAGTCTCACTACAGGCATGGAATTCACAGTGTTTCCTGCAGTTGTTTCTAATGGTTGTTTTTCTGGAAGGAGCAAATCCAGAAAAAGTTTCCATGAAATACCAAAATCATGATGCAATAAGGCTCATAGGCAGTTATTGACTTCCAGAAGAGGCGACTCTACTCCTACAAATAAAACAATTTATGTTCACATTCACTCTAAATACTTTTCTATGTATCTTAATGACCTGCAGGTGCACACCAAAAGATACACAAACACCCACACATGTCTATAAGCTCTTGGAGATCTGAATCAATCGTTTTAGTCCCAAAACTATTAGAGTCCTGACATTTAGCACAGTAAATTCCTGTCAGCGTGAAAGAATGGATAGAATGCTGTGTGTCTGTGTGTGCCCACATTTAACTATATGTTTCTGTGAATATCCAAAAGAACCAATTTACCTACAAATTGGGGCACAAATATTACAGTCAAAGGTTGTTTTCCTCTCCTGGGATTTTGGCATTTTTCATCTGTTGCCTTTAAATTTCCAGCATCAAGCCCATAATACCTATATTTGCCAGATTACAAATGAATATTCTAATTGTAGGGATAAAGTTAGAGCAGTTTGTTTCCTTGTAAGCAAGTATAACTTTCAAGGGGCATGGATCCAAGGATAAATAAAGCTCAAGCAAGTTTGTTTTAGCTTTTCAACATTTCTGACCTAGTAAAAACAAAGACACAAGATCCCAATCTAGGATCCCAATCTCGTGTCTCAAGGTGAGTTAAGAGCTGGAAATTAGGAAAATGAGTACCCCCCAGCATTGATTAAAGATGATATAAACATTTTCCTGAAAGCTACACTTTCACAGGCCACCAGAAGACGGCCTTTCTATCAGTAGATCCTAGAGTTGTTATAACAACATTATGGCTATGTCTAGCTGTTTTAGATTATCCCAGAGAAATGGTCATTTATGTTCCTCTCTGTTACTAGGGAGTGACAAGAAAGTAGATATCAATCAAATAATTATTTTGTGTGGCAAGGTATTTAGGAGCTGGGGTATCCGAGATCATTAAGAATGCTTAGATAAAAAAGTATTCACCAAACCTTTAAAAATGTATGCTTAAAACAAAAGCATACACTTTCTTTACAAACATAAGCTTGACATCTAAATTCAGATAATAGCATCATAAATAGGATACACCAGTTGCCTTTATATCCAAGATCCATAAACTCTATCCCTTTATTTGGTAACAAAAGAATGACTTCTAACAAAGCTGTGTTTTCTTGATAAGCTTTAAATCTAGAATGGTAATTAGCCCAGAAAAACATTACTTGGAAAATAACACGGTGCATAACGCACATTTGGCACGCAACCAATATTTATTGAAACACATTTTGTGAACCCAGAAGATATGATAAGTATGGTGATTGGGATATACAATATTGAATACATAGGCATCATTCTTATCTTCATTGAGATTAGAATCTACCAACAAGATAGATGATTATGACTTGCACTTGGTTATTGGTAGCATGGATGGAAGAGAGTAGTCACATTTGAGATCTGTAAGGCAGAATTGATAGAGACTGGTTATGGGTAAGAGAAGGGCACTTTAAGGAGGGAGAAGTGTAAAAAATGTGTGAAAGGACTCAGACAAAATATCTGTGCTCAAAAATTTTATTATTTAAACACAGTGATACTTTTGTGAGCGACAGAGGTAATTTTACTACCTGTACTAGCACAGCAGGTATAAATTGGAATGACCCTAAGCAAACTGAGAGTGGTCACTGTGTCTAGGGGAGGCTTTTGGGTTCACTCTACTTTGCTTTCTAGAGCTGTCAGTGATCACTGAGCAGTGGGCTCCGTGTTGTACTCTTCAGTGGACATTTTTTAGTCAGTTTTTGCACTTGACACGTCTGTGAAACTGCTGAGCACTTTGTATTTCCTTCCTGAGGGTTTTTCTTCTTCTCAGTTACCATTGAGGTTCAATTTCTCCTAACCACCCAATAAACACTAGTCTTCCTAGGTTTTCCTTTATTCCTTTTAATCAATGTTACCAGTTTCCCTTGACATCAACTACTATCAATGTGTAAATAATCAGCCTATTTCTCTAAGCCTCTTCTGACACTAGACTATAGCAACAGTTATTTAGTATCTTCATACTTGATACTTTGCAATTCAAAATTTCAATAGCATCTCAGCTTTCTCCAAAACTGGCCTTCTTCCAGGGTTCCTTTATCATAGTAAATGGGGACACCATTTTGGAAGCCAGAAATCTAGAAATTACGCTTGACATTTCATTCTCCCACTCTATTAGTAATAGCATCTGCCAATTTACCTACCGTACATCTCAGTATTGTCTACTTCTTTCCAAATTCTTTGTCATCACCCACGTTTAACCTACCATACTCTCTCCCAGACCCTGCAAAAATCCCTTAGATATATTTGTGCTTTAACCATTGTACCCTTTCAATTTTTTCTTCATACTCAGCAAGTGACTTCTAATTCCTGAGAACTGGGTTATATTACACACACACACACACACACACAAAACCCTATCATTTAAAACCTTTCAATGGGCCCTGGCCAATGTGGCTCAGGTGGTTGGAGCATTGTCCCATAACCAGAAGGTTGCAGGTTTGATCCTTGATCCATGTGATAACCCCTGGTCTGACTTGTACAGTCCTTGCTCTGGGCACATTTGGGAGGCAACCAATCCATGCTTCTCTCTTGCATTGATGTTTCTCTCTTCCTTTCCTCTTTCTCTTCTTCTCTCTCTAAAAGCAATGAAAAGTGTCCTTGGGTGAGTATTAAAATAAATAAATAAGATAAAATCTTTCAGTGGTATAAGAATTTTCAGTGCTTTTGGGTTAAAGTCCTCTCAGGGTATTTGAGCTCTGATCCTACCTTTCCAGGAACACTTTGAATTACCTGCCTACTTGATATTTGTGTTTTTGTATTATTTTATTATTTTATGTTATTACATCTTATTTACATAAATTAAAAGCATCATCTCGTTCCTACCAGAGGACTGCTGTATACATATAACATAACATTAACCCCATATATACACATAGCACCGCCCGGTTAACTTCTATTAATCCTTCATATCTCAGATCCACCACCACTTCCTCAGGGAATCCTAACCTGATTCTCCAAGCTACCTCAAATTCTCCTGAAAAAGGCTATCCTTAAGTTGTACCACTTCCAGCAGATAAAGTTTTGATTGCTTCACATGTCTGTTTCCTCTAGTAAGTTAATAGTTCCATGAGAACAGACAATGGCAATATTTGCTTTCCATTTTTTATCTTCATCCTAACACATGGGATTGTACTTAAAAGGCACAAAATGGACTCAGTAAATATTTGTTGCATGAGTGAGTGGCTTCTAACTGTAAGCATTCCTGGCGTATGAGGTTATTGGGCAAGCTAATCAAAGGCAATGGACTACAATGGTATCTCAGCATCTATATTACCTTGAGTCCGTTGCTTCTTCCTACTATTCCATTAGGTCCTGCCCATAAAAAGGGGCATGGCAAGTTTCCCCTGTGTCACCCCTCATTATAAATTACTCTCAGAATATCCTGAGCGCTTAATAGATCTGTTCCACATAGACACAAATTTTTTACTACTAATTAGACATCACCATTGACACAACAGGCTGACCACTACTACTGTTGAATGGCATTTAATTTATTCTTGCTGCAAATATGACAGGTAATTGAGAATAAATTGTTTTGCTGTAAACACTCTCCCCATCTGGCAACCATACCTCACACACACTTCCCCACACGCACATATATACATATACATATATACACACAGAGACATACAAACCTGCTATCTTTAACACCATCATGACTACCTACGTAATTTCCATTTCGCAGTCAACACTTCTTCAGAAGATATGTATATATATAATTTATTAAAATATATAATTCCATGCTGATTTTCTATTGTAACAAATATGTAGTTCAGTGATTTTCAACTGATGTGCTCTGGCACACTGGTATGCTGCAAAAAAAAATTTAAAATATACAATACTTGAGTATTTGGTCAGGACCACTGGCCTCTTTTCCCTTAGATTGTCAAATTTAAAAAAATGATAACAGCCAACATAACAACAGCTGTCTGGAGTCAGTGAATCAATATTATACCTGTTTTTTGTCAGATCCGCAAAAAATATATTTTTTTTGGTGTGACACAGAATTTTAGTAATTAGCTTATGTGTGCCATGAGATGAAAAAGGTTGAAAATCACTGATGTAGTTAATTGAATGGCATAAACTCCAAACTGACTTGCAAAGTGTATACAATACACATTATATATTGTAGGTAATTATACAAAGCTTTGTATAGACTTGCCAAAATGAAGGTTTCATGTAAATGAGTAATGTAAATGAACTTCCAAAATGGGTATGTTGATACTGAATATGATTCTTGTTAATAGAATGGAAGTGTGCCCCAGTGGCATTAATTTAGTCCTGTTTTTTTTTTTTAGCCTCTCTACTCCTTTTAAGCTCCCAGTTAAGTAGCACAGTGGCATTTCACCTCTCTGCCTGGTTCATCTGGCCCACTAGGGCTCCTTCTCCCAATTTGCCCACACTGAGCCATGAGCACTAAATGAAGCGAATAATTTGGTGCATTGTTGGGGGGGTGGCAGTGGAGGTGGGAAGGGGAGGGGACAGCTGACAGTGAATGGTGTCAGCTGCAGAGGCAGCAAAAAAAGCCGACATCTTAATAAAACAGCCTCAGGCAAAATCCCATTAAAGCCTTCAGAAGCTTGTTTCCCTGCAGTTGAGCAGGTAGGCGTTGAGCAGTACGAGGCAGCCCTGAGTGCTCTCAGGGAGCCCAGTTCAAAAAAAAAAAAATTTTGAGTGCTTTTTTTTTTTTTCTTAATATAAATCATCCGCCAGTCTAGCTCCTCAGAGTCATTTGCAAGGCGGAGGAAGAGAGAGTTGGCACAGGAGAGAGGAAAGGAGGGAGGAAAGGAGTGAGCTAGGGACAGAGAGAGATGTAAAGGGACTGAGATTCTCTGCCCCAGCAGGAGCAGTGAGCAGGCTGTGTGCACCCATTAGCGGAGGCGTGCAGACCTCAGGCTGACCTTTGGAGGGGCGAGGGAACAGGCAGAGCTTGGGCAGAATTACAATGAGGATGGGGCATCCAAGAGGTGCATTGTCTGGCTCGCTTCTAGGCCAAAGGGGAGATGTGGCACATCCCTTGCAAGTAATACTATCATGTGAGTAGGACAGTGGATGGGCAGAATGTTGGCAAATAACATAAGGATAGTGCTTTAAAAAGCATAGCAAAGCATGCCACTGACTTTACAGGAAAAGGGAAAAACATGTATAGGCACAAATATCATCTCCCTACCCACACCATTGCACATACAAAACAGGTGTCAGAATAATTGTCCAGAAGGTATTTGGGGGGTTCACGTGGTACACCTTCAAAGAGTCATGCTTACAAGCATATTTGTTGATGAGAATGAATTTAACTTTTGAAAGATTCCAGAAAGAGAATGCAGTGTCCTAATAATCACTCAGGGTTTAAAGACTTCTTTGTCAGGAAGTTCAAAGTTACATCTGGCAAATGCTTCTCATACTGTAGCCACAGACTATTTCTAATGATAATGAGTTTGAAAAATCAGCCTGAACAGAAAATTTTAATGTTATATAATTGAATACCCTTCAATTGATAAAAAAGAACTTTCCTTATAAATAATGACCATGAAAGCCTGAGGTTCATAACAGTTTTTGTACTTCTGCTTTTTAGTCAAGTGCAGATTTATTTCTCTAAATGCAATCTCTGTGGTGCTGGAAAGTTGTGTGAATTTAAAGTTGTTATAAATTGAATCAAAATTGAATCATGACATTTAAATAACACACACTGTGAAATGAATCCTTAGTAAGGCCAATCATCTGCGCTGCTTTTTATTCTTCTTGTTGTTGTTTTCATGCAAGCTTTGCTTGTCACATACTCTGGAGATTCTTTGCGAAGTTAAACATTTGAACTTCAATTTCACAAATCTAGCTCTTCACGTTGCACATGCTCCACAAATCTCAATTCAGTAGGTAAAACAATTGTAATAGTAGTGGAGGTTTTAAGAAAGAAGGCTGACCTTGAGTTAAACTCAAATATTTTCTAATTAATCAGGTTCAGTATTCCATCTTTGGGCTAGTCATAAACAGGCATAAAATAAAGGTGCAGATATTCAGTTGAGTCAATATATATGAGATTGTTGGTTTCTGAGTGAAATTCGAAGCTGCTCTCCAGCCCAGCCCTGCTCTGGCCCCTCTTCCACCACCTCCTCCAGCCCGCTTTCAACTCTAAGATGAAGGAATACCTAGTGGGATGAGTCAATTCTAAGGGAATTTAAAGGGTAAGGAGTTAATGCTAACCCTGCCTGGGATCTATTTGACTGTGTAACTCAATAATTCTCCTTCTCTCAGCCTCTCTGTCTCTCTCTTTCTCCCTCCCTGGCATTTTTGTTAGTTTGTTTGTTTGGATTAATATATGTTCCTCTTGGTGGTGTCAAATAAACATAGTGCTACTGTAAACTAGGCTTGCTTACTGCTCTATTCCTGTCCTTAAGCAAAATCTCTTTTTACTCCTTTATTTTCTTTGGGTTTGATTTTGGCTCTATCAAAATGTGAATCTATAAGGCTACTATCCGATGGCCCCAGACTTGAATGTACAGCTCTGTGGGTGGTTCACAGCACACCTCAAACATCTAAGCAAGAGGCATAAGACACTAGGTTGGTCACTCAGCATGCTGTTGTTACCCTACATGCACAGACTCCAGGTGAAAAGCGCCTTTGTGACTCACTGGGTCTAGCAAGCCTCACTGGCTCTTTTTTGGTCGGGGGTGGGAAAAGGAGAGGGAATCATTATATTAACATAGTTTTATTTTATTTTATTTTTATTGATACTGTACAGTTGTGTTTTGTTTTGTTTTTGGTGAAGTGTACTTCTATGTCTATCTTAGAATGTGGTATGGCTTTAGGAGGATCAGGGATTTGGCATTTCAAGATTCTGTATCTTGTACATTTCCTAACCTTAGTACAATTCATATTTGGTGTAGACATTGCAAACTAGGGTGAACGTAAGCACAGCAGCTGGGGTGTGAGGCAGAGCCCTGTCTGCAGGGAGAAAGGCTCATGAGTAGGGAGAGACCTCTAGTGCTAATACCTCAAACTGCAAGTGCAGCTACAAAGAGCCGGATCCCTCAGAGGGCAGAAGAGAATTTTCCAGGGCTTTATGGATTTGTATCTCAGATCTGAGAAGGCTTATACCCCAGGTGACTTGCCAGTGTGGTCCTGTGAACAAAATGCTTTGTAGAAGACTGACTCTGGCCTTCACAAAGAATGAACCAAAGCAAGTTCAGCTCAAATCAGCCAGAGCTTCCCAGGCTTTTGAATGGTGGCTCCTGGAATTGGTAAGTGATATGGTCTTCAGCATCCTGGGTCATTTTCTCACAATAACCAATTTCTCATCCATATTGAGTGATTATGGTCATGTCTTTCAAGGACACAGAGTATGCATTTAACTACAGTGAAATTATGAAGTCCCTATATCTATTATGTTTCAAAAATTGCTAGCGAGAAAGAAATCTTTGTCTTTTTTCTGCATTGACATTTTCTAGGCAAAGACTAGTATCACATGCCCACTCCAGACCGGACTAGCCTTGGTAGTTAAAAGACAGTTCCATCACGGGCCCTGGGGAGGTCACATGTCCATCGTGTTAGAGGGGAGCATGGGTGGAATGTCTCACAGCTCCTCAGGAACTACATATTTGGAATTGGAGAGTATTATTTCCCAAAGGCGATCTAATGATGTCATGATAATAAATTTCCACTATAACCACATACCCCCATTTTGTGGGCTTATCTTTTCCTTCCATATGAACTTACTTTTACATAAGGTTGCCTATTTTATGTAAGATTCAATAATAAGCAATGGTAATAGTCCACACTTTACATAGTCTTGGCTATGTGCCAAGAATTTTTATAACTTTATAACTTCTCTCTCTTTCGTTCTCATCTTACCCACAATCACCCATGAGATAGAGTGGTAGGTGCCGCAATGTGGCACCCAAATCCTCTTTCAAGGAAGGACTTATTAACCAGGCATAAATGAGTGCAGTGAGCTGAGTCTTCAGCTGCCATATCCTACAGGTATTGGCTCAGCAGCAGACAGATGCCTCACCCAAGGTCATGCCCTTCCCAAGGCAGCTCACATGTAATGAATGACTGATGCCTCCATAAAAAGCCCGGGTCATCTTAACCAAACTCTGGACACTGCTGAAAGACCTTTCTAACTCCGTAGCTCCCGGTAGGATTTTCTAAATCTGTTCTTAGGTCTGCATCATATGAATTCTTTCTCTGCTTTCTCTTGCCCTGTTTCCATGCTTTTGCAAGTCATTCTTTAATACATCTCTTCCATGGTAAATTCCTGCTCTAAGTCTATTTCCTGGGGAAGCAACCTGAGGTATATAGTTGCTATTATTATTATTCCCAGTTTGGAAATGGGTAAGTAGACAAGGTAAGCTCTTTTCCCCAAGTTGCAAACATGTAAGGGGCAGGGCTTCTAGAAATTGCTTGCTCAACTAAGCTCTGGGTAACTACTAGAATTCACATGTGACTCCCTGGGGTGTAACTGAAGGCCCAAGCACAAATAACTGATCATTAGGGATGACATTTCTGCTTTTGGGCTTCCCTTGAAGGTAAGGACCCACAGAGAATAGAAAGCCACCAAAGTTGTTTTTCCTATACAAGTATATAGCAAGTTTGTTACTAAAATAGTCATAGATATGAAAGTTTGGGTATTATCCTCTTCCAACTAAGGTAAAGAAGATTTAAGGTAATTCTTACAATGACATTGTTTTCATTACCTTTTATTTAAATTATCTTTGTTAATGGAAGGTGGTGAAATTATAATCATTAAATTAGAATTATGTATGACCTGGAATCTATTTTTTTTTCCTATGTGGACAACCTCATATTTGTACAAAGGATCATTAAGTGAACACCATTTGTCACATGACTGTGTAGCATCATGAAAGTGCTCAGGATTTCTGGGCATTTGTGTCTAAGTCTTGGTTCTTCCTCTAATGTTTGGATGTATGTAATCTTTGGAGACCTACCTTGATTCTATGTCTCAGTTTCCTGAATACTGTACAACTACAACTATACCATTGAATATATGTTAGATTTATAAAGAAATATTTTATATTTTTGTGTTACTTAGCATGGTGCCTGGAAATTCTCATTGTAATAGTAGCTATTTGCTTTACATCTCTCTACTTCTTTTTTTTTCTTTTCCTCTTCTTTACCATCCGATACAATTTGAGAAAAGTTTAAGAATTGCTAATGTCTTGAAAGAGGAGCCATTTTTGCCATTTAATCTTCATTTTAAAAATGCTTTGGAAAATTACCCTATGTCCCTAGAAGTACATTTAATCTTTTATGGGCACATACTATATTATAAAACTTTGGCCAAAAACTCTTTCCTAAAACATTTTATTCCCTAGAGTCTGTGCAAAGTAAATATTTCAATTACAAAATAGTCAGATAATATTAACAAAACCAACTAAACAATTAGACAATAAACATATAAGGACCATATTTTGTAAAACACTAGCAAAAAATAAACATTCCAATTAATACATGTCAGATCCTGTCATTTAGGATACTTCTGAGGCATGATAAATAAACGTCTAGTTATTGTATATATGAGTAAAAAAACTAAAGTTAAATCTATTTAGGATTTTGGTGTAGAGGATTCTGTTTGGGGAGTCTTTGGACAATTTTTCTTTTTTTCATAATTTTGGAGGAAAATGAAACTTTTACAGAACGTGCCTGAAATATCTTTAATCCTTCCTTTGCTTGACCCTAGTACAATCTGTCACTACTGATAGTTACTTTTGATAATAGTGTAGATCAGAAAATTGAAATATTTTTCAGAATAAATAATATATGATTAAACTGTTTCATGTAATCACAACTATAAAGCTACTCGTGCCTATTCCTGTATTGTATATGTAACTTCAGTATATCATGTATGTATACTCCAAACAAAACAAACAAAAAATGTCATATGTACTTCAAAAGAGTCATTTTTTTAAAGTGATGATGATGATGATGGGAGAGGAGCTAAATTAGAATTAGTAAGCTCACATATTTTGAGGAATTTGTTTCTGGGAGAAGATATCTCTTGTGAAATAGGCTGTGTGTAAAGTATCTGACATGTATATAAAAAGGTAAGTTATGCGTTCCTGAAATTTTATTTAACCATTTTTGCTGGTGACTTCTTTACTAAAGATAAAACACAATGTTATTTAGCATTCTAAAGCAAAGTGTGTATGTATATTTATATGTAAGTATGAATAGATACCTACGGACTCCTATGTATGCTAAACACATGCAGACTCATTTATATATGTTATACACACACACACACATATTGTTAACTGTGAACAAAACAGTCCAAATTTTTCATTGCCATTTATATTTTTGTTCTGAGTTGTTTATACTCTTTGTCTAATATTCTGTGGTTTTATTGATTTGTTGGAATTGTTTATGTACTTTGTGTACTGACACTTTGATAATTCTCTGCTTTCTTTGATAAATTTTTTGATAAATCTTTTTTCCTCCTGCGATTTGTTTGTTAATTTTGTTTAGAGTGTTTTTTTAGTGTGCAGATCTTTCTGACTATAATGTGGTCAAATTTAGCACTTTTTTTTTCATGGTTTCTGCTCTGCTGTCTATGAAATAATTTTCTAACATGGGGTCATAAAATTCTCCATTTTCTCTAAGTATTATAAAGTTTTGCTTGTTTACATTTGTGTTTAATATGCTTGATCTTTATCTCTGAAGAATCCAATTTACTTGGATTTATTATTATTCCATATAGACAACCAATTTTCACAACACTTAATGAGTATTACATATTGTCTATTGATTTGCAATGCTACTTTCATTATATACCAAGTGTTCACATATTTGCAGGTATGTAGGCTGTTAACATTTAAATTCTGCTCAATAATTAAAAATTAAACTTTTTTTCTTTTATAATGGGTTAATTTTTTAATTAAACAATAATAATAAAAATTTACATTACAATAATTCCAAAAGCTACTACAAGGATAGGTTTGATTTTCTCCTTGTCCTGGAGTTTCCAATAATGACATTCCAGTAGAAAAGGTAAGACAGCATCGTTTCGCTTAATGTATTTACGCTGACCACAATGATGCAGAGGGCTGTAATTGTATGCCAAAGGAGTGAGCAAGTGTGCAAATGCACTTTCGTGGTGGCAGTTGGTCTTGTTACTATATTGGCCTTCTGATTTTTTTAAATTAAAATTTATTGAGGTAGTCATATACATAATGAAATGTATCCATTCAAAATGTATACTTTTATTAGTTTTGTCTAATGTATACAACTGTGTAATTACCGCCACAATCAATATTGTAGTGCTTGTACAATAAATAGGATATTTCCATCACCATCAAAAGCTTTCTCATCCGTCTTTGCCATCAGTCCCACAGACTCTGGCCCTAGGTAACCAGAGTTCTGCTCTCTGTTACCACTGATTCCTTTTTCCTCTTTAAGAATTTAATATGATGTTGAATGCCCACTGTAAATAAAAAATAAAAATAAAAAAGTAGAATTTAGTGTAGATGTAATCATACAACCTTATTCTTTTTTGTCTGGCTTCTTTTTTTCAGCATAATGTTTTTGAGATTTATGCAACTTCTTGAGTGTGTCAGTAGTTCATTACACTTTATTGCTGAGCAGTATTTCGTTTTAAGAATATATCACAATTTGTTTATCTATTCACTTATTGATGGATATTTGACATGTTTCCAGTTTAGGAATATTATGAATAAATATGTTATAAACATATGGACACAAATCTTTATGTCAATATATATTTTATTTCTCTGGGGTGAAGATCTAAGAGTGAAATTCTTGGATTTTATGGTAAGTGTATGCGTGCGTATGTTTAACTTGTTAAGAAACTTCCAGTTTTCAAAATTTGTTGTACCATTTCATATTTTTTATGAGAGTTCCTGATGTTTCACATCTTCATAACATCTTGATAATGTCCATCTCATTAACTGTAATCACTCTGTTAGTTCTGTAAAGGCATCTCATTGTGGTAGAATTGGCTTATGCATGACTGCTAGTGATGATGAGCATCACATCATGTGCTTGTTTGCCATTTCTATACCATCTTTTGTGGTATATCTGCTCAATTTTTTTGACCATTTAAAATAAATTGGGTTATTGGTCTTCTTATTTTTGAATGTAGAAATTATGTATTTTGAATAACAGTGTTTTAATCAATATACATATTGATAATATTTTCCCAGTCTTTGATTGCTCATTTTCTTTTTTCCAGATATTTTAATTATTCATTCATTTATTTTTATTAAATTTATTGGGATGATGTTAGTTAATAAAATTATATAGGTGAAAAAATTGGGATAACTGTAATTGAACAGCAAATTTTTAAAAAGCAGTGAGAGAAAAGAACTTAGTTACTGTAAGACTCTTAGCTGATTTCTCAAAAGAAACTTTTCAGGCTAGAAGGGATTGGCAAGAAATATTCAAAGTCATAAAGAACAGGGAGCTACAGCCAAGATTGCTCTACCCAGCAAAGCTGTCATTTAGAATCAAAGTGTAGATAAATAGAGGCAGATAAATAGATTCCTAGACAAGAAAACATTGAAGAAGTTCATTATCACCAAACCATTATTATATTAAATGTTAAAGGGGCTTATTTAAGAAAAAGGAGTTCAAAACTATGAACAATAAAATGGCGACAAAAAATACATATCAATCAACAATTGAATCTAAAAACAAACTAGCAAACAAGAATAACAGAGACAGAATCATCGATACTGAGAGTGTTTTGATGGTTGCCAGATGGGAGGGAGTATGAGGGAATGGGTGAAGAGGTGAGAGGATTAAAAAGTACAAATAGGAAGTTGTAGAATAGCTATGTGATGAAAAGTACAGTATAGGAAGTGGAGTAGCCAAAGAACTTATGCATGACCCGTGGACATAAGCAATAGTAGGAGGATTGACTGAGGGAGTAGGGGATGTTGAGTGGAGGGGGCAAAGGGAGAAAGTCAGGATAACTATAATAGCATATCAATAAAATATAATTTTTAAAAAGTGACAGAATAAATGTACAAGCTGATCTCAAAAAAAAAACAAAAAAGAATTATGTTTCAAGTTTACAATTCTATACTATAATACACCACCTGTATATTGTATTGTGTGCCCACCACCCAAATTCAAATCTTCTGTCAGCATATATTTGGCCCCCTTTATCCTTTACTACCTCCTCCTACCCCCTTTTCTCTTTAGTAACCACCATACTATTGTTTATATCTATGATTTTTTTTTGTTTCTTTTTTTGCTCATTTATTGCTTTCAGTTTTATACTCACATATGAGTAAGATCATATGGTTGTTTACTTTTTCCATTTGACTTATTTTGCTTAACATGATATTCTCAAGATCCATCCATGTTGTCCCAAATGGCAGTATTTCATCTTTTCTTATGGCTGAGTAGTATTCCATTGTATATGTGCCACATCTTCTTTATCCAATCTAACAAAGGACTTTTCTGTTCTTTCCATGTCTTGGCCACTGTGAATAATACTGCAGTGAAATATAGGTGCACATATCTTTGTGAATAAATGCTTTCACATTTTTCAGGTAGATACCCAGAAGAGAGGTTCCTGAGTCATATAGTAACTCTACTCTTAATTTTTTCAGAAACTTCATAATGTTTTTCACAGTGGCTATACAAGTTTATGTTCCCACCAGTAGTGAATGAGGGTTCATTTTTCTCCACAACCTCTCCAACTCTTATTATTTTTTCGATTGATAATAGCCAATCAGAGAGGTGTGAAGTGGTATCTCATTGTAGTTTTGATGTGTGTTTCCCTAATAGCTAGTGAAGTTGAGCATATTTTTATACATCTGTTGGCAATTTGTAAGTCTTCATGGGATAAGTGTCTGTTCGGGCCTTCCACTCAATTTTAAGTTCGAATTTTTGTTTTTGTTGTTGTGACTGCTCATTTTTAAAATGGTATCTTTGAAGAACAGAAGATAAAGTTCAGTAGGTGAATTTTTACCTTATGGTTTGTACTGTTTTTGTTGTAGCTCAGATACTTCCATTTAACCCAATTTTATTAAGATTTCCCCCTATGTTTTGTTCTACAATATTTATTTTTAACTTGTAATTGTAGGCCTAGGATTTATTTTGAATTAATATTTATGCATGGTGTGAAGTAAAGGTCAATATTTACTTCTTTTCCCCAAAGAGATGTCCAGAATTTTCAGTCTCATTTTCTAGAAAAGGCTATCTTTCTCCTTATTATATTTGCATGTTTGTTGAAAACAATTGACTACATGTGTGGATATATGTCTATACGCTATTGTCTGTTCTGTTGTATTAATGCATTATTTCTAGTATAATGCCAAATTCATACCTCTTTGATTACTGTTGCTTTATAATATGTCTTGTAATTAGGCAGTGAAAATCCTCCAATTTTCTTCATTTTCAAAATGGCTTTGGTTATTCTAGGTTTTCATAGTTTGTAAATAATTGTATAATACACTGGATAATTTGTGTCAAAATCTACTGCTTTTTTTTTATTGGGATTGCATGAAAACTCTACATCAATTTGAATAAGAATTATTATCTAAACAATTTGGAGGTTTCTGTTCTATGAACATGTCATTTTAAAAAATATATTTAGTTATTATTAATTTCTCTCAGCAGCCTTCTTTGTTAGTCTAGAAGTATTAAATACCTTTTTAATAAATTCATTTCTATGTATTTTAAGTATTTTGACATTAATGAAAATATTTTTTAATTTTACAATTTAATAATTTACTTACTGAAATATAATTGATTTTTATACATTGATGTTTTATTGTGCGCCTATTGCTAATTCACTCATTAGATCTAGTAGAATTTAATGAATACTTAGAATTTTATATATATGTGATCTAAAAAAAAAGACTTACTTTACAATATATGAGCTTTTATTTTTTCTTTAATTCCCTGATTGCACTGTCTGGGAACTCCAATGGAATATTTATATAAGTAGTAAAAGAAGGTATCCTTTCTTTTGTTTTCCAGTCCTAGTGAAGAATATCATACTGATTTTAGCATTTCACAGATGTATAGGTATTTAGTAAATACTGTTTAACAGGATAAGGGAGTGCCTTCATAATACTAGTGCGCTAACAGTTTTTATCAGTAATTAGTATTAAGCCCTGATCCATGTGGCTTAGTTGGTTGGGAATCATCCTGTAAAGCGAGAGGTTACCAGCTCAATTCCCAGTCAGTGCACAAGTCTGGGTTGTGGGCCTGGTCCCTGGTCAAAGTACGTGCGAGAGGCAACCAATTGATGTTTCTCTCTCAAATCAATATTTTTCTCCTTCTCTTTCCCTCACTCTAAAAATAAATAAATAAATAAAATATTTGAAATAATGATAATTAGTGTTAAATTTTTCCAAATTATTCTGTATCCATTGAGATGATCAAACCGTATTTTGTTTGTTTGTTTCTTAATTGGTTTGTAGATCTACTTACATTTTTTGATTTTTAAATTTTAATCTGACTTTGCAGTCCTGTGATAAACAGCTCTTGGTCAGGGTGTATTATTTTTTGTGTATATTACTGAATTAGATTTGCTAATATTAAAGCTGGTTTCATCTGTACCTTTCTTTAATAGCTATTGTGCTACTTTGTTCTTTTGTTTTTTATTTGTGTCTTTTAAAAAATATTTCCATTTTATTTAAGATGATAATACAGTTTTTTATTTATTACACCTGAAATTGCAAAGTAAAACACAGATTCAGAAAAATAAATCAAATAAAAATGTGATCTAGTGAATTATTCTAAGACGAACAGCCTGTTAACATTACCAGATAAAGTAATAGAACTTTTTGTAATTCACTGCAGAACAGTTTCTCTGCTTCACCAGGCACAGTAGGTAAGCATTATCCAAATTTATACAATATTTACTACATTGCACTTTTAAAAGAAGTTTATCATACAAAGGTGCCTCCTCAGGCATTATAATGTTGTTCATTTCTTTTAAAAGTTTATGTATTTTAATTCTCTTTTAACTTTGGGTTCTCTCTCCAACCCTTTCTTTTACTTGCTGAAATATCTGTGCCATTTGTCCTGTAGTGTTTCTAACCATGTGGATTTTGCTGCTTATACCTACACAGTGCAGTCTAACATGTTTCTCTCTCAGCATCTTTAGTAAATTGGCTGTGGGATGTAGAAACAGGATTACATTCAGGTTCAGTGTTTTTCCCACAACTATTTGGCAAAGTATAGGCTTGATATTTAGCAAAAATATAGGAGTGACATGGTTCTGGTTTTTTACCTTTTATGATGATAGCAACGATTGATACTTAATGTCTATATCTATTCATTAGGGATTAACTTGTTTAAGTTCTAATTATATCATTTTTTTTAGTGGGAATACTTTTACAAAGACATCTCCTCAGCTACTATTTGATTCTCCTGTGTTATAGTTTAGATAGGGTAAAATTGACACAATTTTTTCTCTTATTTATTAGATTACAATGGAATGAATTTATGCCCTATCATCCTGCAAAGGAGACTAATTTTTAAAATATCATTATAAGTATGATTTTAAACATTTTAATAGATTTTATTCCATTGCAAGTTTTAGCATTTTTGAAGCTCAAAATTTCTCATATTTGTTTATGGGGGACCTTTCCAATGGGTTCGTGAATTCTCTGAGATTCAGGGGTAAGGTCTCTACTACAAGTAGAACAAAATTTCAAGGCTCAACTTCTGTAGTTCTTTACTGTCCTGGAAATCGGCCTTTTCCTTAAGAAGCCATTTTAGTTTATGTTAATACTTCCAATCCAAGTTCAGGACTACATATATTTTTTTCTAAATCTCTTCTCTAGTACATCCCTACTACATCTTTACCTTCTTCCTTCCACACTTAAAGTCTTGGTTCTCAGCTATAGGAGGATGATAGGATTAGAATATTTGATAATTGCTCATTTGTTCTACCTCATATTATATTAAAAAAATACCTTAGAATAACAAATATAATACTACCACAAATGCAGTTATGGAAAACATTTTTTTAGTATATGTTCTTAGCATTTTCTTCTGTAATTTTTAGTTGTACCATATCTGCATCGTCAAAGCATAGAGTAATTGTACAGTCTACTCTCACCTTTTTAGTCCTTATGTAATTCTACTTCTACAGGTAACTATGTAATTAATTATCATAACATATGTTAATGTCTCCCTGATCATCTTGGATGTCTGAAATTCTTTCTGTAATGTATTTATGAGAAATAATCTGAACAGTATTCCTTGAGTTCTTGCAACAGTGATAGCAGTTTGTACCCCCATTCTCCTTAAAAATCTGTTTTACTAGATAAAAAATTCTTTTCCTCTCTCTGTCTTTATATCTGTTAATCTACTTTCTTCTGAGGTAAAATGTTAAAAAGTCTAATGATACATTTAATTTTCTTTTTTTCTTATTATTCATGTGTTCTTTTTATCTACAAATAAATTTTTTTAAGTTAAATAATTTTGCTGAAATGTGTCCAGCCTTCTTTTTTCTGTTCTGGATCAATATTATCAAGTATGTATTGTAGTCTTTCAATATATAATTATAAATATTTTATTTTTTCAAAGAACATACCTTAAGTTATAGTTGTTTTTCAGTTTTTACTCTTTTATTGCTTTGGTTTCCTTCTTTATATATGTCCTCTTTTGCCTATACTCATTACTGTCATTTTTTCCTAAAATTCAGTTTATCATTTATTATTTTTTCATTTGCCATTGAATTTGTTTCACTTTCTATTTCACTCGATGTGTTTTAATGTGTTATCTGTTATATTTACTGCTCACATTTTTTTTGTAGTTTGTTCTTTATTTTTGAAATGACTTCTTGTGTTTCTTATTCTTATTTTAGTTTTACTTTTTCACTTTTTAAATTTTTCAAATTTTAGCTCTGGCTGCTGTGGCTCAGTGGATTGAGTGCTGACCTGTGAACCTAAGGGCCACTGGTTCAATTCCCAGTCAGGGCACATGCCTGGGTTGTGGGCCAGGTCCCCAGTGGAGGGCATGTGAGAGGCAACCACACATTGATGTTTCTCTCCCTCTCCTTCTCCCTCTCTTCCCCCTCTCCAAAAATAGATAAATAAAATCTTTAACAATTTTTTTTTTCAAATTTATGTTGTTCTTTAATATTCACTATCACTTGCTTAAGCTCTTTTAACTGGTTTTGAATTATATTTTTTCTGTTTTGTAAGCAAGTCTTTCTGGTATACTTTTATTGTCTATAGGAGTGTGATTCTGCTTCTTTTCTTACTTTAATATAAATTTGCATAGAATTTGATCTTAATAAGTTTATGTTGCTCAGTTTTATATGAAACTACTTTTTCTGGGTTTTTAAAAATGAGGCAGGGTTTAGGAAAAGTTTTCCAGCTTCACAGAACTCCATTTTCTATTGCATATTTACTGACCATTCCTATTTACCATTTTGATATTGAATTTTCATTTCCTTCTCTCTGTTCAATTTTGATTCCACTTCCAGAAGTTCCTCCTCATTGTGAGGCTTTCTTCTAGAAGAGAACCCTGGTTACAGTGTTTTGAGAGTTCATAGGGGCTCCACCAATCCTTTTTGTCCTTCTTAGAAAGGGCACTTCATACTCCTTTCCTGTAAGAGAGGGCAAATCTCTACCTACTTCCAGTTTCTGTTCTCCAATTGGCCAGTTGATACCTATTGACTATGTTGTGGTTCTCGTGTTCTTAAGTCCTTCAATGTCACCCCCATTACTTCCTTCTTCACAATATAGAGGTGCCATATCATGTGGCAGATGGTGGTTTTCCCTCAGCCCCCTAATTCCGTTTTAAATATTGTTTTATATTTTAGCCTGTGCTATCTAATTGCTTGTTCGTTTTATTTAGGTACTATTTAGAGAAATTGAAAGACTGTATTGCTACACTACCATCTCCACAGATCCTTCTTTTTAAAAATATTAAAGAAACTCTACCCCTTCTTGTGGGAGATGGTGAAGGCTGGCATCAAAAGCCAGGTTAAGTGCTTGACAAGGCCACACTTGACTGCTTGCATTTGCTAGGGAGAGCAAGCTGGCAGCTGAGGGCCGCCCCAGCGGCAGGGGGTTGGGAAGGAAATAGTTAACCACAAGCTGCAGCTGAATGTAACTTGGCAGAAGAAAGTTCTATGGTGTAGGTAGCCTGGGAAACAATCTTCTCCTGTAACTACAGAACGTCCTTGAGCTTGTCTAACCAACCCCTGTAAAATAAACGTGGAGACTGTGGTCATTGTCATTGTCTCTCCATCAGAGGACAACGTCCCACCTGGCCCCTGCTTTTCCTTCAACTGTTTTGTGTTGTGTCTTTGTGTTGCGTTGTCTCTTTCTCAATCTCCTGTGGCTCCCCACTCAGGGACCTCCACTTTGCGTGGGTTGCGGCAGCACCCTCTGATTTTATCCTTTTTCCACGTCAACCCACTAAATGTTTTTCTCTGATACTCTAGGACAGAGCTAATTAGACTATGTGTCATTCACATAGTTATTTATTACGCTTGTACACATGACTTACCTCATCATAATATAATTGATATGAAGAATATTTGCACAATAGGGTATTGGTAGAGTTGAGATTCAGGTAGATTTTCTACATTTTCTAGAACTTCAACTAAATTACATCACCTCTTTCTTTTAGTCATAATGTAAACACTCCTGAATTTATCGATTTTTATCTAATGTGTCTTTTTGAATTCACTGATCCAATACATTTTAGACCAGCCAAATTAACATAACTATTTGCTTCTTCTCAATTCAGTATTCTTTCCTCCTAATCAATTTCATGAGGCATTTGGAAGGTAGAGAGAATAAATGTGACTGCACAGATCACCATCCTGCTATCTTGCATTGAAGACAGCTCATTTGGTTTTTGTATTATGTAAAAATATTTTCAGCCACATATGTAAAATGAGTAATGATATACTGATCATTTTACTTACCTAACAATTTAGAGTTTTTGTTAAGTGTATAAACAATTTTAACATGACATTTTATATTTTTCAATAGAAGGATTAGTAATTTAACTGAACTGACCAACTTGGCGAATTCACAATTTTATGACATAGCTAAATGTTCTCAATGTTCATATTCTTTTTTCTTTTTATTCTTGGCCTTGTATTTATGTTGTGTTTTTTGTTTTCATTATTATTTATAGTAGACTGTGAGATAAACCGAGGTGAGATCTATATGGAATTATAAATTCTTAGAAAGTCGGACTTGGTCAGAGCATGAGAACTTATCTAGTCTGAACTAAAATCTTTTTTAAAGACTGAAATTGATGAAGAGAAACAAAAAAAATTTACTCAAGTCCACTTGTCCTGTTGATAGTCAAGCAGAGAGTAGAAGCAATCTGTTTTTCTTTCTTTACTATACACTGTAATCTGTTTCTCCATGTAAACTTGTATAACATGGTCTGTGGAGTTTTTTACCTTCTATAGAATAAAAATTCCATCATCAATGCTTATTAATATTGTTCCCACATATTTAGTTTTAACTTAGTACACATGTATACTACAAATAATTTATAATTTGATTAGTTGGAATTTTTTATCCTATGTTTAGCAAGGTAATTATTTTTTCATTGGATCAACTTTAGGTATTTAAACATCATATATTGTATATTGCTACATATTGGTCTTAGTGTATTAAAAAAGTGCATTTTATAAATAGTGGGATTTTTCTAGAAAATATTGTTTTAAGAATACATTTTTAAAATAAAAAAGCACAGATATTTTCATTAGCAACATAGCAGATTAAGGAATTTGAGGATTATCATCTAGGAAAACAAAAGAAATGTGTTGTAAAACCTCTCTCTTCAACTTCACCTCTTCCATTATTGTCTTTGCTCTAATTCCTTTTTGATGTGCTGTTTCTCCATGACTTTGCCTCAGCATCTCCATTGCCTTTGCGTCCTAAACTGCAAACACGACATGAAGCACTGGTGTCCCTCCTGTTGTGACTGACATAATCTTGAATCTCTGCTGACATTCCTGGCAGTTTAGCAGTGTGACGGTCATTGGTGGGAGGTTTCTGTGTAAGTAGGACACCCACATTTTAACTTGCATGGTGTGTGAGCTCCAATTAAATGTACATATAGGATAGTTTTGCGTTACAGCACAGAAACAGTATGGTATTTTATAAACATTGGTTTGCCTTATTTTTTCCATACTATAAAATACATTTGTTTCTCCAAAGTGGATTAGCCAGTCTAGACATCCTATAAAATGTCGATGCAAGTATAGATCTTCTGTACACAGGTCCCAGGAGAGCAGAGCTTGTCTGCAGTGCTGCTCTTTCACAGTCAGATCAATACAGTCACACTTTTTTTTTTTTTTTTGCACTTTGTCAACAGAAAATAATATCAGAACAGAGAATTGTTTTGTATTTCCTAAGCAGGAAGTAACGTATGACCAGAACTCAAGGAGGGAAAAGTGAGCTGGTAAATAAATACCCAAGAACTTGGGAAGAAAGTTATTTTTTTTATTACCCACTAAGGCTCGATAAGGGTTATTATCATGAGATAATCATTCCTCTGGAGCAATACAAGACAGGGGACACAGCTGAGTGCCATCATGCCCATGGGATGTGATTAGCTCATGATAACAACATCCCCTGGACTCATTGCTATTATGAAATGTCTATCCACACCCCCCCCCATTTTCTATATATAAATAAATGATTTTAGCGGACGGATTCAATTCCCACAAACGGCAAGTTTGCATTAAAATGCTTCAGCTGTGAGATTCACAGATATTAATCTACCCTTTTGGAATGTTGAACAGTCAATCAGAATCTTTCTTCATCTCAAGCTGTTTTATGATATTATTACAATGTATTTTGTGACGGAATGGCGGGGAAAGCAAGATTCAGAGAAATAGGCTTGTTTGGGCTCGATTTAGTTGCTTGAGGGAAACCTCTACATAAAATGACTCTGCCTGCTCACTAAGGCATCCTAACTTTCTCATTATATTTTTTTCCTGCCTGACTCAATTTCTTTGCTGCGTTTTAGAAGTCTGAAGTTCATTCCTCTAACTAGATTAATAAAAGCAGATTTCTCATTTCATATTTCAGAACTGACAGAGGGAAATGCTGCCCTGCTAGTCACGGAAAAGTCAGAAAGTACTAGTTTAAAATTTGGGATTTAAAATTAACATGAAATAAGATTGATTTTGGATTTAGAAATAAATGGGAAGATTTTGGTGTAATAATAGACTGGTAGGTATGCTTTACTAAGATATTAAATGAGGTTTGTAAAAATGACACATTAAATTTATAAAAATTTGAAAGTCAACATTATTTTATTAAGCTAAAGAATTTTAAATTTAATATCACTGGGGTGAAGCCATCTCCATGGTTGTACTTCTAACAATAAGAAAAAAAAATGACCGTTGAATTCTAAAATAAAATATTCTCTCTATATTAATTAATGTTAGACATTAGACTCATTAATATTAGACTGAATTATTACATATAAATAACATGTACATAATGTAGTTTATAGATTATTACATACCATATTATATATATTTATATTTATATAAATGGAGAGAGAAAAAGTGGCAGTTTCCTTGTCCCAAAATATGTTTTATTATTTTTGGCAGGCAGTCTCTTTTTCCAAATTTTCACTGCTCTGAATTGTTGAGAACATATAGGCTGCCATCATTTAATTAGGTAATATCTTTCATTCAGAAATACAGTATTTGCTGCTTATCCTTTTTTCTCTCTATCAATGTTTACTTTGTGGTGTTCATGGCAAAAGAAGCTTGCCTCACACCACCTCAGGCCAGAAGAGAGGGAGTTGTATACTAATTTACACAGAGTATATGATGATAAATAAAACTATTTATTAGTTTTAAAGTTGTTTATAAGAACGCTTTTAAAAAAGGAAAATATATATTTGGTGGAAATGAAAATTCAGTTAGCAACTCTGGAATTATAAAGTATAAATGAATAGTGTTATGTGAGTTTAAACTATATGTATTATTAATGCATTTCTTGTTTTGTTAAAAAAACTTGAAATGAATTTATGGCATTTTAACATGTAAACTTGAGTAGGCTATGGTTTTGTTATTCAGTCAAACACTAACTAGATGTTGCAGTAAAAGTGTTTGTAAATGTGATTGACATGTATAATTAGTTCACTTTATGTAAAGCAGATTATCTTTGATAATCTGAATGGGCCTGGATTGAATTAGTAGAAAAGCTTTAAAAACAGAAATGCAAGGCAGCCTGAATGAGAGAAGATATTTCTAAATAATATATCCAACAAGGGGTTGATATCCAAAATATCTAAAACTCATATAAATGCAAAATCAAAAAAACATGCAATCCCATTAAAAAAAAGGGAAGAGGACCTGAACAAATATTTTTCTGAAGAAGACATACAGGTGGCAGAGATACATAAAAAGATGCTCAACATTACTAATCATCAGGGAAACACCAATCAAAATCAAAATGAGATATTACCTCACACCTGTCAGAGTGACTATTATAAAAAAGACAACAAATAGCAAGTGTCGGTGAGGATGTAGAGAGAAAGAAACCCTGGTGCACTATTGATGGAAATGTAAAGTGGTGCAGCCACCATGGAAAACAGTGTAGAGACTCATCAAAAATTAAAAGTAGAACTATCACAGTACCCATCAATTTTACTTCTGGGTATTTATGTGAAAGAAAAAGAAACAATAATCCAAAAAGATATATGTGCTTCTATGTTATTTGCAGCATTGTTTACAGTAGACATGGAAGCAACCTAGGTGTCCATGGGTAGATAAATGTGTGTGTGCATGTGTGCTTAGGTGTGTATAGATATGTCTGTTATAAAAAAAAATGAAATCTTGCCCTTTGTGACAACATGGATGGACCTAGAGGGTATATTTCATTAAGTGAAATAAGTTGGACAAAGGAAGACAAACTCTGTATGATTTCACTTATATGTGAAATCTAAAAACCACAAAAAACTAACTAGTAAAAGGAAACAGAAACAAACTCATAGATACAGAGAACAAACTGATGGTTGCCAAACTTCCAGTTATAAAATAAGTAATAGGGATATGATGTACAACATAGAGAATGTTGTCAATAATATCATAATAACTCTGTATGGTGACAGATGGTTACAGGACTTATTTTGGTGATTACTTTGTAAGATATATAAATGTTGAATCACTGTTATGCTCCTGACACTTGTTATATATCAACTAAAATTAAAAATAAGTTTTTAAGAACTAGAAAAGAAAAAGAACAACTGAGATTTCCCTGAAGAAGAAGAAATTCTCCCTGTGGTCTGCAGCACCATCATGCCCAAGCGTTTCTAGCCTAACTCTCCCTAACAGCGTGCCCTATGAATGTTGAATTTGTCTAATTTGTCCCACAATTTTGTAGGCCAAGTCCTTACAAAAAACAAACAAACAGGAATGAGAGAACCTCTCTATATAACCTCTCTATATAAATAAATATTCTGGGTTCTGTTTGTCTGATGGAATGCTGGTTGATATACAGAACTGGTGGGTCTTACTTATTCCTTCATTTTTATTGATGACATTAAGCAGCATGATGAATGGATGAGTCTTATCTGGGGTCAGAAACATAAGATATAAAGTTATCCCAAATTTCAGCAAAATTGCTTTATGTGAATTTTTAGATTTAAAAAAAATTTTTGTTTTTTTCCATTACCATTTATTCTCCCTATACCATTTTATATTTCCACCCCCACACTAACCCACACTCACCACACTTATCCATCTCCCATAGTTAATACTTATAAGTAATCTCTGAGATGAGGAACATTGTTTTTCCTATTTTACATAGGTGGAAATGGAGATTTCAAGAGATAAGATACTTTCTAGAGACCACACAGCTGGTAAAGAAGGAGCAGGCAGGGATGCTGAATTTGAGGTGACTGAGCTAACTACATGAGTATAGAAGAAAAGTTCTTCGATAGGAATAATAATTATAGCCTTTTGTAGTTGACGCTATCCTAATTAATGAGATAAAGGATCCAAGTCACTTTTTAGTTAGTGGATACTTTTAAAAACTCAGAGTATTATATTTGGATATCATTTATCTAGGCCTTTGATGGAACCTGAACAACACAATGTTATTATGTAAGAATGCTAAATCCAAAGTTTATATAATTTTACATAACAATATTTTAAAAGAATTATTTGGATTTTAAGCACCCAATATTACTGTAAGGTAAAGGGAGGTTCCCCCTACATACCACCAAGCAATGCTCAGGACACCAGCTGGCTGTCCTACAATTCAGCTCAATCCTGGTGCTATCTACCCAGAAAACACATGAGATTCCACAGGTAAGGAGCTCAGTCCCCAAAGACTACCCTCTTCTTCAGAGGCCAATTGCTAACTGAGGGGAAAATATGTGAAATACGTTCTCCTTATCCTGTAAAATAAGATTGGTTTTTGTTTGTTTTTTTTTTTTTTTGAAGACTTGGATTTGAAGCATTTTTAAATGAAGTTTTGTGAAAGTAGAAAAATATATGGAAAGTTAGAGTATGTAAAGTATTTGATTATATACAGTAGATGCCAAGAGCACACTGTTATCACAGCTCCAGAACAGAATCGAGGGTTCCTCTAGTCCACCTTCCTGACTTGAGGAATGTTAAATGCTAACAACCAAAAAAATAAGGGACACAAACTCTTTTTAAAAATTTATAAGGAAAATTATCAAACAACTTTTTCTTGTGGTTTTTACATATACTTTATAAGTTTTTACAGTTCACTAAAATATCTAGTGTGTTTGTCAAGGGTGAAATAAAATGTGGCATACACTCAGTATTTATGTCTTGATAAACAAATGTAACATAATACTTAAGAACAGCCCTCAACTCAAAAGAGTCCAATACATAGGTATAGGATTTGAAGGTCAATAATTTGTAAACAAAACTGTAAAACAGAAAGCATTCAAGTAAAATGCAGCCACATAGCAGACACCTGAGAACTAAAAAGAAGTGACACCTCATCAGCCAAATTCCTTTATTTGTGGTTAAATTTATGTTATTGAATGTATTCTTTCCCTCACAGAGCTATCACTGGAGGATGGAACTAGACAGATTAAAAGGTACATAAAACATTTTGTAAAACTGACTTGTAATAAAAAGAGCAAGCAATTTTCTTCATAATTCAGCATAAATATATTTCTGCTCTCTCATTCCTATTCTGCTCTCAAATTTTGATCATCAGAATTACAAAGTGGAGGTTAAAATGAAAATGACACTGAAAAATCTAAATAAGTTCTGAATTAGACATTTTATTTTTCATGTATTGATATAGTTATTCCCTTGAAAATATGTTAACCAATTAATCCTGAGGGAAAAAAATGGAATGAACATAATGAGAATATATCAGTATGCTGAAAATAAATATTTCATACTTTTTCTTTTTACTTTTGATAGTATTTCCTCCTTATTTTCAAGGAATGTGTCTAAGCAAGTTTTCATAGAACATTATAAAAAACAATTTCTGTATCAGTAAGACTGAAAATGAAGCTTTTGGTTGCATCATCTTCTCACCTGTGGAGATTCAAAATGCAATATAGCATATTAAAATGCAAACATACACTACAATAACAAAGTGGGTTAACTTTGTTTAATTCAGTGTTTTTGAAACTAATTCGACTACAAAATGCCACATCTATTTCCCTTTCCCTCCAACAGTATCACCATTATCACAATTAATACAAGTCAACCGATGTTTCCGAGAATCTCCTCGGTAGATGTAGGGTCAGCCTGGACTTCGGTGGGATCACAGGAGGGATCAGGGCTCTTCTGTAAAGGGCCAGAGAGTAAACATTTCAGGATCTGTGGGGCACATATGGGTTATTAACTTTTACATATTCTTTATTTCTTTTGATAACACTTTTAAAATGTAAAAAAAAATTATCTTGAGGCCCATACAAAAGCAGGACACAGGAGGGATTTGGCCTATGAACAATATTTTGTTGACCCTTGAATTAGAGAATACAAATTTAGAAAGATGACAAAGATGAGGAAAGCGGTATTGATTGCTAAAGAATCAAAACACATGTAGGTGCATGACAAGTGGAATTTTGACCAAATGGTCATAAATATTAACACATGGGACAGTAGGCATAAACAACAAATGCTTTTATTTTCAATTATGCAATTAAGAACTAAGTTGAGATATGTATTGAAATAAAATTATGAAATGATGTGCTGGTGAAAGATATCTATCAAACATAAATTTTTAAGAAGACTTTATTAGGGTGTCACATGGTCCTTAGAATTTTTAATAGTATTTTTTAACTTTTTGAGTGAAAACAGGAGTATATACAAGTTCTCATTTTTAAGGTTCACCTAGAGAAAGGTGATGAATAATATACAATTTGGTAAAAACTCCTTAGAGCAATTTAGTAATGAAGAAAAATTTATTTTTCTAAGTCCAAACTAATAATTCCCAATTGTAGCCCTGGCTGGTGTGGCTCAGTGGATTGAGCACCTGCCTGTGAACCAAAAGGTCACCAGTTCGACTCCCAGTCAGGGCACATGTCTGGGTTGTAGCTTAGGTCCCCAGTTGGGGGTACTTGAGAGGCAACCACATATTGATGTCTCTCTCTCTCTCTCTCTAACTCCGTTCCCTTCTCTCTAAAAATAAATAAATAAAACCTTTTAAAAAAATTCCCAATTGTAAATGGAATGTCACTTAGGAAAAAATATATTAATTACAGTGTAGGACAAAAGTAGATTTACAGTTGTGAGTACAATAAACTTTATTCTTGTTATTATTTATTATTGTTTTATTTTCCAAACAAACAACTGTAAGCCTTCTTTTGCCCCATCCTCTATGTTTAAAGAAAAAACTGGGCAGCAAAAAAGTGAGTATGTACCAAAGGATGCCCATTATCATACATTTATATATTCAAAAAGAAAATATTTAAATCTATATTTAAGATCTAATATATTCAGATGTTTATAATAATAGTTTGGAGAAAAATCAAAACCTGCAGATTCTTTATTGAGAATCTTTCACAACTAATATTAAATTGCAAACTTTTTTTACATGAAATTCATTCACAATAAAAGATAAGTGGGAGACAGGAATTACAAAATAGAACATAAACATTGGGTTTGTAAATATTGCTAAAGAGAAAACAATAGGCCCAAAGTGGCATCACTTGTGCTAAAGGCAATGAAACCCAACGTAAATTTAATATCTGACCGAATTGCTGTTTCAAACCTTTCTTAGAAATAAAATCTTAATCAACTAGTCTGGAATTCTCTGGTGTTGTACCAGTAAAGCACAAGGGCCTGCTCATCCTCCTTAGAAAGCTGTGTCAATCTGCATAATCAAAACCCTTTTAACCCCCATCCCCCACAAGAGGAGATGACTTGGTCTAAAAAAGATCCTTTTTTTTTCCTTTTGTTAGTAGCTCCCTTGTGCCACTCTTCTTCTTATAAAAACCTTCCATTTTGTGGAATGCCTAGGTATGTCCTTCTAGTTGCTAGATGAGATACTGCCTGTTTCAGTATTACTTAATAAGGCCAATTAGATATTCAAATTTACTTGGTTGAATTTCATTCTTTTACCTATATCTATACATACACACAAACACACACACACACACGCATATATATACATATACACACACACACACATATACATGTATATGTTAATATATTCCTAAGCAAATGATATAAAAAGATTTGGAAGGCAATGTAAAAGTGGTTAATAAAAGCTGGTGGAACCATTTTTTAAATAAATTTTCTGTTTTTTACATGTTTTGCACAACATGTATTTATTCCTCTCACAAAAGCAATACGTGTTAGTATTATTAAATTGTTTGCTTGTTTAAGATCTACTCCCTGGCTTTAAAGAATTTACATTTCTGGGTTTCCACTAAGAGAGTCCAAAATAGACTGGATATCAAGTAAAAGTGCAATCCATTATTTAGAAGGTACATGCAAAAATCCAGGTGAAATAAGACATTTCTGGCAAAATGAGCTGCTCTGCTCGTTCTCTCTTCAGATGATGGTGCAGTTCATGAGTACTGATGTCATGAATTTGGTAGACTGAGGTGTTACACATGCCCTCATTTTATGATTACAGTAATTCACACGTGCTTGGGCTTGGTCAGTTGGGGGTGCCTCAGCTAATTTAACCAAATATCTACATTATATCAATTTCCCCTCCTTTAAGCTTGAGAAGATGACTTCACTGAGCTGTCCATGATGCCGCCTGGCGCCCTCCTCCAGCACCCTAAGAGATGTCAGTCAATCAAGTGTGGATAAGCATGCAGAAGGTACTTTACCATTTCTTCTGATGTGCTTGCTTTAGTTTGGGACTGGCGTTACTGGCCTGCATCTCACCTCCTGACTACCTTCACCTCCTCCCTCTTAGGTACAGACAGTCCCTTCCACAGGACAGTATGTCACCACAACAATGGAACAAAAAACAGATTTCTTTTACAGTTTATTTTTCTTTAAGTGTTTAAAACCCAGCAATCCTGTAGAGCAGGATGTGGCCCTCCAAATAGCTCTTTTCTTTGTGTCTGAAGGACTCCCCCATTGTATACCCACCTTGGCAATATAGCTTAGTCACACACTAACCTAACCAGCAGGGGGAAAGTCTGTGCCTGCTCTTAAAGCCTACCTACTGGCTTAGTGTTTGCAATTCAGTTCTAGCTATAAATCAACATCAGAGCATACAACCCAGCATGTTCAAGAGCTTTGTTTAAACATCAAAAAAAGAACACAGACAAGCACTATGATAGAAATATAACTAATCACTTGCAAATACATCTTTCCTGTCAGTAGGAGCTTAACCTTTCTGTTTAATGTGACAGAGAAAAAGTGTACTTATTTCTATTCTATCTGTTTTCTCTAAAGAGATGTAGAATTTTGCTATGAAAAAGAGATTATATTTGTTCTTAATGTAACACAGAGCATAAGCATTTCAGAAGTGTTTAGTTGAAGGGAGCAACAAGAAACTGAATACTATGGAAATCTAAAAACTGTTTATCAACATATGATCACGAAGTGCTAGGAAAAAAGTAAAACATAAAAAATAAGATTTATTTTAAAAATAAGAAGGGATAGATATTTATTTGCTTGTTGACTGGCAGTGAATGCAGTTTGATGCTTTGTGGTACATTGATTGGGATCAATGTAACTTCATCCTCTGTTCCTGGTTTTATCCGTTCATGAGGGGCCTAGGAAGGATTTATATGAGGTGCTTAGAAAATCCTAGAATCTATAAACCATTCCTTTAATTTGAATGCTACAGATTACGGATGAAATGTTTGGTCACCTGCGTGGATCAGTAGGATTAGAGACATCAAAGCAAGTAAAAATAAGAAAGACAAGCAGAGAAACAACAAACAAAAAGAACTCCATCACTGACACCAAAGGTAGTGTCAAGGGGGCTGGAAGGGTTGGCTAGCAGCACAGCGTTCCCAGATGGATGAGCTGTGCTTGAGCACTTTCACCATTTCTAAATCGGGGATGAATCTTAGAAACGTGAAGTCTCAGGGTCGCTGTTTTTGAAAAGGGACTCTTCTCTTCTTTCTGGTTTGATACATCTTGGCAGTATTGATAATCTTGATCTTCAGGTATCTTTGTGTAATAAAAAATATTTTTAGAGAGGTTGTAGCAGTGAGGGCTTTAAATGATTTATTGGCATTTTTACTTGTGAATCTCTTATATATATATACATGTATATAGATGTACACATGTGTTTGTGTATAAAAGAGACTGTATATTCTAGTGATAATAGGACTGATGTCAACCTTATAACAAAATGGAAAAAAGAGCAGAAATGCTGAGTGTGACAAAGCTAAGCAGGAACCCAGGACCCACAGACATGCATTGTGAAATCTTGAGCAACACAATAATGTTTATATTAGAGTTGTGAGAATAAAATTGACTCATATAGAAAGTGCCACATGCATTTTTAACAGCCCTATCAATTATGGCCATTATTCTCAGTAGCATTATTATCATGATCAAAAACCAAAGTAGGGGTTAGTGTATTTATGCCAAATTTCTAAGTGACCAAAAAATAAAAATAAAAGTGCCAGATAGTAATTGACTCTCAATAAGCTGAAAATGAAAGAACAAGACCATTTTCTTTTTCTTTTTTTTCCTTCCTTCCTTCCTTCCTTCCTTCCTTCCTTCCTTCCTTCCTTTCTTTCTTTCTTACTTTCTTTCTACGTTCTTCTTTCTTTCCACCCTCCCTCCCTTTCTTATTTTTTTTCCTGAAATTGAAAAGCAGAGATTTAGAAAGAGTTGTTACTGATCAGACAAGTTTGATGTTTTATCTATGCCTAAGGTTGGAACCACCTCTCCACTCTCCTCTAGTTTCAAATGCACCAACTATAAAAAATAGAGCATGGAGATGGTCTTCCCTCCCTCAGTCTATCCACCTCTGCATTATACCTTAGAAAATGTACTCTGTATACAGACATGGCCACTATATGTGGCTATATTCATATATATCAAGGTTAATAGCCACTTCCCACTGGCAAACACTAATCCATATTGCCAATGAGTCTCCATTAGAATAAAATGTAGCTGTTGTGCCCATTTAAGAAAAGCACTTCCAACAGCATGGCAGAATTATTGCACTATTAAAATGCTAATGCACATCCAGTGTTTTGAGAGAGATTGTAAGGTCCTTGAGGGCAAGAATTTGTTCTGTCCTCAGGTTACGTACTACATAGAGAAGAGTGGAACACTTAATGATTTTGCTCTTAACAGCAAGCTAATTCTTTTTGTTTCAAGAAAAACTTAAGAGTGAAAATAACTTCCTGAGGCACCCTTCTCAGAAGGAGAAAATGGATTGGCAATTTCTAGAAATCAGGTCTGCAGCATCTTAGGACCATTACGAAGTTCTGTGACATTCAGTTCAGTTTCTCAAAAGGGAAAACGGACCAGTCTCAGAGATTGCCGCTTTGTATACGAGCTCTTGAGAGAAGGGGAGATAAGCCTCTTGATAAGCACTCTTGTCCAGAGCACACTTCCTTCTAGCTGTTGATTTCTAGGGGTTCTCCTTCTCTTCCATGTCTCCTACCTATAGGTTTAGATCTATAGCTTTAATATCCAGACTTGTTTCATTCTTATTTATAGAATAGATGGATTACAGTCACCACTCTGGACCTCACAAACTGGTGAAAAAAATAATGGTTAAGCGTTTGGGATAGAAAGTGATGGATATAATCAAATATCAATTGATAATAAATATTCTACTAATGTACTAGGTACAAGTGTAGTTCAGGAAAGGGCCATGGTAGAATAAATGAATGGAGGTTAAGAATAGAGTTTGAGAACAGGTGAGCATTATCAACAATATTAAAAAGCAGTAATTAAGGATATCTTTATTTCCACTCAACTTACAACAAGATGAAAAGAGAACTGAATAGAATATTCTGATTCATTCTGACTTTGAGAAGAAACTGAAATCAGTCTAGCAATATAAAAATTAAATATACATTCACAGCTTATGAATATTTTTATAACTTGCTCCTATGTATTATCCTGGGTGTTTCTTTCATGCTCTATTTCTATTTGTTAAAATTTTTGTATATTTTAAAACATTTTGTAAAATAGATGTACTAGTAGATTAATTGTATTTTAATATACACAAGACCTGACCCCCTTCTCTTTTGAAGTTTCCTCAGATAAAAATTATTTCACCCTTGGTTTTGTGGGTGATGAAACTAAGCTTCTATGCTTACTAAACTGCTTCATACAAAATAGAGACCATGTATTAACTCTCCTAGGTGTTGTTATAGCACAACAATAATTGGAAGCAATGTAATAGTGAAACAAAACACTTGAATCATACTTACATGTAGCAAATCTACTCTTTTCCTCCCTGAAGTGGTTGTCTCATTTAAATAGATGATAGGAATCTCAGTTCTGCCTTCTCTTTCATAAGTTCCACACATGTCCCCATCCAGACATGTGCCATGTTGTTATTCCAGGTCCACATTATCTTGACAAAAGCTAAATTACTTAAGAGAAATGGCAAAGAGGCTGCCCTAATGTCTGTTTTGCCCAGGCAGAAGAATCTACAAATAGATGCACTAAAGTGTAGTAAAGGATGCTATATATTATTCTTAAAAACCAGTATTCATCAATGTCCTGGCATGTCCTGGGAATCTTGTGCTGGAGGAGTCATCTGCCTGTTTTTGTTCCACTTAACTAAGTGGTTCCCAATACCTCCTCAGCCTGGTAATCAGGAAGTCAGAACTCTCCCAGGTGTTTTCCAACCTCCCAAAAATACACACTGGACTCTGTGAGAGGGTGTAGCCCTTCTTTTGTGAGCAGACGCCACCTGGCTTTGACTTTTCCCTCATTCAGTGCTCCACAATCTATCTCCTTTAGTCTAGCTTCCAGTTTCTGGTATTTTGTGCCTCCAATCCTCTCCCTTATGGAACTTCACTCTTATGAGGAAGCACTCCTGGCCCCTGGCCTGCTTTCAAGGTCATAAAACTTTATGCCTTAGAAAGCCAATAGTAGCTCTCCTTTACTCATGTTTTTCTGGTCCTGAAATTGGGCAGAGGATCCTGGTACTGACAGTGGCAGCAAAGTGGTAGATGCTTTTTTTTCTAGTTCAGTTCACCAAAGATGAATATTGTAGCCATTTTCCTCCTAAGTTACCCATTAGCCAGTACAACTCAACAGAGTGAATATTATTTTTCTACCTGAGAAAGGTGAGCATTATCAATGTATTAAAAAGCAGTAACTAAGGATATCTTTATTCTTCTCAACTTATAATAAAATGAGGAAAAGAATATTCTGATTCATTCAGACTTTAAGCAGTTATTTGAAGAACATGATTTTGTTTTTATATTTTTCAAATTATTAAATCTTAAATTATTGTACTGCGATATAACTTGTACAAAGTTGACTTTTATGATGATATGTGTTTTGTTCCCAGGGACTAGCTCTGAGGCAGAGTGGGAGGGTGCTGTGTGTCCTGTACCTATAAACTCCTCTTCCACTGGGCTCAGGGCAACAGTGTCCAGGGCCATTTGAGAAGCACGAGAAGGACCCTCAGTAGCGCCTGTGATGCCTGTCATATCCACTCTCAGACCACGTAGCTGAAGCAAATATGTGATTCGAGTCACTACCACTTAAAAGCTCTTAAGAGTTATTTCCCAGCTGGCTAAACTGTCAAAAACAAAACAACAATAAAACCTCTTTGCTAGTCAGATCCATGGCTTGGAAACACCAATGCAAGATTCAGCACACCCCCCAACCTATTGATCAGGACAAAAGTTTTCTAAATTACTGACTCTTCCCTTTGGCACCCTACTCCTACTCTGCTCTTTGAATTAGATATTGAGGACTTTTCTTTTCCAAAGCATTGCTGCCTTACCTGGATACCCTTGCTTAGGTCCCAGCCAATGTGGCTTCTGACCTTTCACCCTGGCAAGTCTCTGTGTTATTTATGGGGATTCCAAGAAATTCGGGGACATGTCAGATATTTCTACTGGACAATAATAGATTGAGGATACTTAATAGATTTAAGGATACTTAATCTGTGAACAATTTACTACTATAAAATTTTATTATTTCTTACCAATTTCTTATAGTCATTGTCATTTGAGGTCCCTGTAAACATTGGCAGCCATAAAGAACTACTTGGAGTTCATTATGAAACTTCAGTTTACATGTATTAATGACTTAATCTAGGGTCAGACTAGTCTAGATCACATTTGTATATAATTCACAGAAATCAGAAAGAATCTCTACCTTCCTCATTTTAATGATTAAGGGAATTTATTATCTGTTATTTCTGGGAGACAAATTAATAAAATTAAAATATAGGAAATGAGAAAAAAAGGATCATATGTTTCAATATAGGGAGTTTCCCTTCTTTCTTTACATACTTAACAGCATGTGCCAATGGAATGTGGAATTGGAATATCAACGTATGTTAGTTGCAAATCTACCATTTAATTAGTTCTGTTACCCTACTAAATTGCCCAGTTTCTTTCTTTTTTATTTTAAAGATTTTATTTACTTGTTTTTAGAGAGAGATGAAGGGAGGGGGAGAGGGAGAGAAACATCAATGTGTGGTTGTTTCTCATGTGCCCTCTACTCGGAACCTGGCCTGCAACCCAGGCATGTGCCCTGACTGGGAATTGAACCAGCAACCCTTTGCTTCGCAGTCCGGTGCTCAATCCACTGAGCCACACCAGCGGGGGCTAAATTGCCAGTTTCATGATGTCTATAGTTTTCTTTTGGAATGAGGATAACAAAAGCTTCATTTTAAGTGACAAGCTGAAAATTGTAAGGTTGTTTAAAAAAGTTTTCAAAAGTACTTTTGAGCTGAACTACTGTTTCCTGAGTTTTAAAGGTCTCACCAAAGTGAAAACAAAGTCAATATTTTTGGAGAATAATGTCTGCCTTACAGAATATAAAACTCAAAGTGAACTACATGTGGTATATTAGCATCAGGTGAAAATGTATATTTTCATAGGTCTAAAAGAGGACATCAGACAAAACACTTGATAGAGGTGAGTAGACTGAGAGGCAGGAGCTGACCATAGTGGTTAACACAACTTCTCTAATCCTGCTTCATTTAGATAACTGCTTATGTAACTTTGTTAGATTATTGCTTACATAACTAGTTCACCCCTATTTACTTTTCCCCAACAAATATTTTAATTGATATAGCTAATTTGATAATATACTAATCTTTAATACATAAAATATATTAATAAATAATATGTATTTGACACTAATATTTGGTAATATAATCTCCACAGTCTAAATATTCACACAGCGTCATGAGACCAAGTGAAAACTTTTACCTCCCCAAAATTAAGACAAATACCATATGATCTCACCTATAAGTGGAGCCTAACCAACAATACAAAGAGGCAAGGAAGATAAGACCAGCAACACTGAAAGGAAAAGAAATCAACAGAGACAAGAGGGAAGGAGGGAGGGGAGGGGCGGGGACAAGGAAGGGAAGGGGAAAGTCAAGGAACATATAGTAAGGACTCATGGACAAAACCAAAGGGGAAGAGCTGAGGGAGGGAAGGAGGGAGGGGGCAAGGGAAAGTTGTGGGGGGTTGGCAGAGACAAATGTATTTGAAAAAATAAATTAAAATTAAATTAAAAAAAAAAGAATGCTTGTTTTCTAGCTTTTGGATAGACATACTAAAAAGTACATTTCTCAAAGATGTTATTTTATCTAGACATATAAAGGGGCCCACAAGTTTTTCAAAGGCTAATAAAAATATAAAGACATAGGAAAAGCAAGTTCACTTCAAACTATAAATGCACATTGCAAAATTATAATTAATTTATGTTTAGTTAAATGTTCTTGAAGTGTAATATTATACCAATTAATTACAACTTAACTTATACCATTTTACAGACATACATACATGTTTCTATAATATGGAATGTGAGCATATTTTGATATTTGATATGGTCTTCTACTAGTAAGATGGTCCAGGGCCAAATAAAATCTTAAATTGGTCCTATATACAAATACTACTTATTAATAGGGAAGATTTCTGTTTTTGTTTAAAAAGAGTTACCCACATCTGTTTAGTCTTTTCTTCCTCCAATGCTGTTTTATAAAGATCTATTTTCTTTGGCATTTTAGGTTTTCTTTATTAATTCTATTTAACTTTTCTTAACCAGAATAAGCCCAGCCTGGCACACAAACCCGCTTACATTACCATTAGATGCTGCTAGTATGGGATTACACTAAGGACAGTCAAGTTTGCAGACTGTCACATCTTGAAACATATTCCTTTCCTTCTTCTCCCTCTTTTTTTTTTAAGTATTAAACAAAATGCATCTCCTCCTAGTGGTAGCACAAGGGAAATCACAAGCTCACTGTATTACACCACAGTGACAGAATGTCATTTCAATTGTCTTATTAACCATATGAAAAAATATATCACAACAGTGAGAAAACTTCTCAGTTATCTATATCTTCCCCCTTAGGCTATTGTCATGAGCCACTGGCATACTAAGAAGAGTGTACTAATTCAGTTGTCAGCTGCCTCACCTATTAAAAAGGGGGAAAATACCAGCAACAAAATTGAAACCCATAATAAGGGTGCTGAAGAGGTCTGGATAGCTCTGTCCAGTTGTAGTCCTGAATTAAATGCTCTCTCAGAAATGCGCCATTTGAACTGTCAAAGAAAACGCTGCTGTCGCCCATATCTGGCTTGGTAATGAAGCATTAGCAGTGTTGTGAAAGCAGCTTCCCTTGGCTGCATTTGGGGAACATGAGACTGGACACTTGGGCTTGAAGTTTGCAAGTTGAGTGTAAATATCACTTACCTCATGTTCCTTTTATAAGAATGAGGAACTCATGAGAAAACTATGAAAGCATACAATCTGGAAGTGAGATCAATGGTCTTAGGGAAGCCAAAAACACAGCAGACTGTATGAAACCTGAACCAGCATGATGGGTAGAAAATTTAAATTTGTTCCTTTTTGGCCAGGTTTCCAGAAATATGCTGAATTTCTAAATCTGATTTCTAAAATCCCTGTGTCACTGTAGGAAAATGATAAGAGTTTATTAAATGATGTCCGGTCTAAGATACATTCGATTTTTACATCACTGAATATGGTAGGAAGAGGTATGACAACTGATAGTCAAAGCATAATCAGATCTATTTTTTCATAAACTATTAAAGGCACACTCTGCATATAATTAAAGTGACTTTAAGCCCTAGGTTAAATATATTGGAAAACATTATCCTATTCATGGTACTCCTTTAAACTACACTATGATAAAGAGGATGAGTATTAATTTGTATAGTTTATCTTTTAGAGAGATGTTAAATATTGACCAGAGTAAATGCGTCTCATCTGTAGTCATTTACCTAATGAGTATCAGGAGATGATTTGAACCCAGGACTGACTCCAGAGTTTTTGGGTTTTCCTCTGTGTCACATCAGAAAAAAACAGCATAATGGATTTTGACCTTGAATCCATGTGAAAAATCAGAGACTGACAAAGCAAGTGCATTTACACATATAATTTAGAATCCATTATATCATTTAAAATTACTCGTATTTATTAGAGGACATTGGGAGCATAAAGTCTTCCCTTGTCTTACCTTAAGGAATTTTGCATCACTTAAATGTAAATATTAATTCTATGTATTTGTAACCATTTTTCTTTTTAATTTGACAGATTTTTAAAGGATGCTAGCTGACAAAACAGGCTAACACTATATTTAATGGTTCTGACTTGGTCTTTAAAACTCATTTTCTTTGTTCTCATTTTTAATCAAAATGTATTTAATATACATTGGCTTGGCCAAAAAGTCTGTTTAATTTTTTCTGTAAAATAAAAGACACATGTTTCATTTTCACCAATAATTTTATTGATTTGGATATTTTGAGTATGTCAGCTATCTCCTATATAGTATTATGTTCATTGTTCTCAATTAATGTCTTGATTTGATCACTATCAACTTCAACTGGTCTGCCCAAGAGTGGAGCATTGTCCAGAGAGAAATCTCCAGCATACAACTTCACAGACCACTTTTGACACACTCGCTCATTCACAGCACTTTCTCCACACACTGCACAAATCCTTTTTTGTGTTTCAGTTGCATTTTACTTTTCTTGAAATAATAAAGCATAGTACCCTGAAAATGTTGCATATTTTCTTCCATCTTCAATATTAAAATGGCTACACAAAAGTTCATCAATTTTGATGGGGTTTTTTTTAAATGCACGCTGGTAAGACAGCCATAATAATACACTCTAACAAAATTGTTTTGAATGAAGTTAAAAATGACTAAGTGCTACTTGAACCATCTTACAGAAAAATCTAAGCAAACTTTTTGGCCAACCCAATAACATTGTATAAAACTATTATATATGACATATTAATTTGTTATATTTATATATCTAATATAATTGCCATTGAAGTGATAATTAGCATCTCTTCACATTACAGAATTATCATTTCTTTTTAATAGGTAAATAGTTAAATTCTGGTTTCTTAGCAAGTTGATGATTATAATATAGTGTTGTCTAGAGTCTCTATACTGTACATTAGATCTCTAGGATTTATTTACTATTCATTTTAAATTTGTACCCTTAAACAACATCTGTTCCATTCTCTCACCCTCTAGTCCTAGTAACCACCATTTTACCCTCTGTTTTTAGAATTTTGGCTTTTTTTAGGTTCCACTTATAAGTGATACCGTACTTTCTCTATCTGACTTACCTCACTTGGGATACTGTGGTCAAGATTCATCCACATTGTTACAAATAAATAGTTGGATGTCCTCCTTTCTCAAGGCTGAGTAATATTCCATTGTGTGCAGACAGATAAATGGATGGATGGATAGATGATAGGTAGGTAGACAGATAGGTCGGTAGATACCACAGTTTATCCATTAATCTGTTGATGGGCGCTTAGGCTGTTTGCAACTGTGACTACTGTCAATAATGCTGCAATAAATATTGGGGTGCATTTATCTCTTTGAAATTCTTTTTTCAATTCCTTTGGGTATATACCCAGAAGTATAATTGCTGAATCCTACAGGAGATTTTTTTTTCAATTTTTTGAGGAACCTTTATACTGTTTCCATAGTGGCAGCACTGATTTACATTCTAACAAGTGTTCTCTTTTCTCCAGATCGGTGCCAGTACTTTTTATCTCTTGTCTTCTTGATAATAGGTATTCTAAAAGGTGTGAGGTGATATTTCATTGTGGTTTTGATTTAGATTTCTCTGATTATTAGTGATGTTAAGAATCTTTTTTTAATGTGTCTTTTGACCATTTGGATGTCTTTTCTGGAAAAATGTCTATTGGGTTCTTCTGCCTTTATCTGCTATATGGCCTACTATCATTTTCTCCCATTCTATAGGTTATTTTCATTTTGTTGTTTCTTTTGCTGTACAAAAACTTTTAAGTTTCACATAGTCCCATTTGTGAATTTTTTTGTGTGTGCTTTTGGTGTCATATCCAAAAAACTCATTACAAGGCTAGTGTCAAGAAGCTTCTTTCCTACATATTCTTTTAGAAGTTGTATATATCAGGTGTTAAATATGTTTAAGGGATTATTTTTAACTATTTGAGTTAATTTTTGTTAATGGTTTAACCTAAGGGTCCAATTTCATTGCTCTGCAAGTGTGTATACAGAACTCATTTTCTTAATAAATTTTGGGAGAATATTACTGTATGCTTTTAACTTATGCAATGGAGAACATAAAGTATGCAATATTTTATACCTACAGTGCTTATTCATGAGTTCCCTATCAAGTTTTACCCTAGAATTTGTCTCAAGGACCTGACCGTAGCCACATGGCATGCCACCACTGTAAGTTACAGTGTTCTTACTTTGTCCCTATTTTTATTTTACATCTTCCCTTTGTTCCTCGGTTTAAATTTTAAAAGATCTGATTGGCCCAGGTTGTGGGAGACCCAAGTTGGATTTCCCTGGAAAGCCTATGGATTGGCTGTGCTTGGGCCAGATACATATCCTTATCTAATCAGCTAACGCAAGAGACAGGGTCTGTTGGTGGGCAGATTCTTTCAGAGGGAGTGTGGGCTTGCAGGCACATGAAAAACTGTAAAGAGCCTTATGAACAATGAAAATAATCTTTATGTTAATTCTTTGGTAGAAAGAAGACACTGCCCTGACCCATGTGGCTCAGTTGGTTGGGCATCGACCCTCAAAGTGAAAGGCCACCATTTTGATTCCTGGTCAGGGCACATGCCTGGGTTGCAGGTTTGGTCCCTGGTTGGGGTACAGAGGAGAGACAACTGAGAGATGCTTCTCTCATACATAGATGTTTCTCTACTTCTTTTTCTCCCTCCCTTCACCTGTCTCTAAAAGTAAATAAATAAAATCTTAAAAAAATAAAAAGAACATACTGAACACTTATGATATACATGTCAGTATATCGTAATTAGGTTTTAGGAATACTTACTATAAAGCAAGTCTTGACACAAAATTTATTCATTGGTGCACATGGATTCTATTATTTTTGTTGGATCTTAATATTTATGGATAGGTAAATTATCTGTATCAGAAGTCTAAGGCTGGAGCGGATAAAATCTTAGTCTCTGGAATCATATACAGCAAGGGACCCCCACTGCCAGAAAATGGAATTATCTTCTGGAGGGCGGGCCTCTTATAGTACAGGCTTCTTCCATTAGGTGAGTGTTCTAGAAACCCATCTGTATCAGTGTACCTGCTGGTGTTGTTGTGAGAGGCTGCACTCGGCTTCAGTTAATTTTTTTTTTTGGAAGACTCTTTAAATGCATTTGACCATTTCATGATGGGTTATTTATGAGCGCACCTGCCTATAGTGCACTGAGTGTTCAGCAGTTTTTGACAAAAACAACATGATCTTCATGCTCTACCCACCTATATACCCAATATTGCCCTGAGTAACATTTCTTGTTTCTCTGGATGAAAAAAGTCCTCAAAGGGAAATGTTTTGCTGATGTGGAAGAGGTGAACCAAACAAATGAACAAAATGGCAGAAGCACTTAAAAGGCATCAGAATCAACAAATTCAGAAAATATTTTGAGCAGTAGAAAAAATGTCTTGACAGATGTATTGCAGAGTACTTTGAAGGTGATTGAAGTTTAAATATGTAATAATAAATACAAAATTGTTACAAATAAATTTGAGGATTTTTTGGGGGTCCCCTTTCACAGGACTGGATTTGAATACTTGACCTGTCACTTAGATGGATGCCTTTCCTAAGTGTTTGCTACCTCCTTGGTTTATTCAACCTTAAAATAAAAAATAAAAATAAAAAAACTTTTAAAAACCTCAGCTTTTCATAAAGTTTCTGTGGGGGTATGTAAAAATATTTAAAGTAATGCTTTTCAAGTGTTTATTACTATTGAGACAGATAGTGAAAAATGTGGTTTCTGGTGGCATGCTGACTCTTCTACCTTCATAAAAATAAGAACAATAAGAGTAGTTATGAATTTCAATTATATATAAAAATTCAAGTATTAATGACAATTTTTAAGAAAATAATATTGTATACAGCTTAATTCTAATCTTACCATTACTTGCAAGTCCCCTCTGAGGCTTAGTTTCTTAATCACTAAAACAGTGATAAAAGAAATTATCTTTAAAGAATATTATAAAAGTAAAATATGTAAAACATGTAATATTATAATAAGTTTAGAGCACTTAACAGGCACATAGGTTAATCTTGGGCCTGTCTGGAAAGATATTTTAATTCCACCTCCCAAATCCATTACCAAAACTTTTTATTCTGCATTTTCTCCTTGCTTCCCCCAAAATTGCTTCATGGCTCTCTCTGAAACCCTGGATATTGGGAGAGGATATGTTGGGGTGGGGGGGGGTTGTTCAGTTCTCACAGATGATTTAGTTTCCTGAGTGCATATCCTCAATATCAGACATAGCTTGCAACCTTGGAAATGGTAACAGGAATCAATGCTTGGCTTCCCTTTTAAGCAGAGAGCAACATACGCTCCCTAGACAAAAGCTGGGTACCTGATCTAGGGTGTAATATGCTGAGATTTGAAAGAGTTACTAATCAAGGTCTTGTGGTGGTGATAAGATAAAATAGTAGAGTTCATATGGGGAGTACAAACTTGGAGCTTGGTAGCAAGGTGAGGGTTCCTAGGTTAAGAAAGCAAGGAGGGAGATAGCAACTCTAGGTATGGGATACTAGAATAAGTAACCTCTGCTGCAGGGGAGTTTTATATTCCCACCATGTGGGCCTGTTGCCTCTTCGCCTTCTGAAGATTAATAGCTCAGGTCATTGACATTTCAGTTTACTTAGTTTTGTATACTTTACTGGTGTTAAAACAACTGTTCTGTTTACCACCCCATTATTCCCATGTTCCATTTGATTTGGGATATATTACAGGTTCCATGGCCAACAGCCACATTTCTGCTATGGTAATTTTACAGGTCTAATTCTTAAACATCCTGGACCTACCTTCTTATATTGTGTCCATGATACACAGTTGCCTGTAAGAGTACTGTTAATATTATCTAAACTATCATATTTTCATTTATATGGGTGGCCAGTCAAGGCCAAAGTTTCTCAAAGTGTAACCCACTGACTAGCCAGCAGCATTAGCATCACCCCAGAAAGCTGAATGAGAAACTTGGGTTGGGAGCCAGGAGTTGGTATTTTAATAAGCCCTTCTGACAGACACTAATGGTAGAGAATCATTTGTTTAGATTCTGTATTGAGGAAACAGTCACTAGAGGGTGACTTGAAAGATCTGCTGAACGTAATTATCTTCCTTTCTAGAATTCAGTCATTATAGTTCTCTTGCTGTTGCCTAATAAAATTCACTTATCTTTGGAAAAGATAGTAGATTAAGCTACTAATGATAATTTATAATTTTGTATAAATTTGTTTATATTATCTTTTCCTCAATACAGCTTTGATAGTAGTTAATTTGAAAAACATCATTTGAAAGAGTGGATAATTCCAAACAGCTACATGTCTTTTCTTTCACTAAAGTGAGATTTTAAAGCCAGTATCTTAAAAATTAAAAATATAATATATGTAACATTATATTACGAAAGTTTTTAAAGTATTTGAATTTCTTTATGTCAGTTTTTATGTGAAGACATTCTGTAATTGTGCTTACTAATGTCTCCAGTTCAGAGAAACACTAGTTAGAGTTTAGAAAAAAAGAAACCTCTGGTATTATATTTGAGAGATTTTATTAGATGAATATTACCAAGGGATACAACTAAGTTTAGCTAGAGTTTTATTGGCATTTTAGGTCCTCAGTTTAGGTTGACTAATAACCAAAATAGTGGAAATATTTTGGAGAAAAAATATATACAAATACATAAGTATTTCAGAAATTGAACCAAGAATTCTAATTGCTAAACTATCTGCAGGCAGACTGAAGGCAGCCCTATTTTATTTCTGAGGGTGAGGACATTCTAGGGAAAAAGTGATGGCCAGATACCTCCTAGAATATAACTCCAAAGACACATCCCATAGCTTTAAAAAAAAATTACTTACTTATTTTTAGAGAAAGGGGGAAGGAGAAAGAGAGGGAGAGAAACAGGGGTGTGTGTGTGGTTCTTGCATGCCCCCTACTGGGGACCTGACTCAAAACCCAGACATGTGCGCTGACTGGGAATTGAACCAGCAACCCCTTAGTTCCCAGGCCAGCACTCAATCCACTGAGCCACACCAGCCATGGCATTTCCCTTAACTCTTTATTCCATGTGTAATGGTGGTGTGGTCCAGGCAGTATTATTATTACCAGTTTCATTTGCCCTAGTCCATGTTACTCTATGTGTATGCAAGACACATAGAGTAACATGCACCTCTTTGCTCACATAACTAATAAGTGATACAGCCAAGATCTAAGTCCAGCATAGGAGCTCACATTCTTCATCACTAGTTAATTCTCATCAGGGTTAATTAATTCACCCAGGTTATAGAATTAAGTGAAGAGAAATATAAACACTGTCTATAGAGTAACCATATCTCCCATGTTTTCCAGTTTGGGAAAAATTGCAATTTAAATTATTGTCCTCAAATAATTATTAATATTGTCCCTTTCCACTCTAAAAAACCAGTTTCAACAAAATTATATTGTAGATTTAACATTACAATTTATATTACAGTTCTGCTCTCCAATATTTTATTTTTTACACAAATATTTTTGATGCAAGAAAGTTTATTTATTTAGTTAGTTATGTTTCTCCTGTGATAAAACTACATACAAAAGAATTTGATCTATATATCAGTCCATCTCCTTCTGTGGTATCTCACTCAAGTAAAATAAAAAGCTATTTCCCATATGAAAAATGAAGAACAGGCCCTAGCAAAGAATGTACAGTATTAATGCATGGTCAGTTTATAAAGAAAATTAGTTTAGGGCTAGATAAAACAGGAAGAGGCAGACACATTTTTAGACATGTCATAACATTTACAGTGATTTTAGGTGAAAAGAGCAGAAAATTTCAGTAGACTGAGAAAATTAGCAGCACAGCTGGCCTAGGGGAAAAAAAAGAAAATCTGTCTTCCACCAGGATCTTGAAAATTTTGTTGCAAAAGTCCTCTTGAAATGTGAGATGCTGTATATTTTCTTCAGAAGTCTGCATTTGGCCTATTGTTACTTTAGGATTTTCAAATAAGTATTTAATCCTCTCGCAGATCCCCCAGCAGTGTGCAGGTTTATGACGGTGTCCTCAATATCCCTAGTGCCCTTATTAATGAATGTGGAAACTGACGTCTACCATGGGAAAGTGTCATGCTTGCTTAGTGGAGTCTGAGTTAATGGGGAGGACCAGAGGAGGGAGGAGCCCCCTACACTCAGTGGCTGCCTTCCTTCCCCTGACTTTCTGAATATCCTTCTTTGTAATTTTCTACAGCTAGCCATTTAAGCCACTTCTTGTTTCTTCCGTTTTTAAAAACTTTTGATAAAATGGTCCATGTTTTGCTCCTCTGCTTCAAAACTCTACTCAGGCTTAGCTTCAGGTGAATACCACATCTTTTATGTGGTGTTGGAGACCCTTTAATATAGCCATGCTAGAGGCAAGTTACAGAAAATGGGACTGGCCCGAGTACAAGGAGACAGAGATTTCATTTTCATGTATTCTTCTTCCCTATCTCAAAGCTCCAATGCAGGTGTGCACACCACCACCCCACCCTCGCCCAAGCACATACACCTGACATAGGCAGACATATACACCCATATGTCATACACATCAAACATATACTCATGGGCATTATGAGCATTTTTAACCATCATAGCCATGGGGTTGCCTGGACCAACACCATCTAAGGAGATTTTCCTCTATCACCAACAGTTTTTTGTTCTCTGGATCACTCTTCTTTAATCTCAAAGCCTAAGACGGCAACAAAGCTCTGATGACAGAAATAAACTTTTCCTATAATTTTTTATATTCTTCAACTATTTACTTTGTTAGCTAACATAGACATGCTAATAATGGGTGGCAAGTTAGAAAAATATTCACTTAAATCTTTGGAGTAGTTTCAGGGGCCCGGAGTGGCAAGAGTTCCAGAGCAGTTTAACATGAGCTGCCCTGTTCATGAAAAGGGCGACTTACAAACAATATTATTTTCTCTTTCTTATGTGCCATTTATTACTTAAGGAAAGTCAGCACACTTTTCTTGGACTAACCCATTGGTCTCCATAGTAATAATGATTTCAAAAGGATGGCCTTTGGAAAAGAATCAAGGAAATCTTGGATTTGTAAACTCATTCGAGATTGGCTCTATGCAGTACTAGACTTCTCTAGGTGTCTTTGGAAGATTTTTTTCACCTTCAGGTATTCATGCATAGGGCGGATCCCTGCATTTAAAACCAGAACTATGAGTGGCAGAATTTTCATAATTTTTAGATTCTACCTATTAATAAAACAATAGTGATCCTTTCCATTTATATATTTTATCACAGTTTATAAAGAAATGTTCTTATCCATTACTCATTTAAGTACTTTCAGGGAAACTTTGCTGAAATCATCTCAAAAAATTGTTCCTGCACATTTTTCTCTAATAAAACAGAGACCCACATCTAAAGTAAACGCAGGGAAGGTAGCTACTATGGCTCAGGAATGCTTGAGGAAGTCAGGTTATACCAGTGACGTTTGGACTTCTTCCCAGTGCAAAGAAATATGACCCAAAAACCTGTGCAGTCACTGAGTTGACCCTAGGGAGGAAATTAATTGAGTAAATTAACTTAGCGTACTTTAAAAATAAAAGCGCAGGATTGTAACTTTTTCCTCAACAACATTCTTGGTCGTGTAACAAAGAAAATTTGAGTAGTGGACTTTGTTCAAGATGTCTAGAGTACATTGGATCAGGGAGAGAATTTCAGGAGGAGAATAACAGGTCTCAATTTAGACTGACATTTTTTTTTTCACCTGGCACTGAGGGGACATCATCCCAGGAGGAAAAGAAATAATCAGATTGAGTAATTTGAACATACCAACCATTTAGTTAATGTAAAGTAATAGATTCCCAGGTATGGGACAGAGCACCAGAGGTCATCTGTTTTTATCAAAGCTTCCCAGCAGGTTTGCCTGAAACCTATTCCTAAAAATATGCTGAATTTTAAGCCAAAATGTGGAATGAGGTATACAGAATTGCTGAACTCAAATTCTTATTAAACTTATTTATATTCTTTGGCTAAAACCCAAAATTTAAAAACAAAACAAAAAGAACAATTAAATAAACCCCAGTTGGTGTGGCTCAGTGGATTTGAGTGCCGGCCTGTGAACCAAAGGGTCGTGGTTTGATTCCCAGTCTAGGGCACATGCCTGGGTTGTGGGCCAGGTCCCCAGTGGGGGTGAGTGAGAGGCAACCACACATTAATGTTTTTCTCCCTCTCTTTCTCCCTCCATTACTCTCTTTAAAAATAAGATCTTTAAAAAAATGGAATAAGACCACTTGACTACATTCAAATGTGGAGATTTTATTTTCTTAAATGGGAACAAAATAAGAACATGCTTTCTGAATCAGGCCTGAGTCAATCCAGTATTTATTTGTTTCCAAAACAATTATAGTCTTTAAAATAAAGGAATTTCATGGCGTCCAACAACATTTACTACAGTTTCATATGCACAATAATAATTCTGTGTTTAAACTCAATCCCTCTATGCATTTTGAACACATTTTCTTGTCTTTGTAAGGAGTGGCCATTTTCTATACCATCCATCCTTTTCCATTAGAATTTTTACCAAGTATTCCCGTTTAAATTATAAAACTGTAATGTCTTATACTTTGCTTTCAATCAAGTCACAGAAGTACTGTCATTATGTGTAGATTTTAACAATTTATTTTTTAAATTTAAACATTTTTTACATGTGGAAGAAGAGTATGAGGTAGGTCCATAATTCAGAATATAGCTTCCCTTGCTACTGGTACCATAACCATAAGCCTGCAATTAACCTTGTCCTGTTAGGGATGAAGAAACTGAGGTTTATAGAGGTAAATAAAGGTCATGCATGTCATTATCCATGGAGACAGAAATGGAAGATTTATTTCTGAATTCTACCACTATTTATGTGTACTATCTTCAACATTAAGGTACTACAACATTAAGTTGTACTACCTTCAAATGTTCCATGCACCATCTTTAATTTTATTGTGAATATATTATCTCATTGAAGTAAATGAAACTAAACAAAAGGCTTATATAAAGTTTTAAGATGTCAAAATCAAAATAAAGTTCAAAAGTCTAGAAAACACCCACAATAAAATAATGCACTTGGGATCTCTGTAGGTTATCAGTGATTGTCATTCTATTTCTTTCCTCTCAGTCACATGGGGCATTAATATAATTTCTTCAGCATTACAATAGAATTACTCCTCCGAGAAATCCCATACTGTGAGAATGTATCCGAGTAATTGAGATGGCAGATGGCCTTAATATAAGAAATATATTGATGCAACAACCACTTACTTTCCTGACTGATGAAGCTGATAAAAGAAAGAGTAGAACAGAGAATATATGAGAGGAAAACATTCAGGCTGCTTAGATACATGCTGTGAGAGTTGGAGTCAAAATAATATAACCTACCTCATTCACTTTGATTAATTTTTTCCTCTGTGGCATTATTTTATTCTCACCACGCTATTCAAGACTTTATTATAGAAGGTAGTTATTTTCCATTCTTGTGATTTGAAGTACCAAGACCCATATGTTCATTCTTACGGTGCACATAGCACCTGTAAGCCTCGTTTCCCCAAGTTTACAGAGCCATGGTTTCTTGTCCATCTGTAAGCTCCACCTTGCCAGAACCTGTCTCACTTGCTTGATTCCCTGACACAGTGCCTGCACAGAGCAGATGTTTAACCGATATATGTTAAATGAACTGAAGCTACTTATTATAGTGACCCTTCACTTACAACCTTTGTAAACACTAGTTCCTATCTCACTTAACTCCTATTTTCTCCCAGAAATTGCCTTTTATTTAATAAATTAGGCCATCCCAAATCGACATGCTACATATATATTACCAGAATTTCCTTAATTAGCTGATTCCCTGTGGAGAAATTGTTATTTTCCACAAATACTTGTAGTAATAAATGAAATGGTGAGCAAAGTATAGGTTTCAAAGTCAAATATACTGGATTGAAACTCCAGCTCCCAGATTACTTAGCTCTGTGAACATGAAGAAGTTACTTGCCTCTTTGGGGCTCAGTTTTCTCATTTGTAGTAGTATCTGGTTTTCAGGATATCTTACATGATGCATAAATGTCAGGAGGCTAGCCTAGTGCCTGAAGCATTAGAGACCTCATTCCCAGGCAACTATTGCCTTTCTGTAACTTCACATTGATCACAGTACTGCCAACCTACTTAACTAGGGGAAAGTATTAAATCGTTTATAATAACCATTATTTATTTAAAATGAAAATATATGAAAATAAATCTCTGCTGGACTAAAATATAGGATAAAATATTTAGTTTAAATATATTAATCAGAATAGCAGATGTTAACAGTAGTATTAAAGTATAAAATTCAATATTTAAATCTTCTTAATATCTTTCCTAATATTTAGGGACATCTTTGTATCATTTAGCAAGTCCTGAAGGTTGGTAGAGTAGGAAGTTCTGGGTCTTTTGGGGAATGGTGAAGCAGCACAAAAAAAAAACATATATATATATAAACATATATATGAATATATATATATATATATATATATATATATATATATATATATATATATATATGGCTTGCTTCTTCGCCCATTTACACAGTCTCACTGTGTCAGCATTTGAAGGTCTGCAAATTATAATGATGCCAGATGAGACCTGAGGAGGAGTTTCTGTTGCAAGTTCTGGAAAGAAATTTTCAAAAAAGCTTCTATTATGACTTGATTAATAGATAGTTGTTTTTGTTTGTTTTTTATTCACTCATTTGTTGTTCTTACCAAAGACTACACAGTGTGTAATACATGAATATTGAAATCAATGCTGGGAATAAGAAACCAACTTGACCATGACCATCATGCAGTTTATAATATAATGAGAGGAAGGAGGATTTATAATCAGGAATGTTCAATAAAATACTATGAGTCCAATAGTTTAATCAACATAGGTTAGATTCTCTTTAATTTGGCACACATTTTTAAAAGGAGAGTTTTTTAATTTGGTCAAAATATAGCACTTGCTGTTTGGACAATGGGGTCAGCAAATGGCAGTGACATATTATGACTTAGATTTGCAATTCACAATATGTCTGTATTTTAAAAAATCTCTCCTCTTTTATGGTCTTGCTGAGATTGTTAGGATTTTTCGAGAGTCCTTGAATAAGCTGTTTTCTCCAAGGGTCAGTAGAGAGGTCAGCATGTAAGTACATTGTTTGGAGTCTAAATGCTTTCGAATAGAAGAAAATAAAAAGGTAGAAAATCTTTCACAGACTGAGGAACCCCAAGCAGGTCATCTGTGGTTATAATAGTAGTAATAACTGATATTTACTGTACTTTTCTTATTATACTGATTACAGCAATAAGTGTGTACAAATGTCCTCACGATACCCTTGTCAGGTGGAGCTTACTAATTTTATTTCTACGTTGTAGGTGGGTTAATTGAAATTTAGAGATTATGCGATTTTCCCATAGTTGGTGGGAGTAGCCATAAACTATAGTTCTAAAACTCTTGAAGCCCTGACTGCCTCGCAGTGAGGAGCCTCAGGGCCCCTCCTCCTGGCCTCATGCAGGCCCGCTCCCATCCTGGGGGAATCAGACTACTGATGTCTAAGGGCCACATGTCTGCAAAGGTGTGGGGCTATCTGCCACAACATGGCAGTGCTAATAACAACAAACGATAAAAAAAATCCACCAGTCTCTGTCCTCCAACTAAGGTCCAAAAATATGTCAGGCTTTGTGCATTAGATAGGTTTTCTATTTTGATTCTCAAATCAACTCAAAAGAATATCATTACCCCCAATTTATAGATGAGAAAATCTAGGTTTAGAGGTTTAATAGGTTACCCGTGTGCCAGCATTCAAATTCAGTCATATTTGCTCAGGGCCTGTGTACCCGCTGAACTAAACTGCAGCCTTCACCAAGGGGCAAAAGAAAACGTCTTTGCTACTAGTAGGTGAGCTACCTAAGAGTTCAATAAATTTACCCACATAATAACTCAGAATAAGCAGAGAAGTTCTTCATTTTGGTATTTGGTATTTGGGATCATTTTGATATTTGGTAAATGTACTGCAGTATCCTGCTGCCCCCAGAATAACTGTGCTCTAACTCCAATTCTCTTGCTTGTAACTTTACCCAAAATTTTTAAGTCCTTTTTTAAAATTAAGTACTTTTCCTAATAATATTTTAGAAATCTATTAGAAATCTAGGTTTTCTATCATTAAAAAACAAAATTGATGTGTTATTATTAGGTACCCATAAACTTTCAGCAATGTTTTCCAGAAAGAAATTTTAAAAACTATTTTCATATAGTATTTTTTCATTAAAGGAACAGAGATTTCTAAACAAAGAAACTATGGTATATACTTATAATAGATATTTCTTTTTATGCAAATATCTTAAATTCTAGAATTCAAAGAACACTCCCTTAAAAAGTTATGGTTCACACCTCTTAGTGAATAGCAGATGTTGACAATGAATTTTAATCTTTTTTGTTTATTATAGACATATTTTAATCACACTGAAAAAGTGAAAATAATCCATAGTGAGGTCTTAAATGAGAGTTCAAAAAGAAAATTCTAGATGGTGAAGGAAAGTGAGTGAATTCAGCAGTTTTTCATTGTGACAACAGTGCCACCTAATGTTTAAGGTAGGACTCAAAAAAATTTGCAGCTTAGTTGAAATCCTACACCCGTATTCATACATAGGACAAAATTTAACAATTTAAATGTGAATAAATAAGAATACATTGCATTATTGTTTTAAAAAAACTTAATTCTTTTAATTGTTTCAATATAGAAAATATTAATTTCTCACTTAGCCTAACAAAGGACAGGATTATTTATTCCAAATATGAGCAGAAAACTCTATCTCTATTGTCATTATTTATAAAGATAAGATTCATTTCAAATTACTCTATTGTAGCAAAATTTTATTACTATAAATTGGAACTTCAGAGTATATGATATCTCTGTGAGTTAGTGAAACATATGAATTGCAACTTTGTATTTTATTTTTTAAATGTAGATTCTGAAGTATGATTATCAAGACACATTGCCACAGAAGAGCTCTTAATAAATATGCAAGAATGACAGGTAATTATTTGCAGTAACTCTTTTGAATGCAGGTCTAGGCATTTAAGGTGACTGAGAACTATTTTTTTCCTTAAGTGGATTAAACTCAACCAGTACTTATTTTTAACAATATGTCAAAGTAATAAAGATATAAATATCAGTCTAGCATGTATCCAAATTTTCAAAGGTCTACAGTAACAGGATTAAAATAATATTATTTGATTTAAATAAATCCTTTGAAAGTTGTTTTAAAAAATAGGCAGAGGACCTGAATAAACACTTCTCCCAAGAAGACATACAAATGGTAAATAGATTTTGTGTGTATATATATATATGTATATATATATATATATAAATGATGCTCACTTTTGCTAGCTATTAAGAAAATGCAAATCAAAATACAATGAGATACAACTTCACTCTTGTTAGAGTGGTTATTATCAACAAAACTGGTAGTCACAATTGTTGCAGAGGTTGTGGAGAAAAGGGAACCCTCACTCATTGCTGGTAGGAATATGAACTGGTACAGCCACTACAGAAGACAAAATGGAGGTTCCACAAATTTAAGAATAGAATTATCATATGACCCAACAATCTCTCTTCTGGGTATCTACACCCAGAAATGGAAAATAATTATTCACAAGAAATATGCACCCCAAAGTTCATTGTCACATTATTCATGATGACCAAGACATAGATGCAAACAAATACCCTTCAATAGATGACTGGGTAAGGAAGATGTGGTCCATATACACGATGGAATACTACACAGCTATAAGAAAAGATGAAATACTGCCATTTGTGAAAACATGGACAGACCTCGAGAATATTATGCTAAATGAAATAAGTCAGTCATAAAATCTGAGAAACATGATTTCACTCATGTATGGGATGTAAAATTGAAACTCATAGACACGGACAACAGTATGGTGGTTACCAGAGGAAAGGGGGTGAGGGGGTAGGGTAGTCAAAGGTAAAGGGGGACAAATATGGTGATGAAAGATGATTTGACTTTGGTTGGTGGACACCAAATGCAATATACAGATCATGTTGCATAGAAATGTACACTTTAAACCTATATAATCTTATTAACAAATGCCACATCAATAAATTTAATTTTAAAATAAATTAAATAATAAGTAAATAAGTAAACTCTTTAATCTATCCTATTTTTTGATATTTCTAAAATAATTTAAATTTTTACTATTTTATAAAAATCCTTAAGTAGTCACAAATAAGTACTTATACAAATGTAAAATTTAATACAGGTATTGTAACCTTGCAGCCTAGGGTTCTGCTACATGCCACCATATACAGACATCACACAAAGATTTGTGGGGAAGGAAAAGGGTTTTTATTAACAGGGTTCCCAATTTCAGGGTGCTGGGGGCACTCCAGCTTCAAACCAACCTCTTCGGCAAAGCACAGGAATCTCCTTGTTCCCAAAAAGATTGAAATCCAAACGCACACCGAGAGGCCCCCTCCAAGCATATCTGCCCTTTTGGGGCCTAAGGCTTCTACACAAACGGGTCTCCATCCTCAGGCTCTCTCTCCCTGGGGTGTGTACTTGCAGGTTCTCTCTTTCTCTCCTGCGTATGGGATGCACTGTCAGATCACTGCAGCCAGTCATGCAAGGGGCTCTCTCTGTGGGGCCCTGGTGCCCAAGGCTACTTAGACCCCCGAGACAAAGTGACTTTTCCTGGCCCATGTGTCTGTGTCCTGCTCTCAGGGCCAGAGTGGAGGCAGTCCAGGACCCTTGCTGTGCAGCGCAGTGTGGCAGCATCCCACATATGTTCCAAGTTATGTAAGCAGAGTAAGGGAAGAGCTGTGAGTGGGGCCTGGTGTCCTATGGGGTCCCACGAACACTCCACACCCCACGCGCACTGGGGCGAGGAGCGAGGAAGAGAACGAGCTCCTGTATGCCCACCATTTTAAATCATCCCTCCCAGATTCCATATGCTGTGGGAGTGTCTAAATCCCAACCAATCTGGGCCAACATCCACCATGTTTGTCAGCCCCACCACAGTGTCTTTGCTCCTCTTCTGGCCACCATTTTCTCAGTGTGGGGCAGGAGTTTCCCAGCTGGGCACAGGGGCACAAGAGTCTCAATCTAGGTGGGGCATCTCGCCCCCGCAGCCCACACAGGCTTTGTGCAACCTGTGTCACAAGCTGCTCAGCTGCTGGAGTAATGCACACTGGTTCACACTGCATTGGCTCTGTTTACAGTTGCCCTGGGGCATGGAAGCCTACCAAAATCCAGCTCCAGTTTCAATCCCAGGTTGTCTTCAGGAGTTCCTGAAACCCTCTCCCTTCTGTAGGGGGAGGTATGGGCTTTCACGCCGCTTCTGGGGTCCTTTTCTTCTGCTCAGCAATCTGGCTGGGCCCACCTGGTTACATTATTATATGCTCAAAGTGTAGCTATTTACTTTGGAGGGGATCTGAAGTTCACGTTCAAATGACAGGATTTTGGTTCTAATGGTTCTGTAAGGTAACTCAGGTCAGCCTTTCCTATTATGTGTGGAGCCAGCTCTGTTATCTTTCCATGAGCAAGAGCAGGCTATTATCTGTTTTTCATTGAGCATGAATCCTGAGATGGGAAGAAAAAAGAGTAATAACTCTTTGCTCATTTTCCTTTTCTTTGTACACAGTACATGCTCAACAGATGTTTGCATCCACATTCTTTGCTAACCTGAGTGTAAACTTGTATTTTATTTATCAGAGATTTTATTCCCCAAGTGTTCTAGATAATGAACGGATGCCTTATTTGACCCCAAAGATTTCAAAATCTCAGCCCTCTCTGACATAATTTGTTATTAGTTTTATGCCTAGTTTATAACCAGAGAAATTGGGGTACCTAGAATATTTGTGAGGAATGTGGCAGATTCTGTTAAGTAATCCAATATGTTAATTTACAACCTTACTTTTCCTTCCCCACCCCTCACAGAGGCCAATGAAAAGTGTGCAGAAACATGACAGGTGTCAGGAGTGTTTTTTGGAAAGCTTTAGCTTCTTTTTTACAAGGGACTAAATTACCAGTTTCACCCTTCCCTTTTCTTTTTCTTCTTCCCATGAACATGAATTTGATGCTCCTAGATTTAGAAGCCATTTTATATCTCTTTCAGAAATACCACAGTACTTTTAAAAATGTTGGCCCTGGTAACATGAAATTTGTGAATCAAATCTATTAGTCACCTCTTGCAGACTTATTATGTGAAAGAAAAATAGAACTATTTAAAGCCTTATATTGGATTTTCCAATACTTTCAGCTGCAAATTATCCCAAATAGTCTAGAAGTAGAATTGCAGATTACAGTAATTGAACCCCTAGGTACAGTGCCTTCCGTAAGAGCCAGAAATAAAATCAATTACCAGTCTATATTATAAATTACTGGCATCATGGATAACACAAGATCACCAAGAATTAGTTAATTAAACAAACACTTGAATGACTATTTCATAGTGGACCATGATTGATACTGTAGGAAAAAAACTGATATAGGAAACAGCCTTGGCACAAAAGGACTCAAAAACAGTATGATGACTTCTGGTCAAGATGGCAGCATAGTCAGACATGGCTCACCCCTTCAGACAACCACATCAAAATTACAGCTAAAATATAGAAAAACCATCACTCAGAGCCATCAGAAATTGAGCTGAATGGAAGTCTGACAACCTCAGATAAAAGAAAGTACATCCATCCAGACCGATAGGCAGGGCGCAGATGCAGAGTGGGTTGGTGCCTCACCCACATGTGGTGGATAACAATTCAGAAGGGATATCTTAGGAGCAAGGAGTCCAAGACCCATACCAGGCCCCCCAGACCACAGTTCCAGTACCAGGAACATAAGTCCGCATAATTTCTGGTTGTAAAAACTAGTGGGGATTGAGTTGATGGAAGAAACTTCCGGATCCCCAAGCAGTTCTTCTTAAAGAACCCACACATGGACTCACCTACTCAGACTCACCCCCTCTAATTTCCAACAGTAGGGTAGCAGCTTGAAAAGCACCAGTGGTATATAGGGAGAAACTGAAGTGTCTGTCATCAAGGCAAGCAGAGACCATTGTCCCTTTTCTAAACCCTGCCCCACAGAGCCAGCAAGTTGGTGCCATATGTGAGACTCCATCAAACTGGTTAACACTGTTTGACCCAACTTGGAGATCTCCAGAGACTCTGCCCCACCCAGCTTACAGGCCCACCCAAGCTTCTTTTCCAAATGAATGGTATGTCTTGGCTCATGCTTCACAGCTTCCTGAATCCTATCAAACAAGCAACAGCTGGCCTCAGTGAGTCTCAGGCCCAGCACTAGCAGCAGCCAGCCTAGATTCACAGCTTGGCTTCACCTGGAAGTCTCCAAGCCCAGCACAAGTAGAAGCCATCTCAGATTGCTTTATAGTTCAGGAAGGGTGGCTCAGGGCAAAACACAAGTGGGGGTTTCTCTTGGCCTGTACCACCAGGGAAACAGCAGGGCCAGTGGACCCAGTGGACGGCTAGAGTCCATGGAGCATTACCACCCAGCCCCTGCACAGCAGATTCTCCAAAGAGGACAGAAATTGGTAGTAAGTGGTTACAGCTAATCCTTGCAGCAAGTGGCCTGCGTAGATCCCTCCCATTGATCTGCCAACAACAACCAATGATGAACTATAAGCAGAAGGTATACTCACACCAAATGAAGGGCACACCTTGAGTACCCCGCCTCCCATTGATCTGCCAACAACAACCAATGATGAACTATAAGCAGAAGGTATACTCACACCAAATGAAGGGCACACCTTGAGTACCCCGCCTGAGGCTATGCTACTGGACCCTGTAGGACACCTACTACTTTAGGCCACACTACAAAGACACAAAGCCAAAGTAACTCTACATAATACATAGAAACAAACACAGGGAGGTTCCCAAAATGAAGAAACATGGACCAAATGAAAGAACATATCAAAACTCCAGAAAAAGAACTAAACAAAATGGAGATAAGCAATCTATCAGATGCAGAGTTCAAAACGCTGGTTGTTAAGGATACTCAATCAACTTAGCGAGGACCTCAGCAGCATAAAAAAGATCCAGTCAGAAGTAAAGGATACACTAATTGAAATAAAAAACTATTTACAGGGGAACAACAGTAGAGTAGATGAAGCTGAGGGTCAAATCAATAATTTGGAACATAAGGAAGCAAAAAAAAAAAAAAAAACAAAACAAAACAAGGAGAAAAGAAAAAAAACAACCAATCAGTACAAGAAGAAAAAAGAATCCAAAAAAATGAGGGCAGTGTAAGCAGCCTCTGGGACAACATCAAGAGGTAAAATGCTTGCATCGTAGAGGTGCAAGAAGGGGAAGAGAAAAAGCAAAAAATTGGAAATCTATTTGAAAAAATAATGAAAGAAAACTTCCCTATTTTGGTGATGGAAAAAGACATGCAAGTCCTGGAAGCACAGAGAATCCCAAACAAGGTGGATGCAAAGAGGCCTGCTCCAAGACACATCATTATTAAAATGTAAAAAGTTAAAGATAAAGAGAGAGTCTTAAAAGCAGAAAGAGGAAAAAAGTTAGTTATTTATAGGGGAGTTGCCACAAGTCTCCAGCTGATTTCTCAAAAGAAACTTTGCAGGTTAGAAGGGATTGGCAAGAAATATTCAAAGTCATGTAAAACAGGGACCTACACCAAGATTGCTTTACCCAGCAAAGATATTGTTTAGAAGTGACGAGCAGATAAAGCGCTTCCCAGACAAGAAAAAATTAAAAGAGTTCATCATCACTAAATCATTATCATATGAAATGTTAAAAGGGCTTATTTAAGGAAAAAATATCAAAGCTATGAATGATACAATGGCAAAAAATACATATCTATCAACAACTGAATCTAAAAAACAAATTAAGCAAACAAGAAGAACAGAGACAAAGCCATGGATATAGAGAGCATTCTGATTGTTGCCAGATGAGAGGGGAGTATGGGGTAATGGCTGAAAAGGTGAGAGGATTAAGAAGTACAAGTAATAGTTACAGAATAGCCATGGGGATGTAAAGCACAGTATAGGAATACAGTAGCCAAAGAGCTTATATGCATGACCCATGGCCATGATCAATGGTGGGAGGATTGCCTGAGAGAGTGGGAGGTACAGGTGGACGGGGACAAAAGGGGAAGAATCAGGACAACTGTAATAACATAATCAATAAAATATAATTTTTAAAAAATGTATGAAAAATTAATGGCTAATATTACAAAACATCTGCTATGTGTCAAAGAGATGGAAAGACAACATCTACTTAAGGTAAAAGCATGCTCATAAATACAAACTTTGGGAGCTGCGTAGGAACTAGATAGAAAGAAAGAGAAAAGGCATTCCAGGTAGAGGAATAGTGCAGGAGACAGTCCAGAGGCTGACACTACACAGTGTGGTTTTTGCCAGTTGTTAAGTGGTCATTAAGAAGTAAAGTTCATATAAACGCCTCACATTCTTTTTAAGTCTTATGTTTGCTTGGTTCTATAGACAAGTAATTTGAATCCTTTAACCCAGGGATATGATGAGCAATAGAAACAGAGTGAAATAAATAGAGAAAAAGATTGGTAAATTGAGCAGAGATCATGTAAACTCATGAGGCAAAACACAAGAAATAATTCAGGACTTAACACTTCAGAAAATAATGATCAGCACAAAAACAAATAGAAAATCATGTGCCTGATTTCATATACCATAACTGAAATCCTACCTATGACCAAACACCAGTCACTAGGCCATGGATGATGAGGAGCATTTAGCGGTAGAAGGTGATGTGTAGTGAGGAGGACACAGTGGTCCCTGGGTCCATATGTGAGTGTTTTATTTGTCCTTCACTCAGATGAACATGCAGTTCAGAATCAGCACGCTCTGGCTTACACCCTGACATTTAGAAGCTTTTTCTGCTATGAGCTGCTAGTATTTGAATTTTTGTAGCATTCATTTATTTATTCTTTCAGAAAATATTTATCAAGTGATTATTCTATGCCAGGAACTGTAGGGGCAATGAGGATATTAGGAGCTTTTTGCCTTTACCATTTGATCACCTACATACATAGCACTACGAGTTTTAAATGAAATTTGGAGACACTAATGTTACAGTGCAAGACACAGTCAAAAATTTATCACACAGCCTTACATGAGAAAGTTCTTCTAATTGTTGGAAAAATGCAGAGAGTAACGGTGTCTGCAATTTGGAGTCGATAGCTTTAGTGCAGTTATCTTTCCAAGAAGGTGAAGGATTATCATAATGGCACATAAATGTTCCATTAATTATAATTTTTACCAGCATGAAAATTTCACTTAAAAACATTTTACTTGCTCTGACTGGGTGGTTCAGTCGGTTGGAGTGTCATCCTGTACACCAAAGGGTTGTGGTTTGAATCCTGGTCCAGGCACATACCTAGGTTGTGGATCCCATCCCCAGTCGGGTCTGGTACAGGAGGTAGCCAATCAATGTTTCTCTCTCACATTGATGTTTCTCTCTGTCTTTCTGTCTCTCTCTCTCTCTTCTGCTCTCTCCTTATCTCTCTAAAATCACTAAACATATTCTTGGATAAGGATTAAAAAAATGGAAAATAAAATATTTCATTTATGTAACCTTCAAATATCCCTCACATGCCTTGCTTTTCAATTTTTCCAGTTTCATTGTATGTGCATTTCAACGTCTTTTTATCTAGACTTAATATGATTTTTATTTTTGTCATATTTTCCTCTTGGTTTGTTTAAAAAAATTCTTGTCATAATTTCTTGCATCCTAAAAATGTGTGTGCGCGCACATTAGGATAAACATATCAAGGAGGACGGCGCAGACAGAATGTAGTATCAGATACATAAAATATAAACAACTGTTACTGAAAAAGAAAGAGAAGGATTTTGTAGAAGAGAAAATGAGATTTAAGAAGTCAAGAAAGGCATAGAAAAATAAGAGAATCTACAGTTGGCTCTGGAAGAGTACTTGATTTTTTAAAAAGTAGCTTTAACATAAACCATGTCTCTCTAAGCCTAAAATTTTCTGCATTTGGGTTGGTATGATTCTCTCTCCTTAGACAATAAAATAATGGTCCTTGTGTGGGGATGTGGAAGGAAGGAACTCCTGCTGCACAGAAGCCAGAGGAGCTTCCCATTCCTCGGCTTTGCGCTTAGTGTCAGTACAGAAACTTTGGACTGAGGTAAACAGCTGCCTCGCCTCAACTTTCACTGAAACATTTCTCCACTTTAAATAAATAGTGAAGACATTGCAAGGTGAGTTCTCAGTCCCATATAAATCCTCCACATTCCTAGCAGGATTATGCGACCTGGATAGTAAGGACACAAAGGTAAACATTAATGACATAATATGCCAATAGCAATAGGGTTGAGGAGTGGGCTACAGCTGTTAGACCATTTTAAATGCTTTTCTTTTCCTTTCCTTTTACATAAACCTTCTCTCATTTATATGCCTTTGAAGGTTTTACCCTTTTAGAGCATATAACTAAGAAATGACATGATGTAAAGAAAAGTGTGGAAAAGAGATTATGAAGCATTTTTTAAGGATTTTATTTATTTATTTTTAAAGATAGGAGAAGAGAGGGAGAAAGAGAGATAGAAACATCGATGTGTGAATGAAATATTAATCGGCTGCCTCTTGCATGCCCCCAACCAGGGATCTGGCCTGCAACCCAGGCATGGGCCCTGACCAGGAATCAAATTGGTGACCTTTCAGTTCGTGGAAGGACACCCAAGCCTCGGAGCCACACCAGTCAGGGCAAGAGCATTTTTTATTCATTCTATTTTACTTGTCTTTACTCTTAAGTATTTTTACAATATGAATGTGACACAAAGATTATCCCATAACCATCATTTCATTATGTGCATTTTAAATATCTTTTAAACAAAATGAGATTGCACATGTGTCTTTATTTCTTTCAATACATACTTTTGAGTGCCTTCTTGTACCAAGCATTGTTGGAAGTACTGGAGATATAAAAATGAACAACAACAACAAAAACACGTACCCATTAGGAGTTGTTTCTATTTATTTTTGGAATAAGAGATATGATAAACAAAATAAATAGTGCAGGTGGTATTTTATGTTGTGATAACCACTATAGAGAAAAATAAATCATGGAAGAGGGTAGAGAGTATGTGAGGAGTTGTAATTTTAAACAGAGCCATAAGGGTGGGGGCCTTATTGAGCAGGGGTTTTGAGTAAACACCTGAAAAAGATGATTTGAGTCTTGTGGATATGTGAGAAAATGGTCACCCAAGAAGAAAGATAATTTGATGTCAAAATCTTATAGGGCATTGAAGGGCAGGGAAGAAAACTGATAAAACTGACATTTTGGCTAGTGATTTGCAAATAGATTAGAGTTAAGCAAAGAAAGAAGGGAGACCAGTAAGAAGGCTCTTGCAAAATTCCAGAGGAGAGGAGATGGTGTTGTGGAGCAAGGTCACCAGGAAGGATGTGGTGAAAAATGGCAGGTTTCTGGATGCATTGAGAGTACAGAATGAGCAGGATATGTTGATGGGTAGGATGATGGAAAGTATAAGAGAAATGATTCAATGTATTTGGTCTGAGCGACTGGAAGTGCAACGTTGCTGCTGCCATTAACTAATATGAGGAAGACTTTACATAGAACAAGTTTAAAGAAGGAGATCTGGAACTCATTTGGGGCATGTTAAGTTTAAGATGTTTGTTCCCAATCTCAGTGGAAAGATGGAGTACCAACGTAGGAGTCAGATCATGGGGAGAGGTCAGAGATGATCACACAAATTTGAGAATATATAGATAGTTATTTAAAGTCACTAGACTGCAAAAAATCACCAAAACAGTAAGTGTGGATATACAAACAGCAAGGGCCCAGGAGAGAATACTGCCACACTCCACAGCTGAGAGACCAGGGAGGTGAGGAAGAACTAACAAAGCTACACATGTCTCTTAGAAGGAGCAAAGCCGGCTCCATATTTCCAGTCTGGCTGGAGCAGAAGGAAAACAGTGTTGCTCATTTGACAAAATAATCTAATTTTATGACAATAAGTAAAAATATTTTTTCATAGTAAGTTTCTAGTCCATAAATATGTTTTGTTTAGTTCAGTGAAAAATGATAGAACATTTGTTACAACTTGGCCAAAATACTAATTTTAAATTGTGGTGGCCTGAAATCCTTAAAAACTTCGGTTGAGAGGATATGGGTTTTCAGATCATGGGAATTAAATATGATGCACATTAAATGTGTTTGCTTGAAATAACTGGATTATATTGAGTGGAAAATTCATCAAGAATTGACTTTCACTGAGTTTTTCTTTTCATAAGCATTTTATCAGTATAATAGCCCAGCCTACAGATTCTTACTGATTAGGCACATGAAAAATGAACACATCGTACCATTTTACGAAGATTTCCCAAGAACATGAACTGTATAGTGTAGCTTGTCCATGACTATATAAACACTTAGAAAAATAGCTATTCCTTCTCATGGGTCTTGTTGCTTATGAACAAGTAAAATATTGTTATGTGCTCTGGCTGTCATTAAATGGTTGACAGATTTGGGAATGGAATATAACAAGTTGTCCATAGTTATCCATGGCAAGTTCTTCTTTAGTACAAAATATAAATCAGTCACCCATGGATGCTTATCAAACTGTGTAGCTGATCAAACAAACTGGTGAGTAAAAGACATGAGTCTGCTACCTCTACAATTGGACCAGATTTTCTGTATGCATTTAAAATAGTTGGGCCATTGTATAAAACATGGCACCAATTTTTTCCACACATAGGAAAACAGTGTAGGCAAAAGTAGATTTACAGTTGTTTGTATGGAAAATAATACCATAATTAATCAATAAGAGTAAACTGTGTGTTTCACATACTCACAACTATAAACCTACCTTTGCCCCACCTTGTAGATATGCTTCAAAACTATTTCTTCCAATCTCTAGGAAGCTAATCCTGATGGAAGGAGGTAACCTACTAAAGTATCAAAAACAAGTTATTACTTTCTCCATCGGATGTCATTTTAAGTAGAAACTGAAAATGACAAAATAAGATTCCACTTGGAGAAAAAGCAGACTTGCACATTTGGCTTGTATGCCGTCGAGAAGAATAAAATACAAAAAGTGATACTGTCAAAGATCTTGTAACAGGAAGGTGGACAGTTTATAAGATGACACCACGATCAGTTAGAGGTGTGATATTGAGTCTGAAAAAGCCAATGTTGTTTAGAGTTGCAGATAAAGAGCCATCAGGTTGTGGATCAGGAAGAAAGTAACTCCCCCTCTAATAATAGAGAAATTCCATTCTCAGAGTCCTGTTTGCATATAGACATCTCATTTTGAAAGCAATGCAGACAAATTGGCAAGCAGTCAGAAGAAATGTGATGCCATGGTTAAGAGACTGAGGAATAGAAAAGTCAAGCTCTGACTAAACAATGGCACAGACTGAATGTAAATAACTGCTCTAAAAGCTGAAGAAAGATTGTTATTAAAAGCTGAACAATTTTAAAAATCAATTTCTTTTACTTCTAAATTGCAATGCAGTTATAAAAACATCTTTCCAGAGAAATAGCACAGCATGTAGAATTTGATTCAGTTGAGGTTTCCCTTGATAAGGAAACCCGCTGTGGTTTCAACGGTGGGAAGGAAGACCTTTAACAGCTTTGAAGCTCTTTAAGTTCCTGGGAGATGAATGGTAATGTCCCATACAGTCTCTAGCAACCAAGAGTGCGAACATAATAATCATCATCATCAGAATATAGCCCTATGTATGTACCAGGTACTGTTTTAAACACCTCATATATTAACTTAGTCAATCTTCACACACATTTATTATTATCCTCATCTTGTAGGTGGGGGAACTGAAGCTCAGTGAGCTATAATTCAGGCCCATGTGCTTTTTCTGCAGCCAAAGCACTTTATCTCTAAGCTAGGCTACTGTTCCATAAACTCACATTCTTCTCATCTGAAGGATATATTCCCTCCTCCTAGAACCCCACAAATAGTTAAGCCCTGCCTGAAGTTCTTGGAGGGCTGTAATATTCCCTTTCCATAATGGTAAACCCACACAAAATAGAACTGGCAGGTGTGAAATCAGGATATGCCTCAAAATCACAAGGATTCTCTGTAGTGGGGCTGCAACTAACTGAAGTCAGGTGTGTGTGAATTGATTTTGAATTATTAAGAGTGAATTTCATTATGTTCAGTTGTACATAAACTAAATAATTATGCAAGGAGTCAGGTTAGTATGGTTAAAACTTCAGTGTCAGAACATTTTGAATCCTTACTGTTCTGTATTTCCAGTAAGTTGTTCAACTTCTTGTATTCCCAGTTTTCTCATTATAATTTAAGGACTGTGAAGTTTACCTGGCCAGCTCACTATAAAGGTTTCATATATGTATATGTTAAGTAATACTTAGTAGATTCCATAGGAGTATAATCTGTGAGGACTGAGACAAAGACCTTAGCACAGCAGGATTTAGTATTCAGGGGCCAGGTCTGTGTAGCACCTGGGATGGGTTCTGGGAAGATCATGAACAGGGATCCTGGAACAGGCAAGGAAATAAGAAACGGGAACTGGGTCAAGAACATGGCCAGGACTGTGCCTAGAAAGGTGCACTAGGGCAAATCTATTTGCCATTAATCACCTTCTTTCAATATGGTAGCTTTTAGGTTGTCTAAAAAGCACTGCTAGTGAACTATTTCACTCTTAAAGAATCATGGTTCATCAATAGTTGTTTTTCCTTGTTTAAATGAGCCCATATCTTACTATCTTATACTTAGGTTTCTTGGTATATGATACAGTTAAAGCACAGGCATAAACTGAGGCTGAACAGGGTTTTAATGCTTATTAGCTTTATTTGGTTGTCGAGTCTATTTAATCACTGTGTGTCTAAAAACAAGCCTGCAGAGGGAGGATAGAAGGTTAAACAAGATAGTATAGAGTGCTAAATATTACATATCACCATTTAGAAGAGAAAAACACTTAGAGAGCATTCTATCCTGGATTCTTATTGCACTAACAGAAGGGGAATGGACTTAGGAGGGAAAGAGAGTGATAAAGATTTTAAATTTAAAAAGTATATTAATGTAGCAAACATAGAATGATTATTTTATTTTACTTCAGCACCACCTGGGTGAATGTTTCAAATTAGGACTCTTTCTCCCAACTCCCAGTGGTCTCTTTTTCTCTATTCCTAAATTGCAAGGTAGAAGATTCCTTAAATACAAGTGCTCTTAATGGAAGAAGGAGAGATCTTGGTTTCCTTCCTGCCTGTTAAGTTTGTTGAGGTATCCAAAGAAATATGGCTGCCTGTATTGATTCCACAAATGTTTAGGGGCGTGGTTCAACCTATCTTGTTCTTGCCCACTCATTGATACAGATAAAGTCACCTCTTTTTCTTGAATTATGAATTCTCTTTATAATTCCCACCAGTAATTTCTCCTTTCTTAAACTAGCACATAACTCTTTTGATCTCATATCCTTCCCTGGTTAGCACTTCATTTCTCTTCTCCCCTTTACAGCAAAAATTCTACAAATATTTATCCTTGATTTCTCTCTTTAACTCCCACCAGCCAGACTTTGTTCCCCAACACTCTACTTGGAATTGCTCTTATCAAGGTCACTAATGACCTCTGTGTAGCTAAAGCCAATGGAAAATCTTAAGGTTTATCTTACTAGACCCTACAACAACATTTGACAAAGATGATCACCCTTCATCCCTGAAATGCTTTAATCAATGGGCTCCCAGAGGATCTTATTCTCCTGATTTTTCTCCAACTTCATTGAATACTCCTGCTTCTTGATTCCTCTTTCTCTTCTAAATTTTTAAGTATTGAATTATATTTAGCTTATTTTTTGGCCCTTTTTTCTCTATCTGTTCTAATCTGTTGGTGATTTCACCCAGTTTCTTGGCTTTAAATGCTATCTATGTATTGATGACTCACACATTTATTTCTTCAACCCAGATTTCATTTTTTAAAAACAGTGTCATAGGTGTAGCTGTCTCCTTGATAACTCTTCCTCAATATCTAATAAGCATCTCAAACTTAATAGGTGTGCATGAATTACTTTTTTTCTCCATCCCCAACCATTTCCCTTCCAGATTTTTCTTCAGGAAATGGCAATTCTTTTCTTCCAGTTGTTGAAAGTCAAACACTTTAGAGTCAACTTCCACTCCTATCTTTCTATTAAACCTCATCTTCTAATCCATGAGCAAATCTTATCATTTCTACCATCGACGTATCCACATCAAGTCACCTACCAAGATCTAATCATTTGCTGTCATGTTTACAACTATCATTATGGTTCAAAACACAATAAATTCTTGCCTAAGTTATGATATCCTTCTAGTTGGTCTCTTTTTTCTCTTTACCTTTGCATTTACTCCCTTCAACCTATTAAACACAACAGCTAGAATAATCCCCTTAAATGTAAGTCAGATCAAGCCATTCTTCTTTCAAAACCTCTAATGTTCCTCATGTTTCACTCAGAGTAAAAGCAAAGTCTTCTTCACATTAGCGTTCAAAGCCTTGAGAGATTTGAACTCCACTTTACTCTCCCTCTTTCATTCTGTCCCATCTCCAATGGCCTCCTTGAAATGCCAACCATACTTCCATCTGAAAGATTTTGTTGATGTCATTGTTCCTATTATCTGGAACACTCTTTCTTTAGAGTTTTACATGGTACACTTCTTTTTTAGGCCCTTCAGAAACGCTATCTTCTCATCCAGGCTTTCCCAGAATACTATTCCTAAAACTGTACATGCAAGAGTTTAATTTCATTTTTTTTAAATACTTATTCCAGAGTGTTAAACACCCTCTGATACATTAAATGTTGTTTATTTTTTGCTTGATGCTATTGTTTTATTAACTGATGTTAGATTTTGTTCTCCATTCACTAGGATCTAAGTCCCACGTGAACAAGGACTTATCTTTTCTTCTGCTTACTCCTATATCCCCAGTATGTAGAAGAGTGTCTGATATATAGTAGTTAGTCAATAAGTATTTGTTCAATGAATCAAATGAGTCAATAAATGAATGGTACACTTACTATGAGTATGCTTTGAACATTTCCTTTTACATGGAGCACCTTCCTGCTTATCTAAAATTCTTAATACGCAGTTCAAGCTTCACTTCTTTCATAAAGCTTTTGTTTTCCTCACTATTTCATCTGTCCACTGAAATATGTTATTTCTAAAAACACAATCCACTTAAACATTAAACGCTCCTTCTCCTTTTGTTCTATTGTTTTTCTACTATATAATTGCATGCATATGTTTTATGTGGCATAGTTTTCTCCTCCAATCAGATTATGTACAAAGTCCAAGTCATACTGTTTCTTACCTGATTTCCTACCATTCTGTCTTCTACCACTCCTTATGCAATTCTATCAGGATTCTATAATATTCAGTAAGTTCATAATTGAAGAATAAGAAAATGAGCAGTTTTAATTCTGTCCCAATTGCTCAGGAAGGTTTTCAGGTAAATTGAACTATAGAGAAGGTTGATCCACCTACATTTTGGATGCTTTTTGTCAAAATTAAGTATTTCATATTTAACATTGGGAATTTATTTTCTCCTTAAAATAGGGAAAGTTTTTCATTTTAATAGTGAAATGATAACTATGGAGCTACTTTAAACTCATTTTGGCATAATACTTCAAAAAGTCTGAAACAAGCCTTGGGGCAGAAAAAATATATAAGATATTCATAAACATTGATAGTAACCACTTCCATTTTTAGAAAAATCTACAGTTCTTAATTGCTATGAATAACAAATGGGGAATATTTTTTACCTCATATACATTATATAATATATTTTTAAACAAACAGAAAATCAACTATCATTACCAAAATAGTCAATTAATTAGAAGTTTGTGCATTTTTCAGCTATCTAGAAATGTTTGATCTATCCATGCAAAGAATATATAAAGATATAGCGAATAAGATGCACTTCAAAAATGTATAAGGGGTGTTCAGAACCACACATTTGAGAACTGTGTGCTTCTAATAGCAACATGGAGAAAGATTATGCTTTGGATAATTATAAGTAATGACAGTATAAAGAGAAAAGGGAATGTGTTGGAAAACAATTTAAGACACACATTTCAGGGCCTGGTATGGGAGGTGAGAGAGTTTCTTAGAGTGACTTTGACATCTGGCGATGCTGCCACTGAAATAGGATCGGAGGAATAGGCTACAGGTTGGAGAACATACACTTTGTATTTGACATTGAGTCTGAAGAACTATAGAGACACCTGAATGCCTTCCTACAAAACAGGAAGGCAATCATATATAAGTGGGTCTGGAAATGGACTACAGACTTCGTTTGATGCTCATTAACATGTAGTATGTAGTTTAGGCTATGAACATGAAGTTTCCTAAGGACAGAGCTTATATTGGGAAGGAAGAAGGGTTAAGCTTCAACCCCAAAGGACTCAAATATTTCATGGACAGATTGAGAGGTGAGAAGTCAAACAAAATGAGAACTAAAAATGCCCATTGAATTTAAAGTCATAGAGTTGATTGGTGAAATTTAGTGAAATCCATTTTGTGGAATAAGTGAAATTGAAATAAGAGCTGGTTGAGGGATGAGTGGAGGAAGAGAAACTATACCAAAAAAGTATAGAATGCTTAAAGAAATGTGAAGAGGTGGGCAAGTATTGAAAACATATCACGTGAAAGGACGTTAGGGATGGGAGAATTTTTTTTTCTCTCTCTCCGTCACTCCTTTCTTTGCTTCCTTCTAATATAGAAGTGATTAAATAATGTTTTATGTTAACAGAAGGGTACAGTTGACTGGAGAAATTAGATTGTGAGTGAATTTTGAGGAGGTTTGAGGACATGGGTCTCAAGGCACAGGAACTTTAAAAAGGACCATTATCTACCACACAAGGAGAACAGAGAGCACAGAAGCAGGCTTAGGACACTAACGACTTCTTCTATCTATGCTATGAAATGGTAGAATTTCCCAGGTTACCTTTACAAAAACTTTCATCACATTCAGAGTTGCTGCCACAGTTTTTTAAGCTCAAATCTGCTAGAGAGAAATATGAAAAAGGAAAGGAGAAAAATTGGGGGAAAATGTAAATAGAGCTGTTGGTCTTAGAAATTGAAACATAAAATTTAAACTATTATTAATAAAACAAAAATCAAATGACTTCTTTCATTCTTCCACATACTGCTTATCATTTCACAAAGTATCTATCATAAAATTTAAACTATTATTAATAAAACAAAAATCAAATGACTTCTTTCATTCTTCCGCATAATGCTATCATTTCACAAAGTATCTATCATGCCTGGGCGGGGTATGAATATTTTAAATGCAATAAAACGGAAGAAGTACTCCCTTGCAATGTATGAAAACTCTTGAGACTAACCAAGGTAGGAAGAGATGTTTTGTTAATGTAAATGAGGGTATATTTGGGCTTCCCTGTTCTTTTCTTACAGATGTGTGAGGCTTTGAGGTAATGTCCTGTGGCCTGCTAGGTGCATTACAAGTTGATTTTCTCTCAGATCCATCTTGCTGGGTCCTGTAGGAATAATATTCCAGACCACATTCATCCAGCATAAAAAAATTAGTATACGTTACTATATCGGCTACCCTGCTTTTGCTTCCTCAGGCAATGCACAGTGGACAACGGGAACTGTTTGTGTATGTGCACATGACTCTCTGTGCCAGGCACTTTGCAGAGTTTTATTGTTTCTTATCCTCTTGCAAACTTTATGAGATACCTACTGTGAGTTCCATTTTTGTATAAGTCCCATTTTACAGAAAAAAAATTAAGGCTTAATAGAATTGCTGAAGGATGAGGAAAAGGGGAAAAGGTGCAGAAGAGGAGGAAGGAAGAAATTAGGGACTTTCTGAAGACCATTCACTTGGGTATCTACCTCTGGTTTTGGCAACGTGGCTCTGAAACCGGTGCTTTTTCTAGATGCACATGCATAATGAAAAGAGCAAGATGCATCCAGCCTGGGACTACTGGACACTGTGGTTTTTCCACTCTCACTAGGGGTCAAAAGGAAAGAAACTTTTGAAAGTAACATCATCAAGGGAGCAGCCACAGAGTCTTTTATAGCAACTCACACTGGATCCTCCACTTACTATAAAGAAGCCTTTGACATTAGCATGCTTTTCAAAACAAGCTATTGACTTAATGTCATGTTATCTAAAATCATTGCCTTGACTTCTGTCATCAGAGTTCACACAAAGGATATTTCTTAGTTCAAACTTGAAATCGGAATCCCTTTAATGTTTTGAGATTTGAATTTCTAGGTATCTGGGAAAAAAGAAAAAGAAAAAAGGTCTTCCAAAGCTTTGCCACAAATATAATATAGACACAACATCTGCTTTTGTTTTGTTGATGTTCCTTTCTTCTATAAAAACTAAAGAGAGCGTTCTTTAGATCCCAGGAGTAGCTGGGGTCTTTTTGTTTGTTTTGCTTGTTTGTTTGTTTTAGAGAAAAAGACATAGAACTTTGACACTTTGTGAATTAAGTTTGGAAACACTGTAAAATAGTTTAAAAATAGACTGCTCATTTTTCTCTGAGAAGCACCTGCATATCAACAGAATTTTTTCAGTTTTTGTGTGTGGTAGCTGAGTTTTTGAGTTACACCCGTTGAAAACCACTGAAAATGATTTTAAATTAATTTCAAAGGTCACTGGCCAATATGTGAATGAAAGATAATGCCAAGCCCTACACAGACATGGTCTCCTATTTATTAGAGTAATTCTTCAACAAATATTTGCTTAAACCCACTATGTGCCATACATAGATAACATCCATATATACATGAACATACAAATGAATGAATACTACCTCAGTGTGGAGGGGACCAAGAACTAACAGGGCAATCTCAGGCTGCCTGGGGCACAGATGACTTAGGCCTAGTATAGTAAAGGATAGCAGGGTGATAAGGGTAAGAAAGGTGAAGGACTAGTTCCCTAAGTAGGTGAGGTCAGAGCCAAGTTTTGAAGGATGGAACCTGGCTAGGCATTAAAGGATAAAAGGATCTTCCAAATAATGATAACGTTAAATTTAAAAACACAGTTTAAAGCTAAGAGGAAGGACTTTGGAAGTAGACTCCCTCAGTATTTACCAGCTTTGTGACTTTGGACCATGCTGCAGTATTTCTTATCTGTGAAATAGCGTAAAAATACTTCCTACTGCAAAGGTTTATTGTGAGAATAAATACTATATGTAAAGCACTTAGAGCAGTGCCTAGCATGGTCTAAGCAGCACAGAACCATTTGCCTGTGTTATGTAGGTATAAGTAATCAATTAGCGTGCTTTCAGATTACCAGAAAAAGCTGCGTATGGGCTGGAGTGGTGAGTGCTATGAGGCTAGACATGGGAGACAAGAGTCAATCTGATGCAGAAAGATACCTAAAAAATCAGAGGATTGCACTTTTTATTCATTTAATGCTGCCCTTTTTTTCTTATAAGTCTTTATCAAGTTGATCAAATTAAAACAGACATTTCAGGCTAGAATATACAATTATTCCCCCAGTGAGATCCACGACTTAGTTCCTAGAAAGACCATTATTTAAAGCAAACTGTAGTTCACTGACACCGTGTGTTTTCATGTTACATTCCTAAGACTAAACATAATTTAGGAAATAAATCAATGGCTTTCTAGTTGAAAATGTTTTCCACCCTGAAACGCAGAGTCCAGCTGGTGCTTTGGCTGTTTTCATAAAGCATAATAATTCTTGCCTCAAGTGTTACTTCCCAAAGTGAGCTGAGATCCCGGGACATTTATAGGAGGCATATGCTTGAGGAATTATCACTGTTTTCTTCATATTTCTTTTTAGCCCAATCCAAAATGACAGGCATGCTTCCCAACCTTCTCACATTAAACCAATTTTGTTAAAATAACTGTTCCTGAATGTGTGTTGATTGAGTCACTGCTGCATTCACTGCCCTGCCAGCCCATCGGTTATTTCTTTCAGTCCATGTGCTTCTCTAAAGCAGAAGGTCCATCTGGAGTGGCAGATGAGGATGGCTGGTGTCCAACAGAACAGGCAACACTAGACTAACATTTCTAATATGCCTTACTCTCCTTTTATAATTGAGGACCCAAGTTCACATTTCACCTTGAGAGTGAAAACCAAGATAATAAACCAAAATTGAACTTAAAATTGAATGTGTTGAAAAGTAGACTTCATTGGTTCTTACAATATTTAAGCAGAAAAAACTTTTCCCTTCTCAATATCAGAAAATAAAGAAGGGTTTACTCAGAATCGTGGACTGGCTTGGCAAATAGTCTAATATTGTAAATGTCTATATTCTCACCTCTAGTGAGGTATGGCTCCAAGGCCAGGGCAATTCATAGTTTATTAAGAGAAAAAGGCAAGGGCTTCCAAAGAACTGAGTTGCTTTCTCAGAGCCAAGAATTACACAGGCATACCCAGTTTTATTGAGCTTCACTTTATTGTACTTCAAATATGTCGCATTTTTTACAAATTGAAGGTAAGCAAAAAGATTATGGCTCGCTTTGTTGTGGTGGTCTGAATTGGAACCCACAATATCTCCAAGACGTGCCTGTGAATATAAATCTTTTCATTTCCATACTTTTATAAATTCCATAAGTCACAACAGGCATTTTCTGCTTGGAGATGTTATTGGTTTGGTTACAGGTATGACTCCCCAGCCTTCTAAAAAGATGCTGTTACCCCATTTAACACTGTCTCACTAATTGTGTAATTCCTGCCTTTCATTATCTTGTTTTATAAACCAGCTTAGACTGATGATCAGCTGTCCTGTTTTTACCTAATACTTGCTTTTTGTGTTGGTTGTTGGTTCCTCTTTGTTTGTTTTCTGTTGTTGACTGAGGGAGAGGAAGGGGAGTCCTCTCACCTGTGCGATGTCCTTACTGGCCACCCCAGGGTAACGTTTTCACCACAGCCTCAGGCTTGCACTCACGTAATAATCGACAGTGCTGGTAGCTGCCACAGGACCAAGGGAAAAACATTTCGGATCTCCTGTCAACCGTGCCTGAGTTTCTTTTTTAAAACAGAAACCTCTGACAGATCTCACCATGGACCTCTGATTAGCCAGATGACATGAAGATATGATTTCAGGACCCACTACAGGGAATGAAATTGCAGGGTCTGTCACCAATCTTCTTTTCGTGCTGCAACTTCTTCATTTGAATGTGTCAAGAGGGCAAGTCTCTAACAAAGGGACTGCAGCGAGAGCAATTGCAGAGCCCACCACAAGGCAGAAGAGACAGCCAGAAATGGATGTAATAACGACAACAGCAGAGGTGAAGCTGCAGCCTGAAATCCCACCATGGCCACTAAGACATCACAGACGCAGGACTCCCTCCACCCCGCAAACTCTTTTTTCCAGCTTGGGAAAAACATTTTCGTATTTTTCACAGATGGCCAGGGAAGGAAATGCATGGTGTCTTTCTGCATGTCTTTTAAATGTACTAGTTGGCAAGTTATTACTTATATATTACTTACATCTCTCTAGATGTCACATTGAAGCTTCTTATTACACCTGAGAGATGAGAAAAATAAAACATTATTTTCTTCTTCTATTGCTAGCTGAGCCAAGATGCATAATTAAATATTCTGGATGAGATGAAGCCACAGCATGTCCAGGTTTCTTACTGTATTCCTTTCAAGAGCTTCCTTCATCCCTCCCTACCTGCTTTTGGTTCTCTCGTCATAACAGGAAATCATTATGCAAGATTGTGACTAACTAGCAATTTTACACCTCTGCAAAGGACATATTGAGAGGAGATGTATTTTTATTATTATCAAATTTAGATGAGGCACAAGGAAATCGAGACAAAGTTATATGACATGGGAATGAGCTCACAAGGGAGGTGATAAATTTGCTTGACTTGGTTTCACAGAATCAATAACTTTGGGGGTTGTAAGTTTCTCTAGCTGAATGTCAGATTCATCTAGATAAGGAAACTGAGATAGTTTAGATAGGCTAGATAGTTTAAATGGCTGGATAATTAGTTACAGAAGCATAAAATAACACATGAACTTTGTGGTCAGGATAGCCTAGGTTCAAATATGGACTTTGCTACTGGTTTGTAACAGGCCCATGACATCCTTGAACTTGTTCTCTCATCTTAATAAAATGTGCATGACAGTACTTATTTCCCAGAGCTTTGTAAAAATTGATTAACAAGATGTATGAAAAAACCTCTAAAAGTAGTGAGTTCACTAGGTGCTTATTAAATAGAATCCTTCTATTAAATATTGATCAGGTTTATATGATGTGACATTGTAGAATAGATACTCTTTTTTCTTGTAGAACAGATACTCTTGACCTCTGGGCAATGACCTCTTTTCCACTTAAAGACGGCATTCTTTCTAATCTTGGAATCAATTTTTCATTGCTAAAATTAGCCCAATATTGGCCTGAACATGGATATACTCTGCTTGTAGAATGTCAGCTGAAAGATAAGAAATTCATTAACATAGGACATTCCAAAGTTAAATTCATTCATCCTTTTAACTCTGTCCACTAACAATGAAGGATGAAAGATGAAGTAAGGACAAGAAATGAATATGCCTTCTAGTCACCTACTTATCTGTGGGGAGAAAAGGGGCAGAATCGCTAACAATTTGGAAGTTTGGTTTAAGAGAAAGAACATAAAATTGAGAATACAATATAAGCTATAAAGAAAATCATTTAGACTTTAAAAAGAAATTATAAGAAATTATATTTTTAAAGCTGACTAATACCACAAACATCACTACAAGAATTCTGAAAAATTCAATTAGTATGATTCTCATCAAAAAAAAAGGGATGTGTTTATAATTATATGTTCTACATTACTGAAAATATCCATTTGTTTTGATTAGGCACCATTGCATACTGAACACTCCACAAAGAATGTGTTCCTTCTTTAGTACCCATATACTTCCAGTACCAGTTGCTATAGGACAGCTTCACATAGTGATCTGATCTCAGACCCTGCCTCTTCATATTACCATGATTGGCCAGCACAGTGGAATATTCTTGGAAGACATTCCTCTTCCAAGGACAGAAATTGAAGATAAAATGGAATACCCCTGTTAACCCAACTTACTATATTCTCATCTTAGTTTCATGGTGGCAATGCCACCAGATATGTGAGGGTATTTGACAAACAGAATTGAGAAAGATATTGACCAAATGTCTTACTTTTTCAAACCTTACAAACTTCTCTTACTTGAAGACCCATTTCTAGGAACCCTATTAGAGCTTTGGGAGGTTTATATGAGTGGATCCCCTATAGTTTAATATTCATTAGTTTCCTGGTACTTTTCTAGAATAGAAAAGAGAAGAGATGAGTGGGAGAAGGGTAAGGAGTTGAAAGAAGTAAGGAAAGAAAAAGAAAAAATATCGAATGTTGTTTTGACATGTCTACATAGTTTTGTCCTGAGAAAAGAACATGGGTAAGTGATATTTTATCATCTTCATCAAGCTCTATATTCCTTCAATAATAAATAAATACATTTGTGATTTAATTACAATGATTTTGTTAAAATGTACTGGAAAGTATTCATTTAATAATATCTTTTATCTTAAAAACTAGTTAACTGCCCTGTCACCAACATCTGTTCTGTCTGTCTCCCTCTCTGCCTTCCTCACTCTTTAAAAATCAATAAAATTATCTTTGCGTGACTATATTTAAAAAAGTAGTTACCATTGCATATTATGCTTTTATTCAAACAGTAGTATGCCTTTGAAGTTATTTTTAACTATACAGTGTACTGTACAAAAGTCAGAGTTATTGCTATATTACACTCTACATTTTGACCTCAAAACGTTGAACCCAGTTTTATTTAAACCATCTTTAACACATAACACTTTTTGAGTCTTTTTATTATAAAAAAATAAAAATGTATACAGAAAACCACACCAAACAAATCTATAGTTATAATTATGATATATTATAACTATAATATGTAACATAAAATAACATTTATAATATCATATATATGTATATATAATCTATTTAAAGATTAACATTCTTGCAACCAACACTTACTTGGATTGAGAAATAAAAATATTCCAGCCACCCTGCATGTCACTCAACTGTCTCCAATTATAATTACAACCTGCCCATTCCACCCCAAAATATTCCTAACTTTTGTAGATTCACTTCTTGCGTCTCCTTATATATTTATTATTTAAAATGTCTATGCTATCCTCAGACACTATAGTTTGTTCCTGACCATTTTTGAAATTTGATAGTTTTTTTAGTTTTCTTGAAGCTGCAGGTTTTTCCTCCATCCCTTTATTTTGCTCACAATTTATCTGTTGTAAAAGCCACCTATTTGATCTGTAGCATTTCTCATAATCTGTATATTGCCAATTGCCAATGGTTACGGAGCAGATCTGCCTAATTTTCTGTCCTTTGTCTTTTCTGAAGATTGGAATCAGGGTTTTGATCACATTCAAGTTTGATCCATTTTGCAAGACATACCCGTAGTGTGTTTTTTTATTAGGAAGAGTATATTGCCTAATTTTATCTTTTTCTAATGTTTGCAGTTATTCATGTTCATTGCCTACATCTAGTAATCACTGAGTGTTTACTATAATAATAAAGAATTACTCCCCTTCATTTATTATTTGGTTACCCAGTGGTACAATTTTTATTGAAAAGACAGGATAGCTCTGGCTAGTGTGACTCACTTGGCCGGAGTGTCCTCATGTAAACTGAAAGTTCCCAGGTTCAATTCCTGGTCAGAGCAACAGCCTAGGTTGTGGGTTCTGTCCCAGGTCAGGGCACATAGGAAAGGCAACTGATTGATGTTTCTCTCTCACATTGATGTCTCTCTCCATCCCTTTCTCCCTACATTCCCTTCTCTCTAAAATCAATAAGCATGTCCTTGGATCAGGAGGGAAAAAAAAAAAAGGATAAATGCTTGATTTCTTAATTTGATTAACCAATTCTCAAAAAATGAATTTGTTTTCATATTGACTTCTGAAAGCAATGATTTTTAAGTATATTTTATTAATTATACTATCACAGTTGTTTCAGTTTTCACCTCTTTGCACCCTCTACCTGGTACCCATCTTCCCTCCAGCAATTCCCCTCACCCCCCACATTTAGTTCATATCCATGGGTCATGCATGCAAGTTCTTTGGCTTCTCCGTTTCCTATGCTATTCTTAACTTCCCCTTGTCTATTTTATTCCTACCAATTATGCTTCTTAATCCTGCACCATTTCCTCATTCTCCCTTCTCTCCCTCCCAGCTGATAGCCCTCCAAATAATCTCCATATCTATGATTCTGTTCCTGTTCTGGTTGTTTGCTTAGGTTTTAATATCTGTTTTGCTTTTTAGATTCAGTTGTTGATAGTTGTGAATTTGTTGCTTTCTTAATGTTCATGGTTTTGATCTCCTTTTTTTCCCTTAAATTATGTCCCTTTAGCATATCCTGTAATAATGACCTGGTGTTGATGAACTCCTTTAGCTTTGCTTTGTCTGGGAAGCACATTGTCTGCCCTTCCATTCTAGATGATAGCTTTGCTGGATAAAGTAATCTAGGTTGTAGGTCCTTGCTTTTCATTACTTTGAAAACTTCTCACCAGTCCCTTCTTGCCTGAAGAGTTTCTTTTGAGAAATCAGTTGATAGTCTTATGGGAACTCCTTTGGAGGTAACCCTCTGTTTTTCTCTTGTTGCTTCTAAGATTCTCTATCTTTTACCTGGGACATTTTAATTATGACGTGTCTTGGTGTGGTCCTCTTTGGGTCCAACTTCTTTGTGACTCTCTGAGCTTCCTAGACTTGTATGTCTATTTCCTTCACCAAATTGGGGAAGTTTTCTTTCATTATTTTTTCAAATAAGTTTTTAATTTTTTGCTCTTCCTCTTCTCTTTCTGGCATTGCTTATGATTTGGGTGTTGGTATGTTTGGAGATGTCCCAGAGGTTCCTCAGCCTTCCCTAATTTTTTAAAAATTTTTTTTTCTTCTTTTTGTTCTGGTTGAATGTTCATCTCTTCCTTACGTTCCAAATCTTTGGTTTGAACCCTAGCTTCCTTCCATTATCTGTGGATTATTCTTTATTTCATTTAGTGTGACCTTCATTTCTTCCTTTATTTATTTGCTGTACTCAAGCATCCTGATAACCAGTGTTTTGAACTTTGCATCTGATAAGCTGGCTATCTCTGTTTTGCTTAGTTCTTTTTCTGGGGTTTTGTTCTATTCTTTCATTTGGACCATTTTTCTTTGTTTCCTCTATTCAGCAGGCTCTCTGTGTTTGTTTCTGTGTATTAGGCAGAGCTGTTTTTACTCCCTGTCTTGGTAGCATGGCAAATTGTAGAAAAGGCACCTGTAAATTGTGTGGGCAGAGCCTTGGTAATTGCCAGAGTGGGATAACCTGCTTCACTGCTTTGTGGCTGTATGGTGAAGACTCAGAGAAAGGACAATGCTACTGCCTGGTTTCTAGCAGTTCGCCCTGGGCTTGTTGTATTTCCAGTCACTTCACCTTATTCCTGTGCATGACTGGTGCCCTTCCAGCTGCTCCACTGGTGTTGAATCCCAGAATGGGTGGATTTGCATACATTGTAAAAGCCCTTTAAACAGCAAAAATCCAACAGTTTCTTCTGCCACCCCAACCCCCGCTGATTTTTACAGCCAGAGGTAATAGGGATCTATCTTCCTGGTGCTGGGACCCTAGGCTATGTGGTCTGGCCTGGGGCTGGGATTGCTAACTCCCAACATATCCCTACTATCCATTCCACCTTGGCTGTTGCCACCTTTCCTTGCTATACCTCCTCTCTGCCCATCTTTGTGACTCCACCCCTCCTACCCATCTGGATGAATGTGTCTTCTTTAAATCCTTAGCTGTCAGACTTCCATACAGCCTGATTTTCTGATGGTTCTGGGTGCTATTAGTTTTGAGATCTGGTTATAATTCTTTCTATGGTTGTGCGAGGAATTGAAGAATGTCTACCTACACCTTCATCTTGACTGGACGTCCTCTGAAGACAACTGTTTTTATAGTATCATTATGAATATGGATTTAAACATATTTTATAGGTTGCAATCCATTGTAATATTTATTCTTACTGAAATTCAAATTTCCCTACTTTTGACTAGTGGAAATCTCTTCAAATATGCTCTTAAATTCTTTTGTCATGGCCTATAGTCTCTGAGAGGTTCTTTGCTATCTGGTATGACAGTTTTTCCAGGCACATTTTACACATTTATTTTTCCTATCAAATCTGGAATCAGTCATTTAAATGTGGAGCCCTTGTGTTTTGGGGGGAGTGGCAGAGAGAATGGTATTTGAAGACCACTATCTAGTTGCTAGTAATGTTCAATACTCTCTGTTATTGGGTTGACCATTAGTTCTAGGTCTTTTCAATGGAAAGAACCAGGAAATCTTTAAAGATAAAATGTGTCATATGTTCATACTGATACTTTCAATTCAAATTCAGAGTTTGTTATATTTCTTTTATTTCATACCAAGAACCTTGCTTTTCACAGACACAAAGGGTTATAGAACATCCTATAGCTATCCTTTTCCTTTATTTCACATTGTGTGTGAAGCAGCAGCAGAATAACAAAAGTAATATTGTCATCCCAGCACAATAACGGAAAACAGTGTGTGTGTGTGAGAGTGTGTGTGTGTTTGCAGATGTCTCCCTCCACCATGTTTATGGTTGTTCCATTTCTCTATCATAAGAGGATATGGCCATTACATAATATTGTATCTAATTTCAAACCATTCTTTGGTCTTAGTTTCAAAAGATAGCTATATATTGAATACTCACCCCCTAGACCTTATATGGATGTCTCTCTAGTTATGTTGGTTGTCTAATGCCTGTTCTCTAGTACAGCTTCAGGAATGTGAATACAATTTACTGACTCCTTCATACTACATGTTTATATCCTTTATGGTTCAAAACCAGATTTGATAGATATAATATATTGGTGTATTTCATTTTTTTAGTAACTCAAATATGTTATTTTTTTGTCTGATATAAGACACTGCTGTCCAAAACTCTGATGATAATTTGCATGAGTTCTTTATTTAATTCTTTTTTTATTAGCCAAAACTAAAATTCATTTTTTTCTTTAAAACAGTAATTTTATCAGAATAAGTCTTGGTAGTGATCATCCTAGCATGACATTTTTTGGAATTTAAAGTTCTTAAATATATAGTTTCTTTTTTTCCAGTAAACTGTTTCTTCCATAATATTTTATCTTTATTCATTTATTTATGATTTAAATTTTTCTTACTTTTTATCTTATATTCCCTAAATACCTTATCTGCTTTTTTAGTCATTCTGTGATCCTTCTAGTGCAATCTTTATTTTTAATTAACTTTTCTTTTTCAATCCAGTTAATTTTGATGATACTCAGAAGTTGTTCCACTATGTTCTGGATACAATGCTTTGTTTCTAGGGCTCCCAGGGTCAACGTTACTTCATCTACCCTCAGACCTTCCTGCCATGGGCCCCATGCACTCCCCAGTGCTGGAGAAGGCAAAATCTCTTCCAGTTTCAGATACTGTTCTCATAGTGGCCCACCATCCTACCCAGAAAGTATCTATTTTTTGTTTTGAGATTTTGTTTGCTTAGCACGGTCAGATATCTGTTGCTTCTCACTGTTTCCTTCAGCACAGATACTGATGGCATATGGGTCTTGTGGCTGTTGGAGGTTTCTCTCCATGTACTTGTAGTTTGGTGTTCCAGAAGATACTTTCTCTTCTCTGTTTCATGTAAAAGTTGTCTTGTGTTTTTGACACTTTACTACCTAGTTTCTCTATTTTAATGTGGTTATCTGCTGAGTTTAAACATATAATACCCTTGTTATTTTACAGAATCTCCAACACTTAAAATTTTATTTTAAGTAAATTTTGCTTATTATAAAAAAAAAATCATCCTTGGAAAATATGGCAATTGGGGGACATGCAAAAGTAATTGGCACAAAAGTAGCATTTTGATTATAAATTGCCTTAATTAGACCTTTGAAAGAGACAAACATCATTTGAATTTACAAATTTTGATAGATTAATTTTTTAATGAGAAAACTAATTTCATTTTTCATACTCCTATATTAAGACCAATTAGGTTATAATTATAGGTAAATATCGAACTAATCCTGGAATGAAACCATTATGTATATTGTAGTATCCATGAGTAGAACCGTAGGGGACAATTCAAGGAACAGAGACTTTCATATAGATTATGATATGTATGTTTTTCCCACACTTCTAGAGTATCTTACCTCTCTAGAAAACAGCAGTTAAATCAAATGTGTGTGTGTGTGTGTGTGTGTGTGTATAATCATATATACCTTCTGTATCACAAAAAAATTGTGGTGTATGTGTATGCTTTTGTACACTTTCTGTAATGGCTTTATAGAATGTCTGTGACCCTTCACAGACATTCTATAAAAGCAAATGTAAGAGGGTAAGAATAAACAGCCTTCCTTGGCTTTCTGTAAATGCATTTCACCCTGAGAGATTAACTCTTGGGGGTTCTGTCCCTTTGCAGATACCTTGGGCATCTGAGAGAAAATAATCTCTTACTTTGAAGTATGCCCTGAGACAGTGCTGCAATCAGAAGACCTGTGGCAATTTTATAAGCAAGTTACTTTGGCCTATTGAACAATGACACTTTTATTGGCTTATAGATCTAAAATGAAGCCCTGCCCTGTCCAGGTGGCTAAGTTGGTTGAAGCATTGTCCAGTACGCCAAAGGGTTGTGGGTATCTCTGGTTAAGGTGCAACCAATTGATGTTTCTCTCATCAATTTTTCTCATTCTCTCTTTCCCCTCCCTGCCGCATCCTCTCCTCTCTCTCTCCCTTTCTCTCTCTCTAAAAAAATCAATAAACATATCCTCAGGTGAGGTTAAATATAATAAAAATTTTAAAAAATGAAGCCCTGGTTTCTACTACAACAATTGCACAGACACAAGCATCGATCTATCTTCTGGCTACATACATGAGTTCATTTAACTTAAGATTTGCCTATGAAACTGTTTTCCTGACAGGAAGTCACTTACTGCTGTGGCATCTTTTGACTTGATTATAAAGATTCCCTCTTGCTGTTCTCCCTCGAGCTTTAATTACAGCATTGCAGCATGTTCAAAACATGCTGCCAGATTTCTCACTTGTACAGGAGACAGAACACACATTTCATATCCCTGGCACGTCCCTTATCTCTCTTATTGATTTCTGAGGCAATTCTGTATTGATTGTATCTTCATATTCCAATGCCTCCTTGGTCTTTCTCCTTATTTTTCTGAGCTCTTAGAACTCTGGATTTCTCCTTGTTCAGTCAGGTCATCCAATTAACATTTATGTGTGATCCTCTTTTGCCACTCTGAGGACTCTCTGTGATATAAGCTGAAGCACAAATATTCTCATCAGGATGACTTTTTTCTCAAACCCAATCTGTCTAACTAAGCTCTGGTACCCTTACCACAGAAACCTTAGCAAGAGCCTTCATGCCCAAAAGTATCACCCTCTGGCCTCCCAGGTTCAGCGCATTCCCTGCTACCTGTATTACTTCTTTGCTTGCTATTGGTGTCATAGCTTTGTCTTCTGAGCTTTGTTTCAACAAAGGCCTCTTTCCATTCTCAGTTCTTTTTTCAAAATAGATTATTGTAGCTTGATAGTTGTGAGTAGCCTGACTCCTCCAGGTCAAATAAAAAAACAGGCTGCCACTGGGTCACTAGACACCACGGCAGGTCTATGAAGAGAGGCCAGTGCTTAATTTGAGCTCCTTAGTGAATAAAACACTTTGAGACAAAAAGAGAATAGCATATTCTACCTCTTATGACATTTAAGCCAGGATATGACCTTCTCAGTAAATCTTATGGGACAGTGGTCTTATCCACTGTCTTGTAATGAATACAGATCACTAAATGGTATGAATTCAAGGTTCCTAGGAACTTGAAAATGGAGGAGAAAAATAAAATATACCCTAGCCTTCCATGTCAAAATATATTTAATAATACTCTTGAAATATTTTGTTTCTTTCATTGTTTACAGATGTTTTATTACACTCTGAAATTCATAAAGGCAAATAAATGAATCCTAGGTTAATTCTTCCTTTAATAATATTTTTTCAGATTTAATTAAAAAATTTATGTTCCTGCTCTACCTACTTGTCTACACATATTCAGTTCTGAATGAGCCCTATTTGCAGGGATATCATGCAAATTATCATGACTACAGAAAAATTGAGATTAACAATAGGAAGTGATTTAATCAATTAAATGCTATAGTCATCTATTTCCTTATTCCACCAATATCCATAAAATATCATCTCTGACTTTCTCCAGTCCTAGCTGCTGGAAATAGAAATATAGTTATGGAACTCCTCAATTTTTTTTTCCAGGAAATGTTCTTTAGTTTTAAAGAACTGATTAGCTTTATTAGCTCAATTAAGAAGGATAAGTTTCTATAACTGAAATGGTTGTGAGGCTGATTGGATGTAATTAAAACTCAGCTTTACCTTGTGCTCTATTCAGATGCATCTGTGAGATGATTTCTTCCCCATTCCTATCCTTTTGTAGTGGGTTTTATCAGTGTCCCACACAGATTTCGTAATCTCTCACCTTCCCTTGGCAGGCCACACCCAATAAATGAAGGTGAGGCTAAAACTGAGGTTGTTTGTGCACCTAATCTTCCCTGTTGGACCAGATTAAAGACTGTAATTAGTCTCCAGTTGAGGTCACTCCTGTTTAACTTTCTTTTCCTGCTTCCTCCAACCACTTTCTCCTGAAAGCCCTCATCCTCAAAAATCACTTAGACAAGAATCTTATCTTAAGCCCTTCATCTAGGGAACTTGACACAAAATGGCCTGGGTAAAATTTTGTGAAAATTTTATTGCTTATTTGCTCACTGTAGAAAGAAATAAAAAAATATGTTAACTTTTCTTCCCCAGAATAGTTTTATTTCAGTATTTACAAATTGCAGTCCTGAATAAAAGCCAAAACTTCAAATTTCTTTCATCCAGCTTGGACTCAGAGACCATACTGGGGGTACACAAGTTGTCTGTCTTCTTTCTTTACTCCATGCACTTGTCTTTCAGGGCCCCTCCCTCATAGCCCTTGAGTGTAGTTAGGCCTTCTGATCACTCCAAGGCTGAAGCCAGGAAGAGGAAAGAGATAAGGGGCAGGAACAGTCTTACTCAGATGAATCAGATGTCATTTCTCATTGCTACCCTCTAACTGTCATTGGTGTTTACAGTTGATTACTTATCTCTTGTATGCTTCTGTTAAGTCTTCAGAGGAGACTCATTCATAACTTTCTGACAACTGGTAAAGAATATTAGCTACTTGCTTATAATTTCTCCTGTAGGCCCAGGGCATTCAGTCCTCATCATCTTTCTTTTAGGGCTCCAACATCATTTCAGATAGGCTTCTTGGGCTGGGCCTCTCTTTAAGTGACCCTACACATGTACCTGAGGCTTACACCTCAACATGGTTTCCATACTGGGCTCTGGAAGACGTGTTCATTGAACCACCCTTAGGAAGGACAACAGCTATTTGCTGCTTGAACCCTCTTTATTCATTAACTGGAAGTCAGTTCCACTTATCGCCTTTCAACTTAGAATTTTCAGGCACAACTGTGACACCAGTTAGCTGTATTCATCAGACTCCAAGAGAATATAGATCAAGCTCCTCTGGAAGGGCCTTGAAGCTCATTTCACTAAACTTGAGGTAAGGAGGAGGGAGTTATGTCCTATCCCTAATCCATTGAAGGAGATACATTCCAGTATAATAATTTAAAAAATATATATTTTCTTCAACTAACTGTTCCTACTCCAATGAAAGCGATACCTTCCAGTATAGCTGTAATTGTTTTTCTTTTTTTAAAATGTTCTCTTCAACATCAAAACACTTTGGGTATATGAAGTGCTAAGGACTGGAAATCTGTTCAAATATTCAAAAATGGAATCTTGCTTTGAGTTCTTAAAGATGCCTCTATTGTATCAATATATGGGTAAGGCAAGAGTACGTTTAAAGTTGTTTTTATGGAAAATAATGCAATATTAATATATAATACAAGAAAAAACTGTGTTTCACATACAACTGTAAACCTACTTTTGCCCCACCTTATACATTACTGCCCTTATACTGACTTTACATATTTGACATTGTTTTTTTCTAATAGACTCTGTGAGAATGCTTTTCTTGTTGTAGCTTCAAACTCTGAGTGAATGAAGAGAACAAATAAGAAAGGTGGTGTTATTTTATATAGTAAAATCAAGGAGCTAATAACAGAAAAGAACACTGTAGGCGATGAGCTATGTGAATAGTCGGAGGAAGAGTATTCCACGCCAAAGGAAGAGCCCATGCAGAGAACTCGAAGTAAGAAAGCAAGGAGTCCTGTTTGGTCTGAATGGGAATATACTCTATTTAGCAAGGCACTATGAGCTCACATTAGCCCTTTTATCCACTGCATCACAACATTAACTTAAAGGAAGCTCGCCTTGTGCTGGAGGTAAATGGGCTCCGGTGTGCATTTCAAAGATGAATTCTTAGTGTCCTGCCCTGAGATATTGACAGAGTAGGTTTCAAAACTACAACTAAACTCATATTGCTTCTTGGCCTTCTAAAAATTTGTATTGTCAATAAGTGCCTCTTTTGTTATGAGTACAATCTGTTTATTAAGCGCAATAATTTAGTTTATGAAATATTTTAATTAATTATTTAGTGGCCTCTGACTTATTAAAGGTAACTTAAAAATAGAGTCTATTCTCTCTGTTGCAGAATTACAACTATCTAAGGGAAATCATGGGTTTTGGTATTTAGTATTTTGATTCCTAAATTAAAACTTGGGTTAAGTTTCTGATTGTGTGTGTGTGTGTTTTATTATTTATCAAATTATTGTTTTACCTCACCGGTGTTTTAATGAAAAATATGGTTATTTAAAAAGATTATATGGTACATCTACCCTCCTGCTACCAGTCCACCCAGCCTACTTTAGCATTCTCAAATAAGAGTAAATATTTCTTAGCAGCCCAATAGATATGTCTTAGAAGTTACAAGTAATTTATATAAATCTTCATATTTTGCGACTTTTTAGTGATTATCTGAAAAATATTTGTATAAGCATATTTTGGGTCATTTCATAAAATGGCCCCTTCATCATTTACTACTACTGCCATGCCAATTGCAGTATCTATATTTGCATTTGTGTTTATGATCACAGAGGGGAAAAGAGTACTTTTCCATTGACATTGTGTGAAAGACTAAAGAACAGAATGAGATGTGTTTAATGAGGAAACAATATAGTTGTGACAAGTTGAAGGTGAAATGATGACAAATAAAAACATTTTTTAAGTCATTACATTTAAAAAGTGGTAAAAGAATGTCATCATCCCATGAAGTTCAGCGTGTAATATGGTATGATAGCTGTGTTATATTCCTGTAGTAGGCAGCAATTTATTTACAGTAAAATAACTTCTCTAACCATGTGAAATAAATAATCTTATTTTTATTTTTTCATTTCTCTTTTCATTTACACTTCACCTATAATGCATTTGGCTTTTAGAGTTGTAACATTAAGTTTTGATCATAAAGATTCACTGCAGTATTATGTTTATACATAATTAATAAAATAGTTTGTATTAAAATTGGATGTCTATGAGAATTATTTTTTTAAACAGGTAAAGGTTTTATTTAAGTTTGATAAATACTATGGTATTGAAATATACTCATACAGAAAAATAAGTGATTTGTAAGGGAAAAAAAACATATTTTAGATATCCTGAACAGAAGTAACTTTGTCAGGTATCATAAAAATAAGTTAAAGGCTCTTATGTTAATATAGCAGTTAACATCACATAGTCACCTGTAAGTAATTTCATACACTAAAAATATCAAATGAATTAATCACTTCAATACGTTACATATTTTGGACAAATGCTCAAACTTTCAAATTAGAGCACTGCAGAAAATGAATATAGTATTCCATGCTCCTTTTGTAATGAAAGCTTTTTATATGTGGTTTATTTGCTTTGAAATTAAGCACATCTAATAATGTCACCTTGATTTAAAGGTACAAAAGTTTATTATGTCTCTTACTAGTAAAAATGGTAGAAAATATTTTAACAGCTTTTTATCAATGTAAATGTTTCTTAATTTTCCTCTTTATGATGTAAATTTGAAGGCAAATGACAATAAGAAAGGGCAAAAAAGAGGGAGATAAGACAACAGAAGAGAAAGATCCTGACAGTACTTCCCAGCTTTCAGTTTTTCTGAAACTGAAGTACTGATGTGGTAGTCCAAGTTCCCCTACAATTTCAGGAAAAGTTTTCTAGAGAAGAGCAGAAAGACAGCCAATGGATATTGAGCCCAAACAATGGCTACCTTGCTGTTCTGAATAAAGAGGTTTGGAGGTTTTGCCCCGAAGTACAACTCATTTTATGCTCTGATCTGGAATTCTGGAAATGAAAAGGAGCGAAAGCAATGTATGACGATACATGTATCTGGAGAAGGAATGTCAAGGTACTTTAAAAAGAATTCTCCAAGGTTTATTTGAATTTACATGATATGTTATCCTTTCTAGCAATTGTTGAGAGTAAATTATTGAACATTGAGGTCACACATCAGTGACAGTTGAAATCTCAGTAGGGAAAAAAAAAACTGCAGAATCTAACTAGTTACGGGGAAGAAATAGTCAAACTATATGGTAAAAATATGGAATAAACACAAAGCAGGAAACACACACACAAAATGGAGGAAGACCAAGAAATATGAATTTGTAGGCACAGCGAAAAGAAATAAAGTAAAATGGTTCAGATAACTAGGATGTATATACGTTTAAATCAGTGTTTTTTATATTAGCAATATCATCAGGAAGTCAGAACAAGCCTATATTTATAACTAAAATATCTTCAAGCTTGCCATCAAATAGATATTGTGTTGATATTTATAATATTGATATTATCAAATAAATATTGTTTTAAATAGAAATCATAATTTTAAATATTATAAGATTATTTTTTTAATTTAGATAAATACATTATCATTATGTCTCATAATTGCATTATGTCCAAAATTATGATCTAAATTCTAGGTTTCATAACTAGAATTTTGGGCCATCATTTATTTACTTCATAATCACTGTACCATTAACTGTCATTTACAATTTATTTTTTGGCTCGTACACAGATTTTATTTTTTATTTTAGTCCAGTGTCCTGTAAGGGGATTTAATCTACATGTCTAGATATACTTAGTAGACATTCCCAGAATTTAAGAATTTCTATTTCAGCATATGTGCAAAAGTGAAATAGAAGTGGGATACAAATCCTTCAAACCATTCCCACCCATCAGTTTATTATAATATATTTGGTATTTCTAGGACAAGATATAATATAACAAGTGACTCAGAAGGTAAATATTTCTATTATCATCTTCCTCTTCTTTCCCAGAATGTGCTTTTTATTTTATATCCCAATTTGAATAAGCACATTTTAATTCCTCACCTTCCACTGAACAGCCTGTGTGCCCTGACCCCAGTCGCTCTCACTGGCTCTCACCCTGCATTGATTAAGAGTTCCCAGAGATAACAGAGTGTGGGGGTGCATGAATAATCTCCTCGCTTCTCAAGTCAATTCTTGTGTCTCTCTGCAGTCTGGCAATAACACCCACAATTTGCGTAGTGAAGGGCTAGTTGTGAACTCTGAAATAGCATATGTATGACCTTCTGTTGAAAAAATAAAACTAGAAAAATTAATATTAATATAATATTTTCTTTCCCAAGGAGAAGAAAACACTGAAACATTTTCCTCTATGCTCCAGCTCTTCTCTGGTGACAGAGAATCATGCTTAACAATCAAAATGGGCAATTACGAGAAAATTTAGAGTTTAAATCTAGTAAGAGTAAAGCCATTATCATCGTTAGGAAACTAGAGGAAACTGCAAAAAAGTGAGGTGTTTTTATATGCTACCAACCAGAGCTGGCTGCAACTACACCTTTATCTCTATAATCCACTGTCAAATTCTTACCTCAGTTATTCAACATCCCTGTCACTAAAGCAGTTCCCACACGAATCTCTGTTGCCAGACTTTTCACTTTCCAATCCTGCTCAATTTTGCCATTAGAGTTATCATCCTAATTCACAATCCAATCACATCATTTTGGGACTCATAGATGACTTGCCATTACCTACAGAAGAAAGTGTAAGCTTCTTAGCCTAGAAAAGAAGTGTCTCCTTTATTTCGTCCTTTAGTGATTTTCCAAGATTTTTTTCCTAAAGTACTCATCCCTCCCGCAGTCTTGCTCTTGCAGAATTCTCTCTGTGCTGTAAGAAGATGTGACCTTTGGATACTCTCATTCTTACACATCCACCCTCACATTATTCCTCTTAAGAGTTCTCTTTTGTATTTCAGTCAGCGTTAATGTATAATCACTTAAAAAGGCCTAACACAAATAAAGCCTCCTCCTAAATTCTCAGGGCAATCGTTGTATTTTATTTCCTCAGATCCCACACTGTGTGTACTGTATAGAACTATTTGCATCTATTTCCAACAGATTTTGAGATCCAAGGGGACTAACTGCATTGTATTCCCTTATATTTCCCTTCTATCCCTAAGTTTAACTTATAAACAGAATTAGTGTCCATTTTTTTCCTTACCTAGTAACTTGAGCATCTACAGATTATAAGAAAAATTCTGTTGCGTACTGACGACATAAGGACTAACACAGTTAAAATAAAAAATGTTGGTGTCCATATGCGAATGTGCACAACACTAGTAACTCTTTCTGTGTTCTTAGGTTTTTCTCCACAGATGCATTAAAATTATAACCTATTTTTTGCTAATATTGATTGATTGATTAAACAGTCAGGTCCAGGAGAGAGAGCAGAGTCTTTGAAATCAGAAAGATCTCAGCTTAAATTTTATTTTGCCACATTTTGGATATAATATATGCAAAATGAGGATTGAAATATTTAATTTTCAAGTATATTTTGAATGATCAAATAGGTAAAATTGGGTTGAATGGTAAGAAATGGCCAATATTCTACCATCTTTACCAACAGACACAGAAAAATTTTGCTATGGAAGGCAGTACACATAATTCTCTGCAGAACAGATAAGTACTCCATGGTCACATCTTTAGATGATGAAGGTAAGATTATGATGGTAGTTGTCATATTATTATGATTAGTATAATGTAATGATGATGATGTTGACAAGGCCCCATCAGTTCTCATTCAGTCTTCTCATAACCAAGGCTCATACTTTAACTTGGCTCAGTTGTGTTTGAAAAATATAATAAAACTACCTGGCCCAAATCACAACCTGGGTACTAGGAAGTAGCCTATGTTAAAGCAGTTAACCTATGATATGTATGAGAGCTAACGGTTGCAAAGCCAGGCAAAGGTTTGCCTTAAATTCAATCACTAATAATTGAGTCTCATCTATGAGCAGATATTGTCGATGCAGGAACAAAAAGACAAGTGATATGCAGCCCCTGCCTTTTAAGAGCTTACAGTTAGCTCTTACACAATACAGGCAGTGATGTGCTTGAAGAGAAATTTAGCAGGAAGAGAGGAAATTTTGTTTTATTGCTGGGGTCTACATACATCTCTGGTCTTTAGGAAGGCTCTGGTTTTCCTATATACCTCTTAATTTGTGCACCTTCTTATATAATTAAAACCATTTATTTTAATGGGATTCTGAACAATTTATAAACAGGGCATAACAAAGAATTGTTGCTGATTTATTTTTCTCTCGGTATCTCTGCTCCTTCAATGCACTCTTCTCTCTCTTTTTTCTCTCTCTCAGTTATACATATAAGTATATGAGATAATGAAGAGCAATTCAACATAAATAACATTATTCCATAATGACATGGTTTTTTAATGACATTCCTTACATAACACGATACCTTGATGACATAGTTTTAAAGATGTTCAAAGTTAATTGCTATTTTACTTCTAGAAATTACCTATAAAAGTTAAACTTCAAAAAATCCAGTTTCTTATAAGATTATAAAAAATTTATTCTAAAAACATCAATGAGGCTATATTTCTATAAACCATCTGGAAAAATAGAAAATAACTTTAACATTCGCATCTTAAATGGTTTTTACCTAAGTTTTCCTTTCCTCTACTTTTCAGTTAGTATAAAATGCACTGAAAAGAAAATTGCTTATTTTCAAAATGTATCTCAAATCATTATTTGCATATATTTACCTGAGAGGCAGACCTACAATAGTTATATGCTAGGAAAATATTCTATTTTAAATCTGACAAAGCATGTCTATAACCACATATTCAATTAGAAATACAGATACACTGAAGAAAAACAATTTTTAAGAAACTTGTCTGTATTCTCTTTGCTATTTTATGTTCAAATTCTAGCCACTCAAACTGCAAATGAGTTTAATATGAACATGATGGAAGCAATAAGCTCCACTGAGTTTTACTACATTTTCCAGGCACAACCCTAGAAGCTTTATGATGAGGTGTCTTTTTGTTTTGATGATAACACATTTTATCTTTTATTTAGAAATCTATCTCTTTATACAGTAGGACTTTTGTAAAAATAGTATTTTCAGAACTCACTTCAGTTTAATAAATACCATTCTTCAGATTTTCCCTTGAACAAAAGTTCTTTCTTAATAAATGGCTTACAGACAAAAGATATTTGCATTGTAAGGGAAGTCATTATTTTTAAATATATCTATAGTACATTATTACTCAAATTTCAATTCTAATTATTTTTAAAAGATATATGATTTCCTCTAGAGCTTGAGAAAAATACAATGCATTAAAATTATATCATAAGTAAGAGAATACAAAAGTGAAACAAATTTCAACAAAAAGTATGAGTGACTGGTGCAAGCAGAGGACATGGGAAAAAAGATCCAGCCAGACCAGCCAAATACATTAATGTTTCAAAGCTTTTCACTTTTATTATTTGAAGAATTATTTTTCAGTCTACTTAATATTGATTGTTTCTCTCTTTAATAGCAAAGTAAGAGGAAACTAAAATGTTGAATAATGAAAGTGTATTTTGGTTACACAAGTATTTCCATTTTTGAGAGAGAGCATTTAAAATTTTCGAGAAGAAGTTTGTTTTTATTTTAAATTTATAGTGGTATTGTACTATGTCTGTAGGGAAAATCAGAATGTTTCTAATGAAAACAAACATGCATTTATTTTCCCCTAACTTGGCATGTGATTTATGAAGCTGTCTTTATTCCTCTGGACTTCTGTTTAAACACTCCAACTATGTACAGGTAGAATTTTTTTTAGAATGGTTGAGTATAATAGGTTTATCTTTTTCCAACATGATATAAATCAATAGCCAAAAGACAAATGACAGTGCAGTTAAAAAAGAAGAGAGGAAGTGTTAAAACACTTGCTAAAACATTCCCAATCATGCTTTATGTGTACTGTGAATTTGGACATTAAATCTAGGTTGACTGATAAACATGGTAAACATTTGAAATGTACAATGCTTGTATTTTAGATGTAAACAACTAAAAGTATTCAGATCCAGCACTGGTTTAATATTCATCCTCGGTTTACAGAGCATCCGTTACCCACAGTATGAAAAGACACTTTGCAATTTTGGTTTGAGTTACAGTTTCTTACTAAAAGCTCAATTTATACTGAAATAATAGTTTTCCCTTAGTATTTCAAAATCTAAAAAAAAATTATCTGAAGTATCTTTACAATTTGAAAAGTATTCTCTTGTTTTAAACTACAGATGGAAACATGTCATTCTAATAGCAAATGGTTTGCTTCTAAGGAAGTATGTGCATTTGAGTGTGTGCCTGTGTGTGTACATATACAAATGTGCACATACACAGCACGCCGCACACAGGAAACATTGGTTAAGGTTCCAAATAGGACAATATTATGAAGAGTTAACTCCTATTGGCTAGAAACTGTAGAATATCACGGCCAAACTGGAAGCTTGAGTCTAACAGTTTGTTGTTTTTTTTTTTATTTCAAAATTAGCTGAAGTAGCAGACACAGGCGTATATTAGACCTTGAATAAGGATAATAAGCAGATATATGTGTGTAGAATCTAAAGATGAAGGGGAAGTTTAGGGTTTATGTTTCCAGCTGCTTAGAACCAAACAATGTACATTTCAAAGTTCCAAGGGCATGTTTGCACAGACATTCTAATTATTAGTTCACTTTATCTCTGCTGGCTCAACGTGGTTCTCAGTTTTTTAATCACTTCTCTACTGGCACAGCTAATGTGCCTACAAGTTGTCTAGAATTTTAATATTGCTAAATTTAGTGACACAAGTTGTGATTAAATTGTGAAAACTTGTTTAATGCAAACCCTGATTGAAAAGAATACATGGTTATTTAAGGAAAATGTACAACTTTGCAAAAATTATATAGCACTATATATGGCCCCACACTTAACAGCTTTACCAACCTGCAAAAAAGTTGGTTCTCGTAGAAAACTGCCAGGCTATGTAGTCTGAAATCTGGAGTCGTAATACCAGAGAGCTGTCAGTCAGCCATCCATCCATCTAATTGGCTTCTTACCATCTTTCCATCATGTTTTTTTTATAACTGGTCGCCTCTGGCTAAAATGCAAATCATGAGGAAGAGCCGTCTAGAAAAAGCTGCTGCTTTCTTAATTATCTGTCAGAGTATGGACCAGTGGACCCAGGGCCGCACTGTAGAGTTATGCTAAGCAGCAAGGCATCATGGGAATTGGAGTGACAGCTCATTTTCCTCCTGTGTTTTCTGTGTTCGAATGACAATGCAGAAATATGGGTTTTCCCACACTTTCTCTGAACACCTGGGCCATTGCTCAGGGGAGCACAAAGCCAAAACTGTCACATTTCCAGACATGGTCTTATTGCTGTCACTATGACAGGATTGTTGACAAATGCCAGCAGTCATCTCGGCATCTTGGGAAATGTCTGCCATGATTGTGTCAACAGCCTGACAGAAATTGTTAATGTTTAAACTTCTTCCACTGACAGAATCCTGTCTTGCTGACAATATTTGTCATATGAAACTCAATCTTTGTCAAACTTGCTTAAAAATTAACACTTTCTCAATTTCCTTTTTTTTCTAGTTTACTGCCTAGTGGTGCAAAATTTTAGCAATAATATTTCAACAAGGTAATGTAACACAGTAATTGAAGTCCACATTGTCTCCAGATCCTCCAATCCATTGCTAACTTACATTCATCTTGTCCTTTTGACCTTTACTATAAGAATAATTAGGCATTTATATATCAAACTTGTAAATTATTCAGGAGGTACAAAATATACTATTCCTCAGTATATGATGTGGAAAATCAATTAAATCATGAAGATTTTTAACTTATATGAGAATGAGTTAGTTAAGTTTAAACTAACTTTTTAACTTTACATTGAAAATTTTTTATTTTATTATTTTTTAACTTTAATTTAAGAAAATTAATCTGACAGGTTAAATAGTGTCTTTTGTAAGAAATCAACAAGGAGGTGAATGGAAGTTCTTTTTTTTTTTAACTGTGTAATTTTGTCAAATATGGACTATAGAGAAAGCCTGAATTTACTAATTCTGATAAATCTGTTGGGAAATATTTATGTTAACATCATAAAAAATGTTATTTTCATTTTAAAAGAAATATCCTTTTTAAAATCTACAGGTGAGTGGTTTTAAAAAATATATTTTTGGTGAGATACAATGTTCAGATTGCTAGAAAGAAGTTAAATCCTATTTGGCCATCCTAGAAATACCCAGTCACTCACAAGATGCTACATTTCATAGACATGGTGTATAAAAGAGTAATTGATTAGCTGAATACCTTGTCCATCTGTCCCTGACAGAACAATCCTTAGCAAACTAAGAGTGGCAACTTTTTAATAATGACATAAATATGATTGGTTATATTATTAGGTAGTGTGTTATAACCTACAAATATGGGTTTTATATGTATATAATTTAAATAAATTATTTAAATATGTTCATGTATATGTATACCAGTAAGAACATATTTACATAATTTATTATCAAAATAACAATCTCCTAGAAAAAGGAAATGTGTCTAGAGATAGCATTTACCTGAGTTGCTGCCAAATATAATTTTAGATACTCTACAGATAGGGAATGGACCAGGTGCTGTTTCATTTGCTGAAGTAAGTAGACTTCTTAATATATTTTTTAGTTTCAAATTGTATTTATTGTCAGAGCTATATATATTAATTAAATTAACTTTATTTTTTAAAGCAGTTTTAGGTTCGTAACAACACTGAGCAGAAAATAGATTCTCACATACCTTATGTACCCTATATCCCCATCGAGGCACAATAAATATTCCACTATCAAGACTGTACAACAGACTGTTATATTTATTACAATCAATGAACCTACACTGATACATTTTCATATTATTTTTATATTTTTTTAATTCAAACAACATAAGTATCTTCAACAGTACAATGTGAAGTGTTAGATAGGAAGTTGACAAACTTGTTCTGCAATGAAACAAATAGTAAATATTTTGAGTTTTTCTGTTTTATAACTATTCAATTCTGCCATTGCAAAAGTAGTATAAGTGGTACATTTTAAAATATGGGCATAGTTCTGTACCAGTAAAACTTTATTTATAAATAAATTGGGCTGGATTTGACATACAAACGGTAGTTTGTTGACTCCTGATTTAGAACATGGGCTAAGTAACTAGACAGATCCTGATTTCAAATTTCAGCTCTATTGTACACTAGCTGTGTGATGCTGAGCATATTTCCAGTGTACCACTTTGTTATCTCAGTTAGTCCTCAAAATAACCTTTAGAAATGTCTTAATCACCAGATATTACTAGTGAGAATTGATAGCTCACAGAGGTCAAGCCATGTCCCCAGAGCTTCCAGGTACTGAGGAACAAATCTGGAATTCTAATGTCTTTCTGAATTTGTAGTTTTCTGTTTTTCTCAGGTATGATATTTTGTCTATAATTCTTACATATTTTTGAAATAAAATAGGTCAAATTAAAAATCTTAGAGGACAGTAAGAGAGAAAACATGGGCTGGAGCAATATTTATGATTCAGGGGAAAATGTGTGCTTTACCATCAGAATTGCTTCCTCTGTTGACAACACAGGGTTCTCTGCCTTCACCTCCATTAGCACTGATCGCCTCCTACAAATGGCCTAGGCAATCAAGAACAGGGTACAAAATGGAAAGAGGAGATGTGCCTCCTAAATAATTGTTAAATATTTAAGAATGTTTCTCTCAAAAATTCAATGATGGTTATTTTTAAGTGTCAATTTGATTAGGCGCTAAGATGCCCCAATATTTAGTTAAATATTATTTCTCAGTGTGTCTGTGAGGGTGTTTCTGGACAAGATTAACATATGAATCAGTAGGCTGAGTAAAACCGATTGCACTTTCCAATATGGGTAGGTATCATCTAATCTGTTGAAGGCCTAAATAGAACAAAAAGGAAGAAAGGAGAATGTGCTCTCTTTCTGCCTGCCTACTTCTGAGCAGAGCTATAGGTCTCTTGCACTTGGACTAGACCTTGTATTACTGGCTTTCTTGGTTCGAAGGCTTTTGAACTTGAACTGGAACTATATTATGAGCTCTCCATCTTGCAGACAAAAGATTATGGTACTTCTCAGGCTCCATAATTATGCCAGACAATTTCTTATTAAAATCTATATAGAAATAATAATTAATAATACCAACATAAACACAATTTATTGTTTATGTTTGTCTAAAGAAACTGACTAATATAGCATTGTTTAACCTCCTTTCTAAGTAAATTATGACTATAGTTTCCTCCACACTTGGCCACATGGACTGTCTTAATCTCATGGAACTATATACCCAGCATCCTTATCTGGATCAGTGTAGAAGGTATAGAATCACTCCCTTTTGAATATAAATTTAGGAAGACTCTGAAAGAAGTGTTGCATCAAGAACTTACAGACTTCAGCAGGAGTGGAAGGAATATCCCTAGACAATGTCCTGCTGCTCTACCTGTTCCTCTTGGACAATTCAATATAATTCAATTCAATTTAAATCCATAAGTATTAATAGAGCATCTGTTTTGTTTTAAGCTAAGTGGCATAGAGGATTCAAAGAAACATAAATCTTAATCACTGTCAACAAAGAGACAATGATAACAATTTTTAAACAATACAGAAATAATATGATAACATGCTTAAAATCAAGAAACACTTTGTTTAGCTTTAGGTAAGGACATCTTTAATATTTATGAAATACTGCAAATTATACAGATATAGTCATGAGCTAGGCAAAACGAAGTGAAATATCTCTCTCAAATCTCTTTCTGTGTCTCAACTTTGAACTCCCTGGAGCCAAGAGGGGCTTTTAGCAGACTCAAGGTTAGTTTTGAAGATGTTGTGTTAGGACATGAGAGGAGCTATAGGTTGAATTGTGTGCTCTGTAAAGATATATTGCAGCCCTAACCTCTAGTACCTCAGAATGTGACCTCTTTGGACATAGTGTCCTTGCAGATATAATAAATGAAGATGAGGTCACTGTGGAGTGAAGTGAACCCTTAATTCCATGTGACTGGTGCCCTTAAGAGACACGAGGGAAGGACAGCCATACTACGATGGAGGCAGAGATTGAAATGATGGATCTGTAAACCAAGGAAATGGAAGGTTTGTTGATAAAAATCAGAAGATAAAGAGGCAAGGAAAAATTCTCTGCTACAGGTTTTAGAGGAAACGTGACCCAACTAACACGTTGATTTCATGCTGGTGGCTCCCATAATTGTGAGACAATTTGTTGTTGTATGAAGCTACACAGGTTTTAGTATTTTGTTATAGCAGCCCTGGGAAACTAATACAGGGGACATTAATGTATAGAAGTGGTAAGCCTAATTTTACAGCCTAATTAATCTGGATTAAAAACACAGTTTCATCATGTCCCTTATGTTTATTTCCTTATCTGCATAATAAAAATTCCTCACAATCAGGAACTTCCTCAGACTTAATATGGAGATTAGTACCAACACACAGCCAACGCTAATATGCTCACCACATGCCCTGATGCCTTGACTAAACCTAGATAGGCAGTCAAAGCTATTGTAGGGATTTAACAAAATTCCAACCTCCTTCAGAGTGTGTTCATGAGTATCCAAAAAGCACAGTGGCAAAAGCAAAGTTGGAAATAAGCAAATTTTCAATTTACATATGGTTTTCCAAGACAGTTAAGACATACATTTTTTCTGCCTTTGAAGATTGCAAGTTGGGAGTTACTTACCTTATGACTATATTATTTTCTAAATCCAAAACTAGAAGACCTATACAAAGTGTAAGTGAATCTATGGTAACAAAGCAGTTGTTATCTGGAATCAGAACTGTTAGGTACTTTGGGAGATCATGGCATTGCATAGATGGACTTGTGACCTAGACCTCAGTAGATCACCCAGGAACTCAGGAAAAACAATTGTTCTCTGTATAGGCTATAAATGTTGAAATTCCAAAAGAGCGTGTTTTGTGTAGGCTATGGAGGCTTATTCCAGATCAATGAGGTTATGCTTCCACAGGCCAGTTGCAGAGACTGGAGAACAGCTATACAGTCATATCTTCATTGATCAGTCAGTGACTTTAATCTCTCTTTCACTTTTCAGCTACTGTATAGTATGCTAAATATAAAACCACTTATTTTCAAAATACACCTCAACTAATTGTTGTTTTAATACATCTCCCTGAGATACATGCCTACAATGAGTCTATAGGGAGAATTAATTACTTTTTTAAAAATAATAGACTCTGAAAGGAAGAGGCTTTATAAACACAGAATATTATTTTATATAGACGAAGTCCAACTGTAAGGAAAGTGCCAGAAATCAGGCCAGAAAGTTCCCAAGCAAAATAGGACCCTGAAATTTCTCCCAAACCTCATAGAAAAACCACTTGAATCTATAAAGTCAACTGATATTAGTGCAAAGCAGGAAGGAGAAGAAATACTACCCTTTGTGAGGGGCCAAAAATAGGACAGTAAACACAATTATGTTTAAAGGATCTGCAAAAGTCAAAATTGGGTTTAGATTCCACTTTAGCAGTGGACACTAATAGATACTTTTACAGGCTATAATTATTTTCTAATTAAAAGTATTACTGAATATAAGATAGCTGTGTGATGCAGAGTTTGGAAAAAGAATGGAAAGACTGAGTTAATAAGGTGACAAGTGAAGGTTAATAAATTATTATTCAGGTTTTCTAGATAATTGGCATCACTTGGGAGTAGGAGCAAAAGACTGAAGCTGGGAAGAGATGAACTATTGTACTAGAACACTTCAACAAATGACCCACTTAACACCAATTATCATGCTATTTTGCCATTACTCCTAGGTTTGTTAACTATCTTGCTATCCTTTAGGAAATGTGTCATACAAATGACAAAATGAGATTAATTATAATAAATTCAAGACAACACTTTTGAAGCCAAGTCTCACTTATTAGGGCTTATTTTAAATAAACCTACCAATTTGTGGTTCATGGTTAGGTAGACTTTGCCAAAGCATCACTTTTCTGTGAAAGCCTTAATTCCTTCTTTGCCCTTCTGATATATACTTGATAGAAAATTTAGATGTTAACTTGCTTATTTTTAAATTCTTTCTAAATTTTATTTTTCAATTACAGCTTAGATTCAATACTATTTTGTATTAGTTTTTAATATGCAATGCTCTTTATTCCAAAAAGCATTTTATTTGGCTTCTTTATCATGCTACTGTAAATTATCTCTTTAACCAATAATAGTGATAGCATGAACTTTATTTTAGTATTTTGTTAATGGCTACATACATACTTAAATGCATTGTAAAAATTCTAACTTGGGTTATCTATCCCTTTCCCAAAAAGGCATGAGAATTTATAAATTATTAAATATAGGCCATCAAATTTAATCTTTCCTTATGAGTCTTGTTACTTTTAACTAAATTAAACTAAGTTTTTAACTGAATTGGACCTCAGCTCTCCACACTGATAGAGAAGGCCAGCTGAAAAGTTTTTAACACAATCTTATCAACATGCACAGGGCTGTAGAGCTTAGGCACAGGCCCAAAATCTATTTCTCCACTTCCTTTCAAGTCAGTGTTCAGGCAGTAAATCAACATTATTGTTTGTGCATAATAATGGGAGTTCTGCCGTTGAACGCACAACTCCTGCTTTTAAAACTTGGAGGAGCCACACTTGGAGAGACATCAAGAGGGGAAACTGGAAATTCTAGCAAGTGAAGAGACTTGTAAAATTATGTGTCGCATTCAGTCTCTACTGCCACTAAATTCTAGTTTTATATACTGTGGGTATCTGCCGAGATTAGGAAGCTATTGTTTAAGGTAAACTGTTCTTGGGACTCAGGATTTCATGGAAAGTGAGAGACCTTGACAGGCTCCATGGGCTACTTTTCCACCCCTGATCATTGTATAAATATCTGGAATAGCCTCTTCATTCATGTGTGAAGTTTTGATCATTTTTCCTTCATTAGGTGACCTCAGCTTCCCAAAGGCTCTGATGACCCCAGTCTCAAGAAAGCATTATTCAGATGGTGGGAAGAGTTTGAGCACTGCACAGACTCTGGCATATAGTAGATATTAAATAAGTATATATAAAACATGGACAGAATGAAAGACCCAAGAGGAAATCTCCAAAGTCCATTATAATGGATTGCATAAAGATGTTTTCTGTTTGAGCGCTCATTAGGCAGCTTTTGTTGTTCTTGGAATTGATTCATTTGAACTGATTCCTCCTTTAAATTAGAATTAGAAATTATTTAAGAACAGGAATTATTGTATACACTTTCTATATGATCCCATGAACTTGGATTATAAGTAGTGGTATCCAAAAAAACTTAGAAGAGGAGCCCTGACCAGCAGAGCTCACTTCGTTGAGCATCGACCTGCAAAGCAAAAGGTCTCTGGTTCAATTCCTGGTCAGAGCACATGCCTAGGTTGCGGGCCGCTAGGTGCACATGTGAGAGGAAACCAAAATGATGTTTCTCTCATGCATTGGTATTTCTCTCCCTCCCCTCCCCCCTCTCTAAAAATAAATAATTTTTAAAATTAAATATTAAAAGAAAACTAGGGGAGGACAATTAGTATGGTGTGAATGTTTGTGTCCCCCAAAATTCATATTAATGAATTAATATGCTAATGCCCAATGTGATGTTATTAGGAAGTGGGTGTTTGGGGAGGCCATGGGTGGAATTAATGTTCTTATAAAAGGGACCCCACTGAGCTTCCTAGCCCCTTCTGTCATGTAAGGACACAACAAAAAGTGTCTATGACCCCGAAGAGAGGCCTCTCATGCCCATGCTAACACCCTGAATTTGGGCTTCAAGCTTTTCAAACTGAGATATCAATTTCTGTTGTGTGTAACCTATCCAGTCTGTGGTATTTTGTTACAGCAGCCTGATTGGACTAACTCAGTGATCACAAAAGCTCATGTCTGAGTGCTTTCTGTTTGCCAGGTTGATGTTCATGAGGACGCTAATACCAAGGATGGCTGAGACTGGGACCGATTGCATAAATAATTGTGATAATTCATTTTTATAGATATACTAATATGTAAACTGCAAGATTTGTTATATTTAAGATGAAAATAATTTGAAGGGAAAATGGATGCCCCCCAACCAGTGAAATATCAACTTAACTACTAACTAAATAACCATGGCCTTTATTTTCTTTAGGTAAATCCAAAAAGTCTCAGTAGCTACTTCAAATACCCAGATCTCATCCCTTTCAATCTCTCTACATTACTATAATGATTCAATAACTTCCCAGTGGTAAGAAGCTGCTTTCTTTTTTTTTTTTTCTTTTGGCCACTGAGCTCTTCTCTTTCACTGTCTAGAAATTTTATAAATAAAACATGGTTGAATTAAGATTTCCAGAAAGAAAGAAAAACTAATAAAAAGAACAAAGAGAGAAACTAATTAAAATTACACATATATATAGCAAAGGGTAATGCCCTTTTAACTGAGGCATTTAACTTGAAACTCTCCTTTAAGTTTATCAAAAGTAACTTCTCCACTTTGACATGAAGTTTTTGGTATAACACATGCCAGTTTGGCCACTCCGTTACAGAAATGACTTTCAAATGTGCAGCAGATGGTAATCAAAACTGACTGGAGGCTTCTGAGGATATATGTTATGATTAACAAGACATGGACTGCACAACTCAGAAATTAAGGAATGTCAGGGACTCTTAAAGAAGAATCTGATGATAATTTGGAGTGTTAAGGTCAGGTGGCAACATAAGCCACTTCCAGAACAGCCTGGAATGTGACAAGACAAGACGTGTGGTAGGGTGATAGAAGTCGTAACCAGAATCATGTATGAATGACAGTTCCTGACTTCTCATGTTAACCCTGTGACATATTAGCATACATCTGAAATATAATAATGTCTGAATATGTACTTCTGACAGCTCCCAAACAATCACATCCATGAAGGGCATTTGCAGACGTAAGTGTGTGAGAGGTGGAAAGGGGGTTAGCTGAACCCTACCCACAATCCATATAGCTGCCAAGCCTCCTCGTTGTTATCAGAATATGGATTAATATTAATATATAATAAGTATATATATAAAAATTATACCCACTCTCCCTGAAAATCAAAGAGAAAATATGGTGTTTGGTAAGTTGCTTTCATGCTATTTGAGATGTCAGAACTTTCTCAATTCTAATCCCTCTATTAGTTCATTCATTTATTTTTTTCCAGTTAGATTGTTATAAAAAGGTTGCTGAGGTCCAGCCTTGGGCCTCTTGCATAAATATTAGACTAATAATCAATGACATTTATTAGAAGTGTACTAAGTGTCATATACTTTTCTAAATGCTTTACAGTTACAGACTCATTTAATCCTCACACCAATCCGATGAATTATGCATTCATAATTTTATCCCCATTTACAGATAAGGAGACCAAAGCACATAGCTATATAAGTTGCAAAACTGTATTTAACAGGGTCAAATTGTCTCCTGACTGAAGTCTTTTAAATTCTGTGCTTTTCTGCAACTCCCTTACCAGTCTGCACTTTCCCCAAGAGTGATACCAGCTGCAAAGTCCCTAAAATCAATATTCTTTACTGTTGTGTCAGAATTTATTGAACTAATAAATGAATAAATGTGACTTTTGCAGAGGTGTGTCTGATATTAGAGGAAGGAGGGCACAGTGGTATAAAGGCACATACTGAATTGGTCCCATATCATCCCCGGCTACTGAAGAGACTTGAACAAATTATTTCTCCCATCTGGAATCCAATTGCTCTTCATCTATAAAGAAAAGAGATTGATTGGATTACTTTTAGGGTCACCTGTAAATCTAATAAACATAGTATTTTATAGTAAAATATAAGAATCTTAATCCTTTTTTAGGTCTTGGCTAACAAGTGATTTTCTCAGAGATGCCATCTGGAATACTTTATATAAATCAGGTGTCATTTTATATATCACTCCAGTCTTTGCTGATGGTAGGTATGTACTTATTTCTTTATTTTATTTTCTTTCTCACCCACAAGACTGTATATCCCCTGGGGATAGAAACTAGAATTGTTTTATTGTCTATTTTTTAATTTATTTCTTTTTTGAACTTCTATTTTTTGTTTTATATATTGTTTATTCCATTATAATTGTCCCAATTTTTCCCCTTTGCCCTCCCCCCCAACTCAGACCACCCCTCTCTCCCTCAGTCAGTCCCCACACCATTGTCCATGTCCATGGGTAATTCATACATGTTCTTTGACTAGTCCCTTCCCCTTCTTTCCACCATTTTCCCCTGCCTCCTCCCCTCTTACAGCTGTCAGTCTGTTCCATGTTTCCATGTCTCTGGTTATATTTTGCTCATTAGTTTATTTTGTTCATTAGGTTCCAGTTATAAGTGAGATCATATGGTATTTGTCTTTCACTAGCTGGCTTATTTCACTTAGAATAACAGTCTCCAGTTCCATCCATGCTGTCACGAAAGGCAAGAATTTCTTCTTTCTTTCTGCTTCATAACATTCCACTGTGTAAACGTACCACAGTTTTTTAATCCACTCATCTACTGGTGAGCACTTGGAGTGCTTCCATCACTTGGCTATTGTTAATAATGCTGCTATGACCCTTGGAGTGCACAGGTTCCTTTGAATTGGTGTTTCCGATTCTTAGGGTATATTCCCAGTAGTGGTATCACTGGGTCAAAAGGAAGCTGTGTTTTAAATTTTTTGAGGAAATTCCAAACTGTTTTCTGCAGAGGCTGTACCAGTCTGCATTCCCACCAACAGTGCACCAGAGTTCCCTTTCTTCCACATTCTCGCCAGCACTTATTTGTTGATTTGTTAATAATAATTCTGACAGGTGTGAGGTGATATCTGAAGGGGTTTTAATTTGCATCTCTCTGATGGCTAGTGATGTTGAGTATTTTTTCACATGTCTATGGGCCATCTGTATCGGCTTCTTGAAGAAGAGTCTATTCAGGCCTTTTGTCCATTTTTTGATTGTACTGTTTTCCTGGCGTTGTCATATAAGTTCTTTATATATTTTGAAGATTATAAATAAATGGGACTACATCAAATTAAAAAGCTCCTGCACGGCTAAAGAAACCATCATCAAAATGAAAAGGGAACCAAGTGTATGGAAAAACATATTTGCCAATGATACATTCTACAAGAGTTTAATCTCCAAACTATATTTTCCATTTTAAACTTAATATCAAGCACAGAATTTTGCATACGCTGGACATGCACAAATTATTTACCTCATTTATTTTGTAGTGCCATAGAAGAAATCATGCTATCTTATTTGATGATTTTTAAGATGATAATAATGCCAGCTTATTGTTAGTGACAACTATACCACTTAAAAAGAATTGTTACAATCATTAGCTTCATAATAGCCACAGTAATAGCTAAGCTATTTTTTAAGTTTGATAACAATCTTTTATTATATTTTTTAAATGTATAAATAACTACAGGCATTTCTTCTTTCTTTGTTTTTGACTTTATGATACTATTTTTAGCATCTATAATTTTACTATTACCTGTGTGGTAGATTGCAAAAAAAAAAAAAATAGCCTCTGCAATACTTTGTAGTTCTTCCAAAAAAAGGAGTGGAATCTGTTTCTTCACTCTTTGAATCTGGGAAGGAGAGGTGGAGGTTTTAAGATTTGTATTAAGCAACAGAAACTGGCAATAGTGAGATTGTGCCTATTTGAAGCCCAGACCATAAGAGGCCTTGCAGCTTGCTTTCTATCTACTTTTGGGGGACAAAATGCAACCATGGTAATAATTCATATAAGCCTACTGGATGATGAAAAACCCATGCCCGATCACTCTTGTTGCCCCAACTAATGGCCAGTCAACTACCACTTATGTGAGTGAAGCCTTCTGAGACTAGCTAGCCCTAAATAATGTGCCAGCTGCCTATAGACACATGAACTAACCTAGTCAAAATCAGTTAAGTTAGGCCAGATCAGAATTGCCTAGCAGAATCATGAGCTAAGTGCTGGTTGATTTAAAGCCACTATATTTTAGTGTGGTCTGTTATACAACAAAAGCAAATAGATAAACTCAAATAGAATGCTATTCTGTAAGTTTACTATGATATTGTGGTAATTTATCTCAATCAAATAGAGGCAAGAACTTCACACTATTTTTAATTCTTGCAACAGTGTTGTGTAGATTTCCTTTTCTTTGTCTTTATAAAAGTTGATGTGAGGTTCTGGAAGCCAAATCTTTCCCACACCCACACTTTTAATTAAGTTTTTAATATGTAATATAACCAGCTTTGTTTGTAATTATATATTTTATAAAATAAAAATATCTTTTACAAGCCTTTGAAATAATCCCTCATAATTAAATTTGATTTTTTAAAAAATAGATAGCTTTTGTGGCATCCCTTCTACATGATTGCAGTTGTTTGCTTGCACTTGCTTTCTTCCAGACTCTTGATTTTATTCAGTATACTCAAGGTCACCTGAAAAATGACATGTGCGCAAATGACTTTATTACCTAATAAGTATCAGATTCTCTGTACTCAGATTTCATCAGCCTATTTTCTTTTATATCATTCATTTCTGCTCACATATATAAATGTACAGCATAAACTGAATTTTGTTCATTCTCTGGACAAAGAGCCTTACTAAATAATTTTCCTCTAGCTTGGAAGGAATGCTTTAAAAAACATCAACCCTAAGGCTCTAGCAGATCAGAGAGCTATGAATAGGACTAAAGAAATAATTGTACATATGGAAACTTAGACTCTAAAAATCAATAAGCAACATAAGTTAGAAATGAGTGAATGAATGAATGAGTGAATAGGTCTCAAGAATAAATAATACTAATTCTAATGCTTTCCTTCTCCAGGGCCTGGTACTTCTCTTGATGTGGGCATTTTGTCCACATTATAGCCTGACTCAGGGGCTAAGATACACTGGTAATGTCACCTATGTTACATAATATTTTAAATGCAGGTCTCAGCAGGCTCACAGATTTTCAAATTCCCTGACAGAAAGTTAGGTTGACACAAGACTGCTTGATCAACCAGAGAAAGTGACAGGAATTCTATTAATACCTGGATAAAGAATTCATAAGGGAACATAGTAGGTCAGGAAGATATTCCTAAAGTAAGAAACTTTGCACAAGAATAGACTAAGTCAGTTTGATTTGGTCAAAACTGAAGGAAAAGATAGAAAGAAGTGAAAAGGTAGGAAAGACTAGCATAGATATTTTTTGAGTTGACTGAAGAAAGAATAAATTTAACTAAATCAATAGTAATTATATTGGCAAGTCTAGAGAGGCACAACATCAGGGCAGGAAGTGGCAGGGGGTGATAGGGAGTGACTGAAAGGGTAACTTAAGCTGGGAGGATATGAGAGAATGGATGAGCAGCACTGTGCAGGGCAGTGAATCATTGTTGGCTGACACGATTTAACTAGAACTTTGTGTAGAACTTAAAAGTTTTTCACTTCCTGCTGGTGATATACAGTATTCACTTATTTTTCTCTCAATCAATTCAGACATGTTTGTGTGCAATCGTTATCGTAGGTAAGGCAATCATATATTAAGCTGTCATTGCATAAGGTAATAAATATAATTGAATATGGATAATATAAACTGCTACCAAAAATCTGTAATAGTCATGGCAAAATTAATTGTGCATATGGATAGTTATACTCTAGAAATCATTCTGTATGAGACTTAGTGGTAGATACATGTCATTATATATTTGTCCAAGCCCATAGATTGTACAACACCAAGAGTGAACCCTAAGGTAAACTATGGACTTTGGATGATGACGATGTGTCAGTGTAGTTTCATTGACTATAATAAATGCACCACTATGATGCAAGATGTTAAAAGTTGGGAGGCTGTGTGTATGTTGGCTGCAGTGTGGAAGTGGGGGCTGTATATGGGAAATCTTTGTCCTTTTTGCTCAATTTTGTTGTGAACCTAAAACTGCTCTAGAAAATATAGTCTATTTTTAAAAAGTAAATAAACAGAGTAGTATAACAAAAAAATAAAAATTATTTATGCTCTGCATAGATTAAAGGTAAGAAAACGAATATACAGTGAGACATCACCACAGTGGCCACTCAGTCCAAGCGACCCATCAGCATATTCCTTAGCTCTCATTGAGGAAAGACCCTCTGAAACAACAGGTAATGTGTTCATAGACTGAGTATTATATTTTTATGTTGCTGAATTTGGTGCGGTCTTCTCTTAAACTGTCCATCACAAAGAGACACTAGAGAGATGGATGATTTTTCTAAAAGAATTAAAGTCTGTCTATTGCTCTAGGCATCTTTTACTTTGTTGTTTTGTCTCTCTCATTTTGGTGGCTCATATTTAGTGGTTTCTCAGGCAAGGCTGTGACTAAATGTAATGACAAACCTGGAAATAGAAAATGCTATCTGGATATGACTATGATTCATGTTTTTAATGCTGTACTTGATGACAATTTACTTTTTTATTGTAAACTCCTGGGAGTGGAGAAGCTCATAATGGAGCTTAGTGAGAACTATTGTATTCAGTAGTGTCTCTGACATTGTTTTTTTTTTTTAAATAATGTTTTATTTATTTTCAGAGAGAGGGGAAGGGAAGGAGAAAGAGAAGGAGAGAAACATCAATGTGTGGTTGCCTCTTGCACATCCCCCACTGGGGATCTGGCCCGCACCCCAGGCATGTGCCCTGACTGGGAATCAAACTGGCGATCCCCTGGTTTTCAGGCCTGTGCTCAATCGACTGAGCTACACCAGCCAGGGCTCTTTGACATTGTTTCAAGTTTGTTGTATTATTTCTGTTTTTAAAAAGGGCATATCAGCCATAGACAGACTTAATGAATGCCACACAATAGGTTAAGCTGAGATGTGTGATTCACCCTAACTTCAACAGTGTATCTGGGTCTAGGTTTTTGAATGGGAAGTTCACATTCTTTCATTAGTATGCAGTCATTGAGAAGTGACCTTGCCAGATTCTCAGCTGTGGTGTCCCTACATCCTTAAGGAATTTTTTTCTTCCTGAGTCCAGAAATTACCCACATTTTAAATTAATTTATTGTTGACCTAATAGCCTTTATGAACTTTATAGGAGAATTCATTATAGAAGAATCAATAATGAACTAAAAACCAAATCTGGTAATATAATCTAGATGTAGATAACAGTTCAAATATACATATATGTGATCTCATTTATACAAAATAAAAAATTATCATTGTATTCTTCATATGGTACAGAGTTAGCCAAGCCATTTTAGGTAACTTTTATTCTTTAAGCATTGCCATGTCTGTTTTCCTTCATGTTGCATGTGTACTTCAAATTCTTATCCTTGACGTGTATAAAGGACCCATGGACCAAGACAATGTGGGGAGGATTTGACTCGGGGGGGGGGGGCAGGGGAGAGCAATGGGAGAAACATAGAGACAACTGTAGTTGAACAACAATAAAAAAATTTACTTATCCTTTCCAACGATCTTCACCATTCCCCCAACACATGCTTTTAATTAACTTATACCATCATAAGTATTTTCTTTTCTTTCAAAGTAGATACATACTTTATTTTTATATTCCATATGTAAATTAGATCATATAGTATTTGCATTTCTGAGCCTAATTTCATGAACTCGAGGGTAGAAAAGTGATTACCAAAGGCTAGCAGGTTGAGGAAATGGGAAGATGTTGGTCAAGGGGTACAATTTTTCAGTTATAAGTTGAATAAATTCTGGGGAAATAATAAACAGCATAATGATTATAGTTAATACTGTATTATATACTTGAAATTTGCTGAGAGAGTAGATTTTAAGTGCTCTCACCACACAAAAAAGATATAACTCGATGAGGTGATGGATGTGTTACCTTGATGATGGTCATCATTTTATATTTATTAAATCATCATGCACACCTTAAAAAGTGTTGTACACCTAAATGTATAGCATTTTGTTTATCATTTTAATAAAGCTTGAAAAGTTAAATACAAATACATACATAATCTTATTTCTTAAAAGAAAACAAGTGTTTTCTATTTATCTTTAATCTTATTACAAGTTTCTTTAGTACTCTGTACAGATGTGGTTTCTATAAATCTATCACATATTTATATGTGTTGTACTTGTTTCATGCATGCAAATTAGCAAAACTTCATAGTCAGAAAAGTGTGTCTTCTAAGTGCTCGATGCCCTTTTTCAAGTCCCCTTCATTCCTTCTCGGTTCTTAAAATAAGAAAACTATTCAATTCAACTTGTATTATTAAAGACCTATCATAGTTTCAAATAAATCATGAACACTTCAAGATTAATTAAAGATGGAAACTTTTAAAATGGGTAAAATGCCTCTAAAATCTATAATTTATTATTAAACAAAACAAAAACAGCCATTTCCATTCACATACTCTTCTTAACCTTAGAAGGCTTGTTGTAATTCTTTTTTTGTTTTGCCATTTTAAAAATATTTTATTTTATTTTTCAATTACAGTTTACATTCAATGTTGTTTTGTATTAGTTTCAGGTGTACAGCATAGTGGTTAGACAATCTTTAGTTGTCATTCTTAAACATTTGCATGCCATTGCTCAGTCTCCCATTGTCTTCTCATGTCGTTTTCTCTCCCAGAATACCCTCGCCCCTTATTCTCACCTGCTGAAAACAGACAAAGCTGTATTTACAAAAACAGGTGGGCAACCTATTGACCACAGTATGCCAACTTGATCTTTAAAAATATTTTGCTAAAAACTTTCTGGATTAAAAAAATATTATTTATCTTGATTTCTGAATTATTTGGCACCACCTTAAATTTTGCCCTTATGGAGAATGCCTGGATCACTTCAGCCTACCTAGCCCTGGTCCTGCTACTTATCTTTCAAAGTTCCCTACATTAAATCTTACCTGAAATCTCAGAGAGAATTGATTTTTCTTGCTTTTAAATCTCAGACATTTGGCAATACTTTTACAAACATGTTTATCACATTACAGAATAATTACTTGATTAATGATCTACATTACTTGCTGTACAGAAAGAAAAAAATACTTAAGTGTTTCTAACACCCCAAATATCCCTGAGACCACAGTTTGAGTTTCATATATTTACTGAGTGAATGAATAAACGATCAAATCAAGGTCAAAAAAAGTCTGCAAAGTAAGATGTTTTTGTTGTGCCTTTAACATGCAGTTGTAGTAACTTCTTGCTTTACAATAAGGCTGTTTTCAGAGCCATTCATCCACAAATTGAAGATATTTTGAGCAATTTCAGGCAAGAATATGTCTTTTTATTATTTATTTATTTTTACACAATATATGGCAAAGAACTTTGGGGTTTGGATTAGGCATAAAACTGAGAAACAGTGACACCTAATGGGACAGAGATCAAACATTTTGAATACAATTATTCCAGGAAATTTGGTGGCGAGAGTAAAAAATCCTTAGAGAACAGAACCTATATTCACTGTTACCCTTTCGCTATCTAAAATATGGTATATGTGTGCTCAAGTTTTGATAAAGAAATAAATGAATGATGGATACATGAATGAACTACAAAAGAAAAATCAAACATTTTAAACAATGGAAATTTCTCATAGATATTACTCATCAAGGAAAGTTTTGTATTTTTTCTTATTTTATTTGTTTATTTCACATGTAAATATAGGGATTGTCTAAAACCCCTTGCTTCCATATTTATAAAATAAAGATTTTAATACAGATAAATTTTCTGTATTTATGCAAAGCATAAATTCCATATCACAAAGATGTTCAGAGGTTAACACCCAGCCCCTTTTCATAGGATGCTATTGAAAACTAAGACATATGAGACTCCAAAAGATTGACTGTGTTACCTAGTATCTCATTGTGATTGTTGATAACTATTATGCAGGCTTCAAGTATATTTCAATGTATTTACATGTATTAATGCTTAATATTATATGCCTTATACAGTAAACATTGTTAAATATGAATTTTATCATTTGCAACTAAAAATTGAACAGATGTATCCAAGTTCTGAATTAAAATATTGTCTTTTAAGTGTTAGTAAGAAGTGTTTGAAATTAAGAAATCCAACCATTATTTTAGTTTATACTGTTATTTCCAAACTAGGTAGACCAATAGTATTCCTACCAAAAGGTAATATCTACTTACTGTTCAAGTTTTCACCATTCTATTCCCAAAGACTTTCAATACATGTGGAGTGAATTGATGGGTGATACATATCCACTACAAATTGATCCTGTACCTGTGAATTAATAGTTACTTATATAGTTCTGAAGAAAAGAGAGTAAAATAATGAGGTTGCAGAATCTGTTCAGTATAGAAAAAGTGACAGAAAATAGAAACTTGGTAGAGTAAGGGTGCTAGAAAGAGAATTATACATAAATGTTATTTAATTCATAATGTTTCCTAGGTCAAATAACATCATTAATCTGCTCTTTTGAAACCGAAGAAAACCAACAAGTAATTTAAACACATGGTTTTTATTTTACAACCTTTGCACCATCTCCATGACAAGGCTGCTTAGTATTTTATTTTTTATTTGATTTTTATTTTTTAAACTAATCCTCAGTCAAAGTATAGAAATATTCCTGAAATTTCCATGTGTAGCCCTGGCTGATGTGGCTCAGTGGATTAAGTGCCAGCCTGTGAACCAAAGTGTCGCTTGTTTGATTCCCACCCAGGACACATACCTGGGTTGTGGGCCAGGTCCCCAGTGGAGGGCGTGTGAGAGGCAACCACACATTTTTGTTTCTCATCCTCTCTTTCTCTCTCCCTCCCCCCTCTCTATAAATAAATAAATAGACAATCTTTAAAAAAATGTTTTTTTAAATGAACATTTAAAATGTTCATATGTAGTGTAATTTCTATTTTTTATTTAAAATTTGTTTTATATCTGTACTATATGTTTTCTTTTCTCTGTTACTTTTAAGTATTTTCCTCCACCAATGGGTTAAGAGTTAAGATACAGATCTATAGTCCAGGATAATAAGTCACTAAATTCTGAATACTATAGTTGTTTTTTCCCTCCCTTTTTTGCATATCCTCCTAAAGTTTAGCATCTTAATCATAGCACTGAACTTTTCTCTAAACAAGTGTTTTAATTTAATTTCTATATGGTATTTTGTTCTAATGGTTTTTCATTGTAACGTTTTTTGAGAAAATCTTGGAGAAATTGTAGCTCATTTAGAAGACCTAGTGAAGTTAAAAGGATGGATAAACGCAAGAAGGGTAGATTTCAGAAAACTACACAGTCTTTCACAGAAACTACCTTGGCATTAAATTTTGTTTTTTATTTGTTAGTACAACAATTAAAGAAAGTTACTATTTGTTACTATCTGTGGTTACTATTGTGTGTTGACTCCCAATTTTTCTTAAACTACTCTTAAACATATTGTTTTATTGATTTTGGCATGTCAGAAGTTTCACCTAACAGCCATTTTTATACTAAGTAAAAACTTTTTTTGTTGCCACTTTTCAAGGAAAGTATAAGAATTTGAAAAAAAAAACAGTGCAACTTTATATGGGATATAGAAGTCCTTCCAGGAAGAGTTTCAGATTTTGACATAGCAAATTCTTGACAAACAAAATTACAGGCTGTTAGGCACAAAGTGTGTGCTTTTAAGCAATGCTTTGAATTTTTCTGCCTATCACAAGTCTAGGAAGTGTTCTCAAGTATTTGGGAACTTCTAAAAGAATTTTGAATACTTAACAAAATCTTCATTCTTTAGCCAAAAATTACACACAGAATATTCAAAGAATAACTATTTATAATAGTCATATACTGGAAACAACTCAATTTTTTTTCAGCAGTAAAATGAATAAACATTAGAATGGGAAAGAATGACCCATTGCTACATACACTAGTGTGGCTGAATCTCATAAACATGATGTTGGATGAAAGGCACCAGACTCCTAAAATTATAAATTGTATCATTTTTCTGACATGAAATTCAAAACCCACAAAACCAATTTTTAGAAATTGAAGCCTAATAGCAATTACCTTTTTGGGGGAGGGGTAACATCTTAGATACTGGAAATTTTTTATTTTGGTCTGGATGCTAGTTACATGGGTGCATTCATCAAGGTGTATAGTAAACATTTTTAAGCTTTTCTATATTTAATACTTAAAAATATTAACAACACCAAAACCTTTATGTTTAATTCTGATAAATTACCTGAGAATAGAATAGTTTTTTTAAATACCTTCCCCACAGACATCTTCTCTTAAGCGTTTTATATTTCATTATATTATTTTTAGACTGATACAAGTTTATCTTAGATATTTTATATAAGATAATTATCATTTCTTACAGCAAATTTGTACCTGTCATATTCCAAGTAGATGGATCTCAATGCCTTACTACCGATAATTCTCATTCTTCTCTCTTGTTCATTCTTTTTTTCTAGTCCTTCCCATTCTCTCTCACACTCACCAACACACAAATGAGATGTAACATCATAACATTCTTAGAATTTTATATTTGAATTTATAAGGGGAAAATGATTTCCTTAATGTTCTTATTAATATTTAGTCATTATATATATATAGATATAACAGTATAAACTGCTTGATACATCATTTCTGAAAAACTGAAATTTATAAACAACTTCAGAATAATAATTTTTTGGCTGATAATATATTTTACTGTCAATCTAAGATATTCTTTCTGAACTTCAAGGTAAACCCAAAAAGGGCAAAGATAAGCAGTATGTTAAAAATCCAGCCATGGGAAAAAGTATGTTTGAAGTTGTAATAGAAATAAATATACAATAATTAATAAATAGTAATATAAGAATAAACTCTGTGTTTCATGTACTCACAACTGTAAGTGTACTTTTTCCTACTCCTGTATGGAGAGAGAGAAAGGGTGGAAGGAGGGTTTAGATTACCAGAACACTTTGTACCTCCAAAATTATTCTAATGTCGTTCCATTTTGATTCAGGATAAAGACCTGAGTCAGTTGCTCATTAATCCAAATCTGGCTTTTGCTTCACTACTATTATTAACTCCTTTATTCGGATGTTATTCAAATGAGTTTCTCTATTAAAAGAAGCAAATTGATGCAGGCAAAACATATTGTTAGTAAACCTTCTTCAGTTGGTAACACATTAATGATAGATCTGGCATTCTCAGTGTCAAAAACTCAATCGGCATCTGTTACAACAGAATCAAGTTATAATGAGTGAAATGAAAACAAATGGAGGCGGAGGTGTAGGGGGGAAATGCTGTAAAATATTTGAAATGTGATATTCTTTGTCCCTAAAGACTCTCTTAGGTTTCATCAAATTGATCAAGAATTTGGTACCACATTGAATAGGTAACTTTCCTGTGGAAATACACATGCAGTTGTGTGGAAAACCTGGGGGCAGAGCAGTGCTATCAACAGGAAGGATCTGGAAAGTGTGTTTGATGGGCTTCTACTTTTTTGTGGCCATATGGCTTCCACTCATATCCATTCCACTGGGCATGTGCTGCCCTCTTCTACACTTACATGTCCAAGAGGTCCAGCCTGGCGCCTGATGCAGGCATTGAAGAGGAGGATTCTTTTACTTATCTCTACTCGGGTTCACCTCCTCTAAATCCCATTCCACAAAAACCTTATTCTATAAGCTATTACTCTTATCAGGTAACTTGATCTGACTAATGTAATTCTTCATTGACAACTCATCCCACTAAAGAAATCAATAGTACCATATTTTGCCCTGTATGAGGCACATGTTTTTTACCCAAATTTTTTAGGGTAAAATAAGGATGCACATTATACATGGGTATACCGATGGGCATAATGATTACATATCGTGGGTATAATAATCCCATGTACAATGTGCACAAAAATATGCCTGTGCATTATACACAGCAAAATACATGGTAATATAGGTTAGTGTGCACGGACTCTGGAGCTAGATTGCCTGGGTTCCAATCCCACCATTAGCTCTCACTCACTCTGGGACTTTGAGGAATTTTTTTAAATCATCTTTCCTCAGCTTGCTCCTCTGTAAAATGAAGGATGAAAAATAGTAACTACCTCAGGGGCTTTGAGGGATTGAATGGGTTAAAATACACAAATTGTTTAGGATACCGGCTGGCACATAATTAACACGATGTGATGATTAACTATCATTATTTACTAATACTATTCCAAGGAAATTTGCTTTTAAATAGGAATTTTATAGATGCCAACTATTTAAATTAAAAAACAAAGGCTTTCTAACTGGCAAAATCCCAGACAACTTATGAGATAGTTAGAAAAATAGGTGAACAAGTATTTTAAGAATCCTCAAAGTACATCTGCCTCCAATGTATAACTGCTAGATCCCAGATAATTGAGGCTCAGTGAAATTGGATAGCCTCACTGAGGACAGAGAGTTGGGAAAGGGTGCTGGCAGAGGCCACAGTGGGAGGCACAGCATGAGGGTATCTGAGCTCGGAATATCTGATGGGAGTACACAGCCCACAGAGCTCCAAATAACCAAACACCTCTGTTTTCAGATTCTCCAATCTACATGTTTGCAGGTTTGTTTTCAGCCTCTGGGCAATGTATTCAGATGCCTCCCAAAACACCTCTGTTACTGTATGCCAATCAAAAATCATGTAGCCTATGACCAAAATGATCTGAATCTCCTGCCCCTGTTTTCTTCTTAGCTCTGTGACTGGCACTGCCACCCCAGCTGAAATGCTAGCAGCACATGAGCTCTTCCCTCTCCACCTGTACTTTCTGTAACCCCAAACCCACTACCTCAGTTCAGAGCACCATTTTCTGTCACTGAAATGACAGCAGCCTCATAACTGATCTTCCAAGCAATATTACTCCTATGACCCATTCTTACAATGTAATGATAATTGTCCCTAGAAAGTGCAAAGGACCATGTCAATCCCAGGTTTGAAATTCTTCAACGGCTCCCAGTTGCACAGAAGTTCAAGTTCACATTTTTAAACAGCTCCCAGGATTCTGCATGAATTTTCATTGGCCTAACTCTTCAGTATCCACTCCCTTGCCTTCATGATGCAGCTACAACTGAAGAACTGATAGTTCTCCCAAGAACATATGACATCCTCTCAGCTCTATGAATTCACATGTGCTGTGCCTTCTCCCTAGGATAGTCCTTTCCTCCAGTGGTGTCTCTGCATATTTGAGGCCTGGATCAAGTCATTTAGGAAAATATTTCACCTTTTACATATGTTTGTGTGTATACACACACCCCCCCCCATAGATGATGTCATATATATGCATACATATATACATATGATCAACTCATACATGAGGTTAAATATTTTCCTGAGTTAACTGTATATATACATATTGCATGTATACATATAGGTATATATGATATAATACATGTATATTATACCTCACAGTTTTACTATTTTCAATCTTAAAATCAAATTAAAACCACAGTCATACAGAATTAGAGAATTGTAGTAACTCAAGTTCTGTTTCTTCTTTACAATTACTCAGCTAACAATGTTGATTTCAAAAATGTTGTTTATGCACACGGATATTTTGTGTCAGTGGGATTGGAGGCAGTGACTGTGTTCGAAATGTGTGTGGATGATTATGAAATGTTATAAATTTAATCTTGGGATGAAAATGTGTAGCTGAGTTGGAGAGTACTGAGGGCTGGTTGTATAGCTGGATTTCTCCAAATTAATTTTCAGGTAGAATAAAGTATTTACAGATAAGTTTAATCATTAGTTTCCTAACTAAATGAAATCTGCAGTAACTATTTAGAAAGTATAGCAACAAAACATTTTGGGGGTAAGGGTATTTTATCACTGACATTATTTAGAATCACAGATGCATGGTGATAATAACAAGCAGATTGGCTTTTGTTTACTATTTTTAAACAATCTGCAGTCAATGCACCCTTTTATTGCCTGCACCTATTTCAAACCATTCCCACTGCCATGCACTTGACACTCTTGTTGCTTTCTACTCCCAGTTAAGAACTTTCTTCCTGCTTTTATCTCTTGCCTAACTAATTTTAAGTTTCTTTCTACTATAGCTAACTTCTACTAATTCTTCTTATCCCTAGTTCTTGTGGGATTTTTCAGTAGACTAGGCTCCTTAGGTTATACTAAATTAGATGCCCAACGTTAAAAACTCCTAGTGTCCTGTAGTTACGTTACAGATCATCCTGCCACTTTTTAATGGTCAATTTGCTAGTGTATCTTTTTCAGTATGCTCTCAACTCTGCGAAGGCACGGACCACTGTTTCACAGTAGTCAGTCACTCAATAGTTGTTAACAAATTTCCCCTTTACTACTCAGTCAGAAAGTAGCCCTAACCAGTGTGGACTGATTTGCTAGTTTCACTCCAACACTGTATCAGGGTATACCTTTTAAATTCTCTGTTTGAGAAAAGCCCACTCAGGTCATATAATGCCCACCTTTTGTGACCGGGCCATACAACAGGAGGACGGATCATCATGAGTAAATACTAATCAACATCCCTGTGTCCGTGCCTGAGACCCAGCCCAGTCTGCAGAGAGAGAGAGTAGGGGTGGGGAAGTGTCATGCTAAAAAAAGATGTTTGCTCTTATTATCTATTTGGTCAGTAATGTGTTCCCTCTTTTCCAAAAAACAATCTCAACATCCCAAAAGCAATAGCCATGTTCTAGATAATATCTCTGTTTATTGTGAGTCACCCTGCATCTATGATTGATGTTTTTGATTAAGGGAAGACAATGTATTTTTATTATTCTTTTGCATACATCTTGTAGAATGACAACCCACCTAAATTATAGCACGTCTTATTTTCTAACAACACAGTCTCGCAGAGCTCACTCTGAATTTTTGACCTCAAAATTTACTCCTTGGAAAATAGATCACAAGAAGTCAGCATTTCTTCAGAATTTATAGAAAATAATTTTCCTTCCCCCTGAGCCATAAAATACTTCTCAGCAAAATTGACCTACCTCCATGCTCAGTCTCATATGGGATCCTTTCAGCTCTCTGTGTGTGAGAAGACCCAGAAAATTGAGATATCTTGATGAGTAGAAACTTCTATAGTCCCCTGTACATATTGGAGGTTATAAAGTTATATGAATCTAAATTTTCCTTCCCCAGCAAACAAAAAAATGTAATTCATCACTGACTGGCTATCATGGATAGGGTTCTACACCTGCCATGGGCACATCCTAATGGGGCGGGTTTCTTAACTATATCATTATCCAATTTGCAAACTTTAGCAAAGTTCAGGTAGACACATTTATCTATTTTAGTTGAACATGAAAGTCAAAATAGTGAGAAAAAAATCTCACTATTATAAAAATAATGTTTTTCATCTATTGAGCATTTAGAATGTTCACTCCATACTTCATGAGCTTTCCTCAGCAAGATGGAAATAAGGAAGTTGAGGAACAGAAATGTTCAGAAACTTTCGGAACTTCACACAGCAAGTGACTGACAAAAACCAGATTGAAACCTACATGTATTCCAGAGCTCACCTTCTATGTCTCCAACTGAAAGTGCCTGCATGATATGGCATGTTTCTATATCATAAGCAAAAAAAAAAAGTATATTAAAAGAAAGCTGCTATATATTTTATAGCTTACATAGTACAAGTAATACTCAACTTTTTCTTCAATTTTAGATTTCCTTATGCTTATTGAAGGAAAATATTTCAGGGAAAACACTTTAAAGAATATATTCTTCATGAATGACTATTTTAGAAAGAATAGTATGCTCATAATAGGACAGCAGAAAACAATATGATACTTAACATGAGCCAAGAGTGTCATGGGTTATCCCATGTTATTACAATGACCGTCAAATACAAACACTATCATTGTCCCTAATTTCACTGGTGGTGAACTGGTCCTCAGAGTCACTGGGTGTATTGCTAGTTTACAAAGCTGGCAAGTAAGAGAGCAAAGATTGAATTCAAGCATTCTATTGAAGTTGCCAGTTTTCTTCATTACATGCTATAATACAACACTGAGGAATGTCTTACTCTTTTGCATTAAATAATTTAAAATTTTAAAGACCCACTATTTTTTTTATATGTCCTATAAATTTTATACAGAGGAAATTCCCATGAATCTGTTTCATAAAGACAGAGATTCTGGCCCTTGCTAGGTACATCATATGCATATTCCTTGTGGATCACTAGAGGGCAACCATCATGGTTTTAGGGTGGGTTAATTCCAACTAGAAATGCTGACTCAATGCAAATTAAAGTCAGGTCACCACTTTCATTTCTGAAAGGAAAATATAAAACCAATTTAACAGGTATTTTTATGTGCCACATTAAAGACAAAGCCAGAAACACTGTACTCCCGAAGTTTATATTTGGGGAGAGCTATACATGTATAATAAATTTAACTAAGTTGTGTGGACAATAAAATCAATACATTTAGAAAAAGCTGTTGTGAGCCAAAGAACTAATATTGAATGCTTACAGATTTTTAAAATTGCAAAGTCTTTGTTTCTGCTTACTTGATTCTCACATCCTGCTGTGGGAAGTAGAATTTTCTCTGTCTCACAGATGGGGAACTTACCCCACTCATTGGTTTGCCATTAGAACTGATGAAATTTCCACTTGCATTTTCAAACCTTTTTTCAAAACATTGTTCTTCTTACCCACAAAGGAGATTAAAATATAACTGATATAAATTGACCATTTCTATCACCATGGCATTTGGCATAGTTTCTCTTTTCTCCACTTTTTTCTATTTGCCGGAATATAGTTGGAGTATTTTTTGTTGTTGTTTGCAGAGTTAAAGCCTAAAATGGCTGAGTAGAACAAACATGTGTATGTGTGTTTTTAATTTCATTTATTAAAAAAAACAACTTGAGTTCTATGCCTCAGACCTTGTTTGCCAAGTATCAACAAGGAAAGAATTTTTATGGTCAAATTATAAAACCCTGAAAATAGGACTTTGTAATGGAAATGCTGATACAACCGTAACTATAGTATTGCAATTGCATCACTATAAGCAAATTGGTTTATATAATATACCCTTCTGGAATGAATGCCATTCTAAATGATTGTGCATCTCCATAAATCTAAGCTAACTCAGTAATTCAAAATTACTAAGATTTAAGTTTATTACCAATAAGCAATAAACTTATGGCTACTGCTATAATAACTGTTGGTCGCTACACCCTTATTTCACAGCAGGTGGTCTGCTCCTTGCTGGTTGCAGACTGAATAAAACCAGACGATGCTCTGAAACTAATTCCTGAAGATGATAGAAGACTCCACAGTCATTTCAACTGGTGAAACAGTGTTGTGTTTTGTGCACTTTTTTCTTTCTAATTTAAATGCTCTGAGACACTTGACCTTTCTAACAAACGAAGAGCAAACAAAGATTTGCTCTCATTTCATGTCACAATTGTGTGTCTCTAGATATTTAAAATTGTCTTGAACAGATTGTTTTTAGTTCATAAGTCATTCTTAACACAATACCACTATTATAAAAAGAAAATAACTTATTTGTCATTGAATCGATTTCTTTGATTTGTAAAACTGAGAGACAGCCTTAGTTAGTCCATCCATGTTTTACTCTGGACAAGCAGTTTAGGAAACCTTGCTTCCTTTTTTTCAAATCTCTTCATAAGACCATCATGTACTTTGTTTAAAACATATTTTCAGATCTTCCAGCTTAAAATGTCCAGTTTTAAATGTCAAAGTAGACATTTTGTAAAGCCTTCCTGTCCAGTTTCTAAAACATGGAAAATAAGAAATAGCTGCATGTAATCATTGATTGAATCCTGTTTTTAGGATCAGAGGTTTCCTTGTCCTGAATATTGATGAAGTCTTCTGAGTTATTATATAATTTATTAACACATCTTTCTTAACATAAGCAGTATACGTGACTTAAAGTTTGGCCTAGGTTTGTATGATTTAAAGCTCAAAGACTCTTCTATCAGTCTCCGAATAAAAGCTTTTCTCTTTTTCTTACTTTGAAGAAAATAGGGTACACCTAAAGGAGAAACTGACATTAAAGATAAAAGAGAGGAGATGAATTGTGAAGCCACAAACTGATGGCAATTATTGAAAACAGTAAAGCACATAGGTTAAAACACTAGATGAACAATAATGTTAAATATAAAATAAAAGTAAAGAACTTAAGCATCATGGATTCCCATGACACAATAAATACAGTTGAAGTGGTTTTACAAAAACCTCAGTAGAAAATGATATTTTCTCTAGCTAGAATTTTTCAAGTGCAAACTATTATATATTTTAATCAAGTTGAATTTTCACCCTAGCATTACTTAGCAAGACTGAAAGCCTATTAGCTAGATGCCTCCTGTATCCCATTGTTTCTGAGTAGCCTAGCAAGAATTTTCCTGCTATGTTCTGCTCTGCCTCAACAACCTGTGAATTGCTTATTCTCACTTATGAAATCTAATATCCCACTTCCATTTCTCCTTTGACAAAAAAACATCTTATATTCTCAATGTTGCCTCATTGTCTTTGGAATTTTCATGCCTATGTGAATTTCTGTGCACAAGCATATAAATATTTGATTTTCTCCTGTTAATCTGTCTCTGTTAATTTGATTATTAGCCCAGCTAGGAGAACTTAGAATGTGGGAGGGAAAGTGTTCATGTTTTTTTAGCCCCCATAGTTGCCTTAGTGGAATCTCTTCCTTAGGTGTTTAAGTGGGTGAAACCTTTATGCTACTGATTATCTCATCTCTCCACCTGGCCCATGTTTTCTCTGCCCATGTTGGAGGCTCTGAAGAGAAGTTCATGCAACAGATTTCTCCCCTAAATGCCCTTTTTCAGCATAATTTTATTTTACATTTTTATGGAGCTAGAGAGAATTGGCTTGTCTCTTTTTACTCTTTCCTGGATGCGACACTTCTGTAGGTGGAAGACGCTGTACTCATTTCCAGGTGTTATAATGGTAAACTGATGGCAAGGAGTAAGAATATGTCTTACTGTTAAGGGGAGAAAATAAAAATTATTTCCTTCCCTTCTTTATTTTCAGTTTCTCATCTGTAACTTTTTGCAGCATTAAAGTTGCCAGTGTTTTTATTCTACTGGTAGACATGGATTTGATGATAATAGAAATGCTTTTATGCTTGTTGGCAAATAAGCACTTTTCTCCAAGTGTCCTCACTGCCACCCTTCACCTGGGACATCCAGCTCTTCCCAGGAATCAGCAACAAAAGGCATAATGCCTCTTTGGGCTGACATCCTCTCTGACTGCTCATTACCTGTGTTATACATGTTATAAAATAGGAATACTATCATCCTTGAATGTTCTTACATGCAGTTATTCCACTGTTTCAGATCTAGGGTGAGATTCAGTGCCAAATAGTCATTATAACCTATATGTTCACTAGAATCCACTTGTCCCACAATGATCTGACTAAATTCAGCCTGAATGCCCTTTCTATGGTCTGATGAGAGTCTAGAACCCCGCTCATGATATATGAGGTTTCTACAATTGGCATCTTTTGCTTCTCTTTGTCTTTGCATGCTCTCATCTGCTCTGCTGTTTATAAATGAGGTTTAAAACTGACTTTCTCCTTTGGTTACTTCAAAACCTCCATTTGAATGTAAATACTATTTAGGTATAGCAAATTCAGCAACACTTCAGCTCCCTACAGCACCACATTCTCTCTGCTTTTTGGTGTAGACACCTCCATTAACATTCATGCTTAGAGAATTAGTTTCTACCCAAAGTGAACTTTTCAAAAAAAGTACACAATATAACAGGGTGGGTTTTTTTCCTAGAAAGTTCTTATACCATCTGCTAATAAATTATAATTTATGCATGTTGTTTCACAAATATGTTAGAACTGTATACAGGTCATAAATATTAGGTTTGGATACTTTAGCTATATTTTTGGATGTAGCTGGAGTTAATTCTTTTAATTGTTAATTAACTATTTTGAATATACCACAATTTATTTATTTTCTTCCATGAAATTTCTTTCCAGTGATATGCTACTACACATTGTATTATTATGATTATTCTTATACCGGTTTCTGAAGGGTAACTATATTTAATATGCCCTATCCAGACCTGAGATAAGAGACTGCACTACCCTAGAAGATCCTGGATTCTTAGGTGGCTGCTTTGCTGCAATGAAATTTTGAACTGTCTCCTTTGGGGAGGGAAACAAGTTGTTCCACATGTGGCACAAAATTTAAATGTGTTTTGATGACTAGAAAATTTGACTGTGCTTAAGATTGGCTAGCTGTTCCCAAACTCATATTCTCTTATTTCCAAGAACACTAAAATGCATTTTTCAGTCTAGCTTAGAGTTAAGAGCAGGCACATGACTGATTTCTGGTCAAAGGAAGTAGTAGGTACTGTTTTTAGGAATGGTCCATAAGATATGCCCATATGGATTCTGTTTCTCTTGCCCTGTCCTCACTACCCATTGAAGGTGACAGAATCTTAAAATGGGAAGTGATCTGGATCCCTGAATAAATTCTTAGACGAGAGATCCTAGTTTTGTGTGCTGGTCTTAGCCTATTGATAACCAATGTTGTGGTTGAACCAGCCCTTGTGGTTGTTATGATTGCAAACATCTTTTGGCAATAACCCTCAGAAAATTTTGGAAAAAAAAGATTTATTACTTACAGGACATGAAAATTATGGGACACGCCTGGGAACCACACACTGAAAGATTTGAGGGTAAGAGGCAGGGAGGGGGAAAGAAGAAAGAGAGAACAGGCCTAGGGTTCTCCTTGTATTGGGGTTGAAGGTAGAGATCTATGGATTTATGGACTCACTCCTTATTAATAAACTTAAAACATAAGAGTGGGAATTTAAAATGTGAAAAGAGAAAAAAAAATGTGGTCAGTTACTGAAGTCAACCAAAATCTCTAAAACAAATGAACTTCATTGTGGGGAAGAAGCCTGGTTCTCTGTGTAATGTGTGTCTGGCAATGTGTTTATTCAAGATAGCCACCTTTAAAGGGGATACCTCAGCAAAAAGAAAAACTAGCAATCAGAGTTTACATTACAACTCTGCAAGTCAGTGTTGCCCATTTTGACATTAGAGAGACAAGAATGAATTCCTATCAATTTTAAGGCATTATTCATATCTGAGTTGCTTTGTAATAGTATTTAGCATAATCTAAATTATGCATCTTCTCTGTATCTGTTTCCCTTCTCTGTAAATGGAGGTAGCAATAACCATCAGCAATGTTATTATGGGAAATGGACCAAATGGAAAGTGTTTAGTATAACACTCAGCATAGTGATGCACAACAAATTGTTTTTCTTTTTATTTTAGGAATTTTTTTAGAATAAAAGAGACATTATATATTCCTTCCTAGCTGATTCCTCCACTCTCAAGGAGGACATTGAGATGTATAAAGGACTATTTTATATATATTTTAACGTTATTGTGTTCTGGGGACCACAGGATTTCAGTAGGGTTGTGAACATAAAAGTGTGTCATAATTAAGAAAAAATAAAATTTCACCAAGGCTTATTAATCCCCTGAAACAATCTATATTAAGCAAAAAAAAGAAAAGGCTTTGTTGAGCTTCTTCCTTTTGTAAGTATGAAGAGGCCATTTCCTTAACCTCAGGTGACATAGTTAAAGGAAAGAGTCAAGAAGGCGACTGTGCTATGGCCCTTTTGCTTCCACTCTGTACATCCTGGGGCCTTATGCTGGTTACGACTCTACTCCCATATACTTTTGTGACCATAAGCTGAGAGAAGTTGCTGTAGTGACTGAAGAAACAAGGAAGATTCTCAGATAAATATTAGCTGCACACAGAAAAGTTCCACCACTGCTTCATGCCTTATTCTACAGTCAAATTCCTTTCACTCCTAGCATAAATATTCATGGAATCTGTAAGTCAGGATATGCTTAATAACCACGAGTTTCATATTTTATATTTTTCTCTATGCTTTTGTGACCCAATTGCTTTGGTTTTCTTTTTCTTTTTGTCTCACACAAAGACATAAGTTTTATTATTCCTACTAAGTAATAAAATTTTATCACTGATCTAACGACTACCGCTACTTAGAATATCAGTGGAGCATAAATTTGGATCAAAGGGAATGCAGCATTTTAATGAACTGCTTATTTTTAAATAGCCATGTGGTCGGATTGAAATGTTACAAGATGTTCAGTAAGAACTTTCCATCTTCAATTTATTTTGTTATCTGTGCTTGATATTACAGAGTGTTCTTGGGTCTTCATCCTTAATGATTTCATCTTATGATGCCATGAACATAGTTTCCAACTTGGAGATCACAAGAAAGCATTATTGCTTCAAAGTCACCTGAATTATACCTCTTCCTGCTACATCAATTCTGGGCAAAGTTTCTTTCACTGTGAACTTATTTCTCATTTGATTATTTTTCCCCTCATTACGTTACTGTTGCAAAAGCTCCCATCTTTTCTCCTATTGACACCATATCTGTACTAGCCTTTATTCAGGGAGAGTTCTTTCTCCATCATCTGCAGATTCTGTGAATTATGTAGAAGTCATGGGTATCTTCTTATTTGAAAGATACACATCACATTCTTTATTGTATATTCCTTGAAAACATACTCATCTTCATTCAAATCTTAAAATCTAGGTTTATGTAGTTTTCCACTTTTTTCTGCCATAGACCTAAGAGGCTATCATCTATTCCTTGAGAAGGTCCTTGAGAAAGACATCCTTGGGTTGTAAAACTAGCTAGACTGGGAGAATATTTACATTTAAAAAGGGCAGAAAAAGAACTTATAATTCCAAGTTTTCTAATGTAAATGTTTTAGGAAAAAGGAGGTCAAGAGCTTATTGTCAGAAAAGGAAAAAAACACAGTCTGAAATTTAGTCATTGCAAGGGGAACATTAATGTCATCTTGATCAAGAGTCTTGGTGCAGGAAGAACATGTTCTCTCTGTTTGCTATGCCAGAAGATAATTTGATATGATATGCTCTTTATCTCTTTGGTGGTCTAAATAATGTCTTCAGATAAGCCATGTTTACAGTCTCTGAACTATCTGGAGAAAAAAGAAAGTAAAATAAAATAGAAAAAACCCTTAACCTATAGTTTATCCTCAGCTGCCTCATGGTTTTTATTTATGAAATTGTTTACTATAAAATCTTTTACTAGATTTATAAATTTCTTCGGCAAAAATAAAATGTGAAGGGGAGATGTACAAGGGGTTTATAGAAGGAATTTGGATGGGCCCGAAAGGGCCCATGTACTATTAGTTTTCAAAGTAAATTTTGTATAGGAGCCAAGATTATCATAAAACTGTTTCCAGACCACCACAGGAATGGAAAGATTTAGAGACTTATTCTTCTCTTCCTGTAGATTGATTAAATCAAGGTTGTATATGCCATTTCATTTAAAAAATCTATATTTTATAAAGTTGGAAAATTGCAAATTTTCAACTGCATATCTTCCTGATGAGGAAAGTGAAATACAAAGGAATAATATGACTTGAACAAAGGCTAGTGGCTATGATTGTATATTTTGGCTAAAACATACCAGAGTAAGAATTCTACTCCTTTAACTTATTCTGTGATTTTAGGCAAGTTATTTACCTCTTCTTAATATATAAAATATAGAAAATAATACCTACCTTATAAAATATAGAAAATAATACCTACCTTATAAAGTATAGAAAATAATACCTACCTTATAAAGTATAGAAAATAATACCTACCTTATAAAATATAGAAAATAATACCTAATAATACCTACCTACTTGTTCATGGATATGAGGTAAGATCTCTAAAGCATACTCCCTAATTCTAATTAAACTTTCAAGAAATGGTAGTGATTGTGAGGATTTTGACAATAATTGTTATTTATGTAACAAAACCTAAATTGAAGATTGTGCATGCCACCTTGACAAGAACAAAAGGCTGGATATTGCAGAGTTAATAATAATAAGCTCAAATTGACTTATAAAACCAGCCTTATATTCACAATCAGATTAGAAAACAATTTCCATGTTGTTCATGAATTTAGACCTTGCCCGTAGACCCTCCTAAAGACTCGACACTTTTTTTTCCCATTTTCCTCTTTCTGGTTTGGAACATGTAGGTTCAAAAATAGATATTCTAATTGGCTACAGTCTCTGAGTAGAAGAATAATTTTATTTAAAAAAAAAGAATAAAAATAAAATTTTTTCTCTGTTCTTAGTAACTGGTTCTGGTACAAAAAGGATGATTTAATTAATACGCATGGCTTTTTTGACTGATTTTAATAATAATTTATATCCTCAACAAAATTAATTATCTATGTTGTTTACTATGTACTTTGAGCAGGGCCAGATATGTAAGGTTTACTTGGATTTAGGCTGAAATGTCACTTTCATGTCAACTGATGAGAAAATTCTCAATTATTTTTCTTAGTTAGAACATGTATGATAACCAAATTCCAATATCTAGGTTTAAATACTAAAATGCTTGTTATTATATGAGAAAAATTGGGCAAATCACTTCATCTCAATAGTTACCAGGGGATCTGTATGGAATCTTTATGAGTCCTGAAATTATTTACTGTTTTATGGTACTGTGATTAATAATTTTAATTAATAATTTCATTGCTTTTCAGTAAAGATTATTGAGACATCTGTGAATGATTCTACTCATTCCCACATCCAGGCACTCTTGGAGTGTGGTGAAAAAAAGTAATGGATTTCTGTGTACTTTTTAAAATTTTATTTTTATTTTTAAGTCATGCTTATTCTATTACAGTTTTCTCAATTTTTCCACCTTTGCCCTCCTCCACCCATGCCATCCTACCCCACCCCCCACAGTCAATTCCCACTCTGTAGTCCATGTCCATGGGTCATTCATACATGGTCTTTGTTTAGTCCCTTCTCCTTCTTTCCACCATTGGCCTTCTTCCCCATCCCCTCTGGTCACTTTCAGTCTGTTCCATTTCTCCATGCCTGTGGTTTAATTTGTTCACTAGTTTATTTTGTTGAATAGATTTCACTTACAGGTAAGATCACGTAGTATTTGTCTTTCACTGACTGGCTTATTTCACTTAGCATAATATTCTCCATGTCCATCCATGTTGACAAAAAAGGTAGGAGTTCCTTCTTTCTTTTTTAAATGCAGATTGAATTTACTTATTTTTTTAAATGTCAAAATCCATTATAAAATATTAAAAAATTTAAATCCATTATAAAGTCTCAACAATTAAAACAGCATGACACCAGCACAGAAATAATCAAGTGGATCAAAGAAATAAATGAACATTCTAGAAACAAACATATATATCTGTCTAAAAATGTAATAAATGATTAAATTGATATTTCAAGTCAATAAGTAAAATAAGTTTTATTCAACAAATAAGGTGTATGAACCATTATTACTTGAAATAAAACAAAGATAGAACCCTATTTCACACATTATACAAAAACTATTCGGGTGAGTTAAAAATCAATATGTAAAATCAAGGCAGTTTTAGGAGAAAATACAAAATAATATTTTTCCTATCCTGAAGTAAAATATTCAAACCCAGAAGCTATAAAGTAAGATATTGACAATATGACCATATTAACCATTTAAGACTATACAGTGATATACATGTAAAAAAAGTTAAAGAACAAGTAATAGAATAGTAAAGTACTTGCAACACGTCTAAAAAAGGGTTAATAGATTTGTTTTTTAGGGAAAAAATTCTACAAACATTTAATCAAAATATGGTTAAAGAATACCTAAAAGTCATTTAAACCTTCTTAAAAATAAAATAGGCAAGAAATACACAAAAACAGGTTTAATTTCAACAAATAAAAAAGGGACAATTAAAAGAACACATCATTGTCACAATCAGAATAATAAATATTAAAAATATTGATAATATCAAGTGTTGATGACTGTGAAAGGAACTAGGTATGCATAGACTCTTTTTCTTCATCTTCTTAAAACAGTCCTTTTAGCACATCTTGCAATGCTGGTTTGTTGGAGGTGTATTCTTTTAGCCTTTTTTTTGTCTGGGAAACTCCTTATTTTGCCTTCCATTTTCATTGAGAGCCTTGCTGAGTAGAGCAGTCTTGGTTGCAGGCCTTTGTTTTTCATGACTTGGAATATTTCTTGCCATTCCTTTCTGGCTTGCAGTGTTCCTGTTGAGAAGTCAGCTGCTAGCCATACCGGGGCTCCCTTATATGTTACTACCTCTTTCTTTCTTACTGCCTTTAGGATTCTCTGTTTGTCTTTGAGATTTGCCATTTTAATGATGATGTGTCCTGGAGTAGGCCTCATTGTGTTCCTCTGGAATGTGACCCTCTGTGTTTCCTAGACTTGTGTGACTTTTTCTTTCCTCACATTAGGAAATTTCTCCGTCATTACTTTTTCGAACAGGTTCGCTACCTTGCTCCTCTTATTCTCCTTCTGGTATCCCTATTATATGGATATTATTACATTTCAGGTTGTCCTGCATTTCCCTAAACACCTTTTCATTCTTTTTGTGTCCTTTTTCATTTTCTTTCCTTTCTTGGAGCTTTTTGCTACCTTATCCTCCAACTCGCTGATTCTTTCCTCTGCTTCATCGAGCCTGCTTTTGATTCCTTCTACTGTGTTCTTCAACTCAGAAATGGTATTCTTCATTTCCTCTTGTTTCTTATTGATAGTTTCTATGTCCTTTTTTCATGCTGATATACTTTGAAGTAAGTTCCTTGTAGTTTCCCTGTAGTTTTTTTGTAATTCTCTCTGAGCTCACTGAGCTAATTGAGCTTCCTTAAAACCGTTGTTTAGAACTCAGTATCTGATAGTTTACTTGCCTCTATTTCATTTATTTCTCTCTCTGGGAATTCTTCCTTTCTGTTCAACTGGGGGGTGTTTCTTTGTCTTCCCATTATTCATGAGACTCTTCTTTTTTGCTTCTGCTTCTTAGATTGATCTGCCGTGGTTTCCTGACTTTGTGCTGTGAACTTCTATGGTAGGAGACCACTGTTTTTATTTCTGGATCTGCCTCTGATGGTGTCAGATGTTGACCCTGTCTGATCTTAGGCAATCTATTCGAGATTTCCTGGAATCTACTGCCTGTGGCTGTCTCCTTCAGTTGTTAATCTAGCCACTATGCACTCAGCAGACAGGCTTACACACCACAGGGTGGGGCAGAGTCCCTCCTGGTAGCAGGGTTATTGAGTCCTCTCATGCTGCTGCCCGCTCAGGGTAGTGGTCTGCCTGAGCCAAATGGTTGCTGCTATATTGGGGAGGAATCAGCACTGGGAGCCCGCTGGCTACTCTTTACATTCTCTCCCCAAAGCATCCATTTCGTCTCCCCTCAAGTGTCTCTAGACCACTTTGAGCCCCCTTTACCTAGGGATCTACTATCTGTGGCTGCCACTCTGTACTCAACTGTCCGGCTTTATCATCACTGGGCCAGAGCAGAGTCCCTCCTGGGGCTGGGGCAATTGTGTCCTTTCAAGCTGTTGTTGCTCAGGGGAATGGTCTGCCTGAGCAAGATGGCTGCTGCCATATGGGGAATGAGTCAGTACCAGGATCCTGCCAGCTACTCTCTCAGTTCTCTCCCCAAAGCCTCCTTTCCCATTATCTCCTCAAGTGTCTCTAGTCCACTCTGCATCCACTTTTGCCAGGGACCAGGGTAAGCGGCTGCAAATAAAAATTTATGAATTGTCCCTATCAAAGGCTCCTTGTATCTCCAGCCACCTGTCTCTGGCAGAGAGCAACCCTGCTGCTTTTTACAGCTGGCTGTTATCTATGTACTTCTGGGGCTCTGGAGATCCCCACTTATGGTTTAGACCCTGCTCTTCTCAGGGGGATCCAAATGGCCATTTCAATATCCTTCTGGTGCTGCCGCCCGTGGGCACCCCACCCACCTTCTTGAGTCTCTACCGCACTCCTTACCAGTTAGGTTGTGCTAAAGCTGATTCTTCTGTCTGACTGAGGTTATAGTGCTCCTCTCTTCCTCTTTTTCAGTTATTTGTTCCAGGTGATTTCTCCACAATTTAGTTGTTATTCCTGGTTGGTCCTGGGAGGAGTCTGTGTGACTTCCATTCACTCCTCCATCATCTTGACTTTCCTGGATCTCTGTTTTCAATACCAATAACAGACAACTAGATCTAAATCCTCTTTAAATGATAGCCTATAGAAATTTCATAGAGTATAATAAATTCTGAGTTATTTGGGGGAAAATCATTCATGAAATTTGGTTTCAAAAAATGAAATATTTATTATTTGTCATAAGATCTACTTTTAAAGCTTTTGTCAAAATAATCCAACATTAGCTAGATACATTTACAGACCTATTGGTGAATTTCTACTTTTAATGAATTATAAAGAATATATGATGTAATACATCACCTAACCTCTTTGATTTTCCACACCTTCATCTACAATATTGTGTACTTTACAATACTTCAGTCTCTAAATTATTATGATTCTGATATTCCTGTGTATTGAGTCAACATTCTGATATTAGGTGTATAAAATGCATATTCAGTGATCAATGAAATTGTTTTAGCATAATTTTAAAGCTTGTTATCTTAAAAATTTAAACATGTATCCTTTAATGTGATCATTAAATCACATTAACTTAATGAAGAAGAAAAAATATATGATAATCTCAACTAGTTCAGAAACAACATTTAATAAAATTAAATATCCATTCATCATATTTAAGATAATAAAAACAATTAAAAAAATAAATTAAGGACACTTTCTTACTCTTGAAAAATAGTATGTAGTTTCCTCAAAAAATTAAAAATGGAACTTCCTTTTGACCCAGCAATCCCACTTCTGAGAATTCAAGGTTGGCCCCCCAAAAATGCCCCTTTTTATTAGGAAATCTTTTATTACAAAATCATGAATTGTCATGGTGGAGGGTGCTGTGCAGGGTGCTCCTGGATCTCAGGGTTACTGTCTGGAGCCAGTGAGGAGGGAGTGTGACTCTGAATCCTGCAGAACCCATCCCAGGGTTGACATGGATGGGGAGAATAAACACAAATCATTGCAAACACTTCTCTGTTTGCCAGCACAATGGGCATGGCTCTTCCCTCTAGTGAAGAAGGCCCCAAGCCCCAATGTCCAAGGGCTTTTATTGAAACAATTTGTGCAGGGGTATACAGCAAATCTCATCAATCAATGTCAAAAGGCTATGTTTACAGAAAACAGACAGATATCATAGATAACAATTGAAGGAACACAAGAGATCTGCCTCAGGTCGGGGTCTATGAATAATGTAAATCTTCCCAGTATGAGCCGGTTATCATATCTTTTGAGGTAAGAACAAAGCATGCTTCAAGGAACTTACTTCTAGGCCTGATTTCCCCCTGGGAACCGCCCAGTCCAGTTTAGGGCTGTACCTGCCGTTAGTATTGTTTCAATCCTGAGCCAGGTGGGGGCAGAGTGGGGGGCAGAGCCACCAAGAGATAAGGAGACATCTTTCAGATAGAATGAGGACTCCGGCCATGTCCAAGCTGAGCCAAGGGGTGAGAGCCTTTTTGTCCTTTCTCCGTGTCCCCCAAGTCCTTGTCCTGCTGCCCATACCAGCCATGTCTATCTTAGGTCATACCTCCTGTTGAGAGATCTTACCTGTCATTGACTACCCACCGTCACAGGGCCAAGCAGGGTGATATGAGGGAGGCAGGGGCTGTGCCCCTGCAAGGGAGACATGTTTTGTCTCCTCAGTGGCCTGTTTTCCCAAGGCCTCCTTGATTAGCTCCAGCGTTGGGACCCTCTTGCCTATTGGCAATGCTACAGTCCCTGAAACCAGACAGGACGTTTCCCAACAATGAACATGTAATTCTGTAACATAACAATATCATACTCAAACATACCATATCACATTTTAGGGGAAATGTTCAAATTAAAACTATAAATTATTACACCCGTATTAATACTCTACCAACCACACTCAAGCGGGTGATACTTCTGCAGGACCCTGTATAACCAAATAAACATGAAATACTAATTTGAAAGAAAATATGTACCTTGTGCTCATTACAGCATTATTTACAATAGTTGAGATCCAGAAATAGCCCATCAGTAGATGAGTTGATAAAAAAAAAAAGCTGTGGTAGGTATATACAATGGAATACTACTCAGTCATAAGAATAAGGAAATCTTACCTTTTGTGAAAGACTGGGTGGACTTGGAGACCATATGATCTCATCTATATGTGGAATTTAATGAACAAAATAAACTCATGAACAAAATAGAAACAGAGAGACATGGATTCATGGAACAGACTGACAGCTGTCAGAGGGAAGGTTGATTGGGGAGCTGAAGGAGAAAAGGTGAAGGGAAAAAGGTGGAGGGACACATAGCCACAGACAACAGCGTGGTGCTAGCCAAAGGGAAAAGGATGTGGAGGCTTGTGGGCAAAGAGTGGGGAAATAAAGACAGAAAGTGGCTTTGCTTGGGGCTATGAGTGCACAATGCAGTGTGCAGATGATGTTTTGTTGAATTGTACACTTGAACTCTGCGTAGTTTTGTGAACCAATGTCACCCCAGTAAATTTTTTAAAAATGTTTTGTAAAAATCCTGTAGCTAATATCAAACAAAATGATAAAATTTTGAGTTTTGAATGTCTTCCTCTGAGGTCAGATAAGAGATGTCCACTATTATCCTTTCTATCCAAAAATATACTAGAGTTTTAGTGCATGCATTAAGTCAATAAAAAATTACAGGTATAGAAAATGAAAATAAAAATGTGAAATTATTTTTATGTCTAGATAGAGTGATTACATACCCAGAAAGTCCAATACAATTTACAAACTATTATAATTGATATATGAATAAAGTGACTGGATACAATGTCAGTTGCAAAATTCATTGTGCTTCTGGACATTATCAACATAAATTAAACAATGAAATTTTAAAATTCTACTTACAATGAAATAAATATCTCACTTTATTGGAAATAAAATTACACAGTTTTTATATATAAAATATATTAAATGTTGCTGAGAGAGATAAAAAAACTCTAAAATTAATGGAGTTATATACCATTTTTATGTGTTAAAAGATGTAGTATTCTTATATCAATTCTCCTTAAATTTATCTGTGGATTTGATGCAATTACAATAAAATTCCTCCTTTGGTCAACCCCCACCATTGTTAATGGTTCCATTAGAGAGCTAAACTTCTGACTTCTGACAGTACCACCACCCTTTCAGCCTTACAGGTGATGGAAATTCTTATTATTGCTAATCTCTGGGTTGTCTCATCATCTCCTAGTTAACGTATATAATTAATTTATATGTCACATTCCCTTTGAAATACCTGAGGTGGTTTATCTTATTCTAATTGGTGTTTCACAAATACATCTATAAAAATAACATACCAGAATAATTGGGCATATTTTAAAAAATGTTATAGTTAAATAAAAAAGTTTATGGTTCATTTTGGTTCAGTGTGCATTACAGGCCAAATAACAGATGAGTAAGAGACCTGTCATTATAATAGCTGTGTATTCCCTAACACAAATAGATGCAAACAAGCACACCCATAAAACCTACTTAAAACAAAAATTCAGAAACGCTAACACTGAAAATTATGCTAGAAAAATTCTGGTTCAATATCTTCATTCTGCAAGTGAGGAATCTTGAACAATTTACTATAAAAGGAATATCTAATTTCTAGTCCAATCAGTATTTCTTTGGCCTATTACTTCAAAGAATAATTTAGTGGAAAGGTAACTTGAAGACCCAATGCTAATAAATAAAATTGACAAAGTAGTATCGGAAGTACTTTTTTTTTAAGTAGGGGTAGTGTAGCTTCTATGAACTCCTAGGTCTTATATTTTAAGGCAAAATAAAATTAATTAATTTAGTTTGACTTTGTATCTTAGAGGCCACAATGGCCAAAACAGTACTGAATGCATGTCATGGGTCAAACTCTCCATGTAACATGAGTGTATATTGATGTACAGTACGTAAGGAGCTGGGCTATTGCTTCAAACTCCAGTTTTAAAAATTGAAATATTTACTGTATGGGTAACCTTAAGTATATTAATTTACTTTTTTGGCTCAGTGCTCTTACCTGAATTTTAGAAAGAGTTATAATATTTATCTCATGAAATACAATATGAAATGTTTTAAATAGTACCTAATATATGGTAAGTGCTACAATGAGGTTATTGTGAGCAGGTCTACACTTGAAGTTATAAATGTCTATGATGTCTTCAGATGGGTCGATGGCAGGGTAGACACTGATATTTACTTATTGGGCCTTAAGTAATGTGTAGGTCTACTAAATCCACTCTGATCCTGGTTTCAATCAATGCATGAGCAAATCAAGTAGGGAAGGGCACTTGGTGACTCATGATTTTATGTTCCATGGACCTAGGGTTCTTCACAGTGGTAAGTTAAATTAGGTTAAATATTTTTAAAAAGCATCTGATGGTTGTCTGGTTATTTCATTTAACACAAAATCATATCACTGAAGTTTAGATGATAGATGACAAAGGAACAAAATATTCATGTGTTTAATAAAGAAAGCATTTGAAAATGAGCACAAAAATGAATGTATTCAATCTCTCTCTCTCTGTCTCGCACGCGCACACACACCCACACTCACAAAGAACATTAGCTCCAGGTAAGATCAGGGGCTATCACAGTTAAGTTCTGCTCTACTTTTTAAAATATTCTTTCATTTGTTTATTTTACACATGTTTGTTGCGATTCAATTCTTTTTCAAATTCTTAATGTTCAGAGAAATGCAAAGAATCAGAATTTATATTTGAGTTCTTACTTTGCAGAGAAAAAACAATAATAATATTATAAGAGTTTAGTTTGGTAGATAATCAAAGAAGATATATTGTATTTTAAATCTTTTAAGTAAAGAGTACTTATTTTATATATAAATAGTTACTATATAAAGAAACAGATGAGGAATAAACTAAATCTGTTTTTATGCTTTAAGACAAAAAGACTGAAAAATAAGAGTAATTTTTTATCTTCATTGTCTATAAACACTGCTCCTCTAATTTTTGTAATAATTTCTTATGTGCTTTTGAATATGTGAAATACAAACTCAAAATCAGAAATAGATACCAGACTCTTGGTACTGTGAAAAAAAGAACCACAGTTGTTGGCTGCAAGTAAAAATATGATGGAAAGGTTGATGAGGGTAAATTTGCCCTTTTCATTTCTTCTGCCAATAAAAAATCCATATGAGGAATCAGATTTTCTTATTGATGGTGCCCCTTAATTTTGAAGAGAAATAATGGAATGGTTTGGGCCTTTCTATTCAACAAGGAAAACTTGTTAAATTTGTAATTCTCTCTCTTTTCATAGCTATTTTTAAAGTTAATTTCTTAACTTGAATTTTCTTTATTTTTTCTCCTGAAGTGTTTGAACAAATTAAAAATTACTTTTTTTTTACAAAGAACTTTTTAAAAATTAATTAATTTATTTAAAAAAATACTTTTTATCAGAGATTAAAAATAACAAAGTAATTTCTTAGGAATAAGGGGATACTTAATTGGAGAGATTTTGCCCCTGAAGAGACTGTTGTCAGTAGTTCAAAGGGGAATTACTCTCCTTGTTCTTTGACAAGCAGAGGGCAGATAGATTTTATGCATTTTAACTACCTGAGATCATGTGTTTTTGATAAATCTAAATATTATAGACCTCAAACCATTAATTGTGGTAATAATTTGCTTCTCTAAAATTTATTAAGGAGAATTAGGAAGTGAAGAGAAAATGAAGCAGGACAAAATACTTAACATATTCAATATACTATTTTTAGCTTTCATTTGCACAGTCTATGTTTTTCTTATTAGATCCACAAAATCCCTAGTCCAGAAACAATGTAATATTGTCTTCAGTGTTGAACTTCTGTGCTGTAGGAGGGAAAAGATGACACTCAAAAGACACATCAGAAACTATTTTCATACAACATGTATAGCATTTATCCCATTGATTTGCCATGTATTCATTTACATGTCTTTTCAACAGAATTTGTTTCCAAAACATTGACAAGGTCTTTTATCTGTTTGACTACTACTATCTGTATCTCAAATGATGATGAATTTGTCATAGAAAGGTGATCAGTTCCCGAATTCCTAAATTATCCAGTTGTCTATGATTTAGAATTCTTCATATCTGTAAACAAAATATTTTAATAATATGTATTCTCATATACAAATATAAAAATAATAAATGTTGAAAGGAATAGGCTAGGTCTGCTTTGCGATATATAGATTCTGCAGAATGTGTTTATCATGTTGGACATCCAGAGCAAAAGACTGAGATGATGCTTACCTGTTCAAAAAAGACAGTGGCTTCCAGGTCTCCATGAGACCTGGATCACAAAGTATCCTAAGTGAATCAGCAGTAATGTTTTTATTTTGCTGTTTTTTTCCCCTTTAGATTTAATAAAGGCAATTCCAAAATACAGTTCTAATTGGTTTCAGTCACTGGAGAAAAGTAACAATATTTCATTTTTGTCATATCTTTGAAAAAGAATAGAATAGAAAATTGAACAGGAGTTCTGATAACAGAAAAGGAACTAATAAATTATTTTTAATAGAACTTTAGTTTCAGTGACTCAACAAGTACCTATTTTTATCCACAACAATTGAATGCCCTATTTTCTTCACTGTGATACTACAGCAACTACAGCAGCAATAGGCATGTTGCAGGTGTCTGATTAATTTCTGTCGAATTAATCTTAAGTGGAGATTGACTTAAATGATCTTTATGTCAGATGATGGTGAAATTCTCAATTATGTTCTAAGCTTTCAAAAAAGTTCTTCATTTTAAATTCATCTTTTATCAAGTGAAGAAATTAGTTGTAGAAAGAAATAATTCTTGGACATAGCTTTTATTTTCCTTTTTATTGAATTGTTAATAAAGTTAATAAAATTATATAGGTTGTAGGTGTGCAGTTCTATAATATATAATCTATCTGTACATTATATGTGTGTTCAGCCCCCCCAAGTCAAGTTTCCTTCCATCACCATTTCTACCCTCTACCTCTTTTACCTCCCTCACTTCCCTTTCCCTCTGGTAATCACCATACTGCTGTCTGTCTATGAGTTTTTTTAATACTTTCACCTTTTTAAACCTGCCCCGCAAACCCCTCCCTTCTGACAGGTGACATATCTTTTTATTACTTTTTTCAGGAAGTCTTGCCAGGATTCTGAATATTGATAACATGTTGTAATATCCAACACTTCTGTTGCTGTAGAATAAGGATAATTAATGTTCACTGGGACTCTTTGATATCCAAATTCTTAGTGCCCTCTTTGGGTGTGGTAAGAAACTAAAGACTGTTGCTCCTAACATCTGCTTACAGGGTCTGGAGAAAAATGTCAGCTGTTTCTCTCTATTATGTACTATAATAGACTGTGGAAAACTTGCAAATGGAGTTGGCAAAAATAAGTCCAAACTACAAAGATTAAAAAAATAATTGCACTCTGACATTAGAACATGAGATATTTATGCACTGATATTTATGTATCCTACTTGAGGTCATAGACCTCCTTCAGGTACAACTAAGCTATATGAAGTAATTTCCAAACACATCACTATGCTGTCATTACTTGTCTTCATATATACATATTTTTTTAAATAAAAATTATATGGAGTGTGGAATCATCTGACCACTCTGAATCTCAATACTTTGTGTGCAAAATGAAATATTCTCAATGGTAATTTCAGTTTAAAGTTCCATTTTGAATTTCTCATTACTTTGAGATTCATTTTTTATATTAGGGGCATTAATATATTAAATGTGATTATATAAAAGACATACTTCTGGAATATCATATGAATTGCTGAAGAATTATTTTCAACCTAGGTCACTCAGCAGCTATACCCATAGTATTGCAACTGTTAAAGCTTCTTAGAGATACTGACTTAAAGAAGAATCAGTAGATGACATTTTTCTAGTGACATTTTTTGTTACAGTGTACCAACTTTTTCTAGCCACCATCTCTATGAATATAGCACTATTCAATCAAGCAAGAAATGGTCTTACTCTTAACAAACCTCAGTAATCAAGGCTGTGCAAAAGAGATCCATAAATGAAATGATTCTTTTCTTTCCTATTTCAACAATGCCTGAATTAAAGACGACCTGAGGACTGTTTTCTCCTAAGAAATAGTTAATAATGAAGATTTTCCTCTTTTTCTTTATCTTGTTCTCCTTTGTCATCTTCATTCTACCAGATAACATGAATATTATTGCCAGTGAGCTCAGCAGGGGTTCAGAATTTTTTAAGTGAATATTATTAACATTATAGAAACATTGTAATATTACCATCAGCAAGACAACGTTGTGCTTATTTACAGCTTCTAGATTGAGAAAACATTTGAATACACTTTTAGGGGCATTACACTAGTAAAGGCCATAATTCACTTTGATTGCATGATATTATAAATATGGGCATATCTATATCTGTCTCTATCATCTATATATCATCTATCTATCTATCTATCTATCTATATCTATAATCTATCATCTATCTATCTAGGATTCCAAATTATATATATAGTGTTGTTGGGATAGTGCTACAGTGAATCAATGTCTGAAGTGTGTGTTTATTCAATATTAAAATTTTACTAAATTTAATATACTAATAAATTCTTAATGTGAGTAGACCAAATTTATGCTTGGAAATTATTTACCCCATAGTATAGTATTGACAGCAGAGTTTATGTGAGGTTAAATGGCTTCCTAAAAGTACAAATTTTATTTTATTCTTAATTGAGATCAGCCATGCATCTACTCACTTTCAGTTAAATTCTTCTTTATCTTGCTACTGTCCCTGGATACCCAAGATATCTGTCATTATTGAATTCAAAGGAGACCAATATAAAGTAAATATATTGTGTCCCATTCTTTCATTTCTACCCTGCTCTAAGAATATTCAAACATAACTAGCTTTTAGCAGAAAATTTCTCACCAAAAGGGGACAAGGAGATAAACTTCAAGGAGTTGGAGTTAAGTGAAATAAGAATAATTGTTTTCTTCATCATCTTTATTAAAATTTCATTAGAATATGCTATTTAAAATTCCACATATTTCTAGAAATTTTCTGAGATATTATGTAGATTTATCTCAATTTCAATATGGGCCGATGGGTTTTTTCTTAATAATGACTTTAATAGCCAGCATCTGTTCTGCCTTTTGCCAACATTAATTCATTCATTACTCCTTACAATAGTCATGTGAGGTAATCATATTAATAACCAAGACTTTCATTTACATATTCAGCCCAGTTTTAAAGAAATATGCACAACATATGTATCATTTTCTAAAACTTCTCACTGTATATAGTATCATGATATGAAGACAAATATATTAGTTTCTTTATTTCAAAATACCTTTTTTAATATACTTTTGAAGTAACCTTTTTTTCCTTTTGCAGTGGGCTCTGACCAACCTGTTAACAATCCCATGCCTTTATCAACATCATACATAGACAGAAGCTTGAGAAACTAAATTCAAAGACATAATTATTTCATAATATTCGAAAAGGTACAAATGGTACAGAGTAAAACAACACAGGTAAAATAAAACAAGTTGAATTATATATTGCACACTTTAATTACTATCTGTCAAATGCAATGAAGAAAACAGCCTAAATATGTTCTCTGTCCCAGTCCCCATGTATTTAGCTCTTCTTATCTTTCTCTTTCTAGTTTTATGAAGACTGAATTTTATGTTCAAAATGGGAAAGAATTCTTATTTCAAAGTCTTAGGGTCCCATTTTTGATGAAACTCTGTCTAGACAAATGTCTTTACTATTTCTGGGAGGGAAAATTCTGCAATCATTGTTCTCAGCATTTTTTTTTAAATGTTGTTAGCGTTATTATGCTTAGGAGTCAAATTGCTGGCTCAGTTTTCCTCTTAATTTCTTTTGGCAATCACCATTGTTCATTGTTCATAATCATGATATATTTGGGTGCATAAAAATATATTCTTATATAGAAAAAGTAATTAAGATGTTCTTATTAATTCCACGGGAGATGTAATTAAGATAACTTGAAGTAACTTGAAGGGGCAGTTGAGTAACAGAAGTCCAGGATGACAAACATTAAACCTTGATCAGTTGTCTCTCCTAAACACTGCAACTGGGGACCAAACCCACAATCGAAGCATGTGCCCTGATCAGGGGTAGAACCTGCAATCTTTCACTTTGCAGTGGGATGATGCCCAACCCAGTGAGCCACACTGGTCAGAGCTGTTTGTCTTTATCTCAATCATAACTTGGCATATCATTTAGCAAATTGTCTTCTTAAGTTAGCATTTTATAAACTCTTGTGGGTGATACAAGTAAATTTCTATGGGAGGGTAAATAAAAAGTTACTTTGTGACAGAATTTAGAAAAAGACTTAAGGATGAAATTTTGGTCAAGTTAATTTCTAAAAGGGCCACAATATTTTTTTTTGCTTTGTTTTGTTTTGCTTTGCCTTGTCATTATATCACTGCTAAAGCTTACCAGAGTGCTTGAGGTATAGTTGGTGCTCAATAAAAATGTATTTAATGAATCAATGAGTGAATGAAAAGATAGATACATGTATCTACCCTAATAAACAGTCTTCAGGGCTGCATACATTTAGAGAGGAGAAAGAAAAAAAAGATGAAGAAAACAAGGATATTTTGGAAACAAGAAACAAGGACAGAAACATGTAAGAGACTACTGATTTATTGGAACGTAATGCCAAGTTGAAGAGTATTCTCTGAAGACGAGGGACTATTAGATAAGTCAGACTTTATTCATATTCATGCCTCTAAGAAAGTTCCAAGTGGATTTGATTCTAGGAGCTGAAAGAGTTTAGTTACAGAGTTAAGTATTTTATTTAATATTTAATATTTAAATTGTATAGGAAATAATTTGTTCTTTGGTAATTTTATTTAAATTCTACTGTATGCCAAATCACTTCAGTTACTATAGGAAGAAAGTCAATTTAAATAAAAGATATCCTTTATTGCACTTATCTATCTATATATATCCAGTAACAGCTCTTCTTTTGAAAGTTTTTAAAAATAAATATCGATCAGTCCTTCTTGATGACCAAGTATTATGACAATGTATATAAGTGGAAACTCCTCAGTTTGTGACACAAAACAATAAAAATTCCATTTACTAACTATGACTAATAGGTATAAGTTTACATTTTCCTTTGGTCTACAGTCTGCAGTTCTGGAGCTCTTACTCTTCAAAATCAAAATTACTCTGGTTATAATATATATGATTTATCTATATATCTCTAAGTGTCTATTTTTATTTTTCTCTATCTGTATTTCTCTATCTATAGTTATTTTTACATTAACAGATAATTACATTAATTTTTACATTAAAAAGTAATTTAACTTACATTAGTTACATTAATATACACAAATGAAGTACCTTATCTCTGGTCATCTTTCTCTCACACTTAGGCTTCAGGACTCATGGAATTCTAAGGTCCTTTCTTCTTGGCTATAATAGCACTTGGTCAATAATCTCAGCATGCAAAAATCTCTTCTATGCTTATATATTTTGTTGCTGAAGAGATATAATGGAATTTTACAATTATAGCATATATAAATATAAAAGTTCTTGAATCTAAACTATATAAATAATTTTAATAAATCAAAAAGATAATTCAGTAGAAATATGGAAAAAAGACAAACACATAATTAAAAAGTATATATACAAAACTATTTAAAGTGCTTATTCTCATTGGCAATCAGGAAAATGCAAATTTACACTGTAAGATACATTCAACATAATATTAAAAACTTTTAAAGTTAGATAATACAAAGTTTTGTAAGACAAATGGAACAATAAGACTTTTCATACACTGCTAAAGAGAGTGAAACTGGTAGCACCAATAAGTGAAACAATTTGTTATAATCTATTACAGCTGAAGACATTCATAATTTATGACCTAGGATTTCCATTAATGATATATCTACCCAATGAGCAGAAATGTTGACTATTGTGGAGACTGGTTACATATGCTCCAGGGAATAGTACAGGACTTTTAACAGCAGCATTATCTGCCATACAACAAATAACCTATAGGTCATCAAAAGTAAAAAAGATTTGAAAATAGATAAAATGAATACTGTGAATTAGAGAAAATCAATGTCACAGCCTCATTCAACAACATAGTTGAATCATATAAATTTATTTTTAATTGAAAAAACCAGAGACCAAAGGAAAATACTATGTGATCCTCTGTTCCTTGGAGATTTATATGTGGTATATCTATATACCTATATCTATACCCATACACGAGGCCTATCTGGAAAAAGTTCAACCACTGTTAATATAATGAGAATGGTTTGTGCCACATTGATGTAACTTGGCAGCCAAGGAGAATGGACTGGAATGTGCATGCTTGAACAATGACGACTTCACTGTACCAGTCAGTGGGTACAGTAGGTGCTATTGAGCAACATGTGTACTGTGTGGCTGTTGCATTCATAATGACTGAACAACAAATCTGCATCAAATTTTGTGTTAAGCTTGAACATTTCTCTGCAGAAACTATTCAAATGATTTAGAGGGCCTCAGCTATGGGCAGCTGGTGATTGGCAGCCTCATCATGGCAATATACCTGCTATAAATTCGAACGTGGCAAATTTTATCACTCTATATGTATTTGGTGAATAAATGCTGCATAGGGATGTATTAAAGTGGCCTGCCTCCTATCTGCTGATGCTGAATTCTTGTTTTGTTCCTTTTCCAGAAAAAATGAATAGCTAAATCAAGGCCCTCACATTTTATTTAAGTGAAAAGCTTCTATTTGTATTTTATAATTTGAATTCTCTCTTTGTATAGGGTAACAATTGTTAGGCAAGAAAGTTAATCTCTCTCAATTTTACTTCCCTCTCTTGTAACATCAGTGGTCTTTATTAGAATCTCTAAGAAGTCCTACATTTTTTCTAACCTATGACATAGATTCGATTGCTCTGTAATTCATTTTTCTGATGTTTTATAGCATAAATGAATGAGGTTTCTTGGAGTAATATGTGGCCCTGTTAGCAGTATTAGTATTTCAGGATCTTGTTATAAATGCAAAATCTTAGATTCTATTCTAAACCTACTAAATCAGACATGCTGTGGGTGGGGTCATGTGACCTTTTTTTAACAAGCCCTCTAGGGGATGGTGATGTAGCTAATGTTTAAGAACCACTGTCCTAGAAATTCTCTTGACTCTGTTGTAGGAGATAATTGATGAGTTGTTCTCTGACTACAGCATCAGCTTCTGGATATAATGTAAAACTTGCAGCTCTTCTGCATGTATCTGAAACAATAGACTCTGGCAGTATGCAAATTGGATCAGAAATCACTTCAGTTCCATAAACAGAATTAAAAACATTGGACCTAGACTTGTGAAATCAGAAAACTTATTATATGAAATTTATGTCATACTGAAAAACATGTTGTGTAAAGTATTTCACATAGTAATTAGTGAATCCAGAATTTCCTGGTTATGTCACATTTAAACAATTATATATTATATGAATTGAAATAAAACATTCAACCTTCCTGGTTCTCACTGTTTTCATCTGTAAACAAATGTAATCTCAATGGAAACTTCTAGCTATAAAATTCTATATTATTGATTCAGACACATTAATATTAAAAACATTAAAATATTTATCATTATACATAACATATAATAAAAAGATTTTATTTCTGTAACATTTTCACTGTGATGTTTTAGCAATCCAAACTCATGTCCTTTAAAAATCCCTTAAAGATTGTGTTTTTATGACCGTATATCTAAGGTAACATAATCAGTCATTACTTTCATAGGAAAATTTAATAATAATTTTTGTGACTATGTTCTTTGAACATGGCACAATTCAACCAAGCATACAAATGTTCTTACTATTGATAAGCCTCAGTAGTTAGGACCACTTCCCAGGAGAATCTATAAATAAAAAAGGGTTCTCTGTTTTCTTATGTGAAAAAACTGACTTAAAAAAGATCTGTTGACCCTTTTTTCCTAAGAAACTCTCTACAATGAGGATTCATCTCTTTTTCTTTATTCTTCTCTTTTGTGTCACAATATTACCAGGTAACATAGAAATGTTTATGGGTGTATTTGTGCTAATGAATTTGAGGAGACATCAGTTATTTTTTGTTAAAATCATGGTGATAACATAGGGATTAAAGCATTTGTTATACCAAAAGAATTGTTACACTCTAGAACAGAAAAATGAAGGGGGGACAATTGTTTGAAAACAGGTGAAACATAAATGAAGTCTGTAGTTTAGTTAATAGTATTATTCCAATGATAACTTCTCAAATTTGGTAAATGTGGCATGATTAAGTGAAATGTTACCAGAGAGGAAGTTGGCATTTATTAATTTTGCAAATCTTCTACTAATCAAAAATTATTTTAAGATGGGAAGTTAAAAAAAGACTTAGATCAACACCTCAGTCTCATCAACTTCATCCTGCAACAGCACTTAGTTACAATCCGTTCTTGCTGGGAAAAAAATATTCTTTAGCATAGTCAACTGGTAAGCAGTAGGGAACAGTGTTAGGGTACAATCTATTTACTTTTCCTTTTTTAAAACTTGTGTTAGTATACTACTTCCAATTACTAGAAAGCCTTTCTTAATATTCTGTTCTTGGTACTACCAGCAAATCATGTCCCTTCCTGGCCTTTCTTTAAATATTTCTAGTTACTACTCTTATGTCTTTGAGTGCTACAGATCACATGAATCTTGAGTTTAATACCTTGTATATGAGCTCTATTTTTCATGAAAACTTTCTCATGAACGTTCATGAGTATCTTCACATCAGGTATGTAACAAGATTCTCTTCTCTTGAATTAATGTGTAAGTATTAATTGCACATAAGTAGAGTAATAAGTTTCAGAGATAGAGCAATCATTGAGTCTATTCCCTTCTTCTTAAAGAACTTAAGATGAAAGGATGGGATGAAGTCTACCTAGTTTATGATGCTAGCACTGAAATCAGACTTAAATTCTCTAACTCATATGAAAATATTTATTTTTAGTACCTGGATGATTTTTTAGACCCAGTAGAAGTCATAACTGAGGTCTAGGAGACTAAATTAATTTATCTTTCATTATGAATATTAGAGAGTCCATCATGACAATCTAAAAATTTACACAAAAACACTGATAAATTAACACTTAAATGTTGCAAGTGGATAAAATTCTAAATATGGCCTAAGCATCAACAAAATAACAAAATAATGCTGTTGTTATTTTAGCTAAGAGAATAATTTCCTCTTCCTTCATTTAAAAACTGTTAGAAAAAGATCTCTAGATTTTCTCTAGTTCTAGAAAGAGCCAAGATAAAATTCTATTAACATATGATAAGTTTTCTTTCTTTTAATTTCAATAATAGCTAACATTAATAATATCACTATGACAAGTGTTTTTATGTTTTATTAGCTTATTTTTCCTTATAACAGCCACATCATGTGTCCCTACTAATAACTAAATTTATTCATGCACTTATCAACAAATTTAAAAATGTATGTGTCTTATAGTCCTATTATAAACTGTTGGGGGTTATACTGACATAGATTGCAACATCAATGTTAATTATTTGTATATTTTTATTATATTAGCAAAATGAAGTCATTGTCCTTGCTAATCCCATGTGTACAAAACTTTTAGAGAACTTTACTATTATTGACAAAAAAAAATTCCAAAGTAAAAGAAATATGTCAAGATATACAAGTATATTTTCTCCACAAAATTAAAAGATGTGTAATATAGAATATAGATGTTTTAGAAAATAGTAAAACAGGAATCTTGTCTTTCATCTTATACTTAGTTCATGACCATATGGTGGTTGAACTAAATTGAGTAAAATTAAATGTCATTTGTATGACAATCTTTTAGCATTCCACAGTTTTTAATATCTCACCTTCAGATGGTGAAATTCTTACTCAAAATTGAGATTGGTAAACTTATTCCCACTTAAGTGCTTTACAGATTAAAAAAGTCCAGATAAAAGTCTTAAAATTTTCTATGCAGGGAAAGTTCAAGCAAAGTCACTAAGTTTTCTTCTTCATTTTCTAGAGTTTATAAATATACTAAATATCTAGAAATAAGGTGTTATTTTATTATCACCTATCGTTTCACTTTATCTGTCAAATTGAGAATTGTGCATTTGCTAATAATCACTTTTCTTTAAGTCTAGTATGTACTTTGATTATAGGATAGATAATATAGTTTTGTGCAGAAAGGGTGGTCATGATTGTCCCCATTTCCAAGGAGGTAAATGGTAGGCTAAGGAATAAAATAAGAGATTAGTAAAAATAAGAAATTATGGGGTTAAAAATATTTTAGGAATTATCTAGCTCATTTTTAGCTTATATATTAAGTAGAACTTTATATATTGTTTTAAAGAAACAAGTATATAGTATGCAATATGAATGTTACATATGAGAGCAATGAAAAGAAAGTTACTTTCTTGAAGTGCTCAGCAAAGAATTTAGAGAGAAGATTGTATTTGAATAACATATCTAAGGGTAGAGACAATGTATGTTTGGCTTAATCACAGCATCGCAAGAACAGTAGTTTTCAATGAGAGTCAACTTTGTCTCTTAGGAAATATTAGGCAATGTCTATTGACCTTTTAGGTTGTCACAACCGGTACTACTGGCATTTAGTGGGTAGAGGTCAGGGATGCCACTCAACATCCCTCAGTGAACAGGATAGCATCCAACAGCAAAGAATTATTCAACCCAAAGGTCAAAATGCTTTGGGTGAGAAACCCTGCTCTAGAGACTGGAAAGAACTTAGCATGGAGTACATTTGAACCTTGAACAATGCAGGTTTGAATTGTGTGAGTCCACTTACAAATAGATTTTTTTTAATAAAAACTATAAATGCCTTTTCTCATCTTTATGATTTTTCTCAATAACACTTTTTTTCTAGCTTACATTATTGTAAGATACAGAATATAATATATAATACCTAATATACGTGTTATCAACTGTAGGTTATTGGTAAGGCTTTCAGTCAACAGTAGGCTATTAGTAATTAAGTTTTGGGGGAGCCAAAAGTTATATTTGGATTCTTTATTTTGTAGGGGGTTGGTGGCCTGAAACCCTGGTTTGCTCAAGGATCAACTTACTTAATTCTAAATGAGTAACTGGATGCCTGCAAAGATGAATATTAATGATCCAAAGACACTTATATTGGGGAATATTTATACTTAGAGGTCAGAATGAGAAGAAAAGAGGCAATAATTTTATTTTTTATTTTCTTAAGTATATTTTATTGACTATGCTATTACAGTTGTCCCATTTTTCCCCTTTATTCCCTTCTACCCTGCACCCCCCTCCCACCCGCATTCCCCTCCCCTTTCGTTCATGTCCATGGGTCCTACATAATTTCTTTGGTTTCTCCATTTCCTATACTATTCTTAACCTCCCCTTGTCTATTTTGTATCTACCATTTATGCTTCTAATTCCCTGTACATTTCCCCCCATTCTCCCCATCTGCCCCACTGATAACCCTCCACGTGATCCCCATTACTGTGATTCCGTTGTTCCTGTTCTAGTTGTTTGCTTAGTTTGTTTTTAGGTTCATTGGTTGATAGTTGTGAGTTTGTTGTCATTTTACTGTTCATAGTTTTGATCTTCTTATTTTTCTTAAAAAAGTCCCTTTAACATTTCATATAAAAGGGCTAGGTGATGATGAATTCCTTTAACTTCACCTTGTCTGGGAAGCACTTTATCTGCCTTTCCATTCTAAATGATAGCTTTGCTGGATAGAATAATCTTGGATGTAGGTCATTGCTTTTTATGATTTTGAATATTTCTTTCTAGCCCCTTCTTGCCTTTAAGGTTGCTTTTGAGAAATCAGCTGACAGTCTTATGGGAACTCCTTTCTGGGTAACTGTCTTCTTTTCTCTTGCTGCTTTTAAGATTCTCTCCTTAATCTTGGGTAATGTAATTATGATGTGCCTTTTTTGTGTGCTTCCTTGGGTTCAACCTTGTTGGGGCTCTCTTAGCTTTTGGGACTTCCTGGAAATCTATTTACTTTGACAGATTGGAGAAGTTTCCCTTCATTATTTTTTCAAATAAGTTTTTAATTTCTTGCTCTCCCTCTTCTCCTTCTGACACCCCTATGATTTGGATGTTGAAACATTTAAAGGTGTCCTAAACTTTAAAGTTGTCCCTAAGCCTCTCTTCATTTTTTTTGAATTCTTATTCCTTCATTCTGTTCTGTTGAATGTTTCTTTCTTCCTTCTGCCCCAAGTCATCAATTTGAGTCCTGGTTTCCTTCCCTTAACTGTTGGTCCCCTGTATATTTTTATTTTACTTTGCATAGCTTTTGCTTTTTCCTCCATTTTGCAACCATCCTCAACCATTTCTGTGAGCATCTTGATTATCAGTGTTTTGAACTCTGAATCTGATAGGTTGGCTATCTCTTCCTTGCTTAGTTCTTTTTTTGGAGTTTTGATGTGTTCCTTCATTTGGGCCATATTTCTTTGTCTTAGTGTGCCTGTTACATTGTAAGGGGCAGTGCTTTAGGTATTTGCTAGGGTGGGGCAACCAGATCACTGCATTGTGTAACTGTATGTGGGGGAGGGGTCAGAGAGGGAACAATGCCACTTGATCATCTCTTGCCCCACTTTCAGTCACTTCACCTGCTACCCACAAGCAAATCAGGCCCTTCTGGTGCTGATTCCCAAGTGGGTGGGTTTGTTTATGTATTGGGACCCTGTGGGTCTCTCCAACGAACTCTCCTGTCCAGCTAGGAGTTTATCCTGCTGCCACAATGCCCACAGGTTTTTAGAGCCAGAGGTGTTGATGCTTTTTGTTCCTTCATTGGAACCCTGGGTTGCACCATCTGTCTCGCTCCTCTGTTGTTCCTCCGGGTTAATCTGTGTGCAAATATGGGACCACCAGTCACTTCCTTACCCTGTGTCCTCTCTGCCCCAGCAGCCCATCTCTGCCTCTCCTACCAGTCTGGTTGAATGTTTCTTAACAACTTGGTTGTTGGACTTCCATACAGTTTGATATTTTGGCAGTTCTGGGTTTTTTGTTTGTTTGTTTGTTTTTAAATTTGTTGTTGTCCTTCTTTAAGTTGTTCAAGGAGGCAAAGTATATCTACCTATGCCTCCATGTTGGCAGGAAGTCCAGGAGGCAGTATTTTGAGAAAGGTGAAATAAGACAAAGGACTAACAAGAGAAAGGATGAGGTCAATTGGAAAATAGTGAATATTGAACAGTAGTGTCAAATATGAAAGAACTCTGTCTATAGTGAGTAAAATCCAGGTTTCTGTCACTAGGATATGATATACAGTTCAATAATAATAACTCCTAAGAATCTGTAGACTAAATAATGATACTTAGAAGTTAATATTTAATCTGTGCAGAATAACTGTTTTTTAATGCTATAAGCCATATTTTGAACCTCTTCAGTTAGAGTGAGAGTAGAGCTCATTTTAACAGAAGAGCTAGGTTTTACAGTAGCTATTTATACTAACCATATGGATAATGTAGCTTGAATCTAGGTAGTCACTAATAAGTATCATTACTCACCACCAGCTGTTGGAAATACAGACAGAATGTCCAGGGTGAAAGGCCTGGACTTTAAAGGGACTGATTGGCATACAAAACTGTAATTAATGGCAAAAACTAATGGTAAAATTTATTTAATTTCATACCACAAATACACAAAAATATTTTAGTCTACCCTTTGGTCAGACACCTGCAAAATTTAAAATTCTCCCATACCAGTTGCCCTTAAGATCATGACTTATCAAAAGTGATGTGTATTAAAAAAAGGCTCCAAAACAATGGGATTCTGAAAACACATGGGCCAACCTATACTGAGAAATATAAAATTAAAAATTATTTGTCTTGGAATAAATCTTACAGCCTATCAGACCAACATCCCCCAATTCCCAAACAATCTTCAACTATCCTAAATAATAAACTTCTAGTGTTTTTATCTCCAACCTACAAGATAAAACATGGAGCCCTTGTAATTTTATAAATCAGGTCATGGTGAACATTGAACATACCTTCTAGACATTCCCATTTTTTTTAATCGATGCTGTCATCAGACATGTATCTAAGTTAGAGCATTTCTTTTTAAAAATTGATTTTAGAGAGATAGAGGAAGGGAAAGAGTGGGAAAGACATCTCTTTGTTGTTTCAATTCTTTATGCATTCATTCATGGATTCTTGTATGTGCCCTGGCTAAGGATAGAACCCACAACCTTGTCATATAGGGATGATACACTAATCAATTGAGCTAGATCATTTCTTTGGAGAAGTGAATCATAAAATACCCATGAGAGCTGTAGAAGTCAAACTGCCTAACATTGCTTCTCTCTCTCAAGTTTGTATTTTATTTTTTATTAAATTTATTAAGGTGACACTGGTTAATAAAATTATACAAGTTTCAGGTGGACAATTCTACTACACATCATCTGTACATTGTATTGTGTGTCCATGACCCCAAGTCAAGTCTCCATCCATCACCATTTTTCACCCTTATTCCCTCCTCTGCCTCCCTCCACTTCACATCCTCCCAGTAATCACCATGCTGTTGTCCCTGTCCATGATTTTTTTTTTGTTTAGTCCCTCCACAACACCCATATAGCCCAGCCCCCAACATCTGTCAGCCTGCTCTCTATCCACGAGTCTGTCACTATTTTAGAACACTCATCTAATTCTCCAGTCTGTCTAAATAATGTTTGTAAAAGCAGAAAAGGGGGATCCCAAATGCAATTAGATGATTGTAAAGACTAAACCTGACAGAAGATAAATTAGAAACACTTTTTTTCCTGTTGACTTTGGGAACTATTCTTACATTACTATCTAGTTAACTTGTAAGGCAGCAAGATGTGGCACACCTCACTTCGGTCCAAGACACTTTTTGACTATGATGATTGACCTTACACCAAGGGACCAGGCCTAAATTAGAAGTGGGGCCCTTTCTTTTGCTCTGCTTTAGGATTTTTCGCTTCCTGAACTTTCTCCTTTTAAAATACAAGTGTGTCATCTCTAGGTTGCTAATTTCAGTCCTTCTTTCCTTCTTACAGCCAGAAAGAAATATCCCCAATATGGTAGCTTGGATTTGAGGAGAGAGTGCAAAAAGGGTAATGGTCGGTGTAAACCTGAGTGCCACGAAAATGAAATTAGAATTGCTTACTGCATAAGACCTGCAACTCATTGCTGCTTGCAGAAGTAAAGATGACAGAAGAAAAGAAAGAGACACATGGTCCAAGAAGAGGGGACCGGTGTTACTAAACCTTCCCAGCACATCCTTCAAGGCCTGTGTGTCTCTGTAATACACAAGGAATTAAATAAAATCTAATATTGAACCATTCAGAAGTGGTTCTATGCCACACATGCATCTGGTGCCTTTACATTGCATTTTCTCTTGATCTCTTAGTACCAGAGTAAGCAGAATGTTTTTTATGGACATTCCTCAATAACTAACTATTCAAAGTACAATGTGCCTTATGTGAGTTGACGTAAGTGATGTGAGAAACCCTAGGTCAAAGAAATGTGAGGAGCATATTTCTGACAGAAACGTGTAGTAGAAAAGTGCTCTTATTTCATTGTTATATAAAATATTAAATACTGTTCAACAGATAATTCCATGAAAAAATATAAATCCATGGGTCTTGAAAGAGTATTCACTGGGAGTGCAGGTCCTTTGCATGAGACACATAGTCTAAGTCAGAAAATGACGAGAAGATAAAAAGAGAAGAGCAGGGGGGGATCATAACAAACCCCAATTTCTATTATTATTTATTATTTAGTGGAGAAAAATATATGTATCAAGAAATGAGAGAGAGAGTAAGAAAAGAGAAGAAAAAATTCAAGAAAACCAAAGAGGCTATTTGTAATTAAATTTTTCTAAAGATAATAGAGATTTATTTTTTAGAGAGCAGGTAAGGGACAGAGAAAAAACGGGAGATAAACACTGACGAGAGAGAGAAACATCAGTCAGTTGCCTCTCCTCTGCACCCCACCTGGGACCAGGTCCGCAACAAGTCATGTGTCCCAACGGAATCGAACTGGCAAACTTTCAGTTTGCAGGATGATGCTCAACCAACTGAGCCACATTGGTCAGGGCCGTAATTGAATATTTTGACAAAAGAAGTCAGAAACAATGCCCAATAGCTGAATTCACCTCTTCTGTCCTGGGAAAGGACCCTGACTGAGGATATAGACAGCAAAGGAAAGGGAAAGTAATCTTCATCCTCCAGCTCCACTCTTCCTGAGCTCCTCTCCATAATACTCTCAACCATACCTCTGTATCATCCAGTTTCTATTCAGAGATGCAAAATCTGCTTCTTTTATCACTTTAGAAATACAATTTAGTATTTTGTATTAATTCGGATTTTTAAAAATCATCAATACCACAACACAGTAATAGAAACAGTTAGAAAATTCCCTTTCCCCCAAAATAAAATTTTAAAAAATTGGGGCAATTTATAGAAAAAGGAAAATTTTTGAGTGAATACATGTGGATCAGACTTGGACTCATATAAGAAGTCAAAGAATTTCCAGACCCCAAGTATTCTCTTGATATTTTTAAGACATCATATTGCATTTTCTAAATGTAGGTATAAGACAAGGATCTGTGTTCATACGAACCATTATCTATTACAGTGACATGCACAGAGAAAGGTTATTTTTCATTTTGATAAAGTTTCTAGATATATTTCTATCACAACAGACTTTAGTTTTTAGAGTTTTATTTTAATAAATGTGAATTCCCATTTTGAAGCAATTATTTGCTAAGCATACACTGGAGCCTTACAGGCGTTATCTTTCACCGATCTTAATTACTAAAAATAGACTTTGACCGCTTAATGTGTTCTTTTGTAGTATAAATACCTCCAAAATTATTTTTACAATATTCATTTAAATAGGGTTTCTCAACCTCGGCACCATTGATATTTTGGTCCAGACAGTTTTTGTTGTGGTTGTGCATTCTGTCTTTAGCTGCAGGATTTTTCTCTGCATCCCTGGCCTTTACCCACTAGAGGCCAATAACACTCCTTCCACTGATTGTAAAAATGTCTACCTACATTGCCAAACATCCTCTTTGAGGGGCCTGGGTTAGAACCCCTGGTTTATAATTAAGCACTTACTCTCACAGAAATTATAAAATGAAAACGGAAACAAAAATGTTCTCAAGTAGTCAATATATTTTTTTGTGCTTTGTGAGAATAAATTTCTATTTGACATTATCATGTGCTAGTATATATGAACCAGTTTGATTCTATTTGATATACTGGTGACTCCAGAAAAAAATTAACCTAACCTTTGGGCAATAAATATATCAACCATGTTGAGAAGATTAGTAAAATTAAATGCTTGTTATAAAAGTTTGATTATTATTTATCCTCCCTAAGCAGGCACTGAACTATTATTACATCAAGACCTACAAAGCAAAGTTGAGAAGCCTAGTATACTCTTAATATGTGGCAAATAAGAATTGAATATTTCAGTGGCCACTGAGCAGTGGTAAATGGTGAGAAGTGTTCTAGAAGGTACTTGAGATATCTCGGCACATGAACTAGTCTGTACTGGTACACCCACCATCCTTCAGTGTTTGACAGACAAAACTAAAACCATCTAAATTTTTGTGCTGGCTTCTCCTTGTATAGTCCAGTGTATATTCAAGCCACAATCCTCTGCCTTTGGTCCCAGGACAAATGTGACAGACTTGAAAGAGAATGTGAATCTATGAGCATCAACTATAAAATTAATATCATTCCCTGGAGAAATCTTTTAACAGCTGTGTGTGATATCTACTGACAACTCTAGAGGCCCTTTTGATGAAATTCTGCAGCCTGTTCCTTAAAGAGAGAGCAGTGTCACTAATTATTCATATTGCCCTCAGCATTAATTAACAAAAAAAAAGTTAAGACAAATACTTATAAATGGGGAAATTTCTGGCAATTTTCTTGCTCATATACTGTAATTTCCATTGGACTGATGGACAAAACAGTTAGATAATGTTACACTCATTAACCCTAAAAACCTGAAATCTTGCATTTTTCCCTTCTTTTGGCCCAAAATCTACATTTCTATGGCATTATGCATTTCCTTTCACTTTCAGTTTTCTGTAAGTCTTGATTAACATTGGCCTTGCTGATCTAATACCACCAGGTAAAAGATACAGCATTTCTGTTGTTCTTTACACCATACACACCTGAATCAGTTAAAAGCATTATGGTGCCATGAGGTGTGTCACCGTCGAACTCAGCACAGGACTAGGAGGAAAAAGATCAGAATTCAACCTGATTCCAAATATTCAAACCCAACCCATTTCAGGATTTATTTTACCTTAATGTCCTGGGGCGAGGATACTATCTAATCCCAATTAAGAATTTATTTATTCAGAAAACATTTGATTAGTGGCTGGCTTGCTTCTTCCCAAGTATAATGTCATGGGCTTTGGATTTGGAGATTTAAAAAAAAAATTACAGCTCCCGTTTTAAGTAACTGATAGTTATTGCTCACAAACTGAGTTATAAGTGCTGTTCCCCTTGATAGAGTTAAAAAATGAATGACATAGTATCTGTCCCCAAGAAGATCATTGTCAATTCATCACACTGGTAGTACATGAGTTAGACACTCCATTTCATGCCCTTCTCTTATTTATTCATGAATTTAATAAGTACTCATTGAGACCTACCATTTGTTAGCTATACTATAAGATCAGGAGAAGTCAATAAACAAAGCCAACAATATTTTCTATCTTTGTGGAGCTCATATTCTAAATGTGGAGAAAAATACAAGCATAAACATAATAAATAAGAAAATTAAGTTAGAAAATAATAAATCAAATAGAGTTAAAGGACCCCAAAATGATGATGGACTATAGCAATTTTAAATAGAATTTTTCAGGGGACCCTTATTGAGACAATACCATTTGAGCAAAATAATAAAAGAGACAAAGAAGAGGTCAGGGGAGCACACTTGAGAGCTGCTAGGAATGCGTGAAGCCAAGAGTGGTTGGAAGAGAGTAGCTGGGGAGGACAGTTAGTCACAAGGGAATATGTTGACAGATTAACCACAGCTTTTAAGGAACTAGAGTGGGTCTTGCCTTTTATTCTGAGGTAAATCTAATAGGTTTTAGTCAAAGATAGAACATGGTTTGAATTTAGTTTTATTATTTCTTAGGCATATCTAGATTTCTTTTATTCTTTATTTTAAAGTATATTTTATAGGTTATGCTATCACAGTTGTCCCATTTTTTTTCTTCCCTTTATTCTCCTCCACCCTGCACCCCTCTCCCACCAGCATTCTACCCCTTAGTTAATCTCCATGGGTCATTCATATAAGTTCTTTGTTTTAAAAAAGACTTCTTAGGTGTGCTTTCATGAGTTAGGATGTATTGAAATAATACAGGTAATATATTACGGTAGCACAGTCATAAGAAAACAATGAGGAATGGAGTGGTTCTAGGTGTATTATAGGTAGAATTGGATTTCATAAGAGGCTTTTTTTTTCTTTAAGCTATTTTCTGATTTGCCTTATTCTATTCTTCACCAAACACCTTGAAAAGCAACCTAGACTCATTGTCTCCATTTTATTAACTCTCATATACTACTCTCCCCTATACACTCATGCACAGCAATTGCAAAATCTTGCTAATATTATAAGTACTTTTCTAAAATCAAACCCTAAGGCCTATTATATTTCTGAACAACACTTTAGTTGGTTATTATTTTGACAGTTATTAGTTGACTTCTCCATTTTTGATAGTCTCCTAAACATAGACACCTTTAGTGTTTTATCCCTGATTCCCTTTTCCTCTTATTCTATACACTTTCCTGAGATTATTTTGTTTAGTACAATAACTTCTGCTGTCAGCAATTTTTTTCCTCTATCTCCTCCCCAAACCACAAAGCTGAATTTATTACTAGTTATAGAACTTACTTTTCTGGCTGGTCTTCAAATTCTTTAATCCGGCTCTGTCCAAAATAGAACTCATCTTACTCACAGAGGTTAAAGTCTGTAACCTTCTACTTCTTCTCTTTTTCATTGATTGTTATTATCCAACACAGAGTATTAACGGCTAAAACACTTGACATCATTTACTTCCCAGTACTTTTCCCCCAAATCCAGATGTTAACTGGGCTGCTTCTAATTCATAACTATATCCTAAATTCACTTTCTTCTCTTGTTTGAAATCCCATTAACTTAATTATATCTCTCATTATTTCATATTTAGATTGCTTTAACAATCCACCACATAGCCTCTCTGCTACACAATTAAGAAAATGGTGCTTAGAATCTCTATTGTTTCTCCATTCCATTCATGATAATACCCACCTCCTCAGCTTTACAGATGTTTTTTTTTTTGGCCACATGTGCCTACTTTATTTCCTAAAACCCATGTCCACATCTCTTCAGTCATGCTGAAAATCACACCATTTTTCTTTGCTCACAAATTCTTTCAAAATACCATATCAATGTGTAGGCTTCCCTTCAATTTCTTTAAAATATGCTATCATCTTTTTGAGATGCAACCAAAAGTCACATGCTCAAGGAGGTGCTCGAACACAGAGGAAAGGAATGCAGAGTCCAGCATGACTTATTGTGAATCCTCGCTCCTTGTCTTCCCTCTGAAACCTTGTTCAGAGTTCTTGACTTCAGTTGTCCCAGTGGGTGAAATGAGAATGGTTATGCTTATCTTAAAAGGTCTTAGAACGTTAAATCAGATAATAATTTGCTCAGTAAAGAATCTGAAACCTAATGGACACTTAATAAAGTATAGCTCTTACTAATGGCTGTGGTAGCAGTAGCTACAGTAGTAGTAGTAGTAGTAGTAGTAGTAGTAGTAGTAGTAGTAGTAGTAAAATAGTTTTCCAGGAAGAGTTTACAGATCTTTATTATGTGCTGTGAGTACATTTTATTTATATATCAGAACTGTAAAGTGACACTGTATTGTTTCCACTTCTATGTCATTGCCTCCCAACAAACAGTGTCTGCCTTTTGGGGGTAAGGCACATAGTTTTTTTTACTCTAAAAAATTTAAACAAAAACTCAGCACAGGGCTGAGTGTAACATAGTTGCTTATGAAAGGGTGGGTAGAGATCATGAGAGAAGGCATTGTCTTCATTTAAAAGTGAAAATGAAGAAAAAAAATCAGTGAGTTTATAAACCGTTATTGTTAAAAATCTATCACAGATCTATAAATCACTCACACTGATGACAATTGTAAACTTAGATTCTTATCCATGATAGCATATTTATTCACTCATTTTGTCAGTTAGTTGCAAATTTATTATGGTGTTTCAAACATTTTGCTACATGTTACTGTGGACAAGGCAGACAGCAGACCTGCCCCAGTGCCTTGAGACTGGAGGTTTGTGCTTTCAGTGGAAAAGATCATAAACACTAGCACCAGTGCTTCTCCCAGGGTCAGTTTAAGTATGAATCCAAAAGGAAAGTCAAAACAAAGGATATGCAAATAACTTAACTTTGAAGACATTTATTTTCTAACACTCAATGAGAAGTTAATATATTTTCTCATTGTAGCTTTTAAAATTTCACAAAAACCTCAGTATCATGAGGAAATTGAAATAGAGTGAACTAAATCATTTGTACATTATATCACAGCCAATAAATAGCAAATACAGAATTGAAACCTAGAAGTATCTGATTCTGTAAGATCATACACTTTCCACCAACCCATGGCCTTGTCCTACCTTGATTTCAACTGAGACCTGGTGAAAACAGGTATCTTCCAAACCTACGTTCTCCTACTTTCAACTCTGCCTCTCTATTTGTAGGGAGCATCATGAGGTGGGCAAAGAAGTCAACTGCAGATAATTAATCTGCCAAAGGATGGGGAGGTTATGCCAGACATTTCTCCTGGAAGGATGGAGAACTCCCCACAAAGCCTGGGAAAGCTAACATTGAATCAATGTATGGGGGTCACTGAATATTTAACCACTGGTTGCCTAACAGAAATGTCCTCTTGCATGTGCTTGCAGGACTTCTTAGGGGTTGCTGTTCACAGTATACCTTCCGTCACATTTGTAGCCCTTCATTCTTGTCCAGACACCCAGAAACCTTTCTGGAATATACAGCGTCCAGCAGAAGTAACAACTGCTTGGGTGTCATTGACAGGGTAATGATATGAGTGTAATAATTTATAGTTTTAATTTGAACAATTCACCTAAAATGTCACATGATGTGCTTGAGTGTGATATTGATATGTATCAGAATTACATGCTTATGATTTTGTAATAAAAAAGGGGCGTTATTTGTGACAGAACATGTATTTCCTTTATAGGATTCCCAAACTAGTATTTCCTTTTCTCTCTTTGCATGAAAATTAGTTAGGACAGGACTCATTTGTCCCGTAATGTTTAGAACATACAAAGTTATCAGTAGATGAAAAAGGTGTTATGTGTCCTTCTTCATTTTTGTCTTTATGTGGTATATGTTACCTAGTTTTGATCACCTCACATAAATACTTATGCACCCATAAATAACATTTGTGTGTCATTATAAAGTGTATAATATATTACATAGCCAAGTTTCATAAAACACTGAGATTATGTTATTTTCATTTATAGTTTCCACATGACAGAACTGTGATTCTAAAATGATACCTCTTTACAAATAACTTAGAAGTGATAGGACCGTTTTTGCTACACATACTTTTTGTTTCTAGATCATATAGTTCTGTAGACTTCTTCATAATTTAAAACATTTCTATCTTTTGAAATAATGAGAAAATTAGAAGAACATTAGTATTTTTTCAATTGTACTAGTGGTGACAATCAATACATCCTTCTTTTTTCTGAATTTAACATATCTTAAAAAATCAACATGGATTTGGTGGGTGGACAAGATAGCAGGGTCCTAGGAATGCTGATTAGCTTAAAAAGTACTTAACACAACAAAAGTTCTTTTTTTTTTAATTAAGTGCAATAATATATCACCCTCTTCCTTACTTTAAATTATGTCAAATATGGCTTTGAAATACCTGTAGATCTCACCAATGGCCAGGAATTCTGTCGTCATGAATTAGTTTCCCATTCCCACAGGAGAGACATATATTTACATGTCAAAATCCATCTGACAACTTCTGGCACTTTAAGCTTAACTTCCTTCTCTTTTCTCCTAACTTTATTGATGATAATAAAGTATGCACATTTGAATTCTCTCTATATTCTATACATTTGAAGTTTCTGTCCAGTTCTCAACTTAATGTACAGAGGAAATTAGGGATTCAAATAAGCACCTGACATATGTAATTGAAATGAAATCATTTTGCATTTCAATTAAGTATGAAGTGGGCAATTAGGTTCTATGAGTTGACATTATATAATTTCAATCTAAATTCAATTTAATTCATTCTCCTCATTTTAATGAAATTATTTCTCTATTTTTCCTGACACATGCAAAATTTAATGTTCAATATATACTTGTGTAGCTATGTTATTCTATTCTGTAGGTAGGTGGAATGACTTATCCAGGATACACCAGTACTATGATAAAATTTAGGGGAAAACAAATAATCCTGACTTCAAAGCCCATTTATTTAAAGGAACTGGTTGCTATCAAATCATTAAGAAAAATAAAATCTTAAAGTAACAAGAATATTTACTTCCATTTACTATAGTTTAATGTATAAAACAAAGCTGTGAGTTTGGAATCTCAGAACATGCTTCTTTGCATTGTCTTAGATGATTCACAACCAACTAAAAGACTAACACGGGGCTCTTCTTTTTACTAAATACTTAATTTATAACAGAACTGTGTTTCTATGTGTATGAGTATATCTAAAGTGGTTTAGTGTCCTCAGTAAATAACTGTATCAATAAGTATCTTGCCTACTATGTTATAATTATTGAGCTATACTGGACAGCAGATAACAAAGAATCAGAATAAATCATAACTAACATTTAAAGGTTTATATATAGGCTGCAAGGGTAAAAGTATAACAAATGTTTAAGAAAAATACATATAATTTAGTACTAAATTATGTTATGTTATGATTTCATTCATTACTTGTAAGCTGGCAAAAAGGGTATATCCATTTATTCTAATAAAAGAAAAAATATTTAAGAATGAGATCTGGAATGGAGAATAAAGTATTGAACAAATTATTCTGTGAAAAGGCAATAAAAGTAGGTTTAAAAAATTGGGAACACATGCAAATGAAAATTGCACGTTTTAAGTACTATAAGTATCATCTTAATGAAAACATGTGTGAGTAAATCTGGCCTTAATAGAGTAAGAAAAAAAGATGGGAAGGCAAGAGGCCCAAGGAGCCAGATGAAGATCAGTACTGATGTGAGACATAAGATAAGGACCTACACATTTCTGGGAAATAAACTGTTTGTGGCTTGATCACCTTCTGAAACAAATGATAAAGTGTGCTATAAAACAATCTGACATCCCAGAATCTCTGTCTTCGTAACCATGATGGCATGACTTAGAACAGAGATCTTCCTCCCCTTAGGAAGAAGATCCTCAAATGAAAAACCAGACTGATGACTTTATCTTTCTTGATTGCAGCCAGAAGTAACTTTGAACCAAAGTATAGATTTGAGAGATGCGAAGGAGTGAAAGGAATATGTAAACCATTTTGTGATGATGATGAGTATGATTATGGATACTGCATTAAATGGAGAAATCAGTGCTGCATATAAACTCTGGATAAAAGAAGTTCTGTTGAGTAGCAAAGTTTGGAACAGAAACACATTGTCTTAACTCAAAAGTAGGCAAAAAGAAAATATTTGCAGTATTTACTGGAAATATGCTCTTTTAAATCCTAAATATCAGTTTACATAAATAAAAATAATGTTGTCTTTATTCTTTTTGTTCATTGCACACTTCCTTCGTATTTCAGATGGAAGAACATGTTTAATAAGCAAGGAAACAGACTCTAATGGCACTTACAACCTCCCTATGCTCATTTTGCCACTGAGACATTCATATTGCTTATCACGTGCGCGCGCGCGCGCGCGCGCACACACACACACACACACACACACACACACACACACACACGACCATATTGCTACTTTAATATGATAATCAGGGTGTACTTCATAGATCCGTTTGTTCCACATCAAAATTTCTATATATTTTTAATTCTTTTTTAAAAGAAAATGCATGTTTTCTTCCTTTCAAAGGAGAAGCCTTTCAATCTTGTCATGCCCACTGTTTGTTTTTGTATGTATGTATTTAACCAATTCCTGTAAGAGGATAATTTGAGATGACATGGTTTAATAGTTATCTCAATAGGGCAATTAAATGCTCCTTATGACACACACAGCAAAGGAATTAATAACAAGGATTAAGAGGGGAGCTTTTCTAATCCATGAAATCCTTTATGCACAAATAATGCCACAAGAAAACCCAATAATAGGTGTTCTTGTCCAAACAATTTAAAATTTGCATAACCCTTGTTATTAGTTATTAATCATTTCCATAAATTAAATAAAAATATATAGAAAATAGTTTTCTCTCTTTTACTTAAGTCTGTATATAACATCCTTAATTTTGCATCTGGGTTGGTAAGGGTGACTAATTGCTCTCTACAGAAAACATTTGCTGACCCTTATATAAAAAGAATCAGTAAAACTTCCAGGAGCAAAAATGTGACTCCTGAAGCATCAGTCTTAGCACAGCCTAGAACTTGCAGAAGGCAAATTCTTGAGGTTTAGACTTACTGAATCAGTAACTCTTTGAGGGAGTGTCCTCCACGTGATTATAATGGACTGAAAAATATGCTAACAATTGCCTAAAAATGCTCTTCACTATTGAATTCTGAAGCAAAATCATGGCCTTTTAAGTTTTTAGTGAACTTAGAACTTTTAGAGACCCCTTGGCATTACTGATAAAACATACTCATGTAGCAGAAAAAAAGATGTCCAGTAACATATTTCTTTCTTTGGAGAAGATATGGGCAAAAGAAAAACATAAAAAGAGTATTTTAAAGAAATTAAAATTCATTCTTGAATATTAGTTAGCAATCAGTGTTGTTTGACCTAAAGTAGGTAAAAATAAACTTAGTATGTCTTTTAAAAAAATTTTTCAGTTGTTCTTACTTCTCATCTTGTAGTGTTCTGGAAGATGAAAATTCCTGATAAGAACTCAATTCAATCTCATATAGAGACTTATATGAAGGAAAGCTGGCTATAAAACTGTTTTTAAATTTTCTTTGTGTGGCACTTTTCATAGAAATACTCTTCTGCCTCCCTCTCCCAAGCCCTTCCCTTCCCTGCTCACTCTCCCTCTACTTTCTCATAAGAATTTTAAGATTCGAAGTACTGAGAACTGGTAAATAGACAAGTACTAATTACCCCTTTCCTTTAACTCTCTCACATACTTTGGACAGAAAATATTGTCATGTTGTATTGAAAAGACAGACTTACTTTTCTTGTTGATTTCAGGAATGATACAAAGTCAACTGCAGAAATTTGATTAAGATAGCCCAAATGCCCCCCTTAGTTTTGACTGAATTTCAGGCAATTTCTTCCCAACTATAGGCCCTTGATTTCACTTTTCTTATTGAATTTATTGTAGAAAATTTGTGGCTATGAATTCTTTCTTTCTTCCTTTGAAGCATATGTAAATCTCCCATTCACAAGTCAGTTTTACAGCACAAGAAATGTTTTTCTCAAGGACTTGAGAACAATCCCTTTGAAATGTACATTTCAAAGAACAGCACTCCTATCTCTCAGTCTCTGTGTGAGGCAAACAGCCTAACTTTCGTGGATGCCAATTATCAAACACTGATGGCCTAATTACAGAGAAATGCACTAGTAAACTCAGGGATAACTGAAAAGTGCTCAAGGTAGCCCACTCATCAACATCCTCCCCCTACTGTTATTCATTGCTTTTCCATTTGCTCACATTAGAGCTTAAAAAACCTCCAACCTTTTGTTTAATTGGAATTGAGCTCAGTCTCTCTTTTCTATTGCAGTAGTCTTGAATAAAGGCTTGGACTGTGTAATTCTGTCTAGTGCAATTTTTTAAATTGACAAATAAAATGGCAGAGATTGGAATTGTGGGCTTGAAGAGTTTATTTAAGAAATATCCTTCCTAATATTGTTCTGATATCAATCAGATTAAAGATATTATTTAGAGATATTCCCTTTATGGCAAAATGCTAAAAATACTTTATGAGGTGTACCTGTATGTTATGAGAAAACAATGGATTTTTATAATAATTTTCTAAGAATGACCAGGGAAGACCATAGGTAGAACATGATATTTGAGGTAAGGGACAACCCTGTGTGTTTAGATGATTAGGTTTCCCTAGGACCTGGCACAGAGATTGATGAAGATAGACACTTAATAGACTTTTTGAAATGAGTAAATGGATAGTCACTTACGCATGCATGCATAAATAATGAAGAGCCTAAGATCCTACCTTAAAACAATACTCATATTTAAGAGCATAACATGGAAAATACGATGACAGGAAGTTTTCAAAGACTTATAATTGAAATAAGGTTAGAATTAGAAGAAGTATTTTCAGGAGGTGTGGCCATATATAATGCTAAGTAACAAAATATCTTGGAAGATGTGGAGTTTTGAATAAAATGAGCATACAGTTACATAAATTATTATAAAAATCTGTTTACAAAGATTAAAATTCAATGTGAGAACATAAATGCTAACATTCAGGGAAAAAATCTGATCTTTTGGCACATTTCCTCTAGTTGAATTCTATGCTTGTCTTTGCCAGACTAGTTGTCCTCTATAGCTAAGATATGTCAGCAAAAAAGCTCATGAAAAATTCTGGTAGCCAAGATTCTTTTGCATGTCCATAAAACTCATTATGTCATAATACTTATGGTATTGAGCTTTTTTTACTTTGTTAACTCCGACTGATTATTAACTTGCTGGATTTTTGGTATATATACTCTTTAATTAAATGTCTTAGGGGCAGTAAATTCTTTTTGTTTAGACTGAAAATTTAAATTTTCCTGTGTTTTTAAAAAATTGTAAACATCTTTATTGAAGTATACTTGCCATAAAATAAAATTCCATGTTTAAATGATAAAGTTTGACATTTTGCTTTATTATGTACTCATGAAACCATCATCAAAATCAAAATAGTAAACTTACCAATGACCCCTAAGAATTTCTTTGTGCCTATCTGCATTCCATCCCTCCTATTCCTTTTTATCTCTTCATCCTCCAGGTAACCATAAATCCACTTGCTTTTTTTTTAGTTATTTTATATTAATTTCAGTACAGTGAGTACTTTGAAAATCAGATTTATTTTATTCAACATAGTTATTTTCAAGTTCATCTGCACTGTTGTATCAATATTTTATTCTGTGTTGTTGCTGAAAAGTAGTCTATCGTATGAATGCTACAGAATTCAACTTGTTTGGGGGTCAAGACACTGTTCCCGAAGCAAGCTCCCTCCCCCAGGGTCCTTCTGTTTTAGGTTCATCGTGCCCACTGCCAGGTGTTAGGAACTGTGGCTCTCAATGCCAGAGTTTGGTAAAAAGGAAAGGAACTATTTATTCAAAAGTTATACAGATTTAAAGTAATGGTGGAATGTCACCATTAAATTTCAAAGCCTCTTTAAAACACCCCCAAACACACACACAGTCCTGCCTCCCCTTGCCAAACCAGGTCAGTCAGGGAAAAGTATCTCAGGAAGAGAAACAGAAGTCCTTTGCTCAGCTAGGCTCCCATTCCTAATCCAAAACTGCATCTTCATGGCGGGCCAAGGAATCTTTCTGCATCCATTCAAAACAATTAAGAGAGCTCCACATCACTGCTACATCTTGCTTTCCTGCTTCCTAAGCTGCGTGGTCAAGAGAGACCCCTTTCCTCTCCCAAAACCATGTGGTTAAACCCCAGCATGGCTGCTGTACCTGGGTTTAAATCCTGGCCCAAATCTTCCTCTGTAACCCCATTTCCAACTCTCCGCACAATCAGCTACATCAGCTAGCACTCCCATATCCTCTGCCTTTCTTGGCTGCCAGTCAGCCAGGGCAGCCGTGGCCCCATGACATGGAGCGAATCATGTCCAGGCTCCTGTGCAGGCGCTGTAAGTTGGGGAACTGCCTGCCAGTTACATTACGGGTTAAAGTCATGCATAGCTCTCTGGCTCCACTCCTGTGAGACTAGTCTATTATTGATATGCAAAATAATTATTTTTGCATATAGGTAAGATGGTAGCCTGCTGTTTATAATGCAAAGTAACTCTCAATGGCCCTGTTCCCTGTCTTCCATTCCCCACCCAGGTTTGTGAGGGGGGTTCTCAGCCCACACCCCATTACATGAATATACCACTAATTATTTGTCCATTATCTCTTGATGAAAACATGGGTTGTTTCCAGATATTGGTTCTTGTAGTTAAAGTACTGTGAACATTCCTATAAACTTCATATGTGAACTTCTGTTCGCTTTTAATTCTCCTGGGTAAAATACCTATTAATAGAATGGCTGAGTCATGTAGTAGATATATATTTATCTTTTTAAAGAAACTACTAACTCTTTTCCAAAGTTTTTTTATTCCCACTGCTAGATAACAGAGTTATAATTCCTCCACATACCTGCCGATATTCAAACCTTTTAAGATTGTAAATGGTATTGTATTGAATCTATAAATCAATTTGGGAACAATAGATGTCTTCAAAGTTGAATCATGCAGTCCATGAACATGGTATAATTTCCATTTATTTAGGTCTTTTCAAATTTCTCTGCGTAATGTTATGTACTTTTCATGGACCCTTGCAGTGGGGAGTGCCCAGATGCTATTACTGAAACAACGCCTCCCTTCCCTGGAGTCCCTCCATTGTTGGTCCTTTGCCCACTGCCCTTGGAATTATGGCTCTTAATGGCAGAGTTTGGTGACAGGGAACTATTTATTCAAGTTATACAGGTTTGATTAATGGCTAAATGTCGCTCTTAAATCTCAAAATCCCCTTAAAACACCCACTATTTGAAACACTCACCAACACACACAGTCCTGCCTTCCCCGCTTTGCCCAGTTAGGCCAGTCAGGCCAGTCGGGTAACGTCCTTCAGAGAAAAAGAACAGAAGTCTGGGGCTCGGCTAGGCAGGCCTCTCGCGGTTCTCAGCACCATCCTCTGCGTCACCACAATGTCCAGCTCTTATTCCAAAACCATGTGGCACCTTCTCCAGGCCCACTAGCAAGAGTCCTCTCTCCCCTTTTCTTCACGTGTGGTCTTCACATTGTTCCCCAGAGGCTGTGTCCCTCTGTCTCTCCTGCAGGCCCTGTCTCCCCTCTCCCAGTCACCTCGTGTTAAAAGTTTTTCAGACCTTCCTCCTTAGCCTTGTTGAGATGCAAAATAGCCCTCTTTGTATATGAGGAATGCAGCTATCCAGCAGTTATTGACATGGAAAGTAATTCTCAGTGGCCCTGCTCCAGGTCTCCCATCCCCCACTGTGGCCTGCCTTGGGGTGGGGAGAATATATTTTTTTTGGACACACCAATTTCTGGACCCCATTACAAATACCCTTTGAGGGGCCTTGTCTGTGCTCCATTACATTAATACATAATTTATCAGATGTATCCCTCTTTCATATTTCTGATGCTATTTTAATAGTATTTTATTTTTAAATTTTTGTTTCTTTCACTCTCTATCATGTAAAAATACAATAATTTTTTGTGTGTTAACCCTACAAACTTTCTTAACTCAATTATTTATTTTAGTAACTTTCCTGTATATACCATAGGGTGTAAATATTTCATTATACAGTTTGCAAATAAATATAGTTATTCTTTTTCCATTTCAATCTGGATGTCTTTTTTTTCAACCTTATTGCCCTGACTACTAGAATCCTTCAGGACAATGTTGAATAGAAGTGATGAAAGCAGACGTGTTTGCCTGGTTCATCATCTTAGGGAGAAAACATTCAGGCTTTCACCATCTATCATAATGTTAACTGTTGTTTTATATTAGCTGATATCATCAGGCTGAGTAAATACTTGTATTTTTAATTTTATGTAACATTTTGTCAGGAATGGCTTTTGGACTTCATAAAAATAAATTAGTATCTACAAGATGATTTTATGTATTTCTTTTTTGTTTACTTAATATGGTGCATCATATTGATTTATTTTCAAATGGTAAATCAATCTATATTTCTAATAAACTTAATTTGGTCATTACACATTATTGTTTATATATTCTTTATAGTCTGGAAGAGTATATATTAAATTGATATTTTTCTTCATTAAATATTCAGTAGAATTTTCTAGTGATATTACCTGGGAATGGAGTTTATGGGCAGGTTTTTAACTACAAATTTTAAAAATTTAAATGGAAATTTTAATACATATTTCGTGCATACAGAAAAAGAAAGTATAAGTGAGATTCTCGGTGCAAAAAATGTTTAAAATATTACATATCACTCAAGATAATTTTTTCCTTGGTTTTAGCTTAATAAGATTCAATTTTCAATGGAAGGTTTTAGACTTACATCAATTTTAGAATTTACCTCAAGCCATTGACTTTAGTCTTTTTTCATACTTTCATTTCTCAGTTATATTTATGATACAATATTCATTTAATTGAGAGAACAGAGAGAGGATAAGAAACTTAACAGAGAGCTAGAACTCTGAGGTTGGAATTGTTCATTATCTTTCACACACAACTTTAAAAATCAAGGATGTTTCTTTTTACTTAGTCTACACTTTCACTGCCCTCAAGTAAATGTAAAAATAAAAGAATTCATAAGAAGCTATTGAAAGTAATGTGGCCTTGGCTGGTGTGGCTCAGTGGACTGAGCACTGACCTGTGAACCAAAAGGTGGCAGGTTTGATTCCTAGCAGGGGACATGCTTGTGTTGTGCCCATCAATGTTTCTCTACCTATTTTTCTTTCTCCCTTCCACTCTCTCTAAAAATAAATAACTGGAATTTTTTTTTTATAAAGCAAAAAGTAATGCAGAGGCAGAAAAAGCTGATACATGGAAAATCATATGAAAATCATTTTTTTTCTCTTTTCTGCATATGTAAATTGAGGACAATGACTCCTCCCTACTGGATTATAGACACATATTTACTTACCTGTTGTATTTATAAGTTCTGTGGTGCCATGTCCATGTCGTACCTTCCCTTTTGGGGGAATGTCTCCCATCATTCTAGCCCCAGGTTTTAATTAGTTCAGCATTTTCTTACAATTCTTACTCACTTACTACAATACTAAAAGTTTAGCTTCTAACAACTGTGGTACAAAACACAAACACACACACACACACACACACCCCCCCCAATATTTACCTGAAATTATTAATACCTTCCTCTCTATTTTCACTGCTATTTTAAAGTTGGTTTGGTACTTCTATCAATCAAGCAGCCTTCCCCATTTCCTCACTCTGTGACAGGTTAGAGGAAGACCAGTATGAAGCTAATATACAAATAAAGGCAGAAGTGGATAAAAGTAGGTTTATAGTAATACAAATAAGTAATAATACAAGAGTAAACTCTGCTCCCCTTACTCACAACTGTAAGCCTACTTTTTGCAACCTTGGTATATGCATGAGGGTTACTGGAAAACACATAAAACTCTGAGAGAGTTCCATTGCAATCTTTCCTTTTTTAAAATTTATTTATTTTTATTGGTCAGATATATTTGTCTCTATTTTCCTGCCACCACTTCCCCCTACCCTTAATCCTTCTCAACTTTGGCTTTGTCCATGGGTCCTTTCCTTGCCTTGACCCTTCCCCTTCTTTTTCCCGGTACCCTCCTGCCTCCTTCCCTCACATTACTGTTGGTTTGTTCTTTCTTTCAATGTTGCTGGTTATATTTTCCTTGCTTGTTTGTTTTGTTGATTAGGTTCCACTTATAGATGATATCATATAGTATTTGTCTTTAGTCCCCTGGCTTATTTCACTTAGTATAATGCTCTCCAGTTCCATCCATGCTGTCACGAGGGTAGTAGCTCTTTCTTTCTTTCATCTGCATAGTATTCCATTGTGTAAATGTACCATAGTTTCTTGATCCACTCACTTATTGATGGGCACATAAGTTGTTTCCAGCACTTGGCTAATGTAAATTGTTCTGCTATAGGGTGCATAGGTTCTTTTGAATTGGCATTTTGGGATTCTTAGGGTATAGTCCCAGAAGTGGAATTGCTGGTCAAAAGGCAGTTCCATTTTTAGGTTTTTGAGGAAATTCCAAACTATTTTGCACAGTGGCTGCACCAGTCTTCATTCCCACCAAGAGTATACAAGGGTTCCCTTTTCTCCACAGCCTCGCCAGAACTTGTTTGTTGATTTGTTTATGATGGCCATTCTGACTGGTGTGAAGTGGCATCTCACTGTGGTTTTAATTTGTATCCATCTAATGGCTAAAGATGCTGAACATCCTTTCATATGTCTCTGGGCCCTGTGTATATCCTCCTTGGAGAAGTGTCTGTTCAGATCCTTTGTCCATTTTTTAATTGGATTGTTTGTTTTCCTCGAGAGGAGTTGTATGAGTTCTTTGTATATATTGGAGATCAAACCCCTGTCCGAGGTATCATTGGCAAATATATTTTCCCATATGGTTGATTCCCTTTTCATTTTGCTGATGTTTTCCTTAGCCATGCAGAAGCTTCTTATCTTGATGAAGTCTCACTTGTTTATTCTTTCCTTTTTGTCCCTTGCTTTAGGGGACATATTGGTGAAAATATTGCTGCATGGAATATCTGAGAGTTTTCTGCTTATGTTCTCCTCTAGGAATTTTATGGTGTCGCAACTTATATATAAGTCTTTTACCCATCTTGAATTTATTTTTGTGTATGGTGTCAGTTGGTGGTCAAATTTCAGTTTTTTGCAAGTAACTGTCCAGCTCTCGCAACACCATTTGTTGAAGAGGCTATCTTTACTTCATTTTATGCTTCTTCCCTCTTTGTCAAATATTAATTGACCATAGAGACATTGGTTTATTTCTCGGATCTCTATTCTGTTTCATTTATCTATGTGTCTGTTCTTGTGCCAGTACCAGACTGTTTTGATTACAGTGGCCTTGTTATATAGTTTGATGTCAGATATTGTGAACCCTTCTTCTTTGTTTTTCTCTCTCAAAAGAAAAACAAATAGTTGCTTGCTGCAGCTATTTGAGGTCATTTATGGTTCCATATAAATTTTTCAAATGTTTGTTCTATGTCTGTGAAATACGTCATTGGTGTTTTAGTTGGGATTGCATTGATCTATAAATAGCTTTGGGTAGTATGGACATTTTGATGATGTTAATCCTTCCAATCCATGAACATGGTATACTCTTTCATTTATTTGTGTCTCCATTAATTTCTTTCTTCAGTGTTATGTAGTTTACTGAGTATATGTCTTTTACCTCCTTGGTTAAGTTTATTCCTGGGTACTTCATTTTTCTTGTTGCTATACCAAATGGGATTTTTCCCCTGATTTCTGCTTGTGCTATTTCATAGTTGGTGTACAAAAATGCCTTTGATTTCTGAATATTGACTTTGTATCCCACTGTTTTGCCAATTTCACTTATTAGCTTGAATAGTTTTTGGTGGAGTCTGTAGGGTTCTCTATATACACTATTATGTCGTCTGCAAACAATAACAGTTTTATTCCTCCTTTCCAATTTGGACGCCTTTTATTTTTTTTCTTGTCTGATCACCGTGGCTAGGACTTCCAATCCTCTGTTGAATAAGAATAGTGAAAGCAGACAACCTTGTCTTGTTCCTGATCATAGTGGGAAAGCTTTTAGCTTTTGCCCATTGAGTGTAATGTTGGCTGTAGGTTTTTCATATATGGTGTTGAGATATGTCCCCTTTACTCCCACTTTGCTGAGTGTTTTTATCATAAATGGATGCTGTACCTTATCAAACACGTTTTCCAAATCTAATGATATGATCATGTGATTTTTGTGTTTCCTTTTGTTTATGTGATGTATTACATTTATTGTTTGGCGAATATTGAACTATCCTTGCATCCCTCAGATGAATCTCACTTGATCATGGTGGATCATCTTTTTAATGTATTGCTGGATGTAGTTTGCCAATATTTTGTTGAGAATTTTAGGGTCTATGTTCATCAGCAATATTAGCCTGTAGTTTTCTTTCTTTGTTGTGTCTTTATCTATTTTTGGGATTTGGATGATGCTGGCCTCATAAAAAAGAGTTTGGGAGTCTTCCCTCTTCTTAGATTTTTGTTGAATAGTCTAAGAAGGACAGGGGTTAGCCCTTCCTTAAATGTTTTGTAAATTCTCCTATGAAACTATCTGGTCCAGGCCTTTTATGTGCTGGGAGTTTTTTGATTACTGAAATTGGTTCAATTTCTCCAGCTGATATCAGTGTGTTCAGGCTTTCTGTTTCTTCTTCATTCAGTGTTGGAAGGTTATACTTTTCTAGAAATTTGTCCACTTCATCAAGCTTTTCAAACTTCTGGGCATATAATTGTTCATAGTAACTTCTTACAATCCTTTGTATCTCTGTGGTATCAGTTGTGATTTCTCCTCTTTCATTTCTGATATTATTTATGTGGATCCTCTCCCCTTTTTTCTTGATGAGTCTGCTTAAAGGCTTGTCAATTTTGTTTATCTTTTCAAAGAACCAGCTTCTGGATTTGCTGATCCTTTGAATTGTTGTTTTAGTCTTTATATCTTTCAGTTCTGCTCTGATCTTGATTATTCCCTTCCTTCTACTCTCTCTGGGCTTTGTTGTTTCTCCAGTTCTTGAACATATAAGTTTAGGTCATTTATTTGAAATGTTTCTGTCTTTCTTAGGTAGGCCTGTATTGCTATGAACTTCCCTCTCAGGACCACCTTCGCTGTGTCCCATAGGTTTTGGACTGTTGTGTGTTCATTTTCACTTGTTTCCAGGAACTTTTTTATTTCTTCTTTGATCTCATTATTGATTCACTCATTGTTTAATAACATGCTATTCAATCTCCATGAGTTTGAATGTTTTTAAGTTTTTTCCTTGAGGATGATTTCTAGTTTCAAGCCCTTGTGGTCTGAGAAAATGTTTCTTATGATTTCAATTTCCTTGAATTTGTTGAGTCTTGTTTTGTGTCCTATCATGTGGTCTATCTTTGAAAATGTTCCATGTGCATTTGAAAGTATGTATATTTTGCTTCTTTGGGATGAAAAGTTCTATAGATGTCAGTTAAGTCCATTTGATCTAAAGTGTCGTTTACTTCTACAATAACTTTGTTGATACTTTTTTTTTGAAGGTCTATCCATTGTCAACAGTGGGGTGTTAAAATTCCCTACTATCAGTTTGTTACTGTCTATATCTTTCTTGAAGTCCTCCAAGATTTTCCTTATATATTGTGGTGCTCCTATATTGGGTGCATATAGGTTTATAATATTTATGTCTTCCTGAGGGATCTTTCTTAGAATATTATGAAGTGTCCTTCTGGGTCTCTTTTTATGGCCCTTGTTTTAAAATCTATTTTGTCTGATATAAGTTTTGCTATTCCAGCTTTTTTTTTCCCCTGTCCATTTTCTCAGAATATTTTTTCCATCCTTTTACTTTCACTCTTTTGTTCTGAGGTGGGTCTCTTGTAGACAGTGTATTTGCAGGTCATGTTTTCTATCCATTCAGGTACCCTCTGTCTTTTGATTGGAGCATTTAATCCATTTACTTTTAAAGTTATTATTGATAGGTACTTATTCATTTTTTCCCTTTGTACCTGTTGTTCCTCTCTTTCTCACTGTTTTTATTCACCTTCTTAAAGCCAGCTGTCCCTTTAGCATATCTTGCAGTGCTGGTTTGGGGGAGATGTGTTCTTTTAGCCTTCTTTCATCTGGGAAACTCCTTATTTTACCTTCAACTTTCATTGAGAGCCTTGCTGGGTAGTCTTGGTTGCAGGCTTTTGCTTTTCGTGACTTGGAATATTTCTTGCCATTCCCTTCTGGTTTGTATTGCTTCTGTGGAGAAGTCAGCTGCTAGCCATATTGGGGCTCCCTTGTATGTTATGACCAGTTTCTCCCTTGCTGACTTTAGGATTCCCTCTTTTTCTTCCATGCAATCTTTCTTAAGGCATGTCCTGCAATTAGTTTCTTCTTTTATTTGGTTCAGTTGGTTTCACATAAGTTCAGCTAAAGTCCATATCCACATTTAAGCTACTTTGAGTTATATGTTTATTACTTTCAGACAGAACTTGTAATTCAGAGATTCGATGTGAAGGGTGTTGGAGGATTTTAACCAGGCAAACTGGTGCTTGTGCACATGGCGCCTTGGTGCATGACCCAACAATTAGTGTTGAGGGAAACAGGTTTTTATTTTCAGGATTCCAACCTTAGGGAGGCTGAGAGCACTCCTGCTCAGAGCCTGTTCTCCCACAAAACCTAGCACTTCCCTGGCTCCCCACCAGGGTATAAGCCAAAACCATGCCCAGTACTTCCACATATCCTTATCTGTACTTAAGCCCACTGAGAAAACAGTTCTCTATCCCCTCTGGAAAGTACACTGGTGGGTTTCAGAGCTTCCATCCTCTTGCAGGAGCCCTCTCCTTCAGGACCTGGGGTACGTTGTCCTCAGCCTCCATATAATAGTCCAAAAAAACGCATGCTGTGTTACACTGGATCATGGTGATGTTCAGGGAAGGCACATGTCCCAAGAAAGTGGCTTCTCTATATGTCCTTAAAAGAAGAAAAGTCAGCATTCCTGGTCAAAGTTCAGTTCAGCTCCAAGCACCTCTCACAAATCCGTGCTTGGTTAGGTAGGTTCCTGCAATTCCCAGCTCAGTCAGCTCTGTCACCAAGTTCTCCAGGCAGGCTTTCCAGCAGGCGCCCTCTTTCTTACTCCAGCTCCTACTCACTACACGCAAGCATGCCTGCTTCCAACACTATGGCCTGCATAACTGCATCTCATGATAGCTGTCTCTTCCTTACTACACCTGGCCGCATGGCAGAATACTGACTGCCAGCTGGCATGGCTTCTTGTTGCTTCCTCACTGCTCCATGGTGGACCAATCCCTCTCTTTCTGCCTCCCCTTATTTTAAATGCTGACCCAGAGCTTCCTACATGACCTCATATCTGGCCCCTCCTACAATGAATTACTTTTTCCAGTTCCCCTGTGTTTTTTTACCTTCTTTCAGCTGCCACCTTTATCAGGGCAAGAATACCCCATGACACAGGAGACTCTGCCTCCCTGTCTCTCAGGCAGGTGTGGTATAATTTCCCCTGGCTATCCCACAAGTCACTATGCATTCTGAAAGCCATGAATGCCTTTTGCCTGGGGCAGTAGCATAGCTTTTAACTTGCCATTGTTAATAAAAGATCTTAACCTCCATATCATCCCCTTCCCCCAATTACAGGCTGTGGGGAATATTCTTGGGAACTCCCTCTCTGCACACCATTACAGGATCACGTGAACAAGTTTAACAATTAAAAACACTTTTTGAGATATTACTATTTTAATCATGCTAACTTGGAAAAATTATTTTTTATATTCTCCAGGCTTTAGTTTTCTCATTTTGAAACTAAGGAAACAGAAATAATGATTTTCTTTACAGCTCTTCATTGTTTTAACTAATATTTATTTGTGATTCCATTTTTTAAAAATAGAATTTACTTTTTAGACTTATTTTAGGTTTACAGGAAAATTGAGCAAAAATTCAGAAAGTTTCCATATACCCCTTGATCCTACGCATGCACAGTATTCCTGTTATCAATGTCCTCCAAAACAGAGGTACATTTGCTACAATATATAAACCTATACTGACACATTACTGTAACCCAAAGTCCATAGTTTCCATCAGGGTTGGGTTGATGTTGTGCATTCTGTGGGTTTTGACAAATTGTTAACGGCATGTATTTACCATTATAACATCATACAGAGTAGTTCCACTGCCCTAAAAACCCTCTGTGCTCTACCTACTCATTACTCCTTCCCATGGTAACAACTGACTCTTTTACTGTCTCTATATTTTTGCCTTTTTCAGGTTTCTGATTCCATTTTTAAAATCACTTCTAAGGGAACATTTGTACTTACATTTCTTATAAGCCAATATATAATATATAAAATTAATACATTTTATATATTTGTACTTGAGACAAGATAAAAATGCTCCCTTTGTAATTAGAAGGGTGTAAAGTGACAAAAAGCACACAATATCCACCCTTCCACTCCTCTATATACATACATCACAGCTATAAATACACAAGACTGCCTGGGTTCAGGTCAAATTTTGGTAAGTGTTATTATTTTAAAATATTGTAAAAGAAAAAGTTAACTTAAATTGGAAATAAAAATTAAAAAAGGAAAAAAAAGAAAAACAATATTTATTTTTTTCTTCCTGATAGCCAAGTGGCCATGACTCTCAAAAACTCCTCTCTTTTTTATCTCTATTTTCTCCTTCCCTATACTTGCTGATTTTTCCTAATAATGCCCTAGACAAGTTGTATGATGACCAAAAGTGCTTAACATTCCACACAGGGGTTTGAATGTTAAGTAGCAACAAGATGAAGACTTGTTGCTTTCATATCCAAAAAAATATTACAGCTTCCTTGATAGAACAATGTTCACATCAATATATACATATTCTTAGAGAGCTGCTTCCCCCAGAAAAGTTATTTGACAGATATGATTAGTTTTTTTTAATCTCATGTGGCTTTGCTTCTTCTATACTTTCACCTCCAAGTACATAGGTTTTGATTAACTCTGTCTTGTTTTAGACGTATTGGCATAGAGAGATACTAGCCAAAGTGTCTGAGACATAGATCTTAATGTTACACTGCCTGGAGTCAAATGGTCCAGGGATAGTTGAATCTGAATTTTTTTTTTTTTTTTTTTTTGCTAGCTGTGTAACCTTGAGCAATTACTTGATATGTCTAAGTTTTGGTTCCCTTCTATATAAAATGGAAGAGGTAGCGACACCTAGTTTTCCAGTTTGTAGAACAATGTCTGGCATATGAAGTATATCAAAAAAAAAAAGTCTAACCATTCCTAATATAATGAGAATGGTTTGCATGGCATCAATCTAACCTGGCAGCCAAAGAGAGTGAATTGGAATGTGCCTGTGTGAACAATGACAACTTCCCTGTACTAGTCAGTGGGGACCGTAGAGGCTGTTGAATGAGCATATGTACCATGTGGCTGTCACATTCAAAATGAATGAGGGAGTAGAGAAATGAATCCGCATTAAATTTTGCATTGTTTTAACATTCCCCTATGAAAACTATTCATTTGGATGATTCAGAAGTCCACAACTATGGGCAACTGGTGACTGGAAGCTTCATCATGACAATACGCCTTCTCATGCATCATATCTCATGTAGAGTTTTTTAGTGAAACATCAAACCACCCACGTGACTCAACCCCACTGCAGCCTAGATTTGGTGCCCTATGATTTCTGGCTTTTCCCAAAACTAAAATCACCCTTGAAAGGGAAGAGATTTCAAACCTTACCATCTATGAGATTCGGGAACATACCATGGGGCAGCTGATGGCAACTGGGAGAACTGTGTGAGGTTCCAAAGTACCTATTTGAAGGGGACTGAGGCATCCTTGTCCTATGTACAATTTTTGTTGTATCTTGTATCTACTTCAATAAATATTTCTGTTTTTCACATTACATGGCTGGATACCTTCTGGACAGACTTCATATGTCAATAAATCAGTGTAAATAGCAATATTTATGTTAATAAGATTTTAATCACCTACTTGTCATTGGATATAATTTTTGTTTCATTAACTTGATGGTGTATTTTTATTTTTTATCCGGCTAAAGACATACACTATATATTTCAGGGGAAAAATTTTGCTTCTTTAAAAATTCTTATTTATTGATTTGAGAGAGAGAGAAAGAGAGATTCATTTGTTGTTCCACTTATTTATGTATTCATTGGTTGATTCTTTTATGTGCCGTGACTGGGGTTCGAACCTGAAATCTTGATATATTGGGACACAGATCTAACCAAATAAGTTACCCTGACAGGGCCAAAAAAAAAAAGGAAAAAAAAAAAGAAAACTATTCTATCCAGTGTGGAACATATGAGTTGAATGTTTCTGTCAAATCAGGCTGGGGATGAAATGCTGGTACATGTGCACAAGGATGTAGGGAGCTCGTTGTGAGACAGAGGATATGGACCAGATGAACTAGCAGAAGCAAGCAGCCAGGGAAGGAATACAGCTGAGGTTAGTTACAGTCCCACATTCCAGCTGCCTCTTCTCAAAATCAGTTTTTGCTGAATTTACATTTGACATCTTTCTAGCCTTAAAATAAATTCTCTTTTTTCTTGAGTTATATTGAGTGATTCACTCTTTATTGGAAATAATAAACCAGACCAGAATAGAGAAAAACTTCTTATGACCTTTCTCAGTGTTTATATAACTGTGTGTGTTGGCAAATAGCCTATACATATTAGATATTGCATTCATTCTGATCAATCAATACCAGGCATCACACACTCAGAGCTGAAAGATACCAGTTCAAAGGCCAAGTCATATAATCTTTCAGTTTGGATGCAAATTATTCAGGTGATAACATTTAATTATTATGAAAACAAATAGGAAAAATATTGATTATTACAGTTTGACTTCTGGTTAAAGCTTCAGATGTCAAGAAAATTCCAAATTTATACTCTTTTTTTTAATCTTTTTCAGAATTCTCTCATGTACATATGCTGGTTTTTAAATAGATTTCTTTTCCACATTTATGCTTGAGACTTCATGTCATTAAGCTAAATCATAGTTCTAAGACAAAAAAAAAAAAAGCCCTCAGAGATGTCTGGTCCTGGTAATGTAGCAGAAAGAGGTAATAAAGATCCCTTATTGCTGTACACATCAGAAGGTTTAGATAAAAAACAATTTTAATTGTTAATTACTTAGTTATATTTTTAGAATGAGATAGCTTTATATACTAAACAAAAGAAGAAACCAAAAAGGGGTGAGCAAGGGGTGAGGCAGCACAGTGTGGGAGAGAGCTAGGGAAAGTACAACCAAACCCAACAGAAGCCTTGAGGTTTTACACTTTGGCTGGGAGGACCTGGTCATAGTTCTATGCAAGACAGAGAACTGGAAATAACACTTTATGAGAGTGACGTAAAACATAGCTGTCAACTATGTTTTACTAAAGATGTGTAGGAAACTAAGGGAGCATGGATATACCATGTGGGAACCTTGAAAAGAAATCATTAAATTGGTCAGGGAGGAGAAACCTAGACTTCAGTTGGAGTAGCAATGATAGCAATAGAAGCATGGGGAGGTGATCCTCACTGAGAGAAGATGAAAAGCGCAAAATGACTAAGATAGCCACGGAAAGCAGAGCTATGAACAAGCAGCAGAGTCATAAGTAAACTCACAGGTGGTAAACATTGGCCAGTTCAAAGGAGAACATATTGGCCATCAAGCAGAACACAGAAGCCACAGCAGGACCCTACAGGGACAGGAGACACTTGTGGGTTGACTTTGAAAGTAGAATGTCTGTGGCTCAAAGACAAATTATTCAGTAACATTCACCCACATGGTTTTATTACAGTTCCACAAATAAATGGGGAAGCTAGGGAAGTAGTTTAAAGAACAAGGATAATATAGTTTTTTTAAATGAAAACTAGAGATTCAGAGATCAAAAACTTAAAAACCACTGTCCAGAAGACCTCCAGGGAATCATTATGAACAAACTTAACTCCTCTGAAAACTACTAAGTCATGGATGACAGCATGAAGGATTTTTAAAAAAAATTTTTGATGTGTGTTGGTGAAGTGTTTCTGCTACAGCCCTGCTCGATCAGCCACAGATTCAGTGACCTTCTAAAATTCAGTAAACTAGACTATGAGCCATGCAGGTGAGCTATAAATACGGATTTGTCTTTCATCCAAAAGTCTAGAGGGTTTCTTATGTGTAATATCTTTACTTCTTTCTTTAGAAAAACTTACCAGCCATTGGAGTTGAGATTTCTAATGTTTTCCTTCTTTCTGGCATACATATCTGCAAATAACTATTTATTGGAATTTTTCCTTGAGAGTTATAGAAGTTTGTTCATGAAGTTTTGTCCAGATAACTGTGTATAATCCAAGTATATAGTTAAGTAGCGTGGATAAAATATCCAAGATTAACTGAGCAGGACATGGCTAAACTTGTGATGAAGAACAATAAGATCGAAAGAATATGGAAGGAGTGACTGCTAGCCCTCAGATTACGGGCAAAACAGTGATTCTTTATCTTTTTATATCTTTAACACTAACCTGAAATATAAACTTAAACTTGTACATTGCTGCTTTATTTTTACTGGTAATACTCTTCCTTAACACATATCCTTCTTCTTTTCCTTTGTATATTTTAGGGAAAAAATCACTGAAAAGACCTGTATCCTTCCCTACTTGATTTTTTCCCTCTGAACTGCTCCTTACCTCACTGACTATAAGTGAAACTGAAGAATTTCATTTTCCTCAAAACTGTGTAACCAAAACCCATGCCCTTTAGTCCAATTTTCACCACGATGAAACACACACTGGTGATGGGTGAAAGAATAAATGTCATTGGAGCAATGTACCTATAATGTATTGGTCATCACCACACTGTTGGGGGGACTCCTCTTCTTATGATTGCACAGTGGAGAGGATCAATAGAACAACCCTGATATAGTAAATACCAGCTTAGATGAGGTACTCTAGGGCTCTGATACTCACAGTGTGCTTCACAGACAAAGAGCTTTTATACCACAAGGGAGCTTATAAGAAACAGAACCTTTCAGCCCTGCCTCATACCTAATAAATTAAAATACACATTTTCACAAGAATCCAGGTGACTCACATGCACATTAGAGTTCAAGAAAGACTGTTTTAGATATATTAAATGCTGTTTTAATATTAGTTGCATCCATCTACAAATCAGTGTGATTCTTTTCTCTCCCTCCCTCTTCATTTCTTTTTTTCCCCTTTTCCTCTCTCAAGCATTTATATTCATCTCTCAACCCACCTGAAATTGTCCATGTGGGAGTAGCTGGTTTTATTTTCTGTGCATAGATGGCAACATTATTCAGGGATGTTTATGCCCTCTAAAGTGCACAAGCATCATGAGATAAAAGTAAAAACTCTGCTCTAAATTCCTGTATGGCCCAGTAATCATATTATCAGATTGTTCCTTAAGGAAGCACAGAGAGTCCAACCCAAGACTGACAGGAAACAGGGTAGAGAGGACTGACACATATCAATGATCAATGACCCAACAATGTAACAGAACATCGGGAACAGGCTCTCCTCATCTGAGGTCAGATAGAGAGGTAGGAGTTTAGGCAAGTTCAAAATGAGAACTAGCAAAATCAGGGGGAAAGTAAACAGGGAGAACAATGGATTGGCAACTCAAAGAAATACTTTATCTTCCCTCCTAGAGGACTGTAGTAGTCTTTGAAATTACCTCCCTCCCAGATTCTGCTCCTCCTACTCCCTTTGGAACTGTTCTCATACCAGGAGCCACAGGGAATTCATAAACTCTTAAATTGCTTCCATCAAACATATGATCAAATCTACCACTTCACCATGATATCAAAAACCCAGTGAGGTAGAACCAAGCTATACCCTGAGCTTCCCTCTACCACTGTGTCAGCTCACTGGCCTGCTCTTTGCTCCTCACACATTTTATTGCTCAAGAATATTTAGGTGCCTTTACATAAGACATTCTTTGTTGGCCATCCCTCTTCTTAGGAAGGTAGAATTCATTCTTGATCATTTCTTTAAAGTCACTCTCTTTCCTAACTATTGAATTTTATGAAGAGCAACTCATATCTGAAATTAAGCTCCAAGCATGGCTGTGACCAGGCTACCTTGCCTATTGCTTTATCCTAGAGCCTTAAGTTGTGCCAATACATAGTAAGGACTGAGTAATTTTTAAAGTTATTAATAAGTGAGTGTCTTCTTTGTCTGTTTTAATTATCTCATTTACCATGTAGAATAGCTTAATAAGTTTAATAGTAAAATCAGTATTTTATAGATAAGGAAACCAGGTCTCAAAAAAGATCATTTTGATAGTAAAAGCTTACCTAAGATTCAACTCCAGTTTTTTCTAATGTCAAAGAATAGGTCTGTTTTGTATAATGTTACTCTGCCGAGTCAAGGTGTATTAGATGGAGGTGATTTGTCAAAGGTATGGATGCTTAGAAGTAGGGAACTATTAAATGGCCTTTGAAATACTTTATAAATCTTGTTTGTTCCTTTCTGAGAGCCTGTGGACCACTTTCAAAGGGGCTTGAGCATGCAGTTTAAAGTTCTTAATATTCTATAGTTTGATTTTACTTCCTTGAAATAAATTTTGGTGTGATCTCATATTAGAAGTTATTTTCTCAGATGTACGATGGATTGTGGTAACTTTTAACAAAATAGAGCCTTTACAGTAGGACTTTTACATGGTAGAGAAGTGGAGACAAATTGAGCTTCACCTGTTATGTCATTGAGGGACAACTTATTTCTATAAGAACTATGGGAAATATAGGTAAATATTCTTAGATTTCATTATTTAATTTTTAGTTGTTTTGGATCCACCCTTTTTTTTTTGTTTTCATCTCTATGTGTCTACAAAAATACATATACATTTTTATGCAAAAATATATGGACATATACACCTGATTTATATTTATTATATTATATTTATTATATTACTTTATATTACATTATATTTATTATATATCATATCATATATTATTTATACTACTTCTCACCCAGATATAGTATCCAGATTCCTGAAGTATATGAACTATCAAAGGGTGACATTCCCTGGTGGCACTGTGGCTTATGAACCCTGGAACGGTAAAATGTGGAAGGTAGGAAATAAAAGAAATAAGTATTAGTTTAGGTCAGGTCAAGTACTCAGCTTGTATCATTTACTTTTCACATTATCTATGCAAGATGACTAATTTTATTCCCAATACTCTTAAGAAAACTGAGACTCAGAATGGAAACACAGTTTGCTCTAGGTCCACACAGCCAGATAATAGTAAAGTAATGCTCACACTCAGGTCATTCTGTCCACACTACTATCATGCCTTAAGAAGGGGCTTGGGTGTGTTCCAAGGATGTTCACATTCTCCTGGGCTTGGGGGTGGGGGGAATATGACTCATTCTGCACTCCAGGCACACTTAATTAGAGGAAAGGAAACAATGAGACTGATTGTACAAATGTGAAATGATGTATTGTACATAAACTCATGTCTGACAAAAGCTGGGAGTGAGGCGAAATCAGTGGTATCAGAGCTGGGTAAGCATCAGAAAGATCTGAGGTGTTTATTTAAAGGTGCAATTTTCCGAACCGCACCACTGAATAACAGAATGAGACTATCTGTGGGTGGTGCCCAGGAGTGTGTATTTTTTTTTAATTATCTCAGTTGATTCTACAGATTTTGAAGATCAAGAACCACTGATTCCGCTAATCCTTCTGCTATTTCTGGTCATGAATTCATTTTTTAATTTTACAGTCTGTTAGGCACCTACCACTTACTAAAGCTTAAATAATTTTAGTGCTATGCAATAAAAATATATAAAGTATTTAGAAAAAACTCATTACTATCTTTCAGAAATTATTTACAAATTCATTGATTCTAGTGTAGTGGATAAGAACGTGGGTTCAAGAATCAGGCTGCTTTGGTGTCTAATGTCAGCAATAGTACTTACCAGCACAGTGACTTTGAACAGGTTATTCAAGGAATGCCTCTAAGCCTCATTTACCTCACTGTGCAATGATGACAGTAAACATTATGTATCCTTCATAAGGGTATCGCTATGTTTAATTGAGATAAGTGTAAGTTTTCGGGTAGTAACCAATATTTAGGAAAAGTTCAGTAAACATTCACTATTACTTACTGAACATCTAGTAAGAACCAAGCCTTTGGTAAATATGAAAATAAGAATACAAAGTGGAGTCACAAAAAAATACCTTCTGTGTGCGGTGAATATACTCAGTCCAGACAGTTTTCTTATCTCTCTCCTTTACACAGGCCATATTTAGAGTGGAAAATTATAATTACATTTTTTCATCCTCACCCAAGGATATGTTTTTTATTAATGAGAGAAAGAGAGAGAAAAAGGGAGAAAGAGAAAGAAAAAGGGAGAAAGAGAGAGAAACATCAATCCGTTGCCTCCCATATGCACCTCCATGGGGGACCAAACCCATAACCGTTTTGGTGTATGGGAGGATGCTCCAACCAACCGAGCCACCCAGCCATGGCTATAATTGCTTTTTTAAGCTTTGGAAAACTGAGGATTAGTTGCTCCTTATCATCATCCAAACCCAAAGAAATGGATAACAACTCTTATTTTTGGAAGTTTTTTTTCATTTATAGTTTACATTCAACATTATATTAGTTTTAGATGTACAGCATTGTGGTCACAAATTTACCTATTTCATCCTCACCATAACCTTTAAATATGGTTGGTCCTACCAATATAGCTTTTAAAGAGAAAATCTTGAGTTTCAGCTAGTGAATATTTATCCCATATATACAACCAGTAAATAGAAGAGCCCTATCTCAAGATTAGTTTTCTGCATCTGAATCCAGTGGTCTTTCAGGTTTTAACTCACTACTTTCCCCTGTGAATGAGGTAATCCAATGACTGATTCATTACATGGTATGTAAAGAATTATACTGACTATTCTTATAGAATAACTAGGAGAATATTCAATATAACAGTACTAGAACTCTGTTCTAGAAATATTTTGTTTGTAGAAAAATTAAATTCCAGTAACAGTGCCAGGCTCAGGCCATGTAAACAGAGAATAACTTCACCTGATGAACACCCATTACTCACTTATGAGTGAAGAAAGTAGAGGTTGAGCATATGGACTCTAGCATCATGTTACACTAGAGTTCACCTTAACTCTACCAATCACTACATGTACAACTTAAAGCAATTACATAACCTCCCTGTGCCACAATTTCCTCAAATGAAAAATAAAAAGCTCCTATGTCATAGAAATTGTCATGAGGACTAAAGTAGTTAACCTATATAAAATGCTTAGAATACTGCCTGGCACATAATATATGTTTTAAAAAGCATGTAGTCAAAAATGATGATGATGCTGATTTTGTGATTTTGGTTCAAGTATTTAAAAAGACTTTAACCTCACTCTTTGTCTAATTGAAAATGAGTTCACATTTGGCTCATCGAGGTGATAACAGAACAAAATCCTCTCATCTGCTTGTTGTTATTTCACAATAGCATAATGAACACGTTGTAATTCTTGAAAGGTGGCATTAATCAGAAGAGTAATCACCCTGAGAGGGCTATAAAAACAAAAGTTCATCTTTTTTTTAACCAAAGAATAGCGCAACTCTCAAATATTTTGAGCTCTGCCTCAACATCACTCTAGCAACTATATCAACACTGAAGATATTTTGTATTTTCCTGATCGTTGTCTTCATTGTGTCATGTGGTCCATCAGGTATTGTTTGTTAATATGGAAAAGGGGGAAAAGGCAAAATGTTTTTTCTTTAAATAAATGCTTTACCATGGATAAATAAAACAAATAAATGATTGTTAGGAAACTTCATGAATTCATGATACAATTCACTCTATTTTTCATGGAAGAAGAAATGAGTGAAACTGATAATTGATAAGATAATGGAGGTGGGTGTGATTCCCAATATATGTAATTACACTTGTTTATTGTAGTGTTTTTTATGAGACTATGACTCCTTATGTGCTTTCTGCTGCCTTTATCTATCTATTTATTTTTGTAAGAGGAAAAAATTATTTATTTATTTATTTACTTGTTCAAATACAGTTGTCTCTATTTTCCCACCACCCACCCCCACCTCCTACCCTCAATCCTACCTCCCTTTGGCTTTGTCCATGGGTCCTTTATACATGTTCCTTGAGAAAAAAAATTCTTTATTGATAAATAGGTTACAGTGAAATAAATAGTGATGCTTTGTTGCTGAATAAAATCTCCAATAGTATCTTAGTCTCTCTTGACCCTGCCTCTAGCCGTTGGCTTCTGCCTTCTTATTGGTCTCTTTGGATGATGAGGCCTTGGTGGGCCTTCTCTTTTTAAATGCTATAGAATGAAATGATATTGTAGCTATTGTCAAAATTAGGCTCTCTATAACTAATTAGCCTATGAATTTGTGGTAGGGACAAGGGTTTTGGGAGTAGATGGCTATTTAGAATATAAATCATGTAGACTATTTTTTTCTACATCCTGTTCTCTTTTCTGTTGAGGAAATGTGCACAGATTAGACATTTAAGGATACCCTATTTACCAAAAAATTGCTAATGACAAAGAAAATATTGTTGGATAAATAAGTACTTATACCATTTTACAGGGGAAAAAATCACAGTTGCCTGGACATGATTTCACAACAAAATGGTTTACCTCTATGCTTTGAACAACCTTATTTACTTATCTATCTATCTGTCTATTCACCTATGTATGCAAATAGATTAAACTTGGATTTATGATGATGTCTACTTTTTCTTAGTTTCACAGAGGAAAACAAGAGAAAAAAATGAGTGAAATTGCAGAGAGAGAAATGGAATGTTTTCTTGTTCATGGTGCTTGCAAGACTTCATGCAGAAACTGAGAATACATATATAATTACTGTAATAATAAGCCCTGTTGTGTTTTATGGGACTGCATAAAGCCAAACACTAAACCCATCATTACTACAGCTTATATAGATGTAATTTCTAATTCTATTGTACTACACAATACTATGGTGTAATAATATTATTAATAAAAACAAACTTTCTACTTTCTATAAACCTATTTTCCTATTGGTGTCCTCTGACCTTCCAGATTGCACAACCATAGCATGGTGGCTAGTGAGTTCAATGCTGGGTTAGTTCAAGTAAAATAAAGATGAGTAATAAATAGCCTCTTCATTAAATTGGCATTTCTCCTCCACTCACATGTCCCCATCCCCCATTCTTAATACTTTGCTTCATCTCTGGCTTGTTTATTTGCCCTGTGCAGTAGTTTATTTTCATATGATCTTTCAGGTATTAACCACCAATAATTATTTCTAAATAATTAATTATTTATAGTTTTAGCAAAAATGTAGTTGGGTCTTGGACACAAAGTCATATACATCTTAATCATATAATGGGACTATACTGATCATGTGAAAAAGAGTAATCAAACGAAACTCTACAGAAAGTAAAATATGATGAGGACAAAATCAAGTTAAAAAAATTTAAATGGGCCCTGGCTGGTGTGTCTCAGTGGATTAAGTGCTGACTTGTGAACCAAAGGGTCACCAGTTCAATTCCCAGTCAGGGCACATGCCTAGGTTGCAGGCCAGGTCCCTGGTGGGAGGTGCACGAGAGGCAACCACACATTGATATTTCTCTCCCTCTCTTCCTCTCTCTCTAGAAATAAATACAATCTTAAAAAAAAATTAATGGTATTTCTATTTTGACAAAATATTAAGAAAATTTGGAAAAATACATAAATGTCTAAAAATTACAAAAAACAATGTCTAATTCATTCTGAGCATAAGCAGCTAATCCAAGATTCTTCTCTCTTGGTCTTTAAGAATTTTATTTAACTCCTTCAACTTGTAATTAAGTATTTATTGAGACTGTAAACAGTATTTATTGTCCATGTCTTCAATGAACTCATTGTGTTTCCAGTTTTTCATATTCTACATAAATTCTGTCATAATATTGAATTAATGCCAGTGTAACATCTCTTATGAGTTATATAGTTTTCCATCAGTAAATGCTTGATATTCAGAATTTAAAGTCTTCATGTAGTGGGTTTTTTTAACCTATAGATATAGCAGAGATCTGGACAATATAAAAACTTGGGTCAGGATCCTGATTTAGGGAAAATGAAAAAAGTTTAATGCATGGGAGGGTATAAGAGAAAAGAATAATTCATAGTTTAGTTTTCTTAAACAAATTGCTGAAAAATGCAATCATTCATTAGGAAATATTAGAAAAAGTATAGATTTGAAAGGAACATTTCTGACATGTTACATTTATACTTTTTTGTTGTATTACCTAAATGAAGCTCAGGAAAGAAAAGTGTGCTTCAAATATAGATTTGAGGAGCCATTAACTGAAGTCATAAGGTAAAAATTGCTCAAGGGAAGACTACAGATTGAGAAGGGGAAAAACCTAAAATATCAAGGAATAATATTGAAAGTATGTTAAGAAAAATTAGACTCTACAAAAGACAGCAAGGAGAAGCAGTTCACCAATAAGAATTCATTCCCAGTTTTCATGTCTTTCCAGATGTGTTCCCAGACATGGAAGGAAAGTACTAACCCATTCCCACTATGGTTTGTATTAAGTTTTGACCTACAGAAAACAATTGCATAATAAAATGCATTTTATTATAAGCCATCAAGTTTCAGGGTAGTTTGTTGTACAGCAATATTAACAAGATGTATAATTTCCAATTACAAAGGCTTTTGTTTTAAGAAAAAGAAAGAATACATAGTTAATTATAGGCAGAACTTCTGAAATGATGAAGTAAATAACTTTAAGAATCTATCCCTTCATAAAAGCAACAAAAACCTGGCAAGAATTGACAAAATTCAATTTTTAAGAGCTCTGTGAATTAACAACAGAATTGCCAAAACTCAAGGAGTATTTATTCAAAGAAAAAAAAACCCAGCTGGAATTTAGTAAGAATGACTATCTTTGTGGCATTTTAACTGCCCTACAAGCATCCAACTCTCCCCAGCTCTTCAATAGCTTTGAAACTCAGCAGCCACCCAACCATGGTATCGTGAATAAATAATGAATATTTATAACTTAATTAAAAAACCACATAACCCAATTATAAAATGGACCAAGGAATTGGATATGTATTTTTCCAAAGAAGATACACAAATGTTCAACAAGCACAGGGAAATATGTTTAACCTCAATAGCCATCAAGAAAATGCAAATCAATAATACCACAATGAGTTCCCATTTCCCATCCACTAAGAGGGTTATGATTAAAACAACAGATATTAACAAAAGTTGGTGAGGGTGAGAGGAAATTGGGATGGGAATATGGTGGGGGAGTGAGAAGAATCACACTGACCTCCTCCGAGGACCAAACTGGAATTGCAACTAAATTGTGGAGAAATCACCTGGAAAACAATGGAACTATAGCAAGAGAGGAGCCTTGGACAGACAGTGGAATCGGCTTTCACACGTCCTAAGAGGGGAGACGTGCAGTGAAGGCTCAAGAGGGTGGGCTGGGTGCCCATGGGCACCAGCACCAGAAGGATATCAAAATGGCAAGTTGGATCCCCCTAGGTAGAACAGGGTCTGAATCATAAGTGGAAACCTCTAGCCTACAACATCAGAACCCAAAAAGCACACAGACAAAAGACAACTGCGAAAAGTGTAGTAGTGCTCTCTGCCAGAGACACATAGCTGGAGAAGCAAAGAGACATTTAAAGGGACAAAGCAAAAATTTGCTGTGGCAGCCACCTTCGTTGGTCTCTGGGCAGAGATGGGAGCAGAGTGGGCTGGAGCCTGAGGAAAGTTTGGTGAGAAAAGCTTTGCGAGAGAACTGAGATGGTGGCCAACGGGGCTCCAGTGATGACTTGCCTCCCACTCCTCAGCTTCCATCCCTCTCAGGCCTAAAGGTAACAGTAGCCCTGCCCTCAGGACACTCTACCCAGGAGTTGTGCGCAGGCCTGGGTGCTGAGTGTAGAGCAGCTGGCACTGATGGTAGATCCCTGGCTAAAGGGAACACAGAGCTTCCTAGAGACCCTTGAGGAGAGACTGGAGATGAAAGTGTTGGGGAGAGAACTTGGGGAGTAGTCAGGGGTCCCAGTACTGACTCCTTCCCCATTCTGCAGTCTCTATCTTGCTCAGGCAGACCACTCCCCTGAGTGGCAGCAGCCTGTAAGGACACGATAGCCCCATCCTCAGGAGACACTGCCCCACCCTGTGGTGCCTAAGCCTGACAGCTAGGGGCAGAGTGACTAGATTAACAATTACAGGGGACAGTTACAGACAGTAGATTCCTGGAAGTCTAAAACAGAGTGCCTAAGGTCAGATAAGGTCAACAACTGACATCATCAGATACAGGCCCAGAAAGAAAAGAAAAAAATAAAAAGACCCACCTATTACCATACAAGTTCACACCACAAAGTCAGGAAACTGAGACTGATTAATTTAAGAAGCAGAAGCAAAAAAAAAAGAGTCTCACAAATAATGGGAAGGAAAAGAAATACCCCCTGAACGAGGAGAAAGGAAGAATCACCACAGAGAGAACTAAATGAAATAGAGGCAAGTAAACTATCAGATATTGAGTTCAAAACAATGGTTCTAAGGAAGCTCAATGAACTCAGCGAGCTAAAAGAGAACTATGAAAAACTACAGGTAACCTATCAGGAACTTACTGCAAACTGTATCAACATGAAAAAGGATATAGAAACTATCAATAAAAGACAAGAGGAAATGAGGAGTATCACTTCTGAATTGAAGAATACAGTAGAAGGAATCAAAAGCAGGGTAGGTGAAACAAAGGATCGAATTAGTGACCTGGAGGACAAGGTAGAAAAAAGCTCCCAGAAAGAACAAGAAATGGAAAAAAGACTCAAAAATAATGAAGAGGTGTTTAGAGAAATGCAGGACAACCTGAAATGTAATCATATCCGTATAATAGGGATACCAGAAGGAGAAGAGGGGCAAGGAATAGAGAACCTGTTTGAAAAAGTAATGATGGAAAACTTCCCTAATTGGAGGAGAGAAAAAGTCTCACAAGTCCAGGAAACTCAGAAGGCCCCATTCAAGAGGAACCCAATGAGGCCCACTCCAAGACACATCATCATTAAAATGGCAAATATCAAAGACAAAGAAAGAATCCTAAAGGCAGCAAGGAAGAAACAGGGAATAACATGCAAGGGAACCCCGATACCGCTAGCACCTGACTTCTCAACAGAAACACTGCAACCCAGAAAAGAATGGCAAGAAATATTCCAAGTCATGAAAAGCAAAGGCCTGCAACCAGGACTGCTCTACCCAGCAAGGCTCTCAATTAAAATGGAAGATAAAATAAGGAGTTTCCCAGACAAAAGAAGGCTAAAATAATACATCTCCACAAAACCAACACTACAAGATAAGCTAAAGGGATTGGTTTAAAAAGATAAAGAAAAAGACAAAGAGAAGAACACAAGTACAAAGGGAAAAAATGAATAAGTTTCAATCAATAATAACTGTCAATGTAAATGGACTAAATGCCTTAATCAAAAGACACAGGATACCTGAATGGATAAGAAAACATGACCCACACATATGCTGCCTACAAGAGACCCACCTCAGAACAAAGGACCTACACAGACTGGAAGTAAAGGAATGGAAAAATATATATATTCCAAGCAAATGGACAGGGAAAAAAAAGCAGGGGTAGTAATACTTACATTGGAAAAAATAGATTTCAAAACAAGGCCATAAAAAAAGACCCAGAGGGACACTTTATAATACTCAAAGGAAGACTCCATCAAGAAGATATAAACATTGTAAACTTATATGCACCCAACATAGGAGCACCCAAATATATAAGGAAAATCCTGGAGGACTTCAAGAAAGATATAGACAGCAACACACTGATAGTAGAGGATTTTAAAACCCCACTGTCAAAAATGGATAGATCTTCCAATAAAAACATCAAAATGGATATTGTGGAACTAAATGATGCTTTAGATTAAAAAGGACTTAACTAACATATATAGAACACTTCATCCCAAAGAAGCAAAATGCACATTCTTTTCAAATGCTCATGAAACATTTTCAAAGATAGACCACATGATAGGACACAAAACAAGCCTCAACAATTAAAATAATACCAAGCATTTTCTCGGACCACAAGGGTTTGAAACGAAACCAACCTCAAGGAAAAACCTCAAAAATTTTCAAACTCATGGAGACTGACTAGCACACTATTAAACAATGAATGGGTTAATAATGAGATAAGAGAAGAAATCAAAAAGTTTCTGGAAACAAATGAAAATGAACATACAACAGTCCAAAACCTATGGGACAAAGTGAAGGCAGTCCTGAGAGGGAAGTTCCCAGTAACACCGGCCTACCTAAAAAAGAGAAATATTTCAAATAAATAACCTAACCTTACAACTTCAAGAACTGAAGAAAAATCCCAGAGTAAGTAGAAGGAAGGAAATAATCAAGATAAGAGCAGAATTGAAAGACATAGAGACTAAAACAACAATTCAAAGGATCAACAAATTCAGGAGCTGGTTCTTCGAAAAGATAAACAAAATTGACAAGCCTTTAAGCAGACTCATCAAGAGAAAAAAGGAGAGGACCCACATAAATAATATTAGAAATGAAAGGAGAAATAACAACTGATACCACAGAAATACAAAGGATTGTCAGAAACTACTATGAGCAATTATATGCCAAGAAATTTGAAAACTTCAATGTAATGGACAAATTTCTAGAAATTTATAACCTTCCAACACTGAATGAAGAAGAAACAGAAAGCCTGAACACACTGATAACAGCTGGGAAATTGAAGCAGTAATCAAAAACATCCTGGCACACAAAAGCCCTGGACCGGATAGTTTCACAGGACAATTTTACAAAACATTTAAGGAAGAGCTCACCATTGTCATTCTCAGACTATTCTAAAAAATCCAAGAAGAGGGAAGACTCCCAAACTCTTTTTATGAGACCAGCATCATCCTAATCCCCAAACCAGATAAAGACACAACAAAGGAAGAAAACTGCAGGCCAATATCGCTGATGAACATGGACGCTAAAACCCTCAACAAAATATTGGTAAACTGTATCCAGGAATACATTAAAAGATCATCCATCATGATCAAGTGGGATTCATCCCAGGGATGCAAGGATGGTTCAATATATGCAGATCAATAAATATAATACATCACATAAACAAAAGGAAAGACAAAAATCACATGATCATGTCAATAGATGCGGAAAAAGCATTTGATAAGGTACGGCACCCATTTATGATAAAAACACTTAGCAAAATGGGAATAAAGGGGGCATACCTCAACATAATAAAGGCCATATATGAAAAACCTACAGCCAACGTCATACTCAACAGGCAAAAACTAAAAGCATTCCCACTAAGATCGGGATCAAGACAAGGATGTCCGCTTTTACCACTTCTATTCAACATAGTATTGGAAGTCCGAACCACAGTAGTCAGACAAGAAAAAGAAATAAAAAGCATTCAAATTGGAAAGGAGGAAGTAAAATTATCATTATACGCAGATGACATGGCAGTGGACATAGAAAACCCTATAGACTTCACCAAAAACTACTTGACCTAATAAGTGAAATTGGCAAAACAGCAAGATACAAAGTCAATATTCAGAAATCAAAGGCATTTTTGTACATCAACAATGAAATAGCAGAAGCAGAAATCAGAAAAAAATTCCCATTTGCTATAGCAACAAGAAAAATAAAGTACCTAGGAATAAATTTAACCAAGGAGGTAGAAGACCTGTACATAGAAAACTATACAACACTGAAGAAAGAAATTAAGGAAGACACAAAGAAATGGAAGCATATACCATGTTCTTGGATTGGAAGAATTAACATCATCAAAATGTCCATACTACCCAAAGCAATTTATAGATTCAAGGCAATCCCTGTTAAAATACCAATGATGTGTTTCACAGACATAGACAGACATTTCAAAAATTTATATGGAACCATAAATAACCCCGAATAGCCACACCAATTTTGGGAAAGAAAAACAAAGCAGGGAAGATCACAATACTGGACATAAAACTATATTACAAGGCCACTGTAATCAAAACTTTCTAGTACTGGCACAAGAACAGACACACAGATCAGTGGAACAGAATAGAAAGCCTAGAAATAAACCCATGTCTCTACGGTCAATTAATATTTGACAAAGAGGGCAGAAGCATAAATTGGAGTAAAAATAGCCTCTTCAACAAATGGTATTGGGAGAGCAAGACAGTTACATGTAAAAAATTGAAATTTGATGACCAACTGACACCATACACAAAAATAAACTCAAGATGGATAAGAGACTTAAATATAAGTTGCGACACCATTAAAGTCCTAGAGGAGAACATAGGCAGGAAACTCTCAGATATTCCACACAGCAACATTTTCACTGATATGTTCCCTAAAGAAAGGGACATAAAGGAAAGAATAAACAAGTGGGACCTCATCAAAATAAGAAGATTCTGCATGGCTAAAGAAAACATTAGCAAAATGAAAAGGGAACCAACCAAATGGGAAAATATATTTGCCAACGATACATCACATAGAGGTTTGAGCTCCAAAATATATAAAGAACTCACATGACTCCACTCCAAGAAGACAACCAATCCTATTAAAAAACAGGCAAAGGACCTGGGCAGACACATCTTCAAGGAAGAGATACAGAAGGCCCAGAGACATATGAAAGGATGCTCAACATCACTAGCCATCAGAGAAATGCAAATTAAAACCACAATGAAATATGACCTCACACCAGTCAGAATGGCCATTATGAACAGATCAACAAAAAACAGGTGCTGGTGAAGCTGTGGAGGAAAGGGAACCCTAGTACACTGTTGGTGGGAATGCAGACTGGTGCAGCCATTGTGGAAAGCAGTGTGGAATTTCCTCAAAAATCTAAAAATGGAACTGCCTTTTGACCCAGCAATTCCACTGCTGGGATTATACTCTAAGAATCCCAAAACAGCAATTCAAAAAATCTATGCACCCCAATGTTCATAGCAGCACAATTTACATTAGCCAAGTGTTGGAAGCAACCTAAATGCCCATCAGTAAATGAGTCAATCAAAAAGCTATGGTACATTTACACAATGGAATACTATGCAGCAGGAAGAAAGAGCTACTACCCTTGACGACAGCATGTATGTAACTGGAGAGCATTATACTATGAAATAAGCCAGGGGGCTAAAGACAAATACCATATGATCTCACCTATAAGTGGAACCTAACCAACAAAACAAACAAGCAAGGAAAAATATAACCAGCAACATTGAAATAAAAAGGAAACCAACAGAGTCAAAAGAGAAGGGGGGAGGGGTGGGCAGGGAAGGGGAAGAGAAGGGTCAAGTCAAGGAACTTGTATAAAGGCCCATGGACAAATCCAAAGTGGAGAAGGATTGAGGGAAGGGGATGGAGGAGGGGGGCATGAGAAAGCGGTGGCAGAAAGGTGGAGACAAATGTATTTGAACAAAAAACATAAAATAAAATAGAAAAATGAAAAAAAGAAGAAATTGGAACTTTCATACACTGCTGATAGGAATGTAAATTGGTGCAAATACTTCAGAAAGCAGCCTGACCACGTCTGAAATATTTTAAAAATGGCGTTTTCACTGACTCTGCAATCACACACTTAGGGATATGTGCAGGAGAAATAAAAACATATGTCAATGCCAAAAGTTGTACAAAAATGTTCACTGCTGCCTTTTCATAATAGCAAAAAGGTGAGAACAATCTAAATTTCCCAAAACTGATGGATCCATAAACCTAGTGTGTCATATCCACACAATGAGATATTATTGGGCAATAAAAATTTAATGAAGTAACTGCTTCATGCTACAAGCAGTTATACCTTGAATATATTATCGTAAGTGAAAGTAACCAGTCACAAATTTCATGTATTATATCATTATTCCATTTGTATGAAATAGTAAGACTAGGAAAATCCTTAGATATAGGAGTTATTTATATTCACAGGTGTCTAGGGTTTAGGAGAATTGAGCTAGCTACAGGGTACAGGGTTTCTTTTGGGACATTGAAAATATTCCAAAATTAATTGTGTTGATGATTACACAGTCTATGATTTCATTAAACACCATTGAACTGTACACATAAGTAGGTTAATGGTTTGGTACATGATTAAATCTTAATAATGCTATTATTTGAAAAAAAATTAAGGCAAACTTCCTGTCAGAAATTAGGTAATTCAAAAGACAATATATGAACATGTTTAAATACTGAAAAAATAATTCTGTCAACCTACAATTCTACTCAGTGTAAAAGAAGTATCAAAAATAAAAGTAAAATAAAGATATTTTCAAACAAAGAAAACCTAAAAAATGCATATCCAGCAGTGTCTTCTTAAAGAAACATACAAATTTTTTCCAGTAGAAGAAAAAGGATACAAGATAAAAGTTTGAATCTACACAAAGATATAAGTTGAGCTGGAATTTATAAATTTGTGGCTAAATGTAAATATCCTTTCCCAGAAAGAAATGAATGAGAACAATCACTCAGATCCCAGGAAAGGAGAAATTGAAGTATAGGACTGTAAGGCTCCTATACTATGTGTGTAAGTTAAAGACCTGTATTATAAACTGGAACAAGGGAAAAAAATAGATAGGGCCAATGAAGCAGATAAATGTACCATAAAAAAATACACAGGTAGGAAGGAAAGGGAAGGAAAGAAAGGCATAAAGAACAAATAGAAAAATAACAAGATGGCAGATTTCAACAAGACATTATAATTTCATTAAATGTAACTATTATGAACATAATTAAAAGGTAGAATGTGTAAGAGAGAATATCATACTAGTTATCTATTTCTGTATAGCAAACTATCCCAATAAGTTACAGCTTAAAACCTTTATTATTTCATAGATCATATGTGTAGAATTCCAAAAGGACCTTAGCTTGGTCTCTGCCTCAAGGTCTCTGATGAGCTCACACTGAAGCAGGTGACCTGAGCTGCAATACACAACTGGGGAAGAAGAATCTGCTTCTATACTCACTGATGTGGTTTTTGGCAGGCTTTGTTCTTGAAATCTATTAAACTTAGGGCTTGAGTTCTTTACAAGTTGTTAAATAGAATGTTACAGATTCTCACCACATCATCTGAATTGCTCCATAAGGACTCTCACAATATTGCACTTTGCTTTCTGCAACATAAGTGATGAGGGGGAGAGACAGCAAGAACCACTAAGAGGGACACAGTGTCCCATCGACAGGCAGAGACACAGTCACACACACACACACACACACACACACACACACAAGGGCTCTTAGGTTACAGCTCAAGACTTTTAAAAAATGATTGTATTAAAATATATGAAATACCTCAAAGCAATGATTTAAGCTTCCATTTTATGACTCTTGAAAAAAGGGCAAATTAAACCAAATTTTATAAAATACATAATTTAGTGAAACCTTTATTTTCACTCAGCAGAAAGAAGAAAATAAAATAAGATCAGCAATTAATTTAATATAAAATAATCAATAAAAAACAAAGCTGGTTCTTTAAAAAGGTAAAAAAATATTTTTCAGAAATCTCTATGCAGATTGTTAAAAAAAATTGAAAGAAAACACAAGTGACCAATATCAAGAATGGAAAAGGAAAAATCACTACAGATGTAAGATATTAAAGGAACAATAAGATAATATACTAAACAACACTTTACCATTATTTTGAGAACTGATATGAAAAGAAAAATTTCAACAAATGAAGTAAACTACCAAGATTCACTCAAGAAAAAAAATTTACTACTTGAATAATTTTATATCTATATTTTAAAAAATGTATGTTTACAAACCTTCCTACATAAAAAAATATCAGGCTCTTATGGCTAACCTATTAAATTCTTCCAAATATTTGATAGTGAAAACATGCACATTATACACAAGTACTTCTGTACAATACAGAGTCTAGCACAAATAATGCCCCTTTTTTGTTACAAAATCTTTTATTACAAAATCAGAAGCATGTAATTCTGTAACATAACAATATCACACATGAGTGCACCATATGACATTTTAGGTGAATATTGAAATTAAAACTATAAACTCTTATGTCCAGATTACTGTCCTACTAACTACACTCAATAATGGCCTTATTTCTGCTGGACTCCTGTATAATGAGAGAACATTTCCCAAGTCATATTTGTAAAATAAGTCAGACAGAGAAAAACAAATACCATATGATTCCACTTGTATGTGAAGTCTAAAATACCATATAAATTAACAAATAAAACAGAAACAAACTCATTGATACAGAGAATAAACTGATGGTTGCCAGGTGGGAGGTGGGTAGAGAGTCTGGGGATAAAAGGTAGAAGGATCAAGAAGTAGAAGTTGGCAGTTAAAAGTCATGGGAATGTGAAGTACAGAATAAGGGGTACCAGACTTATCCTGGGGATCACTTCATAAGTTATTTAAATTTCTAATTACAATGCTGTAGACCTGAAATTAATATAATATTTAATGCCAACTGTAATTTTAAAAATTTAAGACAACATTTGAAGGCAACATGACTGTCTATATAATGAATCTAAACAATCTAAAAATGAAGATAATAGAACTAATAATTGAGTTTAGCAAGGTTGTTGACACAAATATAAAAATCAATTGTATTTCTATAAACTAGTAATTAATAAATACTTGCAAAAGTAAATTTAGAAATATTATATATGAAAATATCCAAAATCATGAAAAAATTAAAGGCAGTGATATGGACATATATACAATACTTCCCTCTGAAAACTACATTGCTGAGAGGAATTAAAGAAGAGCTAAATAATAGAGGGATATCTTGTTCATATATTGGAAAGGTCAAAATGTCAGATCTCATCAAACTGATTTCTAGATTCAACAAAACCCCAAACAAAATGCCATCTAGATATTTTAAATATGTACCGGCAATCTTAGTTTAAAAAAATATGGAAAATCCTAAGACCTAAAATAGCCACAATAGTTTGAAGAACTTTGATGTAAGTTCTAAACTTACTACCTGATTTCATGTTTTACAGTAATTAAGAGATTTTCATATTGACATAAAGGAGAGACAGATCAATGCAATAATGTGAAGTCCAGAATCAGACTCTAATATATATAGTCAATTAGTTTTTTTCACAAAGATGCTAAAGAATTGCATTTGGATTATATATTCATTTCTGCAGTTCTTCCTCTGTAATAGAAACAGCTCTACACATTGGGGGACTCTCTGCAGAACAGACATATACAGTTATTCCATCACAGAGTTTTTAGTTTTGTTTAAATGAAACCAAGTGAGCAAATTATGTGGAGAGAGCTAAGACTTCTGGTGTAGGAACTTTTGTCTCAGAACCAAAAGCAAGGTTTCTTCAAGACACTGAGAGTCCCGATCCCTTCTGCTCACATTAAAGAAGCTCATTCAATCTACATTCACAAGTCTTACCATGAGAATTGTACTGAGGTTGTCTTGGAAAAAAGATATCTGCAATAGCAAAGGAAATCCCCACAAAGTGTCCAGTTGTTCATTATAAAACCTATGATTTTGCAACAATGTAAAAACCAGCAGTATGAATAACCAAGATTACAAGAACAAACAGAATACAGATCCGAGGAAACAGATAGTTCACGGAAAACATAATTTGATACAAATGAACAAAATTCTCTTAAATATATCTGCAGAAGGATTCTAGAAACTCTTCCATCTGTAAAACAAGAATAGTGCTCTATGGCAGAAGAACAATCAGAGAACAAAAAGGGCACTTATATTCTAAATATGTTTCCTAAAAAAAAAAATAGAAAAACTGAAAATAAAAGTGAAGGATAAAATTGAAATTATAAAGTAACAACATAGATATTAAAGTATGAGAGTAAAGATAAAACTACAAGGAACGTTGAACACCTACAAGAAACCACAAAAGAGGGAAAGTAAATACACAAACAAATAAGAAAAGACTTTATCAGAGAAAAAAACATATAAAAAAAGAAAATTTCTCTGATGTGAAAAGATACAAACCCACCAATGCAAGGCCTCACTTATAGAAGAAAAGTGCACGCTAGGCAATGTGTGAATCCTAAAATTCTGGATATAAAATATAAAGAGAATATCCTAAAAATGTCTAGAGAAAAAATTATCGAATCATTTAAAAGGAGCTTGCCTACTGTTAAATTTCTCACCACAGTGCTAGAATTTAGTGGAGTAATGACTTCAAATGATTTAACACCTCAAATTTACATCTAAACAATCAAACAGAAGGACATAATAAAAATATTTTTCAGCAAAAAAATGCCAATTTTTAAAAATCTTTTCTGAGAACAGGAAAAAGAAAAAAAGAAAACCTGACATCTAGATAACAGTATATTCAATGCAAGAGGGCATATTCAGAAAACCTTATGAAATAAGAGCAGGAACAGTCTATGACACTGAGAGAAACTAAAGAATAAGGAATGGCTATTATTTATATTTGCTCATATTTAAGAAAACCTACAGGAAAAATACTTTTCAAAACTGTTAACATCAAAAATAAAATAATTAAAATTAAAAGGTTAGAAAATATCTGATAAAAAAAGAAGAAAATAATAATAATAATAGTAAAATAACAGTAATTATCCACTTGACTTTGAAGCCAAAAACATTTGTCTTTGTCATATTAGACACATAAAAAAGCAGTATAATCTATAATGCTTGTTGTATTACAGTCTTTAAATATCAAGCACGAGTGTCTCAATTTTGGTTATAAAGAGAGTGCAAATATCTTAGGCAAGCTCAAAGAATGTATATAGCAAGTAAATGAGGTGTGGAAAGTGAGGAGGAATTTTGGAGTGAACTACAAAAGAGATATTTTCATGTTAAATAGAGAATGATTTAGAAGTTTAAGAATAACTTACAGAAATTTTCAAAAATTAATATAACACAAATTTTTAAGGATAGCACAGGAAAGAATGTAACTGATCTAAATCTGCATTTCTCATACTAGAAACCAAAAGATATGCTTTGTGGTTGTCAAGCACAAACAAAATATAAATTCAATCCTAATTCTTATGTTAATAGTAACCAGAAAACAACTTTAAAAAAAGGGGTATTGAGGTAGGAAATTATTTCTATTCATTACAAGGTTTCTTTTTTTCCCCCAAAATTTATTGAGTGCATATATGACTGTGATAACAGTTACCTTAAATTAAATTAATATCATATTAAATTAAAATAAAGATAAATTGGCTTTTCTAAAAAAAAGGCAGAGCTCCATAAATATTCAAGTTTCATCTAAAAAAAGTAATAAAAATTAGTGACAAAAGGATGTGTAATATGTGGAATTTGGTCAATGAATAATTTGGAGAAACTGCCTATATAAGTAAGGATTTTGGACATATGGACATACTGCTGAATTTACACACCAGTTTAATGACTAGAATATACTTTGAAAAGTAACCAGGAGTTTAATTGAAATGTTAATGCTCAGTTGTTTTACATCTTAAATGGTAAATAAATATTTATCTTAAACTCCCTCCATGCATGCTCCTTTGTGTTGATGTTTAATTGATCACCATTGATAAGCAGGATGTCATGTTTACAGCTATTTCTACATAGAGATTCCTCCCTAACAATCAGTTACTCTCAAGTTTTTCAATTTGAGTAATTCTGCCCACAGCTCTAGTCAGTGGAGCAGAAATAAGTACACAAAAAAATAAAACAATTTCCGGATAAAGAGAGTCTTTCATTAGAAAACTATAAATAGTAAATGTTTCTTGGCTTTTTGGAAAGTGCTCTAGTTTCTAGATTTTGATAGCAAATCTTTCAGCAGCTCCTTTCTACAGAATGAAGATCTTTTATTACCTCCTCCATTTTCTGTGTTATGTGACCTTCATTCTACCAGGTAAAGGATGCTTTTGGCATGTTTGTATGGAGCATTCAGCTTCTAGCTAAAATGAAGAAACAAACAAAAAAACTAGCTTATGACTTGGACAATGTAGGTTCTTAACACAGTCTTTTCAATTAACAACATCTCTTGATAATGTTGAATCTTGGTTTCTTCATTTGGAATAGTGTTATACAATGCACTTTAATTACCTCATTTTGAAAATTAGTTTGCAGATAAAATGAGATGATCCCTTGTCTTTTGGGGCATTGATTTCTTTTAGATATTCATATTACTAAGAAAATCATAACTTATTAAATTATTTATAAGATTCAGAAGTGCAATCTTCATAATAAATTTTCCCCAGGAAAGATGAATGGACTGAGAAAAACAGTAAATATTTCTTGTAATATTAATAATAGTCTTTATAAGATGATTTAGGATATAGTCACAGAATATGCTGGGCAATGAGGTACAGCAGGAATAAGGGGACAGTAAAGAAATGGTACCTTAAAAATCCTTGTTGAATTAGTTAATGCATATAGTGATATAGCAATAGCTTGATAAATCAATCAAAAATAAATTACAAAAAAATACACCAGTGAAGCCCTTGGTGGTGATTATATTCTTGATAGGTGTAGCCTCTGACAATTAGACAATTGTGGCAATCCAAACTCACTACCAATGGAAATGGAAATACATATTTAAAGGTGTTCTAATTTGGCCCTAGAGTTGAAAATTCAAGAGGTACACCTGAACTAAATTCAAACTTAGAAGACATAGATTTTATCATTAGCTTCTTAAGAGTTGGTAAAACGCCACTCAGAATTTAAGTGATGTGTCAATGTCTTCAACAAGGGGGGAAGGAAGCAGAATCAATACCAACCATAATTTTAGAAATAAAAAATCTAAGATAAAATTTTGTATTTGTTAATTAAATACGCCTTCAAAGTGCAGTTAGGATTTAGTGAAACAATGTATTGGAAAGTAACCTTACAAAGTGAAAATTAGCCTATCCGTTTAGGTACTACCACTATTATTGTACTTGTTGCTGATGTTTGTTATTATAATAATGAAATGGACCTGAGAAAGCGAGGAATTCAAACATGATTAAGGAAGTTGTTGGGGCCCGTGGTGCTAGTATGTCAATCAATAGCCCTTTAATATTGAGTGTTTAGTGATCTACTGAGCAAAATGCTAGACACTGAGGAAATAGAAAAATATAAGGCACTATTCTTTTGGGCATACTTACAAGACTGTTGAAAAAAAATCAATGGAATTGATTGATTTAGAAGGTTTATATAAGTATGCTTTAAATAGTGAAATTAAATTTAATACTTTAAATTGTGGAATTAGACAATTGTGGAGGTTTGGGAAAATGTACCAAATTTTCTGATGAATGGCTTTAAAACTGAGGGTAAGTCACTTGTTTTTAGACCTGAGAAGGTAAGGAAAAGAAAGGGAAGACAAGAAGAAAATAGGAATGGCCAATATGTACCAAACAGTATCTCATAACTTTTCATGTAGGTATCTAATCTGGCCTGATAGATAACATTATGAGATGACTGCTATTATCTCCTTTTATAGAAGAGAAAAATGACAACAAAGGAGATAATTTTTCAAGGTCACACCTATATGACTATGTGTGATATATTTGATACAAACCCAAGCTTCTCAGATCCCAACATATTTGTTCTTCATACTTCATCGTGCTTCCTCTGGAAGGCACTGAGGTTAAAGAAAAGGCTGAATAGATAATTTGGTCAAAAACAGCAAAGTCACAGGGGAAGACAGCTGCACTTCAGATGTATAAGGTCTGTACCATCAAACTATATTTTCTCAGTATTGCAGAAAAGCCTTTTTAAATTATAAGGCTTTGAAAACACTACAAATATGAGCACAGGCTCCCCTTTACCTTTTGATCATTCAAACAGATACTAAGTTATAATACCTACTGACATGGATAGAATTCTCTGTATTTGTCATTAGATAGACTAAACTAAACTAAACTAAAATAAACTAAACTAAATGAAACAAAACTAAACTAAAATAAAATAAAATGAACCAGAAAGGTTTAATACAGGTGTCAGAGTGTGTGACTTTGAAGGAGTTCCTAGTTGCACATATCTGTCAGTTGCACAATGGTGTGGTTTGGCTAGAGGTAAAATCTTAAAGTCACAAAAGAAGCAATGAAAGGTTTTCAACCTACATAGATACATTGTGAAGATGTTAAGATGAGTGTTGGGTTCAAACATAGTGACACCATGCTGACGAGGCCAATGGTAGAGAATTCATAAACATCAGTGATGATGGCTAAAAACATGAATGAATGGGCTATATTTTAAGGGAAAACAAGCATAAAACAGTACATAGCAATAGAGAAAACAGTATATTACAGTACTTTGTAGAGTGAGCTTGCTGTCAAATAGAACAGGATATTAAGGAGCTGGGGTTCCTTTGCTGTTGTGGAGGGAGCTTTAGTTATCTTACCTGTGCAATGGATGATGATAGCACTAACTTCATAAGCTTGTGCAAAGATCAAAAGAGACCATATAAATTAAGGGTTTATGACATTGAATATCATATTGCAATATTTCAAGAAATGGAAGAAGAGGAATAGAAGTAAAAGGAAAGAAGAGAAGAAGAAGTAGGAGAGGCAAAGGAATACATGGTAGTGTCCAGGTGTAGCCAGTTCTTGAGATGTCTCTGAATAGGCCATGGATCTCACATGGCAGAATGTGGTGGCTTTGGCAGCTCTATGATATATTGCATGGTGAATGGGAGGCTGAGTCTAAAAGAGCAGAGAAGAAACATTCACCTGTGTGAAATAAAATGTTGGCAAAGAGATAGTATCAGTTCTGGTGTTTTAGGTTCAATTAAATTTAAAATTAAGGTGAGTTGGCCGGAAGTTTACTGATTAGCTAAATAACTTCCCAGCCAATATAGAAAGATGCCCTATGACAAGTAAACACCATACTCCCCTTGTGGCACTGATCAGTCCGTATTAATTAATTTGTATTAACACAGTTTACAAATTAATCTTAATTTTGTCTATATTTTTAGCAAGTTAGTTTAAAGGATTATACCTTTCTCAATTTGTAAACATTTTAAATATTCTTGAATAAGCTAAGAAATAAATAAAACACAAATATTAATATTTTAGAATCATTTATAAGCTTTTATGACCTTTATATAATGGAACTATTAATTGATATGAAGTCTCCTCAACAGGAGAGATCCAGTTACCAGACAAAGGATAAGAGATAACGTTATGGCCACCCTTGCCAAACTGACACTGCTTCAGGAACTTTTTAAAAAAATTATCAGATCAGAATAAGAGGTGGGAAAGAGATGGGAAACAGAGTAACATTAAATTCTGTTATCATCTAACTTCAATGCATATCCAAATCAAGAAAATTGACAAATAATTCCAAATAGAGGGAATAAAATTATTTTATTTAAATTTTCCTGAAGTGAAATTTTTCCTTCATTCAGCTTGCAACTTTGAAAACCATTTATTAAGCATATATGAAGTATATTATCAAGACTTTATTACTAATGATTCTTTATATATGTAAACATATTCATTTTAATAGAACTGTCTTATAAATTGTCATTCACAGCACAGTCGACTTTTCATTTTTCACATCTTCACACTCCTCTGTAGTCATAAAATAATTAAGGCTCTTAGGCACAGCCTGATCTACTGTCAGCATTTAACTTGAGACAATACCCAGACACCTACTGAGTGCTTCTCATATGTCAATGTCTAACTTTTTCAATGCAGAGGTCATGGATTAAATATTTAAAGTGTAGATTCTGGACTTGGAACAATTTAAGATTAAATCCTGGGTTAAGCATATATTAGTTTTGCAAACTTGGGCAAATTATTTGGTCACTTAAAGACTCACATTTTTAACTGAACAACATCTATCTCAAAGTTTTATGGTTGTTAAATGAGATATGTATACTTAAATATTTAAAACTATACTTGATACATAGGGTTTTAATGAATGAAAACCATTTTCATTATTATCAGTTTTTGGACCCAAATATATGATGTACTTTTTCAACCCTAGGGCGAAACTCATCCTACTTTTTCTGCCTGGTTCATTTTCTTTTTACATGTTTTGTGTTCATTTGAATAACTTGTTCTCATTTTTTAAGGTTTACATTTTCACATCCCTAGTCCATAATATCATATCTTGACAATAAGCAACTACTCATCTATTCACACTTTAGACCCAATATATCAAATTTCCTTCCACCACCATATATTTGATCCTCTCTCCCTTCTCTCTGGTAATCACCATACTATTGTCTACATCAAGGAGTTTTTTGTTTTTTTGTTTTTCTTGTTTGTTCATTTGTTGTTTTCAGTTTTATATCTCACATATAAGTGAAATCATATGGTTCATAGTTTTTTCTATCTGACATATTTCACTTATCACAATAGTCTCAAGATCCCTCCATGTTGTCACAAATAGCAGTAGTTCATCTTTTCTAATGGCTGAGTAGTATTCCACTGTACATATGTACCACATTTTCTTTATCCAATCACCTAGCAAAGGGCACTTCTGTTTCCATGTCTTGACAACTGTGAAAAATACTGCAATGAACACAGGGCTGTGTATATCTGTGCAAGTAAATGTTTTCAAATTTTTCAGGTAGATACCCAGAAGAGGGCTTATGGGTCATATGGTCACTCTATTCTTAATTTTTTTAAAGATTTTATTTATTTATTTTTAAAGGGAGAGGAAGGGAAGGAGAAAGAGAGGGAGAGAAACATGGATGTGAAAGAGAAACATCTATCAGTTGTCTCTATACATGTCCCGACCAGGGACCAAACCTGCAACCCAGGGATGCGTCCTGAATGGAATCACCAGTGACCTTTCACTTTGCAGCACAAAGCCCAAACAAAGCCACACTGGTCAAGGTTCTATTTTTAATTTTCTGAGGAGCTTTCATAATGTTTTCCATAGTGCCTGTACCAGTTTACATTCCTACCAGCAGTGAATGAGGATTCCTTTTTCTCCACAACCTCTCCTACATATGTTATTGCTTTTCTTGTTGGTAACCGCCATCCTTACAGATGTGGGGTAGTATCTCATTATAGTTTTGATTTGCATTTTCCTAATAGCCAGTGAAGTTAAGCATAATATCCACTGCCTTGTCTAAAACTATACTTAATAATTGTTTAATTTCAAATATAGTCTTTTGTTCACCATTTCTTAATCCCTGAGGAACTATTATATTCCAGAAACTGTTGTAAATATTTTAACTTACTGACTTATTATGTCTCACAATAACTCTGTGTAGGTACTAGTACTTCCATTTTACAAAGAACTATCAATCTATACCATGCAAAGACTTTGAAAAACTGTTTTAAAAATTTGTTTTCTCTACCAGATATTAAAATAGACCACATAATTATAGTAGTCTATTTCACACAGAAACCCAGTGTTAAACCATACTATAAAATTATCACAGCTTCTTATATCACCCTTACTGAAAATAATAGAATAGATGGACAAAAAGAAAAAAAATTCTTAAAGGCATTTCAGATTTGACAAATCAATTAAAATTAGAGAAAAGATCTTGTTGAGGTCAGTCTTTGAGGCAGCTTTCTATAAACATCTGCCCATTTGTCAAGAGGGAGGACAGAAGTTGAACAACATAAAACTGATAGCCTTATAGTATTGTAAGTAAGAAACAAATATAATCCAGAACCTGAGAAGAGAAGAGAACTATAAAAAAACTGGCATGTTTTTGATTTGTATGTAATAGATAATTCCTGAAAGAATACAACACAATAAATCTTACCCAGAAAGAAAAAGAAAATCTTAATGAATCTAAATCCATTAGGGGAATGTAATTCATAAATCCAAAAATCTACAAAGTAGGTCTAAATTAATATTATATTAGTCTAATCTTCTCAGGGTCTAATGCCCATTTTCAAATTATTTCAAAATCTATAAGTGGTTTAAAATTATCTAAACATATTGGTTGGTCGTTTTAGCCACCAGTAAGAAAAAATAATAAATTATTTCTGGAGAAATGAAATATCATTCTAGGCATCGTGGGTTTTCCTCAATTTTGCATTAACAATATATGTGACAAAAAAATCAGAAACAAATGAAAATAAGACTATCCTTTTAAAAATTTTTTAAAAAACACGTGAAAGAACAGATTAACACAGGATTCACATAATGAAGTTAACAAGCACAGACCTTAAAGTAACTATGTTGAATTTGTTTAAATAAATAAAAATAAGAATAAAAATCTATCATAGATATGAAAATTATAACAAATAACAAAATTAAAAATTCCAGAACTAAAAAATCTAAAGCAAAATTAAATATATGGGTATGTTAAACATTAGTTTATGCATAATTAGCAAGATATTTAATAAAGATGAAAGATAAATAGGAAGAAAACATCTGGAATTAAACAAGGGATCTATGATACTGACAATACTAAAATCTGGTGAGGCTATGAAGCAACAGGACCTCTCTTACATTGCTGGTAGAATTGCTTTGTCCTTCAGTAGATTAATGGATGGATAAAGTGTAGTACATGTAGACAATGGAATATTACTCACTGTCAAAAAGAAATGAGCAATGATGCCATGAAAAAGCATGTGGAAACCTTAAATGCTTATTACTGAGTGAAAACAATTCAATCTGAAAAAGCTATGTACTGTGTGATTTCATCTATATGACATTCTAGAAAAGAAAAAACTATGAAGGTAATTTAAACAAAGGTCAATGATTGCCAGAGGATGGGGGAATGATGAATAGGTAGACCCCAGAAGATTTTTAGGGCAGCAGTAAAAATACTCTGTAAAAAATATATCTATCTATGTATGTGTGAGATATATGTATGTGTGTGTGAGATTATATATATATGATATATCATATATATATCATACCTTTGCCCAAATCCTTAGAATGTACCTTAATGTAAACTATGGACATTTTGGATAATTATGCTGTGTCAATGTAGGTTTATCCTTGGGGGGACAAAAGAGCATTCTGAGGAATAATGTTGATAATGGAAAAGGTATGCATGTATGAAGGCAGGGGACATATAGGGAACCTCTGTACCTACCTCTCAAATTTTTTATAAACCTAAACTACTCTAAAAATTAAAATCTTTTAAAAATAAAAAATGAAGGAACTATTACAAATTCGTGAACAATAAAAACTTATACCAATAACATAATAAAGTGTATGAACAATGAAATAGAGAAAAATTATAAAAAACTGTTCAAAAAAAATAACCAAAGGCATAAAAATATAAAATTGCAAAGAATAAATACCATTTTATTTTGGGGCAAAACTTACATACATTTGAGTAGCAGTACATAAGTGAAGAACTCTGGACTCTATCTCTTTCACAGCTATCCTAAATATGTATCATGTAAGTGTTAAAACACGTATACCAATTTGTTTTTCACAGCCCTAAAATTTTAAAAATTTATGACCTCGTTGAATGAATGAATAAATTGTCTCTTGTAATTTCAAGGGAGAATTTTGAAGCTCTAAAAAACTTTAACCTTTGTTACAAAGAATAATACATGACAACATTTAATTACGTATTAATTTAAAACAAATTTCTAGTTTCTATATGGGGATATGTATTATTTTGAAGTCTTTTTATGATATATTTCAAATTTGTTACAATGTACACAAAGTACTTTCTTGTAACCAGAGATAATATGTTCTGAAATAGAAGATCAGTAATTTGAGTTATTCTTCTTTTACTATAGCCATATGTACCTTGGTGGATCCTGATAAGTGTTCAAAATCTCTTGGTCGCTGTAGGAGACGCTGTTTTGCAAGCGAAAAGCAAATTGATATATGTTTCTCACCAAGTAAGATTTGCTGCACTGAGAGGGCGTATGAAGATTAATCTTGGAAAGGAAGATGTACTTCTGGCTAAAGTCTTATGTTCACAAATGCAGAGAGATATAGAACGTAATTAGAACTTCTGTAATAAATAAACACATGAACCAATGTTGCTATCTCCCTTTTCAGGCTCTAAGTATGTATTCAATGAAATGAGGTAGCACTTTTCTTATTTTCTTTAAGCTAGAGGTTTTAGTAGAGGCATATATCATCGATACCATGTTTGCTCTGACTTCGGACCACTTTTAATCTGTTGTGGTTCAACTAAATGTAAACAATTGAATACTTTCCAACTTAACTATGACCTCATTAGAAATTTGATTCATAAAAATTCACACCCATAAGCTTATCAATTAATCTTAATGCCATCATCACATTATTGATGTTAAGTGACAGGACACCCGAATAATGAGATAAATGCATTAGTTACAATAGAGCATGAAATACTTGCAGGCCTTTCCTCTCTTCTCCCAGCTTTCTGCTCATTCAAAAAGGCACGTTAATTCAACACCATATAATACTCATATTATTAAATTTGGTTTAAATACAATTTGAATTTTGGCTAAAAAATTTAAACTCAAAATATTAGCTCAGCATTTTCTTACTTAGCTCTGGACGTCATAGGAAATGCATAAAGATCTATTATTTCAGCCCTAATATAAGCACTAGACAACACAGTCTCTGTAATGTTAAAGCTGGGGAAGAAATATGGAGATGAAAATTTATTTTCCATTTAAAAACAAAGGATAAATCAACCCTTTACCAATATCTACCAGGTTCTCAAACATATTTGTTAGTTATCATGTTCTTAGAACTAATTTAATTACTGAACCAAGATTTATTTTTTAATCTAGTGAGGTATGTCCCCCACAGCAAGGGACATAAAGGAAAGAATAAACAAATGGTACTTCATCAAAATAAAAGGCTTCTGCACAGATAAAGAAAACATCAGCAAAATGAAAAGGGAACCAACTGCATGGGAAAATATGTTTGCCAATGATACCTCGGACAAGGGCTTGATCTCCAAAACATATAAAGAACTCACACAAGTCCACTCCAGGAAGAAAAACAATCCAATTAAAAAAATGGGCAAAGGACCTCAACAGACATTTCTCCAAGGAGGACATACAGAGGGTCCATAAACACATGGAAAAAAAGGATGCTCAGCATCACTAGCCATCAGATAAATGAAAATTAAAATGACAATAAGGTACCACTTCACAGTGATCAGAATGGCCATCATAAACAAAGCAACAAACAATAAGTGCTGGTGAGGTTGTGGAGAAAAGGGAATCCTAATACATTGTTGGTAGGAACGCAGAGTGGTGCAGCCACTGTGGAAAACAGTATGGAATTTCCTCAAAAAACTAAAATTGGAATTGCCTTTTGACCTGGAGATTCCACTCCTGGGATTATAACCTAAGAATCCTGAAACACCAATTCAAAAGAACCTATGCACCCCAGTGTTCATAGCAGCATTATGTGTAATAACCAAGTGCTGGAAACAGCCTAAGTGCCTATCAGCAAATGAGTGGATCAAAAAACTAGGATACATTTATACAATGGAATACTATGCTGCAGAAGGAAAGAAGGAGCTCCTCCCCTTTGCGACAGCATGGATGGAACTGGAGAGCATTATGCCAAGTGGAATAATCCAGGTGATGAAAAACAAATACAATATGATCTCACCGATAAGTGGAACCTAATCAACAAAACAAACCAGCAAGCAAAATATAACCAGAGATGTTGAAATAAAAAACAAACTGACAGTAACCAGGGAGGAGGGTGGAGGTGGTAATGGGAGAAAGAAGGGGAAAGGTCATCAAGGAGCAATTATAAAGGACCCATGGACAAAGCCAAAGGGGAGTTGGAATGAGAGTGGGAAGTAGAGGGTGAGTGGTGGCGGGAAAGTAGAAACTGTACTTGAACAACAATAAAAAATTATATTAAAAATACATAAAATAAAATATAATAAAATAAAATGTGGTGAAGCTAGTGGGAATTTCTACCTTAAACAGCTTGCTCCAGAACAAGCATCATGTATAGCCACCAGAGAGTTATGTGAAGTGTATCTTTAAAAAAAAAATGTTTAATTCTTGTAGACTGCACAAAGTTAGAGGCAAAGAGGCTACCCAAAGTCTGTACGTCTGCATGGTCAAGAATCAGATAGGAGAGTCAAATTTAAGAATTTCAGAAGAGAAGAAAAAGCTCTAAGGGTGAGGAACAAGTTGAGAAACTTGAATGCAATAAGACATAAGACAAAATAATTCAAAATTTACATTAAAACTTTGAGAAAAGTAATTTTTGAGGGTGGCGGTGGCATCATAGTAGCTTCAAATAGAGCAACTAAGTGGTGAAAACAAAATATTTTCTCATGGAAAAGATTTACAACAACCTAGATGACAAGATATCCCCACATATGTTATCATACAGATGGGAGGAGAAAAAATTAAGAGCTTAAAGTTGTGTGTGGAATCTGTAATTTGTGTGGGGGAAATTAGATGAAGAAAAGTGACCTTGAAGAAAAGTGGCTATGAGAATGGAAAATCCCCAAGGTGTCAACACCATTCATGGGAAGGATGTCTGCCAATTTGATTACTGCAGCTATACCTGGGGGGGCTTTTCCAGTCTAATAGTGGGTAAGAGAAGTGATAATAGGCAGTGACTGACAGGGCTGGGGAAGTCTATGCCTCTGAATTCCTGAAACTGACAAGACAGGGATCCTATTTAAATTAAATAAACAAACAAACAAAACACAGTGCTGGGAGTGGGAAAAAATTTACCAGGATTAGAAAATAGTAAAGGGAAACAATTTTTGCCCATGCCTACAGTCAGTGACAGATCCATGCCCAGAATGAGCATGTCTCAATATCCCAACTTAGAGTGTTAATGAGGCACAAAGAACAACGTAAAAAATACCCAGGCCTAGAGCGCTAATTAAGTTATTAACAACATCATGTACTTGCTCAATCTATTATATTACAATGTGCCATGGTTTTTGTAGATGGCCCTTATACAGCCACAGTTCAAGTAAATTATAAGAATTTAGGAAGTATTAGATCCTTTTCCTTTATCTCTCCTCAAACTTCTAACAGGCTTGTAACCATAGTACGTATTAATCAATAAATGTTGGAAAACAATAAAACATTTATCTGAGATATTATCTGCTTAAACAGACAATATTTTATTTGAATTTTATGCTTTTGAGTTCATTTCAGTGCTGAGTTAAAAAACCCTGAGATTTCTGGAGGGAGGCATTTCTAGTTTTAATACCAGAGGGTTTACTATTGACTCATGCAATCTTGGACAAGTTACAAAACTAGTTATCAGTTTGCTCATCTATAAATATTAATAAAATATATTACCATTAAATAAATACACAAAACCTATGATCTATACTATTTCAGTCTTCCAAATTGGAATTTTAATGTTTATCCATGTATCTCTCAACTATTTAAAGTGGTCTTTATATGCACATCATATTAAACATTAAAATCTTTTTTCTTCATTTCTATCATTTTAATACTCCAAGAAAATTTTGCCTCCGTGATAGTAAAAGTGGGTTTTATTAAAAAAAAATAGCTAAATTATTGATTCATTTTCAAGGTAGAGCCAAAAGAATTTCTGGGGACAGAAAGTGAGATTGTGACTTGCATCCTTGCAAGCCAGAGACTATCTAAGGTTTTATGTTTAGGCAATTGTAAAAATAGAGTTGCCATTAAATTATCAGGGAAAACTGTGGGAAGTACAAGTTTAGCAAGAGTGTGCATGTCAGGGGCTCAGTTTGGACATGTTAAGATAGATATTTAATAGGAAATATCAAATAGGGAGCTGGATATTGGTCTAAAGTCCAAAAGAAAGGTTTCAGGATGGAGATAAAAACTTGGAATTGCTAATTTCTAGATGATATTTGAAATCATAAAATTGACTGAGATCTCTATGGGAATGTGTATACATAAAATTTATGAGATTAATCTCTACAATGTTGGGTATAGTAAAATTCAAAGATTGGCAAGATGAGAAACCAATATGAAACTAATAAGAAGTGACCAGAAAGTTAGGATTCAACTAACTTATGTGGTACCCTGAAACTCCACTTAAAAGCATGTATCTATTAGTGCTAATAAGCCAAGTAAAATAAAGAAAACAAATAACCAATTAATTAGCATGTTAAACTGCTTGCAGACCATTACTAGAACAATTTAAGAAAAGTGAAAGAGGCACAAATCTGTTCATGAGAAACTAAGAGGATAGAAATTTAAAAATAAATATAGGAAATTATTTTGAAGAGGTTGGCAATAAATGAAACAAAAGAAATGATGTGGTAGCTAGAGGTGAAAATGAGGATGAGAGAATTTTGTTTTCAATACTCATAAATGGAAAATTTAAAACATTAAAAGATTTAGTAGAGAAGGAAAGAAAATTTATCATTAATTAGGCAAGAAGAATGGCTCTGAAGCAAAAATGGAGTTGTCATCCTTTGCTGGGCTCATGGGAGCTCAGAGAGTTCATTAGACCTTAGAACTGAGGTAATTCCCACTGGTAAAACTGGGGAATGACAATAATGGAAGTTGATGAAGTTCTCTAATGACTGTCAAAATTTTCTCAGTAAAGTAGAAAGTTAGGTCTTGAGCTAAGATTTAGAAGATAGGAAAAGGCTCTGGTATCTTCAAAGGTGAGGAGAGAGTATGAAATAATTTTCTAAAAGTGTAGAAGAGTGAAGGAACCAGGAAATGCAATATGATTACCAGAGAACAGTAAGGATTCCCTGAAATTAATGACAGTTAATTTACTGAGAAAACTGTCAGTGTGTATTTGTTCTCTCATCATGTGGGAATAGAGATGTGGTGTAAACTGAGAAAAGGCTTGTTCATTGTGGGATATGGAAGTCAGTCACCTATTGTTGGATCTTTTCATCCAGAGCAGAAATAAAATTGTATTGACATTGAGATACAAGTAGCTGGGGAGGGCTCTCTAATGGTAGTAGAGCTGTAAATATTCAGCTATAATAAATATAGGAATGATTATTTAATCTTCTGTTAGTTTAATTTTTCTATTCATCCACTGGTCCATTCATTCAAACATTAAGTATCTACTATGTACTTCACTGTACAAAATACTGGTGATTTAACAACAAACAATAAATCCAATGCTATCATCAAGAAGATACTCAAGTGGGTATGTATGGAGAGTAATGAATGAAAACACATAAATTAGGAATCATGTAAGTAATGATTTATTTTTAATTGTACTAAATAATATTAAAGAGAATTAGCTGGCATGATGACATGACCTGCATTAGTATACCAGGGCTGCCATAACAAAATACCGCAGAGTGGAAGGTTTAAACAGCAGGAAATTAGTCCTCACAGTTCTGGAGGCTGGAAGACCAAGATCAAGGTGCAGACAGGCTGGGATTCTCCTGAGGCCTTTCTACTTGGCTTTGTAGTTATGTCTTCTTACTAATGACAAGAACTTTTCTCTGTCGGTGCACATCCCTGGTGTCTCTTCTTCCTCATCTTACAATGACAGCAGTCCTATTAGATTAGGACCCTATATTTATGAACTCATTTAAATTTATTTACCTCTTTAAATGCCCCATCTCTCAATACAATCACATTGGGAGTTGGGGCTTCAACAGAAGGAATTTAAAAGGACACAGATCAGTCCACAAAAGAATTGATAGAATACTGAATGAAAAAAATGCCCCCATGAAATCAGGATATAATTTTTTGAAAAAATGAAAGTTAAACTCTGCTCTCAAAGGTGTAGAATGCAAATGTCCCATTCCTTATGTAAAATTAAGGGGCAGTCCCCAAGACCACCTTCAATTATGACACCAATTGTAAGTTCAGGGACCACAAAACCACCTTCAGTTTTTATTATTCTCTAGACAGATTCACTGAACTCACTGAAAGCTGTTATATTCATAATTATGATTTATTATAATAAAATATGTGTTGACCAAAAAGTTTGGGTTTTTTTTTCTGTAAGATGGCTCTAGTAGTGCTTAGTTGTCTTTAACTTCATTCAAAACAATTTTGTTACATTGTATTATGACAGCTGTCATATCAGCATGCATTTAAAAAAAATCAAAATTGGTGAGTTTTTTGTGTAGCTATTTTGATATTGAAGGTGGGAGAAAATACACATTTTTTAGCATATTATGTTTTATTATTTTAAGAAAGTAAAAATCAACTGAAATATAAAAAAAATGTGTGCAGTGTATGGAGAAGGTGCTGTAACTGATCGAATGTGCCAAATGTGGTTTGAAAACGTTTGTGCTGGAGATTTCTCACTGGATGATCCTCCTTGGTCAGGTAGACCAGTTGAAGTTGACAGTGATCAAATTGAGACATTAACTGAGAACGATCAACGTTTTACCATGCAAAACATAGCCAACATACTTAAAATATCCAAATGAATAAAGTGAAGATGAAAAATGTGTCTTTTATTTTATGGGGGGGGGGGGTGCAAACATTTTGACCAACCCAATATATAGCTTAAAATCAGCCAATAGAAAAGATACATGGGGCAAAGTCCAGGAAGAGTTCAATGTGCAGCCTCCAGTTATTTTTTTCTCAGTGCAGGCAGGAACATTGTTACTTTTCCTAACAACAATGTATGACAATACTCATGGACTACCACCAACCAGGGAAGTTTATCAGAGCTCTAGTGACAAAGGATTTTATTGGGGTTTCATCATGGAGGTATGGTTGACTTTCCATTCAGCTGATCTCAATCTCCAGCCCCTCTGGAGTCTGAGCTGATACTGAATAACAAGCCCCCACTTTAAATCACATTGTTAGGCTATCTGGTGTGACTCAATATTCCCATGTCAAAAAAAGACACTGCTATCAGTCACGAAATTCTCAAGGCTTAGAGAAACTAGAGCATAAGTTAAGTCTCTCTTAAAGCAATGTCCAATTTTTCACAACTGGTAAAGTATCATTGATTTCCAAAGTCCTTATTTTACATTAATAAAAGTGAGAAGGAGAGAATGACAAAATAGTAAAGCCAGGTTGTAACGGAGTTTGGAAAAGAACCAGGGATCTTGAACCATTCTTCTCTACTATTCTTTGATCATAGCTTTGACTTAGAAGGGACTCCCCATAGAAGCACAAGCAGATTTCTCAGGAAAAACTTAAGCCCAGGAGAGTGTGAGGATACCTTTAAAGTGCTGAAAGAAAAAAAAATACAACCCAGAATATTCTATCCAGGAAACCTGTCCTTCAGAAATGGAGAGATGAAAATTTTCTCAGACAAACAAAAATTGAGGGAAATCATTACCAGTATTCCTGCCTTACAAGAAATACTAAAGGGAGTTATTTAATCTGAATTGAAAGGATACAATTTAGTAACATGGGAACATATAAAAATATAGAACACATTGTAAAGATATGTATATGGTTGATTAAGAATACTTTAATACCATAATATGGTGGTGCATAAACCATTTACCTCTAATATAAAGCTTAAAAGCCATATACAATAAAAATAACTATAGCCACAATAATTAGTTAATAAATACATAATATGAAAAGAGGTAAATTATAACATCAAAAAGATAAAAGTAGGAGGGAATAGAAGAATAGAATTTTTGTATATGATTGAGTTATCAGCAGAAAATATTTTTTGTAAGTCTCATAGTATCTACAAAGCAAAAACCTACAGTGGATGCACAAAATATAAGAAGAGAAGGGAATCAGAGCAAACCACTACAGAAAGTCATGCCAAAAGTTAGGAGATGCAGCAAAAAGCAGTATGGTACCAGCAGAAAAATAGACACATAAAACAATGGAACTAAATAGAGAGCTCAGAAATAAATTCCCATATATATGATCAACAAATAATTGGCAAGCCAAGAATACTCAACAGGGAAAAGATGGTCTCATCAATACACATGCTGAAAAATGAAATTGAACCCCTATCACACTATAGAATTAACTCAATGTGGATTAAAGACCTAAACCTAAGACCTGAACCTAAAAAACTTCTAAAATAAAACATATGGGAAAAACTCCTTTATATTGACCTTGGCAATATATTTTTTTTGGATATGATACCAAAAACACAAGTAACAAAAGCAAAATAAATAAGTGGGACTACATCAAAGCCAAAAGCTTCTGCCAGCGAAAGAAAAAAAATGAAGAGGCGAACTATGGAATGAAAGAAATATTTCAAACAATTCTTATGATAAAGGTTAATATCCAAAATATAGAAGGAACTTATGCAACTCAATAAAAATAACACAACTTAAAAATGGTCAGAAGCATTGGATAGACATTTGCCCAAAGAAAACATGCAATGAGCAACACATATGAAAAGGTGCAGAGCATCGCTAATCATCAAGAAATGCAAGTCAAAGTCACAATGGAGATATCACCTAACACCCATTGAAATAACTATTATCAAAAAGACAGGAGTTAGTAAGCGCTGGCAAAGATGGGATAAAAAGACACCCTTGTGTACTGTTGGAAGGAATGTAAATTGGTGCAGCTGCTATGGAAAACAGCATGGTGGTTCTTCAAAAAACTAAAAGTTTAAATACTGTATGACCCAACAATCCTGCTTCTGGGTGTATATTCAAAGAAAATTAAAACAGGATCTAAAAGAGAGAGCTGCATTCCCATGTTTGTAATAGCATTATTCACCATAATCACGACACAGAAACAACCACTGTGTTCATCTATAGAAAAATGGATACAAAAGATGTGACTGAGATATACATTTTTTCTTTCTTTATTTTTTGGTCTGGCCCTGTGGTAGGGGCTGAGGATCCAGTGTGAGTCTTATTACCTAGCAGATGGTGAAGGCATCAACTATTTACATGTAACAGGAGCATGATGGTTAAAAACGAGGGAACTGGGTGTCAAGTTGGTGCATAATTAAGTCCTTATCTGAGCAGGGGGATAGTGGGGAAACAAAGAGAGTCTCTGGGAGAAAAAGGAACCTTAAAGATAAAAAGTAATCATCTCAAGTTTATGGTTGCCCAGGAGAAAGTACCAGGAAGAGGGGAAAGGCACATCCAATGCCAAAGAAATGAAGAAGTGCATGAGAACCTGAAAATTACATCAAGGCTGGAGTAAGGTGGGCAATTGAAGGTGGCTTGAGGGCTGGACCACCTTTTGATTTCTTTTGGAGGTCTTAAGAACCACAGGAAAAGAGCTAGGTGTTCCCTAAAGGGAAATACAAAACCAAGGAAGATTAGTTGTACTCACCATATATAAGGATTATTATATATATGAGGGGGGGACCCCCAAAAAACCTCAATTATCTTCTGGAGGTGGTCCCCTTGTAGTACAGGCTTCTACTAGTAGGGTGGTCCCATCTGTATCAGTGAACCAGCTGGCATTGTTGTGGGAGGCTGCGTTCTGCTTCAGTGAATTTTTTTTGAAGACTTTCGAAGCATTTGCCCATTTCATGATGGGTGACTGTGAAGCGCACCTGATACACTGTACTGAATGTTCAGCAGTTTTTGACCAAAAATGGCATTACCCCCATGCCCCACCCTCCCTATTCATTTGATCTCACCCTGAGCAACTTTTATTTGTTTCCCCCAAATGAAAAAAGTCCTCAGAAAAACACATTTTGCTGATGTGAAAGAGGTGAAACAAAAAGCAGCAGAAGCACTAAAAGGCATCTAAATCGATGAATTCAAAAACTGTTTTGAGCAGTGGGAAAAAAGTTTCAATAGGTGTATTGAATCAAATGGAGAGTAATCTGAAGGTGACTGGAGTTTAAACATGTAAGAGTAAATACAAAATTTTTTATAAATAAATTACTGGGTTTTGGGGTACCCCTCTAGTATATGGATTATTTATTTATATATAGATATATATGTATACAATGGATTATTATTTGGCCACAAGAAAGAAGGCAGTTTTGTCATTTGCAACAACGTGGATAGAACTTGAGGGTATTGTGCTAAGTGAAATGTCAAGTAGAGAAGAACAAATACTGTATGATGTCATTTACATGTAAAATCTAACAAAACTGAACTAATAGAAACTGAGAGTGGAATGGAGGTTGCCAAGGGCTAGGGGATGAGGTAAATGGAGAGATGTTGGTCAAAAACTACTAACTTCTTGTTATGAAATGAATGTTTTGGGGATCCAATGTACAGTACAGTGACTATGATTAATAATACTGTATTATATACTTGAAAATTGCTAAGACAGATCTTAAATATTCTCATAAAAAAGGTAATTATGTGAAGCGACTAACCCTACTGTAATAATTTTGCAATATATATTTGTGTATCAAGTCATCATGTTTTATACCTTAAACTTATACAAAGTTGTTTTTCAAATATATCTCAATAAATCTGGAAAAAAATAGCAGGCTGAAGGTGGGTTGGAAGCGATATTGGTAGAATATGCTCATCCTACTACTGTAGAGCCTAGAAACCTAGATGTCTACTCCTATCATTCCACACCTTTTATTCTCTTGTGTCTCATCAATCTGCCCTTTCTTCTAGTAAGACATGAAAAAAGAATGACAGAAAACAAAAAATCAGTGTATCACAAAAATATAAAAGTTGCATTAATACTGTCTTTACAGATACTTAAAATAACAAATTAAAAAACCACATGCCAATAAATTAGAAATTTATCAAATTAATATATTTAAAATACAATATAAAGCTGAGGGAAGAGATCAAGAACAATTAAAAATAACTCTATAAATATTAAATAAATAGGGTCATAGTTAAAATTCTTCTCAGAAGGAAACCCTGTAACTAGATAGCTTTACTGGTGAGTTCCACAAAATATTTAAGAAATAAAAATCTCTAGTACTACTCAAAAGCATTTAAAAAAAGAAAAGAAAGTGAGAAAGTATGATTTCTGACTCAATTAAGAAGACTAGAATTGTGTAAGAAATAACATACAAATTCGATGTTAGTTCTTGGAAATAATTTTTTCCTATATGGAAGTTTTTGGCACCTAGTGTGAGAAGTATCTCGAGTACAGAAATAACATTCTAGCAGAGCTGTTTGTGCAATGTGCAGGATCCCAGGGAATATTTCTTATATAATGCCTGTTTATATAATTATTTGATATAAAGTAACACAAAATCCATGTGTACATGTGAAGTACAGTTGTGTATCAATGAAGGTTTATAATAATGAGTAGAGAAGATTTATCTTCTATATTTGTTGTTATCTAATCAGTGTATGTGAAGACCACTCAGAGTGTTCAGGTGACACTGCTTCATATCATTTATTGTCATACATTTGTATATATTTTATATACAAATATTTCTATACATCTTATATACACATACATGTATATACATACATATACAAACACATACAAACATATACTAGCACATTTAATTATTTTTCCTTTAAGGTATATAATGCGATTTATTAGAAATTAATATATTTGGAGACATGGGTTTCAAGACATTTTTTTCTGATAGTTTGCAAATCCCATAATAATTTGTGAATATGCCATATTTTCTACATTGATTTGAGATGATAATGAGAAACTAAACTTACACATATAAGCCTATTGACAAATTTAATTATATTTTTTAAAAATACCATTCTCTTTTTATTGCTATGACTTTATAGTACATTATATGTACTTAGGTACATCCTTCTCTGTGCTGGTTTTGAGGTTAATCTTTATGAAATGCCCTTGATTCTATCTGTTCTACTGTCAGAAATCAACAATGCAATTCTGATATCACAGAGTCTCAGTTCCTTTGGTTATTTAAGAAGTTTTTTCTTTTGAAGAACAAAGAGGCTTTGTTGTTGTACTTTTGTGCAATGATTTACCTTATGAACACCAGGTTAAGTGATGTGTGATATGATTTCTTAAAATATTTAACAAGCTCAACAAATTTATTATAAAAAATAAAAATTTATTTTTGAAAACCATATTAGCAAATTAGGTATCTCAATCATTTAATAATAATAACAATAATAATGTCATATAATTTTCTAATATTTTACATTATAAATACTTTTACCTGTGTCTATGTTATAAGCAATGAAAGAATTCAGAGCAAAAGAAAGTTTTCACTGGGGATATTTCAAGATAATTTAATCAGTCCCTCATTACATTGTCTATAATGTGGTAAAGAGATGAGATATTGGGTTCAATTATCACTTATTAACTAGACCAAACTGGGCAAATTACTTGATCTGTTTATGTCTCAGTTTTAACATCTATAAGTTTAAAATAATTTTACCCTCATTATAGGATGTTGTAAGAATTAAAGGAGCTATTAAGTGTTTTTGAACACAGGAAATGATCAACAAATGTTAGGTATTATTATTCAACAATAAGGGATGTAAAACCCAGATACATGAATTGACCAAAATGATTCTTTGCAGTCAATAACATACAGAAAAGATATCAGGTACCACAGGTCTTAGACAAGCACTCTTCCCAGATACATAAAAGTCTACATTCCATGAAAGGCGCCTACAGTGTGGTGAAATGTCTAAGAAGACAAGGCTTTATTTTCATCTTTACTTCCCCTTTAATCAGTTTCTGTTACTCTTGGAGACATAGAAGCAGTCTTTGCAATATGTCTAATGTTCTGAGAATGAGAAATATGCCCCCCAAAATTCTAGGCTTGGCTGAGCATCAAAATGTTAATAGCACTTTCTGGACTGAAGGTCACATTGAACTTTTAAAACTATCCGCCTTCATTCTGAACCAACTCCAAGAGAAAGAATAATTCAGAGGATCCAATTCCATTTATGCAAATTTATTAGAGACAGAAACTGGTTAACAGTTTCATATATAACAGCCACTGAATCTAGCACTGTTCCAGGTTTCTTTTTCAGCAATTAAGCATAACAAGGTTTATTACATTTTTTATCTTTATAAACTTACCTTGCTCTCTAAAAGCAGAGAAATCTAATGCCTTTAAATTAAGCATTTCATTATTACTTCTCTTTTAATGGACCATGGTAACCACTATTTCCAATAATCTTATTTTAAAAAAACACACTCACTCTGGTTGGTATGGCTCAGTGGATTGAGTGTCAGCCTGAGAACCAAAGGGTTGCCGGTTTGATTCCCAGTGTAGGGCACATGGCTGGGTTGCATGCTAGGTCCCCAGTAGGGGACACGTGAGAGGCAACTACACATTGATGTTTGTCTGCCTCTCTTTCTCCCTCCCTTCCTCTCTCTAACACTAAATTTAAAAGATTAAAAAAAATAAAAATAAAAAAAAACTCAAAACAAAGTCAAGCCAAGTTTAACCTGGATCTTTTGTGAAACATCCTTTCTATATAATAATAATTAAAATATCTCCTAAAGATGCCATCCAAATAATTCATTTTCTTATTAAAATGACTTACTATTTATTAACGGTGCCGTAATTTGGCATCTTACAAGTATGATATTACACATTATTTGTCTGTTTGTGTTTGTATATGTGTTCACTGTGAAATTCTTTTATACCTATCATGTCTCTAAAATCTACATTGCATATAACAGAAGCAAAGAACTATTTATTTCAGTAAGAATGGAGAAGGTTTTAATAATGACCATGATTACAGGGGAAAAAGTGGTCTGATGGCAATAAAATAAATTCAGGGACAAGAATTTCTGCTACTTTTAAAATTCAGTAATTTATTTACTACTTATAGCTTATGAACAGAAAAATAAAAGATTAAATTGTCATATTTATTCTCCTCAAAACTTCTGTAGAAAATTCCCATTACTATGGAATTTTTCAGACAACTAGTTATTAAAAATCATAACAACCCACTGGGGATGTCATAAGCCCTTTACATTCCCAAGATAAGAGAAAAGCAATGTCCAGCACTTTTGCCCCAGGCACTACTAAATAGGAACGTTTACTTTTGATAAACACGAATGATTAAATTCATGACACTGCAGGAAAAGAAATATAAAAAGATACACTTTCTACCTTCCTCTTACTAAAGGACTCCAAAGCTGCTGATTTGACAGACTCTCTTCAATGAGGAAAATTCTGGTTGTTCTCTTCATTTTATTTTTCTTTCTGGCCCCATTGCCACAAGGTAAATGGAAATATTATTTGAGTAGGTGAAAGATCTTTCTGGAGAGAGAAGTCTTGGTTGTGTCAGCTGGAGATAACGATTTGACTGCATTATCAAGGGAGGGTTTGCGGTGGTTCCAGGAGTGATTCCCAAAGAAAGGACTCGTGATCATACTAAAAAGTAAGGCTCCTTGTCAGTCCTATAATTGTGGGTGACAGTTTAAGGACTTGTTCAAATGCTTTGTTCTCAGTATGGGCTGTCTGTCCCGAAAGACAAGTTAGATGGGATATCAAAACATAATCATCCAGACCCTTGAGAAATAAGGGGGCATTGTATGTAATACAGCAACAGTGAGTTTTTCACTAAAGAGAATGATAGATTTGGCTATATATTGTTGCATAATTTATTGATACCTTGAGAATTCTCATTTTTTTAAATATGGTATTTTCAACCAATTTAGAGTCTAAAAGCATTTTAATGGCTCTATTACCTCAGGTCCAATTACACAGAACTTAATATTGATCAGATAATAAAATGAATATGGGCATTGACTTACTGATACCTGGGTTCACATTTGTTTTTACCACCTGTTGGCTGTGTAAACCTACCAGGTTATTTAACTCCTTGAGCATCAATTTTCACATTTGTGAATTAAGTGTAGCAATTAAGCTTACTTCATAAAATTAACATGAGAATTAATATGTAAATTACTAAGTAATTTACTCTGAATTACTATGTAAATATTCAGAGGGTCTAATATAGACTATGGGATATATGAGGTTTTTCTTAAAAATTATAATTACTTTTATATTATATTAAAATATCTTAGAAAGAAATGTAACCACTTAGTGTCCCATTTTGGAGGAAGAAATTCTTCTTTGACAACTGTTATAGGTGATAGTGGAGGCAATATTTTCCATGTTGAATCTAATGTGTTTGGGTTGTGTACCCTCCTTTGTAAACTCTTTGTACGTATCACTCTTAGGATGGACTAGCAGCCGAAAGAGTGTGTCTTGATGGAGGTCATTAAATGAACTGTTTTGACACATTTTAGGCTATTTGAAATAGGGAAAGTATTTTTCTTGTGTATGCAAGAACATTGTAAAACACATACCCAAGGAAATAACTTCACTAACTTTAAAAAATAAACAACCAAAACAAAACTCTAGGGACTTCTAATTTAGGAGTGGCCTAGAACTTCAGTACTTCACTATTTGAACCCCAGTTTCATGTCTTAGCAGCATAGATGAAACCAAGTGCACTAAAAATAAGTCTAGCTTTGAGTAAATTTTAAAAATCAAATACTTAAGTATTTTTGATAAAAGATTCAAATGGCTTGTACTATTTCATAATTCAAATAAATTGTTTCAGATGAAGATTATGAGGGTCATTACTGTAATGTATACTCCTAAATTTAAAACAAATTGAATTACAACCAGGTTTTGCTTTTACTAATGTCAAACAAGAGTTTTTCTTAAAGTAGAGAATACTAGTATGTAAGACAATCACATTTGGATAATAATATATTAACTTCAGTTATGTTAGAAAGATTTCCATATATTCCTTTTGTCCTTGGTTTTGGAAAAAATAATTGTGAAAACCTTCATGACATTTTCAGTACCTCCAGAAACCTAAGACTTGTATGTATGCATGGTCTCATTTAAAAGTTGAAGAACTTTAAATTCCTTTTTATGCATAAATATGAATGTTTATATGATACAATAGCTGTTCTCTAGAGAAGCTATGTATTGATTTTGTTACTAGTGAGGGAATGGTTATTTAGAATCCCCACTTAAATAATGCCATTCTTTTTCTCATACTGGTACTTGCCAGCTGTCATCCTCTGTTATTTGTAAATTCCAGTAAGTCATCATACATGCTTCATACCCCTGGTGTAGGACTGTGTAATCTGAAGATTCATTTTTAAGCTGGTGAGATAATGTCTCTTCCTTCTGGCATCAAAGGTATAAATAACATCTCTCCAGATACTACAAATAAGGAGACATTGTGAATTTACACAGTGCAGCAGTGATGTCACGTGGCCTAAATTATTTGGTAACAAAAGCAATATGGGTTTAAATATTTTTCCCTATAAAATCTAGTTACCCAAAGTAACAAAGATTTTGAGCTAACATAACTTCACTGAAAGCAGAGGGCATCAATATGTTGAATTATCTGTACTATCACAGTTGGGTCTTATATGTTAAGATTCCAGAGAAGAACATTGTTCACGATCTTTCCCTTAATGATGTCTGATAATTCACCATTATGTTTAATGCTTTTACTTTGGGAGTCTCCATCCCTCAGTGACCCATTTAAAAATGCGAACAATTCTTGAAAAGGTATACCATTAAGTTTTCTACCCATGACATAAATGAGTTCATTAGTTGGTACACTTTGTGATAATGCGGGCTTGAGTAATTTATAGAGGACAGGACTCAGAAAAGAAAACACAAGAAGATGCTAACCCAGTTCACCCTTCTTCACTGTATGTCTAAGGCTGGTCATGAATGGCATAATTAGTGCTCCTAGAAACCCCTTCTTCCCTCATTAGCCTTGGATCATTTTATATGTTCAAAGAATTCCTCTTATCCCAGTGTCTGCTAGGATTCTCTTCATTTTTCCCATAAAAGAGTGTCTTAAACATAAAGCAAGATAGCAATTTAAACAACATGAACTAATTTTTCCATTTTTGAATTCTAAAGCCAAAAATATTTAAGTGTTTCATTCCTTTTGAATTAGAAGAAAAATCAATTAGGTCAGCAGGTAGCCATAGCGATATATGATGTCACCTCTAAAGCCACTCTGGTCTAACAATACTTACGTAGAAATTCTCATGGAAAACTGAGCTGTAACTGCTACTTGTCCCAGCTCTAAGCTGTAGGAAAAAAAACTGACAAGGAAGCAGAAAATATCACAAAACTGTCATTTCCAGAAAAATAAATGACTTCTTAGATCTCTAGGGGAGAAAACTTAGCATATGCAGATGTTATAATAATTTTCACGTCAGTGATTGATTTATACCAAGTTCTGGATCCAAAGACACATATAATAACTCAATGTTTTATAGGCTTTTCTTTCTTTTTAACAGGAAAATGTGCCATGAGAGACACCTTTATTTGTTTTTTCAAGAAAGGCAAATGTAGATGGCATTGCCATGATTTTGAAAAACAATTTGGTTTCTGCACAAAACTAAATGCCAACTGCTGTATCTAGAAGACTGTCATAAAAACCAGCCTCCCTGAAAAATAAAACACAGTGAGTATAAGGATTAGTAATAAATGAAGCTGAATTATAATCTACTCTTAACACAGTATGTGTTGCTTTCTTGGTCACGTGCCATCATTTGAAGAACTAGATTCTCTCCCAAAGATCTGACAATAGCTGAAGATATCCAATATATAGGGTGGTTCTGTGGAAACAGGCCACCATTTTGGATATAAGTTGGATATTAACTAGCAGAAAAATGCTAAATGATGCAAAAAATTATTATCAGGAATCTTCAATTGAAAGTTACTCAAACTGCTAAGAACATTTCTTTAAATGAGGGAGGGGTTAAGAGAGACCACAGAAGTGAAACAGGATCTTCAGCAGGTCATGATTCAAGGGACATGATTCACTGTGAACAGGAAACTCTAATATCAGTTGAACCCTTCAAGTTTATGTATTTGTTTTCTTAAACAGGGAACTCAAAAGAAGAGGTTATGTCTAAAACTAAGCATAGGTGTATGACAATGAAAACAGGGTGGTCTGATGAAAGCTGGTAGAGTCCCATAGCTAAGACCTAGAGAACAGGGGAAAAGAACTTAGTCTGATTACTACAAAAAAAAAATTCTTCCTCACTAAAAACATTAGAAACTCAATTAATAGTCATATCTTTATATTTTGTACTAATGTACTATTTTAAAATATTTTTAGATATAGAAATGTTTTTTTTGTCACAAAATGTCTAAGAGATAATGCAGTATTTATGAAATTTATCAGGTAACTAAGCAGAGACTTATATTTAAGGGTGTAAACCCTGGAACCAAATAACTAAGGTTCTAAGTCTGCAAAGCAATCACTGTGTGATTGTTCTTAAGTTAACCTGATTTGTTTAATAATGCTTAGAGAGTTTGTGAGACCATATAATTCATTAGGCAGTTATTCATGACTAGAAAATAAGCTCTGTTATACAATGAATACAATCAATTCGGATGTATATTTGAATTCTTCCCTTTGAAATCATTAGGACAGCTGAAGAAAGAGGAAAAAATAAATGCAAGGTTGAAAAACAAGGCCATGTCGGAAACTAAGGAGCAGACAGAGACAATGAAAACATGCAACTAGGGAGGCCTGATGACCTATATATCCATGTTTAACTATTAATGCTATAAATAAGCTTAAGAGACAAACTTTTAATTAGCTTGACCTGGTAGCCAAGTAATAAATGCTTAAATTTGTATTACTCTTTCTTTACATAAAACTTTCCACCTTCTTTCTAGTGACTGAGACTTTTACAAGGAGATAAAAAAGAAAATTCTCTAACTCCTCAAGCTTGTATAATTTATTTTCAAACCAATTTTTCTTTAGGTTTGTAACCCATATAGGAAATACTCATTATCTTATATCCTACCATTAATTATAAAACTGTTCATAAAAAGACCTCTTTTACTCCAAACCACAGGCAAATAATTATAATTTAGTGATGCAAAGTTTAAGGAAATATAATATGACCAGATATAATTTGCATATGAACACACATAAACACACACTCAAGGACACATTCATGTGTGCATAAATATAAGTATGTCCATTGGCAGATAGATAGATGATAGATAGATGTACATTGGGTATATTATTCATTATTCTGTAGATATTGTTTGTTTTTGTATTCACCAACCACTTCCAATCAGTTTCCTACCAGATCCCGGCCAAAAGAAAAAACAATGGGAGAAAAAATTACGTTAATTAGTAAATACATGAACCTCTCGGCTAATGAAAGAAATTGAGAAAGGAGTTTTAACTGGCTCCATAGTGCCCACAGTGTAACAAGGAAGAGTGGCATATAGAAAAATCAGAAAAGTGCCACAGCGTGGCATGGTGAATGCTTAGAAAGCATGAACACAGGGAGAGCTGGTGAGAGACTATTTTTTTTAAAGATCTTATTTATTTATTTTTAGACAAAGGAGAAGGGAGGGAGAAAGAGGGAGAGCAACATCAATGCACTGCTGCCTCTCATACGCCTCCTACTGGGGACCTGGCCTGCAACCCAGGCATGTGCCCTAACTGGGAATCGAACCAGCTTCCCTTTGATTCATAGGCCAGTGCTCAATCCACCAAGCCACACCAGCCAGGGCTGATGGGAGACTAATGACGTGATCTAGGTCTATAGAGATAAAGATGTGATATAAAGAGTAGACCAGGTTTGAGACATTCTAGCAAATGTGTTATTCCCAAATTATCATCTAGATGTCAAGTAAAACAAATATTAGTTAGACTTTAAGAGAAACTCATTATATTATTAGATTACATTTATACTTTTTAGTGTTAAAAGTATTAAATTAGTAAATATCCTCTTTATAAAAAGAGAAAGCTTACTGTTCTGCTTCTATTTATTAATACTTTCTAGTTTACAGGCTACAGCCACAGACTACTTACTTTTTTGTGGACTTGGCCATGGAGAACTAACAGTATATAAGACAAGCTCTAAAATCTTACTTAAAACCTTTCACAAATTTTCCATCACCCTCAGGATAAAGTCCAGTCCCCTTAATCAGACTTAAAATACTTACTTCTTAGCTTATGTTTCTTAACACAATTTCTTTAAAAGCATCATGGCCTCACTTACTCCAACCCTCTGTATATGTAGTTCTCTCCCATTTTAGCATCTTCTTTCTTCACCTGGGTAACTAATCTTTTAAGTCTAATCTTAGAAACCATTATCCATGAGAAAAGGTTACAAATCTCCTCCCTTCCCTAAGTGACACACCCACTTATTCTATAATAGCACTTTATCACTCAGGCCTATAATTTCCCCTTTAGGTGTTTGCAAGACTACGGTTCCCCCTCGGCTATAAGCATCACAAAGGTGAACACTGAGTTTTTCTTATTTATTATGGTATTTTCAACTCGAGGCAGTGTCTCTTCTATGATAATTTCTCATTATAATGCATGCAGTGAATAAAGGAAAGAAAGTGGGAGGAATAAAGGGAAAGAGGGGAAAAAGTATGAAAAAAAGATAAAGATAGTATTTGCTCCAGACCCCAAAGGACAGATAAATTTCTTGGCCCTAAGTCACTAACAATGAATCAACCCTTGTTTTTCAGCTAGTTGTTATCTGCAAAGGATATGGTTGCTTACTTAGCCAAGATATGGGCAGACTGAGGTGTCTGAACAAGTTATAGATATTATTGTCCCATCCATTGGCATGCCTGTTCTACATCCAGAGTGAAGCCATATCTGGAAATGAACACACCTATTATTAAAGATAGAAGAAAAATTTTATCCTGCTAATAAGGCATTGCTCACTTTGGCATTCATCTGTTCCTAGTTTATGTACGCTCGTAGCATCTTAATGAATAAAATTAAACCATGAGTGAAACTTAGCTGTCCTTGTGTGTATTTATTGATGGCTTAATCTTTGATTGAGGAAAAAAATATATTTTCATTTTGTTTCCAAAATGGTGGAAAGTAGGGATTAAGAAGCTAGAAGATTTTCTAGAAGTAAAAAATTTATGTGAGTCTAGAAGTTGGGGAAATAGTACATTATAGTAATAAAGTCTTAGGTTTTGGAGTTAGATTGCCTGGGTTTGAATTCCAGGTTCTGTATATTTTTATCTATGTGATTTGAACAAAAATATCACTAGTTCTTTAAGTTTCAACATTCTTATCTAATAAATATGAATAGTTATAACTCTTACTGAATAGTTTGACATGAAGATTAAATAAAATAATCCAAGTAAAATTCATATACAGCATCTAGTGTATGATAAACATATAATCAATATGCTAAAAATAATAATCATTATTATTTACTCAGGTCAAAGCTATAATTGTTTAATGTTCCAAACCTATTTGGCATAAATTGTGTACATGTGAACAGAGATCACATTATAATCATCAGAAAGCTATTCTTGTATAAAAAGATGAAAGATTAAAATATCTTCAAATGTGTATAGGTTTGAGAAGTCTCAAGAAAGAATTCTTAAAGCAAGGAGACAGCCCTGGGATCATTCAATGTTTCTGTTTCTGCTTTGTTTCTTGTCTGTTCCCCGAGTGAAGAGGGAAATTAGGACTAGTACCAAATGTTCCTATGACACAGAAGTATTAGACATCATGACATGGTCATAAAAATTTTATGTGTTCTATAGCAAGACCAACATAACTTAGTGATAAAATTCAAAGACACACAATTTAAAGCTTTATTACAAGGTATCAAGTATTTCCAAAGTTCTTATCTGTCTTTTCTTGGAGAACAACAAAAACACAACTGGAGCAGGCCAAAAAATAGTTGTGTTTATATTTTCAAACCCCTAAATTTGAAATGCTTTTGCAAAGCTAAAGCTTTACATAAATATAGCAATGACGATGAAAATCATTAAAAAGTTTTTTAAAAATAAGCCCTTTCTTAGTTTTTACTCATCTTGTTCCAAACATATTTGAACCCTACAGGCCTGATGTGTCACCATAGAAGAATAAACACGCCCAGGGTTTCCAGGAGCATGTGCTGGTCCACTCTTTCTAATATATTGGGCAACCATATATACCACTACTACCTCAGCCATAGGAAATGAATCCCCAAACTCTCTCTAAACTCCACTCCTTTCTTTAGCTCAAAATGCAAGTGTACCTATTGAGTAGCTCTTAAGAAACTCCTATAGATTCCTTCAACTCAACACTATCAGCATAATTTCCTTTTCTCTCTTTCTTGTCCTCCACAAGCTAACTTCTAGTATATTGTTTCCGATTGTTGTTAGCATCACATTCCATCTAAAGGACATTTGTACTTCCTTATTTTCTTCCTCTATAAATACATTTACTTTGCTTCATAAACACTTTTGAATATCTTCTTTCGATTCTTGCAAGCACACGTTTGGTCAGGTTCCACTGTTAACCACCCTGCTCCATGTCCACGACATATGCCTGCAGTGTTGTTTGTTTTCAAAGCTAGATGATGATTCAAAATTTTTGATCTTACAAAGGATGGTGTATTCAACATAAGCAACATATTAATTAAACATATTACTCCAATGTCTCCTTTTATCCAAATCTGACAATGAAAATCTGAGATTCAAACAATTCTTGGTAATCATAGAAAAAATTACTTTGCTCACTGTCTTGCCCTCCCTGATATGAAAAGTTTTTCTGTATTTTGCGGGGGTTTGGAATTTTACTACCACCTTTCTAGGTGAGATCCAATTTTCTTATAGAATAATCTCAGAGATAATCATCATGGTGAGATTTGTTTAAATTAAAATTCTTAGTGCTCAGGAACTACAAGAGGTGAAAGCCTACATAGTTAATTTAAATAGCCTGCTGTACATACAGAAACTATGTTAATGCTTAGGCCATTATAAGTACTAAAATATGGTAGTCTCTTTCTTAATTTATTCCTTATTATCCAAAACACTGTCATATATTCCACTGAGGCCAACAGGTCAAACACTAACCTCTTCCTTTTTTCTCCATACTCCCAACTCACAACTGTTTGGAGCTAAGGATTTGTGAGGCTCTTTAATAGAGGAGCACTATAGTCTGCTATTAGCATTTTCTTATTAATTAATTGCTCTATTATCTTAAAAGCTCTGACCCTGGCTTTAGTATCCTAGATTTCTCATCTCTAAAATGAGTGGGTTGACAGAATAAACTCTAGTGTTTCTCACACATAAAATTCTATGACATTGTAGATTTTCCCATCTTCTAATGGAAGGGCAAGAAGTGAGAGTAGAGGTGTTACCATCAGCATTTAACCAGGTATTGAAATGGGGAGCAAAGAGACTTGGACACTGAGCTAAATAAACTGGGGAACATAAGCCTGCTTGCCAGCCAGGAAGCTACAGCATTGCTTCACCAAAGGGATTAATACTCCTCTCTTCCCCACTTTAGTACTTGATTGCTGGAGAGCAAAAGGGAAGGTGCTAGACCAAAGAGGCCTGTCAGTCTAACTTGGGAGTGTGAATACACCTAAAGCCTGTGAAAAATTGGAAAGTTAACTGGCCCTTTTGAAAAAACTTCTCGTCTTTTCCAAGCCTGAGATATATACTCCCAGGGGGAGAAAAAAAGCTCTCTCTCTCTCTTACTCGTGCACCCAGTGATGCACTGGCCCCATTTGTACTTGTGCTCCCTCCTCTGGGAGCACACCACCATGTGGGCCTAGCAGCTACCAGGGCCCACAGTAGACGGTTTTTACTCGAAAAGGATTAAGGTCTCTCTCTTTCTCGCTCTATCCCTATGGCTCAGGACTTGCAGTCACCTCATGCACTAGTGTGTCCTCTGTCCATAGCCACATGGCCGGCAGCCCCAGGGACTCTGCCACTAGAGCAGCCAGGAACAATCTAAGCTACTTGCATGGGGACTGAGACCACTTAGCTTCTGCCTGTAAGCTCCAAAGGACTAAGCTTTAATATGAAGCAAAAATCCTGCACACTGGTTGTTGTTTTGGTCTTGCTGAGGACAGTTAGTCCTTTTCCATGGTGTGATGGACAGAGGTGCGACAGTGCGAAGTCACAAGGGGAACCCCCTTAACTTCACATCATCAATAAACTATACAACAGAACTCTGTCCTCTCATGCAGGTCTCAGGAAATTATTTTCCTCTGCACATTACAAAAACATTTTCTACAGATAACAGAGATATTAATGTATAGAGGTTTAAACTGAAGTGCGAAACCCATGTTTTTCCTAAACAAGATAAGATAACCCCAAAACAGAATGGGCAAGAGCAGTGTGGTAGAGTAGTGGTTTGTTAGGAATTTTAATGGACCCAGAGTAAGAAGAGTTTAATGAGAGATTATAAGGTTACACAAGACAGTGGGTTTGAACAATAATACTAGCAATAAATGAATCAACACTCACTATACATTGTGAGTTACGTCTATATATCACTTAGTCTCCACCACGAAGTTGAATCTATTATCTTCTACAAACATAGAAACTAAAGTTTTATGAGATTAGTAACTGAATTGTTAAGTTAGTTAATAAATGACAAAACTTGGACTGAAATCTATGTTTAGTGTGAAGAAAAAGCCAATATGTTTGAAGTACAAAAATATGTACAGAGAAAAGGTAAAGAAAAGAAAAAAGAAGAGCAAGGTAAACCTTTTGAGTAAAGAAACTGTATCTATAAATCCCTGTATAGCCTCAATGCCCAGTAAAAATAGGCTGTAGATTAGGCACTCAGAAAATAGTTGTTGATTAGCTGCTACTAACACACAAGCACACATATGCACATGTACGTGTGTGAACACTACCTCCAAAAGAAGAGCCAAATAAGATTTAAATGTATATATTATAATGACTCTAATACCAAACATCAAATTTATTTTAGAGATGCAAGTGTTCCAGTATGTTTATTTCAATAGCTGTACAGTATATATCTTCTATATTCTTTGGGCTTTGTCATACAAATAGACTAATCAGGCACAATTAGTCCTTTGCGAGTGGTAATCGTCCAGGATTCATGTTCATTCATTTTCCAAATGGTATTTAAGATTAAAAGATATCATTTGGTGTTTTCAGTTCTTCTCCCACACTTAAATTACTTCTAACATGTTCCCACCAAATAGTTACCCAACTGGATCATGAACAATCCCAGTAACAGTAAATTTACAACTTCCCAGAACAACTGATTTCACTTTTAGATAGCTGATCTAAAAGATCTGAAAATCAGTTTCCCCATGATGGATCTCAGTCACTTTCCCCAAAACATTTTTATCTTGGTTCTAAACTTTGGGGTCATATTTAACAAGTTTAATCATCGTCCCATGCCCGACTTTCAAATACCTGAAGATATCTTGATAGTCTCTCTTTGTATTTTATGTTTGTTTTGCTAAACATAACTTTTTCTTTCTCATGTAATATGGTTTCACATCCTCTTCCATCTTCCCATCCATGAAACAAAGTTAAATTGACTTTGAATAGCTTTTTTTTCTAATTCTAAAATTTATATTCCTAAGAAAGTAATTTTAGAAAATAATTCTGTAACAAATTTAACATAAGGCATTTTTACTCTCCGAAGATTCTAAGGTATGTGTTTCTATGGAGGCCTGGCTTGAGTTAGCTCTAGAAATTAGTCCATGTGCTGAATGTGATTTTGCCTCTAGAAAACTGCTGTAAGGGATTGTTTCCTACAGAAAAAGAAATAATATGAAAAGTAAATTGAATTTGCCCTTGCTTTTGGCCTCCCTTTTTCATTATTATAACCATTTCTTGGAGCTCCAATAAATCTTGTCTAAGCATATTAAGAAGTCACAAAAACTATCCAAGTATATAAGAGCAGTTGTTACACAGCAGCAAAGCTATGCAGGGGTATTGCCTTCCATGCAATCATCAGTGTATAATGAATTTTTTTGTTCTTTAAATTATTAAAAAAAGATTATGAGTTAAAAATTATTTCTTGGCTTTAATTTCTATATTTGCTTTAGCTCACTTGCCAAAATAAGTGTAAAGTGTAGTTCACTTTACACTTATTTCATCTTCATATTTTACTTGAATGTTTTTTAGTAGAAAAGGTATAGGCTATACTATTTGATCTGGTCTATCAGAGAATGGATATCCATTCTTGCCAAGACTTGATTTTAATTATTGGTCTATCTCAAAATATACTTTAAATTTTTAAAGAAATATACAAAAAAATAGGTGACTAAAATTTAAATGAAGACATTAAATAAAGCTTAATAAAACTTTTTTTTACTTATAAGTAAAACTTCAGTATAGGATTAAGATTTATTATTGCAAGCAGTGTTATTGTTTATGCATATAATGTAAACATAGGTTTTTAGTAACCAAACTACTTATTCTCCTAAACCACCAAAAGCTTTCCAAAATAATCAATAAAGGCTTTTATTCACACATTTATTAAGTTAAAATTATTTTGCCTACTCCAATGAATTAGTCTCTAAAATACTTAAGGCTAGATATTATTATTCACTTTATTATCTTGCAAGTGGCTTCCCTATATTATTTAGTCTCTCAATAGAAAGCTGATTTCTACATTTGATACTTCAACTGTGATCAAATTTACCTATACATCTGAATCTTCTTTTTCAAACATAAGTCTTCATTCACCTAGTGAACTGTTATTGAAATAATGGAGTATTAACAAAGTTCAAAGTGCTAAGGTGAAGAAATAAAGATCAAATAAGACACAGAGTGTCTTCTCCTAAGAAGTTTTCTTAAAGCAGAAAGATAAATCAAGTATTAATTTTTAAAACTGAGGAAATGATTATGTAAAAAAGTTGCATATTTTCAAAGAAGTATCCAAAAGACCAGGAAAAATAGCTGTAAGCCAAGTATGCTACAATACCTTAATTGTTTTAATTAACATTATTATAGTGTCATGTCTCCCAAACTTATACCTAGAAGCTGAAGAGAAGACATAACCATGTTCCCCAAGCTTATTTGGGGTACAAAAAGAAATTTAGAGTGACAGTAATACGAGGTTAGTGTGCTACAGAAGAGTAAAGCTGGGCAGGGGACGGCCTTTGGAAATGGTTAAAAGTTTTAAGGTACTAGAGGAAAATTTCCTAAATATAATTACAAAAACAATTCTGGAGGGTATATAATAAGTTAATATTAGCTAAGGAATTTAAAAAATAATATCACATAAATAGTGTAAGATATAGAGATCAGGATGTGCAATAAATCGACACTACTATGTAAGATGGTGTAGGGAAACTTTGGATAGGGAAGCAGGTGTGTATGCTGATATTCACTGCTTGGACTAAATGTAAAATTATATAATTAAGGAATTCCATGGATAATGGAGTTCATGCCTCTTACCTAATAATTTCAGTTGTATCCATACAGTTGTTGGACAGACAATAGAAGGCAAGTTATAGTTGGAAAAGAATATGAGGTATCATCTGGGTTGTTTATTCATTTCTAGGTTCTTCCCTTGATATCATGGCCATGATCTAACACTGCTATGTTGAATTTATGATAGTTCATTGAGGTAAACCCTTATGATTTGTGCATGTTTCTGTGTGTACATTATAGTTGGATAAACTTTTCCTAAAAAAAAATGATTTATCAGTTCCTTGTCCAAAATGATCCTTGAAACTCTCCATTGTATTCAAAATAAAAGCCTAGTCTGTACAGTTGCCTACAACATCTTTCATGACCTTGCTCTCATTGCATAAGGACTTCACATCATACAACTCTTTCCGTTACTACCTCTTTTCTAACCATGTTGTTCTCTTGCTATTCCTTGAACGAGTCAAACATAATTTGAATTAGTGACTTTTTCCTCTCTGCTCTGTATGGAAAGATTATTTTTCAGGTAACTATTTGGTTAATACCCTTATTCCCTCAGATATTTGCTCAAATTTCAACTTCTAAGTTAGTCCTACCTTGGTCAGCCTATTTATCATTGTAATCTGTTTCCCACAACACCTCCAATACCCTTCAAAATTTACACACATTATATAACTTACTGTTTATTATATTTATTATTTATTTGCTGACTTTTTCAGGAATGTAAGTTCCTTGAGAATAAGGATATTTATCTATTTGGTTCATTGGTGTTCTCAAATAAATATTTTTAACAGATAAAAGTAGAAGTATTTAATGCATGTTTCAAAATCTAATCAATGAAAATGAAAAAAATGTATTCCACAAAAGGAGCCTTAAATATCTCTGTAAGTTACCTATCCATCTTATCTCCACCTACGTCAATGAAAATGTAGCTAAATTCTTTGAAAATTTCAATCAAATATTTTATACATCCTTTAGAAAAGGATACATAACAAAACAACAATTATTTAGTAAATCTAGACATCTAAAGATGGTGTAACATTAGAAAATCTGTTACTGTAATTTATGTCAACAAAACAAAGGAGCATAACCATTCTGTTCATTGTCTTCCTGAATGCGTACCTAATCGCTGCATCCACTCCCTTCAATCTTTTCCACATAGCATTAACAGCTTGGTCTGCAAATCCCCAATATTGTTTTGTTTCCTCTCTCAGAACTAGTATGATATTGCATGGTCTCAATTCTTCTTATTTATTCTTCTTCACTGTTTGGGTCCCATGGTCGCTTGAACTCTTTCAGGGACATTTGTGATCTTTAGAATGTCATGTGTTCAATATCAGTCATTTTTTTTGTTCTCTATGGATTTGTAACCATTTTCCTCAAGTTCCAGATTTATTTTTCTTAGGATATTGTGAGGAAAAATGCATTATGACTTGGAATCAGAGTAGATAAAAGAGTAGGGAAAAAAAGGGAGAATCAAAATTAGCTTCATGTTTTCCAGCCTGCTGCTGGAGAGGCTGCATAAGCATTGGGACTAAGTACAGCTCTGCCAGAAGGTCTGAAGATGATATCACTACCTTCCCTTTCAGGTAAATTATTCAACTTCATGCCAGGGAAGAAGTTACAAATGAGAATAAAATGTGGTAGTCATTTATAAAGAGGTAATAAATATCTTTTAAAAAGCATTAGAAATGAAAAATTGTAGATGTTTAGTAATAAGAAGACAAACTTTTTGTTTGAAACTAGATTTTTCCATATATGTGTCTTATTTAAGAGTTAGGAAATATAACTGCTTTAGTCAGAGAATGACAGAATTGGTAAGTGGTAATAAAATTATGTATTTTAAAAGTTTTGAGCACAATTAAAAGTTTTGAGTACAATTAATAGCTGTTGATTTAACTTATTTTTTAATTAAATAAAAATACTCTTAAAAAAGTAATGCTCTGCTAAGAAAACGGGTAACTTCACTACAGTCTTTGTTGTTGGAGAATGGAACGCTGACAATAAAATTAGTATTAATTCTATTTATCTCAATCAAATCTTGCTTTTTGTCTTCTGTTTAATTACTCTATGGGGAAAAAACTAATATTTTCTTTCTAATATTCACTCTTGTTGGCATAGAATGAAAAGACATAAGAATGAACGAATAGCTCACTGCTTCTTATGGCTCAGTTTAGAATACTTAGAAAATTATAGACATCGCACTAAAAATCTAAATCACTGAGATTCCTTTCATCCTGAGAGGTCAATTAATTGATTGCATTCTGTTACATTCCATTGGGTAATGTTCTATACCATGAAATAACATTCTAGAGCATTATTTTAAAGAAAAAATGAGGAAAATAAACAAACACAAAGTTAAAAGAAAGAGAGAGAGCGCGCAAGGTGAAAGAGAATGATGTGGTGAACTCATGGGCTGTACCAAGGGCAGTGTCTTGGGGACACTCAGAAGCAGGACAAAGGAGAGGAGAGTCAGGAGAAACAAAGAAGTGCAGAAGAGTATAGTAATAGACATCAAGGCAGTTCATTTTAGAAGAAGCACTGTGCATGTAAACAGCAGCCCTGGCCCAGTGTTTCAAGAGGGATTAAATGCATCACATGGTTAAAATACCTAGATAAGATGATAACTGAGAACACTGAATTTATACAAAAGCAGTAATTGGCTTTCTGCAAGAAAGAACTAAACCATTGTATTTCAGGTTAGAGTGGCATGTCAATTTTTCAGGTGCACTGACTGAGGTCTGAACCGATTAAATGATTTATTCATGTCATACAGTTAGTGGGACAACTGAGACTGGAAACCAGAGCTGAAACTAAGGCAAGGGTTCTTCTTACTCTGGTTTGATTTTGTTTTTCTCATCAGAAAAAAATTTAAAATATTTTTCCTGACTTGTAATTTATTGATAGAAACTTCATAAGTAAGGAAAACAAATCACTTTTTGTAAATTCTTTGGTATTTCAAATACAAAGCAGAAATTATTTTGAAGAAGAAATGTAGAGAAATAAATTAAGAAGAAAACCACTTTGTTTTTCTTTTTTATTGTAAAGTTTGTGTATTTATTTTACTATTGCTCTTAAAATTAAATTCATAAAACCTAAGTTGTTTTACTACAAAGAACTTAAAGGTTAGTGAAACGATGAATCTTTAAAATTCTTTATATTTTAAAAAACTGATAAATTTTGACCCTATAATTTTCTCTTGCTTTTTAGTCACTTAAGTTTTAACTGCAGCTATTTTACTGAAATTATTTACATTGCTTCAAAAAGATTAAAACAAACATTTCTCTACGATGTATACAATGAAAGTCATTTATGAGAACTTTTTTATTATATATTTTAGGAGTAAAGAAAATTGAGTTCAAAACAAATTACCAAAGAAGAAATAATTCTGTATTATATCCAATGATAGAACACTGTCTTGTATGTACAAGACAGCAATGATTAAATGGCCCACAAACCTGAATAAACAACTTCCTAGAGTCCAATCTCAAAGATTAAAGTCCAGAGGCATAGGCTGATACTACAAACAAGATTCCATCTGTGAACCATTTGGAATGAGCATCTTCTCTTCCCTCTTAGTTACAATAGGCCAGGCAGAGATGTAAGCAGAGCTCCGTCTGGTGTCGCAAGGAAAGCTCACAGCAGCAGCTTGCCTTTCCTCAGTCATACAGTCTGAGAACATGGGACTCATAAGAAAGTCGTAATTGGTCTTCACATCACAATTATAGTATCTGCACATTAATGTGTATACACACAAGCTCACACACACATGTGCACATAACCTCGCTACAGTCAAAAAGACTACAAGAAAAAAATTAATTTACATATATGAAATTATATGAAAACATATTTTAAGTAGAAAATGTCCTAGATGATTTTTATTACATCTTGTTTCAAAATAATTTCATAGAAAATGACATATTTTATAAAGAAAGGTAATGACTAAGAAGCTTGGCTTCATAATTTTAATTTTTACCATATTGTCTATGTTCTATGATTACATATAACTTCTGGGCATCACATCAAACAATGTGAATTAAATCTGCATTTATAATAGAACAAATGAAAGTTATATCATAAATATTCTATCCCAATTCATTTTCAGGGCAACCCTAGCACCACTGATGATAAATTTTAATCACTTTTTTTACCAGTATTTTTAACTCCTTTGCCTAACGAACACTGAAAAACTCTAACTTTGGATTGATTCAACCCCATCTTCTATCTAATCCCTTTAGCTGCATGCTGCTGGAGAAAATATATGGTTCCTGATTAACCTCTAACCATCATTCAAATCTTCTATGTTCAGCTTCTTTCCTCATTATCCAAAATTGGACCCAATATCTTCACCACAATTTTCAAGGCCTCTAACCCCTCCCGCAACTGCCACTACTCATCCACTGCTTGGCAAGAAGATGTAAAAAGTCTGCCAAGCATGAGCTATTCTAACTATGCTGCTTCATGTCCATCCACCATCCTTTCTTTCTATCTCAGTCAGTGAACAGCTTCCTTCTTTCTCGAGCGAATCAACTACCTCTAAGAAAAGTCTATCCTCTAGTTTTCCTCTGATACTTCAACAATCGTTTTCCTTTCTCTCTACATTGACTTCTTCCCTTAATCGAATGAAGCCATTTAAATTACTTTTGTTTTCTAAAAACTCTTCCTTAATCTTGTTTTCATCTAACTCTTCTCATTATGATAGAGCAAATTTTTATTTTATCAAGATGAGGAACTCACTATCTTAACTTTTACTTAGATTCCTTTCTGGGGATATTATCACCCTAATGGTCTATGTGACACTGACTTTGTTGATTCCTTTGCTGACTTCTCCTCCACATATCATTAAAAACTGATTATTCATAAACCCTTTGTTTTAGATCTTTAAGAAACAATATAAGGGTTTATTATTGAGCAGGAGATTGCTAAGTAGACTTACTTTCTATTTCATGAGACCAGCCTTTGGACACATGCTGTTTCTCAGGACTGCGCTTCACAGAAGATAAAGAGGAATGAATTTATTCATCAATGTCTATCACATATTGGTCAAAATTCTTGCCTATAATGTATTCACTCTCCCACATTTCTAGGTAGCCCACTTCAAGACAATTTAGAGGAATCCTGTGGCATCCTACACCTCTTATGAGAGAATTCTCTGGGACAGGCTGCAAAGGGTTCAACAACAACAAAACATCTAGGTATGGGGAATGTAGTACTTCTCGGCACACATCACAGTTGTAATTACATGATGAATGTTGCAACAACTCTTTTAACTCCCCTCTTAGCTAGACACTTACATATAGCTTGTGTTTAACTCAATGCCTAGAACATAGTAAGTGTCCAACTACGTATTTGTTTAATTACTTATTGTAATTACAGTTTAAGTCAATATTATTTTATATTAGTTTTAGGTATACAACATAGTGGTTAGACAATCATACTTTATATAGTGTTCTGATATTTCAAGTACCTATGTATTGAGTTAATTAGATGAATCAAGTAGTATTTGCATTTATTTGAAAAGTTGGTTTAGAAATCTGACAGACATGACTTTTTAGTCATATTGTGTAATCTCAAACTCTCAATGTTCCCTTTTCTTATAAATAATATGTAGGTAATATGAATGCTTAGAGTTTTTGATTAGATAATGCATGTATATCTCCTTGTACTGGGCTTTGTACATCATCAGTTCAATGTTTTTAATATTTATTTTTAAGTTAACTTTTATGATTATCAGACTTAATTTTAATTTCAATTATTTTTCCAAGTGATAGATGTACATGTTCCCATAAGATCAAATAGTACTTCTGATTTTCAGTGACAAATAGCAACTCCTCTTCGACTATTCCTCACTCATAAATTCTATACTTTAGTGACTTTTCACTATTTAATCTATAATTACCTCTATATTTCTATATAATTCATTCACACTGCCACTTTTGATTGTTATATTTTAATTGTATGTAATAGATAAAGGCTTAAAACTAAAAAAAATTATTCAAACATTCCTAAATTTTACTTTTTCTTACTCTCTCAAGTGTTATATCATGATTTATAAATAAAAAATACCCCTCCCCACTGAATATATTATTATAATTAAATAAGATATTAATACATACTGTAATTAATAACATACTGAGAAAAACTATGATTATATACATGTTCTTTGGGTTTAATTTGGAATAACAATCGATATTTATTTAGGAATTTCTTATTTACCTATTACAAAATCTCAGGAAGAACTGTGAAAAATCCTTCAATGTCTTCAAACATATGAAATAATCTATCAGTCCAATTTAATTTTTGAGACATCTCCTTTAGATGGCCTTATTTTAATTCTCCTTTCCTAAATGACTACACACCAATATTCCTAGAAATCCCAGGATTTCCTTTTAATATCACATTGGGAATTCTCTCTTTTGCATTTCTTGATTCTTGGTCTCATTTTCTTCTCTTTTGTGTTTGTGTGTTTTTATTTTTTTAATGGTAGATTATGCCCTCCATTAGCTTCCTGAAAGAGTAAGTAGCAAATAGATTTTTTAAAAATTTACATGCTGGCGAATGTCTACTATTTTAACATCAGCCTTAATTTATAGCTTGGATTGGTATAGAATTCTTACTAGGAAATTATTTTCAATCTTTTCCAATATCTTTTCAAATTCTAAATATTTTAGTTCTCTGTGAATTTAAGTGAAAAGGGATAAGATTTTCAGTATGTGAGAATACTAAACTGTATAATTATTGAAGATACAATTTCATTCTCAAAAGTTAAAACTAATTGAGTTTTGAGGACATTTAAAACTTTAAACCAATTAAAAAATACTATTTAGGATGAATACCATTTATTCTATTGTTTCATGTGATTTCACATCTTTATTTCTTTTTTACTTGTTATTTAAAAAAATTAACCCTACCTACCATTACAGGGTTCCATAAATTACCAGGTGTTCCTCCCTAGATGCGCTAATTATAAACTCTTTGCTACATAGGGTTTTCCTCTCTTTCACTTTCTTTTAATAGATGTACAATATGTACATATATAAATAGTGTTTATTTAGTTATTTTTTATTTTGAAACCACTCAATCCAAAATTTTAATTTATTCAAGCAGTGTTAAGATTATTCCAAGGAGAATATTGATATACTTAGAATTCTAGACTAAATTATACCATGTTTCAAAAATGTAGATATAAGTAACTGTGAGCTTATCGACTTGACTATTCTGGAAGATATATGTTCCAGATAAATTCTAAATGGAATATCAGTTCCAAAATTGTTCTTTTAACATTATAAAATATAAAAAATAAACAAAAGCTTATCCTTTAGGATGGAGGTCACTAAAATCAGATTGGCCAAATAAAATGTGTATCCTCCCTATAAAACTGAATATAATGACATGCTGACTCAGTCTGCTGGATTTCCCTCACAATAATAAAATGAGTAGCTTTAAGAATTATCAAAGCTACATTTAAGAAGGAAAACACAAAAAGAATGTAAAAAAAATATTTTTCCCTAGGATTTTCTAGATAATTAGCAAAGAAAGGAGGAAAAAACAGCCTGAAGGATGAATTCAGATTGGCCACAGAAGATTGGCTATCTACATTTGCAAAATACAATACCTATTCCTACTGAATGTTATTAAAAATGAAAACAGGGAACAATATAATTATAGAACACTGCTTTAGAAAAACTCTTTCAAAGAATCATATTCATTAAATATATATATATATTACTTAATATATTCTTGATTCATTTTTGCCATTGTGCATGTTCATATTTTAAAGTAACAAGTATACTATTTGTATATATTACATCTCACAGAATCAATACATATATATGTACTTTGAGACTGGTCTTTGGACTCCTGTTCTTCCTCTGATTCTAATGACAATTTCCAGAATTTCAATGAACTTTCTGTATACAATGAACATTCAGTAGCAACAACAGCATCTCTAAACCCCTGAGGTGTGACTTAAAACAGTACTGCAGATTCCTTCTGGCATAGTGATCTGTACAATGTTGCCAGCTTTTGTTTTTGATCCCATTGAAAGATTAGCCATATTGTGCCAGTATGTCCCCAACTTCCCACAATGCTGGTGGTAGAGCAAGGCCTGATTTATATCAATTTCTGTTGCTATCTGATTGGTTAAAATTACAGTTAATCTGTGGTCATTTGCAAGGCTGATTATTTGCTGGGGTAGGATATTTAGTACTGGAGTAGGAAGAAATAAGTCATCATTGTCGTGATGGAAAGAAAAAGAAATATCATCCACTCTCACTAATCAGAACTTTGAGTGTTCTGAAAGGAAGTCTGGAAAGAGATAAATGTGTCAGTTCCTCTTTGTAGTCAATGACAATAAAAATGATGCATGACAAAGAATATTTTCAAGAGTGAAATTCTCCAAAGCCTTTGGGTGTGCCTCTTCCATGTGTGTTCCTGCTATGAACTGAAAGTGCTGAAGGCAAGGCAGTAGCAAGGTGTACCACTTTACCAGCCATAAAGTTTCCCTCTGTACCAATACAAACTGCTTCACCTTCCACTCCTCCCAAGCATTCTTGTATCTGCACCTCTACTGTCAACTGCATACTGACTCAGCTGTGTCTGCATATCCTGGTTTATTTGCAAGACATTCTCTTCTTTTAATTTCCAGAGTTTCTAAAGAGATATCCCAACCTTCTCACTGAGTATAGAGGGTTTCACTTCTAGGAGTTCTTCAGAGGCCTGGAAACCTGCAGACACCAGCTTTAACCTGCTCCACTGGGAACAGGGGGAAACTCACTAAATCTCACTGCATTTCAGAGCCAGCTGCTTACGTACGCAGTCACACAGAACTTACTTAGTTTTTGCTGATTAAATCATTTGAGGATGAGTTGCAGATCTAATGATGCTTCACCTATAAATATTTCACCGTGTATCCTCACAGAACAAAGAAGACATTGTTATACATAGTCATAGTACACTTATAAAATTAAAGATACTTAGAATTGATGTGATACTATTGTCTAATATAAAATTCATATTCAAACTTTTGCATATTGTCTTAATAATTTATTTTACAAAAATTTATCATAATAAAGATCCAATACCATCATCACACATTGTGTTAGTTTTCATCTCTTTAGTCTCCTTTAATCTTATTCAATTTTTAAACCATTCTTTGTCTTTACTGACACCGATCTTTCTAAAGAATACCTCAGAATGATTTAAGAAAAGTTATTTTATAGCATATTCATTGATTTTGGTTGATTCTTCCTGATGAGTATCTGATATTTTATTCTTTAATTTTGGCCAAGAATACTACCTACAATCTTTTTCTAAAGCATCTTATCAAGAGGCACATAATGTCAATTTTCTCCATCATCTTTAATCACTTGGCTAATGAGTTGTTCTCCAGATTTCTCCTGGATAAAATAACTTTAAAAAAATAAACCTTCTTTTGGAAACTCAAGATAAGTAAGGAAAAGTATATCTCAGGGTTTTCAGAAACCTAGCTTTTAGTAGAAGCAGAATTTCTTGATTGATTATGAATTCTCATACTGAATATTAAATACTTAGAGTGGAAATAAGGAAAATTCATTACAATAAATCGAAAGGTGTATGTCCCAAATTGCTCAATTTGAAAATTTCCTAGAGAAGTTGGCTCCCTGTGTTGTTAAAAGTTGTATGTTACAGCTTGTTTAGGCAAACGGTCAGTCTTCATATGTCAGTCTGGTGTTTGCTTCTATTTGTTGCTTAAAACACAGGTATGACTTTTTGCTCTATAGTCTCCAGTGTCAGTCTGATTGACAGCTACTCTTAAAAGATGAATACATATTTCCTCTTTAAGAAACTCTTTTCAGGGAACTGCCACATTATTTTAATACAATTTAGTCAGAACAGGGGTTATCTGGGTTGACTTCATTATGCATTCACACATTCAATCACACCAACACCACTTTTCAAATACCATCTCTTGCAAATTGATGCTGTTCACTTTCTCAACAGTAAAGGCATGACATGTGATTTCCACCCATCACTGGAGACTTAATAAATCACCCAACATATTACAGTTTCACACCAAGTTAGCACCTTCATCAGGGAATGAAATTAGCAGAGCAAATCCTGGCTAATTGTGAAAAATGCTAATTACCCGCTCACCCTGTAAAATAAGGCATGAGTGATGTGTGGCAAGCCCTGCACAAAGTCATGAACACTTGGAAATGCAACACTTAAATAAAGCCTAAAACTGCTTATGCAGAGAAAAATGGAGACCAGACAGAGAGTAAAAATATATGACTGGTGAAGGAAATAAGAATTTGCAGGTAGTTTTAAAATTTTATTTTAAATAGCATTAAAATTTTATTTTAAAACTATAGTAAGGCTAGCGGGGACTTGGATGACTCCAGGAATTCATTGTGAAGCCTTTACTTCTAGGTCTCCAACGCAGATCCCTCCCTGATCATTGTGGGAACAAGTCTTCACTTGTTAATAGCTGGTCACAGCTGGGACATGAGGTAGGTGTGAAAGAAGTGACCCCAGTTCGGCTCCTCCTAGCCGGGGAGGCACGATTCAGACCGGCAGTAGTCAGCTCCTCTGCGGGCGCAGGGCTCTGCGGAGGGCCTGGGAGCTGAGCAGGTCACAGAATGCGAATCCTGAGTAGGCATTTCAGAAGCTGCCAACCGTCTCCTTTCTGCTCCGTTCAGACCTGCTGGTGGGGGTGAGATGGAAGGCTTTATCCCTGCCACTGTCAATCTGGTCCTCTTTTCTGGATGGGAGACTCTTTTTTTTCCCGGCGGTGTCAGTTTGTCACCTTTCGCCAGGATGAGGCTCACATTAAGAAGGGGAAGCATGTTCTTTCCCAATAATGCTATTTGGGGGGGGGGGGGGGGGGGGGATGTTTAATGTGCAACATTTATTATCTTTTCCTACTCTTTCTAACTCCTCTGAAGTTCTGAGCAATCACATAAGACTTCTATACTACCAAGGCCAAATTAAAAAATCCAAAGGTTCAATTTTTAAATTTGTCTGTTAGGTCCCACGCACTAAATTTATTATGAAAGGCAATTTTCACATTCCATTCAATTAAATTGTTCCTGGTTAATGGCTTGTGCAAGCCACTAAAGCCATTATATCATTTACAGTTGCAAGGGTAACCTGGAGAGACTGTTTTGTGGTGAATTTGCGTAATGATGCAAAGGTGATAAAATATTAAATCCCCAAAGAGGCAATATGGAAATTCTCCAGAAGACAGCTTTTCTACACAATTTAAGCCATCAACATAACAAAAAGGAAAAGAGAGAAAAAGAAAAGATAAAAAAGAGAAAAGAAAAAGAAGAAATTAAATTCCCAACTTCCAAATTATCTTCCAAAGAATAAAAAGAATGAATTACTAAGAAAAAAGTGTTCATACCATCACCATAAAATAAAACTCTTCTGCTTTTAGATTTTTCTTTTTACTTATTATAAAGAACAAATGTAAATGTATAAACAACAAATGATGACCACTCACTTCATTTCATAACTATTGTTTCCAGAATGGTTTACGCATTCTGATATATTATATATCAAAATCAATTGCTTGATTAGATTTCAAGTCTGAACATCTCCTCAGCAGAGAAAGAACATAACAGTAATTCTATATAAAAACTATTGTACGCAGGAGGTAATCTTATCAATTACTTTGTATAAGATAATGATTCGAACCACTGAAGAATACAGAAATAAAAATGGCAACTTTCTGTTTCACCTGGTTTATTTCTGTCAACAACCTGTTCCCCTAAAAATAAAAATTTAAAATGGTAACTCTTTTCAAATAAATAAAAAACTTTCTGCATGTACCTCAGCATTCAAAACACATGCCACACAAACTCTGCATTCCAAGAAAACTGAACATTCTTTCTAAAATATTCTGTGTTTTACTATCAGTGTTTTCATCCTTTATCCAAATATCCCACTTATTGAAATCCTCTTACTCCATTAAACCTACATCATGGAGCAGATTCTGATTCTCCCTTGGCCCCAACCACTATTTATTAAGACAATTTTAATCTACTCTGAACTCCAGGGGAATGAATTTGTTATGTTTACATGTTAAGTCATATTTTAGTTTTTATGTGTGCTTTCAACTTCTTCTCATTCTCAACTTAGAATCTTAAACCCTATCAAGACTTATCAGAAGAGCTCACAAATATTGGGTGTTCAAAAGGTGTAGAATAAACGTATCTCTGTGCTCTGTGAATCAGATGAAATTAATCTTACCCCAAAGAATCATTCGGATAGTCTTACAGATATATTATGTACCTGTTGATTATAGAAAGAAACCAAGTCACAGCAATATAACTTAGAGAGTAAGAATCAGAGAATCATGGATTTAAGTTTGAGAACATAGTTTGATCATCTGTTAGTGACATCATTTTGTAAATTGGTAAATGAGGTTCCAAGAAAGATGAAAAATTACACAGGTCATAAACAGCATTTCCAAGGCTTGAACCTGAGTCTTTACATTTAATTCAGTATACTTTTGACTACTTTGAAATTAAAAATTATATATTATTTCCAAATATGAGAAATGCTGGAGAAAAAAAAACGCGTAAGATAAAATGTCAGTGGTCATGGAGCTCTGATATTCAATGGAGGTATTTGGTACAGTTTTATGCACCCACCACATACACACACAGACCCAAAAGACACCCCCGTCCCCCACACAGATACATCAAGACCATCAGAATCCGTGTCAGTGAGAGGTTCTTTCTTAATGAACCTAGAGGCACTGTCAGTTTCTGGTTATTTTTTAAATGGGAGTTTTCATTCTGATGGGGTTGTTTCTTTGTTTTTGTTTTTGTTTTTTATACAATCTCTAGGAAACTTGCTAACCACATTTTGTTCTCAATCCCTGTCTGGCAAAGTCAGGGTAAAGTCTAAACTATCATTCATTGTTTACCATTCAAGGTCCACATGGAATGAAGCTTCCTTCTCTTTAGCGGCAGTTTCATCTATAGAAGATATAGGTATCAAACTGTCAATCTCTCAGCCAAATTTGTCTAAAGGTAAATAAATTTAAGTACAGGTATTCAAATACTTTAATAAACCATTTCTTTCTCCTATATACTTCCTGCTATGCTTTATGAGTTTTCAGTCACCTACTTACTAAATTCATTGATGAGTTCTAAAAAAAATAATGATTTTTGAAGCTTACTCTTACAGTACATGATAAAATTTGATAACATTTGGACTCTCAGAGTTTCACACAGCATCTCAGTCACCTACAGATATAGGAAGAAAAAAAAACAATGAATTTCTTGTATACATACAAGGTCTGTCCAGAAGGTATCCAGCCATGACATATGAAAAAGAAACATTTATTGAATAAGTTACAAGGTACAAGAAACATTTTACATAGAAAAATGACACCTTAGTCCCCTTCAAAGTAGGCACCTTGGGACTTCACACCATTCTCCCATGTACTATCAGCTGCCTTGTCATATTTTCCTGAATCTCATCAATGGTCTAAAATCTCTTCCCTTTCAAAGGTGATTTTAGTTATGGGAAAAGCCAGAAGTCACAGGGCACCAAACTTGGGCTGTAGCAGGGCAGTTATCTGGGTGATTTGATGTTTCACCAAAAAACTCTGTAAAGGATGTGATGTATAAGCAGGTATGTTGTTGTGATTAAGCTGCCAGTCACCAGTTGCCCATAGCTGCAGCCTTCTGAATCATCCAGATAGTTTCCACAGAGCAATGTTCAAGCTTAATGCAAAATTCAATGCAGATTCATTGCTCTACTCACTCATTTTAAATGCCATTGCCACACAGCACACACGCTCACTCAATGGCCTCTATCGCTACCACTGACGTCATTGTTCACGCATGTGCATTCCAGTCCACTCTCCTTGGCTGCCAGGTTACATTGATGTCGCACAAACCATTCTCATCATATTAACAGTGGTTGGACTTTTTCTGGACAGACTTCATATATCTTTCCACCCCAAATATGCCCAGAAATACAATAAACAAATAATATTTATGACTATTTTTCTCTAAGAGAAGAAAATTTATCTCAACAATCTAAATGTTAAGGATCTAAATGGGCTGAGAATCTGCATCAGGCAATGCTAATGCTGGTAGTCCATTGACTACTTTTGAGCTGCAGTGTCTAGAACTTAAGACCAATAATTATATATGGCAAATCTGTATGTGAAACTTCCTTCAAAATCAGCACATCTTCCTTATACTTCCTCATGTCTATTTTGGCCTTCTCTCCTAAGCACATGTCAGCACATTATACCCCTTCCTTCCTTCATTTTGAATGTTTCTCCTATTCTTTTATAAGTAATTAGATACTATAGAGAAGTAATTATTTTAGCCCTATAAAGATGAACATGATGGTTATTCATCTTTTTATCGTTTTTAGTCATGTACTCAAAAGGCATCTAATGCTAAAGTCGAAATTTTCAAACTGAAAGAAATCCACCTTCTCTTCATAGAATTTCTTGCAGAGTTGGAAGCCAGCCATTCTTGTTCTAAATTATATATCACTGTGAATAGTCAAGTTTCTTAATATCAGAACCCACAATCTAACATGTCTCACATAAGTCTATTTTTATTTATTCTTTAATGTGTGTACGTGTGCGTTTGTGTGTGTGTGTGTGTGTATAAATATATATGTGATTTGGGAATTTAATTGCTAGTTGTTGCAATGAAATTAGGCTTTTGGGGTCTTAATGTTGATATTTACATCTCAAATCTCTTTAAAAAAGTCATCTTCAGTATCGAGGTACATTTTGACAAATTAATATTTTGTAGAAAGTAAACATATGAGCCAACATCACTTAATAGTAAAATATATTGTTAAATAAATAAATTTCTATTGGTAACTTATTTTATTAACAAAGAACTACAGTTATATCCTATAAAATATATGTGAAGATGCGTGCAAAAATATATGGGAAATATTTAAGTATTTATATGTCATGGCTGCCCTAAAGATTGTACATGTATTTTCTTATCACGCATCATAGCAATACATGAGTTAGGCAATACTATCCTTGTTCATAGATGAAGAAGCTGGGGAGAAGCTAAAGTTCTTGCCAGTGGTCAACCAGGTTTTATTATAGGTAGAGGCAGGATTAGAACTCTAACAGCCTGATTCTAAACCCCAAGTCCCATATGCTATAATACATGCATTTCTAATCCCTAGTTTATAACTTGACAAGCTCAAGTGACCCCTACAGCTTCTGGATGGGTTCTGCCAACAAATGCAGATGCTAAATTTTTGAGAGTAAGTGTAAGCTTGCTCTACTGGAAATCAATTACTGACTAAACAAATTCAAGGACTTTAAAACTCAATGGGGCACAGAGATAACACATAGAATATGTATAAATAATACAAGACTGGATAGTCTATGTGACAAGTATTTAGAACATGCTAAAAGAGTTCTCTGAAAATGTTGTCAATAGTTTTCCTTAAATTCTTTATCTCCAAGAGTCACTAAGTTGAATTTTGGACAGGTAGTAATCGAAAAGTGATATGGTTGGCAGGGAGCAGGGTGATGGTGTCATGAATCATGAGTCCCAAGAGTGAAATAATAAGTCATGAGCACTTATACTGTGTTTCATGAAAAATCTATTGATCAAGTTAAATTTTCAAATCCTTAGCAATGAAAATACCTGCATTATGTTTTCATGGTCTTCAAAGTATCTCCAGAACACACAAGTTTTCAATCATTATTAATATGTGATAAAGCTCATTAGAATAGCAGAACATTAAAAATATTTCATCTAGAAAATCTTTTTGTTTCAAATTCAATATTGTTAATACTCTTTAAAATTAATTTTACAAAACTACACTGTGGGCACACCATTTTCCCAGTTATTCCTCTCACTATGCCAAACACTCCCCTCAGTAACCCAAAGGGCTGGTACATGCATAATTCATAATTTTATTGAAGGTAGAACTGCTGTTATGTACAAATATAGGTATATAGTTTTTACTCTGCTTGGGACAGGTTAGAAGGCCACACAGATGTTGCAATAGCACAGGAATTACTTTGTTATAAGAAAAAATTCTTTTCAGAAACTTACTTTTTTTTAAGATTGTATTTATTTACTTTTAGAGAGAGAGGAAGGGAGGGAGAGAGAGAGAGAGAAGGAGAGAAACAGCAACGTGTGAGAGATACCTCAATTGGTTGCCTCTTGCACACCCCCAACTAGGGACCTGGCCCGCAACCCAGGCATGTGCCCTGACCAGAAATCGAACCTGTGACCAGTCCATTCGCAAGATGATCCTCATCCACTGAGCCATACCAGTCAGGGCCATAAACTTATTAATATCGTGATTTGTGTTCCCTGTAATAGTTTTATTTTGTTGTTAGTATGCAAGCAAACAAATAATATTATCTAATCTACAATCTCAATAAGGAAAACAAATTGCAAAGCATATCCTCAAACATATACAAACTAAATCATACGAAAATTAATAATATCAACTACATTCAGTAATAATTTTGTAATTGATTGATTACTGAATGACTATTTGTGATGTTCTTGTTGTTGAATGCCTCTCTTGACAGAATGTTGTCAATTCTAATATAACAGATTGGGTCCAATTTGATTGGTGCCTTAGTTCTTCATTTACATGTTTGGAATATTTATTTTTTCTTCATTGGATATACACATTGACTACTTGCATAAATCCCAAAGTTATCTGACCTTGTATTTGTTCTGGGTAGCTATGGAAATAACTTAGTGGTTGAATCGGAAATATAATTTTGGGAATTAAGTAAAAGGTTGAATCTCTTCTTAAATCTCCATTAATTTTATTTGCTAAAGAATACTAACTGTGGATGGAAGAAAAAGCTTTGTATCTATTATTTTTAACTGTAGCCTTCAGCCTGCCTCTTGTCCCCTTCTATCACACACAGACTGAGAAGGTTTTATATTTGGTTCCAAGAAGATACTAAAAGGCTGTTTCAAGCAAACCTACTTGTGATTTCTTGTTCTGACAAGGACCAGAACAACAGAAGTGGTGTCCACCTCATCATCAGTATCACTGTCAGGGAAGGAAGAGCGCCAGCGCTGAGCAGTCTGCTCAGGCCTCTCTTGGCACCAGCGAGCATGGTGCTGACAGCTTCTTGGCTCACTGAACATTTCCAACATACCACACAAGCCATACCCTGAGGGCCTAAATGGGCTGCACCTACATTTTTCTTGTTACTTAGCATTAAGTGGAGTCATGTATGCATAAAATGATTTAACAAATGTTCTGCAACCATTTATGCTATTGCAATAAATAGATTCTTTAATGTAAAAACAGAACTTCAATAGTCATCTGAGAAATGGCTTTTTTTCCTAGAAATATTGTTTAAATAGAATACTAGTGGCCCAGTTAGATAATAATAATAAATGATCAGAGTTGGATAGAAGGCTAAAATTTATGGATACTTCAAGTGGATGACAGGTGGAATTCTTAGGTATTAACGATTCTAAATGCATGGGCATTTTACTCGACTTTGGCTTAAATGCTTAAGATACATGCTGCTCTTTTTTCCTCCTAGCTCAGTTCTTCACAGGGCAACTCATACCAATTCAGGTTTTTCAAACCATTGATAGGTTCAGGGCTGTTAGTCTGGATTAGGGCGAAGATACATCATTGACTCATAAAACTGTAACATCTAATTTTAATCTTTATTTTTTGCTACCAGGAAAATTCAAGGCTTTATTGAGGGTGATCCTAATCAGACATCAATTAGTGGGTAATGACCCTGTGAAATCCCAGACTCTCTCATGGAAAAAAAATCACCTCCACCTACTCATTCTTAAAGTAGCTGAAGATCCCTTCTGCAAGTGAGGGATCTATATTTGAAAGACTATATTTTCTTATTTCTGAGATTACTAATGTGTTCTTTTTACATATCCAACAGTTCTTGATACATATCCAACTGTTTTTGTTTCATAGCCTTCTGTTTATTTCTAGAATGTTAGTCATATTTTTGAGAAGCTTATTCAGTTTTATTTTAATTTCCTCTTAGATTACACTTTTATTTATGTTACCTCAGGAGTGATTTCTTATTGGGATCCATCCATTAAATTAATTTTTCTTAGGGCAGCCTTATTTAGAGAAGGAATTCCTTGGCTAGTTTGTTGTTTCTCTCCATAATTCCTCCTTGTTTGTTTTCTCTGCACCCCAGGGTCCTCAAATGAGAACCAGCCCTTATATTTCTGATTCTGTGTTGTTGTATTGAGAAAATATAACCAATCCATTTCCAGAGTCAGGATGTCACTTGGCTCGGTTCTCAGTGGTGGGATCTTCATGGCCCTTTCTTGCCCCCACAGAGAAACTGTTCATTAGAGGCTACGGATCCTGTCCAGGGTGAAAGCCATTTCCAACTTCCATTTGCAGACCCAGGGCATTGTTCCCTTACAGGGGGTGGAATATTGTTAGAGCTGTTTCTTGTGGGAATTAAATACAAAGATGCTGTGAATCATTTCCAGCAACACTATAGTCTCACCTCTTTGAGTTGCTATTCTGTGTGTTTTTGATTTCTGCTTCCAAAATAAAGATATTCTGCTTTAGATAAGAGTATGACTTTTAAAATATGTATTGTACTAATATTTCATCTGTCATGTTTTATGTTCTGAGTTTGATGATTTGTTATATACTATCTATAACATAGTTATCAGAAGAAATAAATAAATTTTCACTTAATTTTGAACAATGTTATAATAATTTATGTCTACTACAAAATCCAAAGATTGGAAAGAATACAGTAAAGAAATATGTATCTGAGCATGAAGTTTCTAGATATAAGAATGGAAAGACATGGAAAATAATTGGTAAGATTGGTAGACAGAGCCCTGGCCAGTGAGCCTCAGTTGACTGGAGCATTGTCTCATAACGGAAAGAATGTGGGTTTGATTCCAGGTTGGAGCACATACCTGGATGGTGGGTTTGATTCCCAGTCCTGGCATGTATGATCCCAGGTTCAGGTGCATTCAGTAGGCAACTGATTAATCTTTCTCTCTCACATCAATGCTTTTCTCTCTCTCCCTTCTTTGCTAAAAAAAATGGAATGTCCTCAATGAAAAAAAAAGTCCTCAGGTAAGGATTATAAATATATTAAATACATAAGTGCACAGAATATTTTACAGTTTCAAGATATTTGATACAGATACAAAATTTCAAATATTGAAGCATACATATTGGGATCAATTTATCTATTAATGAATCAATCAATAGATAAATATAATAAGCATAATTTAAGGGATCCTGAGACTTGAATATGTGAATCTTGGGTGTATAACTTTTCAACAAAAATGACATGCTCAAAATGTAATTAATAAAGTATAATTGCTTTACCTTGCAAAATATTTTACTCTATAATATAAATATCTTACTCAATAAGACTATTTTAAAGTATCAATTAGTTTTTGATAAAAAATATTGGTTTTAAAAATCCAATATCACATTAAATTACTTTATTGCTTTAGTCCAAACAAAAGCTTAAATTGGTAATATGAATATTCAGAATGAGCCATAGTATTATGGTAGGCAGTAGACACACATGAGCAGAGCAAGGATGATGGGCCAGGTACAGAAGGTCTCCAGGGCAGAAAGCCCCAGGTGTTTAGCAATGGGCAAAACTGGGAAAACAAGGATTTCACCTTCAGGGTAACCTTTACTCCCCTAGCATATCGCAGGTCGAGAGATTTGGACCTCCTGACCTTTCATATCCCTGGTCATGCAGTTCTGACCTTCCTCTGACCTTTCTTCCCCTGCGTGTTGCTAGTCATACAGATTAGATCCCCTTAGAAGGGGAAAAAACAAGAGGCCTGGAGTAAAGCATTAAGCCATTAAGCCATAAGGACAGTGAGGTTCTGACCCACATGAAATACATATAGGCTCAGTAAATTTCAGCTCCAGACCCAGAAAAGCAGCAAAACCAGACAAACAATGTCATGGCTGACATCAGGACCAAATTCAATGAATAATGACCCCCTGCCCTGGAGACAACCAATCAGTAAAGACCATACCCTGAAAGGACACACCTGGAAAGCTGATGAATATTTTATTGGAAGCCTCCCCTAAGGCTTCCAGATAAATACCCTCAAGATGTAGGACCCAATGCAGCTGTCTCTCTGGAGCATGCCTGTGCCTTTTCCCACCCCCCCCCCCGCCCCTGATGCATCTTCTTTGCCTCCCTTTCTCCTAAGCTCCAAGGGCCCCTCTTTCACCTCCTTAACTTGTTCCCTGCGTCTACACAGCTCAGTTGGCTCACTTTTTCCATGACTCACTTCTACCCCGTGACTTTCCAAAAAACTTTTGTTTATGTTTGAATCTTTCTTTCTTACCAGGACCTAAGTACCAAAGTTGCCAAACTGAAGTCCAACTGCTGATAACATTTTGGTGCTGCTTTTGCTGCCAACAGTATAAATCAAACTTCTTGTTGGTTTATTCAATTTAAAGTTGCAGGAACCAAAATAGGAATAATAACTTTTTCTCAATTGAAAAGAATCCATTTCTTTCAAGAATTCATGTGCTGATCTTATTAATGTTAATAAAACTAACACAAGTCCAAATTTCACTGTGGCCAAACTCAAAATTTCTCATGCTAGATTTTTTATGAGAATGTGGCAATATATATACAAATAAATTTGAACTATTCATTGACTTAGTCAACAAGTATTTTGGAGTATCTACTTTGTATAGAGCATAGCTAAGTTTTAATCAAAACACAAAAGAAGCTGTGCTTTTTGCTATAGTAGCCCCCTATTATTTTTGTCTATACCACATACTTTTCTTTGAGAAATTTTCTGTCTCATAGAACACCTGCAACTTTCAGTGTGTAAGGGCCCTATTGATAGTTATTAAACTAAATCATTAAAATTCATTCTTATAATTTAAAATAGATAACAAATGTAATGAACAATTTACCAGTGTAAGAAAGAGACTATAACTTTAAGCAAATGAGAACGCCATAAAATGATCACATTATACTGGATAATTTAAAAAATAATTTTCTGCCTCATAGAGAACACAAGAAAGAAGTTGTTCTGCACCTATAAGCCAGTAGTGAGAATTTGTCCAGCATTCAATAAATATTTGCTGAATGGAAGTGACCAGCATTCTGAGATATTCCATTTGGAAGAGTCTTAGCCATCAGGTTCTCACTTCTTCCCTCTTCTGTCTCTCCTTAAAAGCATGTGTTCTCCCCTTAATAATGTCTTTGGAATATGTAGATAAAGACACGGACTTTGTTTTTTTTGTTTTGATCACATAGCATCTGCCATCACTCCACATGTCCGTCCCAGATTGCCTGTGACAGAAAATGTCACAGAGATTTTATATGTCAATATTTCTCCTAGTTGCTCCCAGTTTTATCCTTTCCCTTATCTATTTATTCAAAAATAAAACACATTTTTATAAAAGGATTATGTTGAAATTTCCAACCCTATCTGTCTTAGATGTCTGCTCTTTTCTTCTAAATACCAAGATTTACATATTGCTAAAAACAACATTTAGCCAAGTAAACTTGAAAATCTAATTGGCCTTATTAAAAGACTCATGAATAGTGCAGTGGTTCATCTAGCAACTATTGTAAGGACACTTGAGGGTTTATACAAAAATGGAATGTTTTTATAGGAAAAAGGGTGGGTCAAGGGAGATATTAGCAAAGGAAAAGAAAGAATTACTTTTAAACCAGAAATTCTTTTGGGGGTTAAGGGACCAGCAAAGTTTTTATCATGCAGATTGTTGATTCTTCCTATGGGGGATGGATTGGCCCCATATGACAGATTACCTCACTGGTGTTGACCAGAATATACCAGACTGGCTGATTAAGACTATACTTCTGGAGAAAGCTGAAACTGCAGTTAAGTTATGTATTAAATGTAGGTTTTGTAACATAGGCTTCTAGCATAAGTGATGCCATTTGGGCTCGTGTGTTTTCTTAAACAATATCCACATTCAGTTTTACTTTATTGCTTTCATTGTCCCAAATTTTTACATATCAGCAAGGCTTGTTCCCATTTAACTTGAAGAGTGAAGTTGGGATGGTAAAAAATAAAAGAGACCATTGTGTTGGCAATAGTCTTTTATTGGCTACTGAAGGCTCACTCTTTTAAGATGTTTCAAAGAAGAAAGAGGAGGACTCAACAGTCTGATTGAATTCATTTCATTATAAAATTACATCTTCAATAATTATTTATCTTATTCAAACAGCACCATAATAAGTGCTTTCTAATAAACTCTTCCTAATTTATTGTCCTGCGATTTCTTTCCTTTTAGTTGCCATGCTGAAAGAAATAGTTAAAATTGCATGAAAATGTATTACTACAGTAACCAAATTTAGAATACTCTGTTGGGAAAAAATGTAACTTGGTGAATATACTGATAGTAAAAACACAAATCAAAGAATAATAAGAGCTCTCTGTAAAATTAGATTCACAAAATAATGTCAAAAGTTTGTGTTCACACAGTCAGTCTGGGCACTTTTAATCACCCATGTCCCTACTTTGAGATTAAATATTTTAAGTATTAAGGTGTTTTATAAACTTACTTTAAAATAAAAATATAAATCTAATTAGGTGGAAGCATTTTAATGTGCTTCTAGTGGACAGAATTAACTATGCATCTCCAATGTCATATGTTTTGGTTTATATGTCAAACCCTAATTCATTAACTGAAAGCATGGCTCTTTGACGTCCATCAAAATGATGATGTCTAGACTGAAAAGTATAATATTGAGAAAAAACTGTCCATGAGGTAAGATCAATATCATGCACTAAAAGATCATGAGCAGAAAATACAAAATACTGGATTACAATTCTAGCTCAAGAATTTCATAGCTCTGTGACCTCTTTCACAGCTACTTAACCTCTTTCTTTTTTCAAGCAAGTTAATTGCAGGGTTTTTGTAAGAGTTCTAGATAAAGTAGCTAAAGGAGTGTATTGCAGTCAAGATACAAAAAGATAAATTATATCACATTCATCATTATTATAAAAAATTACTCTAAAAGTATATGCAATTTTCCTGTCCTTTCAGTCAAAGTTCAGGCACTGAGATATTCTGAAGATATACTTTGCTCACAAAACGTTTTGCAAAACTGTCACATATTCAAGACTGCAGAATAAAGTCTTTACTCTCTAGATAAACTCATAAGGACAAGCCTTTCACACTAAATGTAAAATAATGGGCCTCCCCATCTTATGAGTTAAATTCAGGCATAGTAAACATGTTACTTGAGTTACCTATAATTAAGAGTAAAAAGTATGTTAGAAAGTTGATAACTAAGAAAATCCCTCTGAACACAGAGAAAGCTCAGTTGATTATCACAAAAACAAAAGAAGTCACGTATGCGCTTTTTGTAGCTTTCCTCAAAATAAATCCACAATGTCATTTTGGGACTGTCAACTCACTAAATATAAGTAGATTAAGAGTAAATTAATGGATTCTTTAAAAATGGTGAATTGAATTCATTTTGCATATATACAATGTCTCTTGTTTTAGAAAAGGTATTTTAGAATTAGTTCCCCAAAGTAAGTGGGCTTTTTACAACCATACTTACATGTTTATAAGCAGAAAATAAGTAGAAACAAGTTCTAGGTTAACTGGTCATGATAATAGCACAGATCATCTAGGCATAAAGGACTACATAAAAGTATGAGGGTAACGTCATTCTGCCTAGCACGGACACCTGTACCAAGTCAGATGTCTCTTCTCTGTCTATAAGTTCTCTGAAGAAGCAGTTTACACATAACACAGGTGTTAAATATAACCTTGGTTATTTAGATTTAGAGTTAGATATAGTCATTGGCTTAAGAAGACAACCAGAAGCCTTGACTGTTAATGTGTTAGCAAGGTAAAGAAACTTTAAGAGGATATTTTAGCCTAAATTAAGGGTAACACGCCTTAACTTCTATTACTCAAAGGATGGCCAAGTCTGCTTGGGAATGTGACCTGCCACTGTCATCACTTCCTATCTGCCATATCCTGACAATAACCCTCAGTGGGGCTAATATCCTGACAAACAGCACTCTCTTGTGACTTATGTTTGGAATATCCGCATGGCTTTATGAACACTGCCCCAAAAGAAGTTATTCTTATAGGAATTTTTAGAATTAAAATGATTTCCTTAGTTACAGTTATGTACTGAAATAAGGTAACAAAGTAGGAAAATTTGTGGACAAAATAATTTCTTAGTCATATCAATCACATATGTAAAATATTAACCATAATTTTATAATGTGTTCTTAAAAAAGAAAAGATCACAATTACAACATTAATAAGAGCCAAGAGAAAATTTTTCTTGGGCATGACTGTGTTATGTAGAAAGTTTATAGTTAACATTATAGATAAAATGTGACCACTTGACTAATCTTCATTTACACCCCATTTTTTTAAAGGGAGATTCTTGTGATATTTTGCTAATTATGAGTCATAGTATGTCCAAAACATGGTTTTTAAAGATAAAAGAAGGCAGAAAATAATTTTCTCCTCTAATTTGGTCAGTTTCATTTGTTCAGGTTTTAAAACCAGGAATATAAAATCTCTCTATGTTACATGAAAAGCAGAGTAATTTATAATGAGCTGTAAAAATAAAAGACATATAAATGTCAGAATTACTTTTTCAAAAATCTGTGATTTGAGGACCATTTAGAAAGTGAGAATTGTATAAAAACTAAAATAGATTGTATATAGCTTAAAGTTTCTGAAAATTAAGTTGAATTTCCCCTTCAACTAAATATTGATATTATATTCATATCTGAGACAAAATTAAGATTATATATCATGCTTTGATTTCAAAGGAATTCACATTCCCTTTCTTGAAATGAAAGCATAATTTTGTTGGTTGTACATCATTGTGTACCAATGGTGCTCACCAAATATGCCAGCTGCTTCCTCATACTTCTCTGCCTCTTGAAGTTAGTGGGCATACAAATATCTGCAACTATTAATCATCATATGTTATTTCTTGACCTAAGAAAATAAATTAATAAGCAATACTCTAACTGTATCTTCCAAAGCCCACAGTGATTCTAAAGTTTACATGTTGCAGGTGAGGATTTTAAATATTGCCTTAGTCACTTTGTGTTTGTGATTCATTTAATATTCTCAGTTAACCTATGGAATAGTGTAGTGTTATATTTATTTTATAAATTAGGAAATTGAGGATATAATTTGTTAATAAAATTTGTTGTCACTTGTATGATGATGGACATAGTGATTAAAAATGTCTTGAGATCAAATAGAAAAACATCAAAGTCCTGTCTTTGCCACTCACTTCTTATATGATCTTGGCCAAGTTATTTAATATCTTATAATCTTAGATACCTTCAGCTGAAAACTGAGTATTATTATATATAGTACCTCCCAATAGGACTGTAGTAGGAGTTAAGTGACATATTACATGCTAAGCTCTTAATGTGTTATAAACACTCAGTAATAGAGTGCTATTTTTCTTGTAGTGTTATAAACCCATAGGCTGTTTAATATCTTTTAATCTTTTACTTCCTGTTAGTTGGATCAGAACACAGAAAAAATCAGTCTTAAGATGGCTAATTTTCATATTTCAGAGAATCAAGTATAATTAAGTTTCCAAGTATGGCACAAAGAAATAAATCCTTACATGAATTACATGAATAACATTCTTCCTTGGTTCTTCTTCTTCTTTTTTTAATGTAGACAATATACTTTCCTGTCCTTGTCTAAAAATAAAACATTGCAGAATTGTAGATTCTGGATCCCATAGCAAAGTTTTTAGAAAATGTTTTTTACCCCTTTGTCAATTTTAAAAAGAATACATTTTAGGGAAGGCAGGTGGAGGTGTGATAAGAGTTCCATTATTAAGATTCCTTTGTTAAGATGTCAGGAAGTCTTTGAACAATATTAGTACCTAAGAATAAGAGGGATGGTAAAGGTGATCTTTGTAAAATGACTGACTAAGACTGCCAATTACCTAAATGTATCTTTTAATTTTCTCAAGAATAAGCTTCAAATGTTTTTTAGCAATGAGTATTTTGAATTGCTATTGAAACTAAAGGCTCCTGTGACTTTGATTAAATTTAGTTTTAAATCTTAGCTCTAGAAATTATCTATCTATCATCTATCTATCTGTCATCTATCTACCCCTCGAGACCTTGTCTTTCCCCCTAGATAATCAGCAACCCCTGAGGACACAGAAAACAGTAGTCCGGACTCAACTAATGGCCATAAGGTCTGGACCTCAGCAGGCTAAAGATAACATCTTCATCCATGTGAGAAAGAAACACGGATCAGGTGGTCTCCTGTAAGCACCACAACCGGGGATCAAACTCTCAACCTAGGTACGTGCCTTGACTGGGAATCAAAACCGCAACCTTCTGGTGTACAGGATGACACTTCAACCAATTGAGCCACCAGGCCAGGGCAGATAACGTAAGCTAGGTTTTAGCTCCTGAGCCCTAAGGTAGAACAAACTCCCAGATACTTTCTTCTGAGACCACGCAGAAGGAGGTGAGAGCAAACTTCAGAACTATGCACAAGACCTGAGAAATGGTTACTACCCTTATCTCACCTCCAACCAATCAGCTCCCAGCATGACTGAACACCCTAACTGCCTGTGTCTTGTGATTTTCCCAATACAATCTGTAACCTACACTCCATCAGGGAGTCAGGGCCTGAGAGCATTAGCTTCTGTATCGGCCTCCATATTGGCCAATTCAATACTGAATTTTTTTTCTTTCTATACTGCAGACTCCTGCTCATGCATTTCTTTGGGCCAATGCAGGCAGACAAAGAGTCGGAAAAAAAATGGGGGTCCTAGTAACGATTTTGTTGATTTTTCAAGCCCACTCCCAGTCTTGTTTTAGTCAGAGTTAAATAAAGCTATACTCAATTTCTCACATGATCCATATTTACTTAACACCTCAGTCATTATATTTGTAGCTGATTTGCATTGCATACCTGTGAATTCATGTTTTCCAGGATGGGAATATAACTCAATAAGAATACAGTCATTTTCAAGGATGAGTACAGAAGTTGTTCAGGCCCTGATTGGTGTGACTCAGTGGATTGAGCACTGGCTTGCAAACCAAAGGGTTGCCAGTTCGATTACCAGTCAGAGCACATGCCTGGGTTGCGGACCAGGTCTCCAGTAGGGGGCAGGCACAAGAGGCAATCACACACTGATGTTTCTCTCTTTCTCTTTCTCCTCCTTCCCCCTCTCTCTAAAAATGAATAAATAAAATATTTTTTAAAGTTGTTCAGAAAGTAAACCTAAATAGCCTATAGACAGAAGCTCAGCAGAGACAAGCAGACTTGAGAACTGGAGAAAGAGCATTTGAGCATCTGAATCTATCCCATCTGAATTCCCATATACAAATGACAAATATGTAATTTATTTTATTTGCAACTATACTTATTCACAGGCTTTCATTTTTCTAATTTTCCAAAATGTCCTTAAGTTGAGGACTCTAAATTTGGTGTGCAAAAGAATCCCCAAAGAAACTTGTCAGTTACAGCTTTAGGGCTTTACTCCTAGAATTTGTCAGTTAACTATTTTTGGAAAGAATCCTGGAATATGTATTTTTTAGACAATATCTCATACATTTCTTATACATATAAGCATTTTCATACCTTTAGGAAAACTAGCTAGAAGGATTAATATATTATATAATTCAGTAGTGCTTGAAAAATATCAATCATAAAGCCTGATGCAAATATTAGGTCTCTTTTTATCCCTGTAAGTATATATTCAGTTAGTAATAATATGTGCTTTATTCAATCAGATTATTCAAAATATGAAGTTGATGACTGTATTTTTATAGAGGCATACTTCTGATCAATAACCATTGGCTGTCTTTACCTAACACTCAACACCAGTGCACCCTAACAAATGATCATTGAAATTAATAACTTCATTTTGTACCAGGTTCAGGACAGCTGTTCAGAATCTTTGAATGTGAACTTCTGCTTCTCACTGCTGAGGGCTGCCGTGGCCTATGCCATTGCACCACCTGCTCAGCAATCACTCCCAGCAGCTGCTCTTCTTGCTTTGGCACCCTCTTCCTGGCTATCTCTGCATCCCATCTGTACTTCTCCTTGGCACTGCTAAAATTGCAGCACATTTCACTCTCTGCTCCTAAACAGAGGAATTCCTCAGTCACTTCTCATTTTAGATTTAGAAAATCCCTTTGTGGAACATCTATAGGACTGACTTTAAAAATCCCTTTTCTCTCACACTTGAAAATTTCATACTATTAATGATTTCTTCAATGTGAGGGGAACTCAGTCTTGTTTGCCACAGCAGAAATACAGAGATTCACAAATGCAATTTTAATACTTGGTGTTCAGATAATAAGTAATAATAATTAAAATAAACACTTTATGTATTTATTTTTAATATCAGTAAATGTGTAGCAAATGGTAGTAAGTGCTTTCACAAATATTGTCATTATTGAAACATAACACAGTAGAGGTTTATTTCAGGATTTTCTATTGTTCTTCCTAAAGGAGAGAAACCAGATACTTAAAATAAGTCACTAACAATTTGCTTCTAAGTTACTCTTTTCTGAAAGTTAAAGCCCATATTTTCATTTAGGTCCTAGATTTTAAGATCTCAAAGTGCCAACACTAGTGCTGCATAATCTGTGTAGGACAGCCACTCCATTTTCCAGGGTTGATGGAGGCTGATGGAAGAGAGGCAATTGGAGAAGTACAAGGGAGTGCCTTATGATACTTCCAGCTTGTTGAATTAACCTCTCTGACTCTAGGTCCAGAGGGAAAGATTCACTTTCTCACAAACTCTCCAGAAACCCGGGAGCCCACCTCCTCATCCAAATGTGTTGTGTATCAATAATGTACAAAGTTCATAGGTTACTCAGCAAGACAAAATTTTTAATTTCATTTTGTATTTCTTAAACTGTTTAACATTTCCTAATTTCTGTCTCTCTCTTTTATTTTCTGATTTTCTAAGTGACCTGCGTCTAAGTGATCTGTTATCTCCTCCAATGAATGCTACATAACATCGGACCTGGAATATAAAACATGAAAAGGAACTGCTGAGGTAAAAGAACTGATGGGTTAAAGAAACTGTAATGGAGGTAGGGTGAAAGAAAAATTGTACCTAATACTTGTTATAAATAGGAAGGAAAACTCTATTCAAGACTATTGCAATAAGGGTCATGACTAGACTATATTGTAGGAGGGAAGCGAGATTGAACAAATCCTTAAAACAAAAGGCAGAAGGATTTTTAAATGCTGGCATGAGTTAAAAGGAAAGTTCTGGAGAATCTAGGAGATAGGTTGGTCAACATGAGTATCCCATTTGTTTTAACTAATATTGCTTATTAAAATTAAGCCCCTACCCTCTCACAGCATCAGGGAGGCAGGGACTATACTTTTCTTGATGGTTACAGTACAAAGGATAGTTCCAAAGTCCTTGAAAAAAACATTCCTGTGTTATGGAAGGTCCACATATCAAGGAGGCAAAGAAAGAATTTACAATTGCAAGTTTTCTAAAGTAAATGTTCTAATAAAAGTGAGACCAGGGGCTTGTAGTCAGAAATATGTCTTTCTAAAGTTTTGTCAAGCTATTAAGGCCATCTAGATGAGTAACATAGGGTGTTCTAGGAAACTATGTATTTAAATTTAATTTATCAAGAACTTCGAATATGTATTTATAACAATCAAATTAGGTTAAAATCTTGTGTTCAATGTTTTACAAGAATAAAATAAATGATATCTATTTTTCTCCTTCATTGTCATTTTCTTGTTCTTTAACAAATATTTACTGCACAATTCTTATTTGTTAAGTGCTTTGTTTGAGAAGTACAAAGCACATAGATACAAAAGGTATAGCAGTAAAACTAAGCTCTTGAAATTAAGATTTTTGTTCAGATCCATCATATGCCAGAAAAAATTTTTTACTAAGCAATGCTCAGCTGAACTCTAAGCCAAAATGGTGGGTTCACTAGAAGTAATTGGGCTAGAGAAGTACCTAGGGATAATTTGTTGACAGCATTTTTTTCTCTTCACCAAAAAAATCATAAGGAAGTCAAAGAGGAGGGATGGAGTGCCAATTCCTATGCACAAAATTTGGACTAGATTTGGACTAGATGGTAGGAGGTCATGAAGAGCTCTACTTATACCTTCAAGTATTGTCTTAAGGGGGTATAAGATGAGAGTGACCCATAATACCACGGTTGGGAGTGGCAATGGGATCCTACTGGCCTCACCACAGGTTACGCAATGGGTACTATAGAGATTCATCTCTCAGCAGTAATTTGGGTAGTCATAAAGGAAAAGCAGAAATATCCTCTTCAGAACAAAGGAGAAATTCCTTACTGTAGTAGTCTTGGCTGAAACTTTCTCCTTTATGCCCGAGTAGGTGGTCTGCTGGCAGGCAGTGGTAGTGGAGAATTTAGTATATATAGAAGAGTAGGCATTATTAGTTCTAGAAGCTGGATTGAAAATGAAGTTGAATGTGACCCAGCAAATATCATTTCTGTATCCAACAGTAAAATATGCTCATGTATTATAAGAGACATCCAAGAGTTTATAATATTATTGACAAAAATGTAGCATTATTTATGCAATTCCCAAAAACTAATAAAAATGATCAACAGTTAAATAAATTGTGTATAAAATAGATTCCTATTCAAAAGTGAAAATAGGTGACATACAAGTATACATAACAACATAAGTAAATATGATAAAAATAATATTGAGCAGAAACAAACCAGGCATAAAAATAAATATTGAGTGACTTAGATAGAATTCAAAAGTATTCACAAATAATCTATGCTGTTAGGGAAACAGTTACCTTCAGGGAGAAGTTACTAAAAGGTAACTTGAGAAAGCACAAGAGGGGCTTCTTAAGTGCTGGTGATATTCTCCTTCTTATCCTGCTCCCGTGGTTATGCGACATATTTATTTCTAGGGCTTACATAACAAATTATCTTAAATTGGGTGGCTTACAACAACATAAAAAATTTTTCATCCAAGTTCTAGTGGCCAGAACCTGAAATCAAGGTGTCAGCCGGGAAACACTCTCTGAAGGCTCTAGAAGATAATCCTTTCTTTTTCCTTCCACTCAGATATGATTTTTCCTAATTTGTGGCTGCATAACTCCAGTCTCTTCCTCTGACTTTGCATGGCCTTTTCTCTGCATCTGGAGCCTCTCCTCTTCTGTCTCTCATAAGGAACTGTCATTAGATTTAAGGCCCATCTGGATGATTCAGGATGATAACTTTGAATCTTTAATTACATTTGCAAAGACCCTTTTTCCAAATAAGGTCACATTCACATTCTCCAGGGATTAAAATGTGGACATATCTTTTTGAGGCTAGCATTCAACTCATTAATATGCTTATGATTTATGTTCTTTTCTTTTTATGTATTCTCTCCATTAAAAAATAATAATGGATTAACGCCTCTACTTTTTATAAGCTTTCCAGTTATGCAAATTTTGTTTGATTCAGCATATATTGGACATTATAATAAGGAGAGAATATTGGTCTACTTATGATTTGTAACTTTTCAGTCACAAATTGCATGGCAAACTAACAAGTAAATTTGTAATATACAATGCATACACACATTATGTTTAAAAGAGATATTTTAAATAAAACAGACTCACAAAAATTAACACTGCAGAAACCAACAACAAAAATAAGAAGTCCAATACCAATCATATTAAGAGTTCTGGACAGAATAATAACATTAGACGACATTTTCAAAAATATTTTTTGCATTTTGATATGGCTATTTTACTATATTTACCTCAAAATATATGCATCATCCTTGCCTCTCCAAACACACAATTCAAAACACCTGCACTGGAAAGGCTACAGTGATATGTCTTGCTTTGTGTGAGATCAGATATAAGCACTTTGTAAATATGTTGCTTTTTAAAAAACATTGGCTTAATATATACCATACTCTGGCAGATATAGGATGATTCTAATTATTTGTATAATTAGATTACTAAGAATTAGTGGTTCTACTATGGATATTAATTATTGATTGAGGTTTTTGTCCAGGCATGATGATGGAAATGATTTCAAAGTGATATCATGCAAAATACTGTCTTTCTGCTTGTGGTCTCAATTTAAAATGGCCCCCAAATTTATCAAAAGCTGCGATTCTTCATCTGGGTTGTCAATAAGAATCCCACTCTGGAGAGAGTAATATATGAGACTATTTAAATCCAATGTCATATGTTTTACTCGTGCTCCTTTGGCATATCTGCCTCCTACCTGCTTGGTACTTCTGGATCAGAAAGAATCACTAGACATAGCCAGAGGGTACTGGGTTCATAACTTAAAAATAGGACTATACTGGTTTTGTCTTAAATAATTCTATGAAGACCAAAAAGCAATGGGTGAGTTAAAAAGGGGCTCAGATTTAACTTAAAGTACAAAAAAAAAAAAAAACCACACACACAAAAAAACCCTAAAAGTGCTTTTCCTAACATTCATATTCAAAATCAAACGCCTTTACTATTTTCAGGTTGTCATTTATGGTGTGAACTTTTCTAAGAGAACTCCTTTTTCAGTAGTTATTGAAAGATAAACATGGAAATTCTGAATACTATTAGAGCTAAAAACATTATATAGTTTCTTAAGGCAAGTACCCATGTTCAAAGCTATAATTTTTTTTTTCAATGAACCCAATTGATTTCAGATAACTGGAAACACTCAGAAGAACTGCAAACTGTGAGAATTGATGTGAAGCAGAAAATAACTCCCTTTATAACTCAAGGACAGAAAATAGGTTTCACAAGGAACTGAAGTTGAGAAATTAAATCACATATATTTGCATAATTATGTGTATCAATAGGTTTTCTTGACCTTCAGATTGAGTTTGACCAAGGTCAGGTGGGTTTTATTCCCTCAACTCCCTCTGCAACATTTCCATGGAACATTTCCATGTGTTCCTATACCAAGGTTACTTCCCACACAACTCTCTCTCACATTCCAGCTTCTAGTAACTCCCTTTCCCCTCGTCCATTTACAATGGGTGTGATAAATTTACTCACTATTACTGGTTACCATATTGTCAATCGTGATTTCTTTATACCTGTTAAACAAAGGCTTTTGCAGCCAAAAGCTTTCCTGAAACGGGTTTATTACTAAGCCCCCCGCTAGGACCATGTCCTCCCTGAGGCATGCAGTCTAGCTGTCAGTCGCACGGTTCTTTTATACATTTTAAACATAATGTACAATTTTTTTGTCATACCCTTCCTATACCTTTGGAAATTCTCTTATAATTACTCTACTTGGGGTACCATATGTTTCCTGTTGGCCATAACTGATATAATCCCCAAATTAACTATATCTAAATCTCTATGGTAATATTTTAGAAAGATCCATGTGATTATGGCATTTCACATTGTTACAGAAACAACCTCCCCTCCCCTGTCATCTTTTTTACTACGGTTCTTTGCCTGCTGCTTAGGAACTATGGCTCTCAATGCCAGAAGTCAGTACAAAAGAAAAGAACTACTTCATTAAAAGTTATACAGGTTTAGAAAAATGGCAGATTTCTACTATTAAATCTCACTCCATTTAGAAATGAAGATACACCCACAAACACACAGTCCTAACCTCCCTCTTTGCCCAGTCAGTCCAGTCTCAGAACATGCCAACTGGAAGTACCACTCCCCAGAAGGAAAAAACCCAGAATTCCACAGCTCACTTCTCCAAATTCTTCCCAGTAATCTGTGCTTGGCTCGGCAGGTCTCCCGCAGTTCCCAGCACCATCAGCTGGGCCACCGAGATCTCTGGTTCTTAAGAAAAACCACGTGGCACCTCCTCATGGCCTGCCATTGAGGGTCCTTTCACCCTTTTTTTTTTTTCCCTGCATGGTCTCACATTGTCCTCCATGATCTCACATTGACCCAGTCCCACATGGCAGCCCGCCTTTTTATTTAAATCCAGCCTGGAACCTCCTCTGTAACCCCATTTCTAACTCCTCCCACAATCAGCTACACTTGTTAGCACTCCCGTATTCTCTACCTTTCTTGGGTGCCATAGTTAGTCCAGGCAGATGCGGCTCCGTGGTGTGGATCGAAGCATCTCCAAGCCCCAGCATAGGTGTTGTAAGGGAAGGGGCTGTCTCCCAGCTACATCACAGGTCAAAGTCATGCCCACCTCCCTGCTCTGGGCAAGCTATGAAGCTAGCCTGCTGTTATTGATATGGAAAATAACTCTCAATCCCTGTGTGGCTGCTTCTCTCAGCTCCAGAGCTATGCTTGCAGGCGGCCCTGGGGCCTCTCAGACTATATCCCAATAAGATCTCACCCTGTTAAGCCTACACCCCATTACAACATTGCTTAGTAATTTTAGTGGGTTATAGGTACATTTTATTTATCTGTTCTTCCTTTTCCATTTAAGTTTTAGGCATGATGTTTAAGCACTTTTACCTCTGAGGAGAAGGGGCAGATTAGTTTTGTATTTTAAGTTTCCTATGATGTCTTCCTGAAAACTGAAGAGAAATTACAAGTCTTTCTTTCAATTGGATTTAGGAAAAACTAGATACAGAGTTAAAAGGGAATTGGGGTTAGGGGTTTATGATGGGGACCTCCAAGAAGGCTTCGGTAATCCTTGCTTCTTGTTATTTACATCCTTATGTAAACTCCTTCTTAACTGAATCGTGGCTAGTGCCTGTGATCAACAGAATACCATACTGTGTGACTTCCCCATCTTTGTCATAAAAGGTAGTGTAGCTCTAGTGCTCTCGGATCATTTTGGGGGAGTAAATAACTGCCCCCTTGTAAGAACATTCAAGCATCCCTGTGGAAAGGCTAATCAAGAGAACACCAAAAGGGTCCCCCAAAACAAAGAGAACCAATTTGCAAGTCATGAGTTTTATTTGGAAGCAGTTAAACCATCAGAGAGATAAAGATCGTTACATTTGGTTGCAATCAGTTACTGACTGTAAGCCAAAACTGCTCAGTTGAGCCATTCCAGATTCCTGATTCACAGAAATTGTGAGAGGTCATATTTATTGTTTTAAGCCAGTAATCTTTGGTATAACTTATTACAAGAAGTAAATACTAAAACAAAATTAAGTACAGTAACATGTACTGGCTGCCTTTTCAGATTATGGAAGGGGAGGAGCAGAATATGCCACCCCAAAATGTACCACTTTGCCATGTGGATTGTTTTGATCTAAAGGCAATTAAGACCCAGCAGACTCAGGAAGAGCTTTGTGCCTCTCCCTTAACTGCGTAAAAGCTTAAGGAGAGCCTGTACCAGGAAGGAAACTAACACCAGAGATCACTTTTTATATCAGAAAGACTTATCTGCTTGACAGCAGAAACATCCCTTTACCAAACATCTGCCTTACTAGTCCTATGAATTATCTTCCTCCCCTTTGAAGCCCCAGACCCCTATCCCTTTCTCCTTAGCCCAGGGTGATGTATCAGTAAAAGCCTTAACTGTCTGACTACCTATGAGTCTCATATTTTTATGGGGCTTCCATAGGTAGGAAATTTGTTTTTCTCCTATGGATCTGTCTTATGTCAATTTAATTACGAAGCCAAGAACCCAGAAGGGAGAAGGGAAAAGCTATAAATTGTATGACAATAGGAGAAAAATGTTCAAAGGTGTGTGATGTTCAGGTTTTTTAGAATTCAAATTCAAAATATTACTTTGATTTTATTCTGTGTGTGACACATGTTTGGATTTCATAGAGCCTAGAGAATTTTTAGGTGGGTGGGCCCAAGTTGCCAGGCAAGTTTAGAATTGTTGAGGCTTTGCGGCACAGAGAATTTTGCAGCATGAACACAATTTCACTGAGTGTTGTAAAGAAGCAATCAGCCTTAAAAGGGTTGATTTGGCAATAGTTACTAGGTTGAATCTTACCCTCAAGATGTTATAGCCATAATGTATACAACTGTTCCTGTACATGTACCATTTTCAAGTTATGTTTAGCACATAGATGCTGCTTTTTCCCTTTATTTTTGGTAGCCAAGCTCTAGTTAAATAATTGATTGTTACTGGCAATGTTGGCTCTCAGTCCTTGAGTTCAGCAAAGAAATCATTCAGAGCCAAGAACTCTGATGCAAGAGGGAGTTTACTTAGCATGCAAAGTGAAACTATGCTCAAAGAGTAGATTCAAACAGGCTGCTCAGAGAGGTGCCTTGGCCCTTCAGAAAGTAAGTCACAGAGGTGGAAAAAGTGAGCCAGCTGGGCTGTGTGGACTCAGGAAACAAGTTACAAAGACAAAATGAGGGGCCTTGGAGACAGGTTCAGGGGTTAGCGCAGGACAAGCTACCACTGTCCACTGGTCTGCTGGTTGCTAGTCTCCTGGGGAACCTTAGGGTTTAGGAGGAAAAAAAGGGAAAATGCATACCTGAAGAAGGAATGTAATGGGGTACAGCCAGGGCCCCCCCGGCAAGGTGTATTTGTAATGGGATCCAGAGATTGGGGTGTCCAAGAAAAATATATTCTCCCCACCCCAGGGCAGGCCGCCATGGGGGATGGGAGCCTTGAGCAGGGCCATTGAGAGTCATTTTGTATGTCAATAACAGGATAGCTTCATTCCTTGTATGCAAAGAGGGTTATTTTGCATCTCACCAAAGCTAATCCGGAAGGTTTCAAAGACTTAATACAGAATGTAACTGAGAGAGAAAGAGGAGAGACAGGGGCCTGCAGGAGAGACAAAGGGACACAGACTCTGGGGAACAGTGTGAAAACCATGTGGGAAGAAAGAGGGGAGAAAGGACTCTTGCTAGTGGGCCCTGAGAAGGTGCCACATGGTTATAGGTTAAGAGCTGGAGATCGCGGCGACACAGTGGATGGTGCTAAGACCCGCCAGAGGCCTGCCTAGTGGAGCCCCGGACTTCTGTTCTTTTTCTTCTAAAGGAGGGTACCCTGACTGGCCTGACTGGCCTAACGGGGCAAAGAGGGGAAGGCAGAACAGTGTGTGTGCTGGTGATTTTTTTGAAGGGATTTTGAGGTTTAAGGGTGACTTTTAGCCATTAATCAAACCTGTATAACTTTCAAATAAATAGTTCCTTTTCCTTTTCACCAAACTCTGTCATTCGGAGCCATAATTCCAAGGGTAGCAGGCAAAGGACCCACAACCGAGGGATCCCGGGGAAGGAGGGTGTCGTTTGTTTCGGTAATAGCATTTGGGCACTACCCCCTCACCCCCGCCCATAGGTCCTTTTGTTCTGTAACAGGAAGGTGTGGGCATTCTCTAGGGAGAGAGCATGTACCGGGTCCTTTGTCTTAGGGGTCCTTACCTGCTTTCTTTTCTTTTTAATTTACTGATTTGATAGAGAGGAAGAGGGAGAAATATCGATTTGTTCTACTTTTTTGTGCATTTATTGGTCAATTCTTTTATGTGACCTGACCAGGGATAAAACCTGCAACTTTGGTGTTTTGGGATGAAACTCTAACCAACTGAGCTACCTGCCCAAGGTCTATTACCTGTTTTCTAAAGAGAGGAATTTTAGAGGCTGTCTCAGGGGAGGGTCTCAATAGAATATTCATCAGTTTTCCAGGTATGTGTCCTTTAATACGCTGATTCATAAAAATGAGCACGTAGGGTCAGGGTTCTGGTCGCTACTAATTGGCTGGCACCAGGGCAGGGGGTCAACTGTCAATGCAGCTGGTCCTTATGTCAACCATGGGATCACTTGTCCGGTTTTGTTGCTTCTCCGGGCCTAGAGCTGAAACAAAACTGAAGTTTAGCTGTTATCTCTAGTTTGACCAAAATTCTGTCGCTGTAGTCAACAGACCCGAGGCTCAGTTCCCAAGATTATCTGATGCTCATCAGAACCTCATTGCCCCAAGGCTTTAATGCTTAAGAAAGTGGCCGTGCAAGGCAGAAGGCAGCAGGTGAGTCAGGGTGCTGGATGAGGCCAGTCTGAACCAGCCATCTGCTTCAGTTTCCCCATTCCACTTGCCAAGGAATATTCCTGGCTTCTTACTACCCTGCCTCAGTTTTATTTTAAATGCATATATTTTAACAAACATGATATGCTTATGAGCACATTATTCTTCAGCTATCACCCAAGGGTTTTCTGGGATAGTTCCAATCAAAAACATTCTATCATGTTGTTATATCATATGTTAGACCAATGTGTCTTGGTTTTTGGTTTTAGGGGAAAAAAGCCATTTCAGATTACTTCTTACTATGCTAAGAACCTTAAACATAAAAAAGAACAATGTATGAAAATAAGAGAGATGTGAACAGAAGCAGCCAACTGGCATCCATGCTTGGGCTCACATGCAAATTAAGTTATTTTTTGCTTTCAAACACTTCCCGATTTTTTTAAAAAAACATATTTGAGGCTGGATAGGAACTCTATAAGAAAACATCAATGATATAAATACAGACAGCATTGTGTTGGGTAGAGCAATGCCAGGAATTGACAGGACCAACAGATAAAACCAAAGCAATTAAGTTTCCACAAACACTTGACTTGGTGTTGAATCAACACTCTTCTTGATAAACAGCAGTGTGGCAGGCATAAATGACAAATCATACTTTTCCAATATATAAACCACACTGATTTGATGAGGTAGCAGAATTCTTCTCCAGCTTTCTTTTTACAAGGTGAAAGAAAAAAAAATAAGTTGCTCAGTAATTTGTGAGTTTTCATTTGGAGATCATGTGAAATTCTCTTTTTGAAAAATGTTAAATGATTTACAGATGAGCTTTGGCATGCGTCCAGCTTAATACTATATTTCCTTCCAACAGCAGAATTCTTATAACTCTCAGTGAGCAATTTTTAAATGATGTTCAGTACTCCTATCCCACAGACTGTTTTCCTGGCACTCATTAAAAACTTTTTGGCAAGGCCAGAAAATTCTGTCTCAAGAGCCTCCAATCTTTCTGTTATTGTTTTTATTTTATATTCCCCACCTGAATATACAACACATAACACTCATGAGTACATACTCTTTATTTTGTTTGGTTCCCTTGTAGATAGTCAATTGATGTTTCTCAGGAAAAATATGATGAAAAACTTTGATTAAATAACAAAGTCTTCTTTCTTCCAAAAAATAAAGGTATTATCCATAACAGGAAAAAAAAAAAGGATGCAATAAGAGACTTCAATATAAATAGCGATATACTCATATACAGACATTTGCCAAGTTTTCAGAATAATGTCAAAAGCAACTGATTATATCTAATTTTGGAGTGATTTTGCTATTCTCATATGTGATTTCTGTCTGGGGGACAATGTTCTTCTTTGTTTAGAAGTTCTATTTATTTATCATCTTCTAGCACAAATGACATCTGGAGTATTTAGTATTTCACTAGTATAAAATTATTCTAGTATTTTCAGAATTTTCAAAGCAGTTAGTTGCTTCCACATTATTTCTGGAAAAATTGCTAAAAGAATATTCCCACTTTGCAGTTAGTTTTCCTATTGAACAGGAAGTTCCTTTATCTTTTTATTGCCATAATCTCAAGTATCTGGTATTTATGGTGCAGTTTCCATAGAGGCACTGTATACACTATATGCCAGCTACTAGATTGCAAACTTTGTGAGACTGTGGCTTATGTGTTTGGTTGTTCTATGGATCATCAGTGTCTAGAAGACAACATGGTTCATGTTAATGCTGCAATAAATATTTATTGAATGAATGCATCCCTGCACTTAATAAAGCTGATAAATTGCCTCTCTCCTCTGGGCCATGGGGTCACTTTTTTTTCAGACCTTTTGCTATCTGATCATGGCTCCACTGAATCATGCAGCTAATCTTTGCATCTTGTTCCAAAATATGGACATTTAAGAGTTATGCGGTCCATTGAAGATATTGCCTGGATTATAAACCAGAAATGCATTCAATCATGATTTGTAATCTTCACAAGCTCTAAATTTGTTCTGATCATCATGCTCCCATGCCCTTTGTCTGCTATAAATTCCTGGCTCTCTAACAGCGCATTCCTTGCACTGACTTCCTCAGAGAACAAATCTTTCCTGTGGAGTGTTGTTCAAAAGCAAGAGCACACTGTATACCATATATCTGGTTCTCATCACAACACTGAATTTTACAAACTATGTCAACTTGGGTAAGTTATACAATGTCTTTGAGTGTTGGGTTACTTATTTCAAAAGTGAGATTAATGGTACATGACTACCTAATAACATCATTATCATGTTAAATAAGAGATATGTACAGACTTAACACAATCAATTATCATCTAAATGTTAGGTGTTTCCATGCTTTTAATAAAGGGATTAATAAACTTAGTCATAGTATACAATTATGAAGTAATATTATTTATTCAGATCATTCTCATGAACTTCTTGTAGCTGGGCAGATTACCATGTAGTTATATGGATCTTGAAGTGCCAAGGTAAGCATCTTTTATTTCATGAACTATAAGACTCTTCCAAAACAACCAGACTCATACTCAAATAGGCAGTGGCCCTGCCTTTTTTATAACCGAAGGTAGACTATTTCCAAATTTTACGTTGGAGAGTTGCCAGGCATTTCATGGATTGTCATAAATCAGGCAGCTGTATACAGAGATCTGTTTCTGTATTCTATTATATCACTTGGTTTGTTTATGTACACTGGTGCTGCTAGTACTCTGTCTTAATTACTTACAACATTGTAATAAATCTTTATATCTGATAGTATAAGTCATCCAGTTTTGTTTGTTTTTAATATTTCATCAATGTTGAATCAAGCTTCTAGAAGAAAATAATTTTATGATTAATGACTTCGGGCTGACCAGAATTTTTTAAAATGGATGGACACATGCACATATACACAGCACAACTGTTAATCATAAAGAAAGATAAACTGAACATATTTAAATTAAAAACTTCTGTTTAATAAAAGATACAATTAAAAGAGTTCAAAAAATAAGCCTCAAACTAACAGGTGATATTTGCAATATATACATTTGACAAATACTTTTTATGAAAAACAAAGAATTCCTACAAACCAGTAAGATACAGTCAACCTAATTACAACAGTGGCAAAAGATTTGACAAACTTCACAAAAGGTGGTAACAAAGGAGCTGATAAACATATAGAAATGTATTCAATATCATTAATCATTAGACAAATAAAAAAGCTGTGATATATACCATTGTACAAACATAATGGATAAAAATGTTTAAAAAAAACAAGAAAAAAGAATAGCACTTATGGGTGAGGATGTGAAGCTAGTGAAAGAGAAAAATGTAAATTTTTATAATTCTTTTGAAAAAATATTTTACAGTACCTACTGAAGGAAAACATATGTATACTGTATAACCAATGATTCTACTCATGTGTACATATTCAAAAAAATAAATAGTAATATGGAAAAAAGACATGCATAAAATGTTCATGAAGTTTTCACAACAGCTCTAAACTGAAAAGAAAATGTTCCATAATAGAATGAGAAGGTAAATTATATGGTGTGCATACAGTAGAATATTACAGTTATTAACAAAAATAAACTTCACATGCAACAATTATCATAAGCTTAATATCAAGTGAAAGAGGTTAAATACTAAAAATATAATTTTTTATTTATATGAAGCTTCAAAACTGATAAAATTAACCCTTAGTTACAGAAATCAGAATGGTTTTTACTTTTGAGAGTTACTGATTGGAAGGGGGAATGAAGGATCTTCTTGAGTGCTGAAATTATTACATATATGGCTTTTGGTGGTGGTTACACATGTATATATGTGTATATATATATATATTTACAAATTTATCAATCTATATACTTATGATTTATGTACTCTACTAAATATACCTTAGTAATTTTTTAATTGACAAATTCCTTGAGACAAAGATAAAAAGAGTGACAACATTTTCCTTGTAGCGTCCACTCCTGTGAATTCCTTGGCTAAGCAAGAAAGGGTCTGTTCTTCACATAAGTGCTTCCTGAAACAATCATGGTCTAACAATTTAATATATCAGAACACATACCTATGGGCATGCCAGAAGGGCAGTTCTCCTCAGTTTTTTCCCCACATTTTTTATCTTTTCTTCTACTAAATATAACACAAATTTCTGTGTTCTGTTTTTATATTAATAATAATATAATATGAGACAAGAAAATAAACTTAAATAGTGTATCAAGTTTCTGGTATTATTGTCTAAGAACATTTAAGAGTTTTGGCTTAAAATTGCCTACTGTATACAAAATAAGCATTAAGTGGGGACTGATGTTAAAGCCAATGAGATGGTACCTCTGGCTGCTTCTGTAATACTTCTGTTCAGAAACGCTTCCTTTACCTCAGAACAAGCAACTATAATTTTTAGGTTAAAATGACCTCCTTAGTTCCTAAATTTGCAGTCCTCCAGGTAATGAAGGACCGTTTAGACTATTCCAGAAGCTTGGCCTTGGTCCAAGTCCTGGGACAAATCCTGTCCTAATTCTCTAGTGTATTAGCCTCAGTCTGAGTCACCACAGTCTCTACCCTGGGCCCACTTATTTTTCTACCCCCACAATCTCTACTCAACCTCTAAATCATTCTGTCCAATTCTCATTTCCGAGTCTGTACCTTTGTTATTTCTGCAGGATTTGCTCGTTGCCACAAGCTCTGTTTATTCCCTGGCTTTTTCCATCCCTCCAGCCCCACCTTCTGACTCTATCCCTGAGGCCTCTCTCAGGGCCCAAAGTCTGTACTTTCATAATAGTTCTGAGCCAATGGCAACACCGTCATAATTACCTGAATTCAATCCTCATTCCAAAGTGCTTAACATACTACTGTTACCCAACTATTAACCTTTCTCTTCATGTTTCTACTCATTTGCGCCAGTGGATATTTGAACCTCATGTAAATGATATATCCATTACAGTACTTATAGAGAAAAATATTAACAGCCTAAAATCGAACTTTAGCCAAAATTTTATTGAGTAAATTATAAGTCATTCACGTTATCAAAATAAGGTTCATAATGAATCATGACAGAAATTCTGGGAAAAATGGTAAGCAATATTTTGTAGAAATTGTGTGTTATGTGTAAATCTAAGTACTAAATTTGTAATAAGTAAAAAAATTGACTTAAAAGACAAAATCTAAGTTGTCAATGCCAGTGGTTTAATTGGCATGAAACAAGTACATTTTTTTTGGTATGTCTTAAACCTCTTTAACAGTTTTTTTGAGGTATAACCAAGGTACATATTAATGTATACCTATGAAAACATCATAATATTTAAGTTAATGAGCATACACACCAGCTCCCCCAAATTTTCCCTCAGAAAATGCAACAACAGAAGTTACAGACAGCCTCATAATGGGGCCTGACTTAAATAATGACACTTTAGTGAACATATATAAATGTGTATATATATATATATACACACATATGTAATTGTAGTTTTAAATAATTGTGTAAATAATGAGACAAAATATTAATGTTCACATATATTAACTTACTATATTTCTGTAAGTCTTTTTTATTTCATTTTTCCCTCAATTAACTCAGAAAAAAATGTGTTTTACTGGCGTTTTTGAGGATTAAGTAAGAGACTAGGATGCCTATTTCATTATCTATGTCACAATATTATCATAAATGTTGGGGTTTAAGGATATGTGACATTTTGGAGGTAAAAAGAGAGGAAGGGAAAGAAAAAGATGACTAAAAAATAATAAAGAAGAGGTTGTTTGCATGTGCATATTCCCTGAAAAAATTTATTTACAGATTTCTCCTGATATCAGACATGTTTGGCAGTGAGCAGGGGAAGCTTGAGAGCAGTAACAAACCACATTACGTGTGTTAGTCTGCATACATCATTTAACCTGCTTTTTGGAAGTTTTCTTTAAAATAAGAATCAAACTGTTAGCCTCTTTTGCTTATCACTTAGCAGGGTGGACTCAGAAATAAACTCGGCAGATTGTGGAAAAAAGATGCCAGCCAAACTTAATAACCCATACTCATTAATACCTTAAAGCAATCTCCATTGAATAGAAATAAAGGAGAGGGTATATTAACTGATTTTCCTGACTCCCAATGACAACCATTCTTGGCAGAATAATCAGATGTTATAGAATGTCGCTAAATCACGTATACAACTTACTCATATCAAGATCATACCTCTTTCTATAGGCAATTGAGAATTCAAATCAAATCTTTTTGAGTTTTTATATTATTGTCCTGATGCTGCTATAAGAAATTATGATAAACTTAGTGTCTTAAAATAACTCAAATTTATTACTGTACAGTTCTGGAGGTCAGAGTTTCACTGGGCTAAAATCAAGGATCAGCAGGGAGAGCCCAGAGGAGAATCCATGTCCATTTCTCTTGATACTTCCAGAGGTTGTCCTTATTCTTTGGTGTGCATGGTCCCTTCTCTAGCTTCAAACTTGGCAGTGGCTGGTAAGACCTTTCTCATGAGTCATCTCTGACATTGCCTCCCTCTTACACATTTAACTACCCTTGTGATTACATTGAACTCACATGAATAATCCATGATAATCTCCCTATTTTAAAGTCAGCCGATTAGCAATTTGAATTCCATCTGCTACTTTAATTTTCTCTTGTCATAAAATGTAACATATTCAACAGTTCCAGGGATTAAGACGTTAAGTCTATTATTCTTCCAATCACAGTTCTCTCTTCCCCTCTTGATCCCAATGACTAACATATTAAATCTTGTTCTGATCCTGCTGGTTTCTTTTTGCAGAAAATGTAAATATATGTAAAAGTGGTTTTTAAAAAGTCTGATTACAAAACTATCTCAGGAGTTGAAAATGATCTAAAACTATGTTACTTTTCTTTCCAGGGATGACAATGAAACACTTCTTATTTTTGGCTGCTGCTGCTGCTGGTTTTCTGCCTGTTTTGACTGTAAGAGTTTTATGAGGTTTATGTATTTCATAATTACTTCTTGGAAACAATATGAGCTAATCTTGTAGTAGACTCACCTTGTTACAAACACTGTTGTGAGAACTCTGCCTATCGTTCACCTAACTCTCAATGTTGCTCTATTGGGCAAGTGCTAGTCTTAATCTTATATTATAGAGAACCATTAAGTCATGTAGCCAAGGTTAGATAACTAGGAAGCAGCAGAGCCGAACAGTAAACATAAGTAGTTTGGTTCAATGGGCCCATGCTTATTTTATTATAGTCCCTCTCGAAAATTAAAAAAAAAAAAAAACAACAACACTGAGAATGTAGGGCAAGAATTACTTATTTATAATTTATCCATGTATTGTCCATGACTAAATGGGAAAAAGCACTTTTGTTTTGTTTACTCAGAAAAGGTAAGTATTCCATTAATATCCAAACTGTATTATCTAATTTATAACTATAACAAGATTTTAACACATTAAAATTAAACATAAAATGAATGGTGCCAACAGTAAGGAGAAAAGTATTATATAGGGTCTGGCAGAAGTAACATCTGCTCGAGTGTGGTTGGTAGGGCAATAATATGGGTGTAACAATTTATAGTTTTAATTTGAACATTTCACCTAAAATGTCATATGGTGTGCTTGAGTGCAATATAGTTGTGTTACAGAATTACATGCTTATGCTTTTGTAATAAAAAAGAGGCGTTATTTGTGCCAGACCATGTATATGGAGGTATTAGCCATGGCCTAAATATAGAAGGCTTGAATCTCACTACTTATTAAAAACAAGAACCTCAATCAGAAGCAACAGAACACTCAAAGGTATAGTAAGAAATAAGGCTCAAATATGTTGTGCTCACCCACTAATATGTACCTCTAGATACCTCAATGATATAAAGAAAACATTATACTTTTTAATGTTTCCTAAAATGTTTGTGTTATAAGTTGGAGTTAATAGCTTTGGAATAGAAAATGGTTTTTGTATTTTTATATGCTAAATAAGTCAGACATGGAAGTTACTAAATATTATAAACAAAAGAGAATCGATATGCATTAGACTATTGGGTTGTTGGTTTAGACCGTATCATTCACAGACTCCTCCTTCCTTCCCTTTGAATCTCTATCCATTTTTTCCCTCAATGTAGAGGGTGGATCTTCACACTTCACAAGAAAGGAAAGCTGGGCTGAAGCATGGAGACCATTTCAGAGTGGGGGAGGGGTGGGAGTTGGGGAAGGCAGGCAGTGAGCAAGTTACATTTGCCTGTAAGACCTAGTTAATAGTACACTGGTGTAGACCACTTAGCCCAAGTTCTGGGAGACAGGCTGGCCCAGGTTGACATGTGAAAGGAGGAATCAGTATCACATACTGATATCCAATACTGTCCAAGAATACAAAGGAAAAACATGAAAGGATTGAAGACCTTGATAAACAAGGTGTCTACATTCTATAAATAGATAGTTATTGGAACATTTGCATGTAATTTGATAGACAGTCTGCTCAGAAAATTAAGGCTTAAGAATTTTAAAAGGCAATATGAATATAAGACAAATAGAGCCCTTCAAATACATATCTCAGTTAACGTAAATGGTAAGTTGTTTTAACTTGTCCCCCTCCCCCTCCAAAAGTGTAATACTTTCCATTTTTAAACTCCAGATATAAAGTAAATGGACTGACCTCCAGGTTTGAATGTTATTTTAAATTTCTCTTTAATGTTAGAGTTTACTGGGGTACTAGGCATCCAGTTGGACAGAAATATTTTTTTAACTGAGATATAGTTTCCATGAGAATCTGGTAAATGTTACAAAATATGGTCTTAGAAAGTGTAGGGACTGGCAAGCAGGTAATTAAGCTGGTTTGATCTTGTAGAATGTAATTAGTGATTTCTCTGGTGATTAGGACATCACACCTCAGATCTAAAGGGCATAGAGACATGGCTTGGCAGAGCAAGCTGAGAGAACGTACGAACAAAGGGACAGGCTTAGGCAAATATTCTGAGCAGTGTGGAAACCGGCACATCGGAATAACAAAGAGAAAACCACTGAAACTAAAGCAGAGAAAAGGAGGGGAGCATATCCTAAAGAGAGCTTGGGAAGTCAGCAGGGTCTTCATAGGCTCAGTTAAAGATCTGGTTCTTTCTAAGACTTGTAAACTGCTGAGGCTTTTAACAGAAAGGTGACTCCATTGTGTCTGTACTTTGAAATGTTTACTCTGGTTGATGGCTGGAGAATGGACTGCGAGGGACTGGATAGGACAGTGAGAGGGAGGGTGAAGAGATGATGGGGCAGGTGGTAATGCTGGGAGGCCAGTGAGTCCAGGTGAAGGAAGAAACCTATGAGAGGCAGGAGAAAGACAAAGAGAATGTGTCATCCCTTACACTAAGAAAAAGACTCTTTCTACACTGACAGCTTAGTCAAAGGAGTTAGCTGCCAATAGACCAAGTAGGCTACAGATATTTAGAGAAGCCCGGGCTGGTGTGGCTCAGTGGACTGAGTGCCAGCCTCTGTACCAAAGGATTGCTGGTTCAATTTCCAGTCAGGGCACATGCCTGGGTTGTGGGCCAGGGCCCTGGTAGAAGGTGTGCTAGAGACAACCGCACAGTGATGTTTCCCTCTCTTTCTCCTCACTTCCCTTCTCTCTAAAAATGAATAAATAAAATCTAAAAATAAAAAACGATATTTAGAGAATATATTGTATTTACAATTTGAGTTTGTTGGTGGCTCAGGGCTGTTTGGGGCTTTGTAAAATGTTCAGCGGAATCACTAGCCTCTCACCACAAGGTGGCAGAGTACTCTCCCTCATCCAGTCACAACCACCAAAAATTTCTCTAGACATGGTCTAATGCCTAGTGGGAGAAGAGGGAAGTTGGGGAGGTGTATCACCAGTCATATAAACCCATTGTTGAAGTGGAATAAATGAGGACAGGGTGAATGTAAGACTATTGTTACTTAAACAGCTGGAAACTATAGACAGCCAGTGCTGGAAAACTTTTTGGGAATTTTGACAGGGAAAGAAAATAGAAAGGACAATGATTGAATGTGGAAGTGAGATAATTCAAGAGGTTTGCTTGTTTATTTTAAGATACAAGCAATATCGTTATGAATAAATGTCAGTAGGATGGACCAAGACAAAAAAATACTGGTTGCAGATTAAATGGAAAGATAATGTGTAATAGGGGATTTGGGGGAAAATGGAAGAGAATAGACTAAATAACACTGGTTCTGAAATGTGCTTTTGAGAGAATGAGCTGTTTTTAGTTCTTTGAGGAACCCCATACAATTTTTCATAATGGCTGAATCACTTTGCATTTTCAGTAACTGTATAACAGGATTATCTTTTTTTCACATCATGGCCAATATTTGAAATCATTTGTTTTTAATTATAGCCATTCAAACAGATGTTTGGTGATACTTCACTGTGGTTTTGATTTGCATTTCCCTGATGAATAGTGAGGTTAAGAGCATTTTCATGTATTTTCTTCTTTGGAAAAATATCTGTTCATTTCCTTTGAGTAATTTTTAATTGGGTTATTTATTCATTTTTTTATACTATTAGGTTGTATGAGTCTCATATATAGTTTGGATGTTAATCCCTTATGATATATATGATTTGTAATATTTTCTCCCATTCTATAAATTGCCTTTTCATTTTGTTGTTACCTTTGCTGTGCAGAAGCTTTTTAGTTTAGTGTAATCCCATTCGTCTCCTTTCTTTTTTTTGTCTTGTGACTGAAAAGGGGGCCACATACTAAACCTGGCAAGCTCAGGGGAGGCCTGTGTGGCAGCCTTACAAACTCAGAGATCTAAAGGAACCACATAGGATGGTCTGAAATTAAAAATTTCCTCACTAAAAGCAGTTCATGGCAGGCAGGTATGTCCTAGGCTAGAACCTTCTGACAAAAGTCCATCAGAGCCTGTCTATTGTCTTTTTGAATCTATGATAACATACCTTTGGAGTGTTAAATTTCCTTTTTCGGGGCCTCTCAAACCACAGGCACTGCACCAGAGTGAGACCACAAATCCCTTCATTGTTATTGTGTTAATTGTTAACTGCCAACTCTCTTATACTCACCTGTGTAAAATAAACATATGTCTATCATTTTACCTTTTATCCAATCCTAGGGGTTTCTCTGCTTTGCTTTCTCCTGCCTCCCTAATCTGTATCACCAATGGATTTCATGTAATCCATTTATACATCCACTTTTGATTGTAATATATAAAATAAGGTGCATTACTTCCATTCTCCTGAGGATTTTCTCAATCCATTGAGGTTTTGCTTCCCTGCAATTATGGTCAGTTTGACTCACACTCATAAAAATTCTCTACAGGTTTGAACATTTCTTATGTTGATAGCCTGTGCTTGCCAAGTCCAATAGCAGCTTTTTACCTGTGTTTTTGTCCAAGACTTTTTCAATTTCAGGTCTTACATTTAAGTCTTTAATCTATTTTGAGTTGATATCTATGTATGGTATAAAAGAAGGGTTTGGTTTAATTATTTCACATGTGATTATCCTATTTTAAATTTGTCAAGAGGACAGACCTTATGTTAAGTCTTTCTACTACATACACACAAAAAAAATAACAATAGTTACAATAAAGAGGGTGGGAAAAATCTTTAGGAGATGATGTTTATGGTCTTGATGGTGGTGACGGTTTCCTGAGTGTATACTAAACTACAAACTCATTGAGATGTACACATTGAATATGTATGCCATTTTACATCTCAATTATACCTCATAAAATAGTTTCCAAAATAAAAGTACAACCTGTTCCATAGTACCACAAGAGACTTACCTGCAGTATAAAAAGAAGTTGAAGTAGCTGCCCTCTCATAGTTTCTCTTCACTGAAGAAAATAAGACATATCACAATCTATTGAGGGAAGTACTCATTGGAGTAAAGTGTACAAGTTCTGTAATAACATCGTGGAGAGAGACAGTGCGGAGTAAGCAAGTAAATGAGTAGAATTGATAAGCAGAATTAAAGGACAACTTGAGATTAGACATCCTGATATTGGGTGGTACCAATATTAGTTATGTTCTGTTATCTTTTGGCCAATACCCAGCTGACTTAATGCAGGCAGGGAAATTCTTGGTCCCATCCAAAGTCGGGGTGTTCCTAATTGGGGATGGGCAAGCATTGGGTTCAGTCTTTTAGCAAGACAATTGTTGAAATGAGAGGACATGGGTAGAAAAGAAAGAAAAGAGAGGGCAAATGGAGAAAATAAAGAATGAGATTAATGGCTAATAGAATAACTGAAATTATTAATAGCTTGGAAGAATAGGAAATCATGGTCAGTGAAATGCTTGACCAGGTGATTAGGTAGGGAGGTTTGGCCTTTTGAAGGGACCATGAGATGGAGACTATGACCATTGAGTTCGAGAACTAAAGAACCTTAAAGGACAGGTATGAGAAGAAGAGTTCAAAGGCTTGAGACGTCAGCTAGAATTATCATTGTGGGTTCCAGAATCCCTCAATTTGACTGAGTCATTAGGAGGACAAAATGAATTTATTTCAGGAGACCCAATTCTATGAATAAGAGGAAATGACAGGAGAATTGTCAAAATACTCAGAGATGAGACAGGAGCACTAAATGCCATTACTGGGGAAGGATTTTCCAGAGAAGCAAGGTGAGTTATAGTCTGAAAATGATAAGGGGATTCTTGTGAGCCACCAAATTCTCCTCTAGTCTAGACCAGAGCAACCTGCAGTATGAAGGGGAAATAGCACCAAAATAGTGTGTTTTTGAGAAAATAATGTCCCCATGGAACAGTCACTATGTAGGTCTTCTGAAGTTCCATCTTTATGCTTTTTCTCTATTCCTTAAAACTAGTGCTATAAAATAAATGATGTTAAATATTTCTATATTTTAAAAAGGTATGACACTTGATCCTGTCTATTCAGAAACTACATTGATAGTACTATGGTAGTTGAGGAATAAATAGATATCACTCAAATCATACCACATAAGTTCTGCCACTGTTTTTAAAGATAAGAAGTATATGTGGTATATCACAAACACAGAAAAGAAGCTGCTCTTTATTATAATTAATGTTAACCTAAAACATGAAGGAGTTATTTTCTTCTTAATGAATTGCAGGATAAAAGGTAAACATATTTTTTTCTTCACACAAATTCTAGATTATAGCTGATTTGAATCATATTTTATACTTACAGATATAAATATTAATGTTTTCTCATATAAGACAAAGATGTAAAATCTGAGTTAAAGAGACTTGAATCTTTATACTCAGTAATGAATCTCTTATATTACTTTCTCATAGACACATACCTTTAAACAAGAATTCAACTGTAAGTGGTTTAACAGGGAAGCAAAGAGAACACTTGGAGGTACAGTGGGGAGTGAGCCAAGGAAGTAAAGTCAGTCAGTAAAAGACATGCTACCAAGACATCCTATTGCGGTTCCTATTGCCCAATAACAACTGCAACAACCTGGTCCAAAGTACCACTTAACAAACTTCCAAAACCCCATCACAGAATATTGCACTGCTCTATAGGCTTGTATAATGTCAGACAGACATAAAGAAATCCTCAAAACTAGTACTGGAGAAATGGAAACTAATGTATTGAGATAACAAATTTTAAAATACTCTTTGTCATTTTTCAATGTAAACTATAAATTAAAATTGTATGTAGGTCTGTACAGTAATATATTGAACATGATAAATTCCAGTTAAAAGAAGGAAGATTAATTAACTTTCTGGTAACAGGCAAAACTAGCGATGGTTCCATATGGTACAATCCTTACTGAATTGGCAGTTGTCCAAGAAGAAATTGTTAATTTACATAATTCCTTCAGGAGACGAGTAGTTCCAGTAGCCAGCAACATGCTGAAAATGGTAAGATTATTCAAACAGCAGTAATAATGATGATGATAACAGTAATGGTGTTTACTGAGTTTTTATAAAGTCCTATTCATTTTCATTATACTATGTTTGGTCTTCACAAGCAAACCTATGGCATAGCAGCAGAAGAAACAGGGGCCCAGAGAAGATAACTTTCTCAAAATCATGCAATTATTAAACGACAAAGTAACAATTCCAACTCAAACAGGCTGGCTTCATTCACAGTGTGCTCTAGAACAGTGCTTCTCAAACCTGAGTGTGCTCCAGAATCACCAGAAGAACTGGGTGCACCGCAGGTTCTTGGGTCCCTCTCTCTGAGCTCCTGATTTGGAAGGTCTGGTGTGGAGACCAGGTCAGGCTCCTGCTGATGCTGATGCTGTCAGTCAGTATCCTCAATACAGCAAACTTTGTTTAACAAGTTGAGGCGTTTTAATAGCTGTTTTCCCTAGGCAACAGCCAAGAAGCTAAGGCATTTTACTAAGAATAATGATGTCCAGATTCTAAGCCAGGTAATGCTGCCAGGTAAACAGATATCAACAAGTGTATTTTCCATTTCCCTTGCATCTCATAAAAAGAGAGAGAAATTATATTCCTGCTATAAACCTCGTATGTGAGCTTTATCAGGTGCTATGAAACAAAACAAATTTAGGGAAGTCTCAGGTGATTAGCATTGCATTTATTATCTCATGGAAGTATCATTCAGGTTTTGGGGGAACCTTGTCCTGGTTCCTTGAACCCTGGAGTGGCCTAAAGTAGCAAGGGTTAAAAATAGGACAGACTCTGGAGGACGATTCTAAGTGACAGTTTCCTCATGCAAGTGACAAAGGAGAGGAAGCAAGTGAATAGATAAATGATTTCAAAATTTATCTCTTGGTTGTCTTGGAATCCTAAGTGTTATTTGAACAAAACAATAAAAATCAAAGGCTATTGTCAGCATTGTTACATTGTGAGTGTTGTAACTGATGTGCCTATTGTGCTTACTATTGACAGTCATTCTTTTGAAACCTATCATATTAATTCATTTAATTCAATAATTCTGTGATTACATACTATCATTTCTACTTTACAGATGATTAATCTGGACCTCTGAGAAATTAAGTAGCTTCTCCAGTCATAAGTACTGGATCAGTACAGATACAACTATAAATGGCCAGCCCCAGGCACCTGCCCTTAATTGTTTACTTTGCTTAGGACAAACATGGTCTTTTCCAGATGAACAAACAAGTGTAGCTAAGAGGCATTGAAGAAGTTACAGAGTAAGTGGAAATTACAGGTTCTGATTTCAGAATTTCATTATTGTGGATTGAAGGGGTTTATTCAATGGAAACATTAGAACATAAGAATGTATTCAAGGGTTAAATTGCAAAAGGTATGAGAGAGCAACAAGATGATAAATTAAGCTCACTAATAAAACAATAATATTTTAAAGGGAATATGGGAATTGAGTTCTTCCATAAACAATACATAGGACATGGATAAAAAGAAAATGATAGAATTACTGTAGGGCTAAAAAGTCCATCACGACTGCCAGGCAGGTATTTAAAAAAAAAGTTTCTGTACTTTGGGTTAAAAACTGACTAAACAGAACCACTTGTTAAAGGCAGAATTCATAGTTTTGGTGCAATACTGATTTGTGATTTTAATCAGGGATGTATCACAAAAATAAGGTATCTTATTAATATAAATCAGAAGTAATGTCCTAGAGAGCTTCCTCAAAGAGGTCTGAACAACAGACTGTATAATGAATGTTGCAGATAATTTACACAGTAAGATAAGCAGAGCCTGAAATGCAAATTAGCATGCTGGGTGTTTATTGGGGAACAATCTCCAGATTTAGGCCTGACTTTGAAGGTAGAGAGGGCAACAACATTGGGCATACAGAGGAGCTGGATTATGATGCAGTCCCAATGGAGGCCTCAGTTACCCCCATGGGAAACTCTAAAATTAGGACAACCTTTCTGAGTTGTCCTGAGCTGGAGGGAGGTGGCCTGGCCTTTATAGTTCCCACACATACTAGCTGTTGGACATGGGCTGCCCAGAGAAGGAATAATGGTAATGAATAAGGACAATTTTATGAAGGACAGGCAAGTAGTAGAGCTTTCTGTGGGCAGGACTCCCAGCTTAGGAGGAAATAAGTCCCTCTCTTATTTCAGAGAGGGACCTGGGTAGTGCATCACGGTATGTATCACAAGTAGTCAGCGACAAGTGAGCCAGCTAAGTTCCAGTCCTGAGCATTTGGTAACCTGTTCGCTATAGGCTAGATTTTGTACTAATGGGTGTGACTGATGATGACATCTCCACTGCCAGGAGATCTTGTACCCTAATGGGATGTGTTGTGTTATCTCTACTTCTTCAGTGAGGTATATTCACTACTAAAATCTTTTCTTGAATGAAACAATCAAACGCTATGAAACCATGTTTTTTACTTTGACCTTAGGCTAATGAATTACTTAATTCATCTTAGTTTACTAAATTAATCATCCTGAGGTATAATTCTAAGAAACAAATATGATGGCAGCATATGCATATAATAGTTAAACATTGAGACAAAGATAAACATTGTAAATCTCTGTCAGAGTGTCATCCAAGAATTATTCTAAAGAGTAGCTAAATGATTTCTGTAAAATCCTGTAGTGAAACACCATCTCCACAACTTTGGTGGATAATGTGGGCATACCAATATTTGAACAGTCTTTCAAATGAATGTAACACAGTGTGAGAAAGAAAAGATATTTGGGAGAACGTTTGTCACAGAGTCCCATAACTAGTGATATAGATGTTCTGCATTTCATTTTACTGGGAAATATACCAAATGAAATGCTTTAACTCAGCACAATTGACACATGCTGAGAGCTAAGAGCACTCATTCTGGAGCCAGAATACCCTAGATTCCAGTTCTGATTTTGCCACATATTTGTTGTTTTATCTTAACAAATAATGCAACATCTCTGTGCCTCAATTTTCTCATTTGCAAATGGGAATAATAATAGTACTTCTCTTGTACGATTGCTGTGAGTAAAAACAAGGAAATATACATACACAATTGGTAACAGATCCTGGCAGATAGTATTAGATATAATTTTTATTGTCATTCACAATTTTATATGGAGATGTGTGACACTGTACCTGCTTCTAATCACAGTCATTTATTTATTGAACATACAAGATTTGCCATATCATGATCTTATTGCATAAGGTATCATATTAAAATTCTTGAATAAATAATTGGGTAGAATTTTAGGTTGCAGATGAAGAAACAGATTCAAAAATTAAATAATATGTACCAATAAGTGATGGGAGGATTTCTAACTTTGGTATTTTTTACTGGAAGTATTTACTTAACCTCTTTAGTACTTCTGAGAGAGAAGCTACACCTGAACTTTATTATCAAATTTTGATTTTTTAAATTCAAAGGCTAAAACAATGAATTGGGAGTCATATCTTCCTCTTTCAGTAGACTATTTAAATTAGTATAATTATTTAAATTATCTTAAATTATTTAAATTGAGGATATTTCTAGCTTTGGGTTTTTAAAAACAACAAACTGGAATCTTATTATGGAAATGTTAAGATCTTGTGTTTGTACAATATTTTACTCTTCCTCTGTAGAGTTGGAATGAAGAAGCTGCAGAAAATGCCAGAATATTGTCAAAGGATTGTGACTTGGCAGAGAGCAATGCACTTAGGAGGCGAATTACAAGTTGGTATACGTCTATATGACTCCCCTTTGCGCTCACAGGTCCTCAGAGATTGTTAAGTAACCAAAAAGGGTAACTTAATTCCTGTCATCTATATTTACATTTATTCCACAAATGACAATGAATTGGGGCCCACTACACTGTTTCATTAATTTTTTAAGCTTGGATATTCAATTTTTTCAAATTCCAGGTTCTAACCATCAAAAGAAAAGTATCAAAGCTCTCAGTGTTACAGAGTAGTTGAGTAATACAATGATGACTGTATGGGCAGATAGGTAGCTAAAGGTTTCCACTCTACGTTATTTCAGCCACCCACAGCATTGCCATACCTTGGGCTTTCGAATACTAATACAGTTGAGAAGTTATATTCAACTCTGCTGAGCTTCCCAGAAGAACAATTTTAGGTGCTCAAAAATGACTCCATCTCATGGCATATATAATAGGTGTGTCACTGTTAGTTTCCTGGAAAGCCAATACTACTTCCTACTCAAGTAAAGATTAATATTTATGAGGTTTTTTATTATAAAATATTTAACAATACTAATGAAACCTCCATATTTATAGAGTATTGGGCATCTTTGCCAGATATGTTGAGCAGTGAATTAGCAATATGTGTCTTGTCTTCCCCAAAGGCATTCAGGAGTGATATGCACTCCTGAATTAAGAGCCCACAGCACAAGTGGGATGGCTAAATGAGCAAATATTTATTTCAAGGACCTTACATTTTTAATACCTCAGCGTAGCTGTTTTCACACCATCAGCCCTGTTACAAGTCATAGTCTGCTCTGACTGATTTCACCCTTCTTCACCAGCTAAGTGGCAGAGACTGAAATGTTGGTTTATTTGATTTACAAACTTTGCACATTATCTTGTACTGTCAGTTTCTCACCAAATCTGAGCACCAGATGTTTATTCATCAATGAGAAAGAAGATTTCCAGCAGAGATACAAATGAGTTTGCCTCCTCTTAAAAGACATTGCTTGGATGACCAATAAAACATTTATAAAGTAAAATAAGGAAATCATCCCTGTAAAGTATTTTCATATTTTCAGACTATGACCCAGCCCTTTTCTCTCCTTTCAGATACTTTCTGTGGAGAAAATAAGCATTTGACATCTTATGCTATTTCATGGTCAGACGTAATTGGAATCTGGTACAATGAGTCTAAATATTTTCGATATGGCTTCTGGTCACCAATGGATGAGGAGAAAACATTTGAACATTATGCTCAGGTAACTTGTGAACTGGCAAATATACACATTGCATAGGTGACTATGATCCTATGCAAAAAATAGGAGATTGAGAGCAAAGAAAAATCATTCTACCCACCTTTTGCAAACTTATACTAAACCCACTGAGTTCCTCTTATAACTTGCAACACAAGGAGATGTGATTCCCTTAGTAGATCACTTAGAGTGGATGTTACCTCCTTTACATATTTGATTTTTATGGGAATAAAAAAATAATAAAATATCAATAATTTAAAAATTATGTTTGTAAATAATGAAAATAATTGTATCATACAGAGAAACCCCCTTTTTCCAGTTTATTTTTATTGTGGTAAAATAATATTCACATATATTATAAAAGGTATCATTTTAGCCACTTTGAAATTATATACCATTAGTATTCACTGATATTAACTACATTCAAATATCACCATCATCCTTCTCCAGAACTTTTCATCTTCCCAAACTAAAACTTAGTACCCATTAAACAGTAAAACAGTACCCATTCCTCTCTTTCCTCATTCTCTGGCAACTACTAGTCTACTTCCTGTCTCTATGAATTGAATCATACAGTACTTGTCTTTTTATGTCTGCCTTATTTCACTTAGCATAATATCTTCAATCTACATTCATCCATGTTGTAACACATGTTAGAATATTACTCCTTTGTAAGGCTGAAAAAAATTTTCATTGTATGTATATACCACCTAGTGTTTATCCATTCATCCATCAATAGATAATTAGGTTGTATCTACCTTTTGACTATTGAGAATAATGTTGCTATAAACATTGGTGTACAAGTATCTGTTCATATCTTGTTTAAATTAATTTGGATATAAACCCAGATGTAGAGTTGCTGGATCATATGGTAATTCCACATTTAATTATTTGAGGAACTGGCATGTTGTCTTCCACAGCAACTGTACTATTTTACATTCCCGGTGAAATTTCAAATGTTTACATCTATACTGTATGGTGTCATAACAAGATATCACAGGCTGGGTAGATTAAATAATATAAATTTATTTTCTCACAGTTCTGGAAGCTTCAAGTCTGTGAATATCTGGAGCATAGTCAGTTTCTGTGAGAGCTCTTATCCTGGCTTATATATGGCCATCTTCTCACTGTGTTGTTGCATGGTCTTCCTTCTGTGCATACCTGCAGAGGGGGTTGAGCTTTGGTGCTTTCTCTTATAAGGATACTAATTCTATCATATCATGGCCCCGCCCTCATAACCTCCTTTAACCTAAATTAATTCCCTAGATACTTTTCCAAATAGAGCCCTATTCTGGTTAAAATTTCAGAATATGGATTTTGAGGGCACATAAAAATTCAATACATAACACACATACACTTCTTATATTTGATTTTTTTTGTTTGTTTTGATTATACAAACTGCAGTAAGTGTGAAGTCGTGTTTCATTGTGGTATTGATTTGCATCTCTCTAATGATTAATGATGTTGGGCACCTTTTTGTGTGCTTATCAGCCATGTGCAGATCTTCTTTTTAAATTTTTGTATTGTTATTCTATTACAGTAGTCCCAATTTTTCCACCTTTCCCTACCTCTACCCAGCTCATCCCCCACTCCCATAGTCAATCCCCAAACTGTTGTCTATGTCCATGAGTCATTCATATATGTTCTTGGGCGAGTCCCTTCTCCTTCCTTCTACCATGTTGTGTATCTTCTTCGGAGGAATGTCTTTTCAAGTCCTTTGCTCATTATTTAACCAGGTTGTTTTTGTTTGTTTTTTAGTTGTAGGATATCTTGATTCCCTTCTCATTTCCATTTGTGTGTATACTATAGGTATTATCTATTTGGTTACCATCTGGATTATATGTAATGTTCTAAAATTGTAATAATCTGTGTTAAATTTTTAACTGATTGCAAAGAAAACTACTTATTTTCAGCTCCAGCACCTTGCTTATGTAACCATTAACAAATTATTTTTTTACATTGTACACCTATTAAGATAGAGTTATTATTATTATTTTTATGCATTTATCTTATAAATCCTATAAAAAATTAAAAATGACACACAAAACAAAATTATAATGATCCTCATTTTTATATTTCACTGTGTATTTATGTTACTAGGAATCATTATATTTTCATATGTCTTCAAGTTACTGTTTAGTTTCTTTTTATTTCACTTGACAGATTTTCTTCAGAATTTTTTGTGGAGCACATCTAGTGGCAATAAACTCCTTCATATTTTGTTTTGCTGAGGATATCTTAATTTCTCCCTCATTTTTGAATGACAGTTTTGCAAGGTATATGCTTTTTGGTTCACTATTTTTTTTTCTTTTAGAACTTTAACTATATTACCACACTGTCTTCTACTGTGTGTACTGCAAGTTTTCTGCCGAGAAATCTTCTAATCATCTTACTGGAGATTCCTATACATGATGAGTCACTTTATTTTTCCTGCTTTCAAGGTTTTCTCTGAATATTTACTCTTGACAGTTTAAATATATCTTAGTATTGGTTGTATTCTACTTGGAGATCATTGAGTTTCTTGGATTTGTAGACCCATGCCTTTCCTCAAATTTGAGAAATCTTAAACAATGTCTTCAATTAATCTCTCTACTACTTTTATTCTATATAATCTTTTTTTCGCTTCCAAAATATGTAAAACTGGTCTACTTAATGATGTCCCACTAACCCCTTAGGCTTTGTTGAGTTTTCCTCATTCCTTTTTTCTTTTTGCTAGTCAGATATGATAATTTCAAATGACCTGTTTGATAGTTGGTTAATGCTTTCTCTTGATTGTTTAAATATGTTACTGATCACTTGTAGTAAACTTTTGAATGTAGTTATTGTATTTGCAACTCCAGAATTTCCATTTGGTTCTTTTTTTTGATAATTTTAATCTTTTTTGACATTTTCATTTTGTTTATATATTGTTTCCCTGATTTACTTTAGTTTCTTTTCTGTGTTCTTCTTTAGTTCTTTAAGCATATTTAAGATAGTAGCCCTAAAGTCTTTGTGTAGTAAGTCTAATGCCTGTGCATATTCAGGGATGGTCTCTGTGATTTCTTATGTTCCTTTTAATGGGCCACATTCTTCTGTTTCTTTATATACCTTGTGATTTTTGTTGTTGTTGAAAATAGGGCATTTAAACAAAAGGAGCAACTTCTCCAGTATTTTCCAACTGCTAGGAAAGACCTTGATTGATTAGCAGGGAATATTTGAGACTGGGCATCAGTCCAGGATAAAATTTAGGGGTCAATTTATGTTATTTTTTTTGAGCAGGTATCTTTCCTGAGAATATGTCTCTGGTTTATTTTTAATTGCCCCAAATGCATAGCTACTTTTAAATGTCTTAATTTTCCACAATTTCTCATCTCTTCTTCTTTTTGGCATTTAACATGTTCTACAGTATTTTATTACACATAATCCTTTGCCCCAGGTGTCAGTGGGATTGTAGTTCCTCTTCAGCTTTAATGAGCTAAGTCCCCTGTTTCCCATGGCTTTTCCTAGCCTGAGATCTGAATTATGCCACAGATTACCATCCGTACTCTAAATCAGGAAAACAAGACTATTCCTTGGGGCAGTACATGGGAGGTTAGAACATTGCGAATAAGGTCCTCTCTACTCCCTCCAGCCCAGATGAGGAAACAGAATCAAGACCATCTACTTCCAATAATGCTGTGGCAAGCAGAGAGGCAGTATGTTGAAGAAGAGTAAAAAGTTATTGAAATTTTCTACCATTTCAATTATGTTTTTTTTCCTTAATTTGGTGTTCACTTAGTTGCTATAAATCTTTGACAGTTTTTCACAACTTCTATAAAGTTATTTTTGCCAGAATCTAGTAGTTATTTTTACTATATCCATGAGAAAATAAGGACCTGGAACTTCCTAATCCATCATCTTTCTGCCACCACTCTTCTTTGCCTAGCCTTTTATTTCACAGCATTTTAAGTCCACAAAGGATTTTCATTAAAGGTCTAATAAATATATATTCCTACTTATATTTATAAATTCTTCGCATTTTGTCAAATTTGTTTATATGTCTATAAAAATACACATTTTTCTGAACCCTTTGAAAGTAAGTTACTGATGTCATGACACTTAATTTTTAGTATGTTAATATGTATCTCCTAATTACAAGGACATTGTCCTATAAAACTACAATATCATGGTATATCATGGTAAATATCATCCCGCCAAGTAGAGGTAGAGATAAAAATTTGAACCTGAGTTATTTTGCCAACTCATTGCTCTGCACTATGCCTATTCATTGATGCTTAAGTAAAGTTTCCTCCATATTTTGATTTTTGTATAATCACCAAGCCACCTTCATCAAGTATCCTGATTTTCCATATAGATTTGAGGGAAAGAAGAGAACGAGCCACAGTCAATGATGGCCACTGAGTGTGATATGTATATGTGTTAACTATAAACATGGAAATCTTTCTGTTTTTATGACTTCCTAATAAGCTACACTCAAAGTACCCTAACAGCAAAGATGTTTATTTTCAATCATAGATAACAATATTCATATTATAACCATTTAGCAAAATATCATTACTAATAAAATAATGTCTTTATATTTACAGATTGTTTGGGCTTATTCTTACCTCATTGGCTGCGGCGTGTCACCATGCTGCAAAAGAACATCACCTCAATATCTCTATGTTTGTCATTATTGCCATGAGTATGTATTATACAGCTTGGGTTCACATAACTTTTAGAAATATATCCCCCTCCCTTATTCTAGTTTCTCAAACATAAAATAAAAATCAAATGAATACATCATATGAGTTAAGCAGAACTTTAGAGATAAAATGTCATTTAGTCATTAACTAAAATATTAAACACATGCACACACACTTCTCTTTACATCATATTTTTGTAAGTAAATCTATATATTACTAATAGAATGTCCAAATTCAGAACTATTACCCCTAGCTTTGCTATGTATTATTGGTATTTAAAGTAATATTAGTTAAGGGAGACAAATTTTAACTAGCTTAAGCAAAAAAAAAAAAAAGAAAGAAAAGAAAAAGAAAGAGGATATTTACTTCAACAATGCAGAGTATTTTTATAATACAAGGGCAGAAACATAGTGGATTATCAAGAATAAACAGAAAAATCCAAGCATTCTTGTATTTAGCTTTTCAGTGTAACTATTGGTGTATGTCTTTTCTTTAGAAATTAAATTTACATGTTCAACAGTGTGAGTATCAGTTCCTAGAAGAAATAATCTGATTGCTTCAGTGAAGGGCAGGTGTACTCCTTTGTCCTCATGCTGTGTTACCACTGTGTCCCATATGTGTAGCACAATAAAAGATGTTCAATGTGAACCAATGAAAATGATTTATCTGATAATATGCTACCACCTCTATACTGTATATGAGTTCCCTAAAATCACCATATATGTAATTTATATAAAATATCATATAATAGCTCTATAGGATTTATTTCTGGTCTTATTATGTCTTTGTTTTAGTAGTTAATATACAATGTGACTTTATCTATGTAATTAATACTGAGAAAAGTAAGATCTGCTTGCATTTATAACTCATCAATTGTACTGAATCTTTGAAGGGGTTGATGGTCTGTGGTGAACTTCTGGAAATAGTAAAGAAAGTAGAGTGAGGAGAATTTTCTTGGAAAAAGATTTTACCATGTTTTTGACAAAAATCCTTAATTAAGTGATAAATTTCCTTTCTAAGGTAAAATTTTAACAATATAAATATCAAAGAGAAAAAGTGTTAGGTACAATGTTCTTTGAGCCAAAACATTTAATTTATTTTTTAAGTGATATTAAGTACAAATCAGCTGTGATCCACATTGTTTTCTTAGATATCTGCAAGTAAGCCTGTCTTCTTTGCAATTTCAAATGATCTCAGAACTGCAAATTCTTACCTACTCACTCCCTCCCAAAACTCTCTAGATTTAGCCATGCTAGTGTACTTTTATTTTTTTATAATACCTCATATGTTTCTATAAAAGACAGTAATGTGTATCAAGTTTCTTATGATGTGGTGCAAGATGAAAAATAGAAAATCCCCATGCACTTAAAATTTCTTTCCTTTTTCTAAATTACATTTTATTGATTTTGCTATTACAGTTCTGATTTTTCCCACTTTTCCCCCTCCACACAGCACCCTGCACTCCCACAGGAAATCTCTCCACCATTCTTCATGTCCATGAGTCATGCATATAAGTTCTTTGGCTACTCTGTTTCTTATACTGTATTTTATACTCCCATGGTTATTCTGTAACTACCTATTTGTGTTTCTTAATCCCCTCACCTCTTCACACCTTCCTCCACACCTCCCTCCACCTGGCAACCATCAAAATGCTCTCTGTATCCATGATTCTGTCTCTGTTCTTCTCATTTGCTTAATTTGTTTTTTAGATTCATCTGTTGACAGATTTGTATTTTTTTGCCATTTTATTGTTCATAGTTTTGATTTTCTTCCTTAAATAAGTCCCTTTAACATTTCATATCATAACAGTTTGGTGATGATGGCCTCCTTTAGTTTTTTCTTGTCTGGGAAGCTCTTTATCTGTCCTTATATTCTAAATGATAACTTTGCTAGGTAGAGCAATCTTGGCTGTAAGTCCCTGCTTTTCATGACTTTGAATATTTATTGCCAAACCCTTCTAGCCTGCAACGTTTCTTTTGAGAAATCAGCGAAGTTTATGGGAACTCCTCTGCAGATAACTAACTGCTTTTCTCTTGGTACTTTTAAGATCCTCTCTTTATCTTTAACTTTTGGTATTTTAATTATGATGTGTCTTGGAGTGGGCCTCTTTGTATCCATCTTGTTTGGGACTCTTGGTTCTTCCTGGACTTGCACGTCTATTTCCTTCACCAAATTAGGAACATTTTCTTTCATTATTTTTTCAAATAGATTTTAAATTTCTTGCTCTTTCTCTTCCCCTTCTGGCACTCCTGTGATGCAAATGTTGGACCTCTTGAAGTTGTCCCAGAGGCTAATCATATTATACTCTTTTTTTTCAGATCTCTTTTTTCTCCTTCTTGTTCTGATTAGTTGTTTTTTGTTTTCTTATGTTCCATAGCTTTGATTTGAATCTTGGCTTCAAACACTCTTCTGTGTTTCCCTGTAAATTGTTCTCTATTTCAATTAGTGTATCCTTTGTTTCTGACTAGATCTTTTTTATGTTGTTAAGGTCCTCTCTAAGTTCCTTGAGTATCCAGTGTTTTGAACTCTGCATCTGATAGATTGCTTATCTCCATTTTGTTTAGCTCTTTTTTTAAAGTTTTGATCTGTTCTTTCATTTGAATCATGTTGCCTTGTCTCCTCATTTTGGGAACCTGCCTGTATTTGTTTCTATGTAGTAGGTTAACTGCTTTGACTCTCTTTCTTGGTAGTGTGCCCTAATGTAATAAGTGTCCTATAGAGTCTAGTGGCACAGCCTCCCCTATCACCCAAGCTGGGCACACATGGTGTGCCCTTCGTGTGGACTGAGTATACCCTCCTTCTGTAGTTGAGCTTTGGTTACTGTTGGCAGCCCCCACTTGTGTTTTGCTTGGGGCCACCCTGCCTGAGCTACAGAGCAATGTGAGATAGCTGCTACTTGTGCTGGGCTTGGAGATTCCCAGGTGAAGCCAATCTGCAAATCTAGGCTCACTGCTGCTAGTGTTGGCCACCTGTTGCTTGTTTGATAGGATTTAGGAAGTTGTGAAGCATGAGCCAAGACCAGCCATTCATATAGAAAAGGAGCTTGGGTGGGCCTGTACTTTGGGTCAGGCCGAGTCTCTTGGGATCCCCAAAGCAGGTCAAACAATGTTAGCCATGTTGATGGGGTCTCAGATATGGCACCAGCTTGCCTGTTCAGTCACAACAGATGTGGTTTCTTTAATTCTGTAGTTGTCAGGCTTCCATTCAACTTGATTTTCAATGGTCTGAGTGATGGTTGTTTTATATTTTAGTTGTAATTTTGAATATGGTTGTGAGAAGAGGTGAGCCATGTCTGCCTACGCTGCCGTCTTGACCCAAAACTTTTCTTAGCATTGCTAAGAACATGTACTTTTGCATGACCGTTAATCAATTCCTTATGAATATAAAGAAAAGTTTCCTATTGTAAATGGCTCTAAGGCTGTCCTGCTACTTAGGACTTGACTGTCCAAAGAGGTGCAAACTGCCTCAAAATATTCTTAGGATACCACAGTTTCCAGTTGTACATTTAAAGAGAGAAATTATCATCATTGTTAGTCTAGAAATAGTAAACCCATTTTAAAGATTATCACTGTTATATACAAGTGGTTTTCAAAAATTGTTTTTAAAGTTGATTGTGAATAATGAGTACATTTTATATGTTTTTCAAACATCAATTTTATTAGTCCACTTTTTTTTTTAAAGGGGAAATGAACCTGGCATAAAAAATCAACCTTATATGCTGGGAATTCCATGTGAAGCCTGTCCAAATAACTGTGAAGATAAACTTTGTAGTAAGTTTTACATTCCAGTTCACTTAATGTTGACTGTTGATTTAGGAATCATGAGTCTTTTAAATCAATCATTGAATAATATTTCACTGTCCTATAACTTTTATCTCAATCATTTAACAGGAAAGATCAACATTAGTTGATTTTCCCTTCTCCCCAGAGCTACCTAGACCATTGATGAAATCTATTAGAATGGGAATAAGTCTAAATTCAAGTGTTCACCCTAAAATTTAAAGACCCAAACAGGGGCACCCTAGATAAAACGTTAACATAAGTATAAATCTTTCTATGCTCTATTAGAAATTTCTGGGCTCATTTACTGAAGCCTTTAAATTAGACATATTGCTTTCAAGTTACCAGCGTTCTCACATTGCTTGCTGCTCCATAATTTCCCTACCTGCCTGACCTTATTATGGCATGTAGAAGTAAAACTTTTTAATTTCAATGACATGATATTGTATATAGAAAATTTTAACAACTCCACCAAAACTGCCAGAATTTATAATTGAATTCAGTAAAGTTGCAGGATACAAAATCAATACACAAAAATTAGTTCTGTTTATGTAGACAAATAACAAACTGTCAAAAAATTAAATAACCAATCTTAGTTGCAGTTATGTCAAAAAGAATAAAATACATAAGAATAAATTTAACCAAGAAAGTAAAAGATATATACACTGAAAAGTATAATACATTGATGAAGAAATTGAAGAAAACACAAAGAATGAAAATATATTACATATTCATGGGTTGTAAGAATTAATATTGTTAAAATATACATTAAAATATACATATACAATCTACAGACAATGCAATCCTTATGAAAATTCCATTGACATTTTTCATAGAAATAGAACTATTAATCTGAAAATTTGCATAAAACCACAAAGGACCCCAGATAATCAAAGCAATCTTGAGAAAAAAGAGTAAAGCTGAAGGTATCACACTCATGATTTTAAACTATATTACAAACTTTTGTCATCAAAACAGTATGATATTGACATAAAAACAGAAATATAGACCAATGGGACAGAAGACAGAGCCCAGAAATAAACCAATGCATATGTAGTCAATTAATTTGCAACAAAAGAGCCAAGTATATACAGGAAAAAGGGTAGTTGCTTCAACATATTGTGTTGGAAAAACTAGACAGCCATGTGAAAAAGAATAAAACAGAACCACTTTCTTATACCATATACAAAATTAACTCAATGTAGATTAAAAACTTGAACATGAAATGTGAAACCATAAAACTCCTAAAAGAAAACATGAGGGAAATCTCATTGATATCAGTCTTGGCAATGACTTTTAAAGTTTGATACCAAAAGCAAAAGCAAGAAAAGCAAAAATAAACAAGTGCTACTACATCAAACTAAAAAGCTTCTGCATAGCAAAGAAAGCTATCAGAATGAAAAGACAACTTATAAATGGAACAAAATATTTGCAAATCATATATCTGAATTGGGATTCATATCCAAAATATATAAAGAACTCACGCAACTCAACAACAAAAATTCCAAACAATCCAATTTAAAAGTGGGCAGAGGAACTAAATAGACATTTTTCCAAAGAAGAGAGTGACTGCCCTTAACGCTATGACACTCTCTCCTATCAGGCACATAAAAGACACTCACCATCACTAATCATCAGAGAAATGTAAATCAAAACTATAATGAGTTTTTTCCTCACACTTGTTAGAATGACTATTATGGAAAAGACAAGAGATAACAAGTGATGGTGAAGATGTGGAAAAAAGGGAACCCTTGTACCCTGTTGATGGGAATGTAAACAGGTGCAGTCATTATGGCAAGTGGTATAGAAGTTCTTCAAAAAATTAAAAATGGAACTATCATATGATCCAGCAACTCTGCTTCTAGTTATTTATCCAAAAGAACTGAAAACACTAGCTCAAAAAGATATCTGCACCCTCAGGTTCATTGTTATTACCAAAAGCCAGGACATGGAAACAACCAGTCTATTAACAGATAAATGGATAAAGACAATCTGATATACATAGTATTCATATATATAATATTTATGTATAGTATCTATCTGTCTATCTATCTATTTATATATATATATATAATTAGTGTGTTGTACACCTTAAACTAAAATAATGTTATATAGCAGTTATATCTCAATAAAACTAAGGAGAGAAAAGAATAAAAGAAAAAAAATAATGAAAACACTTAGGTCAAAGAGAAACTATGTTACATACAAAGAAAAAATCCATCACATCATATTTTTCTAAAATATTACATATCAGAAGACAGTGGGATAATGATGGATAACTTATTTAAAAGAATATTGATGAATATATGTGCCTGTTCATAGGTTAGAACCCACTGCATTTTTATTTAAGAAAAATTTCTGGGTAAAGAGATTATTTAAGAAACTTTCCTATTCTATACGCAGATTTTATATAATTTTTCATTGGCTAATATATTAACTTTTTCATTAAAAAAATGCTAGATAACTTATACTTCCTGATTTCAAAACTTACTACAAAGCTACAGTAATCAGTGTGGACTGGCTTAATGACAGACATGTGTCCCTGGAATAGAATAGAGAGCCCAGAAATAAGCCCTAGCATATGTGGGTGTACATTTATTTTAATAATCCAAAGCTATACCTTACTTATTAAATGGTAGAACATCAAATAAACAGACTACAATGAATAAACAAAAATTTTAGCACTTTATTATATATAGTGTATGATGTTGATGGTTTCAAAATGACATTCTAATTTATAAAGATGATTCATTTTTAATCTGTTTAGATATGTTCTGCCAAAAAAAAAAATTGTGGTTAAAGAAACCTGTTTAATGTCAGACTTAATATACTTTCATCTTTTTTAATAACTCACTCCTTACCTGTTTTCCTTTCTAATTTTATTAGCTTATGATAATCAAAATTAATTAGTTATTAATTAATTTTATTTTTATATCTTTAAGGAAATGATCTCTTTCTCCAGTGACAGGGAATTTTTGAAGTTAATATTGTGTAACCATGTTTTCTTTTCCTTTCAGCTAACCCGTGCATCTACTATGATGAGTACACTAACTGTAAGATGCTAAAACAGGTGCATGGATGCAGCCACCAGACAGTTAGACTATTGTGCAAAGCCAGTTGTCTTTGCGGCAAAGATAAAATAAGTGCTGCTGGTTTCAGCTAGAGTGTGATGCTGAGGAAACGTCCCCTGGATTGTATCTTTTCCCTTAATTTGCTTCGGTAGCTTCTGCTAAATTTCATTTGGTTTTAATTATACTTGAGATCCCAGTTTTTCACTAATGATATGTGGGCATCAGATATTTACATCAATGCCACCCATTCCTGTCTTGATACATCCTGAAGTAATATTGTTTTCAATTTTCTCACTCTGCAGTGAAAGGTCTAGTTCAACATCAGCCTCATATTTAAATCTTGTGATTTAATAACCTTGTGATTAGACTTCTCACGTTGACATAACTCAGTTGAGGGCACCCCTGGGTCCCTCTTCCTCTCTTTAACTCCTTCCCCTGCTTTTTCGCACATCCCACCAACCAGATGTTTGTCTACCCTGTATAACTTACATAAACTAAAAATTCCTCACTCCTTTACTTTTATTTTAAATCAATCATTAAAATAATCTACAAAGCAAACCAAGGGTCTAGTCTCATTCATTGCAAGGTAAATAGTGCTTAACTGCAAGTGGTTTAAGTGTCTTATTATTTCATTGCTATATCTATACACATTTCTAAAGCAGGGAAAAAAAATTGTGTGTCCTTACTTTGACAAAATATGGATTCAGCACCGATCACATATAAAGCTTAATTCACAGAGTATAGAAGATATTGCCTCCCTCATTTCAAATAAAGATGTAAATATTAGTGAATATAAACATTAAACCAATTGGTGAAGTGTACAGCGACGTGGCTACTTATAGAGCCTGGTACCTGGTATTTTATTTTCAGTTTACAGATTTTTTTTCATAAATGTGTCTTTTGTCATGACACATATAAGAAAGAGCCAGTGAAAATCAAGTTTTACTTCATGAATGACAATTGTCTGTGGGTCCCCAAATAAGCTTCACATGCTAAATATCTACAAGGAAATGTGACACAAATTATAGCGTAACTTTTTTAAAATGCTTCCCAACATTACCCCCGTGACCACAGTTTATCAGGAATGTTTGGATCACAGCAACACATTCCTCACAGAATGAAATCTCATGATATGTTCCGGGATCATCGTCAGGGGAGAAAGTCATAATTGGACTCAAGAGCCCAAAAGCACTGTTCCGTTAAAAACAAGTATGTTTGTGTGAGTGTGTGTGTGCACGTATACTAATGGCTGTCTAGACAACCTATGAAGCAAAGATATTAAAGAGCATCATTGAGGACAAAAACCTGATTAGGTTATTGGGTTCACAGTAGAGAGTAAATGGGCACAGAAATGGATCCAGATTACAGGGAAACCTGGAGGAAAGGCAAACTGAATGACTTGGATTTGAAGCCACTCTTAATTTTCATTTAAAAAAGCTTCACAAAGATACCAAGTTCTACACAAATTTATGTAGAACTTGTACATAACCTTAGAGAGGTATGTACAATGAAATGATCCAAAATGTGCAGACTGATAAGTGGCCTACATTAGGGATCATTGTGGATTTTCAAAATATGCTCAAGGCTTAAGCAGTTAGAGCAACATTGTCATGACTCGCTCTCCCTATCATGCAAGGGAGGGCATGACTGTTCTCTCACTGCTGAGGGTACAGAAATCTCAAGACCTTTCTGGGATTGTGTACCCTGAATCACTAAATAATAGGGGGACATGCTATTTCTCCTACTTAGATCAGCCTGTAATGTTCAAGTCTTTTTATGGGAAGGAAAGAGAGAAGGAGCATAGAAGTTTCTCTAGGGTGAATCCTACCACCTCATATAGAAATGAAATAGAGGATTTATCAAATGTATGTTCTTACAACAGCTAAGCTATGGAAGCAACCCAAGTGCTATCAACAGACAAGTACATAAAAAAGCTGTAGTACCTTTATACAGTGGAATATTACACAGCCATAAAAAAGAATGAAATTTTACCATTTGTGACAGCATGGATGGATGCTCAGTGAAATAAGTCAGTCAGAGAAAGACAACTACCATGTAATTTCACTTATATGTGGAATCTAAAGAACAAAATAAACAAACAAACAAAATTGAAACAGACTCATAGATACAGAGAGAGAACTGGTGATTGCCAGAAGGGAGGGTGGTCTAGGGTGCTCCTTGAAAAAGTTGAAAGGACTAACAGGCACAAATTGGTAGTTACAAAATAGCCATGGGGAAGTAAGTAAAGCATAGGAAATACAGTCAATAGGTAGGGTATTGGAAATATCGAGGGAACACTATGTAAAGTATATGACTGTTCGCTAAGTTGTATACTCAAATCCAGTTCATAATTAAAAAATCATATCTATAAGAATTTTTTAAGTGTGTCCTTTAAATAAAGCTCAATTATCTCTGAGAATCATAACAATTATTTTACTACTACAAATCCCAACTGCATTGAGGTTTCTGGCTTAAAGTTGTGAATTATAAAAATCATTATCTCCATAGGAACTGCCTTAAAGTACTTAGACTTTTGCAAAATGTATAGCAAACATTAAATTATGTATATGATATTATTTAAACTATACAACACCCTTCTGAGGTGGACTTTATTATCAGAATTCTACATATGTAGAACCAGAGGAAACAGGTTCTTGGGCAATGTCTCAGGAAAAGAATTTCAGCAACACACATGTAGGAAAAGTTTTAAGTGATAGTAACATGATTTATTGGAGTGAAAAGTGACAGTATACTCTTAGAGAGACAAAGAGCAGGCAAGCTACAGGGCAGCAGCTGCATGGACTCAGGAAAGGAAGTTGCAGAGGCAAAGGAAATCCTCTGCTGCTGCTTGCTGTTCCCCTGTAGGCAAGTCATGTGGGGTCCCTTAGCTTTTAGGAGGAAAAATGGCAAAAAGTACAAGCCTGAAAGAAGAAGGTCTCACACTGGGTTCTTTGTCTAGCTTTCATGCATTTCCCTGGGTTTGGGAAAGAGCACGCTTTCTTTCAAACTACCCGATCTCTTTCCTAGCTTTTCCCCAGGCGTGTGCTGGTGCACTCCCCCTATCCAATCTCTTTCCTGGATTCTCCGGGGTTTGTGTCTTTCCCTGGACTTTCCCAGGCTTTGCCCTCCCCCTGGTGTGGTCGCCATTTTGGCTCCTATCGTGCATGCACTCAGCAGAAGGAATTCCCTCTGGCCATTTTCATTAACCTAGCAGAAAAGTACTGGTTACCTCCCCATCCTCACCCCTTTCAGGGCTGTAAAACTATCCTCACTGCCAAGTGGACAAAACAGGAAGTTTTGCTCCATTTGGTGGAACAATGCCCACCACCCATGAATATAGCATATTGAATTGTTTTTACAGATTTACTGGGGTGACGATACCATTGGCTCCTTCCCCTTTTGTTAATATCTAACTAACTGCCTACTGTAACATGAGGACACTAAGGTTTCAAATTTTCTGACTTCTTTTGGATCACACAACTAGAAAGACCCAGAGATCTTGCCTTAAGGGCACCTTCTTCCAAACTTCAGACAGAATTAAGTAGTGTAACACCAGATGCAACAATAAAAGAAGTTAATAAGTGATTTTAAAGACTCTCATCTAGAAAATAGAGACGTCAAATTTAAGTTTTGAAATTTTTTTCTTTCTTATTCATTCCATTTATTTTATAAACAGGGCTGTGTGATTTTTAAACAAAACAGCATATTGAACTATTTACTGTGATTTTTTGGTGAATCTTTATTATTTTCTTCAAAAAAAATGGATATCCTGCTGTGATACTGTATTTACAATGAGAAAAATATACATTTGTCTCTGTGCCCTTCTTGGCACAGAGCTCCTAAAAACCTTGAAATTTCCTAAGTGATGAGAGTGATAAAGAGGTTATCAAGATATTCATAAGGAAATTATTTTGTTATGTTACTAAGGCAATTTTTAGAATGCAGTTAAGGATGGGGGCTGGTTACCTGGGAACAAAACCATATAATTAGGAAGTTGGAACTTTCAGTCCCGTTCCCTTGACCTGTGGGGAAAGAAGAGAGCTATAGGTTAAATTCATGAATCCTGACCATGTAATGAAGCCTCCATAAAAGCCCAAAGGAGTGGGTTTGGAGAGTTTCCAGTTCGATGAGTAAATGGAGATTTGGGGAGAGTGGTGTACTCAGAGGGGGCATGAAAGCTCTGTACCCTTTTCTGATACACTGCCCTAGGCACTCCTTCCAGCTGGCTGTTCCTGAGTTATATCCTTTTATAAAATCTGGTAAGCTAGCATGTATAATGTTTCTCTGAGTTCTCTCAGAGTTCTGAGAGAGCTCTACCAAATTAATCAAATCCAAGGAGTGGATCATTGGAACCTCTGATCTTGTCCGACTCTGTCGGCAGTAGGGGAGGGGACAGTCTTATAGGACTGAACTCATAACCTGTGGAATCTGAAATTGTTTTCTGGTAGCTGGTGTCAGAATTGAATTGAACTGCAAGTCACTGAGCTAGCGTCAGTGAATTACTTGGTAGAGTGGGGGAAAATCTTTCACCCACCATACTGGAATTGGATACAGAACTTTTTCGTACTAAACGTGTTTACAAACTACTCATAGAGAATGCTCAGCTTCTATACTATTTGAAGATTGCAGATATATTAAGAGGAAGCTCTCATAGCATGTCATCATTTGCAAACCAAGCTCTTCTCTCCTTCACCGTTGTTTTAAGAAATTTGTTATACATTGAAGCTAAATAGCAATTTTGTGGATGGTACTATTAGTTTAAACATGGACAGAGCCTGTTGGCAAGGATAATCCTAAGTGATAGGATGCCACTGAAAAACCACAGTGGATTTCTTCCTTACAGCCAGAGCAACTTTCAGCAAACAATATAGAATCGTAACCATTTTATGGGCAAGGCATATTGTTATAACTCTATACAGACAATTTTGAAATTTTGAAAACATGGACATAAGTTATCAACTTTATAACATTGATTATATAAGAAATTTATATTTCAGGTTTTTTTCTTCATTAATTGGTGTCATCCATTTGTGAGAAATGACTTAACTGTTTCACATAAAATTTCTTATACAACATGGGCTGATAAAAATTCTTGTATTTCTAGCCTCATTTTGCCCTGAATTTTTCCCTACAAAAATTTTTTAATGAAATTATTTGGAAAAATAATTTAAGTGAGATAAAGATCTATTATTACCCACTTGGATAAGCCAATTTATCCAATATAATTTAACATATAAAATGTTGTCTTTTCTCATTTACTATATTTTGCTGTGTATAATGCACACATTTTTACCCAAATTTTTGAAGGAAAAATAAGGATGTGCATTATACATGGTTAGTACCTACAATACCTTGTATCTGTTCTTTTTTTTAAAGGGTAAATAGTTTCTTTTTGGGGTGGAAAAAATTCACACATTTAATCAAAAAATGAATAAAGAATATCAAAAAGTCATTTAAAGCTTTTTAAAAATAATAGAAATAGGAAAGAAATATACAAAAACAGGTTTAGTTTCAACAAATAATAAAGTAACAATTAAAATAACACATGATTGTTACAATCAGGTTAATAAGGATTAAAAATATTGGTAATATAAAGTATTGGTGACTGTGAAAGGAACTGGGTATTCATAGACTCTTTTTCTTCATCTTCTGCCCACTGTAACATGAGGACACTAAGGTTTCAAAATTTTCTGACTTCTTTTGGATCACACAACTAGAAAGACAGAGATCTTGCCTTCTCTGAGCTCACTGAGCTCATCGAGCTTCCTTAACACCGTTGTTTGAACTCAGTATCTGATAGTTTTCTTGCCTCTATTTCATTTAGTTCTCTTTCTGGAGATTCCTCCTTTCCCTTTGACTAGGGAGTGTTTTTTTGTCTTCCCATTATTTGTGAGACTCTTCTTTTTTGCCTCTGCTTAAGTTGATCTGTCTTGATTTCCTGACTTTGTGCTGTGAACTTCTATGGCAGGAGACCGCTGTTTTTTTCTTTTTGGATCTGCCTCTGATGATGTCAGATGTTGACCCTGTCCAACCTTAGGTGGTCTGTTCCAGAATCTACTCTCTGTGGCTGTCTCCTTCAACTGTTAATCTAGTCACTCTACATTCAGCAGACAGGCTTAAACACCACAGGGAAGAACAGAGTTCCTCCTGGGGGTGGAGTTATTGGGTCCTTTCATGCTGCTGCTTGCTCAGGGGAACAGTCTGCCTGAGCCAGGTGGCTGCTGTCATATGGGAGAGGAGTCAGCACCAGGATCCCACTGGCTACTCTCTCCATTCTCTCCCAAAAGCCTCCATCTCCAGTCTCTCCTCCAGTGCCTCTAGACCACTTTGCTCTCCCTTTAGCAAGGGATCTAGTATCTGTGGCTGCCACTCTGTATTCAGCTGTCAGGCTTTGGTACCACTAGGCCAGGGCAGAGTCCCTCCCAGGGTGGTGCTATTGTGTCCTCTCAAGCTGTTGCCATTCAGGGGAGTGGTCTGCCTGAGCAAGATGGCTGCTGCCATATGGGGGATGAGTCAGCACTGGGATCCTGCCAGCTACTCTTTCAGTTCTCTCCCCAAAGCCTCCTTCCCCAGTCTCTCCTCAAGTGTCACTGGCCCACTCTGCCCCCACCTTTGCCAGAGCCCAGGGAAAATGGCTGCCACTACAAATTTTTGTATTGGCCCTTTAAACAGCTCTTTGCCTCTCCAGCCACCTGTCTCTGGTAGAGAGCAACCCTGCCGCTTTTCACAGCTGGCTGTTATCTATGTACTTTTTGGGTTCTGGTGTTGTAGGCTGAAGATCCCCACTTATGGTTTAAATCCTGCTCTTCTCAGGGAGATCCAAATGGCTGTTTCAACATCCTTCTGGTGCTGCTGCCTGTGGGCACCCCACCCATCTTCTCAAGTCTCTCTTGCACTCCTTACCAGTTAGGTTGTGCTAAAACTGATTCTTCTGCCTGTTCAAGATCATAAGGCTCCTCTCTCACTATTGTTCAGTTGTTTGTTCCAGGTGATTTCTCCAGAATTTAGTTGTAATTCCAGGTTGGTTCTGGGAGGAGGACAGTGTGACTTCCATTAACTCTTCCGCCATCTTGATTTTGTGTTCTTGTGTTTTGTAATAATTTGTTACATAAAATTTCTTGTACCTAATGTTAAAAAAATGCCAAAATTCCTTTATAATATAAAAAAACAACTATCTAAATGTCAATAAACAAATAATTGAATTAGAAAATTAAAACAAAAGTTTTTTTTGTTTTTTTCCTGCAAGTTTGAGCCAAAAACATGGTTTGCATTATACATGGCAAAATACAGTTATTTTTGATGTCATCTCCATTACAAATTGTCTAGAGTATCTGTTTCTAGATTTTTTTTATTTCTTTAAATTTCCCTGTACTTTATTCTCAATAATTTCAGCATAAAAGGTTAATATTTGTCTAAAGCTGATAGAATTATTCATCCTTCTTTTATAATTAAAAAATGTCTTATTTTTCATTAAAAATGATATTCTGTTTTTTAAATTCATCCTCCCACTATTTAAAAAAAAAAAAGACCCCACTGGATTATGATCATTATTACATTAAATTTACAGGTTGCTTGAGAATTTGCTACTTTCATTGCCAAGCCATACCACCCATCAACACAACATATTAAATTGTTTTTTATAGATTTAATTTTTCCAAAAAAATACTTATTGATCTTTGGAGAGAGAGAAGAGAAGGAGAGAGTGAAACATGGATTAGCTGTTGCACTTATTCATGCATTCATTGGTTGATTATTGTATGTGCCCTGACTGGGGATTAAGTTCACAGCCTTGGAGTATCAATATAATGCTCTAACCAACTGAACTACCCAGACAGGGCCTACAAGTTTATTTTTAAAGCTATTTAATAGAGTTTTAAAATATTCTTCATAATGGCCAAGAGTTTCACTAACTAATCTCTTAAATTGTCCACTGTATTAAAAAATAGAATAGAAATTATCAGACCTAAGTGAGAGATGTGATACACTGATAGATATCAAAAATCTGCATCAAATATTATATATAAAGAAACCAAAATACGCCTACCATTACTGCATGTGTTCAAAATATGGCTGGAATTACTTAAGAAAGTAGTTTAACCAAAACAAAACAAAAACAAACTCACAGAGACCAAAGGATGGTTACAAGAATGGAGGGGTAAGGTTATGGGTGAAAAAGGGAAGGAGAATATAATCAATAATATTGTGATAAGTTTACACAGTGACAGATGATTACTAGATTTAGTGGGATGATTACATTATAAGGTATAAAAATTTCAAATCATTATATTGTACCTCCAAAACTAATATAACTAATATAAGATTATGTACCAACTATCTTAAAATAAGAATTTTTAGAAAGAAAGTAGTTTAACAAGACCTAAAAGGTAAAAGCAATGTATGGCACTGATTTTTTTATGTTCAAATAAAATAATCACCTATGTTATCAGTACTTTTTTATTAAAATTTATATTTAAATATATTTGATATTTCAGCAAGAAAGCCAGACAAAAGCCAATCAAAAAGATGTTTTTTAACATATAAGCAATATTTTATAATATTATAAAATATAATTATAAAAATAATAAAAGTAATAAGGAAACTCGAAAAACCAATTTAAGCAACAACTTTATTAAAGGTTTTTTTTTTACTTCCCATTACTCTGACTTATTCAGAAATATGATCTTTTTCCTGGTAAAAGAAATCTACCCAGATTTTTTTTCAAAGATGACCTCTTTTGTGATAAATGTTTTGACTTTTTTATTACTAAAATATCATTATTTCACTCATTTAGTTAAATTACATGTGCACAGTAAAATTTTTTATCAAAATAAATTTCCTTACATATTTTGAAAATATTTTCCTCTTTTTGCTTATTTCCCATGCTTATTTAGAAAAGTTAGATGTCAATCTTTTCCTTGCATGTTATTTCTTACTAGAAGTTAAACATTTTTTTTTCTGCTTGTGATGATATTTAAATTCACCGTGTGTGTGTGTTTTAAGTCATGGCTATTTTGCGTGGTATATTATATGCTCTTTTAATCTGAAATCTTTTGTTCTTTTATTATATGATTATCCTTTTCTCAGATACTTTGTTACATTTATTTATGGTTTCTCTCTCATGACATCTCTCTGATGAATCTTGACAATTTCTTTTAGTTTCTATATATCTTAAATTTGTTATTCTCTGTAACTCTTGATATTTTTCTGATACATTCTGAAAGATTTTTTCTATCAATGTTTCTTCAAGCTAATTCATTCTTTACCTCTTTTGCATCTCACTAACTATGCAATCCATCTTTTTGAGTTTTTCACTTCAATTATTTTTTTTTAATTTCTAGTATCTCCAACTAGTTATCATTTATAATTAATAATCATTTAAATTTCCATTATGTTTAGTTCTCTAAGGGTATTTGTTGTGTATTGATTTTTTGAATAGTTCTGCTTCCTTTGGCCTGTGTTGCTCCATTGCTGCCTTTCTTTAATAATACTGGTGATATGCAGATATATTGAATATTCCTTACAAATGTATTCATTAGTTTGATTCGTTAAGTCTGTGAAGATTAAAAAAGGCTTTATCTTCACATTATTTTTCTTCTTGGGGCGTTTGGTGGGGTTTGAAAAAGGCACCATTTCGGAGGGGCTTTACATAGTAACCAATGGTCCTCTGTTCCCTCTCTTCTCTCCCCACAAGTAGGCATTTCCTGTCCTCAGATGACATCTTTGCTGCTCTATCTCATGAATTTTCTTCTTCCTAGTTGCTGTGTCCTTTCTGATTACCAAGGGCTAAAGGCTGCCAGAACTAAGTGTATTTATTGTTCTAGGTTCTTGGCTTCCCACTCTACCCTGCCTCTGGCATTGTCCCAAGATTTCTTTTGGCAGAGTTAGAGCATCAGTATTTAGAATATATCTCTAGGACACTCTTTTTATGATCATGATACAAATTTCTCTTCTTCCTATTGTTTTTAACAGTTTTCTTTGATGCTTACTTTGCTGGGGGTGGGGGGAGAGTTTAAATTGATTTTAGGGAAAGAGAGAGAGAGAGAAACATCTATTTGTTATTCCACTTATTCATGCATTCATTGATTGCTTCTTGTATGTGTCCTGGCCAGAAATGTAACCTACAACCTTGGCATATGGAGGGACACTCTAACCAGCTGAGCTACCTGGCCAGGGCTACTTTGCTGAGTTCTGAGACCAAAATTCCAAGCCCAGTCAGCACTCCTTTCAGCAATGTTCACCCCTCTTCCCACTGCCAACCCACTTAAGTCCATCTTCTGTTAGTCACTGGCCTGATTTTGACAGGGGACAAGGGAGAGAAAGAAATGCAGCAGAAATCTTATATAGGGGCCAATTGCCTCTCCTTGGACTTTGGGCATCTTCTTCTAAAGCCATGTCTTTGGGTCCACCAGGAAAACAAAAGGGCCCAACCATTTTAGGGTCCATCAATATTATATTGATTTTATGATTGCAAAAAGGAGCTCTCTTACAATTCCTGTCTCATTGCTATCATCCCTAGAGCTAGATGAGAGACAGAGGAAAAGTGTCTATTGTTTCGGTTGCTACTCCATAAAGAATTTTGTGTTGTCTTGCTCTTCTTTGGAATGTATATATTCTTAAGGAATATTTCTAGTAAGGTTCTTAGAATCAGTTATCCCTGTCCCCTTAGTGGTTTATCTAAGAACTCTTCTCAGTTCCTCTACTTAATACTGGAAATACAAAGACACGTATTCTTACTTTTTCTTTCTTTCTTTTAGCTTGGTCTGATCCAGGCTACAACTCTCTCCTCCCCTACTTTACCGCCCTGTATGTCAGTATAATATTCAACATATTATAATTGATGAATTCACATTATGTACCATATAGAAATTTTTGAAGACATGGAAAATTAGTGAATTGGGCATAGTTATTTATGTTAAAACATGTCTTATATTTTCCAGATATATAGAGGGTAGAAAATAATTGTGATGAAAGGTAAGTAGGTTTGTTTTATACAACTCAGTGGTTAGTAGTTTTAGTTACATTCCTTTACTTTCTATTGAAATTCTGAAATCTGCAATCATAAAATTTAATATAAGAAAATAAAACCATCAGGTGTGTGTAGTAGAAGACAATTATGCAGGTATGTAGAATTTGCTTTCAGGTTATAATTAATAAATGTATTACCTCATTTTATAATAAAAACATTCCTAAAGCTATATTGTAAAAATGTTAGTAATTGAAATACCATTAGAAAAATAACTCTGTTACTGTGATTTAAACTCTTTAGTTCCTGATCACAGTTTTGATAAAATTATAATTGAAGGGATATCTTGGAAAAGAAATTGTATTAAAAGAAACATTTTAGAATGCAGTATTCTTGTTATTTCTGGGGGCTGCACCCAAAATTAAGTGAGTATAAGGACAATCTGTTCAGTAAATGGTGCTAGGAGAATTGGCTATTCATTTGTAAAAGAATGAAATTTGACTCCTACTATATACCACTCACAACAAGAATTACCTTGAAATGGATTAAAGACTTAAATGTAGTACCTGAAACCATAAAGTGCCTAGAAGAGAACAGGGAAAAATCTTTTTGACATGGATCTTGGCAATGATATTTTTTGGCTTGACACCTTTTTATATAAAGGCAACAAAATAAAAAATAAAAGAAAGTGGTACTACATCAACTTAAAAAATTCTGCACAGCAAAAGAACTGATCAACAAAATTAAAGGCAGAAAATATGTGCAAATGGAATAGGAGAAAATACATGCAAATCATATATCTAATAAGGTTTTACTATTAAAATATATAAAAATCTATGCAATACAATAGCAAAAACATTTTTTATTAAAAAATAAGTATAGAATATGAATAGGTGTTTTCCAAAGGCATACAAAAGACCTACAGGTACACAAAAAGATGATCAGCATCACTAATCATCAGGGAAATGCAAATCACAACCAAAATGAGATATCACCTCATAGCTGTTAGAATGAATTACATAAAAAAAGAAAAAAGAAAAAAGAAGAATAAAAAAATTACAAAAGATAACCAGTGTTGGTGAGGCCACGTACTGTTTGTGGGAATGTAAACTGATATATCCACTAAGGAAAGAAAGCAGTATGGAGATTCCTGAAAAAATTGCAAATAGAAGTATCATATGATCCAGAAATTTCCATTCTGGTTATTTATCCAAAGAAAACAAAAACACTAACTGGAAAATATACATGCACTCCCATGTTCATTTCAGCATAATTTACAATAGCCAAGACATGGGATGAGGGGAAGAAACCTGAGTCTGTTTATAGATGAATGGTAAAGGAAATGTGCAATATTTATTGAGCCATAGAAAAGAGGTATATCCTGTCATTTGTGACAACGTGGAGGGATCTGAAGGGCATTAGGCTAAGTGAAATGAGGCGGATAGAGAAAGACAGATACTACTTGTTCTCACTTCTATGTGGAATATAAAGAAACAAACAAAACTTATAGAAAAAGAGATCAGATTTACAGTACCAGAGGCATAAGATGGGAATTGACTGAAGTTGGTCAAAAGGTACAGACTTCAAATTATAACATAAATAAGTAATGGAGATACAGTGTATAACAAAATGACTGTCATTAATACTGCTGTATGGTATCTCTGAAACTTACTGGGAATGTGGATCTTAAAATTCTCATCACAAAGAAAAAATATTATAAGTATATGAGAGAATTGATGTAAACTACACTTATAGTGATCACTTTGCAATATATGTATGTCAAATCATTGTATGTTACACTTAAATATACACAGAAATTTATGTCAACTGTGCCTCAATAAAACTGAAAATGTTATATATACATGAAGAAAATCCAGCCATTGTTAATATAATGAGAACAGTTTGCACAACACTGATGTAACCTGGCAGGCAAGGAGAGTGGACTGGAATGCACATACCTAAACAACGAAGACGTCACTGTTTCAGACAGTGGGGGTGGTAGACAAGTTCAGTGAGCATGTGTACTGTGTGGCTGTCGTATTCAAAATGACTTAAGGAGTAGAGTAATGAATCTGAATCAAATTTTGTGTTAAGCTTGAACATCCTCCACAGAAACTATTTGGCTGATTCAGAAGTCCACAGCTATGCACAACTGGTGATTGGCTTCATCACAACAATGTGCCCACTCATGCATCACGTCTAGTGCAGAGTTTTTTGGCAAACCATCAAATCACCCAGGTGAGTCACCCCTCCTACAGCCCAGATTCAGCACCCTGCAACTTCGGGCTTTTCCCAAAACTAAAATCACCTTTGAAAGGGAAGAGATTTCAGACCATCAATGAGAGTCAGGAAAATATGATGGGACAGCTGATGGCAATGGGGAGAACTATTCAAGGTACTAAGGTGCCTAATTTTAAGGGGACTGAGAAGTCATTGTTCTATGATAATGTTTCATGTATATTACATCTTTTTCAATACATATCTCTATTTTTCATTTTTTCCATTTACATGGCTGGATACCTCCTGGACACTGCAGACACATACACACACACACATATATAGCCTCGCATTTACAACTCCCACATCCACCAGAAATTGGATGTGAGCTGCACCAGAGAAGAGTTTATGGTCATGGATTAGACCCTTTTTTAGAGAGATCAGAAAGTAAAGTTGTTTGTGGGCAGGACTTCCAGAAGCTAAGGTGCTGAGTACAGGAAGGGACCTGCATAATGCATCCCAGCACGCTTGGATGCAACCTCTTTGAGAGAGGGCCACAGGAATTTCAGTTCTAAGCACCTAGTAACCTGGTCATAACTGGCAAGATTTCCAAACTATTGAGTGCTTTAGTATTCCCCTTGGCAGGAGATTCTATAACTTGATTAGGTGTGTTCTGACAATTCTATTCCTTCAGTTCTCTATAGTTTTGATAGAAATATGTCTTTTGGTATGAAGTAATTAAAAGCTGCAAAACCATGTTTTTGTCTCTTTTCCAGGCTGTTACTTAATTCTTATCTCATGGTTTAGAACATTCATTCGTATGAAAGAATAATTCTAGTACATGACCACAAGATGGCAGCATATACTTGATAGTTAAACCTTGGAGGCCAAGGAAAATAAACTGTTAGATACCTTAAAATTATTCAGGGGAAACAAGAAACAAAACTCTACACTTTATTGTCAATACATTTCTGTCCTTTAAGTGGATATACCAGGAGAAGATGAGAGTTTATTTTGTGTCACATACCTCCCTATTTTGTGTTCATATTTATAGAACAGCTCTTGCTGACATTTATCTGATAGCATATCTGTGCTTCAATTTCCTCATCTTCAAATGGAGGTAATTATTATACCTCCTTTGTAGATTTTCTAGGAGGATAAATTAAATGAAAACATAGAGTGATAGTAACAGATTCTGGAGTGTTGCATTCGCTGTTAATTTCTATTTTTCCCCATTTCAATTGAGATGCCTGACACTATACCTTCTCCTAATAAAACCTGGCATTTATTAATTGTTCATGTAATACAAGATTTAGCATTCATAATTGTATTTCATGGAATATTGTTAAAAATTTGGAACAGAGTTTGGATGTGAATAATGAGTCACATTTCTAAATGCAGAAACTTAGATACAAGGAAATGAAATAACATGTCTCAAGTAAAACTGTTAATAAATGGCTGGGATGGATTTCTACCCCTGGTCTTATTGACTGGAAGCATTTTCTTCAATTCTTTACTACATCTGAAAGAGCAGCTATATCTGAACATTACTACCAGGTTCTGATTTTGTGAATTCAACGGCTGATACATTACACTGAATGTTTTTCTTCCTTTTCCAACTAGAATATTTAAAAAGAATCTCATTTAAATTTTTATTTTATACAATTAAGGATATTGTTAGTTTTGGAGTTTTAGAAATATAAACCAGAATTTTATTATGAAAATTTTAATAAGTCCATGTACTGTGTTATCCTTCTCCCACTGTAGAAGTAGAATGAACACGCTGCACAAAATGCCACAATCTTTGTCAAAGCAGTATGAGCTCACAGAGGATAATGCAAAGGGGCAGCAAACTAGAAAAAGGTGTATATCTATATGATGGAACTTCATGCTCAGAAACCACCAGAAATTACTAAATATCCTGGCAATGTTGAATTAAGCAATGCAGACCCTCACCAGAGTCAACGTTGTGGTCGGACCAGCCCTTGTGGTTCATATTACGACTGCAAAATTAACCTCAGCAACAACCATCAGGAAACTTTGAAAAAACAAGGTTTATACTCTCAGTCTTGGTGGATACATGAAATGCCTAGGGTCATACAGCAAGGTTGTGGGAAGAGAGAAAGAGAGAGCATGGAATTGGGGTTCTGCCTTTATTGGGGTGAAGGGGGTGCCTGTAGTTTCACAGGTTTACTTTTTATTGGTGAATTTAAAACATAAGGGTGAAATAAAAGTGTGGGAAGGGAAAAGCAAACAGTTAGTTGAAAGGTCAGTTATCTAGGTCAGCCAGTTTTCCCAAAAGGAAAGTTAATGGGAGGGTGACTTATGTACCTAGCCAGTGATGTCCTTATTCCAGATGAATGCCTTGGAAGTGGATCCCACAGCAATCAAAAGCTTAGACAAAGACATTTATCACTATAGGCAAAAAAAACTTGTCAGGTGCTTACAATATAATTACAAATGAAAAATTACAGTAATGTTTGAAAAATTATTTCAAAAATATTAAGTGTACAATTTGTTAGAGTGTGGTCCTGATATGCCAAGGTCGTACGTTCAATCTCTAGTCAGGGCCCATATAAGATGCAAACGATGAATGCATAAATAAATGGAACAACGAATCAGTGTGCCCGCCCACTTCCTTCCTCTCTCTAAAATTAATAACATAAAAATGAATTAAATGTACAGTTAAGTACATTCACATTTTGGGACAATCATTACCACCAAACATCTCCAGAATTTTCATCTTTCAAACCTAAAACTCTGTACCTATTAAACAATAACTGGTCTTTCTCCCAGTCCCTGGCAACTGCCATTCTAGCCTGTCTCTATGAATTTGACCATTTTATGTACTTCAAATAAGGGAAATTATTCAATATTTGCCCTTTTGTTGCTGATTCACTTCACTTAAAATACCTTTAAGAATCATCCATGTTGAAACATAAGTCAGAATTTCCTTCCTTTTTTAAGGCTCAGTAATATTCTACTGTATATTAAACTACAGTTCCATATCCATTTATCTGTCAATGGGCACCTGGTTTGCTTATACATTTTGGTTTGTGCACAATTCCGCTAATGAACATGAGCATACAAATAACGCTTTGAGTCCCTGTTTCAATTCTTTCTTTCCTATATACCTAAAAATGTAACTGCTAGATCATAAGGTAATTGTATTTTGTATTTTGGAGGTACTGCCATACTGTTTTCCTGTGTCACTGGAAAGGGGACCTGGCCCTTAGCGTCTGCCTTGGGTCATCTGGTAATGTGTGTTCTTGACTTCGTGTGAGAGATTTCACAACACTGGTCCAGGTGACTGTGAGGATACATTTATTAAAGCTGAAACAGTAAAACAAGGAAGAACTTAGCATACAAGAAGCAACAGGAGAGCCTAGGTGGTGGGGGGGCCTTAGCTCACTGGGAAGTCAGAGACAAGGAGGCCTTGAGGACAGATTCAGGGGGTTGGCCTGGGACAAATTGCCAGCTGTCCATTGCTGTCCTTGTTACAAGTCTTGTGGGGTCCCCCAGAATTTAGGAGATGCATGTCTGTGGGAAGAAGCAGGGCGAGGGGAAAGACTTGGACATGCTCCTGGGAGGGCGAGGGAGAGGGCATGCTGAGTCCTCCCTCATCCTAAAAGCTTTTAAGGGCAGAGAACTCAGGGCAGGTCTCAGGGGAGGATCTCAATAGAATATTCATCAGCTTTCCAGGTGGATCCTCTGAAGGCCTTGGGCTCTGATGGTTGGTTCGTACCAGAGCAGAGGGTCATTAGTCAATGCAGCTGGTCCCTGAGGTTTTACTGCTTTTCTGGGCCAGGAACTGAAGTATGTCTGAGGCGTAGAAAGTACCCCCAGGTAGGAGAGGCCAGGGGAGGAAAGGTTACCCTGGGTGTGAGGTCTTTGTTTTCCAAGTTTTGCTCCTGTCAAGCACTCGGGGACTTCTGCTCTGGTCCTTGTGGCCACCTGTACCTGGCTCTAAATTGCTCAGCCAGTTTATTCAGCTATTTGTTTTGGTTTCCCTATTCCACTTGCCCAAGAATTTTCCTAGCCTCTACTATCCTGACTCAATAGGATGCACCAGTTTATATTTCCACCAACAACGCACAAGGGATTCAATGAATTCATATCTCACCAACACTTTTAATTTCCAGTTCTTTTTAATAAAAGTCATCCTATGTATATCTCATAGTGGTTTTAATATGCAATTCCCTAATGATTAATGATGTTGAGCATCTTTTCATGTGCTAATGGCCACTTAGGTATCTTCTTCAAGAAATGCCTTTCAGCTCTTACCTCATTTTTAAATGAGTGGTTTGTTTTTATATTATTAAATTTTAGAAATATATAGTGATATTAATACATAGGATATTTATATATGAGGTCTTCCCAGAAAGCATCCAGCTATGTAACATGAAAAATAGAGACATATATTGAAGAAGGTACAAGATATAAGAAACATTGTCATAGGACAATGATGCCTCAGTCTCCTTCAAAATAGGCACGTTGGGGCCTCACACAGTTCTCCCAATAGCCATCAGCTGCCCTGTCGTATTTTCCTAAATCTCATCAACAGTCTGAAATCTCTTCCCTTAAAAGGTGATTTTAGTTTTGTGAAAAAACAGAAGTCTCAGGGTGCTTGATGTTTTGCCAAAAACTCTGCTTGAGATGTGATGCGTGAGAAGGTGTGTAGTAATGCAAATGCCAGTCACCATTTGCCCATAACTGCGGCCTTCTGAATCAGCTGAGTATGTGTTGTTTCCCAGGAGGAATGTTCAAGCTTATCAAAAAATTTGATGCAGATTCGTTTCTTTACTCTTTCAGTCATTTTGAATGCAATGGTCACACAGCACACATGCTCACTCAATGGTGTCTACCACCCCCATTGACTAGAGCAGTGAAGTTGTCATTGTTCACACATGCCCATTCCAGTCGACTCTCCTCAGCTACCAGGTCACACGGATGTCATGCAAACCTTTCTCTTATACTAACAATGGCTGTACTTTTTCCAGATAGACCTTGTATAAATAGGATATTATTTCTTTATCACTGTTATGATTGGCAAATATTTTCTCCCATTCCATGGCTTTCCTTTTAAATAGTGTACTTTGATACACAATTTTTGAAATAAAAACAAAAAAATGTATCCTCACCCAAGGACATTTTTTCATTGCTTTTAGAGAAAAACATCAATATGAGAGAGAAACACCAAGCTGCTCTCTGTAGTGCTGGGCTCTGAGGGGGCACGAAGCATGGGGGAATGTCTGTCTTCAGGGCACCACTTGTAGCGCCGCAGCAAGACAGGGTGCGCTGCTGCAGGGAGTGCCGCTCATCCTGGGTCTGGGCAGCAACTGCCAGAGTGGTATGGAGCGCGCCACAGGGAGCGTGGCACTCTGGAATTGGAGGGTTACCGTCTGGGCCGGCTGAGATGGGAGCAGGGCTCTGAATACCACAGAGGCCATCCCAGGGTTGTGTGGATGGGAGCAATACACACGAGCTGTCACAAACACTTCTCTGGCATATCCCTCTAGTGGGGAAGGCCCCAAATCCCTTTGTTCAAAGGCTTTTATTGAAAGGGTTATCAGTGGGGCTAGGTAACAGGAATGCACAGGTTGTCTCATTACATCAGTATGTTAATGTTCACAGAGAATGGGTGATGTTTTGAAGAAAACAAATGGCAGGAACACACCTATTTACAGGATCTGAGAAGAGACAAGTAAACAAGAGAGGCGACTAAACAGGAGAGCGTAGTAAACACAAGAGTGCCTAAGGGTATAGGGTTATACCCTTAGCGTCTGTGAATAATATAAATTTCCTTCCCAGCCTGAGCTAGCTATAGCTTCTGAGGGAAAAACAAAGCATACTTTAAAGAATTTACTTTTAGGCCTGATTCCCCTGGGAACCGCCAGATTTGGTTTAGGACTGACTCTGGTATTGTTTGAAGCCTATGCCAGGCGGAGGGAGGGAGCTGCCAGGAGACAAGGAGACTTCTTTCGGATAGAATGAGGACTCTGGCCATGTCCAGGCTGAGCCGAGGGGTGTGGGCCTTTTAGCCTTTTCTCTATGTCCCCCAATTTCTTGTCTGCTACCAATACTCAATCAGAATCTGTCTTAGGTTGATATCTCAGCTCGAGATAACTTACCCATCATGGATTATGATCACTACAAGGCAAAGCAGAGGCAGGAGCTACGCCCCTGCCTGGGGGAAAAGTTTTGTCTCCTCAGAAGCCTGTTTTCTCCAAGGTGTCCCTGATTATTTCCAGCCTTGGGGCCCTCCAGCCTGTCAGCAGGGGTTACAGTTCCTGAAACCAGACAGGGCATTTCCCAAAAGCTCTCTTCTCATATGAGCCCCGACTAAAGGTCGAACCCACAATCTGGCATGTGCCCTGACTGGGACTGGGAGCTGAGCCTGTGACCTTGTCCACAAGACAATCCTTCAACCAACCAAGACATGCCTGCCAAGGCAATTTTTAAATTTTTGATATACACCAATTTATATATTTTTTTCTTGTATTGCCTGTGCTTTTGGAGTCATATCCAACAACTAATTGCTAAATTCAATGTGATGAAACCATTCCCCTATGTTTTCTTCTAAATATATGTTAGGTACTGAGTTCAGTAGCATCTCTTGTAGAAAACATGCATTTGTTAGAAATAATGAGAGGACAAACCTGACACATGAAATATTTGTAGGTCCACACAGAACAGTAGTTTTGATGAAAGCCTGCCTTCCTTAACAGAAGATAATTAAAAGCCATGTCGTGTAAGGAGAGACTGGCAACCCATAAAAACTTTCCAGTGTGAGGAGCAGTCAAGACATTTTATCAAAAGGAGTCACAGCAAACTGCTCTGATCAGAAAGTAGAAAAAAACAGAAAAGAAACCTGGACAAAGTTTCTTGTTGCACTAACTGTATAAAAGAATATCTATCAAGACTTATGGGACAGGGCAGGGAGAGGAGCTCAGAGGAAGCTGGAAAAATCATATATATTGAAGATATTCCCTTGTCCAACTTCTTTCAGACTGAACACCTATGATGTAAAGGATAGCATTATTATATCACATTTTACAGATGAGAAAATGAAATTTCAAGACATAAGCAAACTGCTAAATAAAATCCTACAAAACAAGTGATAGAGATGGGATTTGAATGTGAGTCAATTAGCCTCAAAATCCAATCCAGCACTCTATACAACACCTGTTTCCCTGACCTATAAGGAAGCCTGCATCCATGCTTTGATTTTATCTAACCAAGGTCTTACAGTGAACAGGAACAGGAGCCCTCAGTTCTTTCCCCTGAAATCCTCTGCACATCTCAGTGTTCCAGTGTGAAACTGGGATCTTCCTGCTTTACAATAAACAATGATGAGATGTCACTGGATGGAGAAGATGGGAAGGCAAATTTGTCATAATATTGGCAAAAGAGCTTTAAAAGTGACAGAACATGGTTAGGTCAAAAAAAAAAAAAAAGCAAGAGAGAGTTGAAAAATTGAGAGAACGAAGAGTGAGCTAGAGGGCTAGGTTATGTTGAAGAACAAGAACAATCAGAAAAGTTGACTTTGACCATCTGAAAAGAAAAAAAGAAACAAAACAGAGATGCTGGGGATACAAAGACCTAGTGATTTAGAGGCGTGAAAATTCAGAGTAACCATAACATGCAGAATGAGACCATGCGAGTGGGAGAGATAATGAGGATCAGAAGAGAAGGTGTGAAGCAAGAGTTCGAGGGCCTGAGATTTCAGAAGACTGGGGTCATTCAAATACGTGTTAAGGGCCCTCAAGTTGACTACAGGAATCAGGATGGACAAGTTTGTTCCAGGAGATGCAATTTTTGTGAAAGAGAGAGAGTGCCATGAAAGCCATTTTAGGTGGGACATTAAATGCCATGAGTTTCTTTGGAGCAGAACTTTTCAGAGGACGAACGAGAGGGATAATCTGGAAATGATAAAGGGGTTCTTGTGCATCCCCGACTTTCTGTCAAATTTAGACCAGAGCTATCTGCAATATAACAGAAAAATAGCACCACGTGAGTGTGCTTTTGAAGAAATGATGTCCACGGGGAGAGTCTGTAGAGAGGTCGTTTGGATTCCAAACGTTTGCCTTCTTCCTGTCCCTAACACTGTTTATATAAAATAAATGACAATAAATATTTCTATATTTGAGCAGTGTGATGTTGAATCTTGTACATTCAGAAACTGCTGAAAATCCTGTGGTAGTTGGGGGAAGAAATAGATAACACTAAAATTATAACACACCCACAGCTATGTGTAACAACTAGTGTTAGCCTAAAATATTGAGGTATTTATGTTTCTTCTTAGTAACTAGCAGGGTGAAAGGTAGGTTAAAAGAACAGCACACATTCTAGATTGCAATCTGAGTTTGAATTATCTTTTTATTTTACATTGATATTTGTTTCATATGAATGAAAAAATTCATATGAATGAAACAAAGATATAGACTCTGAATTAAAGACACTTGAGGCTTTGTACTTATAATTAGTCTCAAAATGGATGTTGGCACACAGAAACATTTAGATAAGGACTAAAGTACAAGTTTATATGTGAAAAGAAAGGAAACACTTGCAAAGGTCAAGCAATGAGCCAAGGAAGGGAAGTAGGTTAGTAAAAAGTGCATTATTAAGCCATCTCCCATTACAGTTCATATTGCCCAATAAAAATGACTCAATGTATAAATTTTTACACAAAGTATAAATTTGAAAATCTTAATTGTACAATATCCATTGCACTACTCCATGGACTTGTATACTGTCAGACTGACATTCAGAAATCCTTATAACTAGAAAAGGAGAAATGCAAATTAATATACTGAGAAATCATGTATTACTCTGTTCACTGTAACCTAAATTAATATCACCTATAGATCTACACATACTATATTTAATTTAAGGCATTTTTATCTAAAAAATGTAAGATTAGCCCTAGCCAGGCGGCTTGGTTAGAGCATCTCGCCCTACACCAAAAGTTTGCAGTTTCCATTCCTAATCAAGGCACATACCTAGGTTACAAGTTTGATCCCCAGTCAGGGTGTATACTGGAGGCAATTACAATGTCATTGGAGGAGTATTTAAAAAAAAGAAGAAGAAGAAAGATTAATTACCAATTTCTGGTAACAGGCAAAATTAGCCGGAGTCCCATATAATACATTTTTTACCAAATCCTATACTGTCCAAAAAGAAATTGCTACCTTATATAACATTGTCAAGAAAGAATTCTATTGGTGAGCAACATAGTGAAGGTGATAAGATTAATTAAACAGCAACAACAGGAATGAAAATAACAGCAATGGTGTTACGGAGTTTTTACTAAGTTCCATTCACTTTCAATATAGTAAAAGTTTGGTCTGCACAAGCAAACCTATGGCATAGCAACAGAAGAAACAGAAGCCCAGAGGAGGTAAGCAATTGTCCTAAACTCATGCAGTCAGTAAATGACAGAGCAACAATTCCAACTCAGAAAGTCTGGCTTCATTCACAGTGTGTCCTAGAACAGTGCTTCTCAAACCTGAGTGTGCTCCAGAATTACCCAAAGAACAGGCGCAACACAAGAGCCTGGGGCCCACTCTCTGAGCTTCTCATTTAGGTCTGGGGTAGAGACCAGGCCAGGCTCCTGCCAATGTTGATGCTGTCAGTCAGTATCCTCAGTACAGCAAACTTTGTTTAACAAGCCGTTGAGGCATTTTATAGCTGTTTTTCTTAGGCAACAGCCCAGAGGCTAAGACATTCTTCTGAGAATAAAGACGTCCAGATTCTAAGCCAGGAAAACATATATTGACAAATCTATTTTGTGGTTCTCTTATATCCCATAAAAGGGAAGAGAAATTTCTTTCCACTATAAACCTGGTATGTGAACAGACTAGTTTCTGTAAAAGAGAGTGCTAAGAGCCGAATGTGTGAGAAACAACATGATAGAATAAGTGTACCAGTAAAGGTAACATTTCAGGGGAATATGGGAGCTGAACTGTTCCCTAAAAAAGTGCACAGGACATGTGTGCATAGCAACTGATAGAATCAACAGCAACACATTTAAGTAACAAGAATAGGACTGAAGAAACAAACACAATTGCCGGGCAAAGAATTCCTCCAAAAAGGGAAAAAAATGTGTGTAAAGCCTCATTAAATACAATCATTTGTTCAAGCTAGAATCATTAGATACAAAACCTTTGAATACTGATTTGTGACTTTTATCAGGAATGTACCACAAAAAAAGGAGTGTCTCTTCAACATTATTCAGAGATAATGTCTTAGATATTTCCCTTAAGGGGGTCAGAATTGCAAACTATATATAATGAGTGTTGCAGGTAGATAAGCAGAGGAAGAGATGGAGATCCCCATGTAAAATGCTAATTGGGGTAAATCTCCAGATTTACACCCACCTGTGGAGGTAGAGAAGGAAGCAGGGTTGGACAAATGCAGAAGCTGGGTTGTAATCTAGTCACCACAGTGGCCCCAGTTTAACCCATGGAAGCTTTCAAATTGGGATGGTTATTCTAAGTTGTCAAGGTGGAGAGAGGTAGCCTGGCATTTACAGTTCCTAGCTACACTTATTAGTTCTTGCACGTAGGCTGCCCTAGAGAAGGGAGAGTATGCTCATGGACAAGGGCAATTTTCAGAGAGGGCTGGTAGTAGAACTGCCCAGAACAGCACTCAGGCCCTGCAGGAATAAATTTTCCCCTGCAGAAAGGGACCAGGGTAGCGCATCACAGCATCCACTGCAAGCAACTGTCTTGTGAGTTAGGAAGTCAAGGCGCAGTCCTAATAATTTTGTAAGGTGGTCACACAGGCAAGATTTCCTTACCAGTGAATGCAATGATATTCTCACAGCTGGCAGATCTTATCCCCTGATGTAACGTGTTCTGTAATATCTATCCACCCAGTTAGATGAAGCCATAAAAATTGTGTCTTTTCTTCTATAAATAAACTAAATCCCACAAACCAAGTTCATACTCTGCCAGCTAATGAGTTACTTACTTAATCCAGTGGTTTAATAAATTTATGTACATCAAGGGTAATTCTAGGAATCAACCAAAAGATGGCAGCATATACATATGATGTTAAATTTTGATGCCAGAGAAAATGCTCATAATCTGTTAGTTTGTATTCCAAATATTATTCTAAAAAACAGCTAAATTGTTCTTCATAAAAGCTTATCCTAAAAACAAATTTCACTTTTTGAAGCAATGTGTTGCACACAGATATAGTAGCAGTTCTTCAAGTGAAAGTGCACAATGAGAGGGTGAAAGAAGTTTTGGGGTATTATTTGGTAAAGAGTTCTGCTTTTCATCTTACTTGTAGAGCAGCAGTTGCTGGTATCTACCTGATAATATATCTCTGCCTCAGTTTCCTCATTTGCAAATGGACATAATTATAGTATTTTCCTTGTAGGTTTTCCGGGAGGACAAAATGAAAACATATGCACAATTTGTAACAGATCCTGATAGAGGTTGAGTTTGCTATTAATTTTTATTATTTACTATTTTCAATTGAGATGCCTGACACTATACTTGCTTCTAATCAAAGCTGTGTCTTATTAATTGTACACATAATACAAGATTTAGCATTCACAATTGCATTCCATGGGGTATCCCATTAAATCTTTGGAACAAACTTGGGGTATAAATAATAAGTCACACTTATAAATGCAGAAACTGGCATACAAACATATTAAATAATATGTCCCAGGTAAAACTGCTAATAAATGACTGGGATGAACTTCTGACCCAGACCTTATTTCCTACCAGCATTTCATTCAAGTCTTTACTACATCTAAAAGAGCAGCTACATCTGAGTGTTTTTAGTACATTTTGATTTTTTTAATATGTTTTTCTTCCATTTCCTACCAGAATATTTAAGAATCACCCCATCATTTTAATTTTTAGCCCAAACAATTGAGGATATTGCTAGCCTTGGAGTTTTAAAAAATAAATTAGAATTTTATTGTGGAAGTTTTATCATGTGTTTGGTTTTTACTTTTTCACTGCAGAATTTAAGACCATACACAAAAATGCCAAGATGTTGTCAAAGAAGCGTGAACTCACAGAGAACAACACAAAGGAGTTGTAAATTACAAGTCAATATATGTCTATATGATGCAGTTTTGTGCTCAAAGATCCTGAAGAATTGTTAAGGCAAAGGTAAATTAAGTCATCCAGTCTGTATTTGCATTGGTAACCACACTAACAATGAATGTGACAACACATGGTGAGATTTTAGAGAGAGAGAGAGAGAGAGAGATAAATTGATTTTTAATTTGGATATTCAAGTTTCAGATTCCATATTCTGATCATTAGAAAAAAAGAATCAAAGTTCTCAAAATTATAAATTTGTGGAATGATTTGAGGATGACTACATGGATAGCTAGAAAGGTCAAATGTCTTCCTCTATGTACTTATCTCAGTTTCTTACAATACCACCGCTGTGAAACACTCATACAGTTGAGAAATGAGTTCTATGCAGCTTTATTTTTTGTCCAGAGAAAATTTTAGGTGCCAAAAATGAGCCCACATTATGGCAATATGTTGACCATATAAATTAGATGTCTACTGCTAGTTTCCAGAAAAGTATTAGTATTTCCTACTCAAGTAAACATTAAAAATGTTTGTTTCTATTATAACATAATATAAAAAGTACTAATGTAACTTTCATATCTACAGATTTCTGGGTATTTTAGCTTATTGTTATTGAAGATTCATTTTCAGCAGCCAAAGTGAATAAAATTAAAGTGTTTTAGGTATTTTCCAAAACCCCTTGCACAAATTTCTCTATATTGTATAGCAAATGTCATGTGTCAGTTTTTTTTAATTTCTCAAATTCACTAGTTATATATAAGCATATGTACGATTTTCCCACTCTCCATTTCCTTCCTTAAAAATACATAGCAGGAAAAAGTGACGATTAAAGGATTTTAGAATGCATCTTTGGATGTTGAAGAAAAGACTGGGTGGTGTTTTTTTAAGCAATAGGGAATTAAACTTTCCCTTGTAGACATCATCAAGACATAGCATTAGCAACAAAATAAGACTCTTTAAGTCAGAAAACTGCAAAAACTACACTGAAAAGCATAGGGAAAATACTGAATCATTTATTTCAAGCTTGGAAAGCGCTCAATCATCAAAATTCTCAAGATACCGTAAACTGCTTCTAACTGCTACTCTATTAACCCATCTGGATCACATTTAATAGCTTGAACTCCATAAAATGCATGGGAGGAGGAAAAAGATCAACAAACATCCTGTACAGCAAACTAACCTCTCTCCTCTGGACTTTGGACTTCCACTAAAGGCCACTTCTCTCTGCTCTCCGTAAAATGCAAGAACTAACCAATATTAGGCTCATATCAACATCCTACAGGCTTTATTAGTTACTAAAAGGAACTGTACTTCCTTGTCTCACTGCTGGCAACTCCAGTTGCAGTAAGATGAAGGCCATTTTAACTGTGTTCTTTGATTGGAAAGGTGCTGTCCATCATGTGTACACCTCTCCAGACCAAACAATTAATGAGTACTACCTCAGTGTTCTTCATCAGTTGAGAGATGCAATACAATGAAAGCTGCTGCAGCTATAGGCAACTGGTGATTGGAAGCTTCATCATGACAACGCGCCTGCTCATGCACCATGTCTCATGCAGAGTTTTTTGGCAAAACATTAAATCACCCAGGTGGCTCAGACTCCCTACAGCCCAAATTTGGCACCTTGCAACTGGTCTGGCTTTTCCCAAAACTAAAATCACCTTTGAAAGGGAAGAGATTTCAGACCCATCAATGAGATTCAGGAAAATACAATGGAGCAGCTGATGGTGGTTAGGAGAACTGTGTGATGTCCCAACGTGCCTGCTTTGAAGGGGACTGAGGCATCATCACCTTTTCAACAATGCTTCTTGTATCTTGTGTCGTCATTTTTCATAACACATGGCTGGATACTTTCTGGACAGACCTGTGTTTTCTCATTCTTTGCTTTTTCTGTCTCTATACCTAATGTAGACTACATTTTTTTCTCCTCCCCTACCTGCACTCTTTCTCTATGGGAATGTTATCATCAACATTTTGTAATAAATTAAGCCACACGGTATGTTTTCTAAAGGGATTGCACCATTTTTACATTCCTACCACCAATAAATGAGGGTCCTGGTTTCTCCACATCCTTGCCAACACTTGTTTTTGTCTGTCTTTTTTATTATTATTATAGCTATCCTATTGAGTGAGACCTCAAATAATTTTTGTCGAAGTCTTTATGCTATTTGACATGAGGAAACTGCCATATTAACTAATAGCAAAGCCAGTTTTAATTTCTAAATCAATCAGCCATAAATACTTTTTACAAAAATAAAATCTCTCACTCATTTTCAACGCAGACATGTTCATTCTTATGAAAATCCTCTTTTCAGCTCAATTTCTAGGCTGTACAGGTAGTAAATCAAAGAGAAGAGAGAAAATGTAAAGGACTTCATCATAACTTTGCAGCCTGAAAAAATGTTCCCATCATCCTTAGAGTTTCACGGATATTCTCTTTGCTTCGATCTCATGGGCTTTTCCTCAAGAAGCCACCAAGCATTCTCTCACAGTAGCCTGAGAATGGAAGAAGCGTGACAGCGGAAATACAGTCCCAACCCTCTCCCTAGAAAGTATCTAGAGGCAAAGGTTAACACCAACCTATACTCTTAACAGAAATATTTATCAAGACAAGGAAAAAACCAGAAGCATACTATGTTGCCTTGAATAAACAAAATTTCACACGCCCATTATTTCAAATCCACTTTCTTGGGTTCTGTATGTGATTTTGTACCTCAATATAATTAGTACTTGAAATGGGTGAGAGTAATACCTTTGTTTGTTTGTTTGTTTTAATAATAAGCACAATTGTCAAAAAGAGGTATGGAAAAAACCAGCGGGAGGCTTGGACTTCAGTACGGATCTTCATTACTCCAGGATTCCTTTCCTTCCTCAACGGTCATTCATGCCAGGTATCAATCCAGACGCATCTTCAGCTGTGGCCGTTGAGCAGTTTGAATCAGCACCAAGCAACCTACTCTAAATCCAGATTGACAGGACCATCGACCAATCACAGAAATAGGTTTCCTTTCCCCAGTCCAATCATAACTGCTGCTTGGAAGAGACTTACTGCTGCGAAGAAATGGGTGAGTTAAAGGGAGGGGCATTAGAAACACCACGGAACCGAGCCTTCCTCCAGTAATAAAGTGGTTCTTCAGTATTGTATTTGTATTGCCAAGATGTCTCTTTCTAACAAGTTAACTTTGGACAAACTGGATGTAAAAGGTAAAAGAGTCATTATGAGAGTAGACTTCAACGTTCCCATGAAGAAGAATCAGATTACAAATAACCAGAGAATCAAGGCTTCAGTCCCAAGCATCAAGTTCTGCCTCGATAATGGAGCCAAGTCAGTAGTTCTTATGAGTCATCTGGGTCGACCTGATGGTGTTCCCATGCCAGATAAATACTCCTTGGAGCCTATTGCTGCTGAGCTCAAATCCTTGCTGGGTAAGGATGTTCTGTTCCTGAAGGACTGTGTGGGTCCAGAAGTAGAAAAAGCCTGTGCAAACCCAGCTACTGGTTCAGTAATCTTGCTGGAGAATTTACGCTTTCATGTGGAGGAAGAAGGGAAGGGCCAAGATCCTTCTGGAAAAAAGCTTACAGCTGAACCACATAAAATAAAAGCCTTCCAAGAATCACTCTCAAAGCTAGGGGATGTCTATGTCAATGACGCATTTGGCACTGCTCACCGGGCCCACAGTTCTATGGTGGGAGTGAATCTGCCTCAGAAGGCATCTGGATTCCTGATGAAGAAAGAACTGGATTACTTTGCCAAAGCCTTAGAAAACCCAGAGAGACCCTTTCTGGCTATACTTGGTGGAGCCAAAGTGGCAGACAAGATCCAACTCATCAAAAATATGCTGGACAAGGTCAATCAGATGATTATTGGTGGTGGAATGGCTTATACCTTCCTTAAGGTACTCAACAACATGGAGATCGGTGCCTCCCTCTTTGATGAAGAGGGAGCCAAGATTGTGAATGATATCATGGCCAAAGCCAATAAGAATGGTGTGACCATTACCTTTCCTGTTGACTTTGTCACTGCTGACAAGTTTGAGGAGAATGCTAAGGTTGGTCAAGCTACATTAGCATCAGGCATACCTGCTGGCTGGATGGCATTGGACTGTGGTCCTGAGACCAACAAGAAGTATGCTCAAGTTGTAGCCCAAGCCAAGCTAATTGTGTGGAATGGACCTGTAGGGGTATTTGAGTGGGATGCCTTTGCTAAGGGAACCAAAGCCCTTATGGATGAAATTGTGAAAGCCACTTCCAGGGGGTGTATCACCATTATAGGAGGTGGAGACACTGCCACTTGCTGTGCCAAATGGAACACTGAAGATAAAGTCAGCCATGTGAGCACTGGAGGAGGTGCCAGTCTAGAGCTTCTGGAGGGTAAAGTCCTTCCTGGAGTGGATGCCCTCAGCAACCTGTAGTTGACAAAGTGTTCCTTCCTACTGCTTCCTGTCCACAGCCCTTTAGTCAGCTTAGTGCCTTTATCCCTCAACTTGACTTTTGTTAAAATCTACCTGTGTATCAAGACCTAGGCAATGACCAAGTCATGGACCATCAGCATCCCTTAACATCAGCATAGCAATGCAATTCACTTTAGTTCTGTCATGCATTTACTTATTCTCTTAAAGATCTCATTTGAACTTCACCATTGTGATTCATAGGAAAGTGGATTGCCTATTAAAGTGAGGTAAATAAGTTGAATCTCTCCTCCTTTTTATTTCAGTCTAGCTTTGTTATTGTCTCACTACTTGAAACATGGAAACAAGACAAAACACTAATTTTTGAGGTAGGAAGGGGTAGAAGTTGACACATACTTCTTGTTTAATAATTTTTATTAAACAATAAAAATGCCCAAATAATCTGAGAAAGAAAATTACATTTAAGAACTCAGGAGTACTACTAAAGCTCTGCTAAGAGGGAATTTCTTACTAAATAAGGAAGATGGGAAATAAAACATTCTTATTAAACCCATAAAGTTAAAAAATAAAAGATGTTAAACCCAAGGAAGGTATATCTGTGCATATGGATGCACAAGAGACACACACATGTCTGTTAACATGGGAGCTACAAATCTAAGCCAGGTCTCAAAAAAGTATTTTCTTGTTAAATCAGATATTGTTTAATAAATAGATAATATAACTGCTAAATCTAAAAACTTGGTTTTTGAGACACATGGGAAATACGTGTAAAGTAGTTTTAGCCATGGGGAAAATGGAGATATAAAAACTCTTCTATATTAGAAAACAGAATAAGACAACACTAAGAAATGTAGAATAAGTGAAAATACCTACTGGAGAATATTTTGCATACTTATGTAGACAGAATGGTTGAGGGCAATGTTGGTATCAAATTAAAAGTAAAAATGCAGAGTAAATTTTCCCAGCTGTCATGACCTATGTCCCATAGGCCCAGATGAATTCTATATATTCAGCATTCTGAATAATTGAACTTAAAATATAACCTCAGCATACCTAAAATTTCAACTTATTTCTAAGGACAATGTTAATAATGTCATTGTAATCCCAGGGAAGATGTAGGAATTAAGGTAAAAACAAGTAAAAATGAAAACCAGTATTATTATTAGTAGTAGTTCAAACAAGATTATAGCATATTACTGTCTTGTATGTAAGACTAGTGCACATAGGAGTGGTCTTCATCATGATGTCATCTAGAAAACCAACTGGTGACACAAACCTGTTATTCTAAATAAGTGAGTTTCATCCCTGTGTCTGAGGTGTCTGAGCTTTTACTACTTGATAGCCAGCAGAGTTAAAGAAAAACTCTGGTTATTTAAAATGGGAATTTATTTTTTAAAAATACATGACCCAAAAAGTTCAGAAAAATTTTTTTCACATACTCTATTGGCTATCACTTGTATGATAAGGGCTATTTTGCAAGGGAGGCTTAGGAATGCATTCTCTTTACTTGCATATCTTGTATTCAACTAAAAAAGGAATAGATTCTATTACTAATAGGTTCTACTACTAAAGTAGGAGTGAATAAATACTGGAGTAAAATTCATGGTTTCTGACAGACTGTCAAAGACATAGAAAAACTACATCACCCAGGGATATCCAATATGGGAAACTAAGAAGTATAGTTATTTATTTTTCTTATAACTCCAACACTTCTCTCTAAACATACCCAATATAGAATGGTAGAAAATTGGAAACTGTAATAAAAATCCTCACCTAAAAAGTCATTGGCTCATTAGAATTATAAATAAATTATGCTGGATCAAAGTGTTAAGAACTCCCTGAGCTGGTAGTGGAAGAATTTTCTTGGTTAGACTGTGGCTTTGTTCTCTGGGAGGCAGTCTCTTATTCATTGTCCATTTTGGCCTCAAATTTGGTCATCTGGGAAATTTTCCTTTTTTCCTAATCTTTCTGAAGTGAGTGTTGGCAAGCTAAGCCACATTAGGTGACTGCAAATCTTTCCCAGCTTTCTTCTTGCTGGTGCAATTTCAAGAAAGCAATGATTTCTCATTATAGCATGCACTCAAAGCCATTCAGGGCCAGACCTGTGATTTTGCAACTTTCTCAAGTAGCAGGATTTCTGGTCTGTATAATTATATAGGAAAGAACCTCACCCCAAAATTTCTTCTAGTTATAATTCTTAATCCTCTGGTTCTTGCTTTTAACTATTTTGCTGGGCCCACTGTCTCCTTCTTCATCTTAAAAGTGGTTAACTGGTGGCACTCTGAAAAGGTAAGCAGGAATGAGAAAGGTGCACCTATAATTTGGTCTTTGCCAACAGACTCCTTGACTGAAAAGTCCAACAATTTGAGAAAACTGTGACAATCTTTTACTTGCCATTTGTGGTATTGAGACAGATTTTTCAACTCAGAACTCACTTTCCTGATCTATTAGTCAATTTAGGATACAAGCAATAAGCAGATTGTTCAATATTTCCTGATGGTGCTCATTTCTAAATTTTTTTTTGTTCAGTTAGAGTTGTTCCCATTTTTACCCCATTGCCCTCCCCTGCCCTGTCCACTGCACTCCCCACCCCCAGAGTCAATCCTCCCCTGCTGTTGTCTTTGTCCCTGGGTCCCTTATGTATGTTCCTTGACGACCTTTCCCTTTCTTTCCCCCATTATCCTCCTTCCCCTTCCCCCTGGTTACTATCAGATTGTTATTTCCATGTCTCTGGTTATATTTTGCTCACTTATTTGTTTCGTTAATTAGGTTCTACTCATAGGTGACATCATATATTTTTCTTTCACCTCCTGGTTTATTTCACTTAGCATAATACTGTCTAGTTCCATCCATTTTTCAAAGATTTTATTTACTGGGTCCAGCAGAAATAATGCCTTTGAGTATGGTTGGTAGGGTACATAAATGTCTCACAAGAGACAGATAGCAATTTGAACATTTCACCTAAAATGTCATATGGTGTGCTTTGAGTGTGATATTGTTATGTTACAGAATTACGTGCCTATGATTTTGTAATAAAAGATATTTATGTAATAAAAAGAGGTGTTATTTATGCTGGACCCTGTATTTATTTTTAGAGAGAGAGAGGAGAAAAGAGGGAGAAAAAGAGGGAAGAAACATTGAAGTGAAAGAGAAACATCAATTGGTTGCCTCTCATATATACCCCAACCAGGGACCAAGCCCACAACCCAGACAAGTGTCCCGACCAGGAATCAAATGTGGCAACCTTTCGCTTTGCAGGATGGGACCCAACCAACTGAGCCATCCTGGTTAGGGCTTTAACTTTATTTCATTTAGTGTTAGTATTAATGTATTTTAGTGATGAAATATTAATATACTTAATTTTGAGATCCCAGCCGCCCCTGGAATGGGTAGTTTAGGACATATACAATGAAATATTCTAAAATATAAAAGAGTTAGGGATTACAGAACATGTCTGGCTGCAAGGGTTTTGAATAAAGGATTGTGATCCCATATATCTTCCTATGTTCTTATGTGTGCACACACACAAATAGACGAAGGGGATTAAAAGTATGAGCTTCCAGTTGTAAAATAAGTAAGCTCATTTTTGTTGTATATTGCCTAAAACAGCATTCAACAACAGAAACACAGATATTCTGCCTCTTTCTAAGTACTTTCCCTGTAACTTTAGGCTCTACAGAATCATGTTATTCCTATTACAATACTATAGGCAACAAATGCCACAGCAGGAAGTAATCGCCCTCTTCCCACCTTCCATTTCTCTTTACTCATTCTCTCCCACCTAACCCCTTAATGAATGCTGTATTTTATTGGTTTTACTAAGACAGCATCTCACTTACCAAGAACAATTTCTACTTTAGCCTATAGACTAGTGTTTTGCAACCAGGGATAGTTTTCCTTGTAGGGTACATTTGCTAAATGCAATACACTTTTGTTTGTCACAAATGGGACGAGTGCGGGGGTCGGGGGCAGCTGTAGGCAGCTAGCATTTGCCACAAAGTTATTACTAAACATTGTACAATACAAGCAGAGCCCCCACAACAAAGAACTATCCAGCCCAAGATGTTAACATAGAAATTTATTTCATTCTCATGTGACATTCCAGGTGGTCACAAGTAGACACTCTTGTTGAGCTCATCCAAGGACCCAGGCAAGAAAAATGTCTTTGCTATCATCTGCGTGTGGCTTCCATCTCTAGAAGCATGAAAACCAATTGAATTTTGACATTTTCCAGCCAACTGGACAGGAAAAGAAGCATCCATATCAAACACCCAATCATTAAAGGAAGAAAAAAGGGAGTCACACATATTGACTTTGCTTACGTCCATTTGTCCTGAACTTAGTAATGTTATCATGTCTAACTAATAGGAAACAGGGCAATGTATTTTCTGACTGGGTGATCACGGGTCCCATTAAAATTATTACTAAAATGAAGAATAAAAAAAGATGAATTTAGGATATCAAAAAGAAGAACCTATTAAAATTTATATAATACACTGGAGGATTTATGAAGATCATGCTTTTGTATATAATTATTCCCTAAGATAAAGATGAACAAGTACAATTCATGGAAAAAAATGATGAAAACAGTTAAAATGAATTAAGACAGTAATATAAGATTAAAAATAGGCTAGATAAAGGTATAAAGAGATATGACAAATTCAAGTATTTCTCATACAAAATATTAAGTGAGGTTAGAGCAAGTAAATTAAAGAATTGAAATTGCAAAGAATCAGTGACTTGAATTAGAAAATGGGGGAAAAAAACAGAGTTTCAGGTTCACTTAGACAGTAAAATATATGTAGTATCATTACATAAAATATATATCACACACGTACATATATGTATATGTTTATATATTTTATATACTTGTAACTGAAATTTTGTAGTTACATATTATAATTGAATACATAAAAATTCATTTTTTTCTGTAAAAACCAATTTAAAAAAGGAACCTTAAACAGGGTGTCACCATAATATGTTGGGATTGCCTTGGACATTTGATACAAACAAAAACTGTGGGGTTTACTTGTTTGTCCAACGTTGCAATTTCAGTTATTTAACTTATATGCTTGGATGTGACTACTCATTTATTTTCTTTGCACTTTTTATCAAAAATAAACTGTATTGAGATAACTCATTTCCAGCAACATTAGTTCATAAAAAAAATGATGAAATAATTTTTCAAAAGTAGGAGCTATATTTCATGGCCTTATATTTCTGTTAATTTTGTTAAGTAATTTCACATTTTAGTTATTATGTCTTCTACGGATTGTAGCAAATTTTGTGTTTTCTAAATCAATGTGTATTATTAATAATCCAAGCTAAAAAGCAAAAGTGAGATAATTCGAAAATAACAAATTAGAAAAGCACATGAACTTATATGTGTGAGAATGTTTTACTTGGCCTCTCCTTGCCCCGGGCCCTGGGCTTTCTCTCTCCGTGCTGCGGCCTGGTAACTTTCTCCAGGAAGTCAGCAGGGCAACTGCGCATTTATCTTCTTTGTTTCCTCACCCTCATGAGTTGTTTCCACATTTTTGTCATGTTTTCAGTTGTTTCCAATGGGAGGGTCTATTCTAGTCCCTTCTATTCCATCTTAATCAGAAATGAAGGTTCAAATAATTTATTTTCAAGTATTTACACTGATACTCTTCTTAGGATCCAGCTGGGCTCTAGATATATTAACTTGTTTTTTATTCTTCTTTCTTCTTTCTTTTCTAATATTGCTCAAGAAAATATATTTTTTCTCTGAATCAGAGTCACTCACTTTTCAGTTGGGAGTTTTAAAAGTATATTTTCGGAGCAATGTTCTAGGTTCAAATTGAACATTTGTTACAATGAATGAATTGATATTTAGACATAATTATTTCCAAAGCCCATAGTTTACATTAGAGTTCACTTTTGTTATTGTGCATTCTAAAGGTTTTGACAAAGGTATAATGGCATGTATGCATTATAAGAGTATCATACCAGGTAGTCTTGCTGCCCTAAAAGTTCTCTGTGCTCTGACTAGTTGGCTCCTCCCTAACTTCTGGCAACAACTAAACTTTTATCTGTCTATGTAGTTTTGTGTTTTCCAAAATGTCATATATCTGGAATCACACAATACGTAGCCTTTTCAGATTGGCTTCTTTCACTTAGTAATATGCATCTAAGTTTCCTTCACATTGTCTTTAGGTCAAGGCGGCAGAGTAGGTAAACGCCATGCTCACCTCCACAACCACATCAAATATTCTAAATTATAGAAGAGCCACCCTTGAGAACCACCTGAAGACTAGATGAACAGGACTCCTATAACTAAGGATATAAAGAAGAAGCCATGTGGAGACAGGTAGGAGGGGTGGAAACTAGAAACAGGTTGGTTTGATACCCATGTGTGGCAGTTAAGAATCAGCAGGGATATCCGGGCTACAGAGATCCCCTCCAGGAGCCAGGGTCCCAGTCTCACACCAGGCTCCCCGGCCTGCAGCACAAGTGCTGAGAGAAATCCCCACAACAGCTGGCTGTGGAAAATCGGCAGGGACACAGTCCAGGTGAGACCGAGGGCTGCCGTAAACCCAGGCTTCCTTCTAAAGGGCCTGAGCACAGACTCACTCCCTCACAAACACTTACCCTAAGCTCCAGCAAAGGGACAGCTTGAAAAGTACCAGGGACATTTAGGGAGGACTTGAATTTTTTCTAATTATTAATAATGATTAAAAATTATTGTTAACATTCTTTTAAATTATCCCCAAATCCCTGTCATGTCAGAGTCTGGTTCTGATGCGTGCTCTGTCTCTTCAAACTATGGTTTTCTTTTTCTTCTTTTTGCCTTTAGTATGTTTTGTAACTTTTTTTGTTGAAAGATAGATGTACTGGGTGGAAGGAGGTGTGGTAAACAGACTTTCAGGAATGCAGTGGTGTGGAGTTATGGAATTATTCTATGGCCCGATGATTAAGTGTCAGCCTCTTAATGGGCCTGTGCATGCCCTTGGGCTTTGATCTTCTCATGTGCTTTTTCCTTTCCTTTTGTTTTGTTTTGTTTTCTTTTCTTTTCTTTTCGTTTTATTTTTCAGATACATTTGCCTCCATTTTCCCACCACCACTTTCCCCTCCCCCACCCAACCTCCATAGTTGTACAGGATAGATAGAGGGGACGGGAGTTGGGGATATCCCTTTCCCCATATGGAAGGCTAGAGCAGGCTTAGTTGAGTATTTCCCTTTGCCAAGATCAGTTAGACTGAAGAATCCCCAATAGATTGGGCTCTGGTGAAACAGTTTCTCTTAAAATCAGGGTTTGTTAAGTAGATCAAAATATTCTCTCATATTTTGAACTGGTTACTTTCCCCCAATCCCCAGCCAGAAGACTGAGAGGATGTTTCTTCATTCTTTACTGTGAGAGCCTGGAGGTAAAACTCACAAAAAACGATTGTGGGAACCTCCCAATGACTGGGTTCCCTGAAATTTTCATCTCTAGGCTGGTCTATACTGAGCCTCCAGCAACTGCTCAGTTCCAGTTTCAGTTTTGCTACCCTGGTACTGGTTTCTGTGGAGCTTTTTGTTGATGAGCTTCTGCAGCAGCTCGCCCTGTGACTTAACATTTCTGACAGATCAAGGAAGAGCAGTTTGTATTTCAGTTTGTTCAGCTTTCCATTTGTTGTTAGGACAGAGTGGTAATTCCTAAGCTCTTTACATGGTGGAGAGAAGATTAAAAATTTGGTTTTGTTTTTATATTTATTTTAAAATTCAAACATATTTTTGATTTTTAACATAATTTTTCAGATATTACATTATGCAACCCATTACTATTAAGGAAATAAAATAATAGATTTTAAGTCAGTTAAAGTATCCCTTCTTCGATCAAACTCCATTCACTGTAAATTTTACACAGAGGGTTATTTCCTTCAGGAGATATCAAACACTTGGTACTGGTTGGCCAAAAAGTTCGTTTGGTATTGTTTTTGTAAGATGGTAGAACTTAGTTGTATTTAACTTCATTCAAAACAATTTTGTTAGATTGTATTGTGAAAATGGTTATATCAGTATGCGTTTAATAAAAAACAAAATTGGTGAATTTTTGTGTAGCCATTTTATTATTGAAGATGAAAGAAGATAAGCAACATTTTTGGCATATTATGCTTTATTATTTCAAGAAAGGTAAAACAACTGAAATGCAAAAAAAAAAAAAAAGATGTGTGCAGTATATGCAGAAGGTATTGTGACTGATTGTGTCAAAAATGATTTGCTAAGTCTCGTGCTGGATGATGCTCTACGGTCAGGTAGACCAGTTGAAGTTGATAGAGATCAAATAGAGAGATTAATCGAGAACAATCAACATTATACCACATGGGAGATAGATGCTTTACTCAAGACATTTAAATCAATAAAATTATTGCTGAAAATGAGAAATGTGTCTTTTATTTTATGGCAAAAAACATAAGAACTTTTTGGCCAACCCAGTACTACATATAACTCAGCGGTATAGAATCATTGTTTTTTACTGTTTTATTCTGTAATGCCAATATGGCCTTGTACCTTAGATCTGAGTTGGATTGCCATGATTTTCCCAGATATTTTCTCTGATGGCATAGGTTCTATGGTATATCTCATATGAAAAATAAATCACTGTATGTCCAAATAAATCCTATATGTCCAAATTGATTCTTCCTTGATTAAAGCCATAAGCCAATTTCCTTTTCAGAAAAATATAAACCACTGGCTTCTTTTTGTTTTTGCTTTGGGTTTTGTTTTGTTTGGGTTTTTTGTTGGTCCTGTTTTTAGTTTCGATAAAGTATTTTGTTTTAGAATAATAAAATATATTTACAATTACATTGAAAGAAAAGGGAAGGAAAAGATATGGTTTAAACCAGGGTTTACAGAGTATTGGCAAATAATGATGAAGTGTTTTCACTAATTTTTCTAAAGTAGTTTGCACTTATAACAGCAATAACTTTCAAATGCCTTTTCTGAGTTTCTATAAAACCATATTGAGACACAGATAGGTAAATTGAGAAACAGTGGGTTTGACCAAGTGCTTACAAAATCAATTACATAAAAGACAGAATCACAGTTATGTTTGCAAAGCTAAATAGAACAGCAATCTAAACACTTCCCATTGCCTCTCACGTTATAGTGCTATTAAGATTTCCAAAGGCTAGAGTACAGTTTTAAATCACTCCATGGATATGCTTTGCAGATGAAATTTTAATTTCCATGTTTCCTTCAAAAGCCACATGTGAAGTTCTGATAGACCCATACCCCACCCCAGCTCCCTGGTACCACTACAGGAGGCTGTAGGCAATCTCACAGGTGACTCAGAATGGAATGAGGACAGACCCATGTTGTGGATGCAGCTGGTCATGCAAAAGGGAACAAGCCTTGAATTCAAGGGACATGAACAAATACATTCTCTGTTAAGAGGAGACATCAAGTCTCTCATCATTTATACAAATGTATTGCATATATAATAACAAATCAAAAAGAATGAGTTTCCTTCCTAAAAATTAAAAACTGTTTATTCAGTGAAGTAAATGCATCCTATAACTAATAACCTTATTCTGAAGGTGGGTTAATTTTCTTACTTGTACATTCAACTATTCATTCTACAACATTTCTAAAACCAGTTGCTACTTGTTGCTACTCCTTCCTATTACAAAGGATAGTTAATTCTCCCAAGAGTTCACAGACCTATAAGTAAGAGAGAAAATAAGCAATTGTTTTTATTTCATTATGGTAAGGACTATATTACATAATGAAGGGTATTATTTAAGGTGCCAAGTAATGTGCTGATGATGTATAACCCTCCCTTCTTTATGGGAAAGTGTGTGTAATAAGGTTTCCAAAAGACATTATTCGATTTTATGTTAATAGAATCACACTTTGCTATTTTAATCTCCAATGACTTTTGTAAGTTTTTTAGTGGAGGAAACTTCCATCATCAAGGTATTTCTCCACTCATATTTGTTTTTTATAGTGTATTTGATTTAACGGGCATAAATACATGCTCCAAACATATATAAACCCTTTACTCCTGCATAGTTTCTGCTCTGAATCCTCAGACTCTTCCTCTCTGCAGGTAAACTGCGCTTGCAACCTGGAAGGAAACCTAAATGCAAGGTCAGTTTCATGGTCCCCTGACTTGGCCAGTTGCACAGTGACTCCCTCTCAGTTTAAAGGCTCTACCATCTTGTAATTTCTTGTAATGTTGAACTTAGGGCCAAGAATTTTTATTTTATACATGATCTCACCCAAATTAGGTAACCAAACCTGTTGAAGGCCGCTGCACTGAACCCAAAGTTAAGGAAAAAGAAATTGAGTCTTCGGTTTCTCCCTTTAGAGGTCCACAGGTGTTTCTAACTATTCAGAATCAGGTAGAAGTCTTCCTGAGGACTTTCTGAAGATTTAAGTCTCATGAAATGCTTCAGAAGATGAACTCTCCTCATTTAGAAACAAGTCTCTACCAAAATATGGTCTTTGAATATACGTGTTTAAATGCTTGAGGAAAAAAAAATCAGTTTTAGCTTTCATAATTGTTCCACTTTTGTTCTAAAATGCCTTTCTGTGGTTCTATGCTAGTTACCAGACAAGAAAGAAGGGTGAGATTAAAGAGAATATGATCCCCTTCAATGCCAAATATCAATACTGAGATAAGGTACTATACTGTCTCATTATAATTCTTCATTTTCTATGAGTAGCCTCAAGTCTCTTTGGAGGTGAGCAAAACAAGTATTTGATTAAGAATACTTCTGTCAACAATCCTAGTTAAATTCTGTCTAAATGTTAGGGTTTTTCTGAATCTGAAAACATATATAATTGTTTTTATAGAAAGCAATTGACATAATGTATTATTTATAGTGGTTTATCAGGAAATCAGTTTTATAAAAACAATATGACCTAATGATGTTAAAAATATTAAAAAATAAGATACTTACATTTGCTCAAAGCATTTAATTTTTGTTTTCTTATTATATTTACAAAACCTTGGAATTAAACACTATGATTTCTATGGAAAATGGGTGATTTTGTCAGTTTGTGCCTGTGAAATAGAAGAAAAGAAAAAGTACGATTGTTGCAGGTTAGTGGAATACTTCTGGTATGCACACCTGAACCCTGGTAGCAAAAGAGGAAAGGAAAGGAAGATGAAGGAGATTAGAAATTGTGACAGAATAATCAGTAGACCTTGTTGTCCACTTGCACAGAAATGGTTATGTAAGCATGAAAAATGATGGAGAATAATTCGATTGATAAAGTAAGGGTGATGTGATAAAAATATTTTAGTATTCACTATTTTAAGTGGCATGCACCCTTTAACTCGAGATTTAAATGACATAAATAATCATTTCATCAGAAAATCTTTAGGTCTTAAACCAAGCCATTAGCAAATAAATGCTTTAGGTGCATTTCAGGGAGCTACGTCTTACCAGGGAGAAAAAGGCAAGAAAAGACTTGCCCAGTGAGACATGCCCAGTAGTGAATTTTTAGACTCTTGGGATTGAGAAGATTTAATGTCCAACAGACTGGAGGCTTCAAGATGGTGCTGCAGAAGAGAGTTCTCAATGTGTTCTGGCCAGGCCAGCAACACCCAGAAACTCATTAGAAATACAGATTATTGGGCTATGGATGAGACCCACTGAATCACAACTCTGGAAGTGGATCCAGGAGTCTGTGTTTTAACCAGCTCTCTAGTGTTTCTTCCTTTTTTCCCTCAATCCCTCAACACCCCCACCCAAAGTCCCAGTGTTTCTATTTCAACTAAATATGATAACCACTGGTGTAGAATAACCACTTTATAAGAATATAGGAATTAGTTCTAGCAACAGTCATATCAATATCTAATTTTAACTGAGGCAAATTATTTCACTCTCTGGCCTCCTTTATCAGAAAAAATGACATATTATCTTTGTTTTCTGGGGTTCCTTTTTTTTGTGAAGTATGTGACTCTGAAACCTTGATTGATATATTTGAGACTGTTGGCTACCTTTTTCATCTACTCTTGAAAAAGGAAAAAAAAAATGGCCCAGGAGATAACAGGCACATGACACAGAGGTCTAAATTTTAAAGAAAAAAAATCAGAACTTTGGCTCTCCAACTATAAATTCTTTTGCAATTTAACTCTAAATTCATATATATGAAAGCAAATTTACCCAAAACTATAGTGTCTGAGGACTTAAAAAAATAGAATAAAAATACAGTGAAATGGATTCAATTATTCTTTCCCTTATAAAAAGAAGGTAAACCCAAAGTTCATGTCTAAAGGAGAAATTCATAGTTCAGAAAAATACCTGTATATTTAAGCTTTGTTTTTGCTTGTTTGTTTTTGGTTGTTTGTTTATAGTTCTGATTTGGTTGCTTGTGCAGATAGCAAAAGATTAGCTTGAGAAAGAAGCTTAGGGTGTTTTTCATTGTAGACTCTCTTATACAGTTTAAATTGGTGTTCTGATCACCTTAGTTAGCAAAAAATATTTACAATTAAAAAGAAAATGGACTTAACTGGATAGGCCCAGATGTTACCCATGAAAGGAGCCTTACCTCCACTTTCCCTTGCCCACCCCACACATCCAATAAAATGAATCATGCCATTGGGGTGTTTTCTTCTTTATGTGAGACTCTGTTTTACCCTTTAACATTATTGGGATTTTCATTTGTTTACATACACACCTCCCTTACCTATTAAAGGTAAAAAACTTCTTTTCAATGTTCCAGGAGGGCCTGGCACAGTATGTAGTACATAAGAGGTTTTTACTGATGATGCTGTGTTTTATACATTGAAAGTATAAGATACATGATAGTCAAAGATAAGTGGTAAAATAGAAGCTGCACACTAAGAGCAGAAATGTAGCAACACAGAGCTACTTAACAGTAACTGCATTTTCACAATCAGGAAATTTCTTTCCTGTTAGGTACACACTGAGAGCAGAAAGGTAATGATGTCCAGGAGGCTACGAAGGAGGAACTTCTTTCTCACAATCAGTTGTTTCTTTTCCTGGAAAAAAAAAAAAGAACAGAATATTCCATTTAATTTATTATGCATCAGAAAAGAAAGCAAGCCAGCCAGGATACAGGATAATCAATTATTAGAAAAAAGCAAAAAGTAGAATTCTTATCTAATCAGTAAGGAGTCATTAGTGAAAGTCACAAGACATTGATAATAAATATTTTGCATATTTTACCAGATGGAGGACATATAAGTTCTTGATGTCTTGTGTAAAAAGTAGAAATGCTATTAAGGCATATTACGGGTGTTGCGTATCAGTGTGTGTGTTGTGAAAACCTTAGGAGACAATCTTTCCAAAGCGTTCACTACAGTGTTTGGGAGAAAGTTCTAAATATGTAAGCACTTACATTATTAATAGTAGGAGAATGATTCCCTTATACTATCACTCTTATAGTTAAGGACATTTTTACATGATTAGAATTCCTTTGGAGAAAAAGAAGTATTTTATGAAAAAACATGTACTAAACAAATTCAAGCAGATGCCATAAAATGCATCAAGTCTTCTGTTCACCTATGGCATTTCACAGTCCTTAGCAATATTTGAGTTGGGTATGTTCTGCAATTCACTGAAGCATACTCTTTTGAGCTCTAGCCATTCTCTAAGTGGTTAAAGCCTGCTTGGACTATTAAAATTTTACTGCATTGCGTTTCCCAGTGATGAAACAGGCTGATACCACTGCCGATGTTTTGGCACACATATTCTTTCTTTTGTCTTTTACATGCTACTCTGAAGGTACAGTACAACTTTCATTATTCTGTAACCGTGGAAAGAGCAAGGACACCTTTTGTTCAGTAGATATTTGCTTGTGATATGTTACAGTAGACTTACTCTATTTTAATCTGGTTTTGCGTATATTCCACACTACACTTGTTGAAGAGGGGTAGTATATCTTACTCTTTTGGCACCTGCGATAAAAAATTGGTACTTTATAGGTGCTCAGTGAGGTTTTACCAATGAATCAAGTAATGACAAATTAAAATTGCTCTCCCTTTTAGTAATAGATTTTATTTATTGAGGAGATATTTTAACCCCCATATAAAGTACTCTGTCAATGGTATGTCACTTACTCCTTAGAATTATGCTACAAGGTAGAGTTATCCCATTTTATTAATTAAAAAAAATACTTAAGCAGAGGGAGAATGAGCAGCTAGTCCAGGGTTGAGTAATGGAGTCCCTTTACAGCCTGTGCTGTAACCATTAGAGAGCACGATCCCAGCGGATCCTTTCTGAATTCAGGTAGGCTAGGACGATGATTCCTAAAGTATCCCAGAGACATGATGAGAGAGAAAAAATTGAGAAGCCGTTTTCTTAGATATGCATACTTTGCCGTTCTAATACTTTGCTATTCATTTTGGTAATAATAATTTTTGTTTGTATGGATCAATTGAAAGAAAGTTTCTATTTTTTTCTGGGAAAATAAAAAATCATACCACTTTATGATGTGATGGTACATTACAACAGTCGGCAAAAGCAGATTTACACTTGTGGGTACAAGAAACACAAGAGATAATAAAGCTACTATAATAATCATAATAATCATTCATGTCTTTTCCCAAACAAAAACTTTTGCCCAAACTTGTATAATTTCTGAGGATGGAAGCTTCCATTATCTGTGAAAAAAATTGTGTTTACAGACTAGGCCCCTTTATGTTAACAATTTTTTTACATTCCCATACAAGCATAAACAAAAAATTTTGCCCTAAGTTTCTTAAAAATGTAGAATTTTTCTACAGTATTTACAGTATTTAATACTTGATTATAAATATTCAAGAAAATATAAAACTGTAGCTCCACCTATGCTTCCTTTAATCAAAGATATAAGTATATAACTTTTTACCTCTTCCCACCGAAACCATGCAAAACAGCGATGGAGACAGGAATGAATGAGAGTGCCTACCGAGCTCTTTCTCCTGAAAGTGGTAAAAAAAGGAGAGCAAATTCACTTCAAATCAGTAGTTCACAGCAGCATTTTTTATAAATGTTTTATATATAATTCTAAGATCACCGTATACATGAGGAAATAAAACTAGCACACTTGCTATTTTTTCCACCTGGATTTCAGTATTTCTAACCAAGCCTTTCTTTCATTGTTCTTAGAGGACTGTCCTTCAAGAGCAATGCATTCTTTGACAAGACCTGGAGGATAGCTGTCACAACGTTACTTATTTGATAATCATCGTCATTCCCACTCCCTCCACTGCACTTATATATCAGAACTCAGAACACTGAAACTCAGCTTAAATACCTGTTTCTAGGAGCATGGCTTACTCTTAACAGAATATACATACAACAAAGACAGTCTTCAACACCTACACGGGGTTCTGGTGCCTTAATTCCCCTGTTACTTACAACACATACTGTCTTTTTATTGAGGTCTTAGAGGTTCTACATCTGTGGCAACTCACCATTTAAGATGTGTGAGAGGTGCCTTTTAAGGGGAAGCACATAATCATAAATGGAAAGTTGAAAACGGTAAATCAGTGCAAAGTTTCAATCAACACAAATCAGCAAGGAACTGTAGATACATGCTCATAAAGATCAGTTTCAGGAAAGAGCATACACACGGAATTAGAGGATTCCCATAAAAGTACCTGGGCCCACATTTCCCTCAAAACTACTCAAATAGTGTGGTTACATTTACTGCAGTTGAGAAAACACCACTATAAATCTCATACATGTGGTTATACTAAGATGTGTATCAGTGAGTGTTAACAATCCACTTATTTAGCTTTAAGGTTTTGGATGCAGAAATGACTGAGATGGTAGAGAGAAAAACTATTTAGCAAACAGAATAGTCTTCGACTTAGTGCTTAATGAGGTGATTGCAAATCTATAGAACACTTTCAAGAGAAATTAACTAAAGAAAACAGTGTGTTCCTCCCTTAAATTATATTTATAATAAAGCAAAGTATTGGAGAAAATATTCTTAATGAAGAACACTGGAGTACTGGCCTAAAAGTAGTAATCAGAGGAAAAACAACTCTTCTCAAACAAAAAAAATGAAGGAAGTTCTCTTGAGATTTTAGAATTAATCCCTAAAGCGACATAAATTATTGGGGTTTTTTGGGGGTTTTTTTTTTGTACAGTGCTAAAATGTCCTATCTAGATAACAAGATTCTCCTGATAGGACTCTCCTGTGGTTCTGAGAACTTGATGACAATTGTAGTTTCCTGGGTAGGAAAGAAGCCTAGTGCTAATACAGGCTTGATGCGAGGTTTAAGAGGACTGAGAATTTCAATCTGAAAGTGAGATTTAGCATAAAACCTTGCCAACAAAAACAGAAATTGCTTGAAGGAATGCGAGCTAGAATTCTTGTTTTATATAAAACATTCTAAATAAAAACATATACTTAACCATTTGCCCCACTCTGGAAGAACCGTCAAGCTGAGAAGGTGAACCTAACTTTATTAGATATATTGAGATAGTGCAGATGGGGCAAAGATGTCAGTGAAAACGACATGCAAATATCTGGGAAATGAATGGGATGACTAACAATGAAGTCAGATCATTTATTATGGACTCTTCAATATTTGAATTGTGAATATCTCAGAAGCACCTAGAGGTGTTCTGGAGCTTATTCTTACAGAAGCTTATAATAATATAAACAACTGTTTCTTAGTTTATATCCCGAACTCTTGATACATACATCCATTACACTGTAATGACAATATCACATACCTATAAAGTCATTAATATTGGTGTTATTTCATCCCATTTCTTCAGTATGGAAATAGGCTACATTTCATCAGTAGAAACCAAGTACAACTAACTAAGGAAAATGCTGTGTCATTCCTGAATTAATCACACTGCTTAAATACTTGCACAATGATTTTGCAGGACCACAATGTTCCCCAAATCTTAAAACATGGTTATTCTAAACAAGGTAATGTCATTTACACTTTCTCTCTGTATAGTTTGCCTTATATGCCCAATGCTGGAATGAACTGGGTGGTGTAATGTCAGTCCCATCATTTGAACCAACATTCTGTCTACAGAAATGCAGCTTACTTACAATTATCAGTGTTTGTACCTTCCTTAGTTCTGTCTCAACAGAGATAAAACATAGGTATTGTTTATATAAAAATAATACAATAATTAATTAATAATAACACAAGAAGAAACTCTGTGTTTCACAGGCTTATAACTGTGAACCTACTTTTGCTTCACCCTGTAATCTACAAGTATTGCCAGCAGTTTGGAGTGGATCTGTCCACCTTGGACACGTCAAATTCCTCTAGATTCACTAATGCATGAAAGAAAAAAAAGAAACAGAAGGATTTATGAAATTGAATTATTTTAAGAATATAACAAAACTGTGATGCATGGTCAATAATTAATGATCATAATCCAAAGAACTAGAGGCTGAAGGACAACCTTAACAAGTGGGACAAAAAATAAGACTTGGGCCATATTTGTCCTAAATAGGAAAACAAATCAGGAAATTATTTGTCCAGATCTTTAGATTGACATACACAAACTACCCATTATTTCATTTACTTTCCCACAGAATTTTCAATAGCTAGAAATTATACTTATCCAATAAGTAGAATAGTCAATGTCATAAAGATAATCATATCCTAGAGACAAAAAAAGTCTCAATTTCTTTTTTGTACTCTACCACTGGTTCTTAAGATATTTTCAGTTGGGTAAAAACAAGTTATGCAAATAAAGCACTTATTTTCTGATTCTAAAAATAATGCATATCCTTTTTCAAATGTACAAAGATTATTATATGCTAACAACATGTTACAATTAAACAGTTTCCAGGAAAGCTTATGATTTAAAAGCAAGATATGAAATGTTTTAGTAGACAAACTCTGAGTCGGGCATTCCTTCACTGAATCTGATTCTTCTGTTCACACAGAGATTGAGCAAGAAAATTGGGACATGTTTGTAACTTTGCACCATACTACCTTTACTTTGTAATCATCAGTCCCTTCCAACTTTCTTGTCACACAACACAGGCAGTCTTTCTGGAGTCAGGGATTATATTAAATCTTATTTGGATATGGTATTAAGTAGCATATCACACAATCCTTCTATAGCCTCTCAAATTACAGTTTATTTTTCCAACCTCTCTTATAGTCCCTATCACCTCTTCAAGAATACAGTCTCCAAAGTTATTTTAAATACCAAACACTGAAAGTGTGACTCAACATGTGCTGGGATTTCAGGATAAGAGATATAACTATGTGATCCCCCATCAATTCCACTCCCTATGGAGCGGGTTGGAGAGCAACGTGGGTCCTGGGGCCCACCTGAGTGACGATCTAGGTCTGAGCACCTTTCCTGGATGGTCTGCAGGCCCTGGCAGGTCTACACATAGTTGGAGGACCTAAAAATTTTCACTCCGAAGCACAATGGTGCCCTAAATCCCTTAACATAGCACAAGGAATTATTTGAATAATGCATTTATAAGTAGCATTGAGTTCATTTACAAGAAAATCTTACTTCCTTATTTATTCAATTTGTCAGTCTTTAATTTACCTTGCCATGTAATTTCAATTTCATTTAAGGTTATCTCCCTCTTTCTCTTATTATATACAAATGTGTCTGGTGCCTAATTAACTATCCTAATCTTAATTTTTGGCATCTATCCATATCTCTATTCTTTAATTTCCCTGTACTTCTCATACAAATAGTTTATGACTTCTGGTGCTCTTACTCTTTTAAACACAAATGTACTCATTAAAAGAGACTTCAAGACTCTGACAATTTTATTGTCTTTTGGCATAGTAATATACTAATATACTAAAGTTGTTATATTGAAATATATGAATTTATTATTAATTTCTTTCATTTTATTTCCCAGTTACATTATACTTGGTTGTTATTTTTAATATATTTTATTGATTATGCAATTACAGTTGTCCTATTTTTTTCCCTTTTGTCCCCCTCCACCTGGTACCCCCCCATTCCCTCTGATAAACCTCCCCCTTAGTTCGTATCCATGGGTCCTGCATAAAAGTTCTTTGGCTTCTCCATTTCCCATACTGTTCTTAACATCCCCCTGTCTATTCTGTACCTACCAATTTGTACTCTTAATCCCTGCACCTTTCCCCCTGTTCTCCTGCTTCCCCCTCCCAGATAATAAGCCTCCAAATGATCCCCATTTCTGTGATTCTGTTCCTGTTCTACTTGTTTGCTTAGTTTGTTTCTTTAGATTTAGTTGTCGATAGCTGTGCATTTGTTGCCATTTTAATTGTTCATAGTATTGATCTCCTTTGTCTTAAATAGGTCCCTTTAACATTTCATATAATAATAGCTTGGTGATGATGAGCTCCTTTAGCTTCACTTTGTCTAGGAAACACTTTTTATTTTGTTTTTATTAATATCAATTTTTTACCTGGGTATCAAGGAGCTCCTGTGCTTTGGAGTAACTTCCTTAAAAATATGTAAATAACCCAGATGTGTATCCCAATCCTATATGTGTGGTTCTCACTCAGTCCCTGTTATTCCCCTGTGGTCTGCTCTCCAAACCTTTGTGCTACACATAGAGACTAGCTGCTTCCAGAAGCATCATGAATGAATCTGTCAGATGCCTCAGGCTCCATGCAAGGCCTTGGTTCCAGTTGGGCTGCCTGGTGAGTGGATTGCACCCACTGGTCAGAGTGATATTTTTTCTCACCAGACCAAATGACATTGGGCCCCCAGAATGGCATTTACATGTTGATTTGAGGTGAGTTAAATATTTTACATAGAAAGGGGTCCCACAGAAAATATTTTCCCAGTGTTCTACGTACTCTTGGGGAAGCCCTGAACATATTATTCCCTGAATTTCTTTTCAGAATAGTAAAAAAAAAAAAAAAAGAGTTTAAAATTTTTTGTAATAAAAAGGAAGCATTAGGTCTAAAAGGGGTTGAGAACCACTTTACTAGGCTAAGCATTGCTGAAATTTTTCAAGGAAGAGACTGTTGCTTCTCTCTGCAGTCTTATGAAGGATTTCAGAGAGGTCAGAGAGTGAGGAAGAAGTTTCTGAGTGTAAAGTCTCCGAGGAGAACACAATCACTGCTCTTCTCATACCAGGAACCCCAGCAGTTCCCCATGTGAGTACATGGAGCCAAGTCATAGAAATGGACCAAGAGTTCTCTCGTTTAGACATGCCGTGTTGACACCTGCCAGTAGACTAATCCTTTCGATGTTCTCTATAGTCAAAATATAATTTACATATTAGTATGATCTATGGAAAAGATCTACTTTGTAGCAGTGTGAAGAGAAAAAAACAAACATATCCCCACTAAAACAAATTATGAAGGGTTAACAAAATCCATACTGTATCAGATAATTCCAAGTATGGAAAAGTTCTAGTCTTTTTCTTTATGGGAATAGGTTAAATATCAGATGATATTTAATGTCCTTTCAGCCATTAAAAATATTATGGCTACACTTCAGTTCTGATGTATTTCACAGTGAGGCCTTACTCTTTTGTAGTTTATAATCCCAGATCAAATCCAGGATCAATTAGATACATGCATTGTAGGAATTCTTGTGTGTGGCTGGCTGGATTCTCAGAAAAGTGGCAAGGATCACACCAGCCACATTCAACCAAAGACCTAAGATTAAAACATAAAGAACAATCCTCTTTCCATGCAATTAATGATATTAAAAAATTAATTACAAATAAGACAGTCATATAGTTTATGCTTTTAGTATTCTTTTGTAAATAAACATGTAAAATGATGCCACTAAAAACAATAGCAGTGTTTTTCATGTATTGAGCATTACTTTGTGACAGGTAATGATCTAAAACTTTACATATATAAACTGCTTTAATATTCACAACCACCTATGGAATATATACTGTAATTACCCACATTTGTAGAAGAGAAAACACAAGGTTAGCATAGCATTGGCAGTTAGTGATACAACTAGGAGGGGGTTAAGCTGCAGCCAGCACAAAGGGCTGCGCATAATTTTTTCCTGTAGCAGGAAAGGTATATGAATATCAGTAACAGTGTTCCACTTGTGATAACTGTCATTTCCCTAATATTGCTGATATTTTACCTAGAATCTCTATTCTCTGAAATCTTAAATTTAAGTCAGGGGACTCCAACATGTTATAAAAGAAAAAAATATTAAATGATTAGATGAAAATATAGTTTGACTTCCAACCTCTCTTATTTATTAGCTACATGACCTTGAAATATTATTTAACTTTCTAAGCCTCCTGTGCAATGGAGATAGTAATAATAGTTTTTCATAATAGAGTTCAAAACTTCAAAAGATATATGTGAAGGTGCTCTGTGAACTGTAAAACGTTAAACAAATGTGGATAGTCAATATTTATTTCCGGCTTTCTCATCTCATCCATACCTTTCCAGTACTTCCATCATCTTTTCATTTGCTGAGACATAACATATGTAATAACAGATTCATCTAGGCATTTATTTAACAAATTTGTCTTGAACCTACATGTGTGGTGTAAACTAGGGGAGCCAGGAAAAGCCTTTCTAAAGAAGTAATATTTGAGGTAAAATCCAAAAGGAATGAGGAAGTTAGCCATGAAACTCTGAGGGTGCGGGTACAGGGCATGGCAGTCCCAGCAGAGCCCAGAAACGACAGCGTCCCGGGGGTGGGCATGAGATTTCAGTGACAAGCATTAGAAAGTCCTCCGCAGCTGGAGTATCATCGGCAAGGAGGAGTGTGACTTTCATCAAGAGCTCATGGTGCTCTCAGCAGAAGAAAACCCTGACTTGGGAGCTGGTAGAAAGGAGTATAAAAAAATTGATTAGGCATTAAAATGAAGAGCAGTGGGTGAGTTGAAAACTCACGCAGAACTTGAGAACCATGCTTACAAAAGTTAATATCTTTCTTGTAAATTATAGTATATGGAATATAATCGATAATATTGTAATAACTATGTATGGTGTCATATGGGTACTGGATTTGTTGGGCCACAAGTTACATAAATATCTAAACACTATGTTGTACAAGTGAAGGTAAGATAACATTGTATGCCAACTGTAATAGAAAATTTAAAAAATGCAACAACAATAAAATAAAGCAGATGGTACCCCTGCTATACCAGGACACAGGTCCCCTGTGGTACCTCAAATTGATGGCGAAAAAAAAATGTTTCCCTAGGCTTGGGGGTTGGGGGAGAGTATCTTTCAGCCAGTAGAAACGTGGATAAATAACCTGAAAACCCAACTCAAGACAAAAGAAAAATTTGAAAACTGGGAGACAGTATGTGGTAATTCTATTAAAAATTTTTCTAGCAGGCAGAAGAATAGTTTATTTACCCCATATAAGAAAGAAATTTACCAAGGACAGAATCACTTCAGTAAATAAGATGATCTGACATCACAGAGGGATCAGCACTAGTTATTCATATAGGTAAATCTGTAATTATAATTTATTTTCCATCCCCAGACAGGAATCCCATTGTTGTAAAAATGTTTGCTTTTGCTTAAGATCACAGTGAAATTAACATAGGTTACTGTCAATTTCATGAAACTGGGAAAAAATAACAATATCCCAGGCTAAAATTTGTTTAACCTGATGATAGTCATACTGCTTTCACTGTGATTATGAGTATTCTTGGGGTAATTATTTACCTTAGAAAGGGAAAAATAATAATAGATAACTGCAGTTAATCCATAAGCTTTATATTAAAAGCAGATGAGATGTTTTCATGAATAAGGGATAAAAAATACAGCCACAAGGACTGGCTTCTATTGAATCATAGAGGACCTTTAAATACCAGTGAATTATTAAAACAAACATAAAAGGTCACATGCCAAAGAGCAAGGAGCCAGTGCCAGGTATAGCAACTTGCACAGAAATCACTAAATAATGGATTTCTTTATTCCTTGGGCCTTTATTTAAGGGGGATTAACATTTGACAAAGAGCCACATTCTTAAGGTACAATGAGCCAGCAGGCCCACACAGCTATCATCTGACCTTTGAGAGAAGAACAGGATGAGCTTGGGAAGTACAAGCACAAGGAGATTGGTTAATGCTTAAACACAGATTTACATCTTTCTGAGACACAGATGGTAACATTGTGTAGAGTTGGAACCAAGCCCCAGAGAAGAGTAAACTGCCACGTGTTATAAATCTAAGGCTGTTATGAGGAACTAGAGCTTTGGATTTACTGGTTCAGTGCTGTAGCTCTAAACTCCTCAAACTGGTACAAAATGTTTTGGAATAATTCTTTCTTCTGTATCATTCACTTACCCAATATTGCCATTCTTCACTCACCTATGTACTCATTTCTCTTCCTGTGTTTTGCTTTTGTCATGGGCTTCATTGGGAATGTAAATCCCTCTTGTCTCCAATCTACTAAATCTGTTGCTTCTTTAAAGTTTAGCTCAGAATGCATCACATTTGTCAAGTCCCTCTCTGACTGATCTTATCTAACTTTTTTTCATTTATGTACTCTTTCAAATAAGCATTCTTTATCTGTCATATACTGACATATACTACCTGCAGAAAAAGTATTAAAGATGGAGAATAAATATACATGAAAATCCCGAGTTTGAGAATATAACTGTTTAGAAGGGAAATAGGCATGTGTAAAAAAAAAAAAAAAAAAAGCCGCATTTCAGATTTACTGAGTTAGAGATATATCCAAAGTGAAATGTGAGCATAGCAGAAGTATTTAAATCTGCCTACCGGGGCTAAGGAAGACCATCATGAAAAAATATATATTAATTAAGCTGAGATATAAACAATACAAGTAAGAGTTGAGTTGGAAGGCAGGTAGGGAGAGTGGTTCAGGAAGCAGATGCAAAAGCATGAAAACATGGGAGAAGATGTAATTTTTCTGAGCAGTGAAGCATACAGTGGAAGGAGCTGGACCATGGAACAAATGAGGTATGAAAAAGCCAAATCATGAAGAATCCTGTGTACCATGAAAAGGAAATTATTTATTTTAAGGGTGGATGTTAAAAATATTTCCTAACTAGTACAACACTGGCACTGACCTATTAGAACATTTCCAGGAGGACATAGCCATGCCAGGCTCAGCCTTGTTTTTGCCCGATTGTGGGAATGTCTCTGCAGGCTCTGAAGGTAGTGGGCAAGGAGCACCTGAAAGGGTAAGAGCAGTTTGCCAGCTGGTGTTTCTAACTAAGGCATGTACCAGGTAAATAAAAACAATGTTTGTTTTCCCATTAAATAATTTATAATTCATATCAATATTATCGTGGTCTACATTTATTTTATTGTTCATTTTGCTCATTGTTATAGTTTAAATCATGTCAAAACAGATTTCAAGCATAAGAAGAGAATAGTAACTTATGCATCATTACTCTGGCATTAGTTGGGAAGAAAGAATGGAAGAAAGACAAAAATCAAGAGAGCAAGAGTAGTTATAAGCCCAACACTATAATCTAGAGATAAATGATGAGGGTTTGATCTAGTACAGCGGTGCTGACTTTACCAATAACTTACCTGGAGGAATAATCTGCAGTGCTAATGGGATACGAGTAGGGATAATATGAAGTCAATAGTCTAAGACACATCCAAAACTTTTAGTCTGTCCTGGATTTCATATTTTAAATGTTTCTTAGTATTCAGCTCTTACTAAAATAACAATATTTCTTGGTTTGTCTCAGAGGTCTCTGATGTAAATAAGTTATCCTTAGCAAAAATTTTTGACAGTGTCCTCTTTTATTTTCAAAGTGTCTCAAATTAATGGTCATTCTAACCAGCTTTAGAGAAATTTTTAAGGGATTCCACACATGCATGGCTTTTAAAAGAGTTCTCAAAATGTAAGAATCACTTGGAAAGCTTATTGAAAACGCTGAAATCTGAGCTTTACTTCCAGAGATTCCAATTCAGTATTTTTAGGAAGAAACAAAACAAAACAACATAGAACAATACAAAGTCCCCAAAACCATTTTTTGTAATCAAGCACCTTTGGTGATTTTGATTACTTTATTAGGAGCCTTATATTAACACATCCAAATGAATTGTATACCCTCTATTCTTTCCTTCCCAAATGAAAGAATACATTTTACATACAATAGGTGCTTACTAAATCACATATTGTTTTTATTGCTTGTATGTATGTGTGTGTGTGTACTGAGAAAAATGACCTAGAGTTGAGCAACTACCCAGGAGTGTCACTAGGAAAACTGCCTATTATTATAAGGATATACCATGAAGTTAAATTAAGCCAGAGACATTCAAAGCCTAGTTGAGGAAACAATTTAAATAATCCTGGATGATCTAAATACTTCAGCAGAATTTTAAAAATGGAAAGATATAACATGGTCTTGTATAAGAAAACCAAATGGCATAAAATTGTCAATGTTTCTGAACCTAATTTACATTTCTAATATGATGTCAATAAACAACCCAATAGTTTCTTCTCCTTACCAGGAAAAAACTGATTTGGAAGTTCATACAGAAATATTTCTAAAATGTTATTTATAGTTAATTCAATCTTGTGACAGAAAATTATCAAATGAAATAAATTAATAATATGTATCAATTTAAATTTTAGTTTTTCTTTATTTTAAAAGATATGTAGCAAATAATATTGTGAATTTAAGTGAAAATAAAAAGATTATTCACCATACCATCTTTTGTCATTAACAGGATAGATAACTCAAAGAAAAAGTAGTAATCTTTTGAATGGATAGAACAAGTACTTTGAACACCAAAATGACAGAGCACATGAAAATAGAAAAAAGGTACTCCTGTTAACTACAAAATTTTCAATTCATAAAAATCAACTAGCTAGGAGTTAAATTCATACTACAAATGCAAGTTAAAAGTGAAAATTAACTTTTTTTCCATGATGAATGTATCTTGAAATAATGAATGAAGAAGGAAAGAGGAATACAAACAGAAAGTAACCATATTTAGTTGTAAAACATTCTCATCACTTCTAGAATACAATGCTTTTCCATGATCAGGTATACTCAGCATTTTTTTTTGTTAGGTAACATTAAATGAAGACTGCATTAATAAATTTAAACATGGCCTTACAGAGAATAGCATTAGTACAAACACCTGTACAGGTACAATTATCTTGGAAAATTTTGTCAAGATTTATAGGAAAACATAACCAAGAAGTGAATCTGCAAATTATTTGCCCTTATATTTTTTGTTTCTTCATGAGTAAACACAGCTCTGTTTGTTTGCCAAAGGTAAACTATGTGACCATTACAAATTATGCCACTTGTCTTTTAACTGCTCATAAGTTTCTCATGTTGTAAACTTTCTCTTCAAGTAACAAAAGATACATCTTTCTTCCTCATAGTTTTCAGCAATAATGAAAATTTTAATCTCTACACATAATTGTTTATGTAGTAAATAAATATAATTAACCTGTATTCATACCCAGATTATGGGCAAAGTCCCATCACACATGTTAAAATTTATAAAGAGATGATCACATCTCATCAAATCTTCATTTGTCAAAAATTAAGACTTCAGTTGAGTATTGACCTACAGATGCCTTAATTTCTAAAAGTCCATAATTTTGCCATTTGATTCAGTGCTCAGGTTTTAAAAACTTCATCTAGAACCTTGAGCATATACATAACTCTAATTTTTTAAATGTCTGAAATGATGCTGCCATGCTTAACTCTATACAAAATAAGTTACATCAAGGCAATTTTTAACTAATATGAATATTTTATTTAAGATGGAAATTGTCAGAGACTGATTGTGCCAAATAAACATATAAACTGAATTCATTCAAAGAATAAGCTAAGAGATATGGTTAGATTTGGTTACTTCATTAAGGCCAAAAAGTTTATCCATTCTTAAATACTAACTCACCTTCAAATTTCTGTATGTGTATATGTTCAATTGTCATTAAAGTGTGTTTCTTTTATTACATTCTTATAACCATTGCAGTGGGCACTGTACATATTGTTACCAATCATGTACACTAATAAATTGTTGTTTTTTTTCCACATTCCAGTTTTTTCAGCAACTCAGGAAAGAATTCCTCACATTCCTTATAGCTCTTGGTATGATGTACTAGATGTGTGGTACTTACTCAAGAAATATTGTTCAGTAACAAATTTATTTTTCTAGTAATTGTATTTTTTAGAAGAGTGGTTCCCAACTTTCATTTCAATTATAACAACCTGGTGAGATTTTAAAAATCACTATATCCAGTACACACACCTGATCAATTAAGTCCTAATCTCTATAAGTAGAACCCATGCATCAAAATATTTTTAATCTGAAAATTTAGGTTACCTATTTTTTAAAAATCACAAATATAAATTCCAGTTACTATAGAATTTTTAGGGGAAAAGTATTGTCATCTAAGAATTTTGTTTCCAGCTATGGTATATATAATATTCAGAAGCCACAGAAAAACAACTTCAGGTAGGCATATGCCACTCATTTTCATTCTTTATAAATTTATTTGGTACTGTACTCAAGCTATCCAAAAGAAGAATAAGATTAAGAAATTGGTTAAGCAGAAATAATAGTATATTCTTTTTATTCGAGATTTTATTTTATTATTATTGTATTTTCCCATTACCATTTAACCCCTTTATCCCCCTCCCCTCCACTATCACCATACTATTATTGTTCATGCCCATGGGTCCTTTTTCTTGTGTACTTGCTCTATCCACCCACTAAACTTCCCCCACAACTTAGTTGTTGACTTACTTTCTATCTATGAGTCTGTGTCTATTTTGCTTGTTAGTTCAGTGTGTTCATTAGATTCCATACATTAGTAAAATCATATGGTATTTGTCTTTCTCTGACTGGCTTATTTCACTTAGCATAATATTTTACAGGTCCACCCATGCTGTTGCAAAGGGTAAAATTTTCTCCTTTTTTTTACAGCCGAGTAGTAGTCCATTGTGTAAATATCCCATAGTTGTTTCATCAACTCATCCACTGAGGGACACCTGGGCTGCTTCCATATCTTGGTGATTATAAATAATACTGCATTGAACATAGGGGTACTTATGTTCTTTTGAATTAGTGGTTTGGGTTTCTTCGGATATATTCCCAGAGTGGGATCGCTGGATCCAAAGTCAGATCCATTTTTTAATTTTTTGAGGTATCTCCATACTGTTTTCCACAATGGCTGCACCAGTCTACATTTCCACCAACAGTGCATGAGGGTTCCCTTTTCTCTAACTCATCACCAGCACTTGTTTATTGATTTATTGATGATGGCCATTCTGACAGGTGTGAAGTGATATCTCATTATGGTTTTAACTTGCATTTCTCTGATGATTTGTGACAGTGAGCATCTTTTCATATATCTATTGGCCACCTGTATGTCTTCTTTGGAGAAATAGCTATTCAGATCCGTTATCCATTTTTAAATATCAGTTGCATTTTTATATGCCAATACTGAACTTGCAAAAAGGGAAGTTAAGAAAACAACCCTATTCGCAATTGCTTCAAAAAGAATTAAATACCTAAGAATAAATATAACCAAGGATGTAAAAGACATGTACACAGAAAATTATAAGGCACTGAAGAAAAATTGAACAAGATACAAGTAAGTAGAAGCACATACCATGTACATGAACTGGAAGAATTAAAATCATTAAAATATCCATACAACCCAAAGCAATTTATGGATTCAAATGAATTCCTATCAAGATTCCAGTGTTGTATTTCACAGAACTAGAACAAATATTTCAAAAATGTATATGGTACCAGAAAAAGCCCTGCATAGCAATAGAGATATTGAGATAGAAGAACAAAGTTGGGGGAATCACACTACCTAATATCAAACTATACTTTAAGGCCATAGTAATCAAAACAGCATGGTACTGGCATAAAAACAAACACACAGATCAATTGAACAGAATAAAGGGCCCAGAAATAAACCCATACCTTTATAGTCAATTAATATTTAATAGAGAAAACAAGCATATACAATGGGATAAAGATAGTTCATTCAGTAAATAGTGTTGGGAAAATTGGACAGATACATGCGGAAAAATGAAACTACATCACCTTCCTATACCTCACACAAGAATAAATTCAACCAGGGGGCGAAAGACAAATACCATATGATCTCACCTATAAGCGGAATCTAACCAACAATACAAAGATGCAAGGAAAATAAGACCAGCAACACTGAAAGGAAAAGAAATCAACAGAGACAAGAGGGAAGGAGGGAGTGCGGGCAGGGAAAAGGAAGGGAAGGGGAAAGTCAAGGAACATATAGCAAGGACTCATGGACAAAACCAAAGGGGAAGAGCTGAGGGAGGGAGGAAGGGAGGCGGCAAGGGAAAGTGGTGGGGGGTAGGCAGAGACAAATGTATTTGAAAAAATAAATTAAAATAAAATTTTAAAAAAAGAATAAATTCAAAATGGATTAAAGACAAATATTAGACCCAAAACCATAACAATTCTAGAAGAAAACATAGGAAGTAAAATCTTGGACATTGCTCGTAGCAATATTTTATCTGATATATCTCCCCAGGCAAAGGAAACAAAAGAAAAAAATAAACAAATGGGATTACATCAAACTAAAGAGTTTTTGCACAGCAAAGGAAAATGTCAAAAAAATAAATAAATAAAAAGACAACCTCCAGAATGGGAGAACATATTCACCAATACATCTGATAAAGGGTTGATATCCAAAATTTATAAAGAACTTACAAAATGCAACACCAAAAAAAATCCAATGATATATTCTTAATTACGAGATTCTTCTTTCATTATGAATCCCAAATTTATGCATTCAATTATAATATCTAATTTTTAGACATTCTTATCTTAGTTATTCTTCTTCTGTTTTACTCCTTGCCAGGATATGAGCCTCCTGAACCAAATATCTATACCGTAAATCTCTAAAAATATCAAGCTAGTTTCCAAGTTTTAGACACTTTAGAAGAATATATAACAAAAGTTTCTCTTTTGTCCTTCTGTGCCTCAAAAGCAGTCCTTCAAAGAATGCATAGTGACCATTATTATTACTAGAAAATGTGATTTTTGACTTTCTGTATCTTTATTTTTTTAAAGATTTTTATTTATTTACAGAGGGAGGGCAAGGGAGGGAGAAAGACAGGGAGAGAAACATCAATGTGTGGTTGCCTTTCGTGCATCCCCCTACCGGGGACCTGGCCCACAACCCAGGCATGTACCTTGAGTGGGAATCAAACCAGCAACACTTTGGTTCAAAGGCAGCACTCAATCCACTGAGCCACACCAGCCAGGATGACTTTCTGTTTCTTTAGAATTCATTCTGAACAACTTGAGTAGCTATTGGTTTTTAAAGGAACAAACTCATTTAAAAAACTACTCAGTGGCAGATGACTTTCAAAATGCCAGTCTCCTTATTACCTTCCAAATAGATCATATATTAACTATCTTAACTTTGGAGAAAAAAGTCTGACTCTATTTTGTGATAAAAAATCAAAGACCAAAAGAGACTAAGAAACTACCCTAAAATATTTCCTGTTTTTATTTGTAATTGGTGAAGTCTTAAGTGATTTTTTTTAAGAAAAATAATGTTCTTTGAAATATATTTTTAGAGTGTGCACTATGCAATCATATTTGTAACTATGGCTTTATAACTGAGGAGCTTGAACAATTTTAAGGAGTACCCACCTGGGGAAATAGGTTTACATCTCTTCCATTGATCCTACCTTATACTTAGCATATTTTCAAGAAATATTTATTAAATCCTTATTATATACCTACATATTTATAAATTGACATATGTGACACAGTTCCTGCCATGAAAGAAAAATCTAGTTCTTCTTTGAAAAGTCCTGTACATATATTTTATGTGTTGACACTGAGTTTGAGAACATTAAAGGTAAGATTTGCCTAACAAACCATAGCAATTCTTCTCCGTAGTTCTGCATATTCCCTTACCAATTTCCCTTCTGTAAAGTTGTGAGTTCAGCTAGATAGCGGGATATCCATGTAAGACACTTAACTGTGTAACCCTTAACAAGTTATTTATTAGTTTTATAAGCTTTTTGATAATAAATAACAGTTTCACTATACTTAAATTTCACAAAATTAAAAATCTAGCCCTGAATAGACTCGTACACTCATAATTGCTAGTATTTATGGGACATTTACTATGTGCAAGAGACTGTTATAAAATGTTTTATATCCATTAAATATATTAAAGCCTCACAACACTAGACAATATTTTTATCCTTAATTGCATTGGTAACAAAGCTGAGAAATGCATTAAAACCAAGACTAAAAAAAGCCAGTGACTTACCAAATAAATGCACCTAAGTAATGAGGGAAAAAACATAGAACCTTGTATTCTCTTTTCCTAAAACAGATACAGAAATTTAGAAGTGGGAAGGTTTTTAAACTAGTCTGTGCTATTGTTTTTTTGGATGAGATATTTGAGTTATGAAGAAGATAAATGCCTTCTTTATACTTTGTATGACTTTTAAATATGCACCAATTATAATAATGCACATACTATCTCGAGTGGTGGGTGTTGTTTACATAGCTCACAGAGATTCTGTCCTGGGGCAGTGCCTCTGGGCCAGCTGCAGTGGGTAGTGGTCACTGCCAACATCTGCTCCCCTATTCAGAGGACTTGCTTGTGGTCAATGGGAGACTCTTTGCTAGGGAAGTCTCGTCATCCCCACACCGATAATGACTGATAGGTTTGTAGGTTAGAAAGGCTGCCTGGAGCTCGGCCTCTGTTGATCAGGAAAAGCTAGCCTTTACTCGAGATTACACTTAGCTCCTTGCTCTTCCCAGGACTACTCCACCCTCTCCATTGCAGGTGTTTCCTGGAAAGGACTTCTTCAATGGACCACAAGCAATCTAATTTGTCCCATATTCAAAGAGCCCGACTTAATAGACATACATGTTTATATGTATGTATGTAAATTGCTCATACACTGAAGAAAAGAACACATAAGTAATTTACAATTCAGATATTTTGCTCATGTAGTTAGGTGTATGAATGATTAGAATGATTTGGAGACGATATGGTATTTTTATATAATGAAACTTTATTCAGCCATGAGAAATGACATCCTGCCATTTGCCACACCGTGGATGGATCTTGAGCACATTATGTAATGTGAAATTAGTCAAACACAGAAAGACAAGTATGTATGATATCACTGACAAATGGAGTTTAAAAAACCCAAAATTTAAAACCTAGAATAATGTGGTGGTTACCAGGGAATGGGGGAAGCAGGACAGGACAGATGTTGTTTAAGGGTACACATTTCTGGTGAGTAATGTATAAGTCTTAGAGATCTGATATGAAGTATAATGAATATAGACAACAATATTACAGTCATCAAACTTGCTAAGAAACTGGAACTTAGTTATTCCAACAAGAAAGTATAATTATGTAACATATGCTAATTATCACTATAATGGAAATCATATTACAATATATAAATGTATCAAATTAACATATTATACACCTTAAATTTATACAATGTTATATGTTAAATATATTTTAATTTAAAAAAGTACGGTATTCTGCCATGTATAATGTGCACCCACGTTTTTCATCCAAACTTTCAGGAAAATAATTTTGTTTCAGTTTTTTAATTCAATTTTTTACTTATTTATATTTAGAATCAAAACTGATTATTGTATTCCAAGGTATTTGCATATGGATATCATTATTGCTTTCTAGAGTTACACTTTTAACACATAAGAATAAACAAAAAAATTAAAACATTTATATGGATACAGGATTACTACTACCCATGCATAATGCATATCTTTATTTTTCCTCAAAAATTTGGGCAAAAAAAGTGTGCATTACACATGACAAAATACAGTAATAATCACTGAAGTAACCATAGTAACTGAAGGAAAAATACACATAAGAGAACACTACAAATTGGCACATAAACTATCCTTTTTCTGGAAATTAATGTCACTAAATTAAATTAATATACTAAAGAATAAGTCAATAAGACAACTTATTTATAAACATACTTTTTATTTATGAGGGCAGAGTGAAATTATTGCTAATTCTAAAATGTACCTAAGTGTATGATGTTCATTTTCTAGCAAAGATGCAGAGTACCAAAGATAATCCATCATTTTACGAAAACCACCCTGACTGTCTCTAATAAAACTGGGCCTTGAACACTTGCTGCTTAAATTATACTGATTCTTTCCCATGATATCTAAAAAAAGAAAAAGATCTTATAAAAAACCCAAGTACCATATAATATCACTTATATGTAGAATTTAATGAACAAAATAAATGACAAACAAAAGAGAAACAGAGGTATGGGTACATGGAAGAGACTGACAGGAGTCAGAGAGGAGGGAGGAGGAGGGAACTGCGTGAAAGAAGGTGAGGGGAGTAGCCAAAGGACATACATGTGTAAGACAAAGACAGCAGTGTGGAATGGCCACAGGGAAGGCAGGGGCAAGGGCTGATGGAAGGAGACAAAGGTGGGGAGAAATGGGGACATCTGTAATACTGTCAACGATAAAAATCAAATGAAAAAAACCAAACTCCTGAATTAGCAATTGTATCAAACAAAAGTCATTTATGGAAATATTTTATGTGCTCGACATATACAAACTTTTGCTGAACATAATAATAGAAATGTTAGTTCGATTTATGGAGCATCGTATGCCAGGCATTGTTTAAAGAATTTTATGTATAATATGATTTCAATCATCAAAGTAAAACTATGATATGAAAATCAACATTTTACAGAAAACTGGAGCTTGGAGAGGATTTTCCAGACCTGATAATTTCCAAAGACTGTACTCTTAACCTGTAAGCTGTAGGCAGTTGGTAACTGGAAAGGAAAAGTCATAAAAATCTGGGCCATGAAAGGTCAGCTATCTGGCAGGAATACTATTTTACCTTTGCAAACAGCAGTTAACTTCAGGTGGTCAGCCAGTGGTGCCAAAAGGCAGCACCTAGTTACAACAGTGTTGAAGATGGGGGGAGGGAACCTGTGCTTTATTTAATTCATATTATAGCCAATCTGGTTACAGTGCACTGGTCAAAACCCAAGAACAGAAGAGTAATTTTAAGGAGTAAGATAAATAACATTCTCTAAACAGGATGTATTGATTAATAGCAATGGTAACTGATGCATTCAATGACAAGTTTTAATGAATAAGACAATATTCCCTAATCAAGATGTATTGATTATTAGCAAAAGTCACTGATATACTCAATTACAAGTTCCTTTAGAACAGCTGGAATTGATTAAATATATACATAAGAGCAAACAATTTGCCCTTTTAACATAAACTCTAGGTACACAAATAAACATAATCTAGAAGATCTTTATTGATAAAATTGGATAGGATGGGTCATGAAGGACCAACAATAATGATACTTGATATACGAGGTCTGTGCAGAAAGAATCCAGCCGCATATATGAAAAAGAGATAAATATTGAAGAAGATACAAGATACAAGAAATATTCTACCTAGGACAGTAATGCCTCAGTCCCATTGAAAGTAGGCACCTTGGGACATCACACAGTTCTTCCAATTGCCATCAGCTGCCCCATCGTATTTTCTTGAATCTCATTGATGATCTGAAATTTCTTCCCTTTCAGAAGTGATTTTAGTTTTGGGAGAAGCCAGAAGTTTCAGGGTGTCAAATCTGAGCTGTAGAGGGGTGAGACACCTGGGTGCTTTGATGTCTCACCAAAAGTTAAGCACGAGTTGTGATGCACGTTGTTATGATGAAGCTGCCAATCACCAGTTGCCTATAGCTGCGACCTTCTGAATCGTCAAAATTATTTCCGAAGAGAAAGGTTCAAGCTCAACGCAAAATTTGATGCAGATTCATTGCTCTACTCCTTCAGTCATGTTGAATGCGATGGACACACAGTGCACATGTTCACTCAACTATGTGTACCACCCCCACTGACTAATAGTGAAGTCGTCATTGTTCACAAATGTGCGTTCCAGTCCACTCTCCTTGGCTGCCAGGTTACATTGACATTGCACAAGCCATTCTCATTATATTAACAATGGCTGAACTATTTCTGGACAGACCTCATATGTACTGAAAAAGGCAAATTGATATAGTGGGAGGTGAAGGAACAATGCTGGTTTCAAACAACAATTTTTAAAGATTCAGGTCAGTATGTCAGATGAATATGTGTGTGGCATTTTGCAACCCTAAAGGGTCAAATATTTTTATATTTGTTTGTTTTAATAATAAGCCTGCTAATATTTGACATGCAAAATGCCTGTACAGCATGGTGCATGTAATGATCATTTAGTCATAACTATGGATATGCAATTAGAGAAAATCTAGTAAATGCTAATAATAAGTCAAAAAAATATTTCCCCTTTTTATACTTTCTATCCATTTCTCTCATAGGACTACTTAATCATACCATCTCTCATAAAATTTAAGTGCAATATCATAAATTACAAGTGTTAGAGACAGGTTTGTCCAGGCATGAGAAAAAAAGTGCATAAAATGGGAAGGAATTAACACTTACTACATACCAGGAAACTTACATATATTACTTCATTTTATCAAAATAAAATAAAATTATATTATTCCCATTCATAGATGTAAAAACTTACGAACAGAAAAATAATTTTTCAATACACATTGGTACATAAATTTAATCTGTGCCCGTCAGACCATGAATCCTAACTTCTTATTCCACACCATTAAGCAGAGAGTAGCATAGGCTCTGGGAGCTTCTGCATCTGGTATTGTCCATGAAACACATCCTCCCATAGAAAAATGGTTGCTTAGGTAGGAGTCCAATGTGATTTTATTCAGGTGGCTGATTCAGCTTATTGCGAGCTCCCACATCAGATATAATGGGGTAAAATGCATTTTAGGAATTAACTGGAGACTTGGCAGCCGAATAGTTAAAGTTTTTTTTGTTTTGTTTTGTTTTGTTTTTTATGGTAAAATCTATCTGGAGTTCTAAAAAACATTTAGAGTAATATTCAATTATTTAACTTATAATGAGCTATAATTAAATCGTGTTGCTATCATATCACAGGCACTCATCTGCTTTAGTGCATTTTTGCCATCTAACTCAATAAAGCTAGTATAAACCTGAAATTAACAGAAATGATTGAATTATACACCGCATCGTGCAACGTATATGCTGACATGAGCACCCAGAAATGCCCAACAGTGTATGTGCTACTTGTGATTTATCAATTTATACTCCATTTATAAAAACACAATATTTAAAATGATTACACTTTAAAGGTAGAGAGAACCTGAAATCATTAGTCCAACCCCCTTCATTTTTGAGGTATAGTAACAAACCTGTGATGATTAAATAAAGCCTTTTATAGGTGAAAAGAATTAAATGATGATAATTTAGTATGTAATGTATGTTGAATTCCATATAATCAGAGAACAATTTTTAATATCAGGAACTTAAAATTTAGAAATACAAATAATTATGAGATCTTTTGTTATTTTGTTCTGAAGGGCATTGTGACCTTACATTTACAAAAATAAAATACTAAATTATTCTTCAAAACAATGAGGTCCCCCAGAATACTAATGTTTATTTTAGAACTCTGTAAAGAAATACTGTATTCACCATAGTTCATGAAAATGATAAGTTTAGCTTTACTTATACAGAAGTAATCTTGAAAACTTTAATGTAATGGGAGTAGTTTGATTAAGAATTATCAAAATATTGACTGGCAAAATGTGGATAAATTATAACAGTATATGAGCTACAAAGAATAAGTGTTTGAAATAAATGTTTGAGAATAGCAAGATGCTGCCAAAACTTCAGTTAGACAACCAGCAATGAAATCTGAAACTATTGGTATGACAAATCCTGTTTCAGACCTATTGACTTAGATTTACTTGTACAAACCATATTTGCTAAGCACAGGAAATGGTTGTAATATATATATACCTCTCTAAACTTCTCTTTTCACTTTCCTTCCTCCTACAGATAAAGACAATAATTTACCTTGCTCTGAAAACCAACAGTAAGTGATAAATTCTTTATTTTAAAATGGATATTTTATTGTGCCAATATACTTATGCCTTGCCAGTGCTAAAATGATATATATTAAATTAATCTATGATTTTTTAAATTCTGTTGATAACTTTATTGAGAGTAAAGACCTTAAGTTATTATCCTCCTTTTAATCTAAGAAAGTAACATATTGCTTTAATATTCCAAAAGCACTTTAATCAAAGTTAATATCTAAATGAATCTTTTCCCTTTTATTCTAAAATAAGCAATATAATTCATTTGCATGTCTATGACTTTTGGAAACAATTATATTAACATTTCCTTTACTAGAAAAAACTTTTTTCAAACTATGGTTATGTGTGTGTGCATACTTCTAAATACTAATAACTTTACTAATATTCACATATATGAATTTGTGTTAATATATAATTATTAAAATAAAGATGGGAAGATATTGTTAGTAGTTTTAAACTCATCAAAACCAAAGTATAGTATTGACCTGGAGATAAAAAATATCCTATTAAGGATATTCCTTATCCTATTAATGATATAAAGATTATCCATACGAGATACAATTTCCCTCATGAAATGCACTCAACTAAAAAACAAGAGAGAGGCTTTTAGAAGTGTTCCAATAAAAGGTCAATCTAGTTAGGCATCTAAGTTTGTATAAATAATTTAAAGATAGTATCTGTTTTGTATATTTTATATCAGGAAGCAATTTGGACATAGAACTTTTTTTAATCATAAGAAGTGATCCTGGATATACATATACTAAAAGACCACAGAGCTACCTAAGGACAATCTGTAAAGAGTTATTTACCTCATAGAGAAAAGATTTTACTTTCAAAATATTTTATTAATGCTTTTCTCCTCTGTGGCTGAATGCTAGGTGGGGAGCTTAGGAAGGACTTACACTGTTGTCAGAGAAGATCTGGAATTGCCTCTTCCACTAGTTAAAACCAAAACCAACATCTGCCTGGATGACTCTCTGGAAGAGAATCAAAGGAAATTAAACTGCTGACATGTTTCAAGCCCAGAGCTACTCTATAATGATGTGTTGTGAAGTCAGTCGGAGCCACTGAATTGAGCTCAGATTTGAAGAACTAAATCAGGAGGAACAGTGTTAGAACTCTGAAGTAGTGTGTAAATCCAAGACTGCCAAGAATTCCAGTTATGCTGAGTAAATTTAAGGAAAGGGGAGGTAATTTATTCTTGGAAAGGAACATAAAAATTGCTCTTCAGGAACTGTCAAGGTGGTTGTTACTATTTAGAAATCCTTACACATTTTCTACCTGATAAAATCTACAAATTTTACAAACTTTGTATAGTGTCTGGGCTGCTCTCCATCTCATAGAGAAGAGGTGAGATGAGAGAAAGTGATCTGAATGACTTTTAAATATCACACTGAAAGTTCGAAAATGTTGCATCATATACTTTTCTCTACTGTGATTAGTATATAAATGTATTTATACCTGTAATGCACACATTCCACACACATACGTTAAAGTTTTTAATGGCCTGTTATCTGTCTGTATTGTTTAAAACATTTCCATTCCCTCCTGTCAGTTTTGAAAGTTATGAGGTCAATGTGTCGGGAATTATCCCCCAGTTTTGTGCTTGCAAGTTTACGGAATTTAATTATTAAATCCCTGATCCTGGTACTGCCCATCTGTAAACTGCTGTATTGAGCAACATCATCTGATACCTAGATTGTTATGAGTTTTAAATGAGCCCAAACAGAATGTCATTGTTGTATGTGACTCACTTAGGGCAATGTGGATGGCCTTGAAAAGTTGCATATAAACTTTTATCTAGTTATACATTTAGTCCCTCTACACTCACCTTAATAGGTGATGCTTAAGAAGGATCTGATTTTTCTCCATATAGTGGAAAAAATTTTTCTAACATTATATGCAAAATAACCTGCTCTTCCTCTTAAAGAGATTTTTATACTACCTTGTTTGGTCTGTCTCTTCAATTTTCTATTCACCTCCCTTTGTCCATGTGTCTTCCTACAATAATATCAAATTTTTGTTAACTTAAGTTTTAAGTTTAACTTAATAACTAAATATAAAAATACCCAAATTAATTCTTCTTATAAGTGGTTTACTTAATTATTCCTATGCAGATCAGAGTTTTTATTGGAATTATAAAGCATTTTCATATTAGTTTATTTCAAATTGACATCTTTATTCTATTAATGCATACAATTTAAGAACATGGGAATATACCAACTTATGCAGATATTTTTTTTCCTTTTTCTAATTTTTTTTCCCTCACCCAAGGACATTTTTTCATTATTTTTAGAGAGAGGAGAAGGAAGAGAGGAAGGGAGAGAGAGAGGGAGACATCAATGTCAGAGAGAAACATCAGTCAGTGCCTCTCTTTTGCACAGAGACAGGATCATCATACAAGACACAAGATCATACACACCCAGACCAGGTATAACTTGCAACCCAGACAAGGACCCTGACCAGGAATCAAACCCACAACCCTTCTGTTATGGGACAATGCTCCAACCAACTGAACCACACTGTCCAGTGCAATTTATGCAGGTCTTTTATGTGTTTTAATAAGGTTTTAAAGTTTTTGCCATAAAGCAATTTTTTTTATTCTTGGTTATTGCATAGATACTTTATAGCATTTGTTACTACTATGGGCAATATCTTTCTTTAAGTCTTATTTTCTAGTTGAGTGTTGCTGGTATATGGCAATAGTATTTTCTGTAGGTTGATGTAGCTCATTGATTATGGTGTATTCTCTAGATAGATGACCACATCACTTGAAAATAATAAAATATCTTCTCTTCCCTTACAGACTAATGAATATATTTTTTCTTTTTTATGGCTTTGATCAGGAACTCTCCACTTTGATGTTGAACAATGGTAGTAACATTAATCATTTTTTCTTATTCCCAGTATTAAATGGAATGCACCTAGTTTCTCTAGTAACTACAATATTTACTGCAGATATTTAATATAATGTCATTACAAATTAATGATCTCTTCCATTTTCCCATGTTCTCTTTTTTAGCTATATTAGGAATTAAATTTAGTAAAATATTTGCCACATCATTTTTTTAGTCTATTCATGTGATGAATTTGACCAATGAATTTTCTCAGTTTGAAGTATTCTTGCAGTCCTGATATAAACTTTACTTGATTATGATGTATTAAATGTATTTTTGAAATTGGTGAGTTAATACTTTGTAAGGGTTTTTGCATGTCATTTGTAATGCCTATATATTATGTACTACTATCCTCATCTGTTTGGGAAACCAATGCCAGAAGTATTTCTACTCACTGCCACTCCTCAGGTTACTCTTTGGGGAGAAACAGCCTCGGGAAAAGTAGTCACACTATTTTATACTGACATAACCCTAGGTGGGAGCCATGTAGGCTTGCCTTTATTTTCATTAGTTCTTGACACTTGCTAGAGGTTTTCATGTTTCCATGATGCTATCTTGCAGACATATGACACCAGAATAGGGGGTTCAATCTATTGCTGCTGAACTTAAAAATAAAAGGGAAACAATGATTGTTATCAGATAAAAGCAAGAACTAAAAGTTGTTATTGAAACTATGTGATGAGGCCAGTCACTTTCCCAGGATGCAACACCATCCTCCACTTCATACTCAACACACACGCACGCACGCATGCACACTAAAGGTCATGAGAGACTTAATTCTCTTCAGATTTCCTCACTATCTTTTTGGTACTTTGTTGGAAGCCATTCTTCCTTTTTGTTTTTCTCATTCCTTCAGAGTTCATGTTGAGGTGATAGCCAGAAGCCAGCCTGTATAGACATCCTGACTATAATTAAAGACTATGAGCTTATTTTTTAAATGGACCCTTTTATGAATTCTCCTCTTAAGAACCTAGCACATTTTCCGTAGTTTATCATTTTAAAATCCTTATATCCACAAAATGGATTTTTAAGGCAAGGTATGCTGGTATAATTTTTGTAAATATATGTTTCTAATCATCTATTAAAAGCAGTGATAGGTCATTATTTTCTTTTGCAAGTGAATGTTACAAATGTGGCGGTGGTCCTAACATCAGTTTGAGGAAGGAGCAGTATGTTACAGTTTAAGTGTATCATTTACATTTATGCTTCAGAAACACACAGCTTGCTCTATGCTGTCTGTAATTGGATGGTAGTAAACCATCAACACTTGGAACTGTATATCTTTGAAATCTCTGGAGTTTGCTTTTCTCTAATCACACTTAAGGGAAATTATGATCTCTTCAAAAAAGGAAAATTACAAATAGCAGAGTGGAAAGCTGTGTAAAAGGAGAGACTTTGTGACCAGCATGTGGCAAAATAATTCTTTTATAGGGAAAGATTTTAAAAGGATCTAAAGTTTGTCCCTAAGTAATTAGCAGAGGAAATGTGTAACTACACACATTTGGAAATTGTCAACATGCAAGTAGATGACAGGAATTATTTACCTAATTTTTTCTAAAGCTTTCTGTGGAACTTGACTCAATGAAAGTAAAATAAGCAGTATTCTATCAGCACCTGGGAAAGCAGGGTGTTGGAACTAAATGCTTTGGTCTTCCAGCTGATGCTAGATCTTAATCGTATTTACTTCATCTGTAATACTTACTTCCTGAGACTTGTTTTATGTAGATGATCCCATTCTTTTTCAAAAGCATCACAGTTGGTCAGGGCAAACGAAAATAAAACTAGCCTCCACTTTTGCACACCTGGGAAAGTTCAAGTATCTCCCTCTCCCGCTCTGGGTGCTTGGATGATGGGTCCCTTAATACTATGCTAAGGCTCTGAGGATGAGCAGGAATCACATCTTGTTCAGTTGATCGTGTTCAGCAATATCTAGCATACTATCCTAGATACAGTGTGTAAAATTTGATGAATGTCTGTTACAGAAAACAACAATATCTGATTGTCATTAACTTGCAAAAAAAAAAAAAAAAGAAGAAGAAGACAAAGAATCTGTTTTCCTCTGTTGCTCTCAAATTCCACAGGAGGCCCACTTGAGGCCATAGCCAGAGGGATGGGCGTGTCCAAGGACGTCAGCCTGACAGAGAGTCCTCTGGAGACTTTGAAAGCTTCTGAAGCTCCACCACAGAGCAAGCAATTTAACCAAAAGGCATTTAAAAGAATGGGATGATGGTATTCTGTCTTTTCCAAATACACAGTCTAGTTATGGAAAAACATCTAATGTACATGAAGAAATTGAGAGAAATAAGATCCTGTACATAATAAGAAAAAGTTTATTAGGTGGGCTTTATTTATTTTTTTTAAAGATTTGTATTTATTTTTAGAGAGAGGGGAAAGGAGGGAGAAAGAGGGAGAGAAACATTGCTTGGTTGCTTCTTGTAGCAGCAACCTGGGCATGTGCTCAAACCAGGAATCAAACCAGTGACCCTTCACTTTGCAGGATCACACCCAACCAACTGAGCCTCACCAGTCAGGGCAGGATGGGTTTTAAATGCTCTTATCTAGGGATGAGATCTATGTTTTTGGAGTTAGCCTGTGAGTTTCTTTGTAGAGAGAGACTTTGAAATGTTCTTAAAGGAAGTGGCTAGGATCCAGGTTTGAAGATTAACATGATCAAAGGCATAAAGGGCATATGATCAGAGGAAAGGATAATGAAAGTACAAATAGGGATCCTATGCTGACTAAAGTAATGGAATGAAGATTAATGAATGACGTCACAGGTTGGGTTTGCCAGGCAGTGTTCAGAAAATATGAGACATGAGAAGTTTATTAAGAAATCTACTTGGGATTAATTTCCTAGGAGGGGAGCGGAAGGAAGCAAGATTGAGCAAAGGTAAGAAATCAGGTTGTGATGTAGTCTCATTGTAGGCTCTAATCAACCACTTCAGAGTGGTTCTGGAGCTGAAATGATGTTTCAGCATTGTCTGTAGTTGGAGTGGAGAGATCAGGCCTTTATACCCCATATCTGCCAAATGTAGGACAAAGGTGCCCTGGGAAGAGAGCATGATATTGGACCACATGGCTCTCTTCAGCAGATGCTATTCCTGAGATTTATGCTGGCAACTCTTCCAGCTAAGGGAGCAAGCATCCTAAATGATAATACAATTAGCAATGTTAATGTTAGGACTTGTATGCATACAGTGAGTTTTTAATGCTTTCAAATTCTTTAATATTATCTATATCTTTAAACCTCACAAAAATCCTATGAGGTGACTCTATGCCCCCATATTTTAATTTGACAAATGAAGATTGTCAATTCCATATAGTTAAAGATGAGCCAGGTAAAAGAGCACCAATGACATCAATAACAAAAACCCAGGCTTCTTAACCCTTGCATTGTTCTCTTTATCTCAATACAGGTACAAAAGTTCAGGTGTGCTTAATAGGGAAGTAGGTATCTCTAAGAAATAAAATGGCTCTTTTTCACATTCAATTTATGTTTGATTTATAGAGAAATAAGTTCATTTTTCTTTCCATGTTTTTCTTTTTACTTTTTTTGTCTTCAAATTTTCATTGTTCTTCCCTTCTTCCTCTGTTCTACCTGAAAGCAACAGTATAAACAAAATCAACCTTTTCCTATTGTTACGTGTGAAATTTTAATTGTATAGAAGAGCTTAAATTTAAAAAAAAAATATAGAAACACCTGTATAATTTGTATTCATTATGGAACCCTTAAAGGAATATGTTATCAATTTTGTGGTTTCTGTTTCAACACCCTCCCTTCCCTTTTAGTTATTCAATGGACAAAATCACATTATAAAAATGCCAACAAAGTCCTTGATTAGTTCAACAAAGTAACATGAATAAAACTTATCATGATGGGTTATATTTTCAACTCAAAATAGACATCCTGGGAAAATATTATTTGAGCTCTCAAAGTCTCCAGAGTTTTATTTTATAGTTGAAAGTCAAGATTTGACTTAATTGTTAGTATTGTGTTAATTTTGTTCTAATTTTTTTCAAACATGTTGAGCAAACTACCAGCTATTTATCAGCTGCCAAAAGATTTATAGTAAGGCATGACTATTTTTTCAAGGCAAAATATTCATTTTTGAAATCTCATGCCACAAAAAACAATACTACAGTTTAGTGGGAAACGAATATTGAGGTTAAAGAAATCTTGGGTTCTGTCTCAGCTATACACCATGTAGCAATTAGACAAGACTGTCAGGAGGTCACTTAACCCCTCTGTGGATCCGTTCTTCTCTCCCGTGGACACCATAAGGCCTAACCTATTAGCACACCAGGTTGCAAAAAAGTAACTAAGATAATCGGTTTGACAAAGTCAGAGGCACTTTTCCAAGAGTTAACAATCTCTTTGGAATAAAAGTCTTTCCTTTTCATAATTATTGTAATGTAGACATCATAACAAAGAACATCTTATCACATGAAGATAAACTCATTCTCTTGTATTTCTGTTTAATCTTGTTTGTTCTTTGCCTGGCTTTTGGTCTGAGTGTTAGTTTTCTGGGAGAAGGGGATGAGGTCTCGTTCCTGTTCCTGTCCTTCAGAAGAATCATAATGTACTTATTTCCAGATCTCCCTACACATTTAGATCATCAATACCACTATGGAATAATTGTTTTCTGTTACCTTATCTTAAAATTGGCCCAAAATACCTGTGTCATAGAGTTCTTGTCATATACCCATGAGGGAAGCATGGCTGCCTTGAGACATGGATGCTGGGTGGTAGCTGGAGGTGCCCTGCCATCTCAGTGCTTTGCTCATACATGTGCCCTGCAATGCAGATGTCCTTCCAGGAGATTTCAAATTGCTACATGCCATGGACCTTGTAACACTCTTGAAAAATAACGTAGCCCTCAAATGTTAAAGATGAGAATGTGTATGAGTCTGCCTGGGCTGCAATGACAAATTACTGCAGACTGGGTGGCTTGAACAACACGTACTTATTTTCTCACAGGTCTAGCGGTTAGGAGTCTGAGACCAAGGTGCCAGTATGGTCAGTTTCTGCTGAATTTCTCTTCTTGGTTTGCAGACAGCCACCACCTTCTCACTGCATTCTCACATGGCCTCTTCTCTGTAGAGCCAGTGGAGAGCGGGAAGCAGCACAGGTGGAAATGCTCCCCCTGGTGTCTCCTTGTATAAACACCAGTCCTATCAGATCCGGGCTCATCTTTATGTGCTCATTTAACCTTAATTATCTTTTAAAGGCCAGAATACAAATACAGCCTCACAGGAGGTTAGAACTTCACCATATCAATTTTGGGAGACACAAACTTTTTTCATAACAGGAGACTAAGGACCTTTCATATACTATTTGGTGGGGTTTCTTAATTTTGAAGCATAAGCATTTTCCTTGTTACAAAACCATCATAAACATAACTTCATGTCTAATATACATTAATAAGAAGATGTAGTCTAATTTATTTAGACATTTTATCTCTCTGTCATTGAGCATGTAATTGTTTTACCCTTATAAATATTAATGTGCCCCCAAAAATTTATGCCTATAGTTTTCCCAGTATATATTATTTCTTCAGGATTCCAAGAAGTTGCATTAATGAAGCATAGGATGCGAGCATATGAAGATTAGGTTGGTAAACTCTCAAAAGTGATTTTCTCTTTTGAGATCCAAAAGGAGAGTATAACCTTTTTTTTGGAATTTGAGGCAATGTAAAAAAAAAAAACGGTTTGAGTGGAAATGAATGACAACACATGGACAGAGCTATGTAAAGTGGTTGAAAGTTTTTTGTTTGTTTGTTTTAAATCACTACTTCTTAGTGAATTTACCTAGGGTTCTGGGAATGGCAAGTGTAGGAGGCAGAAGAAAGAAATGACACATGCTACCTGGTATATTGAAGAGATGTTAATGAGGAGATACGTATAAAGACAAGCAGCATTAAGTACCCCTGTAATCAAAACAGTTGGGAGCTATTATTGCTCCAAAATGGACAATGTGAAGGAAGCATTCCTAGAACTTGAAAAAGTTGCTGCATAGACAAAACTGTGGAAATAGGGTGGAATTGGACAGTGTACCTTTAATATTGACAGGCCTATGACTTCAAGAGCTTCAGCGAAGTACATCTATTTGTTCTTTGTCATCCCCATTAGAAAAGCTTGCTTTAGGGGCTGAATCCATTAGAATTCTACTGGCACCCTCTTGCAAATCTGCTCTTGTTATGTTACTAACGAATTTGGGATAACTGATAGCACATTGTTTCATTTTTCCTCCTGTGTTCGTCAGAAGTTCCTGCACTGAAATTCCAATGTAGGTCTTTGTTTTGTTTTTCCAGCAATGGCATTATTCCCGGTGTTGCTGTTTCTGGCTCCTGTGTTGCTTCCGTTCTTTCCTGCAAATGGACAGGTATGATCAAGGTTTAAAATATTTTCAGAACAATTCAAGCAACCTTGAAGGTTAGCAAGCTACTAGATCAATTTTCCAAAGTAAAAAGAGCTAGAGAGTCCATCACAAAGTATGGTATCCCCTAAACACATGAAGGTATTGAACACTGAAAATTGAGATCTGCATAAATGTAATACATAGAAGACTTCAAAGATTTAGGTTAAAAACAGAGATAAAATTTCTCATTAATAATTTTAATATGGATCACATAATGGGAGCATATATTTTAATATGCTTTAAATATATATAAATATATATAAAATGTATATATATAAATGTATATATATTTATATATACATTTAAATATATAATATATAAAATTTGACTATATTATATATTTATATAAATATATTACAAATATCAATTTAATCTGTTTATTTTTTTCTTTTGTAAAGTGGCCACCAAAAAAATTAAAATTACATGTGATGCTTTAATTATTTTTCTGTTGACACTGCTGGTCTATGGGTTTAAAAGCTAACAAAACTCCTCCTACCTCAAGAATTTGTCTAGTTTGCTGTTATTTAATCTACTTCAATGTGATTCCCACTGCAAATTAACAATCTGTTTATATAATCTCAGATTAACAAAACTTCTTCACATATGTCACTATATTTAATTTTCATAGTGTGTGAGAATAGTTATACCTATTTTTTTGTTTAAAAAAATTTACTAGAGATATTAAGCATTTGGGTTTTTTCATAATTTTTACAATTAATTTGTGTAAGATGAGGTGTTCTAATTATTTCTAGTACACTTTTTCACTTTAATAATCCCAGCGGCAGTATCAGTTTTTCTCTTCAACTGGTAGGTTTTTCTGATCAGAAAACCCCTGAATGTGAGGAGTTTTGGTCTTTGCCCTCTGTTTCCACACCCTTCCTTGGCTCTGGGTATCTAAGGTCAGCTAGGACCCCTCAGGCCAGATAATTTTGACACTGGGTCAAACCTTATTTGGCATTCAGACATGAAGTCATTGTTAATCAAATTTTCAATATGAAGGCAATATATTCATCACCAAGGACTTCATTCAAGTAGTTCTGTCTCCCCAATTTCATTCCTAAAGAGTCCCTTTCAAGGCCTGTTATCTTTTTCGACCATCTCTTGATTTTCATTTATAAAATTATTAAAAACAGAGCTATAATTAGATCTTTTGCACCACTAAATGTTTGCTGATGATCTACATTCCCTCTGCCCAGTGTGGTTTTCTGTGCCTTCTC